>NC_134521.1:5963928-7326071 GCF_027942865.1 Odontesthes bonariensis
TGCTGAAAACAAATCAAATGCCAGATTAAACACTTGCAGAAACCGTTGTCACGATAACACCCACACACATACAGACAGTCATGGTTTGAGAGAAAAAAAAAAACAGTACGTCATCTTGACCAATACATATTGGCATGTATGAGCTCATTAAATCTATATTAGTGGATGTGACGGATGATTGTTAACAAGGAGTGGCAGTACCAAACGAGTTTGCGGTAATACCAATATAATAATAAAAAAGTGAGTACATGGTGGATTAAGATGGCTGTTTATGTGATTTTCAATTAAAATAAATTGACATATTCAAATTCAGTTGCTTCTCAAGTATTGATATTGTTGTGTGTAACAGTATATATGTGTAGTGTGTAAAAACAGCTGCTCTGTCAGCGTTTCCCTAGTTCAGTTTAACCTGTTACAGTAGCTAGGGTGAGGTGGATAATACCGGATCTGCTGTAAAGTGCTCATCTACAAACATTTTATCTGCCACGTGCTTTGTGAATCAGTAACTGAACAATATACTCTACCTCTGCCTTTCCAGCGAGTCTATCATCCTGTGGCCAGATAGTCAACGATGGCCCTTCTTTTGCTGTGTAGTCTTGGCCTGATCTTTTAGTACGTGATGCTGTTCATCAGCTGCTGATGTTTCTGGTTTAAGTGGTGAGCAGAAGAACAACTAATGTCTCCAGCTGCAGTCCAGGATGGTGGAAATGGAGGTAGTGCAGGGCAAAAGGTTCACCGGAGAGCAGGGACTCGGGCAACTTTGGCAGCCTGTACTTTAGGACACATGAGGAGGGAGGGGACTGGCTAGATAGCAGCGAATGAGCTTAAACAATAACACCCCATGATAGACCACCACAAATGAAAGCATTGGAAATGTTGGATATTACGGCTAATGGCAAAGCCCTCTCATCTGATTACAAAAAATTATTCATTCTTTAATTATTCATTTTCACTCCAGCTGATCCCCATCTATGTTTCCCTGATGATGTCCTGACTACTGGGTCTTTATCACTGACAGTGTTTTTCTTTTCACCTTTTTTTTTGTTTATCTTATACTCTCTCCACTGTAATTTTTTTCTAGAGTGAAAGAAAATAATTCATTATAATTCAACACTGTGTAAATTATTGCACTTGATAGAATCCAGTCAGAGTTTGTATGCATTAACCTGAAGCAGTGACGCCACAGAGCAGCAGCTCCTGGTCACTGGCCGGTGCGTCCTGCCTGTCACTCATTCTCTTGGCTCTCATTGGCCAGAACATGCTAACAGCATCCAGAAAAAATATTACATTATTCTCGTTAGACGGCTCCATCTCTCTGTTTCCCATCTTCCGCTGCTTCTTTATTTCCCATCACTAAGTAGTTCTTTCCTTTCCATTTTACCACTCTGTATTTTCCAAGTCTCCCCCCCCCCCCCGCATTAATATCTGCTGTGTGTTGTCCTTTTACTCCCTCCCTCTCCCTCTTTTGCTCTCCTCTCTCTCTCCCTTGTCTTTTCTCTAAGAGGATTGGCTGCTTGTGTCTCTCAACATCTGTGTATCACTGTCCTGAGAGAGCAAAACAGAGAGGGGATGGGGGGGATGTTATCCAGCGAGATAGCAACACGGTGCTCAGGCAACGTTGACTGTGCTCTCTTTTTTTCTCTGACTCACACGTTCTCATCTGTGCATGCAAACAAACAAACACACGCACTCTCTCGGCAGCAGACAGCTGCAACATCCGCAGCGCTCGCTTCCCACCCGCATCCTTCTCACAGTCTCTCCCTGCCTTTCCCACTCGGATAGCTCTCCTCTGCCTCTCACTTGCTCTGTCCGCACCGCTTCATCCTGCCGTCCTGTCCCCTCTCTGGTGTCCGTCACCGTGGCGACATAGCCTCTGCAACCATGGCGACCAGCCAGCAGGATTCAGGGTTCTTTGACATCAGCATCAAGTCTCTCCTGAAGTCTTTAGGAGGCAGTGAGTACAGCTAACAGATGACAGTTGTTGTTGCTGGTATGCTGAACAAATGCATGACACACTGGTAATGGATTTATTAGCTGTCAGTAGATCCTCCAGTTTACAGACTGGGCTTATTTTTTGTATGTGTTTGGAGTCCAAGAGACTGAAGAACATGCAGCATATAACATGATCCAGACCGTCACTATTTGGCAGTATTGTGTAATGGAATGATGGAAGGAAAATGGTTGAGTAAGGCTCGAGAGGCTGAGGGTAAATCGGACTCGTCAGCAGTTTTTCTATATGAATTATACAGCATATTGCTCCCCAGACAAAGAAAAGATGCTTCCACTTTTCTGAAAGTCAAAGCAAAAAGTATCTCCGTTTTAAAACCGTTCTGAAACGTAAAACTATGTTCGTGTAAGTGAAGCCCATCATCAGCCCTACTTTTTTTGGACTGTTTATATTCCAAGAAACTCAAATCTCTTCATCAGTTTCTCAGTAATTGTTTATCAGACTGAACTGAATGCGTTTCAGAGGCAGTCATGAAGCCCCAGCAGCATCTTCCCTCACAGTTTCAAAGCGGACATGCTGTACTTACCCGCACAGCAGCAGGTTCAGCAATCTGAGACATGACTGAAGCTGAAAGCAGTGTTACTGCCCCACGGGGGCTCGTCACCATGCAGCCCCCAGTTTACCTTGACTGGGGCATTAGTTGTTTTCTTGGCGATGGAGAGGATGCAGAGAGCAGCCCGTTAACGCCGTGCTGTGATGATTTTCATAATGTTGAAAACAGAGCACTGCAAGTTCATTGTGTGTGTTTATGCATAGATGTGTGGACGCTTTCTGCTTGTAGTGATTAGATTTAATGTTCAGTCATTTGATAAAAATGTTTTGCAGTGTGTGAGTGGTTTGCAGGATGGCTGTTTGGAGTGTATATATTAGCTCTATGAAGGCTGCTGTCAGCAGTGTTATTTTGTTGCTGTGGGGATTACCAAGGAATAAAGCTATGTCCCCCATTTAAATTGTACATTGTTCCAGCCACAGAAACAAAATCAGAGGCGTCTGCGTCAAGGTCACGATAATGATGACAGGCAGAAGGCTTGAAAGTCAGAGTTGAAGGCCAAATTAGGTCTGCGTTTCAAGCACAAAATACTTATTGAGTGAAATAACTCGACGATAAAAAGCTGACCTCATCAACTTGAACTTGTTCCATCTCGTGCCACACTTTTGAAATAAGCACTGTCGTCTTCACTCAGACATCCTGCAGCTAAAAGAATCTCAGCAAAGCAGGTTTTTATTCTTACAGTTTTGAGTTGTTCTAATATATATGATACATATTTTCAGATAGAAATACAGTCCAGGTAACCTATAAACAAAAGCAAAAATATTTAGCGAGTATCCGCTCACATCAGCATTTCTGTTTTACGAGGTGAAATTTCCCGCTGTATGTCAGACTTTTTTATTTTACTAAGAGCCGACATAACTTGCTGTCTTTGTTAGTAATGAATAAATCTTGACAGCAAGACTTCCAACGTGCCAGATTTCCAGACTTTATCCCACCCGGTGACAGCTGATTCCCCAGACAACATGTAGGTTTGGTTCTGCAGGGGCTTGTCGAGGGCGTTTGGTGTGTGTGGAAATTCTCTGTGCTTTTGGAAGTGACTCATCACATTCTGTGTTCCCAAGAATCTACCAACCAACTGCACACGCATCCGCAAGATAGATTCATCCTCTCATAATTCCTGAAAACCCAACAGGAAGCTCGCAAGCCCCGAGTCAATATGTGGGTCTTAAATTCAGAAAGAGATGCATTCTCAAAATGTCACTTATGTACCGTCACTGTGTGTCAGATTTCAGCAGTTTTTTTTATCACCTCTACTCATATATACACATTATTATTCAGATATATTTCCAGGCCAGCAGCTGATCTTTTGTTTTTTTGTAGATTGACATTAAAGTAAGTCTTCAATCTCTGTGGCATTCCAGTCCTTCTCACTGACACATTTTCTTTCATCATCTATTTCTTTTCTCACGTACGCACACCCCTTATATTAATGACATTAAGGCGGTGTAATGGATTATCTCCGTTTGAACCCTGTGTTTACCAAATCAGATTAGCACCATTCGCCTTGAAGTTCAACCACATTATTTAGCTTTCCCGCACTTACACTATCGCGTGTATTCGTGCATGTGTGTACGTCTGTTTTCTCGTGTTTGCATTTGTGTATGAGCAGGGGTCAGTGGGAGTGGTGGGTATGTAAGAGAGTGACCGCCAGCAGTCTATATATAGTGCCTCCCTCCTCTCTTTGGCTCTCTCTCGAAGCAGTGTTGAAATTCCAACCCAACTCTTCTGGTCAGACCTTTGCAAGGAGCAGACTTTACTTAACTGCTACTGACAACTTAGAGACAACCACAGAATCATTTTCAAAGACGCACTTCATTCCACTGCTTCTTTCCAAATGGGCTTCAGGGATTCCAAGGTCACGGGAACTACTGTACGGAGGAGGGGTGGCACGTCAGAAGCGGAGCAGATGCATAAGTAGAAACTGATAGTTGGCATGTGGGCTCATATAGCTGCCAGGCATGGGATACCGCGCAGCCTCTGTTCAACACACTGGAAATATTCTCAGTCCACGTTGGTGAAGTTCACTCACGACAAAATAAGTTTGCGCTTGTTGTCTCTGTCTCTGTGTCTTCTGTTATTTTGAAAGAACACTCTCACACCATTTTTTTTTCTTCTGCTGACTGCAACTGTCTCAGCGTGGAGGCGTCAAGTTGCCTCACGTGGGCAGTTTCAACCTGGCAATGGCACCTCCAGTCTGGATACGACACATCTTCCTGTTTCATTTGGATTGAATGTGGGATATAGTCGTAATGCTGCTGTCATGACAGCTTTCTCTCTCGCCTCAGGCACCTCTTTTACTTTTTTACCTGTCGTGTTTTGAAAGATGGAGCTTCACACTTTTAGCTCTGGTTAAACCGGTACCAAAGCCAGACACCGCTGTTATGTCTGTGGTTTTTGGCATGATGAAGAAATCGCATATTAAAGACAAATGGCATTTGCGCCTCTAATCTCTTTCAAGGAATTATTTTGATAAAACCATGGAAGCCATCTTTTCTAGCCTGTAAGGACCCACTCCTCTGCCATCAAACTATTTCTTCCGATTTTATACACCGCGTTTGTGTTTTCTGCACCATGGAAGTGACAACTAAGTGGAGCAGGGCGAGTGTCATCAGCTTCATCAAGGGCCTTGGTAAGCGCACAGGGGCATGCGTTCATATGCACATGTGTTCGTGTCGGGTTTCAGCTAAATAGATTGCTGTGCATGAGGCCAAGAGGCCTGTCCTGCCCTGGAAATAATGCTCACCTCTGCGCTTAGGTCAGATCATGGTCATGACAAGTTAGTTAACACATAGTGTGTGTGTGTGTACGGATGAGTTTGAATTTTTTTATAAACCGTATCGCCTAAATTTGGAGTGATCTTCAGCAATAAATGTCTGCAGTTCAGAAGTCTTATGTGCCTCACGGTGGAGGGCATGTCAGTACTTTCAGAGATGCATGACAGGAAATGCCTTCTTTCCATTTATCAGTCTGACCTTTGGTAGTCTGTCTCACATGTTTTTGGTCTGTTTTTCATCACATCATGTTAGAATTGAAGCTTCCACTTTTTCTAATGATGTAATTATGTCGGGATATGAAGACGTGACCTTCCCCGCAGGTGTGTGTGTGTGTGTGTGTGTGTGTGTGTGTGTATCCATCTGTGTGCCGGGAGGCTGTTCCTGTCAAAGTTGGACAGCATAAATTAGTCACAAGGTTTGATGTTGTACAAGCAATAAAGTAATATGACAAATCACCACAGATCAGGGAGGCTCTGTAAAGCAGTTGTCTTTCACAAAGTCAACAGAACACAGGAGTTGCATTCATGTTTTTTACACTGTAACTTGAACAAACGTGAACAAACATCCATGAATCCACACTTGGTCCGGCATGACTCTAGTACTGAAACTGATAGCGTGATGAAGTCTCTAGTGATAGTTAACTTCCGTTGGAACATTGCTGGCCGTACTTTTAACCATTACTTCTTGTTTGCCCAAACTCCCCAAATTATGGGAAGTGTAGTTCCCAAACTTAAAGCATTAAAGATGACCCAGTAGGAGCTAACAAGATAATAAAGGTTAACTTATCTCATCTCTCCTCAGCCTCTCCAGTGGGACTGAAGCAATCTCTCCCGCCAGCCAGTGGAACGCCGGGAGAGAGGAAGGGTCCTGTCGTCATGGCGCCTGTCAACGTAGACCCTGAGAGCAAGCCGGGCGAGTTTGTCCTCAAAAGCTTGTTTGCCAACTTCACCTTGTTCTCCGAACGCAAGATTCGCATTATCATGGCTGAGCCACTGGTTAGTGAGTTTGTATGGATTTATCTTATTGTCTTGTGTCTGTTTCTTATCTGATTTCACTCGGGTTACAATGACTCACTGAGTAACCGCTTTGGCCATTTATCTGATTGTGTTATTTACTGACTTTTTATGCATATGTCGACTAAAAAATTTTTTTTGTATCCCCGGAAGATGATGTCTGACAGTGCAGTCCTCAGGCTCCTACCTGATATGTAACATAATCAAATTTAGGACAAATGAAACATATATTTTCATTTTGTAAGGTGGCGCATATCCCATGTTGGACTAAATGAAAAATAGAGGAAAAGCCACTGTACCAGACCACAAAAACATTCAAGTTTGGTCATACACCTGAGATGGAAGCTCGTGCAAACCCAAGAAAAATATTTTAAAAAATATACGCAAACCTAATGTCTGATGTTACTGTAACCAAGACATTAAGACTCTCATATTGTGACAGAACTGGTTAAAAATGTGATTAGACCCATTGTGACAACATAGATGTTAGCATATCAGTATTTACAAGAGCAATTTGAACAAAATCAGACAGTGATGTTATTGGATACCCCCAACTGTAATAAACTTAAACTTTTAGCTCACTGCTTCCGTCTTTCACAATAAAATGTTGACCTGTGTCTCCTGACATCAATGGTTTTCCCCTTTTGTCTGCTCTTTTCTCACAGGAAAAGCCTCTTAACAAATCTCTGCAGAGAGGAGAAGACCCACAGTTTGACCAGGTGCGCGTGCCTCACATCAACACATAAACCCCTTTTAAATCCGTCAACCAAATCTGGGCTTAACATTGCCTTATTCTGAGAGAGAAAGTGAAATGTCTCTCTGTCTCTGTGCAGTTAATCAGCACTATGAGCTCTCTAGCAGAGTACTGCCTGCCATCCATCCTGAAGACACTGTTTGACTGGTACAAGAGACAGAACGGCCTGGAAGACGAGTCCCATGAATACCGGCCCAGAGCCAACACCAAGCCCAAAAAGTGAGAGAACAAAATAAACAACACAAACACACGCTGTTTATAGCTACTGTTTGCACATGGCTGTGTCCCGGACAAAAAAAAAATGTGCGGATGACACATTTCTCTGTTCTTTGAAAAGAGAAAAACAAAAACCAATAACGCACAAATAAGCCAGGAGCTGCAGATAACATGATTTATTTATGAAAAAACCTAAGAAAACTACAGACAGTGTTGAGATGGACTGATTATGTATCTTTGTCGACATTTACAGCAATTATGTAAGCCTTTTGAATTGAGCTACAACACAAAACTAAACCACATAGACGCGTGTAGTAGCCCATTTAAACTGTCTCCCAAACAGCTGAAAAATGAAGAATCAGCTCGTTTAAAATTAATAGAATGCTTTTAGAAGAATGCTACTGTTGGAAAATGAATACCTGACCCGTGGGGCTTGTTTCCAAATCTTGAACAAACTCAACACTGAGTACACTTTATAACAAAGTGGGTCAGGTAGGTACTTCTGTTACTTCATGATGGAAAGTTTAATTGGATTCATCACACGTGACATAAGTTTTTGCTTGCTCAGCACTGAAACAAGAACAAGAGCATACACGAGGGTCCCCCATACAGGATAAACATTGTCAAACTTAATGTGACAAGTAATGGCTTTGTGTCTGCGATTGTGTGCTTTAGTGACGAACAACAGAAGGACTACTTACTGGAGCGGAGGGATCTGGCCATAGACTTCATCTTTTCTCTTGTGCTTATAGAAGTTTTGAAGCAGGTGAGGCTCCCTTTACAGTGCGATTAATCATTTGGAACTGTATTATATGTTTACTAATGATCAAAAGTACAAAGGGTTATGAGTAGTGTATCGATTACTACGTAAAAAAAACAGTCAAAAGAGATCATGTTTCTAACATTCTTACTCGTTTTGCAGCTTGCTTGACATCGCGCAATCCTCAAGCTGTATTTCTTATCCCATCTTTGTCTTAGTTGTGTCTATCTGTAGCTAGATTATACCCAACACAAAGAGTAATTTGCTTATTTTGGATCTAGCCAAATATAGTGTGCAGGTTGTACAGATGCAGTTTAATTAAGTGTTTTTTTTTTTTTTTTGTCAATCCAGATCCCACTTCATCCTCTTTTGGATGGACTTATCCAAGAAGTTGTCAACCTGGCCTTCAAGCACTTCAGATACAAAGAAGGGTAAGAGGGTTAACTTCCAGAAATATTATTGATTTAATTAAGGTGTTCAGCCTTTGCTTTGTGGAGAATTGCATGCTGCTATGACAGGTCCGCTCAGCATTATACACGGTTAATGCTGATATTGATGATTGTGTTTACTCTTTAGGTATCTGGGGCCCAACACAGGCAACATGCACATTGTGGCTGACCTCTACGCTGAAGTGGTGGGAGTCGTCGCTCAGTCGAGGTACTTTACATGCTGGAGATGCTTGTTTTTGGTTTTTAATATTTGTATTTATTTTTTTTTTAGCCGGAATTATAATCCGGGTTGAATTGAAGCTGTGAGCATTTTTGTCTTAGTGGTGAATCTAATCTGTTGTCACCATAGCTACCTGTCCTCCCGCTGACCCCATTTTCAGTACTAACAAATGCTTTCTCTCAGGCTTTAGTACAGGTGGGAGAAGTAATACAGTAATGACAGTCTTTCTCTGTGTTCCGCTAATCTGTGTGTGTGTGTATGTGTGTTTGTGTCCGTAAATACGTGTGTTAGTGTGCACAGAGATAATGACACTCGATGATGGTCCTCCAACTGTGTAATGTTGTGTGTGATGATGGATGAACGCTGTTCCTATTTTGCAGGATGTTATTACTGCGAGGTGGGGGATCATAAGGCATTTCAGCAACTGCCGTCACACTCAACACACACACACACACACACACACACACACACACACACACACACACACACACACACACACACACATATTTTAACACAGTCATCACCTTAGTAATGGACCAAAGTCAATACTTTGAAATCTAGTTCAGCAAATAGACTTTCTTCTGTTTGGGTGATGAGCGTTCCACTTAAGTTGTTAATTGGCAGTGCGTTATTTACACAGCTCATGAAAGACCGGAGCCGTCGCTCTATTTTCTTGACATTAGCCGTTGGTTTTTCCGTTCTGTTCTATCGACGAGGCTGACAACTCTTCCACTTGCTTTACTGTTGCGGGTGGTGACCCCTGCGAAACATGCCAAACACACACGCTCTTTTTTTTTTCCTCCACATCACCGCTCCAGATGCCATTCTAAATATAGGCCTGCAAATCGCTGTTGGTAAAATGTATCTGGACGGTGCGTTTATACACCAACACACACTGAAATGTACAAACCCACTGCACATGCAAAAGAAAAAGAAGAGAAAAAAAATCCCACAGCGAGAGAAAAAGTGCACAATGTCAGCAGATAAGCCCTTAACGCCTGGATTTATATAGCTGTATATAAAAAAAATGTTTTGTGTGTGTTTTAGCCTTTAAGTAGATGGTAAAGAATGCTGAGATTATTCATTTCACTTTTGCACAAAAAATAAATAGAATTTTTTGTATGTTGCAAATTTGCGACAACAGGTTGTTACTCCGACAACGGTTACTCCGGCTACGGTTTGTAGCATATATGCGACAATAGGCGTTAAGGGGTTAAACATTTGTTACTTTGTTGTGATGATTCCGATAAATGCAGCACCTCTCAGCTGAAACCTGGAAATGACAACATTTACTAAATCCACTAAAACGGCTGTTTACATCTGGCGACTATTTGGCCGGCAGGTTCCCAGCAGTGAGGAAGAAGTTCATCTCTGAGCTCAAGGAGCTGAGACAGAAGGAGCAGAGCCCGTACGTCATCCAGTCCACCATCAGCCTCATCATGGGACTCAAGTTTTTCCGCATCAAAATGTACCCGGTGGAAGACTTTGAGGCCTCTTTCCAGTTCATGCAGGTAGGCTCAGCAGAAATATGTTATCTTCATGACATAAAAACAAAAAGAGTTCCAGGACTAATGTCCTCTTTCACATCTGGAAGCAGTTTAGAGCTATCATGGAACTATCCACTTAACTTCCACGATCGTAATCAGGGCTCATACTTATTTTCCTTTTGATAGTAATTCGTTTCCTTCCCCCATAATGAAGCAGGGGTTTTAACTGAGGATCTTGCATGTACTGAACAATCCTATGTTGCGACTGTCTCTCTGTCTCTTTATCTCTGCAGGAGTGTGCACAATATTTCTTAGAAGTGAAGGACAAAGACATTAAGCACTCATTAGCTGGACTCTTTGTGGAAATACTTGTACCTGTAGCTGCTGTAAGTGCATTTCATCTCATCTTTCAGAGCAATGCAATAACACATTAAGCCAGACTCACATTGCCAATAAAATAAAACCTCTCTGTTTTACTGCTGCTCAAAAGGTCTGTGCAAGTCGTAGTGTTGATAACCAGGGAAAATATCCATTTTAAGCTCATTAGTGTTTAGTTTTATATATCTGCATCAAGTTAAAAGGACACTATGCTCTGCTAAAAGCATTGTTCTTAATATAACTCTTGCATTATCCATCCTCCTCTAGACTGTGAAGAATGAGGTGAATGTTCCATGTCTGCGAAATTTTGTTGAGAGTTTGTACGATACCACTCTGGACCTGTCCTCCAGGAAGAAGCACTCTCTGGTAGGTTTCCCACCGTATTCTGTTTCATCACTGGTCATCTCTCTTCATTGGCTCTCCATTACCAACATTTGGTCAAAGTATTTACTGTAGCTCTCAAACACGTGGGCTTTTATCTCTCCACGGGAGAGGTGAAAGGAGTGCAGCACGCAGCACACGGGCTGGTGTTAGACGCAGTGCAAGGCGGACATTATTTACCCACAGCATGGAGGTAGGCTGAGGAATCAGGAAATCTCTCCTGTTAAAGCCGGAGTCTCACAGGAGCAAGCATGCATTAACAGCTTTAATGCTTAAAGTGACAGTAGTGTTTAGAAATGTCCTAAACCAAGTTGATTTACAGGAGATCAAAAAATGGAGAAAATCCAACTAAGTAAATTATATTTGATCATTTATGTACTAATGAAAATGATCCAATATTAATTTTCTGTGAAGGATTTAAGGATTTGTACTTTACAGTGTATCGTGTGAACCCCCCCACTTTTTTTTTTCCCCCCTCAACTGATGAACTGTTGTCACATCGGCTTAGAGAAATTCTATCCCATTCCTCAGTACAAAAGAGCTTCAACTCTGGGATGTTGGTGGGTTTTCCTCACATTATCTCTATTGGACGAAGGTCAGGAATTTGACTTTGCTCATCCAAAACATTAACTTTGTTCTCCTTTGGTGGCGAGAATTGTGCGGGCTTTGGACTTTTTGCCTCGTTGCATGACCCACTTTCTCTTGAGATTCAGTTCATGGACAAATAAAGAGCCCCTTTAGCTGCTTAGAAATGATCATGCGCTCCTTTGTGACCTAATGAAATATTATACACCTTCCTGTTAGAGTGGTCTTTTATTGTTCAAACCCTCTCAGGAAGGGTAATACTATCTGAGACGGGAGAACCCAAACTCTTTACAGATGGTAATGTTTTCTGAGGTTCTCAGAAATCTCTGAGACATTGTATGAAGATATGATTTCACACCTTAGGCCTAATTTGAAAAACGATTTTTTATGGGAAAACTTAGAACGGTCCATTAGAACGTTTCATATCTTAGCCTCAGAAAAAGCTTTATCAGCTGGTATTGATGACATGCGATGTCATTGTGCATTCTGTATTTTTATTAATCTAGAAAAATAAAGTGTACTTGTGCATCTTGAGTATCTCGTTGCAACGTGCGCGTCACACGAGGCTTGAAAGGTGAGGCGCTCGTATGTTAGGCTGAAAAAAATCTGACTTTAAAGTCAACGGCTAATCAGAATGAAATTCACATACTTTAAGCGTTCACAGATATCATATTTGATCATTTTCCCTAATAAACAAGTGACCGAGTAGAGTTTCTTTGTATGTTTGAGACTTGTTTGAAAGATTAAAGAAGTTTTCTATTATATTTATGTAGAAATTAAGCATTTCTTAAGGGTTCACAAACTGTCAAGCAGCAATGTGAATTTTCCCCAACCGACGGGGTGAGTTTCGCAGCTGTTTGACTGGCACATATGCTTACAAACAGCGCCATTAGACTGCTATGTTTGATTATTCTCGGTTTATGCCGATGCGCTATTCGGGATGTATGCACTCCTTCCTCCAGACAATCGTGTCTTGAGGCCTCAAGATATGCCGCTCTGCTGGTACATATGCTTCCTTTGACAGATTCTCCACATACTCAAAGCCACACGTGCAGCCAAGCCTTTGTGCAACTCTCTTGCGCTTGCACCTCAACCGACGGTAACCTGCCTCATCAGGCAGAACACAATGGACAGACACGATAGGAATGGCTGTAATGTGGTGCATTTCTTTTAATTGTTATGCTCTTACATGGCTGGCTGCCTGAGTGAGAATGATAACAAATGCACCCGGTGATAAGAAGTGACAGTTAAATAATGAGCTTCTCAAACTTTACATTCAACAAACATTCATTGAATGGGTGTACCTTGACTCACACTGATTTTTTTTTTTTTTTTTTTTTTTTTTACAATGGTCTTTACACTGTTTTGCTTGAATTGATTCCATAAGAAACATAGAAAACCGGTGGGGGAGACGTTCGGATTCTGTGGTGTTATACTTTAATTTTCGCTGGCCTTACACTGTCTCATCCCATCTGATGTTTCTGTCCACCCCAGGCTCTCTATCCTCTGGTGACATGCCTGCTGTGTGTCAGTCAGAAGCAGTTCTTCCTCAGCCGCTGGCACATTTTCCTCAACAACTGCCTCTCAAACCTCAAGGTCAGCTGGTCTGTCAGTACCGTGCAACTGCACGAAATCATGTTTTTTGTTTTTGTTTTTGTTTTGCAAATTGTAAACTAAACTATGTAGACGGTGTTATATATTTCTGCCCACGGGGAATGGTTTTGACAAAGTGACAACTCAACTCACACAACATAACTCTGCAATAGCACTACACAATACCCTTTCCTCATAAAGAATCTGCCATCTGTATATATGGCCTCAAAGGAAACACCGCAGGTTAAGAACTAAATGATTGACTCTGTAAATCATGTAAAGCCAAGGCAAGTCAATCATACCATGAATTGTTCCTCACCTCTAAGTATACAATCGTAATGACGCATTTCTCTTAAACACTTAACTAGAGGTATGTGAACTATTCCACACTCTGAAGTACAATTTCTTGATTTGTCTGCATGTGTCCGAATGCAGAATAAAGACCCCAAGATGGCACGTGTTGCTCTGGAGTCCCTCTACCGCCTGCTTTGGGTCTACATGATCCGAATAAAGTGCGAGAGCAACACCGGAACACAGAGGTAACAGTTATTCTTGCGATTTTCTCCATCAGCAAAACTTGAGAAATAATTTTGTAACTTCACAAAGTTGTGAGCCTCGTCGTGTCGAGTACATTGCGATGACGTGTCTTTTTGTTGCTATAAACCATAAACAAGTGAGACGTTTAAAATCCATGTCCTTATGTTTCATGCAGTGACTTTTTTTTTTTTTTTTACATAAAGATCACTTGTAAATGCTGCAAACTGCCGAATGCACAGAAGTTTCACTTGTTTCGCATGATGATTAATTACGCTTGTTTCATCCAACTTGAATTTTAATGTAATGGAAAAAATATACGTGCGTATGTAAAGAATTTCACAAGTTTTCTACCGTACATGTCTACCTCCCTTAGTCGTCTGACGTCCATCACATCCACGCTGTTCCCTAAAGGCAGTCGTAGTGTTGTGCCCAGAGACATGCCCCTCAATATTTTTGTGAAAATCATCCAGTTCATTGCTCAGGTATGTATGACTAGGATGGACAAAAAAAAAACAAATCTATCCTTGTTTGAAAATCAATTTTTTTTCTTATCCACGTGAAGTGGAGTTTGTTGTGTTCTGTGGTTTACTGAGTGTGACGGTCCATTATCATGAAAAAAAAAACCTGCTGTGTAATCCCGTTTTTCTCAAAGCCTGATAGGTGTTTTTAAAAGGAGAACCAACAGGAGCAGCAGGTGCACCCGCATAACCTCTGAAATTCTGTAACGGCAGTATATTTGTCCTCTATTCAGGAGAGACTCGATTTCGCCATGAAGGAGATCATATTTGATCTGCTGAGTGTCGGGAAGCCTGCCAAAGCCTTCAGTCTCAACCCAGAGGTAAAGAGAGCAGACACAGGCCCTCGTTCATGCACAAATCTAACAGCTTATCTCCCCTGGTTATATCACCGGAATGAGCACACTTTTATTAGCAGTTGAGCAAATAACTATGTGTTCTCTGTTGGAGCCTTGAATTTATTGCTTTATCAGAATGAATTGTGTCGTTTTCAAACATGCTTTTGCACTGTTAACTCAATGCTTAACCGAAAACCCCTTGAAAATGTTTGTGTTGCTCGTGATGAACAGATTATAGCATGTAGCAAGAAGGCTTTGCTTGATTGTCTTCCAGCGTATGAACATCGGCCTGCGTGCGTTCCTGGTGATAGCAGACGCTCTGCAGCAGAAGGATGGAGAGCCTCCTATGCCCAACACGGGAGCCACTCTGCCCTCTGGAAACTCTCTGAAAAAGAAGAAAACGTATCTCAGCAAGACCCTCACAGAAGAGGAAGCCAAACTGATAGGTCTGTGTCTGTCTTCAGGGGTTTACGCTACTGCCATTTGAATGTCGTCACGGATTTGAGTGTTTTGTGTGTCTGGTCTCCACAGGCATGTCCTTGTACTACTCCCAGGTGCGTAAATCTCTGGACAACATCCTACGACACCTGGACAAGGAGGTGGGTCGTTGCATGATGCTCACCAGCGTCCAGATGCTCAACAAAGAACCAGAGGACATGATCACGTATGCAAATTCAGTACAGAGGACAAAATCACAACAGAGTTCTCAGCCAATAATCTATCATTTATTGATAACTGTAAACATGTAAACATCTCTTCCTCTTTTTTTTTTAGTGGTGAAAGGAAGCCTAAAATCGACCTGTTCAGGACATGCGTGGCTGCCATTCCCCGCATCCTTCCTGATAGCATGTCCAAACCCGAGCTCATTGACTTACTCTCTCGGTGAGTCGCTATCACCTGTTGTTTTTACACGTTTTGGAATCAGTTGAAAGAGCGTTAAGCCTTACAAGTAAATTTTGCTTTCTGCAGCTCTTGTTTTGTTTTGTTTTTGGTTTTTTGTTTCTCTGCTAAATGATATTCACTTCGGTTTTCTTATCTATTCCTCAGGCTCACAGTGCACATGGACGACGAGCTCCGTCTTATTTCTCAGAACTCTCTGCAGAGCCTGTTACTTGATTTCTCAGACTGGAGGGAAGACGTCCTGTTTGGTTACACACATTTCCTTTTACGCGAGGTACAATAGAACTTGATAAAAATAAAATAAAAAACTGCTTACAAGCACACAGCTTTGCTTTACCTTATTATTCATCATTATTTTGTTTTTACATTAAAGAGAGTAATCCTGGTCAATGCGTACCACACCTTATTAAGAAAAAAAAGGCATTACCAGCAGAAATATAAAGACTGAAAAGAAAAGAAAAGAAAGAAAAATGATGAACTGAGAATCAACAAAGTAATACTTGTTAGGATCAGATTAGTTCATTTTGCTAAATAAAGAAAATAAACTGGAAGGATAAAGGGAAAGGTTTGATCTTCCTCGAATAAACATCTTATGCTAACATGCTGACATAAGCAGCTCTTAAACATGTCCACTGCCAAACTCCTCCAGGTCCAAGACACCCATCAGGGCCTGCAGGATGCGTCCGTGAAACTCCTTCTGCAGCTGCTCACACAGTGGAGGTTAGCCCTGCAGCTTCAGGGAAAGACGCGAGGTGGGGTTGAGGTTTGTACAATGACAGCCGCCTTCTCTCCGTCCTTTAACCTGTAAGAGTTGATGATTTCAATTTATTCTAGATTTGACAGTTTTATCTTGGATTTTTTTTTGGATATTACGTGCATCATCTCAGACATTACTTGTCTCAGTTTCTTTGTTTTGACGTATTTTGTGTTAGATGTCCTGCTTTTAAAAATGTAACAAGCTGAAAAGGGGGTTTGGGATGCTTTGTGTGGTTCCTTCACTAAATCTGCTTTTCCTTTCGTCTTTCCCATCCACCAGGCCAGTCCAAGACTACCAGACAGAAGCCCCCATTGCTCAGTGCTGCATGCGGTGGAGGGCCTGGCTCTGCTACTCCTCTGCTCGTGTCAGATCAGCACAAGGAAGCTGGCAGTCGGAGTGTTAAGAGAAATACGCTGCCTCTTCACAGCCCTGGGACACGCTGAGGTACAGTGCAGAGAAAAACACACGTGTTCACCAAACAAATATAGAGATCATGACAAATGCGTCAGAAAGCTGCAAGTTCTGGTAATAGATTGAAAGAGGACATGGGAGTAGCTGGATGCAAGGAGAGCCACCTGGTTCTAGATGCGATTAGAGATGCAGTACATGCCACCTGTGAATTTTTCTCATTGTGTCATGCTGTTGTAAAAATATCGGATTCTTTAAATGTCACGCTTTACAGGACGATGACAAACCCATGATAGAGGTCATGGACCAGCTGAGCCCAGCTGTGATGGACAGCTTTGTTCATGTGGCTGTTTCTGACTCGGTGAGTACCAGATTAGTATGCCAGATCCAGTAGAGCACAGTGTTGCAGACGACTTACTTTACTGCTGTGTGTTTCTCTCTAAATCCCCTCCTTCCCACGCTTTAGTCCACGTTGCCCCTCAGCCACCACGTTGACCTCCAGTGGCTGGTCGAGTGGACGGCTCGGTTGGTGAGCAGTTCATACGACGTGAAGAGCCCCAGCCACGTCTGGATCTTCGCCCTGTGCGTGAAGGACCCATGGGTGCTCTGTCTGCACATCTTCTTGCGACAGGAGCACCTTCCCAAGCACTGCTCCATTGCTCTGGGATACGCCTGGCCCTATGTTTTCACACGGCTCCAGCTGCTGCTGCCACTAGTTGACCCCAAGTACAAGAACACACTTTAGATATGAATTATAGTTCATACCCAGTAAGAAACATGTGCACGAAAGGTTCTAATATGAGGTGAAATTCCTCCTCTTCTTCCTTCCCTGTCTTTCTGCAGCAGTCCAGTGAATGCGAAAAAGACCAGCACTGCAGGCACAAGCGACAGCTACATCTCTCTTTGGCGTAATTATCTGATCCTGTGTCTAGGCGTGGCTAAACCCAGCATCATGTCCCCAGGTCACCTCAGGGCATCTACACCTGAGATCACCGCCACCACACCTGACGGCAGCGTCACCTACGACAACAAGGTGTGTGTTTGTGCTCAGATGGATGCCGCAGTCACTAAACAGGCCTGGTGTCTATTTATCGGGTTCCAGGTCCTGAAATGAATGGCATTACGTGAAGGAAAATAGTTCTCATCATTACTGTCATTGTTGATTTCTCTAATTATTTTTTATGTGATTTCAGGTTTTTTTTAATCTTTTTGGTATTGTACTGTAAGCTTTCCAAATTCCCCAAACAGTTCTCATCTCTATGCAACATGATTGATGATGCAATAAAGATTTTTTTATTATTAGCTGCAGACTAATTGGCTTTTTTTTTCTTTTTTTTTTTTTAACCAGCGTATGGGTTGATCGGTTATCCTCAAAATATTTGATTAATTGATGGACGTGGCTTTAATTTCAATGAAACGTATCAAGAAACAACTTATCCACAATCCGATATTGTAGATTGTCGCACGGTGAAACCCTGGAATCAGTTAATATTGATAGTGATGTTTTCAAAGTAGAGTTGATCAGTTTTGGATCGTTAATATGGTTTGATTCACGTGAGTGCATGTTTTTGTTGAAGGTGATTGGCACTCCCTCTGTGGCCTGGCTATTGAAACAGCTCGTCCCACTGATGAGGGCTGAGAGCCTGGAGATCACAGAGTCTCTGGTGCTGGGGTTTGGATGCACAAATGCTCTGGTCTTCAGGTAAGTGAACAGAAACCTGCACAAATGCAAATCTACAATAAAACACACATCCATGGTTCACTTTTCTGTGTTACATTTTGTTGCCTATGGGTGTGCACCCTGAGAATAGACGCTGGATAGATTAAGATCACAGTACAAACTGGATGATGTGCAAGATATGTACTTATCTCTTACATAAGCCGCACGTGTTTCTTTGGTGGTTTTTATGCTCCCTATTACTTACTCCCGACTGTCTGTACATTGCCATCATAACTTGCACGAGTTGCATACTTTTGTGACATTCAGAGAAGAAAAAATGCGTCACTGATTTAGAAGAGGAATTCTTAGAGGGCAAGAGATGTATCGCATTTTTTTTCAAAGGACAGAGGTTCCGTTGTGAGAAGAAGGTATTTCATTTTGAAATCTATTTTTAACCCCGAATGTTTTCTGAGGAGTTCATTGTTATTAAAAAGATGAACGTCCGTCATTACTTCATTTGAGGATTAGCGCTTTTAGGGTATGCGATATTTGTTGCACAAGGTGTTTTTTTGTGTTAAAAAACATTCTCTTCCTTTCAACGAGAACATCCTCATTCCTTCTCTACAACTTTTGATCATCCGCTTTTAGCAAGCCTGTAACGAGGAAATCAGTTTATTTTTGCTCCGTCTTGTTTACAGGGAGCTGGTTGAAGAACTCCATCCATTGATGAAGGAAGCACTGGAACGTAGGCCTGAGGTAACACACACACACACACACACACACACACACACACACAGAGTGAAAGAGAGAAACACGACAACACAGATTAGATCAACTTTAATGATTTCCAATACATTCTTGATGAAGCGTAATATTGATATCTTAGTACAGAGTTAGAATTGAATTTACAAAAAAAAATGATTTGACAGTAAAAGTTTGTCATGGCTGTTAGAGCTGTTCTCATCAATCAGCAATCTATTGATTCGCTTGTTTACCCACAGAATTGATCGTTTTTTCAGGACCTGCAGATGAAATGTACTTTAATATTGATTAGACCCCACAGTGCAGCATTAAACCGACTCCCTGCGTGTGCTTTTAGAACAAGAAGCGCCGAGAGAGGAGAGATCTTCTCCGGCTGCAGCTGCTGAGGATCTTTGAACTGCTTGCAAATGCGGGAGTTATCAGTGACAGGTAGCACACCTTCCATCCATCTACTGAGCAATAAGTATTTTCTGTTCTCTTGATCTTTCTCTGATCACGTGAGTGGGGGGCAGCGGTTCTGAAACGGCGCGGGTGTGGTGACATAACGGGGGAGTTGCGTGACCCCTCCTGTTTTTTCAGTCGGAAAAATGTATCGAGCGGAACTAATGCCTCGACATCGGATTGTTCTGACTCATTTTGGGTTTACACTACAAACAAACCTGTGGCGATTAGACAGGGAGACACAGAAGAGTGTGACAGAGAGTGAGAAGCTGAGCCAGGCGGGAAGAAGAATTGAGAAATGCATTACGGGGATGAAAAGAAAAGCGCGCAACACTTCAGATCCAAAGAAGACAGAAACGGGAGACAGTAACACTGATCCACTGCCACAATACAAGGCAGAAATGTTTCTTTTGGATTTCCAGGGAATGTGGTTGTAGATGAGGAGAGAGCAGCTTGTTAACGTATTCCTGAAACGTCTGGCAGCTGACAGTATGAAGCCAAATCAAAAAGTAAGCTTGAGACATTACGCTTTAGTCACATTAGCGAGCCACCGGATTTTTTTCAAGAGAAAACTTGATTGTTGCAGGAAAGTTGCTTTAAAAAAAAAGAAGATAGACTCACAAACAGATTTCATCTTTCTATTAAAACACGTGAACGTTTTTGTTGCACTTATTGAGCTTTATTGTTGTTGGTTTTGTGTGAAAAAAAAAAAAAAAAAAGCAGGCTGATTGCTGCCACTAATACTGGTGCAGTGGATCGATGCGGCCAAGCTGTCTTTTTTCTTGATATAATTTTATTTCTGTATGCAGAATTTTGCTTCTTTTTCTATATTTCTACATTCATCATGTGAAACAACTTATATCACATACATTTATTGGCTGCACGGTGGTGTGGTGGTTAGCACTGTTGCCTCACAGCAAGAAGGTTCCAGGTTCAACACCCAGCTGGGGCCTTTCTGTGTGGAGTTTGCATGTTCTCCCCGTGTATGCGTGGGTTCTCTCCGGGTACTCCGGCTTCCTCCCACTGTCCAAAAAATCATGCATGTTAGGTTGACCACCTGCTGGTGGTGGTCGGAGGGGCCGATGGCGCCGGTGCTTGGCAGCCTCGCCTCCGTCAGTGTGCCCCAGGGCAGCTGTGGCTACAATCCAGTTGTCTGCCACCATCAGCTTAGCACTTTGAGATTCCATATGAAATGAAAAGTGCTTTACAAATGTAATTGATTATTATTTATGTCGTTTTTTCCAGCCTTCACGTGGACAATGTACTGCTCGTATCTACTGTTTTATTTTCTATGAGGAATGACTCTTGTGGAGAAGTCCTTTTTGTGATGACATGCCCCAGCAGTTCACAGCCATCGGTAGTGGAGTTTTCTCACATATAATAAGCCTGTGAGCCATCCCTTTTGCAGCTTACAGCCATACAACTCTGAACACATAACAAACTACTTTGAGAAAGCTTAAAAAAAAAAAATAAACTTGAGCTATTTTATCATATTCTTGTTCTGGCATGGGGGGGCATGGCAGAAATAGTTTGAGAACCACTGGCTTGAGGTCTCACGTGACTCTTAGCTGTGAGAATTTAAATATGTCCATGATAAGACCCATACATGGTCTTCTCTTATTTTCCTCCATCTGTTACCTCTGGCCTCTCGTCTCTTTTTCTCACTCCAGCACCAATGGGGCTCTGGAGCGCGACTCCCTGGCACTGGGTGCTTTGTTCCTCGAGTACGTGGATCTAACTCGAATGCTTCTGGAAGCCGAAAATGAGAAGGAGCTGGACGTCCTTAAAGACATCAGAGCCCATTTCAGCGGGATGGTGGCTAATCTCATCCAGTGTGTTCCTGGTAAATAACCGTGTTGCCTTTGAATGAGTCTACAACCTACCAAAAACACTTTGGTTCTTTTCAGTAGTATCCGTGTACTGCATCAACGGGGTAGATAAGACTCCTTATTGATTACAAATGTGAGTTGAGGCTGTCATGCAGAAGTCTTCTGTATCTCACTCTCGCACCTGTACAGTCCACCACAGGCGCTTCCTCTTCCCTCAACAGTCTCTGAGGCATCATCTCTTCATCCTCTTCAGCCAGTGGGCTGGACCCTTCAGTGTTATGTTCACCCCCCTTGACCGTTACAGCGACCGCAACCATCAGATCACTCGCTATCAATACTGTGCGCTCAAGGTAAGTGGTACCCCTTTGCCTAACCTCTACTGCGCACAAAAAGTCAGTTTCCTTGGTTTTATTGGCAGAAACCTCAGAATGAACTCTGCTTTTGTCTCCCAGGCCATGTCAGCAGTTTTGTGTTGCGGTCCAGTCTTTGACAATGTTGGTCTCTCTACTGATGGCTATCTCTACAAATGGCTTGACAATATCCTGGCCTGTCACGACCTACGGGTAGGCCAGCTCTGGAGCTGCGGTTTTTCTAAAAAAATATTCTGACATTTAGGTAGTCTGAATCGTTCGAATAATCTGATCATTTATCAGCACTTCCATTTCCATGAACTTGGATATTCAAATCCCTGTTTTTCTCATTTCTATACTATTTCTGTCAGTGTGTTGGTGCCTCTATATGATAACATGTTTGCCATCAGGTGCACCGTCTGGGGTGTGAAGTGGTCATCCTGCTTTTAGAACTGAACCCCGATCAGATCAATCTGTTCAACTGGGCCGTGGACCGCTGCTTCACCGGATCTCACCAACTGGCTTCTGGCTGCTTCAAGGCCATCGCCACAGTCTGCGGCAACAGGTCGGCGATCCTTTATATGTTCCAGTGTGTTCCAAGATATTTTCTCTGTTTTTGATAAACACTGTTTACTTAATACAAATTACACAATAGATTGTGTATATACTGTGTATTTACAACCCAGCCCACATATCTGTTAACATTCAGTTGTTTAGTTTTCAGCTTAACCAGATACGCCTGTTTCTGTTTATTTTTCCAGGAATTACCCATGCGACCTGGTGACTTTGCTCAATCTTGTGCTGTTCAAGGCCTCAGACACGAACAGGGAAATATATGAGATCTCCATGCAGCTGATGCAGGTAGGACAAGGTTCCATTTTTAATTGTTCATCATCAGCTGCATATAGAGAGGTGTGAAAACGTCCATTAAATCGCAAGCCTGCCAGTATAAGATAAATGACATGTGTGCAGGTGCTGGAGTCTAAGCTGTGCGCGTACTCTAAGCGCATGGTGGAGCAGAAGCCTGGTAACATTTTGTACGGAACACACGGCCCCCTGCCTCCCCTGTACAGTGTCAACCTCTGCCAGCTCTCCATCCAGCTCGCCAGCATGTACCCAGAGCTCACACTGCCTCTTTTCTCAGGTACACCCTCCATTTTAAACATTTATCCAGGTTTATACACTGTATATTCTTCTGTAGAAACATCACTGCGTTGCAAAGTACAAAGGAAAAAAAATATCCTGGAGAACTAACTTATAAGGTGCTGAAAACTGGGTCAATACTGGAGCGACGTCATGTTTATTTTAGGGACAAATGTGCATCCTAAGTGCTGACCTCGCTGTAAATAAATACTCTCACCCCTTTCGTGTTATGTTTTGCTAGACGATAATGTTTCTGCAATAGCGGTGGATATCAAATTAGCAAAGCAGTCACATATGCTGAATACTTTCATTTGGAGAAGCTATAAAATGCTGAGACAGGCAGGAAGTTTGCTAAAATGAAATTCCGCTTTTTAACCCCTCACAATGTGCATTTTCCTCAAGGATCTGACTGTACATAATAAATTCTGCTGAAATGTGTTTGGTCATGCAGAGGTGAGCCAACGCTTCCCGACCACCCATCCAAATGGCAGACAGATCATGTTATCCTACCTGCTACCCTGGCTTAGTAACATTGAACTCGTGGACACTGGGCTCATACCCCCCGCCTCAAGCCCCTGCACACCTGAGGAAGACTCTCAGGGACAGGGCATGACCCCCAGTCTGAGAGGTAATGGCTGGGGCTCCTTGCAGGCTACCTCACTGGTGCTCAACAACCTCATGTTCATGACGGCAAAGGTGGGAAACAGTATTTGTTTTTATTTGTTGAATTACCCTGTGCCCCCTAGAGGTTTTTCCCACCTTATAAGTCGATTTTGTTTTTTTTTTCAATGATCAGTACGGAGACGAGGTTCCAGGACAAGAGATTGAGAATGCCTGGAATGCTCTAGTGTCCAATGAGAGGTGGAGCAACAACTTGCGGATCACCCTGCAGTTCCTTATCAGCCTGTGTGGAGTGAGCAGTGATACCACACTGTTACCTTATGTATGTGAAATGAAATAATCGCCACAAAGATATTAATACATTGAATTTAATGGTCCAAGAAAAATCTTCCTCCAGTTAAGAAAACATTTTGATTATGTGTTTTAGATCAAGAAGGTGGTGATCTACTTGTGTCGCAACAACACCATCCAGACTATGGAGGAGCTCCTGTTTGAGCTGCAGCAGACCGACCCAGTCAACCCTGTGGTTTTGCACTGTGACAACCCTCCCTTCTATCGCTTTGCTGCCAGCAACAAAGCCTCCACCTCCCAGACAGGTGAGTAGATATGCTCCTGTGTTCTCACAGCTTTTTACGTGACAGATTATTTAACCTGCTTGATATTCTAAAAGGCCTTAAATGTTTTTTTACGTGCAGGCACCACATCCAGCAGTAACACCGTGGTGGCTGGTCAGGAGAACCTGACGGACCCAGATGAGAACAAGCTGGTCAGAGACAACGAGGAGCGGTTAGTATTAATGTGTTTGTATGTATGTGTATTGGAAAAAAAGACGACGCCAGCTCGGGTTGTCACAGGGAGACCAGTTTACTTTAAGAGGCAGCTGTCAGACATCATATCAGTTTCGCAGCTTTAATTACAGAAGACTGAACACCGTGAAAATTCTGGAAATCGAATTTCACTTTTAATGTCATGCGCTTATTTCAGCAGGGCCAGGGCTCACAACAGACTGGAGTCTCGCTACAGCAACAGCTCTGGAGGCTCGTACGAGGATGAAAAGAGTAAGTTCTCACATGAGAATTAATGAACAAACTTAGTGGACTTGTGCTTGTAACACAGATTTTCCCTGTCAGTCTAAAATGTTCACCACTTTAGCTAAATACTTTAATGGTGATGGTTACTCGTTTTCTTCATACAGACAGTTTTTATGGTGTTAGGAGGCTGCCACGCAGAGCCGTGGTCAGCTCAGTATGAAGTCAGTTCTATTTTACAACCGGGCCAGTGTGTTAAAGAGCTGTGATTCATGAACCTCTCGTCTGATTTGGATTTACATGTACCCTCAAAATCAACTTGGCAGTCTGAACGTTGAGCCCGTGTTCATTTTAGGACTGCAACTTGAATAAAGTTGGTTCTGTAAATAGCTAAAACGACAACAAATTGTGTAAGCATCCAAATATTTCTGGACCTGATTTGAGCTAACAAATTCTACAAGACAGTTAATGTAGTGTGGCATAAAGAAAAGAAGTAATCCGGTTTGTGCGAGCTTCATCTTGCAGCTTCATCTCTCAAGCTCATGCCTAATGGTTGTTTGATCTATGCAATTTTTTTCCCCCCACATACCTGGAATGTGTAGTTGGTTCCACCCCTTATTGATTTAACAAGTTGGGTTCAGAGAGAAGGCATGCTTTTCTGTGTGTGAACTGTATTTTAATTTACTTCATAGCTGACCCACTCCCACCGTATGCCGGATGGCTACTGGGTGTCCTGGAGACCAACCATCCTCAGCCTTTACCGATGCCAGTTAACGGAGGCTGCTGGGCACCTCTGGTTGACTACCTTCCTGAGACCATCACCCCCAGAGGGCCTCTGCATAGGTATACACACATGATGTACACTGCGCAGGCAGTCTACTCTGAAATGACCACAGAAAGCAAACACAGCATTGGAACTGACGGCAGAGTCAGCAAAGCAGCTAGTCTAAACCATTTTGAAGACTTAAATGATGTTCACATAGACAGTTACACCTGGCTAAAGCTTACTTACTCATATAACTATTGTAACCTACTTACAGAAAAACTAATGTTCTTGTTTTTAATGTGTTTTTTCTGTACTGATTTAAGAAAGGAATTTTGTTCTTGTTCCAAGTTTTTTAATTTATTTATTTTTTGTAGGATGAAATATCATAAAAAAATAGAAGCAGCGAGATAAATCCGTTTTCTTTCCCCAGAATACAATATGTGGGCTATTTGATGGGCTACATTGGCTTTAATCCGCACCTTGAAGGATGGTTATGCTGCTCGTTACATCAGACTATGAAAAGTACAAATACTGTTTATTTGATTGCGCTCTCAGGAGGTCTGTGTTGTGTTGTGGTGGTCTGCAGGTGCAACATTGCTGTAATCTTTATGACTGAAATGGTGGTGGACCACAGCGTGAGAGAAGACTGGGCTTTACATATGCCTTTACTACTGCATGCCCTCTTTTTGGGTAGGTTCACACAAAACACGCACCACTCGATGATTTAAGAAAAACATGGAATGTAAAAGAGACTTTAGTTTGATTCAAAAAGCACTGGACTTATTAATGGCCAACCATATGAACTCATCCATCATCCAGCTCTAATCTCTCAATGATGAAACCTGAGGTGGACTTCAAGTCACTTGAACTAAAAATATTAGATAAAAAGCAGCCTCTGTGAAATCCACTAAGGTCAAAGTGTGACAGTGTATTTTATCTCCAGGTTTTTTTTTTTCTTATCTAAAACCTACCTAGCCACATAGACACGTGTTATTACATATTCTGCATACTCTGCATACTAACCCTTAAGATAGGCGGTACATGTCACGCTTTCTTTGCTTCTGTGGACATGAAGTTGTTTAAGAACATTTAAGTTCCATGTTGTATTGTTTCATGGATTTACTGCCTGACAGTGTAGCGGGAAAAAAAATCTTGTTTAGAAGGAGTCACTGTCTCTGCGGTTAGGAGTTGTCATAGCAACCAAGGAGGCGCAACAAAACCCATGTACCGTGGGCATTTAAGAAACTGCACTCTAGACAGATATGTAGATAAGCTTCAAGTAAATAACAATGCATTTAATTGGACTGTTGTTTTTTTTTTTTTTTTTTTACTTTATACTGTGTACTCTTTTTTTTGTTTTGTTTTTTAAATGCTAATACTGTTTTTTTGTATTTTTTTTCTTCCTTTAACCTGCATGGATACCCATTTGACAGGCCTGGACCACTACAGACCAGAGGTCTATGAGCACAGCAAACGTCTCCTTCTCCACCTCCTCATCGCTCTCTCCTGCAACAACAACTTTCAGGTCAGATATTAAGTTTAGCTGCAACTCGCACACGTTAGTAATGGATGGAAAAGTCGTTCACTAGAAAATACATGTTCACACTCACTGACAGGACCGCTGCCAAAATCCACCTGGCCCTGAAGGATACCTCTTCTTTTTGTTTTTGCAGGTAATAGCCTCAGTTCTGATGCTGACGAGGGAGATCAGTGACAACAAGACCCTCACCATTAAATCCAGCTACCACACAGAATACCAGCAGTCACGTAAGTGGAAAAAATACTGTGCATACAAGTATGTTGCACAAATTTTCACGAGAGAACTGATGAAATAGTGAAGAACGTTGCAATATAATAAAAGGTATGATACCGATGGTGCACTATTATACTCTGCCATCGTGTTTTCTTAGACGCGCCTGACTTTCTGCGAGAGTGGCAGACATCTCCGGTGGCAGACTCGGGACTCAGCTCCACCTCCAACTCGTCCTCTGCCAGTCTGGGTGGTGGCAGCACAGCGGGCAGTGTTGGGAATTTGCCCCTCGTAACACCTGATGATCTGGAAGATCTGGAAGATACGTCCAATGAGACAGATGAGAAGACAAACAAACTCATCGAGTTCCTCTCCACCAGGTAAACACAACTCCGGTGTTCTTTTTTGTGGAATTTGACAGGTGCCACTGAAGTATTTGGGCACACGGGTGTTGGAGTGTGTTTATTTATGTGTGTGTGAAAGCACCATTGCCATGCACAACGTCTCCACGGTAAGGAGTGAAGTGTGCGACACATTTAAGTGCGTGTGTAACTTGTATGCGGTGCTACTGGTGGTGGGTATACAGTGCCTGGAGTACTGTGTTGTTGTTGCTCAGAGCGTTTGGGCCACTGTGGGCGCATGAGGACATCACTCCAAAAAACCCCAACTCCAAGAGCACGGAGCAGCTCTCCAACTTCCTACGACATGTCATTTCTGTCTTCAAGGAGTCCAAGTCTGGTGAGAAACGATTCATTTTTAACAATAAATGTCTCTCTCTGAATAACAGAAATGTTAGAGATCTCTTCCTACCTCGTGAATATATAATTCACTTATCTTTTCAAATTTTGCCCAAACTGATTGACAACGTGTTTCCATGTTTATTTTTTGTCTTTGCACAGACTTCCACCTGGAGCAACAGCTGAGTGATGTGGCCTTACAGACAGCTCTGTGCAGCTCCTCACGCCACTACGCTGGGCGCTCTTTCCAGATCTTCAGAGCCCTCAAGCAGCCAATCAACAACCATGCTGTCTCTGACCTGGTCTCACGCCTTGTTGAGGTGGTGGGAGAACACGGGGATGAGGTGCAGGTGAGCGATAGAGTTAAAGTGCCGTCGGGTAAAGGTGTGACGTATGTTTGTGTGTCACATGCCTCTATAACTGAGCACATCTGGGTTTCAGGGCTATGTGATGGAGGTGCTGTTGACCTTGGAGTCAGTGGTGGTGAATCTAGCCGAGTGTCTGAAAAACAGTGACCTCATAGCGGCTCTTACCAGGTCGGCTTCTGTCCTAAAGTGGAGGTTTGATATATCGGTGTAACGCCGCAAAAGAACTAGTAGAGAAAAGTTTTCAGTATCTTACCTCTTCCCAATGAGATTCAATTGTTTAGAAGCTTTCTTTTGTTCAAATCACAAGTTATGTATTTATAGTCAAGATTAATTAACCTTCATGTTCATTAGTATCATGTTTAGTGTGTTAGTAACACTCCTGTTTTTACCGTGTTTGTTTCCTAGGACATCCTCTCCAGACTTTGTAACAAGTGACAAACTGATGAACAGAAAGAGCACGGGTCAGCTGAACTTCCCCGGCCCAGGATTTGCCGGTCTGTCATCCCAGCGCCACCAGCGTTCCTATTCTGTCCCGAAGAAATTTGGCGAGTGCAGCAACCTGTCCTGTGATCCACCTCGCAGTGCGACTCTTGATCGTATACAGGCAAGAAACACAGACTCCTTATCGGCCTGATGGGACGAGAATCGGAGCTTGCTATATTTTGCTGATTTTAGTGTTTATGCTCCATCTACAGGCTGGCAATAGTCATGGTCTTGCCCGGATAGCAAGAACCCCGGGATCCTGCACATCGTCGACCAGTCGTATTGATCCCAGTGTTCTGTCGGATCCTGCACACGTTTCCCATCCTTCATCGATACTGGCGACTGTCTTCTGGGTGGCGGTGTCACTCATGGAGTCGGACTTTGAATTTGAATACCAGATGTCGCTTCGCCTCGTTCACAAGCTGCTGTCAAAGGTAGATAAGAATTACACCCACTGACAGAACTATAAAAACAAAAATAATAAGTAAAGGAATGTAAACATTTCCTGAAGCTTTCTGAATAACCTCACACAGTTGCATGTTTAGAATGAGAGCAAACTTTCTAAAATTCACTGCAAGGGTAAGACAGTAATAACTGTAAAACTCAAAGGAAAACACAAAAATTTGGCTGAAACAACTGTTATTTTGCAGGTGCCTTTAGACAGAGCTGAGAACCGCGAGCGGCTGGAGAAGCTGCAGGCTCAGCTTGGATGGACTGGGTTCTCTGGGATTCAGCAGCTTTTGTTAAAGGGTTTTACCTCCCAGACGACCTCTGACCTCACCTTACAACTTTTCTGCCAACTCACACCAGTTTCCCGTGTGCCCGTTGTCGACAGCTCGCAGTCTATAGGTAGATATAGTGGATCGCAGTAATGTTTTCTGGCCAAATGATTTTCATACTTTAGATCTTATAAGCCGTTGGGAAAGCATGTGATCGTACACTGCGTGGAATTAAAGCCCATCCTTCTTTCCCTGTGTAGGTTTCCCTCTGAATGTGCTGTGTTTGCTGCCTCACCTGGTGCAGCACTTTGGCCATCCCACACAGTTTTGCAAGGAGAGTGCTGAGAGGATTGCACAGGTAAATTGATGGTCTGGATTCCTTTTAGCCTGTTGTAATTAGCTTTTTTAGTCTTTTTGGAATATTAGGCTTTAAAGAATCAGACTAGAGGACAAGCAGCAAAAAAAATCCACTTTCATATGGTTGAAGAAGGATGACTATATTTTTCTCATACTCTGTGTGCCTCTTCTTTCTGACACTATGTCTTTCTCAGGTGTGTTTGGAGGAGAAGAACACGAAGCTGTCTCATTTGGCACATGTTATGACCCTCTATAAGACGCGTTCCTACACGCGGGACCCATTCTCTTGGGTCAGTGTAGTGTGTCGCTACCTGCATGAGGCTTTCTCCAACATAACACTCAACATGGTCACCTATATGGCTGAGGTAAGTGCTTCCAAATGTGCGTCGCATCCCTTATTTTGAGGTTACCTCCCTCCAGTGTTACGCTCCAGTCATCACATTCTAAGGCCGTCGTATATTATTGTTTGTCCATTTTGGTTCAGAATCTGCTATTCTGCCAGAAGGCTTTCCTTTTCAGTAATAATCCACTTTTAAAGGGGATGATCAGTCATTTGCATCTAGAATTGGATTGTCAAACATGCTCTGACACTTGTTCAAAACAGGAATTTCTGCTTTCTTTGTCACTCACCAGATGTCTCTCCCTGTCTTTCAGCTGCTGGATAAGGGCCTCCCCAGCATGCAACAGTCTCTCCTTCAGATCATCTACTGTCTGCTCAGTCACATGGACCTGACTGCTGTACAAGTCAAACAGTTCAATGGTGATGTCATGAAGACCATTGAGAAGTTTGTCCATGTAAGTACCCTGCAGCTCTTAGTGCTGTTCCTTTTTGTTTTTCTTCTGTGTATCGCTTTAATATAAAGGATTGTCTGCTGTCTCTCTTATTCTGTTTAACATTTGATTTTATAGACGATACACTGGAAAGATGCTTTAAACATCTTAAAGCTGGTAGTGTCACGCTCTGCCAGCCTAGTGCATCCGGTGTACGGCCACACACAGGGGGATCTTTCCAACCTGGAGGTCAGCAGAGTGTGGGACGGTTCAGCCAAGGCTCTGCCTGGGAAAACACTGGATTTCACCTTTGACATTTCTGAGGTGAGAAAGAAAACTTAAACTCACTGTACACTGCTTTGTAAAACATGATCAGAGATAAATCAGGACGTTTTACAGGGAAATGCTTAAGAGATTCAAACCACCACCGAACGTACACATAAACCTGCCTTTTGTGGTTTTTCACAGACACCGGTGATCGGGCGTCGGTTTGACGGGCTTCAGGGTTCAGGGGGGAGAGACGGGAAGGCCAGAGCCATGGCTGTCACCCGCAGTACTTCATCCACCTCCTCTGGTTCAAATTCCAATACCATCCTGGTGCCTGTCAGCTGGAGGCGACCACAATCATCTCAGGTAGTGTCAGACCTCTTTTAAACGCATAGTACAGCGCGCTAAAAGTAAAGTGAGGATGGTTTTAAAATGAACACCATGATTCCTAAAACTAAGCAAGCAAAGCACTGGGTTTAGCAGAGTTTATCAAATCAAATCAAATCAATCAAACTTTATTTATATAGCACTTTTCATACTAAAAAGCAGCACAAAGTGCTTTACATAATAAAATCAATCATCAAATCAATTCATGCATAAACTCACACACAACATCACACCGACAACCACACTGCACACATCCCCACAGCAATGACCCCACAGACCGAGTGGACATAGTCCCCGGTGTGGAAGATCCCCATGAGGAAAAACACTGGATAAATAAGTGTATAATAAGTATATAATAAAATAATTAAAAAAAAGATATTTTTTTTTTAAATAATGGATGAATAGATAAAAGTAAACTAAAACAAAACAAAACAAACAAAAATAGATAAAATAGAATAAAAAATAAATATATATATATATATATATATATATATATATATATATATATATATATATAAAATAATAAATAAATGAAATAAAATTCAGCTGTAAGCTAAACTAAAAAAATAAAAAAAACCTGTCTGACGGATTCTTGCGAGTTCTGTCAGACTGAGACCAGCGCTGAAATACTTCACTTGTGACCTAGCAAATAAAGACTTCATTTTCACTTGAATTACTCCGGTCCGTTCTTGAGCTTCCAACTAAAAGAATCGTATCTAACAATATATAAAATAATAAATAAATGAAATAAAATTCAGCTGTAAGCTAAACTAAAAAAATAAAAAGGTAGGTCTTGAGCCTCTTTTTAAAAACATCAACATCATATGTCTGTTTCCTCTTTGATTGATGTTTATATTTGCTGCCATCTCTCTTCCACACAGAAAAGAACCAGAGAGAAGCTAGTGAACGTCTTGTCTCTTTGTGGACAGGAAGTTGGACTCACCAAGAATCCATCGGTAGGCTATCTCAGTTGTTTAACAGTACTGTACCGGTGCTAATGGCTGACAAGAAGAAACAAAAGCCAATATTTTAATGCAATCTGCGATCTCTGTCCAATTTTTTTTTAATTCACGCTTTTGAAGTTGTTTTTTAAAAGCAACACTATAACTTTGAAGCCGTTAGTGTTGTTTTCATTATGTGAATAGTCCCTTTTTATTTTTTTTGTTGTCCACAGGTGATCTTCTCATCCTGTGGTGACTTGGACATGATGGAGGTGCGGGAGAGTGGCGTGTCATCAGAGGAAGGTGGCACCAGAGAGGACACTCTAGATGACACTGCCAGTGAGCAGCAGTTCAGGGTTTTCCGCGATTTTGACTTCCTGGATGTGGAGCTGGAGGACGGAGAGGTGAGATTCATTTAGCTCTTTGTTTCACCCACAACCATTGGATTTGCAGTAAGAAGTGTCCGTCTCGTTCCTTCCCTTCCCCCCTCATTGTGTGTTTTGCCTTCTTAACATCAGTATATTTGAAATGTATTTCTGTGTTGCTCCTCGTCTCTCTGTCTGTCTAACTATGTGTCTTTCTCTCTCCCCTTGCTGCCTAGGAGCTCCAGGTAAGGTGTCCCACTCTGAGCATTCACCATTAGCTTTTAGCAGCTCTGGGTGTCGCTCGCGCCTTTGTTTCTTTCTGTAAAAAAAACATCACGACTGCTTCATGTGGCTTACACAGCTTGGTTGCAGAACTACTTTCTGACACTGCTGCTATTTGTCCAGTCTTTATGGGATAGATTATCCTGAATGCAGACTGCCTTTCCAGCATATTTTCATGCCATAAATAACAGTTCATTTTTGCATCTTGTGCTTGTAAATACAGCAACTCTTCATTGTTTTGAGAGTGAACACGAAAGTGTTCTCACAGCTGGGAAATCCACTGCTACCAGTGCTTCTGCTCTTGTCGTCCAATATGCCCGCGTGTGTGTGTATGTGTTTCATCTAGGGTGAGACCGTTGATAACTTTAATTGGGGCGTGCGTCGGCGATCTCTGGACAGCACAGAGCTGGGCGACCTGTTAGAGGAGAGCCAGCACTCAGGCAGCACCCCCAGTTTGGGTCACGAAGACCCACACGACTCAGACGAGTCATCAGAGGAAGAGGAGTCTTCAACCAGCCAGAGCCTCTCCCATTCTCAGCTCGTGAGTTCAGCCTTAACAGTTGCATCAACGATAATGTAAATAACGCTCGTTGAAGTCGTCAAAACCTTATTTATTATGTATAATCTTCCATTGTGTTCCAGACTTACCCCTCTCCATCAGAAGAAACCAACCAAAGCGATTCTCTGTCCACGTCTTACGACACATCCGCCGACCCCCAATCATTCAGTGCTACCACTCCGGTCCAGGGAGCGCTCCATGATTATCACAGTGGCCTGCATGTGAGGAATATTTCACATCATTATGCCTTCAGTTGGGACTTTCGGTAGATGTTTGTGTTGATGTTTATCTGACAGAACACAATGTCATTGTTTCCTCAGGTGAGGGTGTGTGGCGAGGATGAGGACACTCAGGCTCAGGATGATGAACTGTCTTTGAGTGCCAACGAGCTACCTCACGGCTCGGACTGTGGCGAGAGCTTCACTCTGGAGTTGCCGGGGCAACCTCAGGATCAGCTGCCGAATTCAGACCGTGGCCTCAATCCAGACTACTGCCAACCTCCGCTGGACTTTCTAGACCCCAACTGTCTACCCAGGTAAGCTGGCAAGAATGAAGAATGTCATGTTGTTTCAGTGGAAAATGATTTTATTTAGTTGGAGTGCTTCTTTAAATATGCAGCAGACAAAATGTTTGCGTGTACGACAGCAGAACATATCACTTCATTTAATTCAGTAGTAACCTGTCATTGACTGTCATATAGATGATAATAGGGCTTTTCTTTTTCTTTTTCTCATGACATATTTATTCTGTGACCCAATCTGGATGACACAGAAGCATTATCACGTTGTCCAGCTCCCTGAATACTATGCATCAGCCGCGAAACTCTTTTGGATAGTTAATGAAAGTTTTTCCTCATTCCTATTGGAACAGCTTACGTGACGATGTAGATGATTTGGAAGACCTGGGGTTTCCTCCTCCCCCCTCTCCGTTTTTCTCTGCCATCTTGGCAGCATTCCAGCCGACAGTGTGTGACGATGCGGAGGAGGCGTGGCGTTGTCATGTGAACCAGCTTGTGACTGACTCGGACGGGTCCTGTGCTGTTTACACTTTTCAAGTCTTCTCATCTCTCTTCAAGGTAAACCAGTTGAAGGTTTGGTTTAAAGTATATATAGTTTATTACTCAGAGTTTCTAGATTTTTCTCTTTTTTCCATGAGACTTTTTTTTTTTTTTTATCTCTCCAAGCAGCATCTGCTATCCGGCAGTATTTGCATTCACTACAGTACATTAATCCCTCAAATATCATTTCTTCTGCAGAACATCCAGGGCAAATTCTGCACCTTGACTACTGATGTTGCCACCTACCTTGGTGAGGGACTAAGAGGCATTGGGTCAAAGTTTCTCAGGTCCTCACAGATGTTAACCACATGCTCAGACTGTCCCACGATCTACATTGATGCCGACACGGTGCGTACTGTTGGTTGACTTTTGTGACGTGGTGCTGATTATAGTAGCTGAGCTTGTGTTTTACTGTTCTTTTTGTTGGTTTATCTAGATCATGTCCTACGGTCTGCTTGAAAAGATGAAGTTCAGTGCGCTGGAGCTGCAGGAGTACCTGGACACCTACACCACCAGAGAGGAGGCTGCTGTATCGGTAACCGAAGCCCCGCAGATATCTCATCATGTTTTTTTTTTTTTTTTATCTCTTCTTGCATATGTCTGTCAAAAAAGAAAAAAAAAATGTTCACCATGTCTCTTAAATTTTGTTCTTCAGTGGTTGAGGAACTGTAAGGATACATTTCCACGGTGTCCTGGTGACAGTGTGGTTACCTGCCAACCTGGAGACTCGGAGGAGAAGGTACAGACGGCTTATTTACAAGTTATTTACTGTAACAAACAGAAGTTTAGAACTTACAAGAAAACATTTGATCTAAGTAACCTTATCTACGCTTCATATTTCTGTTGCTCCTCTGTGATTTTGTCCCTCTGAGATGCTTTATCCCTTTGCTTGTTGCTGTGAATTAGCTATTTTACGCTTCTGATCTTTTCGACCGGCCTCTAAGAAATAGAAATGAAAGTTGCTGTCTCTTTGCACTGTTTGTTGAATTCTAAGCAGCCTGACTATTGGTAGTCATGGTGAATACAATGCTTTGCATGTGTTTGATTGATGCTGTGTTCCTCTCACCTCATTCTAATGCCCTAACATGCACTCTCGCTGTCTAGCAAATGGAGTCTCTTGCAGTAAGTTCTCTTACAAGTTTCTTCACTTTGCTGCTCTAGATTTCTTTGAAATAAACTGCTTGACATACTTTCCACAAGACTATCAGTTGGTGAACTTGTGTATATCTGCAGAAAATGTGCGATTGTGTTTTTGTACTACTGACTCCTCTGATTTTTTTTTTTCTTTATGACTGTCCTATAGCAACTGGAGCTTTGTCAGAGGCTTTACAAGCTGCACTTCCAGCTCCTCTTACTATTTCAGTCCTACTGCTCACTCATTGGTCAAGTTCATGCCATCAGTTCAGTGCCCGAGGTGAGTCAACTCTTGTGCCTATATTAATAGATTCACTATACATATAACTGTAGTTTGTAGTTTATTTGTAGCATTTTGGTCAGACAGGGTTATAGCACAACTTGTACACTGCGTCTGCGAATTGTTATTTCATTTTGTCAAAAGTTTTCATCCAATTTCAATTCAAAAGTGAACTTTTGAACATTTTTTTTAAATTAGCGTCTACTGACCTGAGATAGTTAGCCACAGGGTACCTTTATTACTCTTTGTTACTCTTGGGGATTAGATCTTATTGAGATAATAAGGTGCATCTCAAAGTCAAGGATGCTCACTTGGTTGGCTCAGACCTTTCAAGCCTTGTGCTTTTTAGGCTGCATTTAGAAAGCACATAATGGAACATCTCTGACAAGTAGACATATGACATGGTAAAGGTCTCACATTGAGCACACCCTATACACACAACAGCTGAGAGACTGACGTCATACAGATGGGTGATGTCACATCCTAGAAATGTAACCGCTTAGGATTCTTCCTTGACTTTGAGAAGAACCTAATGTTCTTTTTTGCAACGACATCAATCGCTGTTGCCCTCCCACCTGTCAGCTGCTGAACATGTCCCGAGAGCTCACTGATCTGAGGACGAGCCTGCAGGCAGCAGAGGCGGCGGTGGCCAGCGACTTGGAACACAAACACTTGGCCCACACTCATGCACACGCCACCCAGGTGGCAGCCATGGTCGTGCCAAGCTTCGCCAGTTCGGAGGAAGCTGTGCAGGCCATACTAGAGTGCCTTAGGAATCATGAGTTCACCAAAGCCGTTCGGTACATCCAGGAATGCCGGTGAGTAACAATTCTGTCCACAAAACAACTACAAACTTAACCAGATAACATCAAGGCCCAGACATGTGTGCTGATATTTATTATCATTAGATGAGGATTATTTGACATCTTATTTAACATGTGCCAGCCAACACACTCGTGTTTACAGTTAAAGCTGTGCTTCTGCTGTAAAATGTTATTGTGTGACTGCTCCTGTTGGAATTCAGTTAAAGCACAACATGTGAAACCATTTCCCAAAGTTGGGATGTTGTTGTTGTTGTCAATAAAACCTTACTGCAATTATTTGTGAATTATTTTAACTTGGTATTGAATTGAAAATAGTTCAAAGTCAACATCAAGTGTTGAAAAAAATAAGACTTTTTTTGAAAAACAGAAAAAAAAAAAAGCTGATAATCTATTAGACACAAGCAACGCTGAGACCAGCTACTGTGTTTTTGAAAGTGAAAAGTTTCCGCTTTTTTCTTGGCCTTCTTTGTCAGTGTTTGTTTTATTGTTTCCAACATTTTTGCAACACCTCACCTGGCTGCAGCAAATAGTCAGAAAATGACGACGTGTCATTTTCTTCCTTCCATTGAGCTGTCCCCCTCTCCTTTTATCTTCCTCTCAGGAGGGAGTGGCCCTGCGGCGTGTTTGGCGGCAGCTCAGAGAGTGAGGTCCAGACGCTGCTCAATGTTTACTTTCGTCACCAAACTCTGGGCCAGACGGGCACAATAGCCCTGGTTGGTTCCCGACAGGACCTCAGTCTGATCTGCTCCAAGCTGCTGGAGCTCAACGGGGAGATCCGCGACATGATCCGCCGCGCCCAGGGCTACCGGGTCGTCACAACTTACCTCCCCGACTCCAGCGCCTCCGGGACCAGCCTCTGACAGGACCTCAGGAGCCCCCCACCCCCTCCGCCCCCGCCTTCATCACCCCCATCTCTGCAACCACTGACGCTTCCCAAATCTTATCCTGCTCACGCAGAAGGGGCACAACACCCGCATACGTGGCCCCTTCCTCCTCCAGTGTTTCTGCTGCCCCGGCTGCACAGCTCCAGGCAGATACCTGCTTACCACCCTGCTCACCACTAGATCCAGAACCACATCCATACCATAACCTAAAACTTCCCCTGCTCTCCCCTCTATCACCCACTGTAAACTCTCACGCCTCTTTTCTCGATTTTCCAAAATCCCGAGAGCGGTTTTCATCGCACAGCGGCTCAAATACACCAGGCCAACCAGATTTCCCACTGCCACACACCAGACAGCCAACAAAGACTTATCTCAGTGAGAGTACTAGTCTTTATCATCCTCTCAGAGGATACCCATCACACAGTTCTCCTCCGGCACATCCATACAACAAAAAACAGCAAACATCACCACTTCCACCGAACACGCTCCCCACTGTAGCCTCAGAGCCTGCCACACTCGCACACGCCGCATCACCCGTTTCCTCTCGGGACTCGCACCTTCCCCATTTCCCCTGCTCTCCATACAAGCACTCGCGCACATCCTCAGTTCTGCCCCCAGGCCACGGCACAGTCTTGACCCAAGGCCCCGCTCCATCTTCATCCTTCTCCCCTGCCCCGCCCCTTCCTCCCTGCCCCACCGGCCCAGAAGAGCCCGCAGCATGGGGTTGTTGCTGCTCCCTCCGTGGGGGGGCACCACCCTTATCGCGCTACCTGGGGAAGGTGGGGCAAGCCGCCCTGCCCCTGCTTTCAGCAGGGGGGCTCCTGAACACTGAACCGTCTGACGTACAGACCTGAGACGCTAAAGTTACTACTCCAGAGGACCTAAAAAGCTTAAACGTCTGTGAATACAAGAACCTGAAACTGACTATTCCCGATCAACCTCAGATCTGTCTGACAGAGGAGATGGCGACAGACCTGAAGATTTTACACATAATGGAATGAATCCCAGACTCACTGAATAGAAAGAAGAGCTTGTGTGATTCTATATCCAAGCATTAGCTTTGCTCCACAGCTACACGTTGTAAAAGTATCATGCTCCTTTAATTCCTGCTTGTTGGTGGTCGTACAGCATCTAATCTGTTCCGCTACCTGAGGACCTGTGAAGGCTCTGAGTTTGGATTTCTTACTTGCCTCCCAGAGGGAGCAACATGACTGGCTGTCGCTGCCTCCTTCAGGAAGGATGTCGTCTGTTGGTTGTACCGCCAGAGACAGTGAGGACAACTACCCGAGACACTGCGTAGCATCGTTGGAAGAATTTCCTCTATTGCACTAAATGGGGTTATTGGTATTGGGTTGGTTTTTTTTTTAATGTTACAGAGAGGGGATTCTGTTACTGTGAGAGAAAACGGCCGTCTCTTTCACAGAGAAGGAAAAGCCTAAAGTCGGAGTGACTTTTCTCTCTTGTTGTATTCTACTGTTCTGAGACCTGCTTTGGAGGAAACTGTGCAATGCATGACCTAGTTGAATGCTCCCTACTGTACACTAGGATCTCCCCCCCCCCCCCCCAGAAATCCTGCTTCGGACTGACAGAGCGGACGCAGTTTTCAAGCGCACTTCCTTAATGCTGCTCTGACTCGGTTTATATTCTGTATCGGTGAGCCAACTTACCCCGATTACTGTTGTGAACACTGGTGGGCAATTCACGCCATTATCCGTGTGTGGCATACGCTCTTCTGTGGCTATTTGTAGCATCGTTAGTGAGTGTACACACTATATTTCTCACTGTCCTACACTGTTACAAGTTAACTTTTGCGTTCACTTGCCAAAAGGATGCTGCATGTACACTCAAATATTTTTGTCTTGTTCATCTCCTGTTAATAGTCATGGTCGCACAGCCATAGTAGCACATGTTTGTGTGTGGTTTTGTAGTTAGTTCCACATAAGGGAAATGCTGACATTCAGCACTCATCGTCGATGTTTAAAGCAAAGCCAGTGCTACTCCTGAACGCTTCCTGTCCTCAGCCCCTTTTCGTGAATCTCCCTTTTCCCTCCAGGACTCTGCTGTACACATCATGATTACTATTTATATCTGATCAGCTGCACATCAACACTCATTTGACTTTTCTATTGATGTTCGTTCTCTCAAATCAAACTGCCACGCATGCATTTCAGTGTACTGTACGGAGTGTTTGAACTATTTATTAACAAAATCCTTTTATCTGAAAGATACGTTTGTATGAGGTGCAAAAGGGAGCGTCAAGCTCATGTGGGTGTGAGTTGTTTTTTTTTTCTGCGTGTGGGAGAACGTGTGTTTGCATGCCAAATGAAGAAGTTGCACATTTTTAAAGCTTTTTAGATGAAGACAGCCCCCCCCCACACTGTGTAAATAATTTTACAGCCTTTGTGAAGTTGTTTTGAGTTGAAGCTCTGTACAAGTTGGTCTCAAAGTAAAGACATCAAAACCCATTTCCTCAGCTTTTCATTTCACTGGTTTCAATTTAATGACGTGCCATATGTTAGATCTGGTTTAACTCGCTCGTTACCGACTCTACAGTACATGCAAGTTTTTGGATTGAGGAGTCCAAGCAGATTGAAAGCATGTGAACCGACGGGAATTGTTGAGCTGCTTCCTTGTTGGCAAACAGGAGATCTGAACCCATGTATTCTCAGTGAAGACGGCTTACAGACTTGTTCCCCATTCATCGTGTGTGGCGCAAAGACGTGCAAGGCTGAGGCATTTTGGCATGTGAATGTAAAATCCTCAATCACTGGTGCCAACATGTACTTTCTAATGCAGCGTTTCTCAATTCCGGTCCTCAGGACCCACTGCCCTGCATGTTTTGTTCCCCTCCTCCAGCACTACAGATTCAAATGAATGGCTCCTGATCAGGCCACTGCAGAGCTTGATCATTTAAATCAGGTGTGGAGGAGGGAAACATTGAAAACATGCAGGGCAGTGGGTCCTGAGGACCAGAATTAAGCACTGTTCTAATATATATTTATTTTTTTAAACGCGCAAATACCGACATTTGATTTGGTATCTGGCCAAAGGGGAAATGCTCTCGCCGCAGAAGTTGATACAGCCATTCAGTGGGTATGATTTAGGACTCGTTTGGAAGACATTTTCTATACCCACTTTGCCCTGTTGCAACTTAGAACCACCAATTAACCCATCATCCATGTTTTATGGGCTGCGGGAAGACGGACTTCCCAGAGGAAACCCCCCCCCCACACACACACACAATTCTGTCGGCTATAAGCAAATTTGATGTGGAAAGAACGTGTAAACTCTTGAGACCTTTTCCAATATCCCAGGAACGTCAACTTTGGTAGCATTGTAGAGATGTACATCTATTCAAACAGCTGCACAAACCACTGTTCAGTTATGCAGAGATGTTTCAAAAATGACTAAGAGTTTCAACTCGTGTTTATAATTCATATCCTTTATTTCCCCGTTACAGAAATAGATTTAATCTTTAGCAGAGCAGCACAGTTAATGGAGGAAAATGAGCTCATTTATTTTTTTTTTGAGATTCCTCATAAACCAAGGCAAACATTCGACTCCTCTTCCATTGAAGAATGTGGGACGAATTGTGTGGAGGCGGCTTGAATTTGTACAATGCTTCGAGATTCCTGCTGACATTACTGGCGCGACTTCAACCTTCAAGGCAGATGTACAGTCATGGCGGGCAGCTCAGACGATGTATTTAAAGCTATAGGTAGCGTCGCAGGACAACCTCATTCCTTTACAGCGGCAACACAGGTCTTGGCGGTGAGGCCTCTTCATGTTAATGTGCCTCTGCTTCTTCTCACAGCTGCAGCAGGTTTGAGCGCAACCCTGAAACACAGGAGACCACAAAGTGGTTGAAGAACTACGGGCACAAGCAGACAGGAAAGTTCACACCCTCTAAATGGCACACTCGAGGTGGTACATAATGAAATTCTGTTCTCTACCAATGAGACATCCTCAGAGACAAAGAGGATAAAGGTTGGTACCTTGCAGAGGATAGATTCCACTCTGTAGGGATTAAACCCCACCTGGCACTTCCGGCAGAGCTGCTTATAGTACACCTGACAGAATGAAAGTTAGTTATAAACGCAGGCAAATGCAAAGTTACCGACTGCCGGTCATTTACTGCAGCCTGTAATGGATCAGTACCTTACTGGTTCCAGAGATGCACCACACATAAGCACTCTCCCACCGGATGTTGCACTTTTTACAGTGAAAAAAGCCATACCTCTGCTCCAGGAACTGAAACACAAGATAACGGTTTGGAAACAATGCCACTGTGAAATATGTGACCACCGTGAGATAGCTCAGCACCCCCTGACTCAGCACATTTTTAAAATATTATATTATGCAAAAACACTTTTTTTGCTCAAGGATGCATTTTAGTGACCATTTTTTTATTTTCTAGCATTTGTTTTTGTTTTAACTCTTTACTCCCAAAATAAATGTTGAGTTATCTTCAATATTTGTCTCAGGCTCTGTTATCCCTGTCAAGCCACACAGTCTTTTGAAATGAAGAGGTCAAAATTGAATGTTGTAGGGGAAAACATTACTCAAAGCAAAACTAATACGCCTCCGAAATTTATAAATGTACTAGTTCGCCTCAATTAGTGAGACATAATGTGCCTCTGTGAGCACTGGGGGCTGGGCACCCCTAAAGACCAGATCCTAAAATCGCCCCTGGCTCCAACCATTCCCCGCCGGGATCCTTGGCACCCACCTGGAAGTTGGAGCCCTTTGAAGGCCGGTGGAAAGTGGCGCTCAAGCTCTTCTCCGCGTCTTTCCCGCTGTGATCCGTGTCGGGTTTAGCTTGCTCAGGGGGTTCGGCTCCCTCGCTTCCGCGACAGTCGGTAAGCGTTTTCAACAGAAGCCTGCGATCAAACACCGGCGAGTAGATGGACACGGGTCTCAGGAAGCGCAGGCTGCTCACCGGCGGCGTGCTGAACAGCGCCTTCCCCTCCGGTGTGAAGGCATCCGGGCTCTTGTGACACTTGGAGGCGGGGTGGTCGGTGCACAGCAACGTCTTGGGACCCAGCGAACACTGGACCAGCTTATCCACTTTGGCGTTCACCTGCACGCCGCACTCTTTGGTGTTTGCCCTCTTGGGTGGAGGAGGGGGTAAACCAGGGGTGACTTGGGACAGGATTGTTTTGCAGAGCTCCAGGTAGTTGAGGCCCTGAGGGGTCATGAAGCGGCCCTCTCGCTTCCCCCAGCTGCCGCCCTGAGCCGGGGGAGCGCACGCAGGGTTACCGTAGACGTTGTAGGGCGTAAACGTGGACAGGAACCCCTCCATCCTGGAGCCATGAAACCAGTTCCAGTTCCCATTCTTGGGATTTATACGAACGCGCACACGCAGCACTGATTGGTTAATTGAAACCAGGATGTGCAGGTTCCACTTGAATTGATAAGAAACCTTTTTTATTATACTACATGTTGCACATTATCTGTCCACATACAGACATGAATTATTCCAACCAGGAATATAACACACCCAGAGGTGCGCCTCTATTTTATGGGCAATCTTAATTAAAGTGAATCAAAGTCTTAATTGTCGTGTTGTTATACCAATTTATAAATGACAGTACTTTCACCTAACCTTACTCTGATCCATATGTGAATATTTGTTTGTGATTGTTGAACTCTCCCTATTGGATTTATTTTTTGATCTGAAAGTGACATTAAACGTGCTTGTGACAACAATTATTGCTCAGCAGAAAAAGTCCACAGCACAAACTGGACATTTGCCCACGCATTTTCTATGTTGGTCCTGCAGGAGCCTCCATCTGTTTCGAAGAGAGCAAATCGCTAAATATTATATTGGAGCTCCCCCTGTAGCTCATGTTGGGCAGAGACCCGTGTGCGCATGTGTAATACACCTTCTCGTTTTTATTCAACGCTCCGAGAACCAGCTTGGCAAGAAGATCTTTCCAGAAGTGTAACATAATTGGGCTTTTTTTTTCTTCCTCCAGTGAAATTAACACAAACAGAGTGGTTTCTATAGCGGGAACAGATGTCAGCGGTGTGTGAATCGGCTTGAAGACAAATAGGAATGGGGACATAAATGGCCCTACGACTAAAATGTGTAAACGGATGCATGGATAATGGCATACTTGATATAATACCCTTTAATAGGCAGCAGTGCTTTCAAAAACTGAATAGCACTTGTCGAAAGCAGCTGAATGGATTGTGAATACAGTTTGCAGAAGAAATGTGAATATCACTCTAATGACCACATTACGTTTATTGTGTCGCTGTCTTTTTTTATGAAGTCATTTTCGCATTAAAAATGTATTTCCATGCACGGCTTGTATCTACACTGCTCAGTTTGAAAATCACAACTCGTTATAAGAAACTATTGTGATTGGCTGATCTATGTTCCGCATTCAGAGCAGCACCGACGAAACAAACTGGCTTTAAAGTCCATAAAACCACAAAACCATTACATTCTCTCTTCTCCTATAGGCAATATTTTCCCTAATATATTTCACTGTTTGAATAATTGTCACAAAGAAAAATGTCTGAGACACATTACTCTCGCATAGCTAAGAGGGAAAATGCGCTGTATCTATCCATCTAGATAGATAGATCTATCTTTAGATGGATAGATATATCAGACTTTACAAAAAGTTAAAGCAAGGCAAGGCATCTTTATTTATACAGCGCATTTCATACCACAGGCAACTCAATGTGCTTTACATAAAGACAAGGCATTTAAAAGATACAAATTAAAACACAGTTAAAAGCAATCAAAGAAGAGGGGAAAACAAATATATATATATATATATATATATATATATATATATATATATATATATATATCATTAATTAATTAATTTAAAAGTTAAGAGTGCAGATAAAATACTTTCAGCTGTCATATGCACAGCTAAATAGAACTGTTTTCAGTCTGGATTTAAACATTGTCAGAGTTGTAAGCATGGTAAGAGCATCGCTTGAGAGGCCCAGCAGACGTACGTGGGCTCGCCCATAGGTGGCGCTGCACACTCACCGGTGGTTTGTACCCATGGGCACTGAATCTATGCATGTTGGCGCCATTTTGGAGCTAGGAGGGGGAAGAGAGCTGCAGAGGAGGACACGATTTATCACAATTCACCGTAACAGGTAAGAAAATGCACTAAAAGTGAAATCTTTTTGGTTTTAAACTCGTGATATTTCCAGGCGCACTTGCGAAAAAATAGGTATATAGTCCAGGATGTTCTCGTGGAGTAGTCCGGTTTCCAGCGCGAAAAAGGAGGAGCGCAGCCCGCCTCGCTCGCCTGTGTTCTCGGCAGCCTTGTCCGACTCACAGCGCTGGTTGACCTGGTCCAGCGGCGCAAAAATGGTTAGCTGGTGAAATATTAGCCTATTGACTCGGCTCAGTGTCTCAGTGGTATGGGCCAACACTGGGTCGACTTGGTCGATTGACTGGGGTCGGGATATCGGCACCCATATAACGGTTGCTAGCCAGGGTGTTTTGTTCCATGCAACGTTACTCTGTCCGCCCTCTGTCACTGAGATTGCTGCTGATGCTAATGTTAGCATTGCTGCTGCTAATGTTAGCTCGGTACGCTAAGTCAGTGCAGGCGCTAGCGTGCAAACCAGCTAGCTATCGGCAGCTAACCGAGTTAGCCTCGGTCAACGTTACAGAAACCAAGCTGTCTGGCTGTACTGTCTTGCATCGTAACCATAGCTTATATACATGAAGTGCTTGCCTTTCTATTTATAAACCGTATTTTACTCGGAGTAATTTAATCGCGGAAATAATTTGAACCTCATGCTGGTTAGTAATCGGATACATTGTTTTGAATGCGACTCTTTATTATTGTGAGCTACTAGTGTGCAAGATCTCTTTTTTCTTCTTCTCTCCTTTATTTTCATTTGATCGGGGCTGCACATCTAATAATCTCAACAGTTCTAATGTTTTTTGTTTTTTTTTAATGATTGGAAGTTGGCTCTACCGGCGTGGTGCACACTTTCTGCCCTTTACCGACCAGACACTGTTTTGACTGGAGGAGTAGCGGCTGAAGAAATCTCTATAAAAAGAGGAGGAGTTTAGTTATTAAGACACTGTATGATATTTTATTGATGGTAACTTGCAGGGTGCTGCGGTGTGTTTTGTTTTGACAGCTAGCAATTTGGGATTTACTCATCAACATTAGAGATTTGTCAGTAAATCGAAGGTTGCAAGAAACCAGTGGATTAAGGGATTAAATAGACGCCTTTTTTTTTTTTTCAATTGGATTTTCTGTTTTCATTCAATTCCTGTAATAAGTCGGGTAAGAAAATAACTGTGCAAAAAATTGTAATTTCATGTTTTGGTTTATGCTTAGCACTGACTAAATGGAAAACTGAGTGTTATTATTATTATTATTTTTGTATATTACTGCTCTAAAGCCGCCATTGTAGTCTTTAGTTTGACATGAGATCATCATGTCTGGAGATAGATACAGATGGTGCAGCAATGTCTGCACTGTTTAACACACTTGAATTTTATTTTTACACCTGCTTTAAATCTACTTTACAGCCGAGCTGTGCTGTTTGGGCGCAGTTCACCAGCACATCACCAAGAAATGTATTTGCAAGTTGTGGCAACTGAGCATGCTGCAGTTGTGATTGGTCCGTTTTGGTATGACATGTGGATGGAACATATTGTGTCTCCTTCCACATTTTCCAGCTTTTCTTTGTTGCTGTGATTTCACTGCAGGTAATGTCATATTTGACATTTTTCAGCCCCCAGCATGGGTTTCCATAACTCCTAGTTTTCCAGACGGTGGCATGAGAAACCTGCCACCAACCAGAGCTTTTGTACTTTGTAGTTACAGAGCGGTGCAGACACAACAGCACATAGGCATAAATATGTAGACTGGTATAGGCCACTTGGGCTCGCTCTGGATAGATTCAGTGCCAAAGATGTGTGATTCAGCAGTGCTGTCTGGTTGTAACTGGTATGGCTTTTTATTTTTCATCTATACTTATTTTGAGGTTTATCCCAATGTTGTTGTTACGTGCTCATAAGCTTTGGACTGACTTCAGGCATTCCTCTCTGCCTCATTGTTGTTTCTGGGCAGCCGGCATTGGTTTTACTTTTGGCAAAGATGTTCCTGAATCAGAAAATGTTGTCCATTTCCCTTTCACCCTCCTCCCGGTTCATCACCCACGGGGTTAAAACCGAGGGCTTCTCTGTCAAGGTTGAGATTAGGGAAGGAGAATTGCCCCGAGTCTTCGAAGCTCTGCTGGCAGATGTGTTTAAAGGACCAGAGAGGGCAAAGCAGAAGCAGCAGTCGAACAGAGAGTCCTCTAAATGTGTTTGAGTGTGATAAACCAGCAACGAGTCCAAAGTAGCTCGTGTTAGAGGCATTCAGTGTGGGATAACCAAGCCCCTTTTTGATTATTTTTCTGCTGCTTCTTGTGAAATGTTCACCAGTGGATGTACCCACACCCGCAAGTCAAGAAATATTCTACGTGGATTGGCTGGCAGCTCTCTCCGGTTCAGTATGGCACAGCGATGGAGGGATGGACTCAAATTTGGCTGCAGCTGTGGGGTGGAAAAGAAGGTCTAAACCAAGAAATCCGGCAGCCTGCCAGTGTGTGCATTTGCCCCCTTCCCGTGTGTGTGTGTGTGTGTGTGTGTGTGTGTGGGAGCTTGCGTGCAGCTCCAGAAAAATTGTCAGGTTGCGATTCATAGCATCGAATTGCGGCCTCTAAATCCATCTTTCGTGTCAGATGGCAGACCTGCTGACCCAGGCTGCTTAATGATAATTAGTTTCTCTTTAGTCATTATAGAAACAGAGAGACGTCGCAACACAATCCAGGCTGCAGTTACCAGTTTCCCATGTTTTGCTTAGCAAGTTAAATAGGTTAATGTGCCAGAGAAAGAGAGATCGTGGGGGGGGGGTACTGCCTTACCGATGGATACATACACCAGGCGACCTCCGTGCAGTGATGACTGAGTCGCTTCTTTGCTGCATATTAAAATCAAAGAGGGCGGCTTTTTGTAAACAAGGTACCACAGTTTGATATTTACCTAACCAAACACAACAATTTAGCAGCAAGCTAATAAACACTGAAAAGCAATAACTCAAAATTGATGTCATTTTTTTTTCTTCTGTTATTAAAAGGTATGAAAAAAAGGAAATAAAATACCGCTAAAGAGTAATTCGCCCACGGGGTTTGACCGAGGCCATTCTTCTGTGCAAGTGAAGCGGGGTGACGGCGTAATGTCTGACACGCTGTCTGAAAGGAAACAGTGTTCCATTAGCCTTTTTTCCAACAACATACTTTTGTCTGAAAGACTTGTTGATCGAGCATGCATTAAACTCCCCAAACAGAAGCTAGCGATGCCAGTGTGCATACATAACAGCCGGACTGGTGACTTGGCTACTAAAGGTGTTGTTTACATAAGCGCCGTATCAGCTGTTTCTCAAACTACATTTGCATGTACCATTTCCACCTTCCCAAAGGTTTTCTTAATTTAAAAAGATTTTTCTCCTCCTCTGTGGCTGTCTCACGTAACTCTCTGTGTCTTGTGTTGTCATGACAATTGACTCCTAAAAACAACACCATGGACATGGTGAATTCTGCCTCAAAAATCCAGCGCGTGTTGCAATGATTATTCTGATGCACCTTCATCAAGCCCGCAAAGAAAAGGTAACTGAACAAGCTCAGGTCCCGATCCGATACTTCAGCAGTGCATTAATAAGAAAAAACAAATCCAAGTTGTCCTTTAAGTTTTTTTTATTATTATTTATATGGCAGTATCCAACATGATACCTTTTTATATGGCTCTTTTATCATAAGGTGTGTTAGCGTTGGTTCAAACCAGGTAAACGAAATAAAATCTCTCTGTAGCTTATCGGTGGTGCGGCACAAAATAACCATGTAAAGAAATTCGATCTAAATACATATCTTTTTTAGATAAACAAACTAGAAGATGTCTGTAAAATAAGATGCCAATAATTCCACATAGTGCTGCATTGTAGAAATAAAACTACAGCATCCCCTCGATCGCTCTGCCGTATGAGACCCGTGAAAGTGCTGACGGGGTTTCTCGAGTTTTGAATGCAGGCAAGAGTGATGACGTGATCGGATCGGGACATCCCTAGCTGGAACAGTAATTTAAAAACTTAAACCTCCTTTTTCAAGAAGGAGCTGCAGTCTATGTATCTTGACCCCAACTGTCTTCTGTTGTTTTCTTAACTGGAGCACGAACTCGTTCAATGGATGCATTGTTTTCATCTTAAAGGAACTTTTAGTGAGCAGCTTGTCGCCTGTCGCTTGTTTGGGCTGCTGAGCTCAGATCCTCTGCCAGGCGCCTGGGAGTTTTGGATTCCTGTGCAGTATCTTAGCTGTTCCTATGACTTTGCTTTTTCCGGACAGAGCTCTCTGATGCTGTTCTCGGGATCTGTTGGAGCCACTCTCACAGTCTTTTGGTCCTGAGCCCTGAGAGCTCTGATTACAGCGGAGGAGACTGCTGTTGCCTTCACATCCTCCTCTTACTGTCCTTCATTTTTTTTTTTCCCTGAGCTTCTTTTTTTATGTTGCTGTCACTTGGGATTTCCATCACAACTGCCTACTTTATAATTTGTCAACTGAGCGCCACATTGCCGGTTGGTTCACCATCACCAGTTGGTCAGCCTAGATCCGATAGTCTCCCAGGATGTTCCTGAACTCCATTCCAGCAGCTTGGTTATAGTGTTACATGTGTGCTGTAACTACCTGCATCTTACACCCTGCTATTATGTGCTGGACTGTCTCAGACTCTTCTCTTGTACAGCCTTTTGGGGTCCTGTCTCGTGTGGTAGACCACAGCCTCAATAGCTCTGGTGCCTCCATGCTGTTTCAGACCAGCCACTGATGGGACCTCTCAGTATCGGCCCCCTTCTTGAATCTGTCGGGGGCATATCTTCCAGGGGCTTGTTCTTCCGTGGCGGTTCCTCGTCTTCCCTCTCTCCTTCACTGGGTTTCGGTTGCCTGTGGCATTCACTTCGCGGTTCATCTCCGAGGACCCATCAGCTCGATGTATTCCTGGATATTTATTTCGTCCTGGATAGTGGCTCCGGCGCTCATGGCCGCCTTCTCTCTGTTGAATAAGGAAGGGTAGATGGAGACCCTTTGGCGTTTCCAGAGCCTCATTCTTCATCCTTTACATTAGGGTAAATCAGCAACTAAAACAAAAACATCCTCTATAATCCTATAAACATCCTCTGCCTTTACAATCAAAGATATCAACAGCAGAACTTCTAGCAGCTTCAACTCTGGCTGAACTCGGGTTAAGTGTGTTTAACACAAGCAGATATCTAGTCTTGACCTTCAGATGTTTCGGGGTCAGCATCTGTCCATTGCTTGTTGACTTATTAACACTCGGTTACTGCTGTTCAAGTTGTCTTCATTGCTCAGTTGTTTTTTTTTTGCAGAAACACATTGTGAAAATGACACACGATCATTGTCTCTGCTGGAAATTCTAAATCCTTCTTCTGTCTTCAGTGTTGCCTACATCATGTTGACTTCCACTCGCATGCTGCATTTACGTTACCATGCAAATTTAAGTTTGTTTATTTGTTCCTTATTCTATTTGTTTATTCTATCCACATGGGAACTCACCTTAGTATGAGGCATTCAGCGTAGGGTTGTCGAAAAGCTGACGGATACTAATCGATACTAAGATTCAGCGTCTGAATAGATGCTCATTTGCTGTGGCATCAATCTTTGCCTGTGCTGACAGACGACTTCCACAGATCCACCGCAGACAGACATACAGCCGCTGGTTTCACTAGCAGCTGAACATGCAGCACAGGGCATAAAACTAAATAAACATCATTCTTAGTCCTCTAAGGGCTTCAAATGTCTCATTTTGTGACTTGTTTTTGAAGACTGAATTTTACGCACCAGCGCAACTTGGAAATGTGCCCTGAGGTTTGTGTTTGGCTTCTTCTTTTTTTTAAAGTCATCATAGTTATTCTAAAATGCCAGAAGGGAGCAGAAATCTGCGCGTCTTGAGTGACAGAATGAAGAGCCTCACAGTCGTGACGGCACAGGTGGGAACAATTAAAACCGCACATCCCCTGGTCTGCCTGAGTCAGCCCCGTAAGCGGCGTGTCACTCCCCGCTTTGAGCTGTTTCCTTTGAAAAAGAAAAGAGAGCTCAGAGCCTCCCGTGACACGACAGGCCGGAGTGAAGGATGACGATAAGTTGTAGAAACAGTGGGGAGAGATCTCCTTCTCCACAGTTTATAAGGTAAAGATGGTAAAGATGCAAAAGAACTGTTTCATGTGCCGCCATCACTGTGGTTTGTAGGAACGACTTCTTTGCTGGGATTTTGACATGAAGTGATTTCCTCTTTTGGCTTCTGTGTTTAAAAAAAAAAAACATTCAATTGAGTGTTTATTTTTGTTTCTTTTGGCTGTTTCCATAATTTGTCCGTTTTGAACACATCGCCCATCAATGATGCAGTCAGGAGGAAAACAATGTGAAAGAGATGCATTAAAGTTGATTTAATCAGCGCTGCTGCTCCGGAGGTGCTTATCAAATGGATTTTATGCCTCTTCATGTTCTATTTTTCCCTCCGTGGTATCGAGTATAGAGTGTTTCCCTCAGTATTGTTATCGAGTCTGAATTTTTTTCCCCATGAAAAACCTGCTCCACGGTGGAAAATGATAGAGAGAAGACTACAACGTTCTCCTCTCTTTTCTTAAAGTCTGATTGGTTCCTCTCATTGTTTTTTGTTTGTGACTGTTTGAATTCGAATCAAGATGGGCTGATAATTATCAGTGGATCCATCTTTGCATTTGGCGTCTTGTGAAAACTCTCCGCACGAGTCGGGCGCAGTCTTTGAACTGCTCGTGGCCGGGGTGATAAAATGCTGAACAATAATGGGAGCAACTGCTGAGTTAAAAGTCAGTTGTGCTCTCTAAATGCACACATTTCATCATCAGATTTCATTGTAGAAAGCCATCCATGTGCTTTGAAAACTTCATCACATTGTAGACTTCTTTTAAAAAGCTTTAAATAGTTAAAAAAAAAACCTAGTGTTTCCTATTTTTAATGTTTTTCTGGTTAAGATGTAGAATTTCAAAGAATTTGACTTTTTAATCCCCCCTTTGATGGTTTCCGTCACACCCCCCATGTTGCTCTACTCTGCTGATTTCTCACAGACTCTGTTCTCTGTCTCCCCAGGCAGTGAAGAGCTAAAGAGGATGGCTCACTCTAAAGCTCGAGCCGCGGACGGGAAGGTGACCTACCCCCCGGGGGTCAAGGAGATCTCTGACAAAATCTCCAAAGAGGAAATGGTCCGCAGGCTCAAGGTCGGTGTCTTTACTCCCTCCACGGCGGCGCAGATTGTCTGATTGTTTACTCTGGGTACACAGATTGTTGCATGCCACACGGACAGCCAAGCTCTTGTTAAGTCTTGCTGCCGGTGCTCAGAATGAATATTAAAAACTGATCTTGCAACGACCCCCCCCCCCATTAAATCACGACTAAAACATCTGCAGCTCATCCAGAACGCTGCTGCTGGAGTTTTAACCCGGACTAAGAGATCTGAACACATCACACCAGTTTTAAAATCTTTACTCTGGCTTCCAGTCAGTCACAGAATAGATTTTAAAAGCCTGCTGATGGTTTACAAATCCCAGAATGGTTTAGGCCCAAAATACATCTGATCCAAGGACTCAGGCCAGCTGGTCCAGTCCAGAGTCCAGACTAAACATGGAGAAGCAGCATTTAGCTGTTATGCTGCAAACAAGTGGAACAAACTGCCAGTGGAGATTAAACTTTCACCAAATGGAGACATTTTTAAATCCAGGTTAAAGACATTTATTTTCTCATGTGTCTATGCATGAAATATCTTTTAACTTATCTAGACTGTTGCCTGATTTTAAATTCATTTAAATGATTTTATTTGTTTCTCTTTATATTATTTTATGTATTGTTAATGCTTCTTACACTCCCTGCTGCAATGCTTTTATTTTATGTAAAGCACTTTGAACTGTTTGTACATGAAATGTGCTATACAAATAAATTTGATTTGATTTGATTTAATGCATTTGGGCAGATGTTTAGCGTTGTTCACCCAACACAAACACTTAACCTCCAGTCGCTGCTCGCCCTTTTGTGATATATACCACACCTCTTTTTCAGATGGTTGTGAAGACCTTCATGGACATGGACCAAGACTCTGAAGAAGAAAAGGAGCTGTACCTGAACCTGGCCCTTCACCTGGCGTCAGACTTCTTCCTCAAACACCCAGACAAAGACGTGCGCCTGCTGGTCGCCTGCTGCCTGGCAGATATATTCCGGATTTACGCCCCAGAGGCGCCCTACACATCTCCAGATAAACTTAAGGTGCGTCGATGAAGGTTTTTACTAAAGTGTTAACACAAAAAGGTGTCATTCAATGCAACCCAAAAATAAAATGTGGCAAAATTGCACTGCAATGACCGTTCTAAAGAGCTAAAGTCGTGGGTTGGTCAAACAGAACTCGGCGTTTGAGTTACAAAGTGATTCAGGCGACACGTTTTAACCAAGTGTGCCTGGATTACTCATTGTCTTTTGTTTGTTTCTTGCTTGCAGGACATTTTCATGTTCATAACGAGACAGCTCAAAGGACTGGAGGACACTAAAAGTGCGCAGTTCAACAGATACTTCTACCTGCTGGAGGTGCGTGACTGTTTTGTGTGGAACCGTGTCGGGGCTGCGGCTTTGAGAGGGATGAATGGGATTCATCGCAAATATTCACTCATCTTCTTTAGAATGTACACTGCTCGTGGGAAATAATCTTTTTCATAGATTTTGCAGGGCATTAATAGGGGAAAACGAAAGAAGGAAATAAGTATAGATTAAAAGATAATTATATGTGGAATTTGATGATGTTGTGGGAAAACATCGTACGATTTTTAGACAGAGTCCCGTCTGTTGGGGCTCTTTCAGCACATGGTGGGGCTAAGCCTGAACTGTTTTGGTGTCTTGTTGAGTAACTGGAATTCCAGATTTATTTAAGCCCCTTTCAAACAGTTTTTCTAAAAAGAAAAAAAGTCTTACGTAAGTGGTGAATTTCTACAGAAGGCTTCTCTGGGTGATCGTCGCATGGTTTTTGGGGTAGACGCAGTTCGGATGTTGCTTTGGCATAAACACCAATATTTCTAACTCCAGTATGAATTATTTCCCAAGTTTCTATTCTAAATCTCAGTCAGGACAACAAATTCTTTGTTTCTTCTTCTTCTTTTTTTTTTGTCTTTTCTTTGTCTGGTGAAATTTAGTTTTATTTAAAAGTTTATTAATGACAACAGCGATTCTTGAGCAGCCTAACTGTCGCAGGGCTTTTTCTTCTTGTGCCCTGGATGACCTACTGGCCTCCCTGTTCCCTCAATGCAGATCAGCATTCCTACTCCCTTTTATCTCATTGAATTCCCCTTTTTCGTAGCATTTGATCTCTGGATACATTTACTTATGCCGAGGTGCGATGAGTGTAGAAACAAGAAAAAGGGATGTTGGCTGCCGTTGCCGTTCACCGTGTAGGAAACACGTTTATCTGATCGTGTAGTTTTGAATTTTATCTTCAGGCTGCAGCAGACTGAGCTACGTTAAATGGATAATAAAGCTGGCTGTCTTCAGAGAACGTATTGCCTTGAACCCCTTTGTATTTTAAGCGAGGAAAAATAATATTGCTTTGGCGTTCTTTATCAGAGGTTTAGTTTGCTTTTCAGTCTTCCTGCTTGAATGCATCAATTTTCTTTCAAAGGGCTTTTGATCAGTTTGACTTTGCACCAAAAAGCCATTTCCTGATTAAATCAGATCGACTCAGATGAAGCATCATTGTCTTTTGTTTTGCGAGTTCGCGTTCAGTAAGATTGCTTGTGCTCTAAATAGTATAAATGGACAGTTTTAAGCAACTTAGATGGGGTAAATCGAGCCGTTTTAGAGAGTAACCCTTTATTGTCCTACTTTAGCATTTAGTAGAGCCCATTTCTCGGTGTTTCTGTTTCTGTTTTGTCAAAAGCGTACCCGCCTGCCCGACCCATCTCTGCCACTTTAAAGGACTTTAAAGGACTAACTGTTTTGTATTCTTCACAGGAGCAGCTAAATGTATAAACTCCCCGTGGCAATAGATCTTTTTAGAGGGTTTCAATTCATTGTTTAGATACCCAGCCTTCAGCTTTGATTCGATTTTACTGCTCTCAAAGCATTGTTGTTGTTTGTTTGTTTTTTTGCTGCAGCCATCTGTCACCAGTGGGAAAAAAAGTTCTCAAAGCCCCGTTTTATTCCTTCTCCTCAGCGTTGAATTCTGTTCGCAGCTAACTGGTGAACATATTGGATCGTTTAACTGCTAAAGAGCCAGATATTTCTCTCGGCGATTAACCGAGGCCAGAGTCGGAGCTTAAAGGAGAGTGAACATTTAAAAAAAGAAAAAAAAAGAAAAAGTGGAAGTTGCGGAAACAACAACAAAGGAATGGTGACACTGCTGTGCGACTGCAGGACGGTGTCACCCTACCGGTCTTAAAGAGTTTGTGGTGCTTTGATGCTTTTGCTGTCCTAAAGAGCCCAAAATATCTTCCGGTGCCGATTGAAAGGAAGTGCAATTAGGAGCACTATTAAAAGTCAATTAAAAAGCAAACGGGGATGTACGTTTTTACCCATATCAAGGCCCAAATCTCTCTGCCTTGTACATTGCATCGGCACTAACATTTGCCTCCTGTCTTTGTCCAGAACATAGCTTGGGTGAAGTCCTACAATATCTGCTTTGAGCTCGAAGACAGCAATGAAATCTTCACCCAGCTTTACAGAACACTCTTCCAGGTCATCAAGTAAGTCTTCAGTAGCCTCCATGGTGTTTTTTTTTTATGTGATTTATTCCACATTTCTTTCTTATCTCTCTTTTTTTGTGGGGGTGGGTTGGGGTGTGCGGCTGTGTCTCGCAGCACCACAATCCGTCTTAGCTGCCACACTGTAAAACAGCACAGTAACAGTCCAGCCGTTTCTCCTCGATGCCCCTCTCTCCTCCCCTCTTTTCCCTCTTTAACGCTCCTCTAAATTTCACTCTGCTGAACACAACCTTGAGGGCTGAATTCTGCGGCACAGAACTTGGCTCTTTGCCATCGGAGGAAAACTGTGGTTGTGTGTGTGTCAAGGTTGTGCAAATACAATGCTTTTTCACTGCTCGGGGAAGAAGTCTAGAGAGCGCTGCTTTCCTAAGTGTGGGGGTGAATGCCCGCCCTCATGTTTGACTATAGAAGTTACATTTGAGGTGAACGGGAGGTAATGGGACTAAAGATGCCCTTGCTGACATCCAAAGTAAAGTAACGAGCTTTGACCTCCTGCTGTAATGCAGATGATTTATTTTTTGCAAGTTTGCGCACCCGTGTGATCAATGCATTCTCAACAACATGGTCTGAAGAGGTGCTTGCGCTAGTGCTTGTGTGAGTTTTTGATTGAGGCTTGTTTTTTTTTTTGTTTTTTTAAAGTGCTTGAAAACTTAAAAAAATAAATAAAAAATGCGGTCCTTTTTAACATCGCATTTCCACATTTTTTTTAATGAAATGCCTGCAGGCACGGTGCATTATAACATTTACACATTATAACATTTGGTGAGTTCACTCTGATTTGTCCGTTTCAAGTGGCTCAACGAGAAGCAGTTTTGAATATAATGTTTGAAACGCTAAAGCGCCCCGGTCTTTAACCTCTCGTTTGCCTCGTTTCCAGCAACGGCCACAACCAGAAAGTGCACATGCATATGGTGGACCTGATGAGCTCCATCATCTGCGAGGGGGACACCGTGTCACAGGAGCTGTTGGACACCGTCTTGGTCAACCTCGTGCCCGCACACAAGGTATCTGCTCAGGGGCCGCATGGATCTGCTCGCAGGTGGCGCAGTCACACAAATTACAGCGCACAGTGTGAATGGGTGAGGGAGAGGACAGGCGCAGAACTCCACGGATGAAAGTACCCGAAGATGCCGCCGTTAGCTTTTTCCATTCAGATGCACACACACTGTACCGCCATGAACGATTATACAAGTAGAAACTGCTCGATGAGGGACAGCCTGAAGTGAGTTGATGTTGTCAGTAGGCTCAGGCCAATTTTCCATCCTCTGTAATTCAGTGAGACCCCTGCAGGTAAGAAGAGGTACAGCAGCTTAAATGCTGGCGCACAAACAAGTGTGGACATCTGTGTCTGCCGGGAGTATCCTGATGGGTTTCTTCACATAGAAGCTCAGGACTTTCATTTGTCTGAGCATTTTCTGATCTGCACTTTTTTTTTTTTTCTTTCTTTTTAATGTTATTTATATGATTGTTTTGTGTGTTCAGAATTTGAATAAACAAGCATATGACCTGGCCAAAGCCCTGCTGAAGAGGACTGCTCAAGCTATTGAACCTTACATCACCAACGTAAGATTTAATCATTTAAGACTGTTTTTAACTGTGTGCTTTTACCCTTTCCATCATGTTTTTTTTTTTTTTTTTTTTTCCATTCAGTGCTGGGTGCATTTGTGTAGTCGTCACACTTTTGCAACCGTGTAGTTTTTAGGGCTTCATAAGTGTATTTTTGTCCTTCAAAAGTTTCACAGGGGCGTGATATTAACTCTGCCAGAATTGAAACCAGGACCAGTCGTGTTTGAAATGTCCTCGCTCTCCCAAGAGGCTCACATCTGAGCCCACGATAACACGAACAGATGTGCTGCATATTTAACACAACTTTTGAGCACGATAAATGTTCTGCTTCCAGATTAATCTCTCAGAGTATCTGTGCATATTTGGAGCCATGTAATTCAGATCTTGTTGTAGGTTACGGGTTGTGACATTTCCCCACAACTTGAGGAACGAGCTCGGTGCGGAGCTCCTGGCTTCGTCGCGGCTTCAGAGGATGTGTTGCGTGCATGATTTTCCGTGTGACCTCTTATTCTTCCCCTCCTTGTCCTTCTCCTGCAGTTCTTCAACCAGGTGCTCATGCTGGGGAAGACCTCCGTCAGTGATCTGTCTGAGCATGTTTTCGACCTCATCTTGGAGCTGTACAACATAGACAGCCACCTGCTCCTCTCAGTGTTGCCACAGTTGGAGTTTAAACTCAAGGTACAGACGAAACCGTCAATTATGCACCATCTGCAATTAATATGTGCATTTATCAGAATTAGAGTTACTTTTTAGATCATCAGGTGCTACTTTATTAAATATTCCTAAAATGAAATGTAAAAAGACGGGTGAAGCTGCTTTCTGTTTTTATGCAGCAAAAATCTGGAACTCTCTACCAGTGTATATTCGTCAGTCAACAGATATTACAAACTTTAAAAAGCAGCTAAAAACACATCTATACACCCTCGCCTTCTACTAGTTTAATATATTCTATTATTATTATTATTATTATTATTACTATTTATATATTACATTTGTTTCTCTATTTTATTGGTAAATTCATTTTTCTATTTTTAGTACTTTATCTTTAATTTATATCTATTTAAGTAACATGTTCTATTGTACTATATTTTGTTATTCTTGTAGTTATTTTACTTTATATATTGATCTTATTTGTAAAGCACTTGAGCTACATTTTGTGTATGAAAGGTGCTATATAGATATAATATTATTATTATTATTATTATTATTATTATAATATTTTCATGATTTGAAATGTGATCTCCATCATACGTCATATACAGGTAAGTAATATATAATCTGCGAATTAGAGTATCCTTTTCTTTTTAAATTTTTATTATTATTATAATACTCGGCCTTCCAACTTTTTAAAATGGGTTCATATTTTCATTCAAACTAGACTAAAAAGCAGATTCTCTGACCCATTACCCACAGAACTGCATATCTTCACCTTCTCCACGGGTTTGTTGATTCACATTAGAAAGATAAAGCAGTCAGCATAATGTTGCCTCTGCAGCGTCTCATAAAGACATCCTGCTGATGGATAACCCTCATTAACTGTTCAGAGGGAGCGTAGATCACCACTGTCTACTCAAAATAATAGCTGTGATAAAAATCCTTCTACGGCAGACTACACACACACACACTCACACACTCATGCAAGCTCATTTAATCAATTTCTTCTTGTTTCTCTTATTTTTCTCCCTGCTTCCCTCCTCGCTCCTTCCCTCTTTTATTTATCCTGTTCTCCTTTGTGCGTTCTCCTCTTCCCCGGCTCACTTCATACCCTGATTGATGCCAATAAAACTGCGGCCACCGCGTGTTATGAAAGTGTGAATGTTTGTAACGCAGCTGATGGGAATGACTTCAGTGCATCACGTCTCTCTCTCTGTGTTTCTCTTTCTCTGCAGAGTAATGACAATGACGAGAGGCTACAGGTGGTGAAGCTGTTAGCTAAGATGTTCGGAGCCAAGGACTCTGAGTTGGCTGCACAGAACAAGCCACTCTGGCAGTGTTACCTGGGCAGGTGTGTGTCAGTGGAAAAGTTGTTTTGGTATTAACCCGGTTTTCGGGTGTTTATTGTTGTCGGTTTGCCTGTGGATTAAAGTAAAGAGGATTGACATTTTTGCCAACCAGGGATTAGGAATCCTGTGTCTCGGCAGGTCTCTCCTCTTTCCTTTTAGGATATCAAACCTATTTGTTGACGCTTTCAGAGTCTGAGTGTTTTGTCTTGTGCTTTTTTTCGTCGCCGTTGGCTTGCCGGGTACAGAATGAGCATACGGCAAATGCCTGTCGACTTGTTCGGGCTTTGTGTGTGTATCTGTCAGCGTTTCCGAGCCGACGGTATTAACGCGTACACATTTTGCCCCAAAGGTTTAATGACATCCATGTGCCTATCAGACTGGAGTGCGTAAAGTTTGCAAGTCATTGTCTGATGAACCACCCGGACCTGGCCAAAGACCTCACAGGTAAGTCATTTCCTTTCACTTCTCATTTTTAAAGCTTTAACTGCACCCACTTCCCCCGGAAAACGATGCTTTTGTAAGTTGAGACACATGCCAAAGAAATCCACAAGTTATTTTGATTCTCTGTGAAGGGTTTACCACAACCTACGATCTCCTAATTTTATCCTTTAGAAGGCTTTAGATTAAACTAAAAGAATCGCCTGATGGTTCTACAGTGTTGGAAGTTGGCAGGTCCTCCCATAGCACACTCATTTGATGTTGTTTTTAACCCTTTTCCTTTCCTAGAATACCTGAGAGTCAGATCACATGACCCAGAGGAGGCAATCCGCCATGATGTCATTGTCTCCATAGTAACTGCTGCTAAGAAAGACTTGTCCCTCGTCAATGATGCTCTGCTGAATTTTGTGAAGGAGAGGACCTTGGACAAGAGAGTAATTGAGCAAAAATTTTTTCCCTAAATGTTTGCGTGTTCTCACAGTTGTGTGTAGACCTGGATGATTGGCTTAAAAAAAAACAAACACACACACAAGTCTTTGTCAAGTTGATCCGTATCATTTAGGATATTTTTAGGGATTTGCCACCACGTTAACTGTGAATTTAACCAAAGCTCTCCAGTGTGAAAGATGCCTCTCCTTTTTTTGTTATTCCCTGCCTTCCATCAGTGGCGCGTGCGTAGGGAGGCGATGATGGGCCTGGCATCGATCTACAGGAAGTACGCACTGCAAGGAGAAGGAGGCAGGGAGGCCTCGAAACAGATTTCCTGGATCAAAGACAAACTGCTTCATATCTACTACCAGAACAGCATTGATGACAGGTTTGTGAACATGGCTTCCTTTTTCTTTATATCACGGGGAGAAAATAAAAAAATTAAAAAAACATCATGAACTTCACTAAAGCCATTTGATACCTAAGACTTTAAAGGCTAGAGGAGTTCAACCCGTTTCCTAACAAATGCTGATCAGGCTCCGAGTCCCTTCGATTTCTCTTCGTTTTTTTTTTTTTTTTGCAGTCGCAGCTTTTGTGCTTTGGAAGCAAAACGCTGCACTTAGGGATTTCACTCGATTCATTTGTGGACAACCAGAAGAATTTAGATAATGACATCGCATTGTAATATTTCACCGCAGAATTGAATCGATGCTGAATGCCATCAGTGCACGATGGTGTTTAAGTCAGGGCCTCAGAATCCAAAGAGAAAAGTGTTTCTTCAAACTCCAATCATGCCGTGTATCACAGCATTTTGATCGCTCAGAGGAGGCGGTATTTTGACCCCGTCCCGTCTGAGAAAAGCCAACCGTTTTCTCAGACGAGGCCCGCTTATTTTTGCTATTCTTTGAGGCACATTTTACACTGCAGCATCACTCGCCCGACTTCAACAAGAACAATTTGGTGTATTATTGCTCCTCCGCCCACACACGCTTGCTTTTACCCCTCCGTGGGTTGTTCTGAGCCATTTTTCAAAACGTTGCAACCTCAAGTGGAAGTAGATTCATCTATTACGAGACAGAGTGGCGAGATCTTCAAAAAGGACGAGCAAAGACCAAAATGCCTCCATGAATCGTTGCTATCTGGGCAAACCACAGAAGAACGTCCGCCAGTAGTTTTTCTTTAAATCCCTGTTCTGCAGTGGAGTTGCCAAGTCGCCAGCAGGAAGCCTGTGCTGCAGGAGGCATTTCCTTTGTGCACATTTGTTATTATTTCAGACAATTTGAGCAGCACAGTGAGCGAGTACTTTGTTTGCTTTTTTTTTTTTTTTTTTTAAAGTGTCTTGAATTTTATCTTTAATTCACAAGTGTAAGGGTCAGTGACTTTATAATGTGAAATTATAATGTTTTTTAACTTCTCTTTCCTTTTTATTGAATCACCCCCCTGGTATGAACAGGTTGCTGGTGGAGCGAGTCTTTGCCCAATATATGGTTCCTCACAACCTGGAGACCAGTGAAAGAATGAAGTGTCTTTACTACCTGTATGCTACCCTGGACACAAATGCTGTCAAGTAAGTCCAGATTTCTTCATATTCCCTCTATGAATGTGCATAAATAGATCGTAAAAGGAAATCTTTCTATTTATTTTTTTTTTCTTTGCTTTTAAACTGTAATGGGACCTTTATTTCTCATTGTTTGTGTCTCTTTCAGAGCTTTGAACGAGATGTGGAAGTGCCAGAACTTGTTAAGACACAATGTCAAAGACCTGCTGGACCTGATCAAAAAACCCAAGGTACCTCTTGGTGATGCATACCACCAAACATTATAAGCACGTTAACACATCAAGCTCCCTGTGTTCTGTTTTTCTAAACTTTTTTGTTGTTGTTGCCTTTGCTTTTTTTTTTTTTTTTTTTTTTAATTTGCCGCAGTCTGAAGCTTCCAGCAAAGCTGTATATGCCAAAATCATGGTGATCACAAGTAAGAGATCTCTCTAGAATCACTAACTTTGTCCTCTTGGCATAGCTTACCTTTTTCTTTTCAAACCTATTGCATAGACGAGCTTTCTGTGTGTTTACAGGGAACCTGCCTGACCCGGGCAAAGCTCAGGACTTCGTCAAAAAGCTGGCTCAGGTCCTGGATGATGATGAGCGGATCAGAGATCAGTTGGAAACCCTGGTCAGCCCCGCCTGCTCTTGCAAGCAAGCTGAAGTCTGTGTGGTGGGTTTTGGCAGTTTGTTTATATTAATAATAGGGCTGGGCAACGATTACAATTTTTAATCTAATTAATCACATGATTTACCTGATTAATCACGATTAATCGCATTTGTACGCAAAATCCAAAAATGAATTCAAAAGTAGTGTATAGCTTTTAGCATTTAGCTTTATTTTAAATGTGCTGCCATATGAATGAAAGTGCCATAACATTTGTTGTGCAAACACACTTTTAACATCAGCATCTTTCTGTAGTTTTTATGTAGAAGCCTCGCTCCACTGTCTGTTTCCTTGAATGACTTGCTGCTATCAGTTGTGTGTTTTGCATTTAAGTGATATTTTAGACTGGAACTACTACAGTTATAAGACAATTCAACTTGGCCGTGTTTACAGATGACTTTGGTTCTGTCGACTCCGCCGTCTCAAAGAACATGAAAATGGCCGAGTAAAAGTTCCGTACCCTTCTCCATGTTTGGTGGATCCGCCGATTACTTTCTTTTTCCGGTTCCACAGCAGACAGCAACAGACTTTTACAAAATAAAATAATAATAGTAAATTTAATTTAGAAGGCGCCTTTCTGGACACTCAAAGTCACCGTACATAAAGTAGATAAAAACACATCAATATCACAAGAAGTAAAAAAACAAAAACATAACAATATCCCAAATAGACAGAATATGGATTGTTACAAACAAAGGCTGGGACAAGGAAGTTGGTGGTGAGACGGGTGGAGGGGACAGACAGGTGTATGGCAGAGGAGGATCTAAGAGAGCGGGAGGGGGTGTGAACATGGAGGAGGTCTGACAGATATGAGGGGGCAAGATTTTGAAGAGCCTTGAATGTTACTAGCAGAACTTTGTACCGAATGCGAAACTGAACCAGAAGCCAGTGGAGCTGTTGAAGGATAGAGGGGATGTGGTGGATAGAGGGGTTTTTTGTTATAATGCGGGCAGCTGAATTCTGGACCAGTTGAAGTTTGTGTTTTGATTTTTGAGGGAGGCCAAAGAGGAGAGAGTTGCAATAGTCCAGGCGTGAGGTGACGAGGCTGTGGACAAGAATGGCGGCAGTGTGATGGGTAAGGGAGGGACGGAGGCGGTTTATGCTTCTTAAGTGGAAGTAGGCGGACCGGGGTAATGTTATTGATATGAGATTGAAAGGATAGTGTGCTGTCGAGGATGACACCTAGACTCTTAACCTGGGGGGAGGGTAAAACGGAGGAGCTGTCAATAAGGAGTGGGAAGCTGTTGGTTTTTGATAGAGTGGATTTTGTGCCAATGAGGAGAACCTCTGTTTTACTACTGTTTAATTGAAGGAAGTTTTGAGTGAACCAGGCTTTTATTTCAGAGATGCAATCTGTGAGGGAGGTGGGCGGAAGAGAGGATGAAGGTTTAGTGGTGAGGTAGAGCTGGGTGTCATCTGCATAGCAGTGGAAGTGGATGTTGAATATGCGTAAGATATTGCCAAGGGGAAGGAGGTAGATGATGAAGAGGAGGGGCCCCAGAACAGAGCCCTGGGGCACACCTGGGGTGACGGGGGAGGGGGTGGATTTGAGGGACTTGAGTTGCATGAACTGAGTGCGGCCAGAAAAGTACGACGTAAACCAGTCCAGGGGAGTGTGGGTGATGCCAATGGAAGAAAGCCTGCTGAGGAGGGTGGTGTGACAGATGGTATCAAAAACTGCACTCAGGTCAAGGAGGATGAGGATGGTGAGTAGTCCAGAGTCAGATGCCATTAGGAGGTCATTGGTAATTTTGATGAGTGCTGTTTCAGTGCTATGGAGTGGGCTAGTGCTGGGCGGTATGACCAAAAATACATATCACGGTATTTTTTTCATGGTTTCACGGTATATCACGGTATTTTGTTTCCATGCATAATTAGGTGTTCACAGCATTTTCTACAGATTGAGAACAGAATTAAAAATTAAAATAAAAATTCTTCAAAATAATTCATTCGTTAATAATTGGTCACACAGAACTTTATTGTATTAATATTCACATCTTCATTGTAAACAAATTAATAACATGGCTAATTACACTGGTCAGACTGTTCAGCTCTGTTTCAGACTGATACCTCCGGTTCAGGCTGGTCCTCATCCTCAACACGTCTCTTTTTCAATCGTGGAAAATATTTTTCTGGATTGAAGCAGCAAACATTCAGTGTAAGAGTTTAAAAAACCTACTTTATTTGATTCACAGCTGCTAGTGTTTAGACCTCGACAACCCAACTACTTTTTTTTTTTTTTTTTTTTCACGGCAAACTTGCGACTAGTTAACTTTATAAAGAAGGCGTAATCGCTTGTTTGCTATGGGACGGGTCGGGACAGGACAACATTGTATTAAAAATATAAAATATTTTCATAGGACTTTTTAATGGGAGCTAATCTAACACGGCGCTGAAGCTAGCAAGCTGCCATGCTTCCCAGGCATGATCTCGCTGACACACGCGGTGTGCACGGAGGGGAGGGGCTGTGTGTGTGTGTGTGTGTGTGTGTGTGTGTGTGTGTGTGTAGGCTGACAGAGAGACGGAGGGAGCAGGGAAAGGAAATGCAGCTTAATGAATACCAGTATTTTTGAAATAGCGTTAAAAATAGACAGTAAACATGCGTGTTTAGAAGCGCAACACTGAAAAGGGTCCCGTCTCAAACAATGTCGCGCGACGCAGCGTTCCCCCCGTTGTGTAATCAAATACACCGGTATGGCGGTATATTAAAAATTCATATCATAACGAAATTATAAACCGGTATTCGGTGTGAACCGGTATACCGCCCAGCACTAGAGTGGGCGGAAACCGGACTGGAAAGCCTGTGAGCAACAGACTTTTACAATAATAAAATAAATAATACAGTGGAAACCGCTTATAGTGATCACTTTGGTCCAGAGCCAATTTGAACACTATAAGCGGTTGATTACTAAAACAGAATTTGTATTACAGTACAGGTATTTCACTTATTTTTTTATGCAGAATGAGAAAAATGAAATGAAACGGATAGCTTCAGCATTTACTGAATTTTATTATCATGCAAGTTTAATTGCAGTACTGAACAGTCCGCCATCGTTTTCTTTCTCCGTCGTTAGCATTCATGACTGTCTCTCGTTGCTTAATTAGACTACACAAGGTACCCTGAGGAAGGCCAAGCTTCGCCGCAGCATCTCGTTGGCTCGTTTTTGGTAATTTGTCATACGCTTCGAGGAGACTACGTTTTTCATTCAGAGAAAATGACTTCCTTTTTCCAGCCATGATTCGCGCGCTTGCTGCCCGGTGTCAACTCGTTACGTTAGCTAGCGAGGCAGAAGCAGACGTCCAGATTCAAGTTATCACTTAAATTATTTTTGCACATGTTTACATTCATAAAATGGCTAAAAATTAACATTATAAGCGGATTTCTTGATCACTATAAACTAATTATTTAAACAGCATTTGTATAGAAATGATTCCGTCCCAAGCCTTTTGATCTATATAAGCGGTTGATTACTATATCCGTGACCACTATAAGCGGTTTCCACTGTAAAACAAGGGTGGTCCGTGGCGTAGTGGGTTGAGCAGGCTCCCCATGTACAAGAGGCTACAGTCCTCGCTGCAGCTGGCCCCGGTTCGAGTCCCGCATTGGAAGGCCCTGTGCTGTGTGTCGTTCCCCCTCTCTCTGCCCCCTGCTTCCTGTCTCCCATTAAAGGCACAAAAGCCCCCAAAAAATGTAATTTAACTTTTTGAACTTTTTTTTAGATAAGATTTAAATAGATAAAACCTGCGTTAATGCGCGATAAAATATTTATCTGCGTTAAATAATTAACGAGTTAACTCGCCCAGCCCTAATTAATAAGAACCATTATTATTGTTATTATTATTAGTAGTAGTTTGAAAGTATGACCAAAGTCCAAATGAACTGCAGTGTCTGCTCTACCATTTTATTCTAATCTTTTGTATGCATGTATTTTTTTTCACCTCCTTAGCGGGACATCACTAAGAAGCTTGGCAGTCCCAAACAACCCAGCAATCCATTCCTGGAAATGGTCAAGTTCTTATTGGAGAGGATCGCTCCGGTACACATCGACACAGAATCCATCAGGTACTGAGTTGGTGTGCGAAGGAAAAACTCCCAAGACAAAAAAGTATCATTTGATTCCAGTGTGCAGTAATTCTTCTCTCCTTTTCATCCCGCCCAACTGCCACCTGTCAGTGCTTTGATAAAACAGGTAAACAAATCTATAGATGGAACAGCTGACGATGAGGAGGAGGGTGTCCCCACCGACGAGGCCATCAGAGCAGGACTAGAACTGCTAAAGGTAACAAACTTGTAAGAAACTCCGACTGAAAATCTGCATATGAAGCTTTAATGACGAAAAGGAGAAAAAGAAATCCAGGATCCATCGTGTCCCTCCTACAGTTGCGCTCCAGATGCAGAGCTCATTGTTGATGACGTCTAAAAGGCTTTTAATGTTTTCCAGTTGTAGATTTTTCTTAAAATGTTTTTAAGCATTTTTATGACTAAAAATCCGTTCTTCACGAAGCTTTTCCATCCGTTTTAAATCCCGCACAGGTGCTCTCCTTCACACACCCGGTGTCGTTCCACTCCGCAGAGACGTTCGAGTCCCTGCTGGGCTGCCTGAAAATGGACGACGAGAAGGTGGCCGAAGCCGCGCTGCAGATCTTCAAGAACACAGGCAACAGGATGGAGGAGAGCTTTCCCCACATCAAGTCGTATGTTTTCTTTGTTTTTTTTTTTACCTGAAAGCACTAACACATGCACTGCTTATCTGGTATGCAGCCGTGCGCTGGAATGACTCTGCTTTGTATTTTAGACTGAAACGTGCACAAGTCAGGCCAGACTCTCTGTGACCTGAGATAATGCCTCATTTTGTTCATTTTTGTGTTTGTTTTTTTTAATGATGTTCTCCTGCCTGCGCCCCCAAGTGTTCTGCTGCCAGTACTGCAAGCCAAAGCTAAGAGAGGCCCCCCTCGCCAGGCCAAGTATGCCATCCACTGCATCAACGCCATGTTCAGCAACAGAGACACGCACTTTGCCCAAATCTTTGAGGTCAGTCGCCAAAGTTTTTTTTTTTTTGCCCTGCGTATTGGTGCATGCGACATGGATCTTCAGGTTTTTTTTGCCCACCTGTTTGCGGTTGGACGTAGGAATCAATGAAAGGTTGTGTATGTCTCCAGCCCCTGCACAAAGGCCTGGACCCTGCTAACCTGGAGCAGCTCATCACTCCTTTGACCACCCTGGGTCACCTGGCCCAGCTGGCCCCAGAACAGTTTGCCGCTCCGCTGAAATCTCTTGTTGCCAACTTCATTGTGAAGGATCTGCTCATGAACGACAGGGTACTGACACACTCACATATCGGACATATCTGACAGCAGTTAGAAAGTATTTTGCACTATTTAAGGTTTAGGGAGAATAAGCAGCCGGGTGAAACCCTGAACCAACACTACCCAAAGTTTCCTGAAGCTGTTCATCGCTTTTCTTGTGAAATAAGCACATTGAATAAGTTTTGTTGTGTCTGTAGATCCCAGGCAAGAAGACAACCAAACTATGGGTTCCTGATGATGAAGTATCTCCAGAGACTCTGGCTAAGGTCAGTGCTGAACCCTCAAGTCTTCTTGCTTATTTAGTTAGGATTTTCCTGCTAATTATCACATCACAGTTTAACCTTATTCACCGGCCCCTAACGAGGAAATGCTTCATATTTAACGTCATTAAACCAGTGGCGCACTTTGCTGCCACCAGAAAAGTCCCGTGACCTCGTACTTTTCCATCCATCTCCTCTCAGATCCAGGGTATAAAGCTGATGGTGAGGTGGTTGCTGGGAGTGAAGAACAACCAGAGCAAATCGGGAAACTCCACCCTGAGAATGCTGACTGCTATCCTGCACAGTGATGGGGACCTAACTGAGCAGGGCAGAATGGGGTAAGTTCCGTTTTCATCAGCCCAGAGCCGCGTTCCAGCTGCGTGCAACATGAGGGTTGATGGTTCTGTGAACCCGCGGGGGGAACGGGGGCTTCACTTTTAAACACCAGTGGCGGATAGATGAAGAAATCTTCTCTTACTCTCGTCTCCTCTGCTTCCCCTGTCTTCACCTAGCAAACCAGATATGTCGCGGCTGCGGCTGGCGGCAGCGTGCGCCCTGCTGAAGCTGGCACAGGAGCCCTGCTATCACGAAATCATCACATTGGAGCAATATCAGCTTTGTGCTCTGGTCATCAATGTAAGAACTTTTTCTTTAGGCTCTACGTTTTATCTTGGAGTTTACTGCTTAGACATGAGATTGTTTTTGAAGCGATGCACGAGTGTGTTTTACCCAGTGTCCTCCCTCCACCACATTTCCCTTTGTTGCCGTTGCTCTTTTTCGCCATCCAATCCCTCCGTCTCATGACCGGTTACTTTTCTCCTCGCGCCTTTTCTGTCTCGCCGCAGGACGAGTGTTACCAGGTGCGACAGTGTTACGCCCAGAAGCTTCACCGAGGCCTGTGCCGCCTCCGTCTGCCCCTGGAATACATGGCAGTGTTCGCTCTGTGTGCCAAGGACCCCGTGAAGGAGAGGAGGGCTCACGCACGGCAGTGCTTAGTGAAAAACGTCAACATACGCAGAGAGTACCTCAAGCAGCATTCAGCCATCAGCGGTAATCAATTCGTCCATTTATTTCCTCAGAAGCAGCTGTAAAAGCAGCGCGCGAAACAAGCCTCAAATGCTTAAAGTTCAATTGAAATGCTTAAAGAATAAGACTTTTTTTGATGGATTAAAAAAAATAAATAAATAACCTGCATGATTTCCACCAACAGACAAGTTGTTCTCTCTGCTGCCGGAGTACGTGGTGCCCTACACCATCCACCTGCTGGCACATGACCCAGACTATGTGAAGGTGCAGGACATCGAGCAGCTGAAAGAAATCAAAGAGTAAGTAGTGAAAAAGTGCTGACGATGAAGCGAGTGTGAACCATTTCAACCTGGTGCGTGTTTCTGTGGTCGCTGGGACAGCAGCTGCGTTGGCTGTAAAAAGCCGGCGTTGAATTAGCTCAGTTTGATCTGTTAGGTACTCGGTGCTATTACACTTTTCTTTTTTTCTAATCCTAAAACAACCGTGCCAGAAGACACATTTTGTGTTCACAGATAAGGCATTACTGTTTAAGAAGGGTCCATTTTTGCGTCTACATCACGCAAACATTACACTAAGGTTGCTGAAACTACTAAAATCCAGTTGTTATGTGCCCAAAGAATTAAACTACCAATATATACCGAACGACCCGGTTTTGCAATCAATAGATTATTTTTCTTCTTCTTCTTCTTCCACGATGACTCGTGCATATTCCAAAGTGACAATGCCAGGGCTCATAGGGTTCAACTTGTGGAGGAGGGGTTCAGGGAGCATGACACCATAAAGTCCAGACCCCAACTTGACTTAGAATCTTGGGGATGTGACGGAGAAGACTTTCAGCAGCGGCTTAACTCTCTCATTATCACCACAAGATCTTGTAGATGGATTAACGCCTCTTTGGACGACTTAGCGTGAGCTTAATCGCAACTCTGCCGTGGCAAACACGCGCCCTAATGAAAGCTGAAGGAGGTGCCAATAAAATACCAGTGTGGTCCACGTCCAAGAACTCGTTTCAAAACTGCCCCTCTAATTTCAGAAGCTCCCATGTTAAACTTGTGTCTCTCGTTAGGGCTCTGTGGTTCGTCCTCGAGATCATCATGGCCAAGAATGAGAACAACAGCCACGCCTTCATAAGAAAAATGGTGGAAAACATCAAACAGACAAAAGACGCCCAGTCCCCCAGCGATCCCAAAACCAATGAGGTACACGCTACTTTTTTTCTTCTTCTTTTTTTTTTTTTTTTTTTTTTTTTTTATCGAATATATGCTCAAAAAACAAATCGACAGCATGCATCTCATAACTGCCAAGTTCTCCCTCTTGGCTGCACAGAAACTCTACACAGTGTGCGACGTAGCCATGAACATCATCATGTCAAAGAGCACCACCTACAGCCTGGAGTCCCCGAAAGACCCCGTGCTGCCCTCACGCTTCTTCACCAAACCAGACAAGGTCAGTGTCTGCGCCCATTCAGGTGTTTTTATTCTCCACACAAGCACAATGGCTTAGTCCTGTTTTGGTTTTTATGTTTGTCAATGAGGCGGAACTTTGATGGTAGGGAAGTGTTCAGAGTCTAAAGCTGACTTTTTTTCGTCGATCGGGAGCTCGTTTAAAGCAGAGTGATTTTCAGAAAGCTGGCAGATGTTCAGACTAATGGAAGCTGTTGACAGAAGTAAAATCCTCTCCACGGGATCTTTCATCTCGCTTCACAAACGAGCCTCCTGACAAATTTCTGTTTGTTTTTAGAATTTCAGCAACACTAAAAATTACCTCCCTCCGGAGATGAAGGCCTTCTTCACTCCAGGAAAGGTAAGATGACAAAAGAAATATGTATATATTCAAAAACGATAATGTGTGATCCATCCCATGTCCAACCCAACTTTTCACGCTTCTCCTCCTTAAGCCCAAGTCGGCGAACGTTTTGGGTGCAGTTAACAAGCCACTGTCGTCAGCGGGTAAACAGCTCCAGAGTAAAGCCTCTCGCATGGAGACCACCAGTAACGACTCCTCGTCCAACCCAGGCTCTCCGCAGCGCGCCAAGACCAGGTATGCCATGCAAAAAGCAGCTTAAAGGGACAGTTCGCCTCTTTGGACATGAAGCTGTATGACATCCCATATTAGCAATATCATTTATGAATATTTTCTTACCCCCTGCTGCGTCCTGTGAGCCGAGTGCCAGCCTCGTTTTGGCGTTGACGAAGGTAGTCCGGCTAGTTGGCTGGGGCCACAAAAATAAAGCGTTTTGCTTCTCAAAACAATATGAGTTCAAAAGAGTAATACATTTGCATCACAAAATCGTTCTCCAGGAAAAAGTCAGACCTCACAATCGCTTGGCCCTATTTTCTCTCTCTTCATATCACTGCCTGCTGCCACCTGTTACGGTGTCTGCTGCTCGGTCTGCACTTCGGTCTGCACGGTCTGCACAGCAGGCAGTGATATGAAGAGAGAGAAAATAGCGCCAAGCGATTGTGAGGTCTGACTTTTCCTGGAGAACAATTTTGTGATGCAAATGTATTAGTTTTTTGAACGCATATTATTTTGAGAAGCAAAAAGCTTTATTTTTGTTGCCCCAGCCAACTAGCCGGACTACCTTCGTCAACACCAAAACTCGGCTGGAACTCTGTTCACAGGACGCAGCAGGAGGTAAGAAGATGTTCATAAATGATATTGCTAATATGGGATGTCATACAGCTTCATGTCCAAAGAGGCGAACTATCCCTTTAATACTCAGTCGAATGCAGACCCTGATGCCGAGGAGCCCTTTAACCTCGTTAAAACACTTCATTCCTCAGCTTTTCCAGCCGCCGAACTGACGCACGCTTTGCTGCAACTAGTTATTCACAAAGTTGAGAACAAGCCTCGGACTCTTTTCTAAACTGCAGGGGCGCTGCGGAACACACACACTTCCTGAGCCTCTCGCTGCATATGAAATGTTCACTGATGATTGCTGTTTTTCAGGCACGACAGCACAGAGATGGATCACAGTGAGAACGAGGACTTCAGCCTAAAGAGAGCAGACAGCGTTGACAAGGTAGCTGTACAAATGGCTGTACGTGTATGCTTACTGTCAGGTACTAGTGTTATGTTTGTGGGTTTTGTCTGAGTAGAAATTGATGTTTGGTTCTAATCTATACATTACTAATGTGAGTATTACAGCCTTTATCGATTCATTTCTTATGAGATTAGCTGAGAGGATGCTTGATTCCAAATGGAAATAAGAATAATAATAAAAATGAGTCATCCTGAAAATAGTGGATGATGAAGTCATTTGTTCCAGACTGAGTAAAAACATCAATAACTGCCTCATTTTCAAAAAAAACTCCCAGCTATAACTTTTTATCGAAGATGATCCCTCCCGGTTGGAAAGATCGATGGGATTGTTGCTTTTATTTCCACATTCTTTCTTTGCCGCTAAGATATGCAGACGGGAACAGAATGGCTTTTGAATACAGTGCCATCTTATTGGAAAAGCTGTAGAAGTGTCAACGTTATTATTATCAATGACCATAGAAACGATAACAGTAATAAAGAGAGACTTTATGCTCTGTTTAAGAGGAAAGGCTGCTCAAAGAAACGGGTGGAAAAGGTGTGCGTTGCTGCGATGTGGTTGAGTGCTGCCTGTCGTAAATCCTCGTCCCGATGTTTGAATCTGCTGTTCAAACAGCAGCTGCCGCTGGGACGGCACAAATTGTGTAAACTGTCATCACTAATGGCCTGGAAGCTCACGCTTTTTGTTAGAAATTCTCCCTCGTACGAAATGTAAAAAATAATAATAACAGATTTACTTCCTGTCAAATAAAAACACAAATCCAGCAAACATTTCGTGGTTTGAGGCCTGGAGGATCTCTGCTGCATGTCAAACGCCGTCTCTCCTTCTGTGCTGCCTGTGTTAAAAGAAGTCATTCTTTTTTTAGGATATCGATAAGCCCCGCGGTCGCAAAAGGGCCGTGGCCGCCGGCGACGACCAGGAGAGCAAGCCGAAGCGTGGACGTAAAAAGGCGGTCGCCAACACGACCGCGTCCGCCGAGTCCGAGGACCAGTGGGACGAGGACAACCGGCCGGAGGACGAGCAGAACAGCCCGCCAAAAAAGGGGCGCAGGGGCCGGCCCCCGAAGTCTGCCGCTCCCAGCCAGGAGACGCCGGCCAAGGGACGGAGGGGGCGAAAGAAGGCAGCTCCTCCACCAGAGGAGGACGAGGAGGAGGAGGAGGAAGAAGAGGAGAGGGGGGAGGAGGACGCAGAGGAGGAGGCAGAGGAGGAGGAGGACAAGAGCAGTGAGAATCTGGAGGTGAAGACGAAGGGCGGAAGGCAAGCGAGGGCACCGCGGCGATCACAAGGGTGTGTACATACTCTGAATTTGGGTCTTTTCCCCCTCACAACACGTTCTATGAGTTCTGTTGTTAAGTGTTTGACTCAAAACACTGAAGCCGTTTTTGCCTCTGTTCACCAGCTCAGAGTTGGCAGAGTCCACACCACAGAAAAGGAGAGGACGTCCACCCAAATCAGCCCAGCCAGCGGCCAAGAAACCAGCGTAAGACGAGCTCTGTGATGCAGACTTTCACACTTTAGTTATCTGCTGGCCAGTGTTGGTCAAGTTACTTTTTAAAAGTAATTAGTTACAGTTACTAGTTACTGCTCCCAAAAAGTAATTGAGTTAGTAAATTTGTTACCACATTGTAAAAGTAATTAGTTACTCAGCAAAGTAACTGTGGCATTATTTTTTATGTTCTGTAACATCTTTAACATCAAATATGTTTATATTAACTGATTAAAGAATAAAAACACTATATACAGTCATTTAGAACATTCGGTATTTATTTATAGATTGCAGCCTGCCATATGATCCATAGAAATAAACCCAAATATTGAATATAAAATGATGATGGTGGTCACCTGTTTCTCACCCAAAAAATAGAATGTTGTTTGTTTTCGAGTGGCTCCGCCTCCCTCGCTGGGGCTCACGCTGATGTGTAGCCGAAAGCCTACAACCAAATTGTCGTAACGTGCCACTTTATATTCTCAGTAACGATAACTGCGTTGTAACGATGGGAAAAGTAATTAATTAGATTACTCCTTTACTGGAAAAAATAACGCCGTTAGTAACGCCGTTACTCCCAACACTGCTGCTGGCGCCATCAGGCCTCGGCCAAACGCTGTCAACACGCTCAAATTTGTTTGTGCAGATCTTTGCAGGTTTAGATTCCGTTCATCACACTTATATTATATTATTGCATGCAGCTGACTTCACAGTCAAAGTGTTTTGAAAGCGTCACTTTTTATCCAGGACTGTTTCTGAGCTCCAAATCAATTTATTACCCACATTTGGCTCCTTTCGGGTGACATTTTTGTTATTTTTTTTGTGTAGAATTTAGCTTTGAATCTCCGTAGGCCGTGCTGCTGTGCATAGCCGTCATGTTTTTGGGTTTTTTTGCATCGACTCCCTTTCCGCTGGTTGAGACGTTCTTATTCAGTATGTTTTCGCCTCCGTGGTTTCCAGGCGGGGTGGGCGATCGAAAGCCGCCGCTGCTAAAGATGAATCTGAGGAAGAAGATGAAGAGGAGGAGGAGGAGGAGGAGCAGGAGGATGAGCCAACACCGAAGGTACCGATTCCACTGTAACCACGTCCTGACGAAACGTCAGTACAATAAAGAAATCCACAGCGCCCAGTTTTCATCCAACTTTTCCCTTGCTCGCAGGGTCGCAAGAAGGCAGTCGGGCGAAGAAGATGAGCTACAAAACGATGGAGGAACGATAGAAGACGGCACGTCTCCTCTGAAGTCAAGGAGGAATGACGCAGGAAAGCAAATACGGACTTTGGACTTTTTAAACTTTTCAAATGCCGACGCTCCTACCGTTACACCAATTTACACTCTTGCATATACCACATGCGCACTACATCAGAACATCCGCATCATCAGCTGTGGGTTGTCGCTTCGTGTTGCATTGTGATGACGTTCACCACATTGAGTAGAAATCGATTCAACAGAAAAACAAACAAAACAAAAGGAAGAAAAAAAAGATGATTGTAAATACTCTTATGTCTGTTTCATGTTCTGTTGTTGTGTTTGATGCTGACTGGAGGGAAGGGGGGGTGTAAAGCCTTTTCCCTCTGATATTATTAAAGTGTTCCCATAAAGCAATGTTGCTTATCAGACTTTCCCTGTGTCCTACTTTTAAAAATGGAAAGCGAGATTATCCATCAACCTCCATTTTTCTTTCTTTCTTTCTTTTTGGCATTCACTGTCATTTTAACTTTTATTGAAAACATGTTTTTGTTTACAGTTCTGTATATTAATACTTTTTCTTTCTTTTTTTTTTTACCATGTATTCAATACTTAAAAAAAAAAGAAAAAGAAAAAAATGTTGTCCAAATGTAGAGTTGCTTCTGGATACTTTTGTGGTGTGCGTCTCTTTTTTAGGTAGGAAGGAAGTGAGCGGCTGTGTGTTCGTCACTGCTGATTAACTTGGCTTCGCATCCACCCAGTCAGATCCTCCGTTGTATCAATATAATTCTCTATAAAACCTGACGTCCTTGGTTTTTTTTCTCTTTATTTCACACATGAGGTCTTGTGTGTTCTTGTCTGTGTGGTCGGCCCCGGTGACTCGGGTTCATCGTCATTTAATCCGATCAGAGCGCGTTTGACCCGCGGTGTTTGTCGGTTTAACAACCTATGCATTATTCATGTGTTGTCAGGTTAAAAACAGGAAGAATAAGGAAAAAAAAGGGGGGGGCAGTAGCCTCTGAAGGTTTGGAACCTTGTAGTCGACCTGAAGGAAAGCTTTGTGGCCTCTTAAAGATTTTGCTTTGCGCACACACTTCAGACACACTGGATGAGTGAGTGCAACTCATAAAGAAGTCTTTGGATTTGCAGAGTTTTTTTTTTTTTTTTTTTTACGCACACAGTCCGGTCACAAACGGTGCACCCGGGCTGCTTATGCACACTTGAGATGTTGGCTTCCCGATGGAAAAATCGGCCCACACTCCCACGTTCTGGTAATGATCCGTGACTGGGCGCGTGATCCGCTGCCTTTCAAAGCAGATTCAGTGAGTGGACGCCGTCCTCACTCTGTTGGCTGTCCGCGATTTGAAGACCTATAAGCGGTCTTTTTTGGGGGGTTTGAACAGCTTGATGTTTGTTTTTCATTCGAACAACGCGCGCTGGGGTTGTGCTTACAGCAGTCCCCACCAGTAATGATTGAACTGATTTGTTCTATAGAAACATTCTTGCGCCGTTGATCCAGTTTCACCTGACAGTCCGCATTTGGAGAAGTTCAACATTTTTGCAAGAACACTATGTCTGATAGTTATTTTGTCAGATAAGTGCGTCACTCTCCCCTAACAGCACATCCTGGGCAGACATTTTTTTTTTTTTTTTTTTAATAATCCACTCAAAATGGGGTTGACAGTCCAAAAGAAACAAGGAACAATGAACTTTTATTTAAGATGTTGCTTTCATGACATGGTTGTGTTTAGTATTCATTTTTATTTATCTTTGTGTTTTAATGCAAACGGATGGCAAGATACTGAAGTGAAGTTGACAGTTGATCCCATTGTGATCAAAACTCCAGTTTTATCTGTACGAGAAACAACAGTTAGGTCAAAAAACTATTTTAGAACCTGAAGGAATGATTAGTTTAATCTTTCACCAACAGTCCAAACGCTTTTTTTTTTTTTTTTTAAGTTTGTTTTCTTCAATTAATCCAAAAAATATATTTTGCTGCTTTAAAAAAATATATATATATATCAACAAGTGCTAATATATGTTGAATCTAGACATCAAAGGTCCTATCTAGAAAATGGGGATTTTCATGTTGCCTGAAACTGCCGGCGTTTTATTGCAACACACACGCACACACTTACTCAGATATTTAAGCAGATGCTGGTATATGGATGAGATGGCCAGCGGTCAGAGGCCTGAGTTTCCAAGCAACCAGCTGAAAGCAGGAAGATAAGGAATCAATGTGAACATGGTGCCGCAGGGTGCACTGACTCCACTGTTTGCATATCTTACCCCCCCACCCTCTGTTTGAGAGTCTGCCTGAACTTGATCCAAAGACAAATGCAGATGGGTTTTTGGTGTCCTTGACATGCTGCACTGAAATAGAGTTAGGAGATTATCAGCCAGCTGAGGATGTAACGTAATGGCGGTCATATTAAGGGTTTTGCACCTGGGTCACTCTCCTCTCCTCTTGCCTGAATGGGCGATCAAATTCAGTTAAAATTCTCATTTGGAAATAAATAAGCTTAATATGAGCCCATCTCGTTGTTCTTCTCGTAACTCCTTCCTGGTGTGTCCCTGCTATGCAAACGGTTTACCATTTGGGGCTGTTAAAATCGTGTTGTGCCTGGTGACCTTCGTGCGTCAGGTGTTTTGGCTAATAATTGATAGATTTTGAGAACCGTTTGTGGTGGGTTCACAGCTGGCTGGCCGCGCTCTCCAGTCATCTGTTTAGTCACCGAAAGCCTCCAAGCATGGTTAAGTGAAGGCCACCTTCCTCAGACTGGACGGCCGGTTGTAACGGGAATCATGAGTGGTTTGGTCGCCCTTGTGACAGTTCTCATCCTCAGCCCCGCGGCCGCGAAGCCTAACGCGGGCTTGAAAACGTGGGGGCGCTTCAGCAAACTGCCCTATCCAGGAGACAAGGCTTTCCTCTACGACACCTTCCCCAAGGACTTCATATGGGCGGTGGGCACCGCGTCGTACCAGGTGGAGGGAGCGTTTGAGAAGGATGGGAAGGGGCTCTCCATTTGGGACACTTTTACGCGCGGTGGGAACCGCATGGCCACAGGGGACGTGGGCAGCGACAGCTATCACAACATCCACGCAGACATCCGTGCCATCAGACAGCTCGGGGTCAGCCACTACAGGTTCTCCCTGTCCTGGTCCAGGATATTTCCCAACGGCACGCGAGGCAGTTACAACGAACTCGGCACCAACTACTACCGGACGCTCATCAAGCGGTTAAAGGAGATACGCGTGCAGCCGGTGGTGACGCTGTATCACTGGGACCTGCCAGATCACCTCCAGCAAAGCCTGGGCGGCTGGAGCAACCCGGAGCTGGTGGGGATTTTTAAGGACTACGCTGATTTCTGCTTCCATACATTCGGGGATGATGTGAAGTACTGGATCACCATTGACAACCCGTTTGTGGTGGCGCAGCATGGATATGGCACCGGTGTGGTTGCGCCCGGGATAAAGAACGACCCTGATCTCCCGTTCCGGGTTGGACACAATCTTCTGAAGGTGGATATATTCTGTATACACATACACACACACACACACACACATATATATGTGTATATGTATGTATCTGTCCATCTTTATATTTACAATAATCCAAAGTCTTACTAAATATTTAAGTGATCATTTTCAAGAAGATGTTTAGGATGAGGATTTTATCCGGTGTCAGGTCTTTTCTTTGGATTATTGTAAATATAAAGACGGACAGACATTCAGGAGAAGTACGAGTGATTTGGAAAAGAAAATACACTATGAGTAAATACATTCTACACTGCTGGAATTCCGCATTATTGTTATTATTTTTTTTTTAAATCTTACTTTACATATTTGATTTTTACATTTAAATCTTTTTGTTTTTGGTGCCCATAAGATTCTCTGTGTTTTTACTCTTCCAGTTCTAAATGTTCAATTCTGTTTATTAGTTTATCAGTTACCTATGAGGCACTTTGAGCTCCATGGATCTGTTTGAACTTTTTGTCTGATATTCTCACCTTATTGTCTGAACAAGGTGTGTGTGTGTGTGTGGGGGGGGCATTCTCCGTATTCTCCCCCAAATCTCTGTGCTTCCTACATCTGCTCATCATCTGTCTCCCTCCCTCCTGCAGGCTCATGCAGCTGCTTGGCACCTCTACAACAGCTACTACCGTCCACGGCAACATGGCCAGCTCTCCATGGCCTTGGCCTCTCACTGGATCAAGCCCAGCCGCACCCGCTTGGAAAGCCTACAAGAATGCCAGTGCTCCCTGGACCACGTCCTGGGCTGGTTTGCCCGGCCGCTATTCACAGACGGAGACTACCCCCCCTGTATGAAGGCAAGGCTGGGCTCGCGGCTGCCCTCCTTCACCCAGGAGGAGATGGAGCAGGTGAGAGGAACGGCCGATTTCTTTGCCCTCTCTCACGGAGCCACCCTGAGCTTCCAGCTCATCAACGACAGCCTAAAGTTTGGACAGCATGAGGATTTGGATCTGAGGAAGCTGCTGTACTGGGTGAACGCAGAGTATGACAAGCCGCCCATATTCGTGGTGCAGAGTGGTTGGTAGGTTCTCGTGCTGTGCCTCTTTGGTGCTGTTTTGTTGCTGGTTGCTGTGTTGAACCTGCATTTTTTCTCCTGATGCTCGACGCAGGTACGTCCCTGGCAGCACCAAGACAGAAGACCCAAAACACATGTTCTACCTGAAGAGCTTCATCGCGGAAGCACTTAAATGTGAGACTATACGTCTTCCCAACAAATGCCCGAGAAAGATGATTTTTAACATGAGCTCATCTGTCTGAATGTGTTTTGAAATCCAGCAATCGTCACAGATGGAGTGAATGTGATTGGATACACGGCCTGGTCTCTGACAGACGGCTTTGAGTGGCACAGAGAATACGGCATTCGACGTGGACTGTACTATGTTGACTTCAACACACCCGACATGAAGAGGGAGCCAAAGACGACAGCCACTTTTTACAAGTGCGTGTTAGGGTACACAAGATGGAAATTTATGCAGACCTCTGTTGATTTCATCCATTTCTAGATTATTTCCCCTGTTCTATAGTCTAAAAGTTCCCAAAATGAAAATATATGACTAAACAAGCAGCAAGCCTTTTTACATGGATCATATATCCAGTGTGAAATGTAGCCGCGATGATGTCACTCCTCTGTTAAGTACCATTTTGAAGTATCAAGTTACAGCCTTTTAGTCATTGCCAACTTGGTTGCTGGGACCACACATTTTAAATAACTGACTGGCAGTTTTATTTACATAAAACAGATTACATGTCCTCAGCAGTGACTTGCAGAGATCGGTTTTGATTGTTTGAACATCAAACAATTTTGTTTGATTTAGTTTTTTTTAATCAGAAGTGGAATTTCAGTTAAGATGGCAACTCTTAAATTGTTACACCAACAGAAGGTTTTGCATATTTCTAGGAAACAAATTCTCTCCCCTCAGTCATAAAAATGCAGCCATTAAGTAGCTTCATTTCAGACATCTTGTTCTTGATATTCCATTTACAGATCAATTGATTGATAGTAACTCAAAATATTCTTTTTCCTTTAATTCCCATATTTACGAGAACTTTACCTTTGAAACATGTATGAACGAAAACAAAAGCCGACAGGATAAAGCGCAGCGTCACCAGTTTGATTTTAGTTTTGTGACATTTCAGACCAACTCACCTAACTTGTTTGCAAAACCATAAAGCTCAGCTCCAAATTCCTTTTTTTTTTGCCAGGAATTTGAACTTGAGATTTTCTTTTATCTGAGCCTCACTAATTGATCTTTTTTTTTTTTTTTTGTTACTGGCTTTGACATTTTGGATCTTTTTGAGGATAACAGTTACTGCTGAAGGTTACGTGCTTCAATTGATGATTCCAGGCAAAAACAGAAAATATCCAATTTAAAATGAGAAAATTAAGCTCTCTTGTGGTGTTTATGTGTTGCGTTAACATAGTTGTGTCAAAGGTGGACATGGTTTCCTCCTGAATGGAAAAAATATCGCTATTAAGACCCCCACAGACATCGAATAACACATCTTTAGTGCTGAAAAAGTCCCTTTTTATGGTTCCCAACAGATACTCAGTGATGCTCATTTTTTAAATGTTTTCTTACCATTCATTGCACAGATATAGCTAATCGAACACAGTTATGTGATTCATTTTCAAACCTTTGGCTGGCTTCTCTTCTGCCATCATTTCCACAGAAACATCATCCACAGGAACGGTTTCCCCGAGCTTCCGGAGAACAGACCAGCACAAGGAGTCTTCCCATGTGATTTTGCCTGGGGGGTATCTGCCAGCTCTATACAGGTGCTTTTCAGTTGTGTGTGTACAATAGAAGATGTGCCAACAGGCAGAGGTCAGATAAAGAATCACACACAACCAAAATGCTTCCTCAGAATGGGAGGTTCACTGTTAACCTCACTGATATTTAGTGAAGAAGTAAGTTTTGTTAACTCCTTAAAGAAGGGTATATTTCTTTTAAACAGCAGCTGTGTGCTGCCTATGATGGAAACACAACACTGACAGTATACCCTCAGACATTTAAGTCAGATCATTAATGCCATTTCCTTCTGATTTAGTTTTGGGGGAAAGGGGGATATTTAGCTGGCAGCAGTTCCCTCTCTTCTCATCGGATCATGTGCACTGTTTTATATTCGCGTGCAATTTTCTTGGTGAAAGTCCAGCTGAAAAAGGGGTGACGACAGCGGATCCTCTCTTAATCATAAACCGCGTAAAGTCACAGTCTGCCGGCTTTTTGCTACGCGGCACAAAACCAGCCGCCGTGGTCGATTTATTGATAAGTTATTAGCGAGGACATGTTTGTTTGTTTATTAGTTTGTTTCTTTTGCCTCGTGTCATAGGTCGAAACCACTCCGACCCAGTTTGCAGACCCCAATGTTTACCTCTGGAACATCTCCAACAACGGAGAGTTGGTTCGGCTGGAAGGTTTCAGCGCGCCACCTTCACGCAGAGAGACGCACTGCGCCGATTACGCAACAATCCGACAGCAGGTTGGTCTGCCAAACATTTACGGACCTCATAGTTGATACCTACCTCAGAAATGAAAAATGTTTGTACTCTGAAGTGCTGCACATTTTTCACAAATAACAAACATAACCTGATGCTACGTCTTTTCGTCCTGAAGCAAACGTGCTGTATTGTATGAGGATGCACCATTTTTTTTAATTGGGGTTGTGTTCCAACAGGGTTGTGAAGTAAATGAGAAAAAGTGCTAAATTACATAATTTTAAAAAAAGGTGACAAATTAGGCCCTGAACTGTTGAGCAGCTGAATGTGATATCAAGCGAGAATGGGGAAATATTTCTACTTCAAAAGTGTCACATTTCAAGAAGTGTTGTTAAAACAAGAGGTGATGCAAAAAAAAAAAAAAAAACTTATTTTTTTACCATTTCACATAAACAGCGACTTGGAGTGCTCGAGCATAGTAAGAAAAGTCTGTGTATTCACGGGGCTGGAAGCATCGAAAGCGCTGACGTGCGTCCTCCTCCTTCCTGCCTTTAGGTGGATGAAATCAGGAAGGTGGGGGTAAACCACTTCCACTTCTTCCTCAACTGGTCCGCTCTGGTGCCGACAGGTGACGTGACGCATCCGAACGCCACGCTGCTGGGATACTACCGCTGCTTCACGCGCCAGCTGCTGCAGGCCAACGTCACACCTGTGGTCACCCTGTGGCACCACAACCACCAGCGCAGCAGCCTGCCGGCCCCGCTGGACACCGCCAACGAGTGGCTCAACAGGTGGGGCGCACCTCCCTGGCGTGAGAGCAAGAGTTTTTCAGTTCCACCAAGTTTTTTTTTTATTATGATCATTGATTATTATGCTCATTGATGACCTATTTTTCTTTTTTTCCCCCGTTTAATTTGAACGTGAACGTTTTCTGGACAGTGAAGTAGTGTCATTGCTGTTCCCCAGGGACTTTATCTCATTTTTTTTATTTAAATTTGTAATTATTTAGTTTTTTTTGTTTGTTTTTTTTACCAGAAAGGTTCATGACCGATGATCTTTTTGGTACGGTTTATTTACAATTTAAGATGATGGGCTGAGTTCTGCATGGCCATAAATTCATTCCAAGTGTAAATGGTGAAAACAAATCATTAGCATACATGACCATAAGGTTGTTTTTTTAAAAAAGAGTATTCACAGTCAATTTTTCCAATCGCATGACTAAGTGTGACGTTAACAACGGTTTGCTTCAGTTTTATCTTCACCATCGCTGACTTGTGTGATGTTTGCTTTGCTCTTGTTGTCACATATCCTCTCGCCTAAATTCATAGATAAATTTGTGCATATTTGATTGCTTTCCCAGGAAGACTGCTGAGGCCTTTGCAGACTATGCCAGGCTCTGTTACAGAGAACTGGGGGCTCATGTGAAGATGTGGATCACCCTGAATGAGCCCAATGATAAGATTGTGAGCTACCTGGAGGGCCATCAGATGCTGCGGGCGCACGCTCTGGCCTGGCACGCGTATGACAGCGAGTTTAGAGACGTGCAGGGAGGAAAGGTCAGTAAAACCGCTGTTTGGTGCTTCTTCTCATAGTTCCAACTTATAGAGACGTTAATGCTTCTTTAGATTTATTTCTAATGCACTTAAAGAAATATTCAACAGGATATTTTACCGATGCGTTGCATGAAATAGTCTTAGCTCTGTTTTCTTCTACTAGTTTATTAATCATTTCACAATTAAACAGAAGTCTGTTGCCAGAAAGATTTCTATGCTGCATTCATTTGTGTCGTCTCAGGTGTCCCTGTCTCTGCACATGGACTGGGTGGAACCGGCGTTTTCGTTCAGCCGGGAAGACGTGGAGCCAGCTAAAAGGGTTTTAGACTTCAGCATTGGCTGGTTTGCAGAGCCCATCTTTGGCAGCGGGGACTATCCTCTGGGGATGAGGAGCTGGCTGCGGCAGCTCAACTCGCTCGAGTACGAATGCTTCGATTGTACTTTAATACAGTCGCTATTTTTAAGCTCGAAGATAAACCTGACTGAACAGTGTAGAAACATCAGCAGATCACCTTTAACCTCTCTCATTGAATGTACTGACATATTTCTGTTAGCAACAAGCTGGAGGCCACTTTTTCATTTAAACGTGTTGAACATATTAAACTTGCATCAAAAATAGAGCAAAGCCAGAACTAACTTGTACTTCTTCCATATCCCCGTTTGATATTTTCTCCTTTTTCTTAATAAATGCAGTATTTCCTCCGTGTTCCCACAGCCTGCCAGTTTTCAACGAGGAGGACAGAAAGCTGGTTAAAGGCACATATGACTTCTTTGCTATAAGCCACTTCACTTCCAAGCTTGTGACTCATGCCAAGGAGAACTCGTAAGCTCCACACTTATCTCCGTTTTGTCACTGGTCTGACCAAAATTAGACACTCAATCTTGGTAAATAACTAGCGAGTTTTCCCTCTCTGTGACGCGTCATCTCCATGTGTGCAGGTACACCTACACGGCAATGCTCGAGGTGCAGGACATGATGGACACCACGTGGATCATGTCCCCGAGGGCCGTTGTGCCCTGGGGTCTGAGGAAAGCGCTCAACTGGGTAAGACTGTCGTTGCCATGTGGAAGGGGACATCGGGCATCTTTTCATCTCTTGGGAAGAGTTAAAAAGTTGCTGCTTAAATGGGCCTTTGTGTAAAAATCAAGCTTTTGCCTCTTGTGTCCAGCGCTGTATTTATACCGAGGAGATGAAAATGTTAAAAAAAGGAAGCGTTGCAATATTGTAATAAACCTTGAATGAAGCTGCTAAACGGAGACAGAAACTAACATTGCTCTTCATCTTTAAGGTGAAGGAGCACTACAGTGATGTGCCCATCTATGTGATGGCTAATGGAGTCCAGGAAGACCCAGCGCGCTTCAAAGACAGCCTGAGAGTTTACTACCTGTACAACTATATCAACGAGGCACTTAAAGGTGAGAATAAACTGCTGAGGCTGAGACTTATTAGGATGAATAAAATCTTGTTAAATCAGTTCTTTACAGGTGGCTGCAACTCCCTCCTTCCTGGGCCTGGCCTCTGTGCAGCTTAATCATTAAACAGTTGTTTTAGTCAGTGACCCCTGAATAGTCAGCTGACTCAGAGCACGCTAATTTGCAAACACAAACACACCAGCCAGCAGTTACACACTCTGCACTCACGAGCTGGGTCAAGCTTGCTGTCCTCCTAACCCTTTTCAGATGTGTGTGTGTGTGTGTATATATATATATATAAAAAAAAAAAGTTTGGCTTTGGTGGCAACTATGATTTCTAGATGTGAAATGGAAAGTGACTAAATACTGAACCCCTCACATGCCGCGTCTCCCCCTCCATCCACAGCACACACTCTGGACGGCGTCAACCTGAAGGGTTACTTTGCCTACGCCCTGAACGACCAGAGAGACCCGGGGTTCGGCTTGTACGGCCAAGTCCACGAGGAGGTCATCATCAAGGCCTCTCTCTCCAACTACCGCAACATCATCCAACACAATGGCTTTCCCATTCCAGGAGCTGCTCCTCAGCAGTGTCCCAATGCGCCGGAACCCTGCACGGGCTGCCAGGTTCTGGTCAAGACGCCCGTGGTTGGCTTCCTGACGCTGGTTGGTTCGGGGGTCCTGATCACCCTGGGCCTTATTATTTACTACACAGCCAAGAGGCACAAAGAGTGTTACTGACGGGAGGATTAAAAACAAACTCCGTAGAAAAACTGTGCTTATTTGCTCAGAGGTTCAGATTTTGTGGTAGAGTTTTAGTTACGACACTCGTTTAGATGCGACGACTGCGAAAACCGAGCAAGTGGCCTGGCCAGCTGTAAGTGTTATCACTGTCGTTAAATGTTTTCCGAGCATCCGGTGTTTCCCCTTTCTAATCAGACCAGCGACGAGACGAAAGGTCGCACAGGACGATTACAAATGAACGAACCGATTCCACCTCTGAGGGACGAGACTCTCATCTCTTGAAAGACTTAAGTTGATTAGTCTTGACAAAAGGTGCTCATGGTGACTTCAGAGTAAAGGTGAAGATTAGTGTTTCTTCCTGTTTTATAGCATAATGTGATTTATTCCCATGTTTCCTTGTGTTAATAATATTTGTCAGTTTGCCTTTTTGTGGTTTTTAATCACAAAATGACTGCTTTACAGCTGGTTGCACGTCCTTTTTTTGTCGTATCCACGGGTTTCCAGCCACCCATCAGCAACGTCAAACAGTATTGACATTTATGTTGAAAAGAAAAAAAAGTACCCATCAGCCACTCCTGTCAATCACATTTTCATGGTTTCAAGATAAATGTGACCGATGTAAACAAACAAATAAAGAAATAATAAAAAAAAGCAAGGGACTTGCAGGAATTCTTTGCAAACTCCATTTATGGCAGTAAATTCTGTGTTTAGTCATGCAGCTTCCATCACAAACCCATGTTATGTAACCTGTTTTAGTACAAATCAATGTTTGCCACTGATTCCATTTAAACTCCTCCCAGAATTGTGCACAACATTACTTGTAATTTTTCACTACGAGAGTTCAAAGTTTACACATCGTGCTGACGTTTGGGCAACAGTCCAGATCCATCCGGCGGCAAACTGAGTCAGTGTTACCGCAATGCCTGACAAAATACGCATGGGAATCGATCCACTGAAAGTCCTGTTTGGGGTATTCTCTTTGGGGGGCTTTTCAACTCAAACTCAAAACATCATAGCATCCAGACCGTCTTCCATAAACTTCTTGTAGATGGCCATGAACTTGGCTGTAAAAGCCTCCAGATGGTAGATGGCTTTGTTGCCCAGCTGTAGTCTGTGTTCATAGTAGGCTGCCAAGTGGGCAACTTCTGTCTTCAGCTGGCCATCGCAGTTATTCAGCAGTTCTTTTACCAGACCCTGTTCGTGACAAAACAAATTAAATGAGTATTCAGTCCTATAAAAATGACCGGAAGCTATTTTAACACTTGTGATGGAAGAAGAGAGGAGTGGAAATCGGTACCTTCATGATAATATCAGCAGGTATGCAGTGAGTTAGCAGCTCATACAACCTGGCTCGAACCTCCAACAACCTGGAATACAGACAAATGTGGGTTCAGCATTATAATATGCCAAAGTCTGAAGTTTCTTCTGTCCCAAAGAGAAACAACTAAGCCTCTCATACCTCTGAGGACTCTGCTGGCTGACGATGGCGTTAGCCGTTTCTCTCAGGTAGATCTCCCAGTCCGCCTCGGGAACATCTTGATCCGCTGAGAATGGATACCTGGAGAGGATTTTCGCAGCAAATGTGTTTCGTTTGTATTTGCGACAGACCTGCGGATAAGTCTGAGGAAGAATGACAGGTTTGGCCGTAACTCACTGCTGCACTCTGCAGGCCTCACACATCAGCAGGGCTTTGCGGAGGTTACGGCCAGACTTCTCACTGATTTTTGTGGCCAGCTCAGGTGGCAGGAGCAGACCCTCTTTTTTACAGACCGATGTCAGAACACTGCAGACCTGGAAGACAGGACGATCAGAGGCAAACAGGACAAAGGTGAACATGTTGCCTTTTATGTCAGTTAACTGAAACATGCATTCAGAATATGCACGAGTTTTAAAAATGCTTTCTTGGAAGCACTTTTCTAAACCTCTGAACCCCTTCTCACCTCCTCCGGGCTCGGCAGAGGAACCCTGACTGCCAGGCAACGGCTCCGTATTGGATCAATGACTTTGGAAGTGGACGTAGAGCTGAGGATGAGGCGGCAGGTGCCCATATACTTTTCCATTGTGCGACGCAAAGCGTGCTGAGCGTCTTTCGTAAGTCTGTCCACCTCCGTTAGCAGCACCACTGAGAAGAAAAGTGTTCCAGTTCCAACAAAAGCCACACATCATGGTGCAACAAAGCTTCTGACATTAACAACAACCGTTTCACAGAAAACAAATGATCCGCTAAATAGGACTTTGGTCTTAAAGAACATTTAACCAATCCGTTTGTGGAAAACAACTCGTATTCAGTTCGCACCGCTGCTCTAAAAACACACACTGCTATTTCACAAGGTACACTGCCACAGAGTGACGTCAGTCTCTCATACCTTTGAAATCTCTCTGGGTGCTTGCCTGGATTTGCTGGGACTGAGCCACAGTTTTAATCAGCTCCTGAATCACCACACGGTCCTGGTTGCCTGTGTCACTGTAAAACACAGAACAGAAATACTTAAGCCTCATCAAATGCACAATGTCCCAAAAAAAAGCTTTCGGTAAGTTTCAATAACTACTATTGTCAAATGAAGAAGAGAAAAAAGGGCAATTTCGTGAAACTTTGTGGGCGAGAAAAGTAAAATGGAGGAAAGTCAATGCGCTTCTTTCTTAAATAGTTACCTCGGGTTGACCTCCAAGTGGTAGTTGCTGGATATTGTATTAATCTCAATTTTCTTCTTTGATGGAGCCTGTAGTCAAAAATCAGAGTGGCAATGTAACTGTATCTATACACAATGTAACAGCAAACTCATAAAAATCTGAGGGCAGATACGATGCGAGCAGAGACGCTGCATGCGAGCATAGTGTCGTGAGGGAGTTGCATACTATTGTGTTTATTGGCTGTGTTATTTATCAAGTTCCCTCTCACCACAACGGTCTGGTGCTCTATGCGAAGCTTCTCCACCCCTGCTCCGTACAACTCTCTCAACAGACACATGATGCGGGTCTTCTTCCCCGCACCCGACGGGCCATACACCAACAAATGTGGGAAGTCGCCACATTGAACCTGAAAGAAGCATTCACAAAAATCGTGTTCTTGGTGTAAACACACTTTAACGTGACCAAAAATGTGTAGAAACATTTATTTTTTCTGGACACAATGCCCTAAAAAGATGCTGGTTGTGGCTCATAGTTTGCGGAGTAGTGTGGCAAATAAGTTAATATAGTATAATAAATAATAATAATAATAATGAATAATAAATACTTTTTTTGTACCAAAGTAGTAATATTTAGCGGGAAATTCCTTTCACTTGCAGAATTTTCTCCTCAACGTTGGTCACTCTTCTGCATACCAATAAAATTAATAACGTAATCCCTTTTAAGACGACTATTTAGTTTTCATCCATGGAATAAAATGCCTCCTACACTCTTCAGCGTGCACTCACACTGTTAAATAAGAGAGCAAGTAATACCAATGAGCTAAAACTGTCGTGAACGATGGGCCAATGTACAGAAAGAAACCATATCGTTCAAATGATAAACGTATGTAACGCAATGCTACAATTAAATACGCTAAGCACTGCAAACTCAAACAAGCCAGCTCAACTCCGCTTATTGTGCAAATTATACAAGCAAATGACCGAACCAACGCAGTAAATAAATAGTCTGGGTAACGTATCTTAACCAAACGTGTAGCCACAGCTTTAATGCAGTGTGCACAGTGCTGATGCTAGTCTGGACCAGTGTACATGAAGGTGTTTCTCTTTTTTTTTACCAGTTTTTTCAGTTGACTCGCTTGCTCTTTGTGAAAGTCGAGTTTTCCGAGGGAAGTCGGTCGATATTTGTCCACCCACAAACTCATGGCGTTAAGAGTTTAGTCAAAGTTATCGTCCACGTCCACAAACAAACAGTCCTTAGCTTAGCTAATCTCCCGCGAAATGTTACAACCAACCGCTTTTCCTCCCAAACTACGGGGACTCGGAAGGGTAATAAGAAAATTCTACAAGCGAGTGGTGCTCGCGGTTGTAGTGATGGGATTTTCGGCTCTTTTTCAAGATGCGGCTCTAATGGCTCTTCTTACTGTGGAGAACTGGGTCTTTCGGCCCCCAAACGGCTCCCCATATATATATTTTTTTACATTATTAATTAATAGCTTAAACCTAATTTTATAACATTTTGTTTCATTATTGACATTGTTAAACACTTATGATGAATAAAAATGCTGCATAACAGTGCTTTATAAATAAAAGTTTTATTATAACCAATTAAATTATCACAAAATAGCACAACTTCGACAAAAATAACTTAACATAAATTAAACAGTTATAAATACAAACACCCACCACAATACGAAAAGTATACACCTGTTTTGAACGACTAGGCCTAGAGATGCAGAACTCCCTGTATTACAAATAAGCCGCTTTGGACAGAGCCGTTCTAAGAACGCAGTTATCAGAACTGTCCTACTCGAATTTCGTTCTGATAACTGTCCTTCTGTTTCAGTCTGCATTCGCACATGAGTCGGGACCTGATAGGGACTGATGCGCCGCGCGCAGCCGTCTGCTTCAGTGACGTGTTAGCCGTTAGCCGTTTAGCGCTACATTCAAACACAAAACAAAACGGTAAAAGTAAGGAGAGTAGAAAAAACACCACCAAGAAGCTAATATGGAGAGCGGGGAGGCCACCGTGTTCATGGTCTGCATGATGGTGATATTAATCATGGACAATCACATCAGGCGTCTAATATCGAGGCTGGAAAAGCTCACAGAGAGAGTCAGGAGACGAAACTTTTTCATTTCATGAAGGAAGAAAAGAGAGCAGAGCGCCGCAGACAAAGGAGACAAAGTATAAGTTTAACTTATTAAGCACCCGCCAGCTGTGTCTGTGTCTTATGAGGAAACATTTCAGCCGTGATAGCATGACATGGGGCGTAGCTACCGACCACCACACACCTACGTCAGATCGTTCTATAGAACCATGAAAAGACCCGACCTCGGAGAAGGAGCTAAATAGTTATAGGAACTAAGGGAGAAAGCCCCGAGTTCCTGTATGTCCGAACACGGGAGAAAACGGCCCCACGGATTAAAAGGTTATTAGAACTGCCAAAGGTTCCTACAGTCCGAAAGCGGCTATTCTGACCACAGTACGAAAAAGTATTAAAGTAGCTTCATAACAAAAAGGCACCACAATACAAGTATCACTTTCAGTGCTATTAAATTAAAGTATAAAACTATGAAGGATAAAAAACGACACAAGGGGAGAAACAGCGAGGTACGAAGGACAAAAAAAACCACGTGGGGACAAAACTGTCGGCTCTGTGGCACTTGCAGAGCACAAGCGCAACGACAGGGAGCCTGAGAGACAGCGAGATACTGAAAGAAAATAAAACGCCTCCCATTGTGGTGCTGGTTCCTGTCGTTCACTTCAAAGAGCCGGCTCTTGGAGCCGGATCGTTTGCGACCGACACATCACTACACGGTTGCTTGGCGGATGTGCTCTCTGATTTTGCGTGGTACCAGACGCAGCTGTTGCCTGATAACCTTTCCGTAATGAGTGATAGAATGTATTTGCATTATCTAGGATTATAGACACTTAAGTGTGCAGCGCAGCAGTCATAGTAACAGGAAGCCATCGGATCCTGTGGTGCCCCAGCAGCTTTATCACAGTTGTACAGTTAGAATGCTTTGTAGTGCCATAGAGTACAACAGCAAAACACCAAAGCTAGGTATAGAATTTCTTCATATAGACTGAAACATCTTCATTTCCATGAGTCAACTGCCTTGGCAATGTGATGCGTTTGCTCCGTAATACCTCTTAACTGACAAATATCCCACATTACAAATCAAATCAAATCAAATTAAAACTAATGGCCCTGTCACACTGTTGCGTATGGCACTAGCGTATGAAAATTATCACTCATACGCTGGTATACGCTGACATACGCCAGGGGAACGTTAGGCATAGGTTGTATACGTTTCAAGCACGCTGGCATACGCTGGCATACGTTGGCATACGTTGAGGCAGGAATAAATTTTTGAACATGCTCAAAACTTTTGTGCGTATGGTTAATACGCTAAGCATACGCTAGGCATACGCTGAATACGCTAGAGGTACGATATAGGTACGTTACTGATAGGTCGAGAACGCTGGACATAAATTGCCATAGGTTGGCATGAAGGTGTACCGTACAGCTAGCGTATTTATAGCCTCCGCCCGTTTTTTTTGCCTTTTCCTCGGCCCAGGGCCCGGGCAAACGACGATTGCTTCTTGGGAGGCATGATCGAGATGAATGTCTCGAGAGATGTTGATAGCGCGTCGTCTACTGCAATAATGGAGCAATGTGGAAAGGCTGCTGAGTTAATGGCGTTGCCCCTGGCAACCAATAGCGTCTTCTGCCAACATGGCCGACCTGCGGACCGGAGTCACGTGACTCCTCATTCTCAATAGGCGCGTTGAAACGTACGCTGGGCATGCGCAGTTCATATGCTACTCATACGCTAGTCATTCTCTATTTTCAAGGAGTTTTCGTGCGTATGATTAATTTTCATACACAACTCATACGCTTCTCTCATACGCAACAGTGTGACAGGGCCTTAAGCAAAAAAGTAAGCATTAAAAACAGCTTAACCCATACAGTAAACCCAACCTGAAAACAAAAATAGTATTTCAGCTTCACACATGGTCCCTCCCCTGCCATCCATACCAAGGCTTTTGACCTCTGCTGGTGTTACTATTGCGCGACCCTTATGATATTCAGGTATGAGCGGACATTTGTGTGCATATGCTACAACCCAAGGCAGCTCTGGATAAGACATCTTGTTTAGACAAAGCTCAGGAGACGAGGGGGAAAGAATGATGGCATCTTTTCAACGAAACATTCGGATAGCACAAAGGAATGTGAGAGGGTTAATCCCATGCAGCAGCAACAGAAGCAGACAATGTCACCTTGCTGTCACGCCTTGCCACATAAGACGGTATAAGCTAGTAATAAGATTCACCTATTCTGTACGTACTATGAGGTCAACCTATTCTTTTAATCTCAGTCATGCAAACGTTTACACAGATCCATTGAGTCTTGCTTTTAAAGAGCTTTCACTAATTATGTCTTAATTCCCCCACCAGACAGTCGAGTAAACAATCTTAATTCTGTGTTTTCTGTAATGAGGGGACAAACTTAGAAAGGACACATTTTTTGGCTTATCTGACTCAAAGCATGCAAACGTTTGTTGTCAAAATTAGGATTTGTTGTCCTACATATATCAGACAGTATCCACATTATATATTTTCAAGATAACACAGCTCACATTATGCAACATGTATGTGGTTGTGTGCTTTTTTTTCTGCATTGACGTGGCCTTAGTGGAAACTTCTTACATCGTTACAAACCTTTAGATTGTTCATTTCCCCTCCCTCTGTTTGTTTAATTAGAGCCGTTACTAAACGTCACCTTTTGTTCTGTACTCTTCTTTTTCTTTGCTTTTATTCAACCTGATGGAGGTAATGTACCGCTCTGCCAGAGGAATGTTATATGCAGCATGTCTCAGCTGGTTAGCGTTGCTTGCATCGAGATACATACTTGAGTTATGTTAATGCAGATCAATCATCACTTTGATGCGGAAGAGAGTACCATCTGGGTCATGTTTTATCCCTACAGTCAAGACAGCTTTTGCTTATCTGAAGTTCACTCACAGGAATCATTTTAATATATGATATGACTTCGTTTTTGTTATCGCTTGTGCTTTGTGTTGATTGTGTAGTGTGTGTTTCTGCTCACAGCATAACAAAAAAAAACCCATCAGGTTTGCTCAAAAACAATCATAGTAACACTGCGCTTATAGATGAAAATTTTTAATTCAATATTCCTGAAACGAAAACCGTCCAGTTCCGAGCAGCCCAGGAAAACAGATGCAAACAAGGAAAAATGAAGAATGATCATCTTGATCGTGTTAACTGAAAAGAACGAATGTCGCACACGTCCTCATGCTTTATTTTCTAAGCTCCTTTTTATTTTGGTAAATGACAAACCAACATCTTGACACCCCAGCAGATCCTTCTCAGCAGTTTGGTGTCACTCTATTTAAAGAAAAAATGCTGTTTGAGTGAAGAGATGTTAAAGTCATGACACTCTTTCTATGACCAAGGCTCTTCTCCTGAGGAACAGGTCTCAACAGGCAGTGTCATCTTCAAAGTAAGTGTACAAATTGCAGGTCTTCACTCCTGACCAGAGACATTCCTTCCCAAACGTGAAATTAATTTGATTTTTTTTACAAACTTGAGGAATTCCACAGTCCTTTGACATCTCTGCAAGAGCCATGAATTCTTTTAAATGTTTATCAAGCTCGCAGACAGCTTTGCTGTTGCTGAAAAAAGTGTAGCTTAGAAGAGATCGGCAGCGGATAAGAACAGTTTAAACCATTACCTCATGTGTTATCGAGGAATGTGCGTGTAAAGTGAAGAAAAAAAAAATCTGTCGCCCCAGGCCGTAGAGAACAGCAGAGTGAAAAAGGTGGAACAGGGAGGGTAGAAGGACTCCAGGCATTTTAATCTGAGAGCATTTTTCTCTGTGTACATGCATGTATTTAATCTGCTAATTATTTCCACAACAAGATCTTGTGTTTCTGTTCCCTTGAGGTCATAAATAATCCTTTCTCCCTCCTGAAAACACGTGTGAAATAATAGTCTCTCACACACACAAATACACTTACACGAATAGCTCAAACACCTGCCTGTGGAGCTCCTTCTCTTCTCGCTGAGGTAATGTAGGAGGGAAAAGCATTCCCCAGCCCTTTTTTTCTCTCTCTCCTCCCCCCTCAGTATTTCACATCTTTACCTAAATAAACTCTGTCTGTGCATTACTGGTGTCAGCACAAAGTTGCTTCGGCTGGATACATCTGTTACGTCCCTGTTCTTCTGCTGGACTGCTGGAGGAGGTCTTTGATGTTACAACTTCTGTAAACTTCTGACTGGTAAGTTGAAATCTGAACTTAATGTTTCTTTACAATGCAGCCAGAGCTCCCAAGTGTTATGAGAAACGGACCGTGGTTACACATGCTCTCATATGGCAATGGGGCAGTTATTGATTATTCATTGAAATTATATTATTAAATAACTCTAAAGGAATACGTTTTCAACATCCAAGAGGGAGTATTAGCATACATGTCTCTTTTTCTTTTGCACTTGCAAGATGGAACCCTTTTTTTTGAAGGACTAAATTCTACTAATATCACATGATATTGCTAATTTGTCTTTTTTTAAGGATTTTTGCCTATTATTTGGACCTTCCACAATGCGTTTGATTTGAGAAGAAAACATAGCAGGCAAGGAAAGGGTGTATTTGGGACAGCTAAAAATAGCTATCTATCAGGAAAAAGCAAAGTGTTTGAGAAAAGCGTCTTTGTGGAAAAAAAGGGGGAAAGCGTCTGACAGCCATGGCACAGTGAGCTTTGATGGCCCAGTGTGGTTGGCATGTGGTTAGCCACATTTGTCGGCCTCATTATGTCGGATTTAATCAACAAAAAATAATGTATATTTTGGTTTTATTCCAGGTTTTGGGGTCTTATAATTAATTTGCACTCTGTTTTTTCTATCATTTTGAATAGTTTAGTCTTGTACAGTACAAAATAACAGCTTTCATAACATCTGTCTTTTCTGACTGGAGCTTTTGTGTAAAAAAAAAAAGAGTTTAAACAGTTGTGATGCTGTTTATGTCATTTTCCTTAAAAAAATGATGATGGATTTTAAAAATGCAGATCCTGACATTCTGCTTTTATTAACACTTGGATCAACATCCCAACATTTTCTTGGAAATGGGGATTGTTATTTGAGAGGTGTTTACAATATTTTTGTGAGGGGGGTGAATAATGGAGAAGAAAGAAAGCAGACTTATGGTTCAGTTGTATGAGTTGCATGAATCTAAGCTGGTCTAATATTACAAAAGCTGTTCATTAAGTTATCATTCATGAGAGACCGGACGTGATTGTAAAGTATCCTTGAAGCCTGTCTCTTAACTTCTTGAGTAGCTACTGAAATCTCTTTACAAATCCAGACTTGAGTCACTGTATTATGCATGCATATGTTCTTTATAGTGTGCACATGTGACAACATGAAGCAGTTTGCCCTAAGTAACAGTCTTCTTATCTCTCCTGCTTAGGTATCAAAGGGATTTGGGCTCTTCAGATGTGGTCCAAATTGTAGATCATAATATTGATCGGATTTACCTGAATCACTTCATCGGGACATGTTTGAATGAGCCGACATTGTGCCAACGACAAATTAAATAACAAATGAGGGCCGATTCGACAGTCATGCTTGAAGGTCCAGCGCATTGTCTGTTCAGGAGCAGTCTAACAGGCCTAACTTCCCCCAGGCTGTGAATATCCCTTTTAGTGAACCGCAAGGACAAGCTCCTCACATGACTCAAAGCTCCAGTAACCAACTCCGGGCCATGTCTGGACCCGTTCCTCTCCTAGATGGAGCTCTGAATCCTGCGGCCACTCATGCTAACAAATGGCACGGGCTGAAGATGGACAACACCTCCCCCCGCGAAACAGCCAAATCTGACTTTACGCAGAATGGACACTGTGAATATAGTTGGAGTACAGACATGTCGCCCGTAGAAAGTCAGGACATGGAGGTGACAGATGTTCGCGGAGCAGCGGTTCATGGTGATCCTCAGGAGGACGAACAGATTATGAAACAGAGTGGAACTGCAGTGCCTCAGCAGAAGGAGGAGAGCCCTGCGGTGACCTTGTGTCCTGCTGAGACTCCCTCTGCTTTTACACCAGTCCTGAATATCTGTTGCGGCAACCATCTGCCTGTGTCTGTGAATGTATCAGCGAACTGTTCACTGGATGTGCTGAGAATAATAAAACACAAGCCAAGTGCCATTGTATTCTGTGATTATGACTGCAGCTCTGACAACCAGGTGACTGTTGTGGAGGAGAGCACTGACAGCAGAGAGTCCTCCTCATCCCCTTCTAAAGTGGGAGAGGAGGATGATGATGATGATGATGATGATGATGATGATGATGATGATGATGATGATGATGATGATGATGATTTTCCTGAGACATTACAATATAAGGAATTCCTGGTCAGTCGCAGAAACCTGAGCAGGAACAGGAAGGGCTTGAGGAGTAGACCAGATGTCCTGTCTCATGGCACTGCTTCTGACTTTCCAAAGCCCACCAACAAAGGCAAAGCCGAGTTCACAGGTAGCCAGGAGGAAGAGGACGCATGGCAGAACAATGGAAAACAGGTACGAAAAACAAGACAAGGGTGATAACAAAGACAAAGAGGAGTTCAATGTCCTGAGAAAGCAGTTTAGTTGCTGCAAGCCAGTGTTACACAGATAGCTCGAGCCTTCTCACAGCTCACAAAAGTAAAAAAAGATATTCCAGTGTTCTAAGAGTGTCAGTGACTTATCATGCACATGCACCAGGTTACTGAAGCAGAAGCAGCTACATGCATTCCGGTTATAAATAATCTTATATGTACCTGTGCTTTTCTGAAAACGCCCTCAGTTAATGTAGTGAACTTGCACCACTAGAGGACAGCAGTGTCAAGTTATTTTAGATTCCTCAAAGAGCTTTCCTTCCAAAGACTCCATGGACCAAAGATCCATTGAAATATTTAAATGGCATCTGAACACCATTTGATCCCATTCATATCCTACATACTGTAAGTACTTGAAGCTGCAATAGCGCAGTGGTGTGCTGATCCATTCCCGCTCTCAGGCCTCATTAGAAAGCTAAAGCTTCACTAAATCTTTGCTAATTTCTATCAACAAAACCAAAAAGTCTTCAGTTTGTCTCAAGTTTTTTTTGTTGTATGTAATGATACGATTATCCATGCAGGAGCAGCAGTGAAATTTCACACTGCCATAACTTTTCTGCCACTCGCATATGTTTTTTGGACGAAAAGAGCTCTTACACATTTGAATAATTTGGATCATTACCCTTTGTGTGAAAAATTACAAGATCCAAATAAAAATGACACTTTGGCAGGTATAGCGCCTATAATAAATAACTCTCATATTTCCCCCGTCTAGCCGCGCATCCGTTATATTCCAGCGTGCTCCATACCAGCAGGCATTCTTTAATGTGAGCGTGACTCCCTGACTGTGTTCGCACACCTGTCAGAGCAGCCCTCGGTCTCTGGCACGTTCCCATAACAGTTCTCTGGCACTCTGCTCACTGCTCTCCCCCTCTTGGCCTGAAATGAAAGGATTACTTCTGCCTGCACCTCTTTTGTGATGTTGCTCTCATAGTTTGACCAAGTAGCTTTTAAAGTCACTTACCGACAGGCTCAAGTCAAAGCTAATTTGAATACCTGTTTAGTCAAGCGGCGCCGTTGTGGTTTCACATTCTCTGCATATCTTGGCTGAGGCTGTTTAGTCACAACTCTTAGCCAATTAAGGACTTTAGAGTAAAACGAGGAATCTATACTCTAAGACAGCACCTAGGAAGTCTGCTGCAAAAACTGTCAGATCCCAACTAAAATCCCCTTCTGCTGCCAAGTTAAGATTAGCACAGTCTGTTTATTTTAAATGTATAAGTGCACAGCTCTTTCATCAGTTTATAGATAAAGATCTTACTTCACCATCTTGCAGTGATGTTTTTGCTTCCATGTGGATAATTGCCGATCTTTATCTTCATAGCAGGGGTGGGTTTGGTTCTCTAGATTTGGATGATCAATAGAATGAGCTTGCAACTCTACGGTGAATACTTATCAACAAAATTTCAATTACATCATCTACTTCAGAGCTGTCAGCACCATTGGCTATTGTCTCCATCCAAAGCCACTGGGTCATGTGTGTCATAAGTAGCAGCCAGGTGCTGCCGATCGAAATCCACTTCATTAATTGATCATCAGCAAATGTGAACACTTCTAAAAAAAAAAACAGAAGTTTAGTCTGTTTGGAGCATTCAGGTGTGTGTCAACACAATGCCAAGAAGGAGAGTCATCAGCAATGATCTTAGGGAAGCAATTGTTGTTGTTTTCCAATCTGGGAAGGGTCATAAGGCCATTTCTAAGCTTTTTGTCCATCATTCTACGGTGAGGAAGATTGTTCACGAGAGGAAAACAGTTGTCAGTCTTCCCAGGAGTGGACGTTCCAGCAAGTTCACTCCAAGGTCAGTTTGGGCAGAGAAAACCCAAGAGCTACATCTCAGAGCTTTTGTATTTTTGTTTTGCGGCGCAAGACTTTCTAAAAAATAACGATGATTGGGTGAGATGTAATGATAGCGTAGGATCCTCTGCTCTCATCAACCGAACAAGCCGTTACCATTTTTATTTTGTTTAAATGAAAAGCAATAGATAGACTTATTTCACATTTAGTGTTGCGGTCTTTCCAAGGTGAAGAATTAAATATTGTTTTAGCATCAATGCACTGACAAGTCTCTCCTCTGTGGATACTTTGGACATACAACATTAACATTTCATGAAATTGCAGAGCAGTCTTCGTCCTGTTCGTGGGAACAAACGTGTGTCTGTGTGCGTACTACGGTGGGCATTTCTGTTTGCATTTGCGGCGTTTACGTGTCACTCGGTGAACGGGGCATGTTCATGTTTGCGGCCACTGGTGCCACTTACAAGCCTTCATGGGTTGTGTTCTCCCCTCACCCTGGCTCTGTCCCCAAAAGTGAGGGTAAAAATAGCACCCTGGCATGCATAGACAGCCCTCTGTGTTCCTGTGTGTAGGAATCTGGAGATGTGGGGGCTGCAACACACAGGAAATGGCTTTACTGCCAAAGCCGTTACTGCAGATATTTTCTAAGCTGGCCAACATGATAGTTTGGGGAATGGGAGAGGACAGAAGGGTGTGTGTGTTTGTGTGCATGTGTGTGAGAGTGTGAGAGTGTGAGTGTGGGTGTGTGGGTTGATGAGGGCATGCTTGTGTGTATGCACGCATGCACGCATGTGTGTGAGTGAGGGGGCTGTTTTTGGACTTCAAAACTTCTCAAAGGGGCCCTATGTACTGCTATCAGCCTCTGGGACTCTGGGATTGGCAGCGGAGCTCAGAAACAAAGCAGTTTGTTCATTTCCTGGAAGGCCAGTGAACAAGTGTTTCAGTCAGACTCGGACCAATGGGTGGAGAGCGAAAGTGAGGATTTACATATGTACCATAACATGGTCAAATGAAGCTCGTCACATTGTGTGCGCATGCCACATCTATGTTTTATACATCGTAAAAACAGCCTTTCATTTACCAGTGACTAATTTTAACTCTGGCTTTAGTATTCCTCTTCTATAAAAGTTTCCTGTCAGCTTTATGCTACAATAATCTCATTGAATAGGTGTCACCTCCTCCACCGTTGCAGGGTACGCTGCATACCCCCGGTCAGGCTGACAAAAAGGACAATATTCAAGGTGCCTCGAGGCAATCAAGGGTGGAGTGGTGAGATGAGAGAGGATTGTGTGGGGTTTGGTTCAGCAGTTTACTGACAGCTGCATACACGAAAGGCCTCAGTGGAAGCTTAATCTTAGAGTTTGCCCTTGAGCCACACTTACCTGCATTTGTGTTTTTTGACCTGTGTGTTGAGGCATGTGACTCCATGACACTGCTGATGAAAAAGTTGGATCACCTCAATGAGGGGATCAAAGAAGTCAAAAGCGCTAATGCCTGTCACACATTCGTAGCCAGCAGTGATCAGAAGTGGGAGAGCGCCACAGTAAGTTCAGCAGGGAAAATCACGTCAGATTTGTTTTGCATGATGGTTTGTGAATATAAAGGTGACAAGATCATACACATGAAGGTATAATGTGCAGCAGCCGTGCTTTTGAATGGATGAACAGATGGACGTGGGATGTTTCCTCTGTAGATATCCTGTAATATTATTCCAGGCATGAAATCATTTGATAACAAAGAAGATAACATTATGGAGATCATACATGTGCAGTCTTGAAGGACTCTGTTGAAGGTAAGTTGTATAAATGCTGAGTTTATTTTAAATCACCTGCAAAAAAAGTGCTTTTGAATCATGACTCCCTTCTCAAACAACAGATTCTAATGTCATAATTGCTATAGCAGGTCTCTGTCCCCTCGATGGACAAATACTGTTTAGTGCACACGCATTATTATCTCCTAGTCAGTTTATATCATGACCCAAATTTTATCTCTAAATCTGTTCATTATTTCAAAGAAGCTGGCTGTTTGAACCTTTATAACTTGTTCAGGCATTGATTATACCCATCAAAGATAATGTGTTATAATGCCATGTTGTCTTTTTTATGGGAAAAGAAAATCCTTTATGACTTTAAATATTTTAGGTGTAAATCTGCATCTTTGCTTGTGATTCTTAGCAACAGATTGCTCAGTTGTATTATTTTTTTCTTTTTTTTTTTAAACAAAGCCCATGACTTTAGCTATATTTTACACAATATACATGGCAGACCCCACTCCCAGCATTTACCATTAAATCTTCAGACAGTGTACCACACACATTCGCTTCATCCGGTTCTCCTCCCGTTAAATGTGGATCAGAATACTTCAGATGTTTGGATGTTCTCCAAGCCTGTTGTTTTTCCATCATTAAAGCCTCCTGTAAATCAAGCAGTTTCTGACTTGTATAGCATCCACATGCAAAAATGTTTTGGTTTTTTTTGCCACAAAAACCGCAGATGATAAAAGCTGAGCTCATCACGCCTTGCTGTTATTTCAAAGGCATACGTAACATTATTTGTGTCTGAGAAATGGTGTGTGGGCCGCTCCTGTTTTCTCCTCTCGTATGGTATCCCAGCTGCCTTTTTACGCTTACCGAGAGTAAATCTGGTAACCTCAAATAGCTCTTAAACTAACAGAGCACATCTTAAGGAATTTTTATAAAATGGCTGTATTCACTCAAAGCTAATCCCTTTCATACTGTCTGGTAAGTCGGGGAAGCAGCTGCGTAACACATCCATGCCGATATATTTAGCACAGTTTGCTACATTCTGTCTTATTTTTAGTGAGGATCATGACATATCAAGGTGAAATACAAAGAATAACACATAGCAACAATAAAAAATAAAAAATTCAGTTCATCAACTATATCCTTTTAGTGGAAGATGAGCAAAGAGGCCATTTATCTCCAAAATGTCTATATTTATGGGGCAGTAAAGATGACCTCAGCTCAGTAAATGTGTTTATGGTGTAGGTCAGAGTATTCAGGAGTGAAGATTTGTGTGAATTAATAAACCCTGAATTCAAGACATTAATATCAGACCTTTGGAAGTTATCCCTCCAGGCAACAGTTACTTTATTTGTCATGTTGTTCAAGCAGTGACCCACATGTCATGTGCCCTATATAGAGAACTATATAAATGCCAAAGCTCCAGACAATGTTCTCTGATTATCTTTTAAATCTTTCTTCCATCACTGTCCTGTTAATACTCCCAACCATCCCCTTATCACATTTACCCCAGCACACATCAGTTCATCCTCACAAGAGAATGTTTATTATTCCTTTCTTCTTTTTTTTGCCATGCATGTATATCAGCTCAAGTTTCTTCATCAGTCAATGCAACTGCAACGAAGCTTCACTTTGATGCAATCCCCCGTCCTGAGCGTGCAAAAGGCGACTGGGGAAAAGAAAAAAATTCCCTTTTAACAGGAAGAAACCTTTGGCAGAATCAGACTCAGGGAGGGTGGTCATCTGCCTCAACCAGCTGGGGTTTGAGAGGACAGGATAGAGAGGACAACAAACACCATAACATCACACCAGGGATACCTGCTGAGAAAGAGAAACACAAGTTAATGTTATATAATGTTATATGTAGAGAAAAAAGACAGAGTGAGGAAAGGTGTTTCATGGGAGGTCCCCAGGCAGTCTAGGCCTGTAGCAGCATAACTATGGGATGTTTCAGGGTCACCTGATCCTTCCATAACTATAAGTTTTGTGAAAAAGGAAAGTTTTAAGCCTAATCTTAAAGTTAGAGAGGGTGTCTGCTTACTTACATTTACTGGCAGCTGGTTCCACAAGAGAAGGGCCTGATAACCGAAGGCTCTGCCTACCATTCTACTTTTAGAAACTCTGGGAACCACAAATAAACCTGCAGTCTGAGAGCGAAGTGCTCTGTTTGGAAAGTACTGCACTGTGAGATCTTTAAGGTATGGTGGGTTTGGTCATTAAGAGCTTTAGATGTGAAGAGAAGTATTTTAAATACTATTCCAAATTTAAGAAAAGTGAAATAGGAGAAATATGATCTCTCCTGTTAGTTCTCATCAGAACTCTGGCTGCAGCATTTTGGATCAGCTGGAGGCTTTTCAGAGAATTTTTTGGTCAGCCCAATAATAAAGAATTGCAGTAGTCCAATCTTGAAGTAACAAATGCATGGACCAGTTTTTCTGCATCACTCTGACAGAATCTTTTCCTGATTTTAACAATATTACAAAGGTGGAAGAAGGCAGTCCTTGAAACCTGTTTTACATGTGTGTCAAAGGGCAAATTCTGGTAAAAAAAAAAAGAACTCCAAGGTTCCTCACTGTAGTACTAGAAGTCAGGGAAATACCATCTAGAGTAACTATATAGCAAGACAGTTTCTCCCTTAACCTTTGGATCCAATGGCAACAACTTCAGTTTTGCCTGAATTTAGGAGCAGAAAATTCTGAGTCATCCAGGTTTTTATGTCTTTAAGCTTGCTTATAGTCTAACTGATTTGTTTAATATGATTTCATCGATCAGTACAGCTGAGTATCATCAGCATAGCAATGAAAATCTATGCCATGCTGTCTAATAAGATTAGCTAATGGAAGCATGTATCAAGTAAAAAAAATCGGTCCAAGCATAGAACCCTGAGGAACTCCATAACTTACTCTGGTGTCCGATGAAGATTCTTTGTTTACAAACTGGAATCTATTACATAAATATGACTTAAACCAGTCTATTGCAGTTCATTTAATCCCAATAACACGTTCAAGTCTCTGTAATATAATGCTGTGCTCAATCACATCAAAGGCAGCACTGAGATCCAACAGGACAAGAACAGACACAAGTCTGTCTCAAGAACTTTAGACAATAAAGGGAGATTAGATATAGGTCGATGATCAGCTAACACTACTGGATCAAGAGGTTTAATTACAGCAACCTTAAAAGTCTGAGGTACATATCCTGTCAGCAAAGACAGATTGATCAAATCCAATATGGAAGTGTTGATTAAAGGTACATATCTGGTGAACAGTCTGGTTGGGATTGGGTGTAAAATACAAGTTGATGGTTTAGAAAAGATTATTGTTGTCAGCTCAGAGAGATCGGCTGGACAAAAACTAAATACAAATCAGGTTCTAAAGATACTTCTAATGATACATCTGTAATGGTGGGAAGGACCATGAATATTTTCTAATATAAATAAAAACAATTTTATTGGTAAGGAAGCTCATGAAGTCATCGCGACTGAGAGTTTAAGCAATACATGGCTGTGATTGTTCTTATTCTCCTCTGCCAAGGATGAATAGTAAGCAGTTCTAGCTTTATGAAGGACTTTCTTATATGTTTTTAGTGTCATAGTCTGTGGTTTATTTGTTTTCCATTGTTCTTGTCTTTTGAGTTTTTGGTGTTTTTTTATAGCTAATTTATTCTTCTGGATCTTTGTTTGTTCACCTTCCCCTGCTTTCAGCTTGCATCTAGATCCTGATCATTATTTCATACTTTCCTCCGTTCCCCCCTGTTCTGGTCATTAGCTCCACTGCCACCTGCCACCTCTCTATCATCCTCAGCTGCGCACATTCACCAGTCAGTCCTCCCTCAATATTTAAGCTTGTTTATTTCTCTCAGTCCTTGACAGATTTCTTCATGTGTTTCACTGCCATCCAAGCCTGTGTCCAGGTCTGGTTTTCTTGTTAGTTCTTTGGATGTGTTTTTCACAGTTGTTTTTTTTTGTGTTCAAGTAAGTCCATGCTTATATAAATCAATTTAGTTTTCCCTCAACCTCTTGCCTCATCCAAGTCTGCTTTTTGGGTCCTTCTCATCCTCTCCCACCCGTGGCAATTAGGCTATCTTTCCAGACTAATTGATGCTCCTCTAAATTAGAGGAATGCCATATTCTTTCCAACTTTCCTGCAGTCTGCTTTAAAGCACGCAGCTGTGAATTATACCAAGGAGCCTGCCAGCCTCTTCTGACTAATTGCCTTCATTTTCAGACGGGCAACACTGTCCAATGTTGTACACATTGAAATTATAGCACTTTCAACAAGACAATCAGATTTTGAATTGTAGAGAAAAAGATTAACAAAACCTATGCACTAGGATGAATGCACTCTGGGATATTTATAAAAATCCCACTTTACTGCTGCTGCTTTAAGCTCAAATGCCTTTTTTCATCAGACAAAGTATCATAAAGTAGCATCCAGAGGGTCATGAAATGTTGAACAGAAAACATCTTCAACATAATGGAGTGGCTCAGTCCTTGTGTGAATCCCATCCAGAATATGAGGATGGAACTAAAAATCAGAACGATGACAAGAAGTCCTCAACCCTGAAAGATCTGGAAATCACTGTAGAGTTTATGATCCAAAACCCTAATGGAGATTTTTAGCTATTAGGAGAGTTATTTGATTGCTACTGTATGATATTAAAATAAAGGCTTTGCTGCTGAGTACTGAGGGTATGGATAAGAATTATATAGAATTATAAAACCAACATTTTTTTAATGTTAAACGATTAAAATCTCATTAACATCACTAACACAATGGCTCATCTTTTTTTTTTTTTTTTCCTTATTTACATTATCTTCAGTCAGGAAAAAAAAATCTATTGGCTCCTAATTATGTTAAATGATAGAATTTCCACTGTGGGAATTTTCTCCATTAAATAACTGCCAAATCACTGAGAAACAACAGAAAAAAACTTTTATGAGTACCAAAAATAGATAATTATGTGTGACATTTAGGGACTTTTAGTTTGATCTACAGTGTCACTTGTTGTGGAGGACACCATGTCCTTCACATTATGTAACTGTGGCCACACAGTTAGAAAATTAGCAACAGCATCATAGTTTCTCTATGATGTCCATGCTCGATAAGGTCAGAAAGAGAATGTTCTATACAGACAAGCATTGTTTGTTGTGATGAGGAGAAAATACATTTCTCTGTGCGTGCGTTTGTGGACTGGATTCCTGGTAGTAAAAGCCTGGTCTTTTACAGAAGTGAATGCCATTCCTCCTTCACTTTCAGTTACACACACTTACAATTGCCACACACACATCCGTGTTATCGGCTCAGTGTCAGACAAGAGGGGAGAGCGGGAAGCACAACAGCGGGCCTTCCCACTGAAGAGGTTACAGTAGTTGAGTCATGGGGTCAAGCTGGGGTGGACTTTCCAGTGCTGTCAGTGAGCGGAGACACAGAGGTGGAAGGGCATTGGCTGCAGAAGTTTGGGATTTTACAGAATCTGGAAAAGGGCAGATACATCATCAGCAGGGCCTTTTATCTTGACTTAGTCCCCATCATCACAAGCTCAAGTAAAAACGGGACAGAAACCAGAGAGCTGCTGAAGAGAGAGGTGACATGAAGACAAGGACTGGGGTAAGAGGCTGAAGGAGACGCAGCTATGCAGATGGAAAGCGTCATTGTGCTGCGAGTTGTAGCTTGAAAAAAAGCATTTTGTAGCTTATAAAGCATTTACTTTGAGATAAGATGCAATTCAATTGATTGAAACAAAATGGGAAAGATTCCAATACTTTAGAGAGTTTACTTCTGTGATAAACAGCCCAAATAAAGAACATATAATGAGTTATATGCAGTGTAAAAGATGTATAAAAGAGAGGCCTCATCTATTGATGACAAACAGCCTCACAAAAAGTCTTCTTAGCGACTTCTGATGTTCCTAAGTAGAGTTGAATTTTAGTTGCATACTTTATTGTCATTCTTCAATCATTTCATTGATTGTCTTTTTTTATTTATTATCTATTTTTTAAATGTTCTCATTCTTATCCAAGTTTCTTTCATGTTCTCCTACACACTCTGCGCTGTTGTAAATGAGGCCTCTGATCTTCAGTGTACTCTTAATTCAAACTAAAGTTGAACGAATTAGTGATGACTGAGGGTGCCAGCTGTTGTGCAAATACATACCGAGTAGTTTAAAAGTTATTTGGTGGGGGGGCCTTGTATTGGGATCTAATTGAATTGTGTCCAGGATCAAAAGTGAATTTTCTGAGCTTTTCTCTTCTTCTCCATCCTCCTAGGGTGCTCCAACGATGGGCAGGATGGCAAGCCGAGTAAGTCACGATCAGGGAGCCTGCAGATTTCCAGAAAAACCTGAACCGCTGACCAGGCGCCGCTCGCGGCCTTTGACCCGCAGCAGACCGCTGACTCGCTCGTCCCTCTCGTCCTCGTCCCATCTCCAAGCTCGGCGAGCCCGGGTGAGCCACATTATGCCTCTCTGTGCGCCTGTTAGATGGGACTGTGTGACAGCTTCGCCTACAAAACATGGGGCAGCAAGCTGCTGTATGTGCCACGGCATACTAACTGTATGATTTGACTTGTTGGTGGTAAATTCTTCAGTCAAAATAAACCCGCTGTATTCGGGTTGTGAGTTTTACACCCTGCTAACCTTACCTTTCAATCATCAAGATGATAGAAAGCTGAGAAGACCCTTCTCACAAAGCTGCAATCATTTTTTTTAGGCAAAACTGTCCTGATTTCTTTGAGTCATACATGCAGCTGCTGCGGTCTACTGCAGCATCTCCAATCAGAACACCACTGAGCCCTGTTTTGCTGACACCAGATCACCTCACTGGCCGATATGAGGTCTGTGATTTCTCTCAGCTTGATCGGATTACGCTCAGTCTCAGGACAACATTAAATACTTTGAAGCTGACCTCACAGACGGCAGCTTAAAAAATCTGACTGATTCATTTAAACTCATCAGTAACCCATCGGAGGAAATGTTCTGATGTCCAAATCTGATTTAAATGAAACCTTGTACCCGTGTCTTTTTACCTCAAAGAGTGGGCTGAAACGTTGTGCATAAAAACATGCTGTCATAGCTTCTCTGTTTCTGAACACACAGACTCCTCATCCGCTTTTCCAGCCAGACTGAACCGCCTAGTTAGATTTTTACATCTTACATAGGGAATTTCCATCCAAAGTCTTTATTAAAAAAAAAAATCGGGTTTTTCTCATGTCATGTTTTGACTGTTTCTTTGCTCGTCATGATTTACTCCCTCCCTTTCTTCTGTCATACTCCTCCTTCTGTCTGGGCTTCTGTCCAGACTGCGTGTCCCCTGCTGTTGTGTAAATACGGGCGAATAAAAGCACAAGACAGCTCTGCTTTGTCCAGCAGAATTTACAAGGTCACCTCTTGCTCTGTCAGCACTGTTGCAATAGTACTAAGCAAAAAAAAAAAAAAAAAAAATATATATATATATATATATATATATATATATATATATATATATATAAATATATATATACATACCAGTGGTACAGACAGATGAAGGGAGGTAAGGCGCAAATAAATCAGAAATAAATCAGTGCCCTTAAGTTCACTTGTTTTGTAATGTATTCACATTACATTCATTAACTCTTTCATCCAAAGTTACTTTGAATAAAAGTGGGTGACGGTGGGGGGAGGGGGATTTTTTTGGTTCAGTAATTTACCCAATCATCAAGTAGACTGGGAAAGTCGGGGATTGAACCAGCAACCTTCCAATTCAAGAATGACCGCTATCTCCTGTGCCACAGCTGCACAGACTTAAAGACAGATGTTTTTTAAAGGAAAAGGTTTCATAATCTGGAGCAATGTAGCTGTAAAGCGGGAAAGTGCACTCATCAGAATGAAAATAGTAGTGTGACGGAAAAATCCCTCCTCAAAACTTGCAGGCAGGTGCTTGACATTTGCAAAGATTTATGACATTTATCCGCTGAAGTGCTTTAAGTGAGTTCTTTCTTAATCTTGCATAATAATCCATGATGATGACATCTGTGATGCTGAGATTATCATAGTTTCGAGTGGCAAATTATACCAATTTTCCCAAAATGTTTTTTCTTTGTCCAACCCCCTCGTCACCCTGTTACTGGTCAAAAGCTTTTTTTTTTTTTTTTTTAAATTCACAGATGACAAATTATAGTCTTGTCGTGTTTTAAGGCATTCTGCTGGTTTGATCACAATGAGAGGGAAACTGCACAATAAATCATACTTGTACTGAGTAGTTACCTTTATCCAGTGGTGTCCCATATCTCCAGAGGAGATACATACACTTGGGGAAAGGTAAAGACATAGATAATTGTATAATGTAGGAGTGGAATACATTGGAAAACACCCTTGGTCAGAATTATTAGCTGTGTCTGAGTGCGTAGGCAGATAGAAGGAGCCACAGATCCGTGGGATCAAGCTACTGCCAAGGAGTGAGCTTTTTTCTAACCGTGACTGATAAAGTACAGCTGTCCAAACCCACCGTCTCTCCTTCTCTATCGCACACACAAACACACGCTCACAAATCTTTTGAAAACCGTAGAATTTTGTATATTTCTACATACTGCAAATAGGAGCTATGAGATCATTAGATTTAAGAAGCACTAAAACTTGAGAGAGAACACAGTTAAGCGTTTGTATCACTATAAGGCTAAGTATGCTTGGTTGATCATTTATGCAGGAAAATCCTCCAATATTACCAAATTTGCACGTTGCAAAAGTGTGTGATTAGCACATAATTTGGGTTTAATCAGAGGGATGAAAAGCAGGCCTGTGTGAGACCTCTGTTTTCTAAAAAAAAGAAAATAAGAAGCTTATTGAAGTGTACCACGGGACAAACAAAGATTTCTGACAAACCTGAGTCGATGATGCTCATCGGGCTGTAACATGTGACAAAACCAATGGACAGCCTTTATACGGGAAATATAATGGTCATACGACTGTTGTTTAGGTAATCATTGACGGACAGTGATTTCTGAACTTTACCTCTTGATTATTAATGCAAAATGTAAGGACCTCTGAGTGTGAACTGAACATCAACAGAAAGAACGTCTGTCAGCTTGGCAAAAACCCCAAAGTACACAAGTGGATCTACCAAAGAATGTCTCAAGATTAATAAAGATCCTGTTTTGGAGTGACCAAGTCAAAGTCCTGACTGTGTTTCAATGGAACTGTTGTGAAAGGACCTGAGATTAACAGTTTATGCGGAAATGCACCAAGATCCTAGAGCTGAAGCCGTTCTGTGCAGAGCGAGAACCTGAAATTCCTGGGAGCGGATGTACCAACTGACCAATAGTTCAGCTGACATTAGACGCGCAAAAAAGGCTCACATACTTTTGCCACTCAAAGCTATCTAAAATTAGACTTCAACATTAAATTTTGACCGTTTATTAACTGATTGGATTCTACTCACCGTCTTTTATGACGCGCAAAAATATGTTTACGTTCTGTTCGTACAGAAATGTAGAAAACTAACACAAAGTGCATTTTTACATCCAATCTATTTTCAGAAAGAATTTATTTTGGCCTGCTTGTCATCATTCTCTTTATTCTTTGAGAACACAAGGACATGTGAGAAGATGGGCGGATGAGCAAATGACCCTTTTGCTGTTCAGGTTTCATCTGCCATTTTCTAAAAACAGCTACAGCAAGCGACAAGACTCGTTTGGAGACTTCGATTGGTGATTAGAAGGATATGATACTTCTGTGAAAAGCATCCAGCGGGAAATATTAAACCACAATCTGCTGTTTTTGATCAGCGTCAGGCTTTTAGTGGCTTGGGATGACACTGTGTGTGTAGGAGGAAACTAGGACTGTGTTCTGTGTACAAATCTGTGAAAACCAAAATAAACATGTTAGACAACCTTTTTTAGGAGAAGCTGTTGGAAATAAATATAAACCAATCCATTCAAATGATCAACTCTCAGTTAAAAATGAAAGAAAAGTGGAACTGGCAGAGGTCACAAACAGGATCTCCTGTGAGGTTTCAAAGCTGCAGGTGCATAAAAAGGTGAATCCCAGCTTTTCCGTATGAATGTGGGGTTTCCCCTGTCACAATGGCTGCATCTGTGATATAATATGTTCGGACTGTTTTTCACATGCTGATGAGAAAATCAGTCCGGCTCATGGTTTTTAGATGAGTCATTCCCAGTGGATGGCGGGGCTCGTGTGAATGTGTGTAATCTTCATCTCATAGTCACACTGATTTAATGGTGGACTTCAATATTGGCTCTTCCTTAAAAATAGTTGCAAGAGAAGGAGAGCAAAAGAAAGGAGTTACCGTCTTTGGCCGATGCTGTGTTTACATTCTCCAGTGCTTGAGTGAATCCACTAAGTGTTTGCATCATCTACCGCTTCTGTTTTGGTACTGATCTTGCATTTTTTTTTCTTTTCTCCTTTGTCATGTTAGGCCGCTGCAAAGATGACCAGTGGATCGGCAGGTATGATGACTTTCAAAGTGAGAGTGTGTGTGTGTGTGTGTGTGCTTTTCAGTGCGTGTATTTGTACTGGATTCTTTACATTTCCACTTTGGAAAAAAAAATGGATTTTCTTTTTGGAATGTCTCTCAGTGGATCACTACCCAGCATTTTAAATTTAAACCACCAAGAACACATGCTCTTGGCTGTGTACATACACACGAATACAACCCACCTCTGCTTTGAAGTTGTGCTTTGGTGGGGCTTGTCATCTGATCCCGCACAGAGGCTTCTCCTTCACCAGAACAAAAACCAAGTTTTGCAATTTAAAGAAAAAAGGTTGCCTCTTTTTCTCTTTCCTTCTTGGGTCTAAGTCCCCCTGAAATTGAGATACAAGAGTCCACAGAGATGATTAATGAGCCCAACTCTGACCTCGTTCATATCTCTTATCTTCAGAGCGTGTCTTTTTTGATTGACACGCACAGGCGTCATGGCGACTGTAATTAAGTGCAACCCAGGGAGATGTCCTGGCGACAGGGTCACATTCGCTGCGCTGCAGGTTTGTTTACTTTTGTGTGTTCTGTCTGTAGGTGTGCACACTTGTGTGTTGGGGGGGGGGGTCTCAGATGTGGCACTACCACCAGTTAGGGTCGCATTACTGTCAGTGATAGTCCACAAAGGAGTGGTGCATACTGGGTAACGAGGCCCCAGAGGTTTCAGGGAGGTCAAAGGGGGTGCTGTATGTGGCATGTAGCGAGGGAGATGGTGTGCATGTTTGTGTATTTGTTAGAGTTGGAAACATTTTATACAAACACAGCAGCGCTGAAGGAGGAGTGCAGATTAGATTCGCTGTTTGGGATTTCATGCTTCGGGTTTGTTTTCTCACTCGAGCGTTTATTTTCTCTTCTGATATCGGGAAACACTTTCGGTCTTTGACAAAAAGACCCTTCTAATAAATCAGTGTTTGTCGGCCTGTGTGGTCCGGGTCTTTGCTGCTAAGCGGCAGGATATGATATGGTCATATCTCAACTCGCATAGCTGACATTCACTTGGCTCTCTGTCAGATAAACAGGGAATTCCTCTCAGGAGTTTTGGTGAACTATTGGTGCTCATTTTGTGCTCTCAGTGGGTGTCTCTTTATCTGACAGCGGATTATTGTAATTACTCCCAGCACGCATCTTTGAGATGTTTATTTACTGTGACAGTTTTATTGAATATTAGTGTCCACGTCTGAAGGGGCATTTGTGGTGTGACGATATGCGTTTCAAATCAAATCTTCCCTCGAGCTATTGAGGACATTTTTTTTTAATCCCTGCAAAGATGTGTTTTTTCAATTCAATGGAAACTCAGAGTGTAAGTGCTTGAATTATCCCCTAATCTGTGAGATCTCAACAGAAAGTTATCAGGTAAGTGTATATTCAGGACTCATTTCAGCTGCAAATCATTTTAGATCAGCAGTGATTAAGTAAAATGGTTTTCTATATCAGTCATCTACAGTAGATAAAAAAAAAAGCCAAGCTTTACTCATGCAAGGCAGATGTGCTCATGGTGACTAAAGCTGCTATATCTTTTGTTATATAATGGAACATTAGTTACCTGTGTTGCCTTGGGCATTGAGCATTGAGCATTGTGAATAAAGGTTTATTATATAATATGTTTCTGTCAGTGAGGGGTTGGTTGAAAAGGACACGGATGCGGATATTGAAAAAAGCAAACTAGATTTATTATACAAAACAAAGTAACAAACAAAAGGCGCGGCTGAGCCGGATGCAAAAACCTGAACTGTGGAAAAAGTATTTAACAAAACAAAACGCTTGGCATAACATGGCAAAAAGACTTAACTGTGGCGTGGCGTGGCGTGGATGGTGACGGGGACGTGAGGCTGGAGAGGGTGGCATGACATGAAAACTAAACAAGACCTGAACCTAAAACATGATCTAACTAAGAACTAAACTAAAACATCATCTAAAACCCAAACATGATCTTAAAACATAGTCCCATGACAGTTTCCATACTTCATGCCCATCAGCCATAACAATGAAACCACTGACAGGTAAAGTGAGTAACACTGAGCACTTTCTTACAATCCAGTGATCTGATGGGTCAGAGAACTCATGTGGATATTAATTTAGCATGTTCCATCCACCTTGACATAGCTGCAGAAGAAGCACACCCCTCCATGGAAACGCACACACCGGTGGGAATGGCCCCTCCCAGCAGGTTGTTGAGCCCTGGAAGACCCCAAAACCTGATCAGAAATGGCCAGAGGAAAGCAGCAGAGCTCCAGAATTTAACCCATCTTCAACACAGGTTTCTGATATGGTTAAGCATCTGCTGGATAAACAGGAGCAAGTCTGATTCAGTGACTCCATCCTGTAACCTGCAGGACTATAACTTTTGACCTTATCTGGTGCCAGACACCACAGTTCACCCCAAGTTTTCCCATTGTTCATGGATGCAGAACAAGTCACATCTATTTTGTTATATGAAGGGGACCTAAAACAAATAAAATTTAAGTGGTTTTGATGTTTTTACTGATCAATGTAAGGAGAACAGCTGGCATGAAAAACATTTAGAAAAATTAAAAATCATCATCATTAGTCTTTCTTCAAACTGAAGATAGATTAAAAAAAAATACTGTTCAAAATATGGCTTTAAAATGAATATTTCTCTCACTGTAGCCACTCACAACCTCACACATTTTCACATATACAATATTCAGATATAGGTTTTCTTGTTTAGGATATCCTAATAATGAATATGCTCTCATTATGTGAGAATAAGTATTTTCTATTTGCAGATGATATAAGTTCTCCTCCTTGTGCTTTGCCATATTACTACAGTTCTGTCAGATCCACTCTCGTCAAAACGAGACGAGAAACAGAGATGAATTTCAGAAGCTTATTCTGAATGCATACAATTGTGTTTGGCGGTATGGCTCTGTTCGGAGGAAGTTCCCGACTTTTCCATGAGCTCCATGGAAGCCAAGACAGGGAACAGCAGCATCCTCAGGTGGAGTGCCTTCCATTTGCTGTAAAGGCAACAAACCCCCTAGAACAGAGCAAGCAACAATGAACAACAGTATGACATTGTTTGGCAATGAAAAGTCGGTGGAGCAGGGGAGGTGGTGGGTGCAAGCAGAAAGCAAAAAGAGCAATGACAGCAACCAAGTTTAAATGAAGCGCCCCAAATGCCAGCATCCAATTACCCAGCAGCTGATTACCCATAAGCGCAGTTGGTTCGTGGACAGCCATAAGGGTTGGGTCGGCGTCAGCCAATAGGCAAAGGGCGCGTTGACTACGTGGTCTGCCAGAACTATCGCGTTGCTCCATTAGCCCAGGTAGGACAAACAAAAACCTGTCTGTTCATTTTTTGTATGACCACTATAGTTTTCCTCACCTTCTTGGAAGGAGTTAGTGAGGTCAATGACGTTTATTTGGTTGCAGTCCGCAATTTCCCCACTAGATGTCACCAATTCCTACATCTTGCACTCTTAAAAAAACATAAAAAAGTGATATAAAGATGAATAACATTATTTAATATTGTTCACAACATAAAGAAAAAAACATCAGCCAAGCACATGTCCACATCAAAATTATGCATCGCTAAATACGTTTATTGATTTGAGGGGCACTATTTTTCATTTTTTACAAGTTGTTTTCTGTGGCTCCGCAATATAATTCTTCATGGTGCTACTCTTCATCATATGAGCTGGTGTCCTGAAGTCATTCTTAGTTTTACATGTTTCTGTGAGCACTGCCAAGGGGAGCAGAGAAAAGTTGTGCATCAATTCCCTTCACCTCAGTGCTATACAAATGGATCTTAGAGCAGCCAATTTGCAAAGGAAGAGGCTATGGTGTGTCTGGCAATGCGGACTGTCACAGAAACAAATAATTACTTTACCAGGTTGGCACTGAGTTAATATTTGATTTTTTTTTTTTTTTTACGCCACAGCTAGGACTCAAGATTATGTAATAGCTTTAAAACAATGACTTTGTCCCACTTTTGATCAAAAGTGCACTCCTGTGTATTACGATGCTCTAAATGAATAATTTAAGCACAGAAAATCTGCGTTTTTGCAAGTGTGTCTTAAACTTCTGTTCCAGGATCTACATCGATCTAATGTTTTGGAGTTTAAGTGCAGCATGTGCATAAAGTTTTATCCCAGCTGTGCGGATTTACAGACATTCTGGATAAGCCGGCCCCTACTTCTTTGGTAAATACATTTCAAAAGAGACCAAACATATGGAATAATCCATCAGACCTTTCACTTTATTGGAGCGTGTTCAGAGGTCTGTCAGTTCTGACTGTGCTTCTTGCATGTTTGTAGCATGTTTTTAATATGTCTCACTGGATGGATTCAGCTGCTCTGCGATAAACATTTATAACTTGATAACAGTTGCTTGTTGGTGGTGTTGAAATGTGTACATGTGTGTGTGTGTGTGTGTTTGGAATTGTGATCTGCACCCCTCCCCATTAAATGTCTGTGTTGCTAGGAGGTCCCTTATAAATTCAGTGCTTAGTAAGGGTTTGTGCGTGTGGTAAATACTGCAGCAGTGTGCAGGAGCGCTTTAACAAGTCTCAAAGTGGATCTGGCAGTTGTCCCAGTCTGTCCTCCTGTTTCTTCCTTCATCTCTCACTTCTCATTTCGCCTCTGTCTTTCTGCCCTCTGCTGTCTCTTCTGAGGGCCAGACTGATTTTATTGTGACCACACTGGCATGATACAATATCTATCAATCTAAATTTCTTCGTAAATCCTCTATCGTTTCTAGTGCTTTTTGCTAATTTGTAAAAGTAATCTTTGACTGTATTGATTTATGCTGACACGAAAGCAAAGTCACATGTTTTCTGTGCGCACCATCACAGTATACCATCATAAATCCATTATCTAAATTGTGACAGAGCCTCAATGGTAGGGGATGCACTCTCTGAAGGTCATTAGTCATTTTTCTCTTTGACTAAAAGGGATGCCAATTTGTACATTTTTACATCATACACACCAGGTTACATCAGCACTAATTTACAATTTATGTCCAGTATTTTACTTTTCTCTTAGCTTGGTATATTGTCTAACTCTCATGGCGTTATATCTGTCTAAAATGACGTGCTACCAGCTATTTGCAAACAGCTCTATACTGCAGAGCTCAGAGAGTGCAAAGGAAACATCTGAGTTGTTTCTCTGACTAATGCTCATGAGAGCTGTGAGACTGTATCAAAAGGTTAGAGTTGCATTTTGCAAATATTAGCAAATGGAGCCGAGCAAAGTCAGACATTACAATGAGCGGAGTTACATTTCGCTCTAATTACTTTGTTGTTTTAATGCTTAAGGGTATTTATGATATCATATCCTTATGGTATCCTGTGTTTAGCTTGTCAGTGTATGAGAGCATTATTATAGATAATTTGATGATTGCTGGAAAAAATAATCCTAATTCGCTTGGAAGCTTTTAAGCTGTCCCATTATAAACATTTGACTCTTCTACTTGTGTTTGTTTTTGGGATGTACGTTAAAGTTTGGCAGCACCCGTATGCACATTTGTATAGTGCCAGTACACACCGTGTATTTGTGTGTGGTCCTGCAACCCTGTACCAACACAGCAAAAAGGCTTCAGGAAGGAAGTTAGTCCTTATGGATTTTCTGCGTGAAATGCTTATTAAAATAGCAAAAAAAAAAAACAACCTCACTACATGTATGCAGCTAATAAGTGCCTTTAAAATGAGACGCACTGCAACAAAGCAATCTTGTTGGCATGTGACCTGCACTCCCATGACCTGTTGAGTTTCCTCCATGTCCATTAGCTATTGTTTCCCCTCCCGGTGCTGCCTCAGGTCCTGCTTCTTTCATACCACAGTCTGCACCCTGCAGTGCTCTGCACTCAGTTTTCAAATTCCCTCGTCTGTCTCCAAATGCAGGGTCTACCCCCTTCCCATTTAGCTCCATACCATATACTTCAAGCTGAGTCTGATTGCTATATCTCAGCCCTAGTTTCCCTCATTTCCTATGCATCATCATTTATTTTGGTCTAGAGGAAGAGACCTATGTGATAACCATCTCCTGATGTAGATGATCCAGAACGTGAGACGGACAATATGAACATACTAATGGTATCTTCGTTAGCTGGACAAAGGAAGTTTTTGTTGTTATTACCGGGGAGTGTGTGGATAGACATTCTAAATTAGCTCCTGGCCCACTTTCACCCTGGCCCCCTTGTTTTTTTTTGTTTTTTTTTCTCAAGGAACTGACCAGAGCAACATTCCTCAATGGCTGGTGCAGAAATATTGACAGAGAAACGTTGATACTGTTGATTCAAGCCAACATGAACACACGGGTGTACAATGTTGACTCACTGGAGTTTGCTTACGTTTAGATACTTTTGTAGTGACACCTAATTGGCATACTCATCCTAAAATAAAAGGAATAATAAAGCATATTTCCTCATCTCACACTACTATTTTTTAAATGAAGCTCTTTGTTCGGATCAACTGCCAATCACAATGTCTTTCTGGTGTAGTGCTCTGAAAACTAAACATAAAAGCAATTTTTCAACCCCTTAACGCCTGAATTTATATAGCTGTATATAAAAAAATGACTTGTGTGTGTTTAAGCCTTTAAGTAGATGGTAAATAATGCTGAGATAATTAATTTCACTTTTGCACAAAAAATAAATAGAAATTTTGGTATGTTGCTTATTTGCAACACCAGGCATAATGGTCAATAATAAGATAACAACAACACAGTAATATAACAGTGAAAAAACAATGTTTTTTTTATTCACCCGTTTTTTTTTTTTACATATTTATTTATATAAAGGTTCCTAGGTCCGTAGTGAATATGGACTAACCGGCATTGGGGGAATAAAGATGCTATCTCAGCTGATTGATTGAGTCAAACGGTTTGTAGCATATATGCGACAATAGGCGTTATATATAGCATTATTGGGGGGGGGGGGGTTGCTGGTAAGGAGTACAATCTTGAAAGTTCGAAGAAAAAAAATCCAATTCCATGAATACTACTGCAACGCCTTTTTCTCAAATCTTCTGTCCGTTTTAGTTTCTGTCTCTTTAAACCCTCTCTCCTAAAACAAAAACAGAAAAATCATGTAGTCTGAGGTTGAGGTTTGCCAAACTCACCACAACAAATATTTTCATGGTGATGTCATGACCTTTTACGTGGACAAAGAAAATAAAAGAGAAAACACACACAAACAGGTCATGTCCTATTTTAATTTCCAGTCTGGATTCACGAGACGGGACATATCTTTCTTTGCATTTAAAACAGTTGAAGGCTTTTTCACTGCCTTCATATATTCAAGCTTTCATTTACCCCACTGGAAAAGTCAACGGCAATCATTTATGCACTGTTGTTTTTTGTGGACTCGTTTGTGCAGTGCGGTGTGCAGTTTACAGCGAATGTTCGGCAGCTAAAGATTAAAAAAAACAAAACATGGCCACGATTGAACTCATAAGCAGAAATTGTGATCTGAATCCGGTGATTGAAAGTAAGATGATTTGATGGCTGTCTGCATGCGTGTGTGTGTGTGTGTGTGTGTGTGTGTGTGTGTGTATGCATGAATGAATGAGAGTGGTCGTGGATAACTAAAACACATAGTATGAGGAAGGAATTTAGGTCAGTGTCACACATTGCCATCTGTCCATTGCTTTCATCTAATCTGGAGGTTTTCCACTCTAAGCGTACTGGTTGTGTCCACAGCAGGTGACATTCTACTGATTCATTTTACAGGCAGAAAAATGTGTCGCAATGATTGCTTTGTTGGAAGATGAGAAAGATCATTCATTATTTGTGCACCTTGAATTTCAGTGAACCTAAAGATTTTCAGCAGGCGGTTGTTGAGGCGACAGTGGAGTCAGAGTAGAGTGGAGCTGAGCTGCTCGGCCTGAATGACTGAGTGTTGCTGAAAATAGAAAATGAGAGAAAAAGAGAGTAGGCAGGGATGGAGAAGAAAAATTGAGCTGGAGGAGGAGGAATGGAGAGAGGGTACATGCTAGCTGAGAAAACATGCAAATTCAAGCATGCGCGGTGAAGGAAAGGGATGGACTGGATGCTTTTGTCATGGTTTTTGATCATGTGATCTGTTGAATCATTGATTAGCTTGAACTCACTAACCCAGGCTCGTTGTGCAGATGCAGCATTTGCCTTCTCACAGCCATTCTGGCAAAATGTAGGAGTCTTTGAAATACAAAGCTCAGAAAAGCCGCTATTTTTTCTCTTTAGGCATAGAATGTTTAGAACAGTCAAATTCAGCAAAAAATGTTTTAGAAATAATACATGAATGCATTTTTCCTTCATTTGTAAATGCAATCTAGAAATAAATTCTAGGTAATAGCAATGTTTGAGCCCTAGAAGACAATGTGATGGTAGTATCTGCAAAACTTCCTCTAACCTCTTAAGACAGGCTAATGAAAATATCAAAGAGCGTCTCCGTGACCCTTAACATGCAGTTTGTGCAGTATTTTTTTACACTGGCTGACCATGCTGCCTTTTTGACACAACTGCCTAACCTCAGATGACCTGACAGGAAGACAGGGCAAAAATTCAACCCCCTTCTCTTGCTCCACCTTCTCCTCCTCCTCCTCCTCCTCTGCTTTTCCAAGCCAGCCCTGTCCATTTCTGTAACCACCGCAAGATCTGATTGCTCCCCCGGTGGAGACGTCCATGCTCCGATGTCTATTTGTTCAGAAAGTCGGATCCTGGGTCTGTCCAGAACATGTCCATTGTGCTGTTTTGATTGGCTGTTTGAGCACTGGAATGTGTATGTTTGGTGTTTTGATTGGCCGCCGCTGTGAGACAATGTTCCTGTGGTGCTCCATCTCTCTGCCCAGGCTGGAGGTTGACCTCAAGGACCAGCTTACTATCCACATCTTAAACATCACAGGGGAGAAACACAAAACTGACTCTGTCAGTGGAAGTTCAGTAGTTTTCCCACAGAAGTGTTTAGTTTCTCTTTCGGTCACAGCCATTATGTTTCTCACCCTCAACCCACAACATTTTTTCTACATTTTTTTTTTGTTTACTGAATGTAGTGGCCGGTATAGTTTAGGTAGTCTTTTTAAAGACCATAAATGATTTCTACTGTCTCACAAGGCGTGACTTAATCTTCTAAAGCCATCAGGTGGTAAGAATTAAGATCTTTTGACCGGATGGGAATTTTTTTCTACCATCAATTCTGTCTGTGTTTCCAATTTTCTATCGGTAGAATCTTCCCAAAAAGGACCAACTGATACCAAGAGAAATTGCTGTTTCAACCCATTGAAGGCAAATGAAACAGTAGTAAAGCAATTTCCTTGCTTTTAATAGCTGACTGACCCTTTTCCCTTGTAAAAATGTGGCCAATGGTTGAGTAAAAGGCTGCTGTTGATTCTGCGAGTGATCCACCCGATAATACTACCGGCCACCGGTTCAGTCAGATTTGAGGAAGCTGTTTTAAATGTAGACTGACTGGCATTCTTCAAAATGAGACTTGAAATTTATCGGGAAAAGTTCGTTTAAAAAATATCGGCAGACGTCTTGTGAAATGGAAACGAAAAAAAAAGACAAACAAAGAAAAGGAGCGCAGGCTTTGAAGTTTTGCTGGTTGTACAGAACCCGTTTTGTGAATGAAATACACTGTTCCCAGGTGATGCTTCAGCATCTTTTATCACTCACTATTCATAGGAAATGGAAAAGGGAAAAAACAAATCTCTCTGCACTGCGTAATAGCTGCTCCTCAGAGGAGGCAGTAAGCTAAATATTACCTGAAAGTTGTCGGCAATATGAGTCTCTCATGAGCAAATGCATTCACCTTCTCAATTACCCGCCAAGTCCGTCACTTATTCAGCTCAGGTGTGTCTTGTTAGACTCTTGTGTCTTTGTTGTATATCTTCAGTTATAGTAAGTTTCTTGTGTTTACAACACACTCTCACATGCCTCATTGGTTCTCACTGGCCATAGTAAAGTAGGGAAGCAGCCTGAAGTGGAACGATGAGGAACAACAACAACTCCATGTAGATAGGGGAGTTGTCAAGAATCTATGACTCCTGTGAGAAATTGGTGTTGCCGCAAATGCAACACTAGCAAAATAATAGAACAGTCCAAGCAAGCCGGTGGCTGTTGATAAGTTTGAAGGTTTTATGTTTTGCTTAATATTTCTGACTAATTAATTTCAACATCTCTCAGCCAGAAAAGCTCGATACCTCGAGCACCTATTCTCATACCGACTCTTTGTAAGAGCCAAACAGAGTTAAAAAGCTGTTGTGAATCTAACCATGTGGTGACATCAGTGACAGTGGATAGAATGGAAAGTAAAATGACAAAAACAGTGCTGTCACAAGTGGCGAGGTACACGCAGTCCATGTGACACATTATTCTCATCGGGGACTCACACTTGATCAAATTCAGGTCTCCTGGATGAAAATTCAGTGAGTTGAACTGTGGTCATTCCCCTCCTATTTACTTATTCATAATTCTTTCCCTTTTTGCACATTGGAAAAATAAAATGGAAATATGAAAATGTTGATTATCTACGGTTTCTGTAAAGTTTTGATATTTACTGCAACTGAGTTGAGAGTAAGACGGAAAGGTGCCCGGCTATTTATTGTCAACTGACATTTTACCTTTTAAGCACCATTCACTTAGATATTGCTGTCATTTTGTTAGGGTGACCATTATAGTAGCATCCTAAGGTTTTGTGCTTTTATCGTGAAACATTAGACATCATCGTATCCTGTAGAAACAACTTCCATTGATGCGTCTTCTGCTGCTAGACTGGGACTCCAGTCATGGGGGCAACAGCCTAAGCAGACATCCCCAGACTTCTTTCTCGCCAGCCACCTCCTCCGGCTTATCTGCAGGGACACTGAGACATTCCAAAGCCAGCCAAGAATTTTTTCTCTCCAGCAAACCCTTGGTCTACTCAAGGCCTCCTCCCTGCTGGACATGTCCAAAAGGCGTCCTGACCAGATACCCCACACAGCCTCAACTCACTCCTTTTAATGCAGAGGAGCAGTGACTTTACTCAAAGCCCCTCGCTGATTAGTTTTTCCAAAAAGTATCACCACTAAAAGTATTTTGGTGATGGTGATTTCATCACACAGTCTAAAGTCACTGAAATTTATTTGAAATGACTTCCCTCTGAACCTGTTTCTCAGTTTAATGTATTTGAAGTTGCAATTTCTCTACTTTAAAGACATTTATATATATATATATACATATGTGTGTTTATGTATATATGAGTCATCTAGCATACAAGCTTCTGTGTATACTCATCATCATCGCATCATTTTTTACTCCAATCGTGTTTCACTGCTTTCAAACCAGTACCAGCACCTGTACATGTTGTGGTTTCTTGGAAGCTTAGATCTCATCCACCAAACATATCATCTGCACATCAACCTTGCAAATTTTCTTCCACCCTTTATTTGCAAATAGAATATTTGTGAATCCAACTGCACTGTATTGGTCAGACAATCCGAACAGAAACGGGGACTTTCATCAGTTGTTTCATCCTCTCGTGTGTGTGATTTGAGGCTTTTCTTCCTCCTCTTATCGCACAGAGGAAGTACCGAACGTTGGTGGTCTTGTCAGTCGACTTTGCTTTTTGTCTCCCTTGAGCTCTGTGGTTCCTTTCTTTCTTTCTTTCTTTCTTTCTTTCTTTCTTTCTTTCTTTCAGTCTTCCAGCTCGTCGTTTTCATCATTCCTTTCCTCTCAAACCACTTTTCTCCTCATCACTGCTGTGTGCCTGTGCCAGCCATGTGTCTAACCCTGGCCTCAGCAGTGTAACGCAGGAATACGAATCACCAAGTCCCTCCTAAGCCTAACTGTCATCACACACGAGGACATAGCAGGGCACAGCAGTGGAACCATGAACTACAATAATAATATCACCTCCTATCAGCATGTGCCTCGTGTTTTATGAGGACATTTGGGGTGAAAATAGTTCCTCAAGTGATGATTTAGAGCCCCATCTATGGAAGTCAACCCTATTGGTAAAGTGGTGTTTGGTGTCCACACGACCTCTGGATTCTGCTGACTGCCCAAGATGTCGAGCGTGTTTCGACAAGTTGAACTGCCGAATCAGGTCTCTACCCGCAGATCCATGCTGACCTGCAACACAACACCTCAAACAGGACATCCGACGGTGTCAGGCAGCTGAGGAGCGTCTTGGGCGGTGTGATCACTCTGTCTGGCATTCCTGAATAACACGGGAATAACTGACTGCTCGGGAGGAAATTCCCAAAACTCTTAACCTGTCAGAGGGGGGAACCTGGCTCACAAAGAGAGACAGCTTGAGCACTTTCACTTTAGGTTGTCAGGCTGACTGCAGCATGTCAGCTGCTGAGTGCACTCCTCTGTATCTCAGTTTGCCGAGTCAAAGTCTCCTTTTCATGTGCCCTTGTTGTGATACCAATTTGTGCAGTGAAACGAAAAAAAACCCACCAATGCACTCGCAAAATATGGCAAGGAATTTTTGTGTGAACATCACAGACATTGATTTCTTACGACACAATGTAAAACTTCAGATATATACTGGACTAACTTCCTCCCTGCTGTTCCTGTTTGTTGCAATTAAGACTTTATTATCAACTTGAAAACACACCACCTTGAATTAAGGTCAAATGCCTCTACTAGTTGACATGTCTATAGAATTTTAAACAGGCTGATGTTCAAACCATAAGTAAGGCAAGCATGGCAAACAATCACCATCAGTTTCTACTAAAAATTGGCTTACTGTAAAAAATTCAGTATAAATAACATAACATATTTAACATATAATATAATTTCTATATTGATTGTTTTTTGCAGGAAAAATTCATTCTCATTTTTTAATTAGATGCCAGCAGCAAATTTTGGAGCGGTGCAAATGTCTATAGCATCAGAGAACTGAGGGAATTAACTTCTGTTGGGAAATTAAAATATTTTCCAGTTCAAAAGTCCTCCAGTCTTGTTTCCCAGGCACTTGCAAAATGTGGTCTTTCTGAAACAATGTCTTCCCTAAAAAAGACAGTCAGCTTTCTTACACGACTGTAGAGTAACCAAAACATTATGTCAATCAGCATGAAAACAGACTTTTATGTCAGTCCGATTGAAATTGTACAAAAATTAAACATCTTAAAGCCGGTCAAACAAACTCCGATAATACGGTTGGGGGTTTAACTACGCCAGCATCTGTACACTCAACTAGACTCAAACTGGCTAAGGTGCACTTGCACATGCTTCACTGTTCCCATTCCTTGATTTGACCCAAAAACAGCGGAAGACACCGGTACTTACAAAATCTTTAATTCACTTATGAAACGCACACAGCTGCTCGCCGTTGCATCAATTTTCCACCAGCTAAACTATTTATCAGTTGTTTTTGTCCATAACTAGTGAGTCAACTAGAGGAAGCCTAATGCTGAAAAGCTGAGAGGGGACATATGGCCCTCTAGTATCTTACATTTGTCATACTTATGTCAATAGCTCTATTTTCCCACATGCATGGGTACTGAGAGAAGGACAGCTGTCCAACTAAATAGTCGGGTCAAGCTCTAACTGTAGCTCGACTCAAGTGTGCATGTACACATCCTGACTGTCTGGATAGCAGTTTAAATAACTCCAAACCTCTATCATTCAGCATTCCCAGACAAGCTGGTTACCCTTGACACGTGCACTAATGCACCCCCAACACCTTCTCGGTTGTTGGCTTTGAACTGTGCACTGATAACAGGAAGGATGGTACCTCTCTGTCCTCAGGAGAGACGAGCAATCTGTGTTCACTGACAGTGGTTTTCAGTTTCAGTTTCCCTGAACCCATGCACAGATTTCCTACAGAACCATGTCTGTTTTCATGGCAGGGTCAGAGGATCACGATCATTTGTTGGTTTTCAGCTTTATGTCTTGCTAACAGAGATTTTTTTTCTGATTCGTTGAATCTTTGATTATGTGCCTTAGATGATGGAGACCTTGCGATTTTTCTCCAGGTCCCAGCCTCACTGAATGCTCCTATTATACCCAACCTTCCCGCAAGTTATCCAGGGTTTCATTGCTCTTTCACCAACTCTTTAAAAAACATTTTCCAAAGAGCATATATCTTAGAACACAACATTTGTGACAGTTATTTTGTTCAAATGATTGGCAAATCACTTGTCTGCATTTTTCACATAAAGCAAACTTTTATTTTGAGACTAAATAAGTCTAATTAAGCCCAACATGTGTGATTTGAGACTGAATGAGGAGACATAAGCAAAGCTTGTTCTGGATACACAACTCAGTTGGGAGTTGTGCGCACATGTGTGTCATGACTGAGTGTTATTAGTAGGCTGCGTATCAGGGGGATTGAAAGGGATCCTTGTTTGGGTGAGTGGGTGGGTTTGCGCCGTGGAGAACATGTAGGTTTGGTGAGTGTGTGTATATGAGAGAGAGTCTTACACTTGGGGAGGGGGAAACCGCCTCTCACATCTGGCACTGTCCTCACATGCAGAAGTTGTGTTGGAACACTACACCCTCGCCCTAGAAACGGCAGTGGATGAGTCGGGTAGGGAAAGGACAGAAATGCTCGATGAGTTAAGTCAGGGTATATTTTGCCGGTCCAAATCCTGCCAGTAGGACCTCATCCGCCGCCTTTGCTGGTGCAGGACAGTGACGCAGCGCGAGAGGAGCTGTAGCCTATACCAGGTGAAGCGGTGACGACTATTGCGGCAGCCAGACGCAGCAGCCGAGGCGCGCTGTCCCAGCCGGAGCGTTTCACTGTGGAATTAAGGAGACTGAAGATAAATCTTGGGCTGCCCGAGCGCTGATTTGAGTCGGAGAATATGCGTCCGGCAGCGCCGCAATGACAACCCAGCGAAAGTCTGCCAATAAGCTTCAGCTGCGGCGGTCGATCAGTGAGCAGCTGCGGGATTCCACGTCCAAGGCTTGGGATCTGCTGTGGAGAAATGTCCGGGAGAGACGACTCGCAGGTCAGAGAGCCAAAAATGGAAGTGAGACTTAGTTTGATATACGGAATGCACCATATCCGTATAGCCTAGATGTATGAAATTGTTGGATGATATGCAGCAGCCGCTGTATAACTGCCACATCAAGCATTCTCTAGTGTTTTTAAATAAAATATCAAGCCTTTTTTTATTATTATTATTTTGAAATAGATTTCGCACTAGCATTTATGTGTTTATCTATCTATAGTTGGATATCGTTCCCCCCGTATTTATATTTACCTTCCGCAATGCATTGGACATTTAATATGAAGAGGATATGGAGGACAAAAGTTTAAGCTATCTCCTGTCTGTGTGGGCTGCTGCGAACGGGTCGTGCTCCTATAACGTCATGCGCTGCGCGCTCCCCGCTTATTTTGGGAAGGTCATTGTCAAATTTAGTGCTCAAAACAGCACAGGCATGTGGTGTGGAAAGCAGTCCGGCGGGGCATTCAGATGCCAGGCATTAAGTTTTGTTGTTCTAATCCGATTCCGGAGGCTGGTTGACTTTTTAATCATTACTCCTGCGAGGTGGCCCTATCAATATTTTGGATTTCATAGCCTATCTGCATGGGGTCAGATACTCTTGTGCGCGCGCTATTGCACCAAGTTTGAAGGGTCAGACGGTTTGCTCTGTATTTACAGTGGACTGGATGCGCAGACTCTGGCTCAGCTGTGCGTCAGAGAGGGAGGAAGAGGAGGAAATGTGAGAAAAGGCGAGTGGAGAGTGAAGGAGAGAGGTAGCTGCAGCTGTCTCCTCGGTTTAATGTGATTACAGAGATGTGCGCCACTTAAACAAATGAAACGACCAACATTCCCACATTCACAACCAACCAAAGCACCACAGACATCTGTCAGAGTCCAGAGAAAGAGGTGACATGCGTGACCGGCGAAAGTACTCTTAAGCTGTGCTGAAAGTCATTTTCAGCATTGCTTGAAGGATAATTTCTAATACTATTATTATTATAGTTATTTAAGGGATAATAGTTTCGTTGATAATTAGTAATTTACAATTAATGGAGGCTAAAATCAGTCAGTTGGAGCAACAGAGGACACCTGCTGCCACTATAATCCTCTTTTCCCTCATTTTTCACCCCTCCATCCTGTCCTCCAGCAAGAGCCCTAAGGCCCCTCAGACCCACCACCCCTCCCTCATCCCCTGCTTAACCCATCAGCTCAGAGGCACACAGTTCACATCTGTTTGGATCAGATTTGGAGATGGGGAATCTTTAAAATGCGCACATCTGGCCTTACAGTTATGCTGGTATTCTGCAGTGCATTTTCCACACTGTGAATCAGTCAGGGCAATGAAATATCCAGCTCAGTCAAATGTTTTCAGTTTGAAGCTGCTTACTTTATTCGTGGCCGTCCGAACGCACATTTTGTTGAGTAAATGAGTTGATTTTATTTTGGTTCCATTTGTCAGTGTGTGTGTGTGTGTGTGTGTGTGTGTGTGTGTGTGTGTGTGTGAAAACTGAGAGTATACAATAAGACCCGGATTTAGTTGTAGTTCTACAGATTTTTGGATTAGTGGTGGGGGGTGGGGTCTTCATCTCCATTTGGGATTTCTGGCTTTTAGTTCATCTGGTGTGAGTATTTATTTTTGTGTATGCGTATGTGTTAGTTTGTTAGAAAGCATAGACAGAGATAAAGTGATTTACCCAAAGAGCTTTATCTTTAATAATCCCTTCCCAACTGGGTATTATTCTTTTGGAGCTGTCTTTCACTGCTGCACTTAAAAATGCTCACCTAGATGCGTGTGGAAATCAGTGGATATACTGCGTAGCTGCGTCCAGGGCGTGATTTATTTATTATTATTTTTTAACTTTTCTGAGGTCATGTGGAGCCTTGTGGCCACTAGCTTTAAGTCTACAGGATGATGGTCAACAATGGAGAACCCTTTGTGTTACTGAGGGGCTTTAAGCTAGAGTTTGGTTTTGGTTGCACTTTTTTTTTTTTATCCAAGATGCTGGTGCTGTAGTCCAGCATCAAGTGGAAGTTTGGAAATGCCTTGACTCTGAAGCTCTGAGCTTTTTCATTCGTGTCATCTTTTGGATCACTGCTTGAGAAAGACCTGGAAGTCTTGCCTAATGATGACTCCTTTAGTCTCTTTTTCTCTTCTGTATCAGTGTGATGGCATCATTGAACTATAGTTTATTGGTTGCAGATATTCATAGCAAGTATGCACTGAAAGTTGAATGAAAGTTTTGAAAAATGTGGCAGTTAAATACATTATGTTAGGCCCCAAACACACTCTCAGAGTTATGCATTTTGACCAGGATTCAAACGCATCACATGATTTGCAAAAAGAGCTAATCTTACGTAACGACAAATGAAGTGATTGAAACTAGAGGCAAAGTTTGGAGTAACAACAGTTTTAGTTCAAGTTTTGGGTAATGATAGTATGCCTATAACTTTGTCTTAAAAGTTTATTACACTTTCCAAAATATTGTCACTGTCCTCTTTTTACATTTTTGAATGTTTGAAAGAAAATATTTCATCAATATTTTCTGTAGCATAAGAAAAGTTTCAATCATTTTTATGTCTGGTTCGGTTCTCTGTCCTCTCTTGGCCTGCTCTAACTTTGCACGAGTGATGAATATTATATTACTGGCAGCTTACTACGCCCTGCACCCCTCCGGTTACACAAATCTATTTGGCTCGATATTACATTACTTTGCCGGTGTGATGTGCCCTGGATCAGCAGGAGAGTTCACTCGGTGTTCAGTGTAGTGTTTTTGCCTGGTTTTCTCTCGTTAGTTTATTTTCAAAGCTTTGAAAGCTTGAACAGCAATAAAAACAAATCAAAACAAAATCCAGCTTTTCCCTTGAGAAACAGTCGTGACAATGTTCTCCTGGATTTCCTCAAGGGGGCAGTGTGATCAAATCTAATCAGATTTTAGATTTTACAACTACAATGACCTATATGTAGATGTAAAGTTAATTTCTCCGTGCCATTACAGTCCCACTCAGCAGAAGAAACAACAGCTCTGCTCCTACATACATTCCTCAGCACCACATCACACGCCCACATGCTCTCTATTGTTCTGCTCCTTCCTTATTTCACATTGGGCTGTGGCTCTTGAGACCATGGTTTTAATCCAGGCCTATCCCCACTTGTCCCAGATATACCCCTTCTCAGTCACTCATATCCACATATGCCGGGGGCATGTAGTTTCTTTGGCAGAGCTTCAGGAAGCAGGGCAGTGTTCCCCCAAGCATTCGGGTCATTGGCTGCTGTTCACATGACCAAAGGAAAGTCCTTGTGGAAGCAAATGTTGGCGAGTTTATCTTCCTTCCATCTCTGGTGAGCAGAGTGTGGGTGGAGAGAACAAGGACTGTCATCTGAGTCCGGTGGTGTGATGATGCTTGTGTGTTTGTTCGACTGCTGAGAGTTGGAAGGAGGAGGCAGGTGGGCGGCTTCCAGTGAGGGCATGTTCGAGGCAGGAATTCACGAGGAGTGCTCGCACAACAAGTCAACAGAGCGAGAGTGAGGAAGACCTAGAGGTTTCTGAGGCTTATATGTCATGGAGGCCGTAGACTACGCCATGGGTGACGTGAGTGCTGCAGTGAACACGGGCAGTGTGGCTGCCTCAGCACACTGTGAAGGTGCAGACGGGGCAAAATCTGCAGGGAATGAGGAGACACCAAACACCAATGTAGACCCTGTGAACAGCGTTATTGTAACAGAAACAGCCAAAGGGGAGGATGCTATCTACACTACCAATACTGGACAACTTACACAGCGAGTAAGTTTAACCACTGCTGACAGTGCGGACAATACAACATCTGACATCTGCAGTGAGGGCAGCGTGAACTGTGCCGAACTTACATACGGAGCTGAGGAAATCGATAATGTTATGGACAGTAGCGTGGATCAAACTGCTGAAGGGGACAGCAACAGCTGTGAGAGCGATGGTGACTGCACCAGTGAGAGAACGTGTCTGGAGGCCATGACGACTGATGGCCAGGAATACTACCTGAGGCTGGGAGACACGCCGCGGCGGCGCTCGGCCCTGCGTCTCTCACGCATCATTGCCCGTCAGCAGCTGCTGAGAAGGCTGGCACAAGGTAGAGAAAGAGAGAGTTGTAGCAAAGTTCTTATAAGTCCATGAGTTGTCGGAGTTTTTGTCTGAAATCTGTGTTTATTTGCTTTCGTGGCTGATTTGAATTTGACCGGATAAAACCGTAAATGGGAGAAATTTTCTTTTTAAAGTTTTAGTTCTCTTTTCTCCTGTGTCTGAACTCAAGTGACTCCTCATCTGTTCTGTCTATTCACAGACAGATAACAGAGTGTTGACTGCAGATTCAAACAATGTAAGCTTTGATGTAATCTTAGATTTTGGAAAGGAAGTTTCTGATAAGAGCCTCTTCATGTGAGATCCTGTTCCCCTTGTTTAGGATTCATCTCAATATTTGATCTATTCCACCATGGTTTACGCCATAGTAATTATGCAGAGATTTTCAACTTTACTTTTGAAAATCTTTCATTGACAATAGTGTACACCCCTCAGAATGCTACTGTTGGATTCATTAAATTGGACATATGGAGCCACTTTTACACCAAAGATGGTTTTCATAAATCTGAAAGGAAGTCATAACAAACCCTAGAGGGCTAAAGTGTTTTTGTTTTTGTCTGTGTTCCACCTACTCGACTGGTCACTTCCTTAACTTCCTGTCACATGACTCTTGTTTCTCAAAGACTTAACAGAATATCTGACAGAACAACACAGACACAGCAGAGGTTTTCAGCTGTGTACTCTCTGTGGTTTATCGTAGACGGCGAGTTACTCCTCGTTGTATTCTGAGATTTGTTACAGGGGCCTTGCGGGTAAACACATCAGATACTTTGTGTTATTTTCTGTTCCAAGATTCAATATCAGCTGATTGATTTGAAGAAGGAATAGAATTGTGTCAAGATCAGCTTTCTGTGCCATCCTCCCTTGATGATGAATGATTCTACAAGAGGCAAATAGTGAATGTGTCAAGCAGAGATATGACAGGAATGTAGCTCGGGAAGCATGTTTCTGCCCGTGCTGGGTGATGATGTGTCTTATTTTACTTCCACTCCCTGATTCTTGCACTTGTACACCCTTTCCTCCTTTAATCATCATTAAACCAAGCTCCAAATGGACACTTTTATTTGTAGGAAGCTGGTCGATTGAGACAAAAAAAAAAGGGCTCAGTGACCAACCAAACAAATACCTGAATAAGATACTTATTACAGGCGAAATGTTTTGAGTCATGTCTCCAGATATATTTATATTTATTAAGTTACATGTTTTTTTTTTGCAACCCTTTTCCAAAAAGGTTGGGATAATATTTTGAAAAAAAATGTAATATAATGATTTGCACATCAATTAAACCCTAAATTTAACAGCAACAGCAACAAAAAATAGTACAAAGAACATATTAAATGTTTAAACTGAGAAGTATTTCTTTAGTATATGCTCTTGTTTAATTTGATGCCAGCAACGCATTTAACTAATGTTGTGGGGCACTTTTACATCTTTGTTGAATCCCCTCTCCTTTTAATAACACTCTGTAAGCATTTGGGAGGTGAGGGGACTAACTGGGAATGATGAATTTGCTTGGTATGCTTAGAAATTTGGGGTAATTTTCGTTTCAAAATGTCCCTCGTGTTCTGCAAGCTGGCCTCTGCAGCCCATGTACTCTTTAACAATAGAGCGTTGTTGCAATTATATGTGCAGAATGTGGTTTGACACTATCCTACTGAAATAAGCAAGGTCTTCCCTGCAAAAGCCAACATCTGGATGGAGGCTCAAATACCTGTATACTCTGTTCTCTGAATCTTTCCATGATATTATTCACAGTTTATGCTGAAATGTTGAAACATTTAATGCTTGTGACTACATTTCCAAGGCATGGAGTTGCCACTTGATGTCAATATTGGCATGAAATCAGCACAGGTTTAGGCACAGAGCCTCCTTTGCTCTGGCTGAGGCCTGCAGGGCTTGGATAATATGACAGAAATTGAAAGATGGTTGTGAATTAGCAGTCTGCAGTCTGTAGCTCCACTCAGCCCTGCAGAGCATGCTGCTCACTGTGTTCATTGAGTCGTTTCTCTATGACTCTTTCACATAATTCTGATTCATTTTGAAACATTTAAACGGTGTAGCACATCACGTATGAACAAAAGTCTTTTTTTTTTCTTCCTCACTAATATTTCCTCTAATATTAAGTCATGTGCCTTTACTCATTTAAACAGACAATCCTTTGGGTTGTCGTCTTTGGTACATTTTCTACAGAAATCTTTTTTAAGTGTGTCCGACACAGTAAACGTCAACTATTACTCACTGTTAAACTAGCCACTACTCCTGTTACTCTGCCATCGCACATCTGTCTGTTAAAACTGACAACTTGCTCTAGGGAGGATGTTGTCGGTAAACAGTAGGTGGATAAGTTGGGACAGACACCAGCAGAGCCTTTCACGCAACCTGAGCCTGAAGACACGCCATAATTTGATTTCATTTGAGTGCAATGCTGTAACACTTTTCTTTTAACACCCTCTGCTGGAAGAAAAGTGGCATAACCAAAAAGGCAACTTGATGACCTTCAGATTGCTTGTCTCATCCTATTCTCATACAAATCCAGGCTCGGGACGCTTGCTATAGCTGTAGTGTTGCCAGTCATTTTAGCCAGTTGCTAACTTTCATTCCTTTTCTCTCATATTATACATCTATTTGGTCTGTCTGAACCCAGCAGCCCTCCACACACAGGAGGCTCTGTGCCTCAACTAATTTCATGTCAGTATTGATTCTATTTTACAGTACATTCCTGAGGGCAGGACATCATCACAGATGAACTGCATGAGATAGGACAGGCATACTCCTCTTTAACATCCTCCCTGCCTTCCTTCCTCTCCCGACACTCCTCTTCTGTCTTCTTCACTACTTTTTTGACCTTTAAACATGAAGGACTAAGTGCTATAGCATATGTGGGAATATGGCTCCTTTCCAGGCAGCCTGTTTGTGTGTGTGTGTGTAGTCTATGACTCCTCAAAGTCTTCATAATCCCTTATCCATGTTATTTGTCTCTTCAAGAATTCTCTCTGATTTTGACCAGACTCTCATCCCAATGAATGATTACATGGGATTTAGCATTTTCTTGGTCCTCTCTCATATCCATTATTGCGCCACGTTCTAACAATTGTCCCAACTGAGTCCCACCGACGTGTACAGCCCAGGAACTTCCTGCTGCTTCTGTTCTTAGCTTGCATGCCGCTCTGGGAAATTCAGAGCAGGAAATGATGTCACGCAAGGCTCTTTAGGGTCCTTGAGACCCAGTAGTAGGCAGACATAACACAGAGAAGTCTGTCAGATACTTAAGGTTAGAGGCAGCAGATAAAAGGCAGGAAATGAAAGGCAGAGAAAACTGAGGCAAACTTTCATTAAAAAAAAAAAAGGCTGTGAGGACACACCGGGGTGCTCGTATTGTGTTTATTATGTAACCCTGCTGGCAGCCATGTAATGTAATCAATTACCTTGCACCCTCTTTGTCCCACACATGGATGCCCAAATTCATATACCAACATAGTCAAACGCACAAACCCTCACACACATACCATACGTTTGCCCTCTCGTCTGTAGTTCTAGTGGCTTGCCGCCTGTTATCACATTTTCTCCACAGCAGGACTGCAGTGACATGAAACAGAGAGGACAAGCACAGCGGGGAGCTTGGATTAGCTCTGTCTGACTGTGTGCATTGTGGTGTTTTGTTGCCTACTTATGACATGCTTGTGTACGAATTAATCTCTTGATTAAATTCTGCACAGATGAATAGAAGTGCATTGTTCTCACACTGACAGGAGCTTTTCCTCCTGTCTTTATACACAAACACACTGACACTGACACAAGCACAAACACTGCAATGAAGCATGCCATTTAAAAAAACAAAAAACAAGCTTTTTAATCTCAATAAATTCAATGAAAACAAACAAAAAAAAAATCTTCTTCACGCTGTATGTGACACTCAAAGGACACTGAGGCGTCAAAATGAGAAACCGATGTTGTCGATGGGGATTGTTATGCAGTTTTCTACAAACATTGGCGAGAATATTTAGTGAATCTCTGGACTATTTTCAGGATTTGCTGCCACAAGTTTGTATGCAACTCAAATAAATGAAAGCACCAATCTTCTCTATGACCGTGGATCATGTTAGCTGCAAAAACGTGACTCTGTAATGCGTTCTTTTTTTAAAGGTCTGTGGCAGGGAGGAATATTGAGGATTTCCTGCTCTTTTTTTTCCTTGCAGTGTCTCCTGCTCTTCATCTGCATTGGCATTTTTTTTTAAAAACCTTGTTTCTGTTAAGAGTCAAACAATCCTACAATCTCACATTTGGTAAATAAACAGCTGGTGTGGTATGTCTTCCTCTCTGTGGTTTTCCCACAGTGTCTGTCCGTCTTAACTCCCCACCCCGACCGTCTGACTGTCTCATCCATTTTTGTGTTCTCTGACTCATTGGGGGCAACATCTGGGCTGTCCTAAAAGTCCATGCGAGTCCATACCGATTCTCTCATCCATTGTTCTGGTTCACCAGAACGAAGCAGAGGCCAAAGTCTGCTTGCTAACCTCCTTGGGCTCAGGTGACTTATGTAAGCGTTCAGCGGTTGTCACCCTGCGACCTCGATGGTCTAGCTGATGCAAACGCCAGCTAAAATGACCCATTTCCTGTCTGGATGTGATGGAGAAACGGTGGTTCTGGTAATGACAAAGAAGATGTGGACTTTCTTGTAGGAGTAAATTGGGAGAAAGGACGAGGAGGTGTCGGTGAAAGATGCAGAAGGGAGTAAAATGATGAGAAATATGTAAGGTAGTAATTTTGTTGTTGAGAAAAGACAGGGTTTGGAAAGATAAGAGACGTTAAAGATACCAAGGTTAAACTAAGGAAAAGGTGACATTTAGCTGAAGATTGCGAGAATGAGTTCAAGAGTTGAGTGAACGAAGAAGAAAGAAGCCAGATTCAGCGGAGAGAGTTGTAAAAATAGAGAGATATTGTATGTGGATCCTAACAAAGATGAAAAGGGAGAGGAGAGGTTGAGGAGAAAATTAGAGGGAAGAGAAAACCTGCATGCGGCAGGCTGGAAGAGGGAGGCAGAGCTGTAAACACAAGGGCTGGAGAGGCAGCGAGGAAGAAAGTACTGAATCGTTGTCACTTGATGGAAAGCTGCACCGTAGTGAATGGAGGTACCACGGGATGGAGAGAAAGCTTCGGTCCGAGCAAAGGAGATATAGGAGCATGTCATCCCCCTCACCATGAGGACTTCCAGTAAGTTTTGATGATGAAATGCTTGGTTTAAATGCTTCTCAGCGGAAACCCCCTTTCCAGCCGGTCTATTTTCAGAATGCTACAGGAAAAAAAAAGATCCATTTTTCAAAATCCTTCCTCGAGTTGTGTCTTATGTGATTTAGAAAGAAGAGTTATGCAAAGAATGTTGGACGAGGGATGTAATTGCAGGATTGTGGTGGCAGTGTCATTTCCTCTGAGCGTTCTCATCTGTGATGGCCCTGCTGAACTTTGTTTCTGCGGTGCCTTTCCCATTCAATGCCAGCACCTCTAAACAAGTGAGTGTGACAAGTGAGGGTGAATGAGTGGGAGGTTTAAAGAGGCTCGAGATGGGAGCAGCGGCTGTAGATTGATACCTTGTATTACATGAAGCAACTTTGTTTGAAAGTTTAGAATTTATTTGACTCTTTTGTTCGCATATGTCCTGCAATGGCCTGTCGATTCTACACAAGGTCTCATTTATGCATTTAATTCAATCTTTATGTGTGAATGTGTATGTCATAGTCTTCTACCTTGCTGTTTAAAACGTATGTGATCCCTGGCATCAATTCATTCAGATGTCTTTGTCAGCACAAAGAGCGGTTCAGAGCAGTTTAATAAGTGTCTGCTCGTAAAGAAAATGCGCACACACACACACACACACACACACACACACACACACACACACACCAGAGCTGCCAGTTTAGCAGTATGTGCAATACATATGCTAGTGGAAAAAGGTAGTAAAACAAAAGCCTGTAAAATGTCTCATGGTGCTGGCAGCAGGGCCTAATGGGTTGCGGTGCCATGTGTAAGGCCTGTTGCATTTACCCATTTACAGCTGAGAGCTGACTGCTAGTAGGTCTGTGTGGATATCATTTGTGAGTATAGTATTTTAAGTAAAATGATGTTTCCTATGTCCTTAAGACATTGTCCCTCCCTCTCTGGCTGATTGCCGGCTTTTTTTAGACTCATCATTCCAGGGATTTCCCAGAGGGAAAATACATCTTTGAGATGTTCCTTCCTTGTATCCTGTAAACGCTCGCTTAGGGATGACAAACCCAAGCACAACGTGATGTTCTGTACTTTTCTATGTCTTTGACCTGCTTCATTGTAATTCTCTGCTGAAAAGTAAACGACTCAGTGACGCAGTAATGATGGAGTATCCAAGAAGCTGGAAATTAATTTCACTTTTACGATCAATCAATAAAGGCCCAAACAAATCTGTATGTGTATGCGTGGATTAAACATGTCTCTTCTTTTTGTTGCCTTGCAGAGATTGAGGCTAAGGAGGCTTGTGATTGGCTTCGAGCGGCAGGATTTCCACAGTACGCTCAGCTGTATGAAGGTAGCGCACACACACACACACACACACACACACACACACACACACACACACACACACACACACACACACACACACACACACACACACACACGAGCACGCACGCACAAAGTGGCCAGCTTTTATCAAGCTGCATTGTTTCACTCAAAAACTTACTCCTTCCACTTAGTCCCTTTTGTTTATTCTCTATCCTCAGTTAGTTTTCTCTCTCTGCCTTATTTTTCCATCATCTATGTTTCTTTCTCTCCTCCTGCCATCCCTTCATTTCCCCATCCCCGTCATCTGGGCCGCTGCGTTCTATTTCTAGGCTTCAGTTCCTGTCCAGAGGGAGGGGTCATGGGAAAGGCCTTGTTATCACCGCTGGGACTCTCATAGCTTCTAATTCTCCCTTCTGTCTCCCACCTTTTTCCCCATACTTCAGCTCATTCATCACTTTTCATCTAACATGAAAAAACTTCCTACTTTTACTCCATTTCTATTCTTTTTTTTATTATTATTCTTTTTTTAAACTTTTTTATTTGGTTTTTAAACAGCAACAAAGGTGAGAGGTTGATTGATGATACACGAAGAACAAAATGCAGAGAAGCAGATAACAAATATAAAAGAACAAGCTCAATAGTTTCATATATAAAAAGAACAAAAAGAATCTGAGAACAACAACTATGCATGGTATATGCTCCGTTTATATTTCTCAAATTCCTTCATTTCTATCCCCGTTCCTCTCCATCTAGTCTTGCAAACCTGCAGGCATTTGCTCATGTGATGATCATCAGGTCTCATACACTTCAAGAACAAACAGGAAATGGGCCCAGTAATCAAAGAAGAGACTCTTAAAATCCTTCTGTAGCAGCACACAGACAAACACTCTCTGCTGTTCTGGGAAATGTTGTGAGATCCAGTAATGTCAGGTTGTGGATGCTGGGCTATGGGACAATGTGGCGCAAATGATGCCTGCAGTCTGCCTCCAAACGCAGAGAAACACCAAAATAAAACGCTTGAGTCATTTTAGCATTGTGTGGGATTCAAGTTATTTCAGGGGTTGAAAATGTGTGTGTGTGTGTGTGTGTGTGTGTATGTGTATGTGTGTGGCAAACGATGAGTGTTAACAGTGGCGGCAGCAGCTGTGATACACTCCACAGACTTCAATAACAGCTAACCAGCAGAGAAAACTGCTGCCCCCTGTTTTTGTCAGTCATTAACTGACAAACCTGTCTTTTTTTCCTCCCTGTCTGTATCTCTCTCACAGATTCTCAGTTTCCAATCGATATTTCCTCAGTGAAAAGGGACCATGACTTTCTGGACCGGGATCTGGTTGAGCCTCTGTGTCGGTAAGGAGACATTATGGACCCACTAAACACACAGACCGAGCTCTGTCTCTGTCATCCTCCTCGCTGCACAGTCAACACCATTAAATTCCTCTTTTAGTCTTCCACGTTCAGCACACTGACTTGTCCCCGCAGTCTGCTGGTAAATGCTAGTCATTAGATGTCTGACCCCTACCCTTAATGAACTCCCCATCCAAGTCTCCTTCCCAGACACCAAGGCTTTGATCTCGCACCTCCCCTCCTTGCTGGCATGTTCTGATCTCCCATTCAAAGAGGAGAGACCCTCAGGGGGCAAAACAGCAGTGGGTGTGAATAGGTTAGGCTAAGGGGGAGGGGGTAAGTGCCTGTGTATGGCTTCAGCTGTGTTTTAAGTCTCTTTGCACACCCCTATGGTCTTTCTTTGTCACATCTCCTGTTTGCCTCTCATTGAAGTTTTCCTTCCCTGCACCATCATATTTGCCCCATCCTTAACTTTTTCTTGCTTTGCTGTCAGTCCCTGTCTCTCCAAGGGTGTGGCAATTATGGCGTCAGTATCATCTGACAGCTATTTTGCGAGAGAATACACATCAGACACCATCAAACTGTCTCAAGAGCTATAAAACACTTGAGCTGTTTGCTTGCAAGGAGGCATGTTGTCATTGTTGTGGCCGATATCTACGACTGAGCAATCCTTGCGTGCCTGTTTCTCTGATAGGACACAGAACATTGAGTGTTGACAAATCAAGATTTCTTACTGTGTTGCAAGAGGCTGACATTTCTCAAATGACAGACCTAACAAGCCTCAAAACATGTTTTTGATGGCTCACCTTGAACAGACACCACCCTCCCAACAAGCTGCTCTTCACGTCCTACTTTACAGAGAGCAAAACCAGAGGGTGGATCAGTAACTTTCCCCAGGAGGGGTTTGAAGTTGGGTGGCAGAAGGGAGGAGAGTGGAGGGGAGGAGCTGCATGTGTTTTGGTGGAGATGCACTCCTGAAGGGCGAGGATCTGTTCAAGACAGAGATAGAAAGAAGAAAGGGTGAGGGAGGAGAAAATCAGTGTGGGTGGGAGGGAGGGATAGGCAGAGAGCAATGAGAGGGATAGAGTCGTAGACGAAGAATAAAAACAGGAAATGAAGAGGATTGCCTGACAGTGACTGATCAGACTGATTGTACTCAGGAAAAAAGGTGGAAGTGTTAGACTATAGAGTTGAAGTGAGAAGTGTTACAGTTTAGGACACAACACAAAACAACAACAAAGCGTATCCAGCCTACCAGCTTTAACCTCAGCATGTGAATCTGTGTGCATGTGTGTTGCAGACGTTTGAATACTTTGAACAAGTGCGCCTCCATGAAACTTGATGTCAGCCACCCTAAGAGGAAGGTAAGTGCTTTGTCTAAAACTTGCTAATAGGTTATAAGAATCCTGCATCTTTACCTGAATGTTAAATCATTCACAATTTTACCACCCCAGAGTGACTATTTGTGCACTATTTCTAATTTCAACATCAATGTATTTGCTCTTTGCACAGTTTAGATTTATCATACTAGAACTACACGCCCCCAGCGGAACCTCAATACAAACAAACACCAGTACACCATTCATTACCAAGACTGATTTACTGTATTTTGTTTTGTATATTTTTGATGTTCTTTTTTTCGACAGACTCAGTCATCTGTAGCATGTAGCTTCCCAGTGTTACACAACTTTTTGGAGATGTTCTGTCATTCTTTAGAGACAGTCTTCTTTTGATACAGCTTGTTGCCAGAGGGAGTTTTGTCGCTCCTCTTTTCTCTTTAGAGTACTCTAAATGTGTCTAAATCTGAACATACAGTGCATTCCCTGCATCCCCCGCTTACTTTTGTGCTTTTTAGCCGAGTTTATTTTGTAGTTTTGTACCTTAAGTGCAAGCAAAAGAGCAACACAAGCTTTTTCTCAGATGCTCTTCATTACACGGTGTCCTTTGCACTGCCAGAGCAGAATCTCTGATTTCCTACATTTCTGATAAACTCTGTGCCAAATTTGAAGAGCTTGCTCATCTGTTGTTGCAGAGCCAGATTGCACAAATAGCTCACTGTCAGTAGCGTCATTTTTGGAGGACAGCCACTACAGCTCTGATTAGTGCCACTATCGCCCATTCTGCTGCAACTGTTTCCACTGCTTCTTTGGTGGTCACTGATCATTCTTCATTCCTGTCCAGCTACTTAAAGACTCTCTATCAGGTTCTTTTAGTTTCTCTGATTTCTCTCTGTGAGGAGCCACAATGCAGACGTGCAGACCAGAAATAGCCCCCAGGTCCAAAGTTGAGAAAGTCTCATGTTTATTTGTGCAATCAAAGTACTTTCAGATGTATACAGTTTTGTTGACACTTGAAGAAAACTAATTATTGTGTGACTTTTGAAATGCTTACAAATGAATTAGTCTGCCCAAAAGGGTATAAATCAACTTCTCAAAACCAGACTATGACACCCAGGTGATGTGGTTCAGGTTGAGTTACTCTGCATGTAGATGCTAAACGTGGTTCAAATGGATCTAGGTACTCTTCACATGTGCCAACATTCCATCTTTTTGTAAAAACAGTAAAGTGTAAGTGTATGTTAATACAGCTGAATTCCCCAAAACACTACACTTACTTTTTCTTCTTTTTTTCTATCAGACGACTAAATGCATTAGAAATTGTGATTAAAAATCAGCCTGTCTCAGCTGCCATTGGGCGAAAGGCGGGGTACACCTTGGACAGATTGCCAGTCCATCACAGGGCCACACAGAGACAAACGAGACAAACAACCACACACGCTCACACTCGCATTTTAGAGACGCCAATTAACCTAACATGCATGTTTTTGGACAGTGGGAGGAAGCCGGAGTACCCGGAGAAAACATCAAATTTGAATCATTTATCAGATATTACACAGCCATATACTTCTATAAAACTATATTAGCAGAGGACCTTTCACTTTGATGTGTGCTCATCACCTATGCATGACTAGTTACAGGACGTTAATCTGGGCTGCTTCCAGGGAACTTTTTAACGTTGCATAAGATGCTATCTATCATAATTTATTTAGATTTCAACTTTGTTGTTCTGAAGATGATAGACCCGTTTTCCATCTTGTCCAAAAAGAAACTTTCATTCAATGTGAATTTATGTTTTTTTTGTTATATTTGTTCTTGTAATTAATTCTAAAAAAGGTCAAATTAATAAATTGACATATGGGAAGCCTGGTCTGAAGAACTTTATATATAAGCAGAGATGGAAGATAATCCTAACTTTAACATAGACTTTGTGTGCTTGTGTGTGCGTTTCACCAAATTTTTTCATTTGTCTTTCCATAGAGTGATGATTCTGATGAAGATGACCCTTTGGCTATCAGTAAAAGGTGGACATTTGAGTGGAGCAGTCGACGGTGGTCTCGCCTGCAAGACTTCCTGTTGGACAGCACAAATGAGAGCAGCCCAACAGGTCAAGGGGAGGGTCTTCGCAGCACGGTGAGCAGTGAGAGTGTGCTGACAGACCTGAGTGAACAGGAGATCACAGAAATCTCGTCGCTCCACAGTGAAGACTCCACCTCTGCAATGCCTGACTCCATATCAATGGCATCCCTCTCTGCCTCTTACCAACCACCAAGGGAGCTTCCACACTACAACTCCCTGCCAATTAAGAGCAGTCGACATGGGCAAGGAGGGCGGAGTAAAGCTAAAGAGTTTCTGCGTCGAATGGAACTAATGCGCACCTGGGGACCATCAACAAGGCGGAAATGCTCAAGTCACAGGCCGCCACTGGTCATCAGTGGGCCGGTGTTACAGGGGGAGGAGCCTCAGGCGCTTCAGATGCTTCAGTGCACTCCCATTAGCCAATTGGAACACAACTCAAAATACAACCACCAAAGTGATTGCGAAGCTTCCCCTCTCCCTCTAAGCAAGAACTGTAAAGACCAGCCCGCGCTGAGTGTGAGCCCCAGAAATGAGACTGTGTTGCCCAGCCTACCGGAGCCTGCATGCACCAAACCTCGCACTGCCAGCAAGAGAAGCAGCATGTACTTGGAAGACATGGAACTGCCTTCTCAGGGTAAGAGAACTGAAGGTCAGAGCCAACTTGGCAGAAACCAGTTTCACTCATATGAAAACCTCCTCATTCACATCCCCAAAGACCATAAACCAGGCACTTTCCCCAAAGCCCTATCCATTGAAAGCCTGGCACCTTCCCCCAATGGCAGAAACAATGGCCCCGGGTCACATGCCCAGACTTCTTCACCTGAAAATGGCCTGGATGAACCCTGGTGCGGTAAACCTTTATCCAAACCCCCCTGTCCCGGAGCTCCGCGGGGCAGCAGAGCGAGTGTCTACGACAATGTGCCGGGCTCCCACCTGTACGCCAGCACGGGAGACCTACTGGATTTAGAGACAGAGGACAACCTGTTTCCTCACCTGGATGACATTATCCAGCACGTAAGCGGTTTGCAGCAGATAGTGGACCACTGGAGCCGCAGCGTGCTTCCTGAGGGAGAAACTGGGGAGGGGGAGGAGGACGGGGAGGGCAGGACCACCCCCAGTGAAGGTGAGAGAGATGGGGTCTCCTTAAATGACACGGACTCGACAGGGACCAGTCGGGAGAGGCGGGACTCTGGAGTCGGGGCCTCCCTCACAAGACCGCGGTGAGTTGCTGCTCAGGCATTTAAAGGATAATTACAGTTTATTACAACTTGGGTCTTGTTTTTATGGTTTTGCCTAGGTTTTATTGGATATCATGAAATTGATTTTGTCCAATAATTCGTGTACAGATGTAAATTGCAATGGTGTGTTTACTTGTAACACAGAAGTGTAAAAAAATTACAGAAATGAAAATGCTTTTCCTTACCTCCCTTATTTTTCAGGCTTCAAGGTTGCTGCCTGTTGTGTTTGTTTTTAGCCATAACCACCCCTGCAATCATAATGGTGTTGAAAGCAAGCTGTTGAAAACTATAATAAAAAGACCCAAACTTAACCTTATCATATTTACACCGACCAAGTCAAAGTTGCACATTGTTTACTGGTATTTTTTTTTAACCCATTTTAGTCTACGATGGCCTAGTTTCAGAACCTCTGATCATCTCAACCAGCCAGCATCTTCACTGCAAATCAGTAGCCAATCAGCAGGCCAGCTCAGCCTGCTGCAGAAGTTTTCTTTGCTCCGCCTCACTGCCATCATGGAGAAATACTCAATGTCTAATAAACATGGCTGGACATGGTGGGTACAAACTGCTACATACATTAAAGTGCCTCAATCTGTTTGTTTTGTGGATTATAATTCAGGGAATTCATAATAAACAATGAAACAGTGTAATAGAAATTGACTGTTGTTTCCTCATCCTTAATGCCCATAATCCTCTGTGCCAGCTAAGCACGACACAATCCGTTCTGCATGTATGAGAGCCTTTGCAGTAGCCTTTATTAGTTGTTTTGACAGTTCCCTTCATTTCTAGTGTAGATTTAAAACAGCAGGTCCGTATATTTTTATCAGTACCTTTGTACATGTCTTAAAAACATTCAGATCAATGGACATGTGCAAGCATTGGACAGAAATTGGCTTTACCCCGCCCCCCCCTCCTACATCATTTTTCCATGACCCACAAACACGAGCATATCCTTGTGTTGTCAGCAGCCAGTCCTGTTAATTTTTATTACGGCCCACAGGGAAATCCTGTTGACTAGGGAGTACATAAAGAGGAAGATAATGAAAGCACAGACCACTCTTTCTCCCACACGCTTCCCTAATTGCCTTGTGTCTATCGCTGCCAGGTCTGTGCCTAAGTTTATGAAGCGCATGAAGGTGCCAGACTACAAAGAGAAGAGTGTGTTTGGTGTTCCCCTTATCGTCCATGTCCAGCGCTGTGGGTTTCCGCTCCCTCTGTGCATACAGCAGGCCATCAGCCACCTCAGAACACACTGCTTGGACCAGGTTGGTAAACAGCTTTTACTGGCTCAGATTTGCACATTTCCTTCTCATGTTGCTAATTTGTTGTTAATCCTTAATTTTGTTGTTAGAATTGCAAACCTAAAATTGCAAAGACGCAGCAAAAATTCTCGTGTCTATCCCTCTGTAATGGCCGTGCTTTCCCCTCTGTCGTCCCTCTCTCAGGTGGGATTGTTCCGCAAATCGGGTGTGAAGTCTCGGATTCAGGCTTTGAGGCAGCAGTGTGAGTTGTCCCCTGACAGTGTGAGCTACGAGGACCAGTCAGCGTACGATGTGGCTGACATGGTCAAACAGTTCTTCAGAGACCTGCCTGAGCCTCTGCTAACAAGCAAGCTGGGGGAAACCTTCCTGCATATTTACCAGTGTAAGCAGCCTCAGAGGGTGACCTTAAATGGTTTGAATAATTTTGGTGGCTTGTTTGTGAAACTGAATAAAGGAATACATTTTCTTTCATTCCAAGTTGGTAAAGTATTTTCTGACCAATGCGATGATTCAAATTTAATCAAGCAACTGCAATGTCAATGATTATGAACTGTATCACCAACAGAAACACAATTTACAAAATTTAGATTTTTGCTATTTGTTAAGGACCTCCATTTTACTATTTAATCCATTTGTTCATTGTCCTTTTTTTTAAAAAAATTAGACGTTCCAAAGGAACAGAGACTGCAGGCCGTCAGAGCGGCTATTTTGCTGATGCCAGATGAAAACAGGGAGGTTCTGCAGATGCTGCTTTACTTCCTGCGTGATGTTACTTCCTTAGTGGAAGAGAACCAGATGACCCCGATGAATCTTGCTGTTTGTCTGGGACCGTCGCTCTTTCACCTCAGCATACTGAAGCACGAGACCCTGTCGCCAAGGTATGCATACTAAGTGGTAAACACCGATGTTTGAAGAGAAGCCCTAATAATGAAATGAAATTGCTCTATTGATAATTGAATTGACAACCCCACAGAAAATGCAAAGAATTAATAAGGACGCGCTTTTGAAAAAATTGACATCACTGGCCGAGCAAGCTCACGCTCACTCCTCGGCTCAATTTGAATTCACTAACTAACCTAACATGCAAGTTTTTGGACTGTGGAGGAAGCTGTAGTATGCAGAGACAAGAAGAACATGCTAACTGTGAGGCAAAAGTGCTAACCACCACATCACAGTGCAACGCCTATGTACTTCTATTATATACGAGGTCAACTTTTTTACACTTTTCTAGTTTTTCTTGTTGATTGAATAGCTTCATGCCTTGTTTTGTTTGTAGTGAAATCATGGAAATCGAAGTTATCATAATGTAATAGCACTTCCATAAGTAATGCCAGTTAATGACGCTGCCTCCCTTTTATCCGTCTTTTGATGTAATGTTCACATAAGGGTGTTTTGTATCCATGTATGGAAACTGCTGACGAAAATGTAATCCTTTGTCTCTCTTTTTAAGTTATCAAATGGTTTAACATTTCCTGTTTGATTTCTATTCCTTCAGGTCAATCCAGAGGAAATACACTACGGGCCGTCCCGATCAGAAAGACCTGAATGAGAACCTGGCTGCCACTCAGGGCCTGGCACACATGATCACAGAATGCCAGCGTCTCTTTCAGGTCAGGATCAAGGCGATTGGTGTTGAAATCCACAATTTTATCCTTAAATATGACATCACATGCAAGCCCCCTTTGTAACGGTGTTTATTTGAGCTCATTTCTAAAACAGTACATCGCCATTGCCTTGAGGCTGTCAGCGAGCGCAGTGAATTCTGCTGCTGTCAAAACCCAAGAAAAATAGACATGATAACAATGCGTTTGTTTTTAGCTGAATGTGGTTAAAGGAGTTTTTCTGCAATAAAGAATGATCGATTCCTCTGTATCAACAGAAGATAGTGGAATTCTTAAAAAAAAAAAACAGAAAAATGACCAATAAGGCAGTGCGGGTAGCTGTAGTCACTTTTCTTTTGGTGTCTTGAAAAAAACAAGTTGTGGTTTGACAATAATCTTCTACTCCTTAAGTAGATAAGCTATAACATTAGCTGCCACCCACGGCCTTTGTTGGAAAATATAATTTGGAAACTTAAAAAGGCTGCAACACTATTCAAAAGTGTATAAAGCTGTTAAAAATATCTCAACCTAAGTTCTCTATAGAATGTGACTAAGTAAATTTGGACTCTAAAACCTACATATTTTCATGAAGGAGTTATAATACAATACTTTCTACTATTCTACTGTTATATACAGAGCTCATATGATACACTTTCAAATCTCTGCCATCTCAGTGTGTACTCTGGCAATGCCACGTAACGGCACTTTGTTTTGATGTGACACACTTTCTCTGGCTGTTCTCCAGATCCCAGAGGAAATGGTTACCCAGTCTCGTAACTCCTATATGGAGGCGGAGCTGATGGTGCCCCCGCTGGATGAGCTTTGCAAGGCTAACGAGGAGGAAGCGGATGAGGAGGTGGAAGAAGAGGATGAGGAAGGATCTTATCACGCGCACTTGGAAGGCCTGATTCAGAGTCTGCTGAAAGAGGCCAAAGATAAGAGCAAAGGCTGGGTGTCCCGGTCATCTTCTGACCACACGGAACTGGCATTTAAAAAGGTGGGAGGTCATTGGGTTTCTAGGAAATTGTGACCATTTTATAAGAGGCAGGAGAGAAAGACGGAAAGAGAAGAAGACAGAGATTATTATAATATTTACCAATACATTACATTAGATCAGTTATTACAATACAAGATATCACATATTTTGCGTTACACTGTCACAGACAGAAAGCAGAAGTGTGACTAACTCTTGATGTTGAGCTTAAAAACACGAGATTAACCCCTTAACGCCTGAATTTATATAGCTGTATATAAAAAAGTGTTTTGTGAGTGTTTTAGCCTTTAAGTAGATGGTAAATAATGCTGAGATTATTAATTTCACTTTTGCACAAAAAATAAATAGAAATTTTGGTATGTTGCAAATTTGCGACAACAGGCATCCTGGTCAATTTGGAGTCAATTTGGTCTGTTTGGTATGTAATTTGGTATGTTGCTTATTTTTTACAGCACTTTCCTTTATTAAGAACACATGTAGTTCTTAATAACTGTGTGTGTGTTTGTGTGTGTAAGGTTGGAGATGGTAACCCTCTAAGACGGTGGCGAGTCTGTGTTGAGGTGTCAGGAACTCCCACTGAGGTTCTGCAACGGCTGCTGAAAGAACGCTCGCTGTGGCAGACTCAACTACAGCAGGAAAAGATTCTGGAGACACTGGACAAACAGACTGATGTGTACCATTACTCCTGCTGCAACATGGCACCTCAACCCAGCTGTGACTATGTGGTACTAAGGTAGCTTAAGCTCAAAATACAAAATTACCGAACAATATCTCTCATTCCCCCATTAAAAGCCCAACTAAGCTCATTGCTTTTCTCTGCAGATCATGGCGCACAGACCTGTGTAAAGGCTCTAGTGCGCTGGTGTGTGTGTCTGTCGAACATGAAGACAGCCCACGCATTGGCGCTGTGAGGGGGGTTGTTTTGGAGTCGCAGTACCTCCTAGAGCTTTGTGGGGCGGGGAGGACCAGACTCACGCACATCTCCAGAGTGGACCTCAGGTGTGAGCAGAATTCAAGCATTTTCATGGTCAAGGCTTTCATCAACTTTACAATCACTAAGGCTTGTTTATTTTGTTATTCTTGTTCCAGGGGAAGATCTCCAGAATGGTACAACAAGACATTTGGTCACCTGTGCGTTAATGAAGCCCAGAGGATCCGCTCCTCTTTTCTCCCTTTAGATCAGATGAGCCCAGAAGCCAAGATTTGAGCTCCAAATGTCAGACTTTATCGAGGGACAGAGAACCAGTGAGCCACAAGGTTTATCATCCAGTCAGTGGATTTAGGAGTTTTATCCCGGTGCTGAGCCATACTGTACTGAGTTAGCACTCACAGAGGAAAAAACATGGTGTCATGTTGTTATGTATCTTTAATAAGCATTACACTTATTTCTACAATAAATTATAAATTAAGAATCCATTTTTCAGTGACGGTTCCAGGATTAGTTTCCACTTTTTACAATGAAACGAGTCATTCGGATTTATTTAAACAGCTATTAATATTTCATGTGATTGCTGTCTAGCCCTCTGAATTATTCCAAGTCATAATTTGTGTAGACAGATGTTCTTTTTATTATTCACTGCTTTTGTTTATTCTTTCAAATCCACAGCATTTAACACAACATTAAGAAGAGAAAGCAGAAAAACAGCCAGCATTTGAAGGCATTGCAGACTGGTTATCTCAAACCTATTCATTGCGATAACCGACTCGCATGCAATCAAAAACTGCATCAAAGATTGCAACAAATCATTAAATATGATTATTTGAGAGTTTGAGATTTCTCCATCTCTGTAAAATTCTACACGGCCTTACCACGACGAATCTGATTGAAACCATTTACTTTCTTTTTCGTCTCAAACTTCTTCTTGAATGCAATTAAACAAGAGAAATAGACTCACCCACAATCAGATTTTTTTTTTAAAGTCCCACAAGCAACCCTGAGTATTCCTGATTATTGTACCCACAATTGTTTGCTATTTCTGCACTTATCCAAGTTTTACAGATAATACCAAAAAAAAAAAAAGCTTCAGTACAATATGGATACATGCCAGCAGCACTGTGTTGTGAAAATAATTGAATAATGGCCACACTAGGGATTGAAATCACATTAAGGAGACACACTCACTGGGTCCATCCATGTGCTTTGAATACATTGTGTTGAATATCACTGCTGATTTAGTTTTCTGTCACTATGTTCTGTGTTAATCTAATATCTAATACAAATGAATGAGGTGCCATTTTAACATAATGATTGTCATTCTATCTCTGTATATGTTTTATTTTTTTTCGCTGTCATGGTATACAATGTCTGAGACATGTGACCATTTCACTGCTTCTGGGAAGCATGTTTGAAATTTAGCGTGTGTGCATGGTTGTGCCCATGTATCTGCATTTTAAACACATGTACAGCCTGTACTGTAAATATCTGCAGCGCTCTCTGTGCCATCACAGTTTTTCAGGGTCTTCCTATCATATTGATATGCTGAAATGTGAACTTTCCACCCACCATCCCAATGAAGCAATAGCAGATTAAAGCTTGCTCCGCCTCGGCGTTGCCTTGGCTGTTATTTTGTTTCGGCTGTAGGCAGTGTTGCCATGGTGTTGCTATGATATAATATCTCCACAGTGCCACCATAATCCTGCGTGAAAGCCTTTTCTTGCTGGGGAACAGTGCAGCGTGTGTGTATGTGTGCGTAAAATTTGTGTGTTTGAGCAAGACAGCCAAAGAGCGAGTGACTCTGACGTAAGACCTCCACTGTGTGTGGACAGTCTCCAAACCCAGTTGAGAGCAGGATGATTTATGCTTGTTATTTCAGACAAAGTGGAAAAACAAACCCATTGTTTCAAAAGAGGAGAATAAAACATTTAAAACTCAAACATTTGTCTTTAGTTTGTTGAATTGGTTTTCAGAGTCTGAGATGAAATTGTCCTAATTTCATGATAATAACAAATATAGGTATATATCATGGAATATTTTTCTTGTCATATGTCCTTGTGTCCATTAAGTGGTGCTCTTGCCCCTCTGGAGTCTGAATGAGCCTGAAAAGTATGCCATGGAAATATTTTTAGATCACTAAATGAATGAAGAGTCCCCAGAACAATTGAGAGGGTTTTTTTTCACTCTCCTTTCCTTGTGTCCTTTCAAACAATGGATGGAAACTAAACCTCCAGTAGTCCAATCAATATTCAATCCCATTTACCTTCTTAGATGTGATAGATGGAGAGGCAGCTGGTAAAAGACAGTGGAGGCACTTAAATACAGACAATGCTTTCTGTTGCATGTGAGTCAGCATGTCCTTTAGTCTCGTGACAGCATGGAGACATTACTTTAACCTCTACCTCATTTAACATGTCAGTGGTTTTATCTGGAAAGTAGGGCACACGGTTACAGCTCCTGAATGTCAATGATCCTCTGCACTGTGGGTGTGCTTTAATTCCACTGCTCCTTGGGCTCCGACAAACAAGGAACATCATGTTACAAATAGCTTCATGAGAATTAAAAAGTCTACTGACGAGGTGAATCAATAATTCTGTCATGAGTCCACTTTATACCGGAGCTTTTTCTTAAAGCCACAGATAACTAAACATTTAGTGACGATAATGTTATGAGTCATGCCAAGAAAAGTGCAGTTTCATATGATAGCTTTTATTTTGTGCAAATAAAATGTTGAAGAAATATTTTGGGGGAAAAAAAAAAGAAAGAAAGAAAGAAGAAAGAAATCCAATCCATGATACACCATAATTCCAGATATATCCAGTTTACTGTAGCCCACATCCAGCAAAAGGTTAGAGGGGGGTCCTCTTCTGGAGAAAACAGGAAATACACATACCCAGCTACATGTCTTGTTTGTTATCTAAAATATTCTTATATCTTTTATTCTCCAGAAGGTTTCAATGTTTGTACATGTTGGAGTTTCCTGAGGAAATTATGTTGCTGCAACACTCCATCCCTCATTGTGTTGTCTTATCCTGAGGTGCGGCATGAAAAAAGTTTGAATCAAGGGATTTTGCTCACATTATTTGCAGATTAATACCCAAACAGTAGGTTGATTTGGTCTTCGGGCTTTGATAGGAAGGGTTTCCTTTGAGTCAGTCAAAAATTAAACCTGCTTTTACTTCATATTTTCTATATATTTTTTTGCCATTATTATAATATAATATAATATAATATAATATAATATAATATAATATAATACAATATTTCAAACATATTTTTGGTTGTGTGCTATTCACAAATAACTTAGTATGACTATATTCAAACGTATTCAAAAATATTTCTCCTATGACTACGTGCGTATGTTTTGATTTAGAAGCACCATTTTTGAAGCTAACACTTTTATTCCCTCTTACCTGCATCACTGCTTTTGCAAAATTCCATGAAAAACATTTCAAATATTAACAACGCCGGCAGGAAACTACCTAGTTTAAATCTACAGTCTATCAGTACAGTTCAAATTCCATTGTTCATGCACATTCTCTGAATCTGCCTGGTGAATCATTTTTCCAGAAAGTATCAGAAAGTATCTTATTCCACATTCAGTCCGTATCAAGCTGCATCAATAAATCTAGACAGGAACTTTTCAATTTTGAATTACCCAAAATACATGATAAGATATTAAGTTACATATTTTGTTTGTCTAACTTACATCAGTGTGAACTAAATGTACATGTTTGATTATTCTATTTGATATTCCTCTTTTTGGGTCATGTCTAAGCACTGAAAATATTAATGCTAAAGCTTATATGTTCTAGGCTACTTGGGATAAAGCATGAACTGTTCTTTTAAACAGTGTTCTTCTTTTTTTTTTTGCAAATTTGATGTGTGTATAATAAAGCCTGAATCACGCTAACTTTCCCTAGAAACCTTTAATGAGAAACAGATTCAACAGTCTAGTGTTGTGCAGCTTCCACTTTCTGACACTCCACCTCTGGACCAAGCTGAATGAAAATTGGCCCCATAGTTTTCATGTAACCGAACTGACATAAACAAACAAACACCCTGAAAACATAGCTGACATTTGTGTCATCCCAAGTCACCCCAGAGACCTTTTTTTAGACTGTAGAATAAATTCAGTTTGCGGTGATGTTGACGCTGTTGCTCTTTATCTGCATCGTGTTTACATTACGAAACCTGAACGGGGAGGGAGAAAGACATAGGGGGAAACCAGATGTATGTCTTGTGAGAGTGGTTAATCCACTGTCTTCTTCCCGACAACCACGATAAGGTCATTAATGAATAAATTATCCAGTCAGTGAATAATTAACAAGAGCATGTTGGCAGTTGTGTGTGCAGATATCTTTGAGTGTAGACAATCTGTTGCCAGGTAATGCACAGTCAGTGACAAAAAATCTTGAATCATGTGGTGAATGCTATAGTTTTAAAACGTGCTATCACGTGTCAGTTAACTGATGGAGTTTGCTCTGTAACAAGCTAGTAAGACATAAAGCGGATTTGTTGGTGCTATGATGAAAAGTCAAACCCATCCTCAGACACAAGACCTTTCACATGTGCCATTACGTTGCAACTGATTTCCATAACGAGGGAGACACTTTTTAAAAAAAGAAAAAGAAGACACTCTCAGCAAGGACTGAACACAGTACGGATATATTTAGCATGACTTACTTCTGCTCTGGAGGTGTCAGGTATTCTCAGTGAAATGTTGTTTTTTTCATGCACATCTGGAAAACAGGAAAAGTTTCCCAAACTGGAACTTCCTTTTCCATCTAAACCTTGGATTTTTTTTCAAGGCATCTGGATCAAGAAAGGTTAATATCTTGAAACATGTAATTTGTTGTTTACATTAAAATAAATGTTCATCCAGTTGAGATGAAATGTGTCTTGCATAAACATCATCAGAGCAGTAGTGTGTGTTTATGCATTTTCAGGAAATCGTGTGCTTCATCCCCAAAGTAATCATACCATGACAAACACAAAGTGGTACCTAGAAGACAGAGTGATCTGGTTGTTGCTCGGCTGACATAATTTAGCAGTCTTTTACATTTGTGTTAGTCGAGCTAGCCATTCATTCTGTCTATAAAGTATTACATTAAGGAAACATCTCTATGTGTTCATTGTAAGAGGCACTAAATCCCTGTTGTTCTCTTGAGATCACCAAGGCTTTGTAATTTGACATAAAATGTAAACCTAACAGCTGGTTATTCATCTATTCGACAAAAATGGCTTCCTGGTGCAGCAAAGTCCTGCAGTCCTGAAAGGCAGGACACAAGTGAATAAGAACTAAATAAACTTTCATCTCTAACTGACGGACCAAAATCAAATGTGCTGCAGGGACCTGAATCACATGCGAGGAAACAACAATGATTAGAGAAAAAAAACAGACAAACAAATAACCAGGGAGTATAGATACTGTGTGATTACTGACTAATGAGAACAGGATGTATGTGGCAAAAAAAAAAAAAACTGACCAAAGCTGGGAAATAATCAACAGAACTCAGAACAGATGTGGAGCAAGCGTAAAAAGGAACAGAAATGATATAATGGTAAAATAGAGGATGTGCAAATAAAACCTAGAACAAAGAATCCAAATGAGAAGGTGACACTAAGTCACAGAAACACACACACCAACAAAAGAAAAATCCTGGCATTAACTCCGCTCTTTTACTCAGGACTTTAGTACAAAGTTGGGTTACTTATGTTGAGTTTTTTTCTCAACTACATATCAGGGGAGACTATTTAGCTTTTTACTACATTCATCCAACTGTGTCTTCACTATAGTGGATTTGCAAACTGTCATTTTGACATACCAAAGCCTCTGAAGAAGTTGTCATACACTGAATTGCATGTAGAGTTTAAATGCTTGGCTGAGTTACTGAAATTGATCAGAAACTTTTATGATAATAATACACATATGATATGTGTGACTGTGCTTGCGTTATGTGCACTCAGTGGCAAAAAGGCTGCAGACTCTTTGACCGGCTTAAACTAAACAGCTAAACTGGAGAAGAGCTGTTGTCCAATAGATTGTACCGACAAATTCATCAAAATAACTGGAATCCAGTTTTGGAAATGCGTATATGCAGCGAAAATTATCTATGTATGTAAGAACATGTATGTTAGAATTACAGTTAAAAGAGACATTTTTACATAGATAGAACGGTGAAATATAGGTGCATAACACCACTGACTGAAGGCGTGAGCATGAATAGTTGTTTGTCTTATTTGTCTCAGTGCTGACTCTGTGATGGATTGGCAAACTGTTCAGGGTGCAGGACTTTCCCTTTGAATCTATCGTGGATTATAAAGCAACCTACCTTTTCTTCTCCCAGTACTCTGTGGTGAAACAAAACAGCGGAACTAAACTGTTAAAACAATTACCCGAAACTCATGGTTGGGTGTTGGGGAGAGATGCACATTCAGGTAATAAATACTGATATGGACTAAGTGAAACATCAAAGTGTCACCTTCTGCATTTCACAGTATGTACACACAGTACATACTGGCTAAGAGTGTGTGGACACAACAATAAACATGCAGGGGGACTTTAACTCTCCCTTCAATTTTTTAATCTCTTCTATACAGAACTTGGAGCCAGTATTTTTCACGCTGTTTAAACACACCCGCTGCTGAGCAGTTTTATTCCGCTGCCTCTGAAGCCCACGCTTCTTAATTGAGTAAAATGTTTTAATTCAGTAATCGTTCCTTTTAAGGATGTGTCATCTCATCATAAATTCTGGCTTTGTTGCGCTTCTGGCTCTGCACCTTAGCCTTTAATTCAGCATGACAGGTGTGATACTTTTGGAAATCTTTGAATCTTGAGTAGAATTTTTTATGAACTTCTTAGCGCTTCAGCATTGCGTCGGCAGCATAACTGACTTATCTTGGGACTGAGGCTTCATGGGGTTGAAGACGTTGAGCCATCACTGTCATGAATACTGACAAGTTAAGCTCACGTCCACCCAAAGGGCACGTGTTTGTGTTTTGTTCTCTGCTCTATCATGCACACATTTTTTTCTCCTTGCTTAGTGTCAAGGGCCGTACAGTATATCATCTGTTAGCTTTTCTATCAGCATGAAGAGCATTTCTGCTGTGTTAGTCATAGCAACAACCATGGCTCAAGAGCTCCGTGTTCCAACCCGGTCAGGCCTTGATCCTGGATCGTTACCCCTGATAAATAACTGTTCCTTCATCTCTGCTGATAGCTTTCCAGACCAGCAGGGGTATCACAACAATACACAAGATGACGAAAAAGAGAAAACAAATAGAAAAAAACTTTTGCTATTGGAACATTTTTGTTAACAGCCTATTACAAATCCTTGATCTCCACATTTTTCCTCATTATTGTCATCACGCTGCACACTTCTGAGTTCATCCAGAGAGGTTTTGAAAGGGATTCATAAAGAGAAAAGATGGTCTAATCTTCTTAACCAAAAGCGGAGTGTGTAATCCTTAAAACCTGTCAATGACCAATGCTGAGGATATGAGATTTTAACAGGATGACTTTTTTTCTCGAGGAACTCCCTCCTCCAGACTAATTATTGCAAGGGCATTCTTTTTATCTTTAAAACTTTTATAAGCTTCTTTGTGGTATCCTTTGAGGATTGTCTGTAATTCCACCTGTACCAGAGCAACCAAGTGAATGCATCATAGAACATAAACCTGCAGAGTCAAAGTATTCAGTCCCAAGATTTCAGAGGATCATAGAAAATGAGCCAGCGGGAAAATCTTTCCTAATACCCTCAGAATGTGAACCGTGTTTTAATGTGTTTTCCCCCAACAGACACTTTTCACTGAAGACATTTAGCTTATCATTAGCAGCAAAAGCACAGCTATAACTGATATTATTGAAATGGATGTTCCACTTCGGTGAGCTTTAGTTCCAGGGTTCCTTTATCAAACAGTGATATTTTTGACAAAATGGGATCTCACCTGTATTTTTATTGTCAGCAAAGTGAGAAAAAGAACTGCCTGTAGGGGAAACAAAAACTACCTGGTAGTGATTAAAACAATATTTCACTAGCTTTTTTAAAAATGTAATTTGTTGCAATAAAGTGATTTATTCTTTCATCACACAGACAATGGCCAATTTCCAGGAAGAACAAACCATGGCCAAACAAAGAAAATAGAAAATGTATTTTCTTTTCAAAGAAAAAACAGCACGTTGTGAGGTTAGCTGTGTAAAAGGTTCAAACTTCATCGGTAACTCACTGGTTTAATCGTCCACCAAATGAGGTTCATTTGTTTCACCCCTGGCTGTTCCTGTCCACATCCTGCAGTGTTCTTCGGCAAGAACCCTTCATTGCCTCCAGTGTGTTTGTGCGTGTGGATATGAAAGATAGAAGCACATATAGATTTAGATGCATTGTGTACGTGTGACTTGTACTTTAAGGCTAGACTAAAAAGGCAATATAGAAATACAGTCTATTTAGAATAGCTATTAAACTAAGTATAATAGTTGATAGCAAACTATAAAAGGGAAAGTGTTAAATTGTTATTTAGTATTGCCATGCAATCATTGTTTAACTATTTATTATGATGGAATGCTACTTTCCAGCTTTATATGTATAAGAGGGCAGAACAGGTTGAGGTTACTGAAAATATTAGATTAACCTGAATAATTAGATTGATTTGAGATGTTACAGAACATCCTTTTCATGAGGAGTTCTTCTAAACCAGCAATGCTGGCCAAAAAACTATTAAGATTCAACTCAGATATCATTCATGAAGCAGAAGCCAGGTCAGCAGCCTGTGCTGTTATACAGTTGGACACAAAACTAATCACGATAACCGGAGCTTACGGACATTAGCTTGCCAGCAATTTGTTGAATCATCATACAGGACTAAAGCTGCTTCACTAGCATCATCACTTAAATCGCCATGACCGAAAGTGAAAGTCGGGAGGAAATTTTTCCTGACCTGTTAAGTCATAACAAGTGGTTGCTCACTAATCAAGGACAGTCTATCATTTACAGATGGAGATTAGTGGCTTTCTTGTGATTCGTTAGTGCTGCTGCGTTTAGATTTACAAGAATATCTTTCCAGCATGCAATGAAAATCCACAGTGATATACTGTACACAACTAAATCAGTCAGAAACGATTGAGAATACAGTAATCTATGGCATCTGCAGTCACGCACTGTTCAGCTTATACCGCAGAGTTATGGCCACCAAGCTTCATTTTAAAAGCACTGATTAACAAAAAATGCACACAGTTTGCATTTAAAAAAAATCATTTGATTTGCACTAATTGAGCTCATTAGTGTTTTCAGATATTTTGTTCCCAGGGGGGTGAGGTGAAATAAGGTGAGGTGACATAAAAGAAACTTTTAATTGGTTTAATCACAGCGATCATATAAAATCACTCATCTGACAAATTAGACAGGAAGTTTGAGAGAATTGCCATGTTTTTCCATCTCTGTAATCAGCTCATCTCTCATCTCTGTCACACTCTCTCCTATTAATCTATCTATCTATCTATCTATCTATCTATCTATCTATCTATCTATCTATCTATCCACATACAGATATGGACATGGATCACGCACAAGAGTGCCCATGGAAGCACACTCACTCACAGCCATCTTGATGATGACTCACATTTGTCTGTGAAAACAGGAAGTTATTATCTGTGTTTCTGTCTCTGTCTGAGGTCATCACTTAATACATAACAAGTCTGATTTTGAACTCCGCAGAGAGACAAAGGGAAACGGAATAAACAAATTAATATCTTAAATTCAATGTATACTGTTTTAATCCTGAGATATTCTTGTATTATATTTACCCAGGTCCTTGCAGAGTTCTCGAAGAAATAATAGACAGCTGGAGGTATATTACAGAGAGAGAATACAACCGCAACTGTTGCATATTTAAAAAAAATTCCCCAAGATCAAACTATATTTTGCCCGGGACACACTGATCAAAGCTTTTCTGACAGATGTCACCTCTGCTGCATTCTCTCTGCATGATCCTCACTGAATCCCAGTCCCCTCACAAGCTCCAGCACTGAGATTGTTAGCCCACACAGGACGCTGGCACTCCCACCACACATCTCTTCAAAAGTACACTGCAACAGAAAGGAAAATAACTGCCGGACTGCAAGTCTTGCAGAGGTGAAGGAGAGGAAAGAAAGACATGATGTAGGGGGCAGATGGGAGAGAGAGAGAGAGAAAGAAATAGGTGAACAATCTTAAAGCTTTTATCCAATCACCAACCAGACCTTTCTTTCTCCTAAAGGATTCTTTTGTGGACTCATGACAAAGCTGCAGAGGCAAGCCTTTGTCTGAAAACAAAGAGGAATGTGTTTGTGCGTGAGAGTCTGCCATTGTGCTTGTGTATGTGTGTGCGGATCCAAACGTGAACATCCTAGAGAGCTACGTACGTAGCGTGTGTTTGTTCAAGAAATAGCACCTCTTGAGTGTGAGGCAAGAAGTGTAACAGATGAAAGAGTTATGTGCAAGTGTGAAAATGATGGAATATGTTTGTGTGTGTGTGTGTGTGTGAGAGAGATTGTCTTCCTTGGTTCCTTTGTGCTGAATCTGCTGAATACATTTGAGGAACAAACAAGATGGTCTCGGCTCATCTGCGAAATTATTTAATGGTGTCACACGCATTGTGCACAAAATGTGCGACACGCACACATAGCACATTTTGCCTCCACAAGCTTGATGCCCTTGTCAATGGTCAGTAAGTCATGAAGATAAGGAGCGAGACATCCTGTCCTGTGTGAAAATACACACAGACACAAAACAAAGGTACAGACAGAGCAACCAGTCAGGCTTTATAGCCGTCGTGTTAATGGAAATCCTACTCAAGCAGATGTGCCCTGTTGAAGAACACATGGTGCGTGAAACAGGCTTATGTACACACACAGGTTGTGAACTAGTAGCTGTTGTCTTTGAAGTCACCAGAGGATACTAGGTGTATGAGTTATTTGTGTGTTAAAGACTCTGGCTGGACCTGTGGTACAGTGCTTAAAGAAACTCTGACCTAAAAACTGAAAGAAACTGCTAAGCAATACTGCAACAGCATCCAGACTTTAATTATGAAATCTCCTTGTAAATACTGATACTTACGTGCACACCAACCGTACTGCTGGAACTGCTGTTTTGCAGCATGTGAGAAAGGATCAAACGAGTGGAAATAGAGTGTGCACATTACTAAGACACCTAAAGACATCAGCGCAATCTTGGATAATGTAGTCTTTTGGTATCTGTTGGGGGGATGCTTTGAAAACCAGAGGGTAGCATATGGACAGAGAGGACATATGATGATGTAAGACGGCAGTGCAAAAAGTGAAACTGATTGCAGGAGGGGTTAGAGTCGAGTTAAAAAACAAGAGTGGAAGCACGAAGAGAGAAATCCTGGAATGCTTGAAAAAAATAAGTGTAACGGAAGCAACACAGTAACACCATAGGATGATTATTAGCCTGTTTTTGTGAGGGGTTTGATGGGAGAAATACTAAAAACAAAGCTCACATTCAAGCTTACAGTAGATCCAAGTAAACATCTTATCTCAAGTTGCCAGTTTTGTTAAATGTGTCTTAAGTAAGAGTCTTTTTTTTTTTTGTGAATTATGCACGACGGTGATTAATTTCCTTTGTATTTACAATAAAAAGTGCTCCTTTTGTTTAGCTTTTGATTAAAAACAGCAATAGCACAAAACAAACAGCAACAAAAGGTGTTGTAGAATACCCACAGTATAACTGTAGTTTGCACCAGTATTGTTTTTGTAAGAATAATTCGATTTGGGGCAAAATACATTTTATTGGCAATGCAAAAAGTTTTTTTTAAACATCCAAACACAAAACAAATTGTGCAGCTAAAACTCTGCAGGTTTGTACAGTGTAGTATGCAGAATTTTCAGCGTATAATTTTTAAGTGCCTTAACATAGAAGTAATGCAAAAGTCAGGACTGGTAAGATTACATTTTTTTTTTGTGACTGAATCGGCGGGATTGAGTTCCCATTTGCAACCATGTATTTGTATTCAGACTAGTCTGATGCAACCCTGCCTCTGAATATATTAACAGCCCCTGTCTAGAAACTACAACCTGAATGAATTCCATCTGAAATGCCCCTGCACTGCACCCAAAACCGTAGAACTTACCTAGCCTGATTGCTGCCTCCTCCTTTTTAAACTTTGGCTGCCCTTATATGTGCCTGCAGAACCTACTGGGATAAACGAAATAAAAATATCATAAATCAAAACAATAAACCCAGTTGTTTCCACAGGGCTGTGCTCTGCACGAGCCCATGCATGCATGGCTCCATGTTATTCCACTTCAGCACCCTCCCAGGGAGTGCTGACATGCGCATGCGCGGCAAAAGCGCGCTACCGCAGACAGGGGGCGTCAACATGGCGCTGTCTCCTCCACGACCGCCGCACTGACTGCAACCTGCCAATGAGAGGGGGAGACAGACAGAGCAGAGAAAGAGAGACAGGAACGTAAGCTACCATCCTGTCAAGCCTCCATCCTTTTTCTCCCCCCCAGCCCTATGAATCCCCACACATTTTCAGGCGGATAGGGTGAATTCAGAGGATTTTAAAAACACCGTTTTCCCCTTGTTTCTTCCTTTTTTTTTTTTTTGTCTCTTGTGGATGGTTTTTGAGCAGACGTCCGGGCTCGTAAAGCAGGTGTGAGAGACAGCGGCGACCGCTCCTCTCCTCCCTGTTTCCGAGGGGGAAATGTCGAGCGAGAAGCCGGTTTCAGCACCGCCGGGCTCAGCTTCTTCGCTCACGGACACAGACCGAGACTCTCATCCTCCGCCGGGCTCCTCCACGCAGCAGCCGCCGCAGCAGCAGCAGCAGCAGGTCGCCGCGGGCGCTGGCTCCGGCTCCGCGGGGGAAAGGATGGTGTCTGCAGCCGGCTCTATGGTTCTCCCGGCCGGGGTGATCAACCCCGCTGTTCCCATCAGGAATATCCAGATGAAATTTGCAGTGTTGGTGGGCCTGATCCAGGTCGGGGAGGTTAGCAACAGGGACATAGTGGAGACGGTGCTGAACCTGGTAAGTGGTACACTGTTGGAAAACACAGAAAGGAAGCCGTAGAAAACAGCAGAATCGTTGCGCCCTAACCCGCTATGTTTTATTTACGATGTCTCTCTCCCCCGGTTGTGTGGCTTTTCAGGGGATGATGTCATTTGTTTGGTGTTTTTTTAATTTTTTTTTTTTAAAGAAAGTATTTTTGCTGATTTAAAAAAAAGGAACCGTACACGAGGCGGTGTTCAGTCTACGTGAACAAATGATGCACTATTATTATTGTAAAGCCTGGAGGAGGCTGAGTGAAGCATGTGACCCCACCAAGGCTTTGAGGGTAGTCTGATCACCGGCCATTGTTGACTAAATGACCCGTTTGCTGCAGGGTAACAACAAGGAAAGGAGGCATTTCCAGTCAGGCTGCAGTGGACAGTGGGAAGGGTATGCAGTCTATTCTCTTGACCCCGATATGTACCCTGAAGTGATGCAGGAGCCGACAAAATGCTTACAACGTTGCGCACTAAACCATGACCCGCACGGGAATTATTCGCCTTCCTAAAGTGCGAAACCATGCAGATATATGCTTGTCTCTCATCTCTCAAACAAACTGTTCCAACGCGCACAAAGGCCGATTAGCATTATGCTATCGTTGTATGTATCGGTGTGCATGTGTGCGTGTGTGTGTGTGTATGAGAATGGCTCAAAATTATGCACAGGCCTATTGTTGAAGGCAGGGCCCTGCATCCTGTGCGCAGAGGAGTGATGTATAGGTAGCTTTGAAGCTGTTAGTGGTTGATATTACTGTGCCTCACACAGCTATTATTTATGGAGCAGATACAGGCTGCCACCCCCCCTTTTTCATTTTGTACCCTTCCATCAGAGGATGCGTAATCGATCCTGGGCCTACCCAACACAAACACACCAGAGGATTTAATCCAGCTGGGGCTACTGACATGACTGGCGTGTACTGTTACGAAACAGATGGGTGAAATGTACAACAGACGTTGGTCCCGAAGACTAATGCTTTAGGAGGAAATAGGACCTGTGTGTAGGCTGTTTTTCCTCCTCCATGCATGCAGGAGGTGGCGCGTACTGCATGATAGCCCCTGTTTGCCAAGGGAAGGAGGGCTCTGATCAGTATTGATTTTCTTTTTAGGAAGGAGTAGAATGATACAGGCATATCTTTTTTCATTTATTTTTTATTTTGGGTGCAGTGTTTTCTGGAAGCTGACTGTTTCAGGGCTCCATGTAGCCAGTGGCCTAGTTACTCACAGGTGGCTTGGAGCAAGACAGCCTACAGTAAAGCTGAACCATACTTTCTCTCAGTCGGACCGATGAGCCAGCCTGATTCAGGTTGCCTCTCATCTCCCAATCGATTATAGGTACTGCTCAGAGGAGCAGGGTAGCCTTGCTGGCTCACCCCAATCTTGTCTCCTGCTCTTAGAGCCAGATAGGACGCAGAGGCTGATAACCACCCATTGTGCTCCACAGCCTCCCCCTTCACTCTGGAGGGCCTGAGAGGAGTGATGCTGCATGCATAGACTTGCTTGGCAGGGCAGCGCCATGCATTTAAAAGCAGGTGGAGAGGGTGGGGGAGGAGAAGAGCGAGTGGAGGAGGAGGAGGTGGTAGGATGCTGCAGTGGCTATGTGTTCAGAAATCACCAGCTGATGCAGCGGAAGAAGAGAGGACTCTGGATTGGTCCACATCTGATAAGGGGAAGCTCATCAAAGCATTAGACTGAAATACACTCTTCAGTGTTTAAGGACCTGCTTTTAGGCCAATGTTTAATTGTGAATGTTGCTCTGATGCAATAAGGCACAAAGGCCGGACACCCTGACAAATTAAAGCAGTATGTGTTGGTCATACAAAGCTTTACAGGCTAAATCCTTAACTGAACAATCAGTTCTGGTTTCAAGCCTGCCAATAGCTAAGCCTGTTAGGGAATTCTGTTGCTCAACTCCTTAATTAAAAGAGTTGAGACAAAGAGGTGTGGAGGCAGGAAACCTCAGTGGTCATGCTGCTGGTACAATGAGTCCACTGTGCCCCAAAAGCTGATCCATTATTCCAGCCAGTGTGGAAGACCACAGCAGCTACGTTCTCTGTCCACCGTGGCCGTATTGATCAGTTCCCTCTGCGGCTTGTGTGAGCAGATGGCTTGTCGGCTGCATCAGATATATATCTGAAGAGGGCGCATATTGTTTGTTCTAAGCGGCACAATGCTTGCCTTTGGTAAGCGAAGAACCATCGAAGAAATGGGAGGAAACGAGAGAGAGATGCAATGATAACAAACTATGGACATAATCCTGCATTGCGGCCTTGTTTTTGTTATTGAAATAATAGCATTGTCAAAGAGAAATAGTCCAGCCTCATATGTTCTAAGCCGTGCACTCATAGATGTATTTCTGTACGTTGTGTTTGTGGGGTGATGGCTTTGAGGTGCTCAGCTGTTATCATCCACAAGGCATCACAGTTGTCAAGGCAACACTGTTCTTTGGCTGCCATCATCAAGACACTGGACCACCTGGTGTTGCTTTCCACTTCCGGACTCCTGACACAGAACTCAGTGGATGCACTACTCTCTGTTACGTTCTTTTTTTTTTTCTAATACCTGTCTGCTTTTTATTATTTGTTAATAATTTCATGGCTTGAGGAACTAGTGGACATCAGGCACCAACAATGAGCTAAACAACATTAAAAGAGTGAAGAAGAGCACCAGTAAAGCCTTCTTGTTTTGTAAAGATTCGAAGCGATCAAGTTTGTATTGCGTATAAACGGGTGACGACTACATTTAGGGTTCATCTTCTAATTTCCCTAAGGAGTTCTGTAGAACTGATATCTGGTGACTTTGAAGGCCATAGAATGCAATTAACATAATTTTGACTCTTCAGCGATCCCTACATGGAAGCATCTGCAATGGCTGTGATTGTCTCTGTTTTAAAAAAATGTTTTCATGTAATTTGCCACCTGGCTGCCCGCGTACGTATACATCATTCTGGGAAATGTAGATTTCGCAGAGCAGTGAATCCTTTCCCGAGAATTCAGACAGAGGGGTCATGAGATGATTAATAGGTCAGGTGGGTGCGTATGGTAGCGCAACTGGTTGAGTGGGCGCCCTGTGTACAGAGTGCTAATGTCCCCACTGCAGCAGGCCCAGGCTCAAGTCTTGACATGTGGCACTGTACTCCATGTTTACCCAGTCTCTGCCCACTTTTCTCTCTACTTTCCAGTAAAAACTACCAGAGCCAAAAAATATCTTAAATATAGTTCAGGTGGGCAGAAATCAATATATATATATTTCTTTTCCCTGAGCAGATATGATGTATTTTCACATTTTTAGGCCTCATGTAGAACATCTTCCTGTTGTTGACCTGGATAGATTGAACTGGTAATGCTTCAATTTGTGGTCACAGGATGAAAAAGGTTCAACACAACTCTTACAGATCACACTGTACAGGACCAGATACTTTACGGTGTCGTGATGAACAAATCTCCTGTTTTTGTTTTCACCCTTTCAGTGGGCATTTCTTTCTTTGAGCGGATAATGGTCAGTCTCTTCTGCTCGCAGGCTTTTTATCATTCGGTGTGTTGTGACGTCGCTGAATGTCGGGAGGAAGCTCGGTGAGCCGCAGTGTTTGTTTACAAAAGGCTTGATGTGTGATTTATCCTTCTGAAGCATACTGTCGCATCTGTTCTTTATTTGTAGACTTGAGACGTGCTTTTCAGATGCATCTACAGTGCTGTCAGTCCCACTGCCTCAGTACAGCACCAGGCGGCTTATTTATAGGCACCATTATCAAGTAGTATTCTTTTTTCTTTTTCTTCGTGTTTGTCTGGCATAGAAACTGACTGGTGAGTCACTCTTTTGGCCTTCATGTCTGTCCTTAGCGTTTCATTCTCTGATTCACCATCGTCTTTGGTCAGATGCAATATCGTCTGGTAGTGTCAATCCCCACCTGAGCCTCCTCAGCAGGCCCACTGGGTCTCTGTTAGCAAACGTCTCATTATCCTTGTCCAAACGCTCCACCATCACCAAGGTCACAAGTCCACAGCCAAGAAGAGTCGGAGTCAGCGCAACGCAATGAATTTGACGCACACAGCCTTAGAAAACACACGTATACCCGCTGAGACGTGCACGTCGACATTGAAACCTGCCAGCTAATTTGCTTGTTCTTTTTCATGTAGTATCAAGTGCCAAAAAATAGCAAAGCAAGAAGAAGGAAAGTGAAGGGAAGTAAAAACAAGGTTGTTTGTCCTGTGTGCCACTCATTCTGTCATGCTGATTTATACCACAGGTTTTATTTTTTTTAAGGAGCTTATCAACCATTTTTTTTTAAAACATATGATGTGGAAGCCACCTCAGGGTGGACAAAAGAAAAAAAGCTGGTTTAATTAAACTCCTTCTGAGTTTGCCCTGTGGCTGCAGACCCGGGCTAAGGGCTAACTATCCCCTGCAGCATTTATAATCTCCTTGCATGTTTGTACAGGGGAAAAACAATGCGTCATTGCGTGCTCACGCATTCAAGCAGATGAGCGTCCTGCTAATACATTTAACTGGTCGACTGAATAATGTCTTGTGTGTGTGGGTCGAATGGGATGTTTGCATAAACACAACAAACATACTTTTGAAATGAATTTTAGTTCGTACGCAGTATTAAGTATTTAGGTCACAAATAGTGTACAAATAAAGGTTATAAAACACCAGCTCATTAGGCTACAAGAGGAAACCTGTCTGGAGTTTCAACAAAGAAATGTCTCTGAAAGAGGACGCCCCTTTTGGTTTGTCTGTTCCGAGTTTTGTGCAGTCTTTTGCAAAAAAAATAAAAAATGATACCGAGGGGCTATTTTGGGGAAAGATTAGCTGCTGTAAAGCTGCAGAGCAGCTTAGTCAGTTTGCGCCTGGGGTCCACAGCCAGTGAGCAACATCAGCCAACGGTGGAACAGTGCTGGTCCTCACCCAAGGGACAAAAGGAAATGTTTTGCATGGGATGACCTGCCACTTTAACTGCAGGAGCGCATACACACACTCTGCGTTTGTTTGTTCCTTTTCTCTCTCCCCCTCTCTCTCTCTCTCTCTCTCTCTCTCTCTCTCTGTCTCTCACACACACACACACACACACACACACACACACACGCACACACACACACACACACACACACACGCATCTAAGAAGAAATGGAGGACAGAGGGTGTGGCTTCTACTTCAAGGTCATGAATGACTTTGCTATTGGTCCCACAGCTGGGCTGTCCTGAGCCCCTGCGTGAGCCAGAGAGAAGACGGAGGAGAGGATGGAGGAAAATGATTTTATGACGGATGCTCATTTTAACTGTTCAGGCAGGGATACGGGGAGAAGGAAGGGAAACAAAAGGAAGAGAAATCGTGAGCAGGGTTTAGGGAGAATATTGAAAAGTCTGACACAGGTCCAGCTTTAGGATGTTCTGTGGGGGTCTGATGAGCTCCAGCCCTCCTGTGGAGCCTCATCACTCGTCAGGTATCACTGCTCACCCCTCTCCTCTGCAGTGAAAGCAGCAGTCCAACGGGGGACTTTTGCACAGTTTTAATAACAGAAATGTCAAGTTGCCCGTTAAACTACAAGCCTCGTCTCTCCCAAATCCTCTTGATAAAAAGTATTTATTTCATTGTGATCTGCTCTGGGAGCAGGTGAGTCTGTTGAAGTTGGGTTGCTGATTGCTGCTGGTTTTATTGTAATTTGGGTTTCAGTTTTTTTTTTAGCTGAATTATAACCTGATCTGTGGTAATCTCTGATTTAAAAGTGTGTGTCAGAAGCATCCAGGCTAAACCGTTCACCTCTCTGTGTGCTAAAGAGCCTCGATTCTGCTTCGCTCCTGTAAATTCCTCCTCATCCTTCCTGCGCTGCCATTCCCAGATGGTGGGATTTTTCCAAGGATAAGCCATGTGAGAGGGCACCTTCTGGGAGTGGGAAAAGAATGTAGAAAAACGGGTCCCATCCTTGCTTAAGGACAACTTTTGGTGCTTCTCTCCGGTCCTTATCCCATCAAAGCATGTCCGTCCCCCTAACCCGTCGGTGTAATCTTGTCCCTCGCTCCCTGACTCTGACGCAGGTTGAAGCGGCTGGTGGATGATCCCTATTGTTAGGAGGTAATGGAGCTTTTTTGCAGCACCTTCCATCTCCGGCTCCTTTTCTCCATGTACTCCCTCCTCCGTGCTTTGAGAGAGTCTGGAGGGTGACTATGTTGTGAAGCATATGAGTGCTGTTACCTCTTACCTTTCTCAAGAAAGGCTGTTGTGAGTGTGAATGTAGAGCTGAAGTCAAGGGCGGTGGAAGATGACATAATGATTGCAGGCTTAGAATTGTGGAACTGACTAGCACCATCACTGGGGCTAAAATGGCTTTCTACAGTTTTTAGTATTCATATAGGGATATTCCTTTGTTGTAGCCTCATTGAAACACACTGAATATTGTAACAATTCCTTTGGCTTTGATGCAAGAAATTGCCATCAGAAATCCATTATATATAAATTGCACTGAGTAGATGGCATGAATTAAACATGAATTCCATGAGGAAAGCATGTCACCAACCACTGACCTGTAAATTTAATCACTGTTGAACCAAACATTCACATTCACTGTTTGCTATTTGCTTTCAGGCTTCCATTACCAATCTTAATTATTTATTTGAGTGAATTTGCAGTGCTTATTCAACTGAAGTCACATTTCTATAAAGAAATGCCTGGATATTTAGATATGAAATGGTTGGATTAGATTCAGTTAGCAGGTCTTCTGGTGGCGAGCACTGATCAGAACGTCTACAAATAGAGTGATTTATAATGTAAAAGGTGACTAAAGAGTTGTGAGTCGTGCTGCATTTGAGTCATTAAAGACTACAATCTGCATTTTTAACTCCACTGCTATAGAATTAATTTATTTTATATGGTTCCCTCAGGGTTTTTTGCGTTGAAAATGATTGAGCGTACCTTCTTAGAATGTGCTTTGAAATAGAAACCTAAAAGTTCTAATATTAATTTACTGCAAACAAATGTGTAAAGATGAAATAAAATTCAAATGTCCAATAGTGCACACTCAAGAGTATTAATATGGGTGTAATACACCATCATTATTGTTTCCAGATTAATTCTGAACTTCCACGGATACTTACTAACGCTATGAGAAGTGTGTGTTTGTAATTGCTTTATCTTTTGACTTAATGCTCCTTTCTGCTTCGTGCTAGTGTGTCTGTCTCTTTTGTTTGTTTTTTTTCCTTTTTCTGAAATGTTTGCATTGTCTGTGTGATTGTTGCGTGATGGGAGGGGTCGGGGCTGTTATGGAATCTTCCCGCACAGCATTTGGATCTAAACCTCTGCTGAGACACTGATGTCGCTTTGTATGCATCTGTGCGTGTGTGTGTGTGTGTGTGTGCATTTGTTTCTGTCTGGCGCTCCTACCGTGCAGTAATCTCCAGATTCGAACAAGCTGCTTTGTTTGAATTACCTGGTATTTGTGTGCTGGCGTGTTTGCGCCCCCATCCCCCCAACATCCCAGCTTGTTGATAAATGGGTGTTCCTACAAACCCATGCTTTACTGTCCTACACCTTCATCGGTACTTTTTCTCTGGCAAGGCACTTACACTCGTATACACAAACACAAAACACACACACACACACACTGCTCTCGTCCTTCTTGTAGCCCACATCATTGCCTGGCAGGGGTGATTTTATATTCATGCTGGCCTACTTCGCCTCTCTCCCTTGGTTCTACACACACACACACACACACACACACACACACACACACACACATACACACACACACACACACACACACACACACATACACACACACACACACATCTGCTTTACTGGAATTATAACTGACTGTGTAGCTATTCATCATGCTGCATACTGCAGTGGCCGAAGGTTGATTATAGCCAACTTTCTAGTGTGTGTGTTTGTATGTGTGTAACTTCGGTATTCTACATTACACATCTAGCATTAGCCCGCTTTGCTCATACATCCCCTGCAGCCTGAAAAACAGTGTCAGTAGTTGTAACAAGTCATTTAACACCACATTAGGCTGGTTAGTACATCCACTCTCTGTATCGAACAGCAACATTTTCTACTTCTTTCTTTCTTCCATCTGTGCACAGACTGAACAATAAATCAGGACTGCATGTTCCTCCCATTAAATATACTTTAACTAGTGATCGCAGATGAGAGCTACGATCCCCAATGGATTTGTTTTAATGAATGCTCTTCAGTAATGGCAGAGAGCTTTAGAGGAAGGGGAGGGTTAAATAGTTTCTTGTTTATTTATCTGTCTTTTAGCTCTCACAGGTTTTTCTGAAACGGCACTGCTTGTTATTTAAAAATCTCGGGGCTAGTTGACACAGCATGTGAAGCTGCCTGGGTAGCACAGCAACACTGTTTTTTATCACACGCAGCGCGGTTGGGGCGGTGAGTTGTACAGTAGTTCATATCAGCGAGGGAAATAAGAATGGTATTGCTATCTACTGCGACAATACCGTTCTGTGTGAACGCCTGATGTTAGTCACTGGCGTCAACAACCAAGATGAAAATAATTTGTACCAATGTCTAATGCCATCACAGATCTCACATAGTGTGCTGTACAGTTTAGTTTCTTTCTCAATATAAAATCTTGTGTTGTTTTACATCCAGTAACCATCCGCATGTCTTTACCACTGTTCAGACTTTGCTTTGTTAGATAAAGCAAACGATGTCAAGGCTAGAAAAACCAGCAAATCCTGGGTTAGCATGCTGAAGATATTAAGCCGTGTGAAGCACTGAGTCCACCTGTAAAAAAAAAAGAAAAAGGTTGGTCTGTAAAGATATCTAAACCAAAATTCCAAAAAGCTTAACCATAAGAGGTGAGACTGCCTATAAAATGATCCACGAGACATAGTAAAGTTCTAATTAGGGGGTTAAAAAAAGGTTAATTCAATTGATCCTAAAAGAGGGGCTTCATTGTGGGATTCATCTCAATGTTCTTGATTTTTCATTCTAAATGATGAATGTCAAATGTGCGTTCAGGTGTTAGCAGAACACGTAACCATGTATGTGTGCTATGCTAGCAAATGGTTCCCATAGGCTGCCATTCTGAGAAATTGTATGGGAACCGTGATATAATGCTTTATATACCCAATAAATGTTAAGATAGTTTGTGAGAAATTAACCTGCTGGTCATTCGAGGACAAGATGATGGAAATACCAGCTTGCAACCTTGAAGGAAGAACGCTCATCTGGCTGATATTGAATAGTAATGTAGGCAGTTACAGAAACAGCAGGCCTATGTCCTGACTTGTATAAGTGATTGTAAGTGAAGTGGCCCTCACAATCACTTACAATCACTTCATGAATAATGGATAGTTGTGATACATTTTCTGCTACAAGCAGCCATCTTGTAAATTCCTCTGGGTGCTAATTTCAGGTGAAGAAACTCATTCCTTTGAGCGGTAACTGTATATTTGATGGTCACCAGAACATGAAAACTGCGTGAAAGATCTTGCCGGTCTTGTCGGATAGAAAAAAATTTGACAGTTTCTCCCAAAAAATATGATTTGAAAAGCTTGCGTGCAACATGCGACATTTCACAACAACACCATTCATTTTGGTGTGAGCCATTGTTTCCAGTTGATCCTTATCTTTCTCGTGCATCCACTTGATGTCTGTGTTCTCCTTTTCCGTGCTTATTTGTAATGCTCACAGCGTTCAAATCTGTCTGTAACAACGTGTCAGCGGAACAAAAGGATTAGCCACATTGCTTTTTCCCCCCTATCAGCAGACAGGTAGCCTTCGTGAAGGAGGTGTGGGACCTGTCATAAAACCGGTCTTTGACATTATGGAATTCTCCTGTAATTTTTGTTCATGATTACTTAACAGCCACATCTCTCCCTTTAAACACTTCTCCGAGAGGCAAAATGGAGATTAATATCCTGTCGGACGTTGCCATGGAATAGCTTTGCCCTTCCTGAAGGCTCTTTTACTCTTTAAAAAGCTGAGTAACTGGTAGTGGGGGTGACCCGCCCACCCCTTTTGGGTCCATTCAGTCTCACTACAGGTGATATAAATGAGTCATTGTTTCTAAAACTTCAGACAAAATGTTGTATTGTTTGGCCTTAGGGGATGGATTTGCACAGGAATTTTTACCTCCAAAGTTAATATATATGATTGATGAACTGCGGATGTGTTTATGTCTCACTCATCTGCCTTCTGCACCCCCAGAGGTGTTACTGTTCCTGACGTTATTTTAGGCTAAATCTTTCACCCTCTTACAGCCATACGAGTTTGTTTTCTTTTCCAAGTGTCTGGCATTCCCAGGGAGGAGAGTGTGAGCTCTTAAGGCAGTAAGTGCACGCTGGCAATGCGCAGTGATATTTGAGAATGGATTTCTTGTTGATATGACCTTTTGATATGAAATTGTTTTTTTTGTGAGGGAGTTTGGCATTTGACATCATCATCAGGGGGCCAGAATTTTTCTTTTAGAAACTATATGAAGCCACTGTCGCAGTTTGGAAATGAAATTTATTTCAGTGCAGTTAGACTGAAACTGGTAGATAAACGCATCTGTGTCAAAGCTTTTAACTTTAAAGACTTTATTAGCGTCACTCTGTAAAAAAAAATATTTAACAGCAATTAATAAGCTAGATTTGAGTCTTTTGTTTACCTTTTGCTTTGTAGATATTACAGATTTGAATGATTTAAACATCATCCTCATTATTCATAGTATCAATTTCAGCACTTTAAACTTTAAAGTCAATCCAAAGACTCACTCGTGTCCATTCGTCATCCATTAGTATCCACAAAAATTTCCTCCAGGATGATGGTACTGTTCTTTCATCAAAGCGGGAGCTATGACAAATAATCATTTATTGAATATTCTCGAGGCATCCAAATAAGACTAACTCAACTGTAAAGTACGACAAACCGATTATGAGAATTATAGGAGTTGTGTAAAAATGATTTAAAATATGGAGAAGACTGGAATCTGAGTTGATCACCTCAGGGCAAACTTTGAATGCTTCCTCGTTGGGTTTTTATTGACATTGATGCAAGCTTTCTGACGGCTGCTTTGTTGTTACTGCTGTGTCTGCTGCACCTCAAACAACATGAGCCTCGAACGGCACGTCTCCACCACTCCTCAGTGTGAACCAGGCAGAAAGACGCTGACCAGCCTCTAACACAAAAACACATTTCCAGACGAGCAGCCGAAGCTGTCGCTGATTCTTTTAAAAAAAAAAAAAAAATAACATTTGAAAAGTTGAATTTGCCTTTGACATTGGGAGTTTGAGCATGTATGCTCATAATTACACTGTGCGGTTGTCTAACCTGACTTTCTCTCTGTGTGTGGTCTTCTTTGCACAGTAAGACCAAGCCCGTCATGCTCTGCTAACCTTTTCAACCCTTTTTCTGCGTGTGTGTCATTCCCGGCCATGTCTCATGATGGTGGATTACTGAGACTCATTGGAGCTGCTTGCTGCCTCTTATCCTCCGTCGACCGTTTCTCAATGGAACAGTACTCTCCATTGTTTCAGCGGATGGCGAGCAAGCACGCTAGCGTGCGTGCGGTAGCACTGACACAGCATGCGTGCACTCACCTAAATGCTGCAGCGCATACACTCAACCAAGCCAGACAAACAGATTAGCGGTTCTGCATTGCCACCAGCTTGGCCTGAGTCAGATCTGTGGGACTTATCTGGTGACCTTTGAACTTAGTCAGTTAGCGCACACCTCCCTCCTCACACAAACACACACAGACACACACACTCACATGTGTTCAAGGAAAAAGGAGCGGCCATTCAGAAATGAAGAAAGACAAAAACCTATAAACCCACAGCTTCAGTGAGTACTGTCTCTGAAAGGCATGAAGTGAAAGATGAAACATTATTTTCAACATTTTTAGCAATATCAAGGGAGCAACATGCTAATGTTTGTGCACGTCAGCAGCTTTGAGTTCTCATCATTTTCACCAAGGATTCAAATCTTGTTTAGCTTGTAAGGCCTGCTGATGTGGTCTGCTGATGCAAATTTCATAGCTTTATAAATACCGCCACCTCTCAAACCTTCTCCCAGCAATCAGCAGCCATTGGATTGCAGCCAAAATGAAAATTGAAATAATTGATACACACAAAGTTGAAGAAGGTGTTTACAGGTGGCCGTTCCCTCCCATTTGAAATATGATTAAGAAACAACAGTTGACGTGAATGATGTTACTGAAGTTGTGGTCTGGAAGACTTAGAATATATTCAGAGAGAAACGGATTGCCAGAAACGCAAACAGAAGAGAGACCCTTATACTGTGGCGTCGTGGGGTCTTAGTGTGTATGCTGCACCTGCACAAATACAGTATGACCCTAATAGAGGAGACATCCGAAGAAAACCTTTCCTGCATCCTCGCCACAAAATTCAGCAGCAGAAGTTGGCAAATTAACACCTAAACAGGCCGAATGCAGTTAATTGAATCAGATTGTTTTGGCTGAACTAAGCAAAGGTACATTTTTTTTTTTTTTGGGTGGGGGGGGGGGGCATTTCTTGGAAAAAAACACCTTCCATCCAGTCTCACCAAAAATCTAATACTGCTTTTTTCTTGTCACGCGTGGCAGCTGTCGACATCAGAATGCAAATGTAGCTGTTCGACAGTTTTTAGCCTTTATTGTAAACTGTCCATGTATTGGTTGTGCTGCACATCTCCAAAGAACGCAATCATGCTTTGGGTCACGGTCGCATTGGAACATTTTACTGGTAAAGGGAATGAATAGATTCAAACAACAGCAAATTGTGGAAGCCAACATCAAATTGGCTTTTTATTGAAAAGTTAGCCTTGCTCAGAACATTAGGAATATATGTCATCTTTAACTCTATGCCTTTTGGAATTGGCAGTTTTGGCTGAATTGCTCAAGCTTTTAAGAAGCTTTTAATATCCTAAAACTTGTTGCTTTGTTATATCCCTCTGCAGCAAGGCACATGAACAATATGGAGTTCAGGTTGAGTAATTTGGAACTGTCAGTTATGCAGTTATACAGTTAACCAGAAGACCCTGACTGTGTTCACCTCCTCTAAGTTCCTTTGAGATGAACACACATGAGCCACATCAGAGGGCAGGGAAAGATGGCCTTGTTAAAGAACGCACTACAAGCCTAAAGTACGTCCTCCCACAGCTCGTGTGACATAACGCACAATGATTTTTGACATTTCCTGTCCTGAGGACCAACTTAAAAAAAGAGTATGATTCAAATACTTCTGACCTTTGGCAATATCTCCTCTTTACAAGCGGAAGAAGTAAAACATCTGAAAAGCTGTATTTCAGGAGACTGAACCCATCGAGGTCTTAATCTGCACCGGTTTTGTTTGGGAAACGCAGCACTGGTCGTCCTGTGGGACTCGGCTGTAGCACCTTGTCTGCACTTTCATCATGTAAGATGCTGCGTTTCGTTCTGACAGCGTCGTCAAGATTCCGTTTCGAATCTGGCATTTCTTTGTGGGGCCGGAGATGAAGATTTCAAGAAGAAAATCTTTTGTTGAAATATCCCGAGCTGCATCCAGGAATGAGAACCACAGAAGCGCCTAAAAACACCACTTTAACCGCCTCTAACATTTCACCATTCTTTTCATGCTGCCTTTTCCCTCTCTGTGTCAGCCTGAATGTCTCATTTGTTTCACACTGTCCCTCTAAGGGTGAGCTCTCAATCACAACCTTCCCCTTGATGCTACTTTTCCGACTTCCTCTCGGCTTTCCTCTTTGTTCTTTCTTCTTCACTCGGATTCTCATCACTTCAGATGTTTTCTCTCTCTCTCTCACCCTTCTCTTCTCAAGACCTTTTTTTCTTCTTTCCCCCTGGTGAGAGAAAGTCCTTTTTTAATGATAACTCTCGCTCTCAACACATAAATCATGCTGGTTTCTGTTCTGGTAAGGCCCAGGCATTTCCCCAATGGACAGTAGGTGTTCACTGTTTCAAACGCTGTGGTTGCTTGTACATTTCCTATAAATCTAGTGGGTTGAGCCTATGAAGAAGATACCCAGGTGTTCAGTATTCTTTGCACTGTGCTTTCCAGAAAATGTTATGAAAATTGCCAAAAGGTATTTCTTTATGAATTTTTTCGACTTTCCTTATGTTGTATTATTAGTTATTGTGGCTATAACTGTAAGTGCTAACTGAATTTGAGAATATCAGTCTTTTTTTTATTATCCTGCTTATGCCCTGCTTTTGTCAAGGACCCATCGAACATGAGCTGAAAGTGGATGAACTAAACAAGATAAACTGAACCGGCAGCTGCCTGGCATTTGCTGAATGCTCAAAGATGTATATTATTCATGGAAATATTCATGAAAATGTCCACAGTGTCAGTTTTAAATGCATGCTTGCTGTCACAAAATGCGTATAATCTATTTTATGCAGTGAATATACTGTGCATAAAGTTTGAATTGAAATAACTATCCCCATTTATCCATGGCTAAGAAATGTACTAAGAGGCACACATCCACAATACTGCTGAAATCTAATCAGTTGTCCGTTGGCTCACTGTTTGATCTCTGCATCTTTTAGCATTTTTAACATAACTAAACAAAAGACAAACGGTAAAACCACCTAAAAGTTGGAGGTGAAAATTGTAACCTTTCAATGCCAAACTTTTAACTGCACTACCTTCTGTGAAATGAAATGTTTCAGATTCACTAGAATACATACGGGATCTAGTTTGGTGACTGCGGAAGCTTTGTGATCCGGCAAACAACACTTCGAGTATCACATGATGTTCTGCGAGACAAAAAGACCAAAATGTTTTTTTGTTTGTGACCCAATAGCATGTGACGGGGCTTATTGCTAGATCCGTTACTAAGCCTCTTTGGCCAATCAGGTGGCAGACATTTTAAACTGCAGTTGGATGAAGTCAGCTTTGTGATCACTTGGCTGCAGTTCTCAATCCCTGCAGTGTGTATGTGCGTGCATGCATGTGTTTTGACCTGTTTTTGTTTTTTTTTACTGAGAACATCAGCCATGCTGCTACATCTGCAAACAACAGAGATTTAACTTATCTGAATTTAATGTTAGTCATATTCTGAAGTCTTTTGGTCCTGGAAAGTGTTGCTGGTATCAATGTAGGAATTAGACTCAGCTTCAGCTTAAAGGAGAGGTGCAGCCCCAGTGAAAGGTTTCCTGTGTAGCTTCTCTCCATCCATGTGTCAGCAGAGAGACAAGGAGCTGTCCGTTGTGCTGAAATGACTCCCTTATATGTTGGTTTTCTCTATTTATTTGCCATTTCTCTATACTTTCGGCACCGTTACAGTTACAGCGAATTTCTTTTCTGCTCTGGTCATAATGTCTGACCTCACTTCCGTGCCATCACCCATTCTCCTCTTCATCTGTTTTGCTTTGTTGGTCTTTTTTTAAACCTCCTTTAAAACACCAATAAACAACTTCTGAAAAATGAGATTTTCCTAAAAGTTTTTCATTCGCTGATGATGTGACACCTCATTATTATTGTTTTATTTTGAGAAAATTCTCCTTTTTTTTCCTCTATATTTTTACTCAGGCTGTCATTCATGAGGCTTTCTGCTGCTGCTGCTACATGTACGAATGCGCTAGTGACTGAATGAGACTGTATGTGTGAATGACTAAGGCCCACAAGACTTTTTGCAATGAATTGTTTAAAAGCCTTTTGCCCATTGAATGCAGAGCATGTTTGAGTTCTAGCCGACTTTGTTAAGTGTGTGAATGTGTGGCATACAGAGCCATAGTTAATTTGATTTCCCATTTTGGACAGCTCATGTTCAGGGTGGTGAAAATAGTCTGGGTGTTTTGTGATAAGATAGGAGATTAGTTTATTGTTGTTATTATTTAGTGTAAAATATGGTCATCAAGCAATCGGGATGCAGTGTCTAACCCTTACCAGCAGAGGACTCGTTCGCTACACTGTGTGTTCAGGGACAAAGGGAAGTCTCGCGGGAATACGTTCCGCGAACGAGAACACACCTGTGAATGTGAAAGAAGCTGTGTGTGGCGAACGGGAATAAATAAGTTTACCTACTTTTGCTCTTTGCAGGTAAGAAGGGAGGGTTAGAAGGGTGTAATTGATGTGTGAATATGTTATGTGGTATTTTATAATCCCGGTTCGACTTAATGTGATTTTGTTTATAAACGTTACTTGTTCAGCGAACGTAATGTACTGAGGATGGCTGGCCAGTGGTTAGTGTTGGTTGCCTAGCAACCTCGAGCGCCCGTTAAGCTGGAGAATAGTAGTTGATCTGCGCTGCTCATGTGTAGTTTATGATTTAAGAAATAAATAACTTAAAATAGATATATAATTAAAGGTAGGGTAGGAGATCCTGGATTTTGAGTCCAGCGAAGCTGCATTTTGAAAATACACCGGTAAAAAGTCCTAACCCTTTTCTTCACTTTTCCCCCTGAAGGCACGCCTCTAAAGTATATGAACGCGCACGAGCACGAAGGTGCACGAGCGCTGTTCTGACAGCACGCATCGATCGTTGCCGTATTTAGTATTTAGTGTATGCTAACTATACGTTTAATAATGCTAGGTGCTAGCCAAGCTGGCTCTAGTTTAGCTTCCTGCCTAGCTTCTGGACGTGTAATTCGTTCACGGAGCAGGGTACGCGCACAGGGGGGGAGCAGATTGTAGTTTGATAGACGGCATCAGAATCCAATCATCGTTAACGGTCCGTTCACAATGATTGGATACTGTTTTTCCTAGATTGTACGTTCTAGAGGCCACTAAAACTTTTCATATTTGTGTCAAAACTTTTAATTAATTGGTTGCAATGGGGGTGTGAAGAGTATTTCAAGCAATATGTAAAAAAATGTTCCAGAAAAAGATCCCCTACCCCGCCTTTAATTTGGTTAATATGACAATAGCCGCTTTCGGACAGACCGTTCTAAGAAAGTAGTTATCAGAACTACCCTCCTCGAATTTCGTTCTGATAACTATCCTTCCCCAGCGGAACTGTTTCAGTCTGCATTCGCACATGAGTCGGGACCTGATAGGGACTGATGCGCCGCGCGCAGCCGTCTGCTTCAGTGACGTGTTAGCCGTTAGCCGTTTAGCGCTACATTCAAACACAAAACAAAACGGCAAAAGTAAGGAGAGTAGAAAAAACACCACCAAGAAGCTAATATGGAGAGTGGGGAGGCCACTGTGTTTATTGTCTGCATGATGGTGATATTAATCATGGACAATCACATCAGGCGTCTAATATCAGGCTGGAAAAGCTCACAGAGAGAGTCAGGAGATACTTTTTCATTTCATGAAGGAAGAAAGGAGAGCAGAGCGCTGCAGACAAATGAGACTAGTGTAAGTTTAACTTATTAAACACCCGCCGGTTGTGTCAGTGTATGAGTAAACATGGGGCGTAGCTACCGACCACCACACACCTCCGTCAGATCGTTCTATAGAACCATGAAAAGACCCGACCTCGGAGAAGGAGCTAAATAGTTATAGGAACTGAGGGAGAAAGCCCCGAGTTCCTGTATGTCCAAACACGGGAGAAAACGGCCCCGCGGATTAAAAGGTTATTAGAACTGCCAAAGGTTCCTACAGTCCGAAAGCGGCTAATGTTTATGTGGTACTTTATAATCCCAGTTGGACTTTGTGATTTTGGTTATGAACGTTACTTGTTCAGCGAACGTAACGTATTGAGAATGGCTAGCCAGTGGTTAGTGTTGGTTGCCTAGCAACCTCGAGCGCCCGTTAAGCTGGAGAGGAATAGAAGTTGATCTTAAAAGCTCGCGCTGCTCATGTTTAGTTCATGGTTTAAGAAATAGATACATGATTAATTTGGTTAATATGACAATGTTTGGGAGACGTGATTGACTGACTGTGTATTTCAGAAATAAGTTGATATTGAATGTACTTGATGAAACTGGTTTTTGAATAGTGATGTAAAATACATAATTATTTGTTTGGATGTTGGTGCTGATGTTATTAGAGAACGAGAACACACCTGTGAATGTGAAAGAAGCTGTGTGTGGCGAACGGGAATAAATAAGTTTACCTACTTTTGCTCTTTGCAGAACAAAAATCATTACAACAAATTAAATGTGTAGTGGAGGCAGTCTTCACTCTGCACCACGCTACAAATGTCGTTGTGTGCTTTTATGTTTTATGCTTGCCCTTGACAACATTTGCGTCCAATGTTGGGGGTAGGAAAAGGTCCTCTGCTGTGAATTGGAGACTTTATAGGGAGAAAAAGCATCAGATCTGAAATCATATCTTCTCTTAGCCGTTTTTGGAGTTTTTTTTGCCACCAAGCTCTCTCTTTCTGGTTTCTGAAAGTGTTTACAGAAACTGACAAGCTAATTTATGGGAATGCTCAATAGCTTCTTTTTTTCCTTTGATGTATCTACAGATGCACATTAATGCTTATTTTTATGGAAAATATGCTCAGGGTACAGCTCCTGGCGTTGAGAAAACAAAAATGTTGGTGTTTGAATTAGATGAAATTGTAGAGCGTACACTTATTTGCCAGATTTGAAGTAGCAGTTGCTTGATTGGAATTTGTCACCTTTTCTTCGCAGTGCCCTTGACAGGATCACACCAACGGATTGAAAAAAGCCTTCTTTGCCCATGGGCCATAATATTTATGCATAGATGACATTTCCAATATGCTAAATTAAGCCCTGAATTTGTACAAGGACTTAAACACTGTTTATCCAGCATGCCATGACTCTTGCTTATGGTATTAGTTCATGTAAAACACAATTATTAGTAGTTTGATTTGGAATATGATTACTTATAGTCATTTTCAAACGTATTTGCCTGCAAAGTCACATGATAGGTAACACTCATTGTGGAAAACCAGATGTTTCAAACCAACTTCAAAGAGTGAATGTTCTAAATCAAACCTTTGGTTTGGCTTATTTTTCCCTGTATCAGAGAAAGTATTGCACTGAGCTGCTGCATGTGGCTTATGCATGAGCCTGTAATGAACAGAAATCTGCACTTTCCTGATGGAAAAATTTATTCCGTTTGTAAGATAAAAACAATGTTCCTGCTGTGCGGCTTTTTATGGTTTCTGTTGGCAGTTTGAACCTCTCTCTGGGTGTTTTTTGTCTTCTGGCGGAGGCCTAAAAAAGTCTAGTGCACCCACCAGTGTTGTGTTGGTGGAAGATGAAAGGTGGTGCTGTATAGGCCCATTAGTCTCACTCTGTCGCAGAGCAGCTGGATGAAGATCTGTCAGTTTCTCGTGATCCATGATATTTTTTTCTTTGCTGACAGTTAAAAGACATTGTAGTTACGTTTTAAACTTGAGGATTTTGGTCTCTGGTAATGTGGCTAAAGGTTTGTGCTTTTGGAACAGAAACGCGATCTTGGTGACAGTTCTCTCCACAGATTTAAATGAACCCGTGTGATCACATGTTTTGTCGTGTTGATTCTCCGCTGCTTTTTATACTCCTTTGAGGATTCTGCTTTGCTTGCTGCTTTCTCTTTATCAACCATGCTGTGTTTTGCTCACAAAAGAAAGAAATAAGCTTCAGGGTGGGCAGTTCATCCAGTGAATATTGTCCTAATTGTGTCATAAACCGAATTCACTTTTGATTAGTTCACGTGGAGTAGGAGCGTTGGAAAAAAAGCTACCATAAGCTAGCTTTCGCGTACTAGTTTGCGGCCTTAGCATGCTAATGACTAGCACAGGCAGTAGCTAATGCAGTGGGGTTGCTAAATAGTCACATGAGCGCCACCTGTCACCTTTTCATTTTCCAGTGCTGACTTATTAATTACCTGCGCCAACTTATCATTGACCAGATTGGTTGTTTTGATGCTGTCGCTGTGTCATACGTCCATAGAGGAACAAGCCAATTTGTTGAATGCCTTTGAAAGTGATAGAATGTTCCAGATTTTATTGCTATATACAGTGTAAAAAACTCTTGAGTTACTGCAATCTGAAATGAAGTGGTGGCTATCTGCTTCTGTCCTGTACAACACAGGCAGAGCAGTCATGGCAGATTTCCTGCAAACACTTTGTTTGTTGTCACGTTTTGTCAGTTCTATTCACTTCCATCTCTCTGAGGAGGCTTAACTGCCTCATGGGACCTTTATCATCATTGTTCGGAAGTGTATTTTATGGACTCGAGACACGAGACCGTGTCATATATTGTTACTGATGTTACTCTAAATGGCTACCTCGGTCACAAAGTGGCCTGCCTGGTTTGTGCTGGACAAACTACCCTTATATCTATCCCCATCTGTCCCCCCTCATCCATGTGTGGATTTATGTGTTTATTGCTGTAACTGTGTTTCTCTGCGTCCTTCTATAAACAGCTCTGCTGTGATTCTGCAGCATACTTCACTTTTCTCTCTTCATCTCCCTCTTAACTCTAAAGTAAAAACGACACACTCCATACATAGCCGCTCTGAGATAATTCCATACACACTGATAATATTTATTTTGCTGACTGTGTGGATGTGTTGTTGTTGCTCTGAATTTCATGAGTGGGGGCTGTGTCTCGTCTCTGCCATCTGTGCAGACAATGCTGCAAAGGCCCATGGGAAATGCAGTCCGGTGGGCTCGACCCCTCTCGCCCCTGTGTCTGGAGGATGCAATCAGTCAATATGTCATTGTTGATTTCAATCAGAGGGATGGACAGAGGCACACTCACTGCCCTTTTTCAAGTCGAGCCCCCATCCCTAACTTTTTCTTTCTACTGCTCTTTTTCTATCATGCTAACATTTGCTGACATCTTCCAAAGTTAGAAACCAATGTTCTCAACTAATCGTGGTTGCCTATTATCAATCTATCTGATGATTACTTTAAGCACTATTAGTTGCCTTTCTTAGTTTATAAAATGTAAAAAAAAAACAAAAAAAAAGGATATTCAATGTTCAAGGCTACGTGTTTGGGCTCATAGCCACCAAACAAAGAAAGGAAAAAGGCTCGCTTTTGAGAAAGCTAAGTCTCTGAAGGTGACATTTTCGTATTGCTTGTTTCCACCCTCTTTAGTTGTCCAGAACATTGCTATAGCCACCATAAGTTAAAGGACAACTGCATGTAGCTTTAACTCACAGTTATTGTTGCTTAATTATCAACAAAACTGTCATCAATTAATCGGCTGTTTTGCTTCTATGGCAATTCTCACAACACAACAGGCTTTTATTTCATTTTCTTTCAGTCAATATTTACCCTTATTCTAAAGCCAGTGGGTTCGTGTATACAGTATTTTTGTGTAAAGCTTTTGAAAAAAACAAGATTATAGTTCACCCTTTGATTATGAATCTGAGCTGGTGATAACATGAACTGCTGCTCTTATCAATGCAGTTTACCAAAAATGAGGTCATGCAGAAAGCAGAATGTGGATTATTGAGCGTTTAGTGGCCAGTTTAGCTCCAGCATAATCCATATCTTTGCAGAGATTTGCTATGGTCATCAGCTGTGCACTAAACCCTCCACTGCACATTGTAAAGCTGCAGGCAATAAAATTGCTCTGCCGTCCTGATAAGAAAAGCACAAGAGCATTCATCCTCACTTTATTTTTCACTCAATCTTCCCTGTTCAATCTCACAAATACACCGTTTTTCATCTGTTTTGTGTTTAGTGCTGCTTTCTCATGCCCCTCTGCGGTCCACACTGTCCATTCTCTTGTTTGCTTTTTCTCTCTTTCATCTCCCACTCTTTTGCCCTTTTTTTTTTCCCCCTTCACTCTCCTTCAATTTTGCTCTCCTGTGCTCTGATGAGCGCTCTTGGTGAAGCGTTAAGTGTATAATCTGTGATCTCATGTCTAGATGGGCCTCTCGTCTCCCCTCACTCCGCACACAAAGGGGCTGAATGGCTGCGACTCACTCAGGGGACACAAATGAGTAATGAGCCACACGCACTCACACGCGCACACGCCGAACAAACACGTAGACGCGGCCGCACCTCTCCAGCGCTCTCCCAGGGGCTTTGAAGTTGCATATTGATGATGCCAGTTCTAAAAGCTCAATTGAACGTGCAGAAACAGAGGAGGCGGCTATTGACCATCCACTCACCTCTCTGACCTGTCATCTCTGATGGCCGTAACGAGCAACAGGTGCCTCCTTTGACAGGGTTGGCCTTGATATAGTCATCCAATGTTAAACACTCGGTCAAAGTAATCATCAGCTTAATCGCTTGTTTGATGTGTCATCAGAGCACTTCATAATGGGCGGCGGTGGGTCTGACGGTTTTTGTTTTTAATTTCATAATTACTATTGTGAATAATGTATCAGCCCTCTGGAAACATATGAAATCAGCTAAAGGATCTCAATTAGAAAAAGCTATGTAAACAAGGAAGAGAATAACATCGAACCCAAAAGAGAAATAAAAGGGGAAAAGACTTTAAGATGTGGTAAATATCGTCAGGCAGATCCAGGTCAAGACATTTTGACATATCATTTGAAGAAAACCACAAATGATGACCGACTTCCAATGTCGAAGTGAAAATATATTATGCTTTCTTTGGATCTTTTTTTGTGTGCATATAAAAGGTCTGCAAACTCCACCACCAAGGAAGTTATTTTCTGCCACACATGACTGTCATTACATTCATAGAAACATTACATTTATTGTTCAAATTGTTGTGTTAGCTTGACTAAAAACAAACTAATACACCAAGAGAATGCGGTTGAGTTGAATTACTCCCACGTGTAAACAGTCAGTTGGACTCCAGCTGGCCCAGCAGATGCTCCGCAGATCCTTCTAACATCATGGAGAAGTAATTTGTTAAAAAAATAAATACATACAAACGCATACAACAATTGCTAAATGTAGTCCCATTCACCACTCTGTATGGATCCAGTTCAGGACTGTTTCAGACAGAAGGTGACGAGAGATTCTTTAAAGTAGAATATAAAAAGATTTCCCCTTTAACAGGTGAAATATGTCCACTTATTGTTATGAATGCGCACGATATTGGCTCTTTACTTGGTTTACTCGGATACCTAAATGGAACAAAGACATAGCTAATCTAGTAATAACAGCTGTTATTTGCCTCATGGTAAATCTAAGGACAGTTATGGAGCTGAATCAGACAACATTTTATGTTTTAGTCCTTGATTGTCTCATATAGCTCAGGACTCTCACATTGAATTGCACAAAGCACGACATGATAATGAATAAAAATCATCTGAAACTTTTTGAGTTTAGTGTCGAGTTTATGCTGCTTGATGCATGAAGGTTGTTGATTGAGTTTGTGTACTTTACTTTGCTTTTTTTTTCTTTATGTAGAAAGCTTTTGAAAGTAGCATTCAGTGTAGGGGTTGGAGAGGCTTGAAATGGCTTCATTTTATTCATGTCTCCCTATGAGCAATGACAGCCACCCAGATTGACATTAAAAGGGACCCAGGCCATCATTCATTTTAGTTTTTTACGCTGTTACTCGTGCAGCTGGGACTTGTCTTTGCTTCAAAGGGCCAGTTGCCCTTGGAGAAAAACCCAGGCCTGTTTTAGAGCCGTATAGCTGCTGAACGAGGCTCAGATGGACTGAGGGGAGTGTTTGTTTTACCAGCCTTTCATGAGAGCTAAATTTTGGCTGGTAGAGCCTGCTCATCTAAGCTCTTTGTGGTGTGAAGACGGTCCTGGCACTCACCTCCAACCCCCCTCACACAGTCAGATGGATGCCAACCTTAGTGCCAGCACCCTTCAGGGTCTGAATGAGCAGCGATGTAAAGCTGGTAAGGACAGAATTAGAAACCGGGAATAAGGTAGCACATTTCTAAGTATAAATCACAGTCATGAAGTGAAAAAAGTGAGACTGTGGCAGATCGACCTCTCTCAAGCTCAGGAATACTCGACAATATGAAGAGATTAGTCATCAGTGATTAGCCCAGTGGCAGATATTCTCATATTGTCGACAGCCACTGAATGTGTTTCAAGGTTAAATACAATATATGCAAACCTCTGAATTGCATAGTAGGCATAAAACATGCTAACTCATCTTCATATGCACCAGCTCACAACTCTAGTTTACCTGTCAGATGTTCTAAGAACCCCCTGGAATGTCAATCGTGGGAAATAGGTTGTTACTCCCTTAGCAAGTGGTTGACAACAGCCTGTTTGACTCAGCAGCTGGTTTCCTTGCTTGTGGTTTGTGTGTGTGTGTGTGTGTGTGTGCGTGTGAATGGAACATAGAGGCATAAGTGGTACGCTTTGGGAGCAATCATTGTCATAATGCTGCCAAAACAAACGTCTTCAACCGGTTGCCAAGAAAACAGTGAGGTCAGTGCCTCAGAGGAAAGAAGGGGTTAGCTCTGCCAGGCCCCTTTATCCGGAGGCATGTAGCTTAATGCACGTGCCCGTATACGTTTGTGTCCTTTCACCAAAAAGGGTAGGTGTCAAGAGAGTAAAGGCATCTTGTTCGTGCCCGCTGATGTGAAAACTTGAACATATGTGAGAGTTTTCCCGTGATGGGTCTGAGCTGACATTTTGCAGAGTGGGGTGAAAAGAGAGATTGAAGGTTACGGGTGTTTATGCACAAGAATCATGTTCCCTCGTAAAACTAATTAGTAGTCTTTTGTTGCTGTGCATGATGGCGATGGTGCTTGAGTGCATTCAAGTGTGCTTAGGGTCTCTGTGATCAGCCTTATTGCTATTTATACATCAGTTTAGCAGCCCATTTACGGAAAAAAAAAGAGGCTCAAACATCTATCACTTTTATTGTAGCCAACAGAAATGGAGTACATATATTTGATGTGAATATTTTCACATTGAAAAATGTGGTCTTCTTCACCGATCCCTCTCTCTCTCTTCCTTTTTGTCTGTTGTTTGAAGTTGCTCTTGGCAGTGTCACCCAGGTTTTATATCGCCTTTCCAAGCGTGCCTTTTGCTGGGGCAGAGATAATAATTAAAGAGGCCCCTCCTTCTTTTCCCTTCCACTATGCTTTTGGCTGTCACGCTGTTTGGCTGTATTGTTGAGACTCATTTTGTTGCAGTCGTTTGCATCACCCCTCTCATCTTGCTGTAATATTCCGAATGGGAAGAGTAAGTGGAGAGAGATTACGCTTGTGCTGTACATGTGTAGGTTTGCCCCAGGGATGTGTGCATATCTGTGTTCGAGTTGCTTCGTACCTGCGAGCGAGTTTCTACAAAAGATATCAGCGCCGTTTCCCTTGTATATTGAGAATCTTCAGATAGAAGTGTTGTGATGAAGTGTAGATGTGGCAGGACGCAGTGGTCCCCAGTGAGCTCTGTAATTGGGAACCTCGGAGGAGTTGGGGAAAATACAATGCGGGGTGAATTAAATTCTTTCTCCTTATTATTCCGTACCTCATTCTCTGTAATCTGTGCTAATGCATTCACAAAGTGCCGTGGATCAATTCACTTCGCTGACAGAAGGAAAGGAGAGACACAAGGACAGAATGAAAGAGAAAAAGGAAGCCGTTGGTCTAATTGAAAAGAAAGGGATGGGAGGCAGGTAGACAACCAAGGAGAGCCCGAGGTCTAAAAACTGATCAATGAAGGTCATGTTCTTGAAACACAAGGAGAGTAAACATGACTTGACAAGGCTAACCACTGATGTTGAAGATCTCACGGTGCTTGAGACCTCGAACCTTCAATAGGGCAACATGTTATGAAGGTTTGCTAATATTTGTCTTTTTGGCAATGTTACATAATGCAGTAAGATTTTTTTTTTATTTCTAAGTAAGAAGGTATACGGGTGCCATGTTCCAATGTCCTTTGATTTTTATTTGATTTCTTTCTGGCCTGAAAAACCTATTAGTAGAGTGATTTCTGATTGCTCAGATTAAAAAAACAAAACAAAACTGATTATATTCCATACGAACTTAGTCCAAAATGCTTGATTTATTATTTTTAATAAAAGGCACGAAAACCCATGCTTTAGTAGATTGTAAGAACCCAATTTGCAGCACACACACCTGTGTTTTCACAATCTCAAATCCACTTAAAAATGACGCAACCTTCCCGCTGATATCCCTTCATGTAATGCCAGCATACACAAGGGTCCAGTCAGGAATAGCCTGATAAAGAAGAGAACATTTTTTGGCAGGTGAGATGACAGCAAAGTTAGAGGAGATTGGACCGAGGCTTTGCTTTTTATTCTGGGAGCTAAAAAGGGGGTTGACAATCAAAGAAAAACACGCAGCTTGGGAGTATGTGGCTGCTGCAGTGAGTAGGGTGTGCTCAAAAGAGCTGTGGCCCATATCAGAAAGCATTGGTCTGACCTTAGTCTAAGAGAGGAAAGGAGAAAAAACACAATAGCCATACACAACAGTTTAACTCTGGCACTCAGAGGGGTTCCTCACACCTTTAGTAACTGTTCAGAGCCATGGACAGTTCCCCACTGATAAAGGTTTTTTTTATTTTAAAGGTTTGTCAGAATTTCGATTTAAATTATCATTACGTGAATAAAAAAGATAAAAATGAAAAAAATCTGTTAAAATAATCTCTTCAGTGATATCACAGATTTATAATTTTTTCATTTAGAAGTTGTTAACCCTTTACTCTTTACCGGCTGGTTTGTCCATTCTTATTATTCTTTTTTTTCTGACTACAGTTACAGTCGTTATAAAATTGATCTTACAAGGTTCTCCTAATCTATTTCATGTTGCTGTTCCATCTGATTTAATAACCTCAATGGGGCTCTTTTAGCTTGCTGGTTACCGTGGTTACCGTTTCCTGGACAGTGTAGTAAGCTACGGACGAACTGTGTGGGTATGCTAAGGTGCTTGTGCGGCGCATGAGTGAATGTGAATGCCCAGTCATACGAAAGCTGTACTTTCACGAGTAATTATGGTGCTTTAGCCATTAAGAGACGGAACATTTGCACTCGATTTGAAAAGTGTGGTATCATCTGACTAATGCCATCTGAGAGGACTGAGATGTGTATTAATCACTGCATGTGTGAATCCGAATGTGCTTGCCTGCTGTTGTGTGTGTGTGTGTGTGTGTGTGTGTGTGTGTGTGTGTGTGTGTGTGAGGAAGCAGAGGGGGCCATTTTTACGCTGGCTGCATGTCGAGAGCAATGGTGGTTCACAGAGGAGAGTGCTGGTGTCCTCATATTAGAGGAGAAAGGAGGAGGTGGTGTGTTTGTGTGTCCAGATGAAGGACGTTTGTTTGTTGCAGTGTGCCCCCCCCCTCCCCCCGGCAAAAGAAATGGTTTCCTAACCGCAATCAGCATCCATCAGAAGCCAGGCTTACCTCTCCTGATGACAAACGTTTAAATGCTGCACTAAAAGCTTCACTCTTTTTGTTCTCTCTTTCCACCTTCTCCGTTCCCCTCCCTCCCCCTCTTTACGTCCACTGTCTCCCTTCCTTAACTTTGCTTTTGTCCTCTTCTTTCTACCTCTCCATCACCCTCCCCCCAGCTGGTGGGCGGCGAGTTTGACCTGGAGATGAACTTCATCATCCAGGAGGCGGAGAGCATCGGCTGCATGGTGGAGCTGCTGTCCCACTGTGAGGTGACGTGCCAGGCTGAGATCTGGAGCATGTTTACCGCCATACTGCGCAAGAGCGTGCGCAACCTGCAAACCAGCACCGAGGTCGGCCTCATCCAGCAGGTGCTGCTCAAAATGAGCACTGTGGACGACATGATTGCAGGTGAGCTGGTCCGCTCCGCTTTCTTTTGAGCATGTGGTGGAATATGTGGGAGCTCATAATGAGCATTGACAGGAAAAAGAAATTCATGTGTAATATTCTTTCATCAGTATACAGCATATTGGGTTAAGGATTACAGGCAATTAATTATTTTCAAATGAAAATGTAATTTTAGTGCTTTTAAGCCATGTTGAGTCACTTTTAAATGCCAGAGCACTAATTAGTTGCTCATTCTAATTAGATTAGATTACTGTGACTAAAAACTCCTAACTACCTACATTACCAAGTGACCTGCAGAGATATGTAGATGGTGTACTTCTGTCTTACTAGATATGAACATGCCTTTGCAATTCCTTGCACATTTTGGTGACAATGTCACAGTACATTTACTTTGAAAATGCTGACTCTACCTCATTAAATTGCCTATTTTATGGTATATAATCTGACACTGGAGGAAACAGACAGGAATGACAGATGCAGTTATTCCATCACAGCACTTTGTGAATGAATATTTTTCCAAATAAACAGTTAAAGGCCTACAGAAAGGTGATTTTTTTTTTTGCACAAAACTGAAATGGCAGATCGATTCCTTATATACCATGGAATTGTTTTATGATTTTAAAATAATTTTAGGTCCCTGGATAGTCCTGATTAGACCCAATAAACTATCACCACTTTTGATTCGAATTTTGGCAAACCGACGACAGGTGCGTGACGTCACGAGTGCAATAAACAATAAACATGTCTGATACCAGTAGTTCCAGTAGCGAAGCCAGCAGTTTGCCAGACCTGGACAGCTTCTTCACGGCAAATTTCGATGTGTGCCGCAGGACGTCGCTTGGAAATATAAAACGTTGGGTTCAGTGCAGTTTTTATTGCAAGTAGATGTACGAAGTGCGTGTGTTGCCCTCAGCAGCTCACACCACCGGGGACAGAGGAAGCAGAGAGACCCGCGGTCGGACAGGAATTCACCTGGCAGAGAGTGTGGAAATCAGCCGGCAGAGCGATCATGTCCACGTCGGGGCTCTTGATTATCGCTCTGCCGGCTGATTTCAGGGCAACCATCCCGCGGTGTGTCCGCTCTCCGCCAGGTGGATTCCCCCTGAGTGTCCGCACCGCAGGGAGCTGAACACGGCGGGATGGCTCCGGCTGATTTCACCAGAGAGGAGGCAGGCGGACAGGGAGGCACAGACACAGGACCGCGGGTCTCTCTGCTTCCTCTGTCCCCGCAACATTTGAAACTTTTCAGGTGAGAAAGTAGTCGTTTAGATCCCCAACGTGTTGAAAACCTGACAAAATACCGGCTGTTTACCATTTTGTTCCGACGAATTCGGCGCTGCTAAAGCTAGCCGCATTGAGCAACGCACTTCCGGTTATTTTGACAAAATAAAATACCCGTTGCTTTTTATCATAGGGAAAACAGGAAGTGAACCTACCCTCGTTGTAGCTAGCTTGAAACTGCCGTTTTGACAGGAAATGACGGTATGCCGGGTTGCCGCCGTCCTGCAGCGCTTCTGTCTTCTGACAAAGTCGCTAAATTGGCAACACAAAAGGAAAAACCATTGCACTTGTGACGTCGCACGGAAGCCCCGCCCCCAGTCTGCAACTCCAGGAAGGTTTCCTAGCGGCAAATTCAAAATTGCAAATTTCATGCGTTTATGAAATGTTTTGGTGTAGAGTCCAATGATCATTATTGTTCTTCTGTGTATGTATTATCATTGTGTATTGGGTGTAGTGTCAGCTTTCTGTAGGCCTTTAAATAAGCTGTACAGGGGGGCTCACTGCATTATGGCTAACATGCTGAAGAGATTAGAAAGAAATGTGACTCCACAGTTGATGTCAGCAGCATCTCCAGCTTTAGATAACCAGCAACAGGCTTATCATTTTTCCCTTCTCGTGGCAGCTTTAGCCAGGATGAAAGGAAGCTTCCGTTTTGAGGCCTGTGGCATCGTCGTTGTTTGTGAAGCTGCTCTGAGCTTGCAGCCGCTTCGGTACATTTGAAGTAAAGTTCTTCACTGTTGACACACACACACTCATCACCATGGCTCAATTTGCATTCGAAGTTGTGTTTTTGTTCTTTTCATTTTCAAATTTCTAGTACGATTACATCCACAAAGTAAACATCGTCCTCTCTGACATCTTATTAGCCTAATAAGAACATGTGCCGTGTTCCAGTATGACTAGCGATTTATAACTTGAATTACAAAATTAGTTACTGGTTAAAACAAAAAAGTTGGATCATTATTAACTATTAAGGAGTCATTAATATAGTAACCATGTAAAAGGATGAAACAATATATTCTTATATATACTATATATATATATATATAAACTTGATCTACAGTGCACGCAGAAAGATGATAGACCCTCTTAAACTTACCTCATTTTGTTACGTTTCAGACAATCTTTGGAATTAATTAAATTAATTTGTCCTCTACACACAGCGTTTTTGTAAATCTGTTGAAAATAAATCAATTAAATATCCCATTTACACGCAGACCGTCCATTACATCTGTCAGCGAAGGTGCTTTCTGCAACTTGAAAGCACACGATGAGCGTTCATCTTTCTAAAACCCAAACAATATGAACCACCATTTTTCCCAACTGGCCTTGCAGCTGAACTGAGTGATCAGGGATGAAAGGCCTTTGACGTGTGTGAGTGAGTGTTCAAAAACATCCCTAAGAACCTCCATTGCAGCAAAAGTGGACAAATTACCCTACTGTGTTTCTCACTTTGTGTACAGGGCTTTATTGCAGAACAGCACCTACACAGTCATCTCTTTGCATGTTCATATTGACCCTGACTTTCCTTTATTGATGCCTCAGCATGCATACCCCCACTCCCACCCCACTCGTCCTCTTTGTCCTACCTATCACCAGAGGATATTGTGTTTTATATCTTCTTTGACTTATTACTGCTCTCAGCAGCAGAGTATATGTTGCTTTAATCAATTTAATGCCACCTCCTTTGAACCATGATTCCGACTCTTTCCTAAAACTATTTAAAATGACCTACATGGATTGATCGCACTAAAAACAGAGCTTGGAGGTTTTGAATCTGGGACATTGTGTGTGGCATTTTTTTCTTCTCATTCCAAGCGCCTCGGTGAGCGAGCACTCTCCTTTTATTCCCAGTCGCTTGGTTCTGGTTAATGAAATATTGTGGGGAGAGTCTATTCATATTTAGCTGGCGTAATGGGAAAGAAGAGCCTCTCTAAGCAGATTGCCTCACTCTGAGAGGGCTGTGCTGCACCTCTACACTCATCTGTTATAAGTCAATGGAGCAGGGAGGATGTCAAAATTTGCCGCATAGTGGTACTGATAAGCTTAGTTATTTAGATGGTATGAAATTGATTAAATCTTTGGTTTTGTAAATTCATGGTGTAAATGTAATGGTCAATATGATGCTAGGGCCAATGAGCAGCTTCTAAAGCTGTGTATACAACTAATGATCACTGGACTGGCCTAACAGGGTCTTTTTTGGTTTATATTTCTGTTTTGGCCCAAGGTCCAAGTCAACAGATTATAGAACAGAATTAGGTTTACTATGTCCTCCTGATTCCACTCTTTAAAAAAAAGTCCTGGATATAATTGGGTAATATGATAATGAGTCCAGCACCACCTCAGTATGTTTTAATCCTTGTCCGTCTCTTTTAAATGGGATTTTATGAATACAGTGTATAATTATTAATTGTCATTTATTTATTTTTCACTTGTCAAAAGGCCTCGAATACCAAGTATGTTGCACATAGCTAATTAACTCATTTGCACTTGTTTTGCCACAATAACAACCTTTGTTGTATTAAGTCACGCTGAGCACCTTCGGCTCGGCTCGAGATCCAACGTGTGTTTTGTTTACCACGGAGGAGCTTTGAGTGTGAGCGCCGTTGAAAGTTGACTGCACTGAATGATAAATTGCCCAACACTCACAGTCTACTAGCTGTCTCTGTCTTATGACCTCATCATGTTTTATCAGAGAAATGTCACGACAGTCCCTTCCAAACGCTGACTCACAAAGACGCTCGTGAGACTGTGCACGTTTGCCGCCGCCGTCTTACACTCCCTTTCTGCTCGTGTGTGTTTTCTCAGACCTCTTGGTGGACATGCTGGGAGTCATGGCCAGTTACAGCATCACAGTCAAAGAGCTGAAGCTGCTCTTCAGTATGCTGCGGGGAGACAATGGCATCTGGGTAAGTTAGTGGTGATTTAAAAAGACCCTCTGACGTAAGGAATGATAGTTTCAGATGTTTGTACGTGGGTAGTGTTATCAGAAAAGGTATATTTTTGTTTGAAATACACATCTACTGCACTCTGTCCACTAACTGGTGTTTTTCAAGAGCTTGATTGCAAACATTGAACCGCCCATATTTTACATATTTACAGTTCTTGAATTTATTGTGGTGGGAAAAGAAGTGGCTGCCCTTCCAGGGGCCTCACTCTTCGACAATTCATACAATTTCACAATGACCTTGATAAGTGAAGGAAGAAAGCTGCATTGCAAATAACACATTTCAAGAAGTTCACGAGTGTTGTTTTCTGTAAGAGAGAATAAGAGTCTGGGTTGTGCACCTTTGTCTTGCATTGATGACATGTTTTTATATGTCATCAATGAATGGTGAAGGAAGAAAGTCACAAATAAGGAATACATTTGTGACCATTCATTGAAAAATAACCTAATCTGCCCTTCGATAGAACTGTAGAAGACGCTTCAGTTGAATCCCCACTGTCGGCTCAGGTGGCAGCAGACTAACACATAATCAGAAAATCCCCAGATTATTGTGGACTGTTTGACAGCAGCTGGTATTCATGAGCAACTTTTTGGATTTTCTCCATAAGACACAGACATGTGATACTGTTAAAACTTTGTCTGCAAGGATTATTTTGTCATTTTACAACTCAATTCCATTAAGGCGAGGATAGTGCGCAAAATGTAAATGAAAACAAATGCGATGATGAAAAAATTATAGTCCATTCACAATATAACACGTAACTACATAAAATGTTGAAAGTGGGACTCTAGCTGCTCAACAGTACTGGGTCTTCTTCATCATATTTTGAATTTCATGATGCACCACATTTTGTTTCAGTTTGTTAAAGGTCTGGATTACAGGCAGGCCAGTCCAGCACCCGGTCTTTTCTACTACAAAGTAATGCTGCTGTAATAGATGCACTGTTTAGCACTGTCTTACTGAAATATATAGGGCCTTCACTGAAAATGATGTATTATGTGTGGGAGCCTTGGTTGCTGTGAAACATTCATATACCTTTCAGCACATGATGCTTTTCCACATGCGCTAGTTGCTAGTTTTATAGGCACCAATGCACCCCCATACCTGGAAAGATGCAGGCTTTTTAACTGAAAGCTGCCCGGTCCCTCGGCTCTTTAGTCTGGCGGATGCAGAATCCATGATTTTCTCCAAAAAGATTTTCAAATTTGAACGGATGTGGCCACAGAACAATTTTCCACTTTACCTCAGTCCATTTCGATGAAAGTTTTTGTGGATGGCATGACAAACTGGGTTCATATTCAGTGATTTCCAGAAGTGTTCCTGAGCCGGTGCAGTGATTTCCGTGACCGAATCACATCCGTTTTAAATACAGTTCCGGCCGAGAGCGCAAAGATCATGGACAATAAATACTGGCTTTCGGATGTGTCCTTGCGAACAGATTCTGATAAACTTTTGATGATATATTCTACTGTCGATGATGGAATATCCAATCTCTTTGCAGTTTCTATAGTGGGGCACATAATTCTTAAATTATTCCACAATTTGTAGACTTCCCAGAGGCTCGGCCTCTCTTGGTGCTCTTTTTATACCCAGCCATGTTACTGACTGTTTGCCAGTTAAACTAATGGGTTGCATCATGGTCCTCAAGCTGTTTCTTTTGAGTACCACTTATTTTTTCAACATTTGCTGCTCTGTCCTGACACTTTGGAGACGTGTTGCTGCCATCAAATTTAAGATGTGCTAATGCGTGCCATGAAATAGTAAAATGTCTCACTTTCAGCATTTAATGTGAACAGAATATTTTTATGAGATTTTCAAGTCGTTGCATTTTGTTTCTTAATGAAACTGGTTTGTAAAATGACAAAATAATCATTGTAGAAGTGTTTTTGTGTATTTTAATCAGGAGCTTAAGGTTTTAACAGCATAATATGTCTGTGTGTTACAGAGAAATATAGTTACTCATGAATACCAGCTCCTGGCAAAATATTGTAAAATGGTTTTATTACTAAATGTTCTGGGTTTTTTTTTCCCGCCCTTTCTAAAAAGCTATTATCGTACAATTAACTGTTGTGGAAGCTTAATGTATTGAATATGAAATTAATCATACTGCATTTGTTTGCGGTGTCATTTGTTTAAATGCCACTTAATGGGGGTGATTGTGCTAATAGACTAGATTAACATGGGATGTGTGTGTATTTTTGTGGATTGATTTCTGCGTTTGATATGAAGACGAGGGCAATTTGTGTTTTTTTTTTCTCTTTTGATTTACTTTATCAACGCAACAAATGACTAATTGTGTTCCTGCAGTAAGGGCAGCAGTCTCTATATATGCAACCACCATTTTCAGGGTTCTAGCTAGGATAAAATTATAGCGTAGTGGTGTAGGTGAGGGAGCGAAGCGACCAAGCCCGGGGGGGGGGGGGGGGTGACCCCCCCTTCCGCGATGCCGAGATTTTGGAAATTTAAGGTGAAAATTTGCCATTCTAGGGGTATCCAAAGGGAGAAATTGTACTTTAAAAACAATAAAGTCTTAATGGGAGATGTTCCCATCTTTGCTTTTGGCAGTGTGTTACCTTCATAACGGACCTTGTCAGAAGACATTACATTACACTTAGCTGACGCTTTTTATCCAAAGCGACTTACAGCTATTTAGATACAGGGTATTGGTTACAGCCCCTGGAGCAATGTGGGGTTAGGTGCCTTGCTCAAGGGCACTTCAGCCATGGATAGAGGTGTAGGGAGAGGTAATGGCGGGATTGACATTAAAACTTAGACATAACCAGGAATAGAGATTAAAATTTTTTTTTATTAAAGTAACACACTTTTCAGTTATCCTGATGACAGACAAACAAACAGACAGACAGACAAACCAACGTAACCAAAAACATAACCTCCTTGACAGAGGTAAAAACGCACACTCTTTACTTCAGCTGCTGCGAGCCGCTGAGCGCCTACTGTTTCGTCTGCAGTTGCACTAACTACTGCGCAACCTTTCTTGGCTGTCATCGTCAAAAACAGTAGGGTAAAGCTTAGGTATGACAACAAGTAGGACAGAGAAAGAGACAGAGCATTTGTGGTTGCTTTATTCCACCATCTTTCGTGGAGAGGACTGTTTTTTGTTCTTTTCTCGAGTGCCAAGTCAACTGCACGTTCAGCTTAAATGATAACCTGATCAGCTCATCACATATTGTATGTAAGAAGCTTTGAAAAAGTTTTTGCTTACTTCAAATAGGGACGGGTTAAAATAGGCTACAGCTATTCTAACATGATTTCTGCCGAATCCCGTTACGTGTGCGCTTCTGCGTGTGTGGGTAACCATGGCTACGGAGCACTCTTACCAGAGATTCTAGGAGCCGCGGAAGCGGAGTGCCTCTGCCTGGAGCTACAGTTTCGTCTTCGGTTGTACTGACAGGCAGCGCAACCTTTCTTGGCTGCCATCGCGAAAAAATGTGTCAAGTTTGTCAGAAAGGTGAAAATGGCATTGATCTGGCGTTATTGTACAAATAAATACAGACAAAATTATGGCGTAGCGGGCTGCGACGCAAGTTTGCGCTAGCTAGAACCCTGATTCCTAACCACAGAGCAGCTCGACTGAACTGAATACTTAGCTCGAGGGCTCTCGTTTTTTCTTCACTACCACATTTCCTCATCTTAAACTCTGCCATACGAACCTGTGTTATCCTGGACTGCTATTAGGCATTTTATTTGGTTATGCGGGCTTGATATGCTTTGCTTATAAGTACAAAATAGTTGATCAGGCTTTGTCCCTCAATGAAACAAATATGAAACTCTTTTGCATCTGATTAAGTCAGGCTTTCCAACTAAACATGCGTACACTATTTATTGCATAATTTTTAGCTTTAATTATCCAGTGAAACTGATCTCCACAGTTGTTTACTTTCAGAGCAGTCCCAGTACCTGTTAATGAGATTATTTCTGAACTGAGAGTTAGGAGTGATAAGTGCATGCTCAGCTTTGCTACTGTTGTTCTAATCTTAACTACTCCCCGTAGAACCTTACTGATTACCTCATCTTGCACTCACTTGCTGCATTTTCTAGGAAATTACATATTCCAAGACACCACTAGGAATTCCTACAAAATTACTTTTTTTTTCGTTTTTCATTGGCCAAATCTTGGTTTATAAGTGAAATACAGTAGATGAAAAATCATATAAACACTTTTAAACATCCTGTTTAACCTCATGTCGACTTCTCCTTTAATGTCCTTAGCCACTGTAGGGTTATTGAGGTGTACAGAATGTGTGATGGCTTGGTTTTCACTAACTAATGCTCCTGTCCCACCTCGTCAATATCTCCTCTACTCAGGCTCCAGCACAACCTCCATCAACAACCTCTGGTCCCTGATCAGTGGTCCATACCTTCAGTCATCTCTCTTTACGCCTTCTATCCAATAACTATCAGCAACCCATCCACCTTGCCCCTATTTCCCTGTTCATTCCAATTCCTCCTCCCCCAGCAGCCCTCTCTAGAGACAGATCGATTAAGGGTCGCCATGGTATTGAAAGGGTTGTTGTCGGGGGAAGGTAGAGGTGATTGAAGACTTATTGATCGATTGTGGTGGAGATGTGATGTCACACCATTTTTTTTTCCTTTATCAGAGGCTCTCCAGTCTGCCTCAGATAGGCGGCATCTGTCACATAGTAACGACAGTTGCTCTCTCCTGTCCTGTCCTCTTCCAGCCAAGACATGCCATCAAGCTCTTGTCTGTGTTGAACCAGATGCCTCAGAGACATGGTCCTGATACCTTCTTCAACTTCCCAGGACGCAGTGCTGCGGTGAGACTGACGACTTAAAACACACACATACACTCATCTACAGCACCTACATTGTAAAGAAATTATACAAATATATTCTTTGTGCGCCCAAATTGCTTTAGAGACTTTCATGCGATCCATCTTTACAGTCAGTCAGCAGCACATATTTATGAGCACTGTACACCACCAGCATGAGAAGTCATATGATGAACATGAAATAACGGCTACCAGTTCAATGTTTTTCACCTTTGCAAGAGTTGCTCTGATGTGCGTATCCTCTCCCAGGCTATAGCATTGCCACCAATTGCGAAATGGCCGTATCAGAATGGATTCACTATCAACACTTGGTTCAGACAGGATCCACTCAACAACATCAATGTGGATAAAGACAAACCATACCTCTATTGGTAAGTATTTCACCATTCATCTCTACATTAACAGGAAATAAAACAAAACCCTTTGTACTGATACACTGGACTGAAAAAACGTGTTTCTTTTCCCTGTTTTGCTAAACTTCTAACATCAACACGTTTGCATTGGGCAGTGACGGAGGAGTTTATTGAAGAATGGGATTCAAAAATGGTTTACATCAGGTTTTTGGGTCAGTCCATGATAAAACAAAAGGGGTTTCTTGGAAGGCTCCAAATGTTCTGGTTAAAAAAAAAAAAAAAAATATGACTGTAGAAAATCCTGAAATTTCAGCATCTCTACTGACAACAGCCTTGAAGTGTCTTTTCAAGTTTTTTTTATAAACTTGCCTGTTATATTGCTGTTGATACGACTAAAAAAAATTCTCACAATTCTCACAGCTGAATAAATTAATAAAGCAAGCTCACGCATCTTTCTACTGTATGCCAATATGTGTTGTGAATATCACAAGACTTTGTCTTTTTTAATCCTGGGAGTGATAATGTATTCATTTAGATTTATACTATTTAGTCAAATATGCATCCTGGCCACAGATGTCGAGCAGAAGATCTATTTTACTAGTTTTCAGTCATTTCTTCCTGAATATGAAATGCAGTATCACTTTTGCTCAAGTTTTTTCTTCCTTTTTGGCTGAAGCCCTTCAGATAATGAAATCTTAACTCATCAGACCGAAGGACATGAACACTAAGTAAACAGATAAGTGAATTCGAAGAAAACTTTGAATGTCAATACGCTTCATTGTGAGTGTACAGTTAGATGAATGCCTCAGATGAATGCGGTGGAACTCTGTACCTCGCTGGACTCACTGTCAGTGTTGTAAGTGCAGGCCGTTAGCCAGCGTGAAGCTTCATTAGCTTTGACCTTTTGTTTAATTGAACTCCTTTACCTCACTGCTCGGCCTCTTCTCTCCACCTCTTCACTCCTTGATGTTAACTAGCAGCATCCTCCCTGCACCTCCCCCCCTAACTGAGTCAAAGACTCATTACTGACAGGAAGATTCAATGAGCTCGTCTCATGCAGGAAGGATAACATGGAAGTGAATATGCTTGAGATACCATCGGAGAGATGAGCTGTAATCACATAAAGTGTTAGGATGTAATCCTGTTTCCTTAGTAACCGTTTGTCAGGTTGTCATGGTAAGTAAGGTGCAAGAAAGGGAGGGCACCCTCGTCTTTTTTTGGTCCAGGTCTTATCATCCTCCCCCAGATGCAGCTACTACTCAAGTTGCATGTCTAATACTGGCCTCCACAGCTGTATGAAGGCCCTGATAACACACTTTAATGCCCTCCTAATGTGTAGCAGGGATTCACTTGAGAGGGATTTATATCTGCTCTCTGGCTCTGCTGTGTGCGTGATCCTTCTGGACCTTTTTTTAGAAGTGAAATGCGTCTTAGCTGTGAGACTGTGTGTTTTACGTGGATGCTACGAGTGTGGGAAGAGAAACATTGTGGGCGAAAAATGGAGGGAAGGGGATTAATAGTGTTTCTCACAAACCTGTGATGTGGGACCCCTGGTGATGCTGCAAAGAAAGCACTTTGAAATTCAGCTTTTTGTGACTGGCACTTGCTTTGATAATGTGATATGCGGATGGGTGTGAAAGGTGCCCTGCTTGTTTATTGGTAGACAGGATTGAAATTGGTGCAATTTTTTCTGTAAAACGGGCCTATTTTCTTTTTCTATGACACTAAAATTGAAAAAATAAGAAATGTTTGACATGTTATTCAGAAAATGAAACGTTTCACCATTCATTGACCTCGATTTGTTTTCATTTCTTACTTTTTCTGAATTTCTTTGCAGTTTTCGAACCAGTAAAGGAATTGGTTACTCTGCTCACTTCGTGGGAAACTGTCTTATCGTGACATCATTGAAGTCGAAAGGAAAAGGCTTTCAGCACTGTGTGAAATATGATTTCCAACCTCGCAAAGTAAGAAAACGCACGCTGTTTGGAAGTCCTTGGACCACTTGTTAGATGAGACGGCATCAGTAGCTGCTGCTCTCCTCTATCTTTCTCTGCACTCACTAGGAATGTTGATGAGTCTAGATAAGGTCTGTCAATTAAGGCCGGCGCACTGCCTCTCTACCGCACTGTCAGCATTTTGCTGCTGTCCTGCACACAAACTTGCACGCACGCACACTCTTCCATGCATGCACCTGTAAACAAACACATATTCGCTTGATGAGATGGCCCTCCACAGTATTTGCTGACCCAGTAGAATCCTTGTAGTGCTTAACAAAGTCCCCAGTGGTTCCATTTGATCAATTTACAAGTCACCGTGTCTCACAGCATTTGGTCTGCAGTGTTCATGGGTTAAAATGTGTGTTCATGTGTGTGTGAAGGAAAGAATGCTTACATGTACATATGCTGTTGCCAACTCCCCTTCAACATATAAGCCGGCAGGTCTTTGGGTTGTATTCCTCCCTCTGAAAGCTTACTCCTCATTTTAGTCTTTTCCTCTGGAGGAGTGAATGAGTCCAGCATGTTGCGATAGTCTGTGTTAGGCAAAATTCTTATTGAGAGCTTCAATATGAGAAGGTCAGAAAGAAGATTCTCAGTATTGTTAAGGACGAATATCAACTGCACAGTACAAATTTAACTGAAGCAAACTTGCAGTCATGACTAAAATATCTTAAACGAATCACTACACAGCAGGATGCTGGTGCCAGTAATCTCTAATATTTTCTGGTTATTGAGAACGACCACACTGGTGTAAACAACATAGTTTCCTTACCACCGACTTCAGCAGGTTAGCTTTTATTGTATTTGTAGTTATGATGCGAACAGCAAAGCCGCTGCTCAAAGTAACACTATATTATTAACAAGATCAGACGAGGTGAGAAAAACCTTTGAGACAATGTTCAAACCTAGTGTGATTTAAAAACACAATAATAAGGCAAAAGAAAATGCAGAGCTGTCTCTAACCAAACAGAAAACTCAACATATGGTTAAAGACAGTGTTGAGGAGTTACAAAAAGAGCCCAAAGGGTGGAAAGTAATTTTTTTGTATTTATATTTTGGTTCATTGTTTCATTTGACTTTTTTATTTTCTTTTTCTTTCTATCATCCCATCTCTGAGCAATATTTTTGTATTTTTCAGTGGTACATGATCAGCATCGTCCACATCTACAACCGCTGGAGAAACTCCGAGATCCGTTGCTACGTCAACGGCCAACTGGTCTCCTATGGTGATATGGCCTGGCATGTCAACACCAATGATGTAAGGACACCAATGCTGTCATGATTATAAGTGTAGAGCTCATTGTACAACTACCTGTTGTTGTTGCTCCTCACCAAGTTTGTTTCATGGTGGCGAAAGAAACATTTTCGATGAATCGGCTTTAACTTTTTAAATAAGGGCCACTGTGGCGCTCTCAGAAATCCAGTATTGGACTGCCTTCATTTCACACCGCCCTCCTGTTGGGATCTTGGCAAACATTTGAGGTTTGCCCTTCTGCATCATCAGCTGGCTATGGTAGAGTTGCCCTTGGGCCCCTTGCCAGCAGAACTCAGCCCAACTCAAACTTCCAACTTTTCCATTTACCAGGGGAAAGGTAGCTTGACCTCTCGGTGGCAGCGCAACCTTTGTTACAGTTCCTTTCCAGTTGGCTTTAGACTTTACTGCATTTACTAAGGGCTGGAGTTGTTCTCTGTAAGAAATGTCTCAGCCCTTGAGGTCAAAGTGAGGTCAATTTGAGCAACTCATCAGGAGAACGGGCTTCAAAATGCCTTGATGCTATCTCAGTTTGTTTTGTCTCGAAGACAGAAGATAAAATGCACGTCATCCTACTGAAAGAGCACAGGAGGACAGATCTCATTGTGATAAAGGGCATGAATGGGATGTGGCTAATGAAAGGCGAGTGGACAAAAAAAATGTAAGATGGCAAAGTTGGAACAGATGATTTGGAACAGAAGGAAAAAATAGTCTATTTTTCTTTAGTTTTTTTCTTTTTGCCATCCAGAAAAGCTACTGGGGATGCATTTCAATGTAAAAATCAACTAAATCTTTTTTCTTAAAGGGGTTCATGTGTCTTAATCTACTGTAAAAAAAAAAATTAAAAAAAATAATAATAATAATAATAATAATAATAAAAGAATCTGAATGGTAGTTAACTTGTACTTTTGTTTTTCTTTTCCAGAGCTATGACAAGTGTTTTCTGGGTTCATCAGAAACTGCAGATGCCAACAGGGTGTTTTGTGGTCAGCTGGGAGCCATTTATGTTTTCAGCGAAGCTCTAAACCCGGCTCAGATCTTTGCCATTCATCAGCTTGGCCCAGGATACAAGGTAAGAGGACATGACTCACTGTGACCTATTCGCAGTATGCTTCATTAGGCGTCAGTGCTGTGCACTTTTTGGCGGATGTCACTGGAATATTGTCCTTTCCTGCTTACACTGTCAATTAGTGGTGGCGATCAGTCATTATTGCTCTCAAATGCTAAAATCACCTGAAGAGTGATACCAGGCTGGGAGCCTAACAAGTTTGTGTTGAGATATATAATGCATACAGTGTTTCCTCTTGTTATGGTGCACTAATTCTGGGGTTCAACAAACATAAATGCTTGTTGCATGAACCACTCAAGTGATTCCTCAAATCCTTTATTGCTGTGTCTTTTATTTTGTAATGTGTAGCGACGGCAGTGGCAGGTTTTTTTTTCATATAGAAGCCAGCAACAGTTAACTGAATGTGCTTTAGATTAGCAGATTGAATATGGAAATATAGGCATGAACAGTTAGACATCATACAGTTCTGTATCAGTACACTCACACTATAAAGTATCTACAATTATATTTTCATACTCCATGTGAGCCCAACTAGACACTTTTTTACAGCAATTTATTACTTTCTGTCAAGTTTATTTACACTTTAGGCAGTATGAAACGTAATTTGATAACTTTGAGCTTTTTTAAACACGTCATATAATGTCAACTGTCATCATTTATTCATTACGTTTAAAGTGTTTCAACAACTTAGCCATAGTTAGCTTTCAATTTAGCTATTACAACTGTTTATCCACGGTTTGATGACTATTTAAGTGTTTTACCGTCTATTTTTAGCGATTTCAACTCGTCACAATTTGCTATTTTAAGAATTTACCCAAAATGATTAGCTGATTAGGCAAGGCAAGGCATCTTTATTTATATAGCGCCTTTCATACCACAGGCAACTCAATGTGCTTTACATAAAGACGAGGCATTTAAAAGAACAGCATAAAGCAGCAATTTAAAGAGAAAAATAATAGAATAAAAATGAAAAACACTGTTAAAAGCAATCAAAGAAGAGGGGAAAAAGAAAGATATAAACTCAACCATAAGCACACCGAAAGAGAAATGTTTTTAACCTGGATTTAAAAGTGCTTACAGTTGGGGCTGATGTCTGTTCTGCTGGTAGTTTGTAGATTAGAATGCTAAAAAATGGTACAGTGCTTGGTACAAACTCGAAGGAATATACATGAGCAGATTTAGCATTAGACCCTAAGTTAAAACAGGGTTTAGCATTAATTTGGTAACTTAAAGTATTCATGTGGGATTTCACAGTATGATGAGCCTTGAGAGCTTCAGAATGCACCGTCTCTGCCTCTTGGCCTGGGTTTCAGTGAAAGATGAGAAGCCGGAACACCTTGCCAGCTGTCTCTTTGGCAGACTTGCACGCCTCAAGCCACTTATAGCTTGTTTATAAAGGTGTCCAAAGCTGTCAAGATTTCAGCACCATGAGACTGCCGGAGCATGAGGCAGCTGATGCGAAACCAGCTGCTGGCATTGCAGCTACGTATCCCGAATAAGAAATTTCCTTTAATCATGAGACTTAGCAAGATGAACCAAATGGAGAGAGATATAGATGACGTGATCATGACTGAAAAAGAGAGTTTAGGCTTGTGCTTTGTCTCATATCGGAGCACTAAATCGTATATGGAAGTTTCAGCCCTTTCCCTTTTTGTACTCATCTGTTTTCTCATATATCATATCACAGGCGGTCACTTATAGACTGGAGTTCTCAATATGTTCCTTCTGATAATCACATGTTTGGCATTTGCTGTTTCGCTGCCGTGAATTCTGATTTCTCACTCTGTCACAGCCCACAGTTTCCCGAGGCTGATCAGAAAGATGATTGCTTCTCTGCATGGAGCAGAATGGGCTTCTCAGATGCCCAGAAGAGACCATTAAATGGCTCAGTTGTTTCAAAGCCGCCGGCCTCAGTGTTGGTGCTGTAATGATAAGTGCGTGGGTTTTTCAGCTGGCTCAAGGAGGATGGGACTCAGTTTGTGTCCCTGCTTCTTGTCTTAATGGGAATGTAGGTCAGTTCTTGTTGTCATGGCTTCACGCAGATGATGATGTGCATATATGACAGGGTGCTCCTTGGGTACCGCCTATGCTGAGTTAGGGAGAGCTTTATTCGCGTGTGTGTGCGTGTAGCTGTTCGTGGTGTCTTGGTCTCAGCTGCTGTTAGTGTTACCACTCAATAATGAGCAGCAGACAGACACTCTGCTTGCTCTGCTGAACAAGCCTTCAGCACAGTGAGGAGGCTCATGGACTTCACGTCTGAGGCAACTTATGATGGCCGACACAGTGTGTGTACTGAATATCTGTGTGTGCAGTTTAGCGCCTCCACGCTCCACTAATGACAGGAGAAAATAAAACATAACAACTTGTTTTTCTGTGTGGGCTAAGGTTGAAGGAAAGCTCTGGTGGTCTTTTATCTTTCTGTGCGTGTGTGTTAGTTCTGTATGTGTGTTATAAATGCGTTGCTGGGTGCTCACTTCATCAGGGGTCCAGATGTCCTTATTGCAAAGGACTGCCAACAGTCTGGCCACAACATAATAATAAACAATGCGAGTCTATCTGGGCACCTGAATTGTATTTGTCACGTATACATGCTTCTTGTGTGTATTCCTCAGTTTTTATTATAGTCATAATGAAAATCCATTTGTTTACTGAATTTTGATGTTAGACTTTAACAGTGTTAAATCACATCACAGGGCTTAGAACCACATGACACCATGCTGAACATCTCGAAAAGCTGGGATCTAGGCATTTTTTTCAAAGTGTCATTTCGCCCCGAGCTCTGAGCTTAACTCAAACCAACTCTATATATCTGAAAAAATGCTAAGAAGTGGACAAGCAGTGAGGCAGGAGCTTCTAAGTGCAGCTCGAGAATGGCAAGACAGAATATTAAGGTACCTACTATAGAGTTCTCTTTTGAGTGAGAGGACTTTCTCCTCCACAGTCTCTCGAAGCAGACATAAGCGGGGAAAGTGAGGCGAGCTCTTCAAATTAGAGGGTGTTAACTTTCGTTCTCGTGTGCAGCTTCTGACGGATAGAACTGCTTTGACCAGGCTAGTTTAGCAAAGTTTGGATGCTTTCAAGCACTTATTGGTCTTTATTCAGCAAATGGTGTGAGGATGCAGGAGGAAATAGACTGAGCTGAATGGACTGTGTGCGTGTGCGTGTCGTTATCACTGCAGGCCAATGTCATATGGGCTGCTGTCAAATGTGAGATGATGCTTTCTTTCTTTCTGTGTGTGTGTGTGTGTGAGTTAACAGCACGTGTTTTTAATCTCAGCTGTGTAAAACTTAACATGTGTAAAAATGAACACTTGAAAGACTCTGTGCACTCTTTCAGTACTTTAAAGGCTCAGCAAAGTTCCTTTACGCTTTCACCTACCCGCTTCTTTTGTTAAGCAGGGCAACATTAATACGAGCTCATTATTGCACAGTAAATGAGCTTACCCTGCAAAAAAAAAGAAAAGAAAAATACATTTTGATAAGTGTATTCATTTTACATTCAGGCTATTCAGTGTTTAGAGGGCCTGCTCACCTTCAAAACGAACCAAAGAGCTTTTTTTTTTTGTATTTGGGACTGAGCATCCCTTCACATAGCTACAGCTTTGTTAGTCATTTTTAATGGATGAGCTTTTTAACACCCAGTTATCAGGCCTTACAATTCGCCGAAGTAATATGTTCTGAAGTCAGTAAATATGAACATAGGCGTGTTGTAATTACAATTAATATCTCCAATGAATATGGTTTTGCTGTGAAGAAGGTGTGCGTAGGTGTGTGAATGGAAAACTACTGAAGCAGTCTGAAGATTACCAGCCTCTATCGGTCCCTCTATATATTCGTAAATGAAAGTTAGCTTTCCATGTTTCTGATATTTGGAAGGATGTTTGGAAGACAGCTGAAAAACTTTAAATTTGTATGTGGCACTTTAATGGAGTTAAGGATGTTGCATTTTGTGCTGCTTGGTGAAAACCGCTCAAGGCACATGTCTTGCGTTAGAACTCAGATGAAAGGCTTAAAACGAGACGGGACTGCAGGTCTGTGAGCGGCCTTGGGCTTTCCTGTGCAGTCAGGCTGAGCAAGGCACCTGGGGACTCAGCTGCTGGAAGGGGAAAGCAGCCCCCGCCTGAAGCTGCTGCAGTGCTAAGGCTGGAACAGCAACCTGCGAGCCTTTCATCTGTGGGGCTTCATATGTGCAGCAGCACCGGCACTGCTGCAGGATGCATGAACCTGGAGACCTGTGCAGACAGATATAGACATAAATGCACTACCAAGTACTACCTATAATTCCAACAATTTAGGCACACACTAAGGAAAATTATCTATGTTTGGCTTTTTCTTTTTTTTTATAAGATTGCATAAAATCTGACACGCCTTCCTATACTTTGCACATGCGCCGTAAATAATGTTTATGGTTGAGCCTGCCAGGAAGGATAAGATGAACATGGTGTAATATACAGCTATTGAATAACACAAATGTGTTCATCTTTTGTGTGTTTTTGGTTGAAACACCACAATGAGATAAATGTGGATCTCTGAGTGCTTCTCTCCCACACATCAGCTCCCCCTCTCTGTCTCTTATTCTGGGCTAATTGAATTAGTGCCTCGGTTAGCACTGTGTTCATTAGGCTAATGCCGTGTTGTTTACACATGGGTCATGCTGCAATTAAACAGCCTCCATTTTGGGGTGTTGAACTTGTGCACTCAGACACACTCACAGTTCTCTCTGGACAACCTATTTGTTTCTCATTCCAAGTTTTGCGTCACCCCAACCCTTGACTTCTTCTTCCTCGTCTCACTGCTTTCTCGCTACAGAGCACTTTCAAGTTCAAGTCAGAGAGCGACATCCACCTGGCGGAGCACCACAAGCAGGTGTTGTACGATGGCAAGCTGGCCAGCTCCATCTCCTTTACCTACAACGCCAAGGCGACGGATGCCCAGCTCTGCCTGGAGTCGTCACCCAGGGAAAACGCCTCCATCTTTGTCCACTCACCACACGCCCTTATGCTACAGGTCAGTTCGCCTGTATTCTTCTGAGTAAGACCTTCAGGACCTCCAAATCATCTCCCACATCTCCATATTTGTTCAGCAATGCAGGAAAGCATGTCGGTTCGGTTTCACTCTCAGGCTACTTCTCACTCACATCCACCTCAAGTGCGTTTTTGATGAATCTGTTTCATTTTCTGTGCTTGGAGTACTCTACTATTTTAATTGTTGCTGTTAGTTTAACCAATTGTACTTCATTTGAAGCTTTAGAGCCTGATGTTGTGAATTGTGTTTGTTTTATGTTGAAAGATGTTATGTGAATGCATCCAAATTCAAGCATAAAAGAAAATGTAATTAAGAATCACAAAGACATCAATTTAGTCATGTTGTGGTTTGGTAATTTAGTTAAGAAAGGATATGCGATGAGTTGACCTGGCACACAAAGGTAAACGGTTGTCATTTGCAGCCCAGATTTCTCTCTCAGAGATTTCTTTGTAACAGTGTGTTGTTTCTTTTATATGCATTAAACATTTTAAAATCTGGTGCAAAACTCTGCAAGATACCTGATAGTAGAATCAGCAGAATCATTCCAAGCCAGTCGTCTTAATTATTTTGTCTTGAAAAAGAAGTCATAGGAAAGCTTTTGTCAAGTTAAAGAAATCTTACTAAATCCGAAAGATCTACTCTGACATCTTCTTTTAGTTTGACATCATTTAATGTTTGGTCCTATGAGGTAAATTCAATCGTTTTAGAGATTCTTGTTTTTACTCGCCAATCACTGGATTGGGAGATTTTTTCACTGGACAGCCGTTGAACCCAAAGGACTAAAGGAATACCAGGAACACTTTTCTATGCAGTGCAGTCCAGCACACCCCCACCACTCAAAATAACCTAAGTAATAAAGCAGAATGTCAACAATAACTGAGAGCGTGGCAGCTTCATAGAAGTAGAATTCATGGCAGAGGTGGTTGTGGGATTAATACAACACCGTTGTGAAAGAGAAGGTATCACACAGAGATAGAAAACCTTGAAGTGAACATAGTAGTGACGTCCACCTGAAAAGGAAACCAAATAAAGTAAGATGAATTATAGTCAGTGAAAAGTAAGAAAATATAGCAAATTATAAAGTTTTAAAAAGTCAATCATATTCTCTCACCCTTTTGTGGTTCAGTCGTGTATATAACACACACATATATATATATATGCATCATTGGCCAAGCTTAAAAAACACAACAGTATGCAGAGCAGAGCGTTAGGATCTTTTGGATTTTGCAAAATTCAGTAAAATTAGCAGAAAATTTCAAATTTATTGAATAAAAAGAAAAAGAAAACGGGACATGAGCTGGGTCATTGTGGAATGAGAAAGTATGTATATCATTTAGAAAGCAGGGCTCAGTTTCAGTTAACGTTCAGGTTCCAACTACACACTTTGAAGCCAAACTAACTTTCAACATTTCTATATTTGAGATCAAGCAGATGGCCTAAGTTTTAAGTTTGTAGGTAAAAGTTACTGGTTTTTATCAGAAGTGTGTGACGAGTGCGCGCAGAAAAATGCTCTTGGTCGTCACTAACAGATCTTTAATAACCCACAGGATGTGAAGGCCATTGTAACCCACTCCATCCACAGCGCCATCCACTCTATAGGAGGCATCCAGGTCCTGTTCCCACTCTTTGCTCAGCTGGACTACAAACAGCTCAATGACAGCAGTGTGGACACCACAGTCTGGTGAGTAGCCTGTGGAAAAAGATAAAGAAAAAAATCTATCTGCATGAAAAGCGGCGGCATAGACAACACAAGCCATTGCGTGTGGAGGAAAATGGGCTGAGACGACAGCAAAAAGGAGCTCTGTTCTGCGGCTGATGCCAGAATGGGACCAGATTAAATCAGAATAAACAAAAAGAAGGGGAAAAGAGGAGGTGATGAGTAACATTACAGAAAGATGTATTTGTAAGTCTGTAAGAAGTTTTATTCATCTCAAAGAGTAAGCTTCGACAATTATGCTGGGAGCTAAAAAATAATGGCTTAATAATGGATAGAAATCAGGGGATGAAGTGTCAAAGGACAAAGAGAAACGTTGTTTTCTCTGGAGTCACAAGTGATTTTTACAAAGGATGCATGTGTCCTCCGGCTCCCAGATCGTCCTGATAGCAATCCATCACACGAGGCTTAATGCAGTAACATATCAGGCAGCATCTCCACATCATCTTAGCTGCTGTTGGATCATTTATTAAATATCGTCAGGACGATAACAATAAGAAATGAGACAATCCAGCCGCTTATTAAAAATAAATGCTGGTGAATGTGAATATGGGTGGAAAGAGCTGGGAAGGAAACATGGCGCAAGTTTCCTCGCCCCCTTTGCTAACACACGGCAAAAGAAAATGCACACGGTTCCTGTTGTGATTTCGGTATTTCAGTGAAACGTATGTGTACAATGTGTTTGCTGCAGTGCTACTCTGCTGGCGTTCCTGATGGAGCTGCTGAAAAGCTCAGTGGCCATGCAGGAGCAAATGCTGGGAGGGAAGGGATTTCTGGTCATTGGATATCTACTTGAGAAGGTCAGTACAAAAGCCTCCAACGTGAGGAGTTTGTGTTCCGAGTTGTATTTGTTTGTTGTTGGATAGATAAAGGGAGCAGCCTTGGTTTTTACCATGACCTCCTCCAATGTTTTTCAAAAGGCTTTTAAGCATCAGATTTTATAGCACCTGTTCAACTTGATATCTTCCCAATCCTGGCCATCACGGTGTGCCGTGGTAAAAATAAAGTCCTACTCATCCGGTGGTTATTCTAAAACTAATGCGATGGAAAAAATGAGTGTGTTGTCATTTGTGGTCTCGTTAAATTGAAATCCATTATTCTAACATGTAGACTTATTAATTTGTCCATTCCATTTATACCGTGGAAAGCGGGTTGTATAACAGAAACATCCAATAGAGTGCAACACCCCTGACTACATCCTTCATCCTATCATAATTTAACAATAAACACAAAATCCAAATGCGAATAAAAGTGGGAGTTATTGAAGGTCTTTTTTCTTTCTTTTGCAAGTTTGACCTTGTTGTATTTTTGAATGTTCCAATTGAGTTTTCAACAAAAACACACAATTTAACTTTTGTCTCATCTGCTACGGGAAGTAAGAAAAACAATAATTGCATTGTTGCGATTAAAAGCATAATTGAATGTTCAGGATTACAACGAGCCTAATCTCTTTGAACAGATATCTGCATGAGTATTGAGAATCTTCTGGCGAAGGACAAACTTTGTAGTAACTGCTTGTTGCCTGAATGTTTTTGACCAATCACATTTGAGCAGGTTACACGCTGGTAAACAGTTGCATAAAGAACAAAAGATAAGGAGGACATTTGACAAGATTTTTAAATATGATAAATGATTATGACTTTTTTTTTAAAGAAATGTATAAATTAAGATTATATGTGCACCGAAACAGTGACCAGCAAATGGAACAGGAGCTCTTTCCTGTGGAAGATCGCTTTTCTTTTTGATTTGCATCAATCTTAGTCTTAGTTTTACCTCTTATCTTATTTTCGATGTTCTTTGTTCAGTCATCACGGGTCCACATCACCAGGGCAGTACTTGAACAGTTCCTGTCCTTTGCCAAATATCTGGATGGTTTACCTCATGGAGCGCCACTCCTCAAACAGCTCTGTGACCACGTCCTTTTCAACGCTGCCATCTGGATACACACCCCTGCCAAGGTCTGTTTATTTCTGTATATCTCTTGCAAATGTATGCATCTGTGTGTGTTTTTTTTCAGTAATCCTGATCCAAAAAGGAGAAAATTATGGTCTGAATCTCTTAACTAAAGAAAAGGAAAGTATAATTTTTTTTATTCTGGCTTCCATCAAGTTTTAAATGAATGAATGCATGAAAACAGATGACCTAAACAAAGAGGAAGGACATCTCAGCAGCTTTCATCCATTCCAATAATATAGTAAATGAGTTTAAAGGACTTAAAGCGAGGAGCTGGCACATCGCGCTGGAAAAGGACAGAGCATGTCCGAGGGAAACAAAGACAAAAAGTGACATTTGAAAAGACCCCAGGACAAGAGAGAAATGTGCAGCTCCTGTTTTCCTTCCCACTCTGAGCTAGATGTGAGTGATCCTGGCATTCCCGCAGGGCCCATCAGCTCTTGCCTCTATGATTCCAAAAACTTCTTGACTTCCCGTCATCCTCTCTCTGACCCCAAGAAATGATCCTGGGGACAGCAGTGGTGCCCTTCATGGCATCAGGGGTAAAAACCAAAGAGACGCTAGCAAGCCGTTGATGTTGCTGAGGAGATGGAGTGTGGTAAAGCGGAATCCAGCACCCCGTTTTTTTACAATGATTCTCGTTTTCACCACAAACTCCTTTTTAAAAAAAATTTCATCTTGAATTGATTACCGGTGCAGAAATGCACAGATTCAATACCAGAAGTCACTCTTTCCTGTAATCTTACCTCTGGAGCATTCAGTCTCCCACTGAGCTTTATTATTTTTCTACTTCTCAGAATAACCTTGGTAATATTAAGATCTTACTGAAACGCATCACAAATCCCATGTGAACTGTATCTCTCATAATGTCTTACCTGCTTGCTCTGTAAATGGTCTGTTTTCTCTGCCAAGCACTTCTGGTGAACAGTCTTTTCAGAGAGCGAAATGTTTTCCACCAGCCGCTGTTGTGGCAGTGCAGCCAAACTGCTCCGCAGTGATTAAGGATGTGAGACTTTTGTTCTTCTGGGCAAAATCACACCAGATAAACAGCTCAATGTGTAAGTTGTAATGTAATGAAGGCCTTTCAAGTCGACTGGGTGCGATCTGCAGTCTAGATGAGCTGTGATGTGATATGCTCAGGCCGTGGCCCTGTGCTAATTTCATCCGCTTAAAGAGAGCTACCTCGTTAAGGCTGCTCCTTAGCATGGTGGTCACTGTAATGAGCTCAGAGATTTGTGAGCTGGCTCGATTTAATGTCCATACGACAATGGGGATTGGCTGCGAGAGGAATATGAAGAGGGGGGGAAAAAAGGGGATTGTAACTAGCTCCTCAGATGAGGTTTAATGTTTTCCAGCACAGAAACATAAAAATAACACAAAGACAAAAAAAACAAAAAAACATTTAGTTTCCTCTCACTCCTGTGTGGCTGTCTAGTTAGACCTGCTTTTGTTTGGGCACCATAAACACACACAAACAAACAAGGGACATTTGTCCATCTACTTGAGAATTGATGTGTTAATGTAATCTATACCAACTGTATAAATGATTGTGTGTGCATCCAGGTTCAGCTATCCCTCTACACCTACCTGTCATCGGAGTTCATAGGCACCGCCACCATCTACACCACCATTCGCCGTGTCGGCACCGTCCTGCAGCTGATGCACACTCTGAAGTACTACTACTGGGCCATAAACCCTTTGGAGTGCAGCGGAATTAACCCCAAAGGTCTTGGTATGTTCACACTTAGGCATCGTTTGCACATACAGTATAAAGATATGCTATTTATAAGAAGAAAAGAAAAGGAGGTAGCATCGAAAGTCCTTTTACGGTACTGTTCTTGATGAACTCAACTAGTTAATCAGAGACAGATGCTCAGAATTCTATTACAATCTGAACACTAAGTGTCAACGTTACACACTTGTTAAAGATTGCTGTTAGAACAGTCTGTCTCCTGTCCTGCGAAGGTGTTGTGTCAGCAAACGAGTACATTTTACACTTGTTATAAAAGTGTAGGTAAATTTTAAATTTAGCCAGCGTGGAAGTGTCAGAGCTGTCTTCTCTCCTCAAAATGGCTGATGACACTCAAACTAAAGTCGAACCTAAGGACGGCCTTTCTAGGGTTGAATAAATCTTGAAACTTGAAATAACCAACCTCTGTTTTTTGTGTGTAAGAATAATCAAAAAGTCTCTTTGATTGCTTTAAATTGCTTAAATTTGGAGAGCAACGTAATGCCAGGTGAAAAGGTCTAAAAGGTTCCTTCAGACTGCTTGTTGCCTGTGTTTCCAATGCGATCCTAATAGCGGCTGTCTTTCCATCTTCCGTCGGTGGCAATAATGCAGAGTACTATATATCACGTGACATGAGATTTAGACAGCACCCCGTAATAGTAAACATTGGAAGAAGCTGTTAATTGGGGTCATGAGTCGGGAGAAAAGACAAGCACTGGTATCCAAGTAGATTCAAAATGTATTAAACAATAAGATAAAATGCTTTGAGTACTCTGTCTATCAGTAATTCAGTCCTGAGACCCCACCCCCAAAGTGCCTCCTCTGTGATAAGGGGCTTTTTGTGGGGGTAAATTTATATCTCTGAAAGGTAATTTTTGGCCCTGGTTCCTGTTGTGGGAACTGATGTGAAACTGATTTATGTTGCCAGCGCATTATTAATACAAGAGCACACGTGCATTTAGGGTAAGTGTCTTTCCTCTTAACAGAAACTGTCCGCATGCTTATGGGAATGGCAGACAGCCCCCATGTGGCAAATGATTCAGTGTGTCTGAGAGTGAGCAAGACCTTTCCAGAAGCAGACAGTGCATAAATCTTGTTTACATGGAAACCAGAAGTTCAGTCTCCTCAAAAGACGAGCGGTCTTCCCGTGAAGCCTCCTGTAAAGAATCTTTTTTTTTTATCTTTTGAATTGTAGATGCATCCTTTTCATGTGTCCTGTGAGAACAGTGTTTGTTGATATTTCTTGAGAAAATGCAGCTGTAAAATGTCACATTCCAAACGACACAGTTTCAAATCAGTTTTTCAATTTCCACCGCCTCTGGACATGTTAGCAGAGACAACGTTAACACAGCTTCTGCAACCACATACTGGAGCACCAGAAGGTCAGAACACGCTCTCACTTTAATCAACGTCTTCTTTTGCCCTGGACCCTCCGCTGACTTATGAGTATGCATCCTGTGTCGCCATGGCAACAAACGAATTTGATGGGCAGATCCGAGGGAGCGTTTCGGAATTTCCAATCAAGTGGCTGTCTGGCTTCTTTCTGCTTGGCGATATTGCCGTTTGACTGCTGGGATTCAGCCCCATAAAGAAGCGCCGATAACAGCACAGTAGCAATTAGCCTCAGACACAAACTGACTGCCATTCAAAGCTAAAAGTCACTAGCTGTTGTTTGACAGTACACCATGGGTGCACTTGACAGCACTGTACGAGTGTGATATGCACTAATTTACATAGTAATGGGGAGATGTTTTGATCATACCATGGGCTTTGTGGATTAAAAATGTATTCATCTGTGTGTCAGTCAGAGGGAATGAGGTCGAATCCATGTTGTATGTTACATTTCTTGTATTAGTGGGTTTTTAGCCTGCACTGGCTTTGCGTCTAGTTAGAAATACATTTTTCATTTTTAAAAATAATTCAGTTTTGGTGTTAAATAAAAATTGCTCTCAGAACAACAAAAAGGAGCGCACTGTAGCCAATTAAACTTAGCTGCACTTGTATTGCTTTTGAGGTCTGTGGCTGTAGTTATTATTAATTAGAAATGGAAGATAAATTCCTTCTATTTAGTGAAAAAGAATGGAGCCAAAACCCATAAATAATGGCATCAGTTTGGACTCATGTAAATAGCTGTTTTCTCTACTCATTGTTTGCATAAAATTCTAATCCGTTAAACTAAGATTGTGTTTTGTTAGAATTTATTTAGATATTAGATATCGATGAATGAGGTGGAATTAAAGAAACTCATCATGTTTTTATGTGCCGTTAGTAGCTGCAAGGGGCGCCACACCAGAACAAGCTCACAAGACACATTCTCATGCTTCCAAAAAATGTGGCATTACAGAATGCCACAATGTAAATTGAAGAGTTGGATGTTGGTATGTTTTTCTGAAAAGTTAAGAGAGTGGGCATGTTTACCACTGTGTTGCATCATCTTTAAACAGGAGGCCCAGATAAAGCAGCAACATAGCTGGACCGTGGTTTTAATGTTTTTAAATGATCCTGGTAGAGTTTTGACTTCCATAAGTGCGATCCGTGATGAAATGCATTTACTGTGCAATAGTTTGTATATATTTACTGAGCCCATTCAGTATTGGCTTTCAACTTTAAGATTTCTACAGAATCTTTAAGATTAAGATTAAGATTACTTTTATTATCACACGAATGTTAAGATTTCTACAGAACCTTTCATCACTCTATGTACCATAGGTGATGAAATCTTGGTGAATTATTTGGCCAATTCTGTCACAAAGCGTAGAAATCTTCTCTTATCTTTACTTTTGAGAGACTCGGCCAGTCTAGGATGTTCGATCAATTCCGCATCTTATTAGTTGTGGTCTGTTCCACCCGATATATTTTCCCCTCTTTTTCTTTTTTTTTTTAGCATTGCACTCATTTTTTAGCCTTTTGCTGTCCCTTTTGAATTTTCTTTGAAAATATGTCGCTGCCGTCAAATAGAAATGAGCATACATAACTATATATATATCCCTGATATGTCCCTGATATTAACTTTTACCATTGGATGTCTTATATTTGTACCATATTTAATCCAAAAAATATGGTCTAATGATTTGCAAATCAGTATTTTAACACATTTTAAACGCCTTCCCTCCTTTTCCCATATTGGAGTGGATTCGTTCATTCCCACACACACTGTCACACATTGTGAACATGAACAAAAGAAAAGCACCTCTTTGACTCCTTTGCGGTGTCGTTATCTGGCAGACAAAGAAAAAAAAATCTCATTTGATGTCACACTTACTTGAGAAAAGTGTCAAACTCAGATTAAGGGTATAAGTGGAAGAAAATTAATTTCAAAGAGAAAAAAGACGGTGATTAAGCCTGCTCCTGAGAACCCTCTGTGAAAAAAAGACCCTAAGCAAGAAGGACACACTCACGTTCACCTGGTGCATCCATGCACTCAAGTGATGCAGAGCTGGTGCGTAAACCACAAGTGATAGTCACTGTCACCATTCCAGCAACATGTAGCCGCCTGACAGATGAGGATGATGGATCGCAGTGGACTGCCACCGTGTCATGTTTTTTGCTTTGTGAAGAGCAGGTGAATAAACTAAAACACATACACACTCATATGATTCAAGGCCAGCAGACCATGACAAAGAAATGCAGAGAGAAGCTTCACCTCTTTTCTTTTTTCTTCTTTCACTCGCTCAGTCTTTTATGTGTCTCTCAGCCTACTTCCGCTGGCTTGGCAGCAGTTGGGGAGTTATCAGCTCAAATGTTCTCGGTGCGTCTTATATCCAGCATACAGTAACAGTAACGCTCTTCGTGATTGCTTTTCTTTCCACTCGTGGCATGCGCGAAAATAAGAACGACCCCAAACATCGTGAGACTGTTGAGACAAATGTACACAAAGCCGGAGCGCTTAATAAACTGAACAGGCCTCGGCTGAGACTGATGAGTTTGTGAGCTTTATATAAGTGCATGTGTTGATGTGTATAAATCATCTGCTGAGAAAAAATGGAGAATGAGTGTGAACGTGGGGAGGAGAAAGCCTGCTTAATCTGACGGGGGGTCATTAAAGGAGAGAAATACTTGAAAGAATGGGTCTTATATAATTATTGCTTTCATCTGGATCAATGCATCTTTTACACTGTGTAATACCACATTCCATTAGCGAGTTGTTTGGCAGCAGTTTTGAGCCGATTCATAAGAGCCACTTGCTTCATGTCTATCTGACGTACAAATGAATCAAGTTTAAAATTTATATAAATGTTATAGTTGTCGAAACAAACGTTGTGAATTCGTGTGGCTCTTTGTGGCACATATCTGAAGGCAATTCTGGTCCGTGACAGTTGAATGAATGAGTCACGGCTAAAATGGAGCTGAACGCTCGAAGAAAAACACGGCGACCACTTTCAGATGTATGAAATTGCTCGTGGTGCGTGTCAGATGCTTTTGTGGTTTTATCCTGATTGTTCATCGTCGCAGGCCACACAAGAGCAAGCTGCAGATTCGGCTGCCAGAGCTTTAAAACCAGATCCAGTGGATTACAGGGGGCTGTTTGGTTTGGATCATTCGGACCATCAATCACATTTTTGCAAATGACTACATCTCTGCTGTAATAAGTTAGATTAGTACGAGCATAAAATATCCAGACTGCCAAATTGCCACTAGAGTTAATGACAGTGATTTACAGTTCACAGTTGTAATGCACAGTGAGTGTATGTGTGCGTGTCTGTGTCAACATGTTTTTCCCTGCTCTCCAGGAAGCCTAATAAAACTGAATATCAGTAAACAGTAGGGCTCTCTCAGGCTGAGCTGCAGACATATTTAGCTGATCATTATCAAGCATGAGAAATGGGAAATAACCATTTTTCTTTGTTTTTTTTGTCTTTTCTTAGAAGGACCACGGCCATCCCAGAAGGAGATCATCTCGCTCAGAGCCTTCATGCTTCTTTTCCTCAAACAACTCATACTGAAGGTAGAGTGAGAGTGAAACTGATTGTCTTTGTCGTGTAGTTTTAAGCTGCGGGAAATCACTTTACTTCTTTCATGTTCTCTGTTGTTCCTCCTCCTCCCGGGCAGTGCAGGCTTAATCTGCAATATGGGGAAAAATAACGTTAAAGATCAGCCGCCTGAATGAAGCGCTGCAGCGTTTGTGTTTTTTCGTGCACTTGTATCGATTCGCTCCTGTGACTGCAGCGAGTCATTTTAGGTTAATAAGAAGCATAAACAGACGATCATGAACGCTCTGGTAAACCCTGGTCTGTTTTTTTCCAGGATCGGGGCGTGAAGGAGGACGAGCTGCAGAGCATCCTCAACTACCTGTTGACCATGCATGAGGTAAATGCTAACTTTTGTGTTAACATAGCGTCTGAGAGGGAGACGGTGGGAGCGGTCGAGTGGAGCTGGTGGCAAAATGTGCATAATAATTTGTGGGCTGGAGTTATGGTCCACTTAGACGAGTGAGAGTGTGAGTCAGCTTCAGTGCTGTGACAGCATGAAAAATGGTGCAACAATGGACCGAACAGAATGTACTCCTCTGTAACAATTATATCTATTCTTGCTCTGAAATACCACCTGCTCCTCCACAATCCCCCCTCCGTGTCCACCCCTGCTTCTCTCTCTTTGTCTTCGTAGCCCTCTATTCTTCTGTCCTCTCAGGCTTGTTTCCTCCTCCTCCTCATCCGCCACCTCACCTGTTCAACTTTGCTTTCTTGTCATTGTAGGATGAGAATATCCATGATGTGCTCCAGCTGTTGGTGGCTCTCATGTCTGAACACCCGGCATCCATGATCCCTGCTTTTGACCAGAGAAATGGCATAAGGTGAATGCTTCCCACGCCTGCACTACATGCTCTCATAAAAAATATCAGTTGCAACGCCAAATCCTGCTGAGATGAAAACAACAGTTCACATTATTTATTATCCTTTTCTTTCGGCTTAATTATGTTCATTTCCAGACTTTTTCCTGTCAGTTTATGTGTATTTCTTGTGGCACATGATAACTGCTACACACGTAAAAGAACAAACAGACTTCAAAACACAGTTTAACAGTTTAACATTCAAAATTACAAAAAAATGATTTCGGAACTTTTAGAGTGTCTTTGTGAATTCGCTATTTCCTTGTTCTTGATGTGCTTTAGAGATTCGAAGTAGCATGAAAAATTTACCAAATTCATTAAGATTTTAAAGCCATGGAGTAAGTATTTTAGACTCATTGATGTAGATTTTACACACACGGTGTTATTCTTTGGTATTGTTGTACAAAGTATAATACTTGGCCTTTGTCCCATTTTTCTATAGTCAGTCTGGTCATTTTCTTCCACAGTGGTTTTATGCAGCCGGAACATTCACGCTTTACTATGCCTGAACAGGTTGAATTTCAGCACAAATGTGTAGAGTCTGATTTCTCAGAATCAAACCAACTGTGCTGGCAATTCTCTCAGTGCTTATCTACACTTGGATGTCTTTTTGGTTGCCACAGTAACGCTTCTGTTGCCAGAGAGCTGCTTGCGAAATGTTTTGTGTTCTACCTTTTTTTTTTTCTCTTGGAAGAAAATGCCTCAATCAGCAAACGTGTTGATAACTTTAACTTTAAGAACACTGACCTCAAGCCATGTTCTTTTTTATTTTTTACTTTTACTTGTAGTCCACATCTAAGGTTTTATGTGTGTTTGACATGCTACAGGGTGATCTGCAAGCTCCTGGCCTCTAAGAGCGAGAGTATCCGGGTTCAGGCCCTCAAAGTTCTGGGCTACTTCCTTAAGCACCTTGGTCACAAGTAAGTACCCGTCTTTGTTTTCATTCTTTTTGATTTCCTCCGGTTGTCCCTCTATTCGAGAAATGTTGAATCTCTGAAATGACAGTGCACTTAACATTTTCCAAGGACAGGAAATCTATTTTTCTGTCATATCAAAGCAAAGGTATTGCATCAGTGTAGGGGAGGCTTTGAGGATTCGGAGAGTGAGTAAAACTTCGCTGTGGCCCTCAGAAGAACTGTTTTCTTTGTGTGTGTGAAGGCAATATTCTCATCATTATGTCTAGGCGGAATAATCATTGTGACAGTGTGCACTAGCAGGGAGGTGGAACTTCGATTAGCAGGATTGAATGCTGGGGGATTTATTCATCCCGTGTGACATGCACACCTCTCTCTCCACAGCATGAGAGCAGGCGCCCATGCTGCACCTGAACACTGCATCATCAATCTCCCACCTACTTCATTTAAAGTTTACAGGAGATTTTAGTCAGATTGTACATCTCTATAAAGATCATTTCAATGTTACATCAAACATGTTTTGAATGCTTTCATCAGTTTTACTGTTTTTTTAACCTTTATTTTGTATAACCTTCATATAACCAGAAAAATAGGACCCTTCAGATTCAAAATCTATTCCGCCAGAGTGTTCTGACCTAGATGGGCGGGAGCTCAGTTAGCAATTGTTCCACAGTATTACACATGCAGTGTTACCAAAAGTGGTAAACACAAACAAAGTGGTGGTTCAAAGTTTGTAAACCCTTTAGAATTTTCTGCGCAAATATTACCTTTCCACACATGTCCTAAACTCGGGCTGCAAAATTCCGGTAATTTTTTTAGTGATGGAAACCTTCCATTGGAACTCACGGGAATTTATGGGAATTAACGAGAATAAATTGGAAATTTTCTACATTGAAGGTTGGGAACTTGAATATACTTGGTAATGATATTTTGTAGCATAAACTTGGCTAAAACAACCAGATTTGATGCTAATACAGTTCCTATGCTATCACTATCACTACAGTATCTATGCTATTCCTCAACCGCAGGCACACACTACTTACTGCAGGACTGTTGAGGCCACACCACATACATGCATTGTGCATTCGTCCATCACATGGACAGGTGACTTTTAGAATTCTGAACTTCTAAAGCTCTTTGAGCCCACAGCACAGACAGACTATTGAAGCCACACGTTTGAGCCCAAAGGCTTCATAAAGTCAAGTAAATTTTGATGAGGTAGATGTATTTGATCGACGTTGTTGAAGTTTAACTAGGATCTGGTTAATCCAACTCAGGGTTGCGGGGGGGAAGCCTATCCTAGCTGTCGTTGGGTGAAAGGCAGGGCACACCCTGGACAGGTCGCCAGTTAACTGGCAAACCAGAAAAGCTAAATGTAAGATAGCTAGCACCATTGCAGGCTCTTATCGAGCTGGCTACCTTAAATGTGATGCTGTTTCTGCTGCATCTTGCTCGATGGTTTTCTGTGACCATGCAAAAATACATAGAACATCAGTTGTAAAATATTTTTGATATCTTTCCATTTTTTTCAGCTAACGTCTATATCTCTCTGTGCATTGTATTGCATTAGTGCTATTTATTGTTTTTGTCATCCTATTTAACAGGAAAATGTCAAGTACACCATCTGATGTGTGGAGGAATATTTTCTAAATTCAAAAGTTCCAATGGAAACTTTCTGGAAATTTACCAGAAATTTAACAGGAATGTCCCCTAGTCCTATAAGTAGATAAGGAAAATTCAGTGAAACAAATTAGATAAAAGGATCTAACTTGGCCACTTATATATTGGGGTAAATTATCCAACATTATTCATCTGTAAATAGCAAAGGTGCCTGAAGTGTAGGTTTATCAGATGATTTAAAGGTGAAATTAGAGGCAAATGTTTTCAATGGCTTGGTATTCCCTCTCGAATCCTGTCTTGTAAGCCACAAGGTGTGTGGGGGTGTAGATCTGTGCAGAGATGCAGCTCTGCTTATATTTGCCTTGTGTTTTCTTTCCAGTGTGTTCAGGACATTTTGGGCTGCAACCTATAGGCAGAAGTTGTTTAGCTGTCATCCAACGACAATGTTGGAGGTGTGCCACATTCGTGCTCTATTGGCAGTGTGGCCGTAAGAAATAAAATCCATCAATGCGTCGCCTTCCCATGGGATTGTTTGGAGGTCTGGATGTAAATGATGGGATTGTCGTGAAACTACCGTATATTTAAATTACATTTACTCTGATTTATTGCTGTGATTGAGTGCAGCCTGTTTGTCACTTGCTTGAACAGCGTTGTTGTTACTCTGCAGTACAGGGGAGGATGTTCCAAGCTAGAAATACCTGGTTTGCAAACGGTAAGCGCTGACTATGCATTTAAAGTACAGGGATTCATTAGTCTGATTCTCACAACTGGTTTGTGGAATTGTATTATTTCACAAACAAAGAACCCCAGAAGAAAGAGAGAATGGCATTTAAATCAAAATCAAATCAAATTTATTCGTTTAGCACATTTCATGTACAAACAGTTCAAAGTGCTTTACATAAAATAAAAGCATTGCAGCAGGGAGTGCAAGAAGCATTAAAAATACATAAAATAATATAAAGAGAAACAAATAAAATCATTTAAATGAATTTAAAATCAGGCAACAGTCTAGATAAGTTAAAAGATATTTCATGGATAGACACATGAGAAAAGAAATGTTTTTAACCTGGATTTAAAAATGTCCACATTTGGTGAAAGTTTAATCTCCACTGGCAGTTTGTTCCACTTGTTTGCAGCATAACAGCTAAATGCTGCTTCTCCATGTTTAGTCTGGACTCTGGACTGGACCAGCTGACCTGAGTCCTTGGATTTAGGTTGAACGTTTACAACAACTTAGCCACTGCTATCCAAAAGGAGCATTGCTGTCATCTTGCAGTGAAAAAATGTGTTTGTTGAAAGAAGAACACAACATTCTGCCATAAGAACTTGATTTCATGTTTCATGTCAAAGAGAGTGAGAGCCAGTTTCTCTTCTTACTTTCCTGGAAAATCTACAAACGCACAAACATTCCTTTAATCAACTGAACTGTGTATTTCTATGGAGAAACTGTGGTTGGATTTGCTGCGACTGCCTGTCACTTTTCTCTTCACTGTCCGCAGAGTAGTTTACCTAATTCTGAATGTATGTTTGGGTAACGTTAAGCTCTGTGCAGAAGTAGAGTCAGAACATCACCTGTGAGTAAAATGCAACATTCAATGCAAAATTCACTTGAAAAAACTGTAATTCCTGACGACATGGCTTTGCATCTTATATCGGTGTGAGATTTATGTTTCTGGTGTAAACAAAATGTCCACATACAGCTGAGTTAAGAATCGAATCACTTTCTGTTTTCTCTGAAAATCATACTCTCATATTTCTAGTCTGTAGTCTAGCACTGTTGGGGCATTTTCTTGTCATTTGGTGGCTTCAAGCCCAAAACGTATAAGTCTGTTGGCTTAAAGATACATTTTCCTATGTTCTGATGTTGCCTGTATAGTCAAATTTGAAGGCGCTGCAGCGGTTTAAAAAACGAAAAGAAAAAAAAAACATACATTTTCAGTTTGTCCCACTGTTGAATTTAATTTACATTTCATTGGACGTTTTTTGTATTCAATAAATCCAATTAGTCCAATGTTTGTCTTGAGAAAAGTCACAACAATCATCATGCAAACAAGCCAGTCATTTGGGCATTGGAACAGCATGTCTAATTAGTTAGTTTGTGCTTTGCAGAAATCACATCAATAAAGATACTTTGGTTGTCAACCCTGATTTCTGAGGGTTGCCTATAAAAAGTCTCTTAGAAGCGCAATGTTTCCCCAACGGCAAGTTTAATATTAAAAGCCAGTAACTGCCAGCCTTATGAACGTTGCCTTACAGCTTCCTGCACTGCAGTCATATTGTTAATGCCTCTTGTTCATTTCTCTTGTTGCTTATTTGCTTTCTTCCCATCATAACTGACAAGGCCAAATGGTGTCACCTGCCAATATCAGCCTGTCACCCAGTCAGTGACAATCAATGTCCTTTTCAAATGTCATAAAGCTATTATTAACATGCAAGTGTGCCTTTGTCCCCCTGCAGGAGGAAGGTTGAGATCATGCACACACACAGTCTGTTCACACTGCTGGGAGAAAGGCTGATGATGCACACCAACACCGTTTCCATCACCACCTACAACACTTTGTATGAGGTTGGTGATTGCTGGGCAGCAGCAGCTCATTCACACATTGCATTTCTATGCCAGTTTACATAAGGTAGTTTGTTCTGAGCTGTAGGAATTCAGCTGATTGCTGTGGTGGTTAAACAGAGAGCGTTAATCGTCTGTCTGTACAGATTCTGACGGAGCAGGTCTGCACTCAGGTGGTTCACAAACCCCACCCTGAGCCTGACTCTACAGTCAAGATCCAGAATCCCAGTAAGTACGAAAACACTGCTTTCATCTCTCTATCTATGCGTGCTCTTTGGTATGCAAATGATGCCGTGTTATTTTAATTCAAACAAGCCACAAAGCCTGAATTGAAAGCAGACACTGCTGCCATCCAGCACTTATCGATCAGCCTCGCTCTTCTCTCGTCACTCGCATTTTACTCTCATCCCAAATTCTTTTCAAATTTTTGCCCCTTCTTTTCTCCTCTCTTCTCTCGTTGCGATCTTCTGTCCCTCTTTTCTCATGCCACCCAGTGATTCTTAAGGTGGTTGCTACGCTGCTGAAGAACTCCACCCCCAGTGCCGAGCTGATGGAAGTCAGGAGACTCTTTCTCTCCGACATGATAAAACTCTTCAGTAACAGTCGCGAAAACCGACGGTAGACGCACAAACATGTCTTCACTTGTTATTCAGCCACGTGCCATTTGCTTCTTGAATTGATCATTATTTTAGTGACATGAAGCTCAAGCTGCATCTAAACTCACATAAACTGTTTGTGTTTCTGCACCAGCTGCTTGCTACAGTGCTCTGTGTGGCAGGACTGGATGTTTTCCCTCGGATACATCAACCCCAAGAACCCGGATGAGCAGAAAATAACTGAGATGGTGTACAACATTTTCAGGATCCTGCTCTACCATGCCATCAAATACGAGTGGGGAGGGTGGAGGGTCTGGGTTGATACCTTATCCATCGCACACTCCAAGGTGAGGGCGCACATTTAGGTCTTAATTATGTGAAGAAATAGCCCTTCGTGATCTATTTCGCATTCATAGAGTTACCTTTTTTGTTTGTTATTTTGGCAAGATGTGCACATATTGATCATGACAATGATTTCGGGTGTTGAGACTGAACAAAAATGAACAAAAACATTGATTTTTTTTAAACTACTGGTTGTTGGTTGGAATTCATGGTCTGAAGTTTTAATTCACCAATTTTCTCTTTGCAGTATGAAAGTAGGGAAATATTATGGATGACAGTCTAATAGCCCTGGGAGGCTTGTGTCCTAGTTTTATCCATCCAGTTTGAAGAATGATAATCTGTGAGACCCCCCTAGGACTACCTGGTGGTTATAGATGTGGAGGGAAACTATCGTCTCACACGACACATGTTCTGATCACATGACCTGTTCTATCCCTCCGTCTGTCACAGGTGACCTATGAAGCCCATAAGGAGTACTTGGCTAAGATGTATGAAGAGTACCAGCGCCAGGAGGAGGAAAACATGAAGAAGGGGAAGAAAGGCTCTGTGTCCACAATATCCGGCCTCTCAGCTACTCCGGCCCCTGTCGTCAATGGCAACCTGGAAATCGATGACAACTCCCAAACTCAGACACCTGAGAGTGAGGCTGAGTACAGCGAAGGGGCCGGGAGAGACTCGCGCAACCTCCTCGCAGACGGTGCCGTGAAGCGACCGAACGGAGAAGCCCTGACACCTGGGGAGCAGAACGCTGCTCCGGGGGTGAGGGTGGAGGTCCATGACCTTTTGGTGGACATTAAAGCGGAGAAGGTGGAGGCCACAGAAGTGAAGTTGGATGATCTGGACCTGTCTCCAGAAGGCCTTAGTGGCGGTGGAGGTGGAGGTGGCGGGGGTGGGGTAGGGATGGAAAATGGACCTCTGGTAGAGGTGGATTCTCTCCTTGACAGTGCTTATTGCTCGGTGGTTCAGAACCTAAATGGGAATTTGGCACCGAAAGAGGACACACCGGGCTCAGGGGTTGGTATAGGAACAAGCCTGGGACTTTCGGGTGTCAGTCTGGAGGATGATGGGAACATGGGTCCACTCATCACATTAGCTGATGAAAAAGACAGTGTTCCAAGCAACAATGGATTTCTTTTCAGCAAGGTATGATGGTGTCATTCTTGTCGTAGTGTTATTCAGATCAAGTCTGTGGAGCCGCATCCTCTCCTGCTGACCTAGAATAGGACTTCACCCATCTGCTGTTTTCTCTGCTAATATTTATCCTCTTGTAGTTTCTTTACTTTCCCAGGTGGAGAAAAAGGTTTTACCAGCATACTTTTCCTAAAGTCCGTTTTTTTGTTGCCTCATGCATCTTCCTCAGGTTGATGAGAAGTTGCTTCCAGCTCTGGCAGCCACAGACCCCCTTGTGCTGCCGAGTCCAGACCAGCCCACTCCATCAGGCGCAGTCCCAGCTCATTCCACCACCAGCGCCAGTGATGACCTCAGCCTGCTGGCCCACATGACCAGCTGTGGCTCTGATTTAACACAGACTCAGAGCCACACTTCCGGTGAACTTCCAGAGGATGGACCCTTCAAGATCCAGAGCCCTCTTGCTGACATCAGCTCTATTGCTGAAGCTGAGAGTCAGACACAAATTCAAGGAGCCCCTCGACCAGATTTTCCAGAGGGCGAGGGTACATCTGGGGCAGAAGGAGAGTCTGCGGGACTTAAGACTGGGGGAGATACAGCCAGCACCACCTCTGACACAGAACGGTCAGATGATGGCAAAGACAAGGACACAAAGAAGATCCAAACTACAGAAACTACTCAGGTGTGTTTTTAATTATTGTCAATGATGGAGAAAGTGAGTTGCAAAATCACTCTAAATGCACTTGTGGCTGTGTGTGGGCGGTAGATCAAATTCATGGATGAATTGAAATGAGGGGTTTTCTCTTTAACTCTCTTTAATTTCTCTTTAACTTTCACACACCAGCCCTCTCCCTGGGGTTCTGTCGGTCAGTGAATGCCTTCTCTCCTGCGTTTTCTTCCCACAGAGACACAACGTGGCAGAAATCAGAAAAACGTTCTCACTAAGGCTAAAATCCAGGATCTCCTACCCTACCTTTAAGTAGAACACTGACAGCTTCAGATTTCACAACCAGGAGTACAAATAGAATGATACGTTTGAACATAGTAGGAAAAAAAGGGAAAAATCAATTTTTTTTGATAACATTCAATCTGTTAATTGATTATTCGGTTAAACTTCTGTTTTTAAACTTTTATCCTCGTGGAGGCGCCTTTTTAAAGTTTTGAACAGAGTTTGAATGCGCCCTGTGTCACTGTCAAAGATCTGTACATTCTTTTGTGGTATATCTTTTCAAAATGGGGTATTTAGGTTCTTGGAAATTGTGACGATGTTATTGAAACATTGTTCAAAAAGCACATTTTCTGTTAACAGTGGCAGGCTTTGGCATTTTCTTTCTCTCTAAACAAGCATATATTCTATTTTTATTGTTAGAATAAAAGCAAAACTTGTCCTGAATCATTCTTTTGTCATTTGCAGTTTGGTACTTGATGAAAGAAGCAAAATAAACTGATTAAAATCCAAAATTGAATTTGGTGGGGGAAACCCACTGCCACATGGTCACATGGTTTCAGCCATAAAGGGGCGCAGAACTAACCTTTCCCAATAGAAGTTAATGCAAAGTGTTTTTTCCTTTTTATTTTATTCATCAACTGAAAGTAAAATTGAATTTTATGAATGACCAGTTGACCACATGAGCAGATTTATATCAGAGCAATAAGACATGTGGGGAAGACCCTCTGCAGGCTGACCGAATGGTTGTCCCCACCTCTGCAGGCCCTACACGGTCGCACTGCAGCACAGCTGGAGCGGGACCTGCGTGTCGATCTGGGTTTCAGGGGTATGCCCATGACGGAAGAGCAGCGGCGCCAGTTCAGCCCCGGCCCGCGCACAACTATGTTCCGCATCCCAGAATTCAAGTGGTCTCCAATGCACCAGAGGCTGCTCACTGACCTGCTGTTCGCCCTGGAGACAGACGTGCACGTGTGGAGAAGGTGAGTTGGGCTGTTTGCATCTCTTTGTAAAGGTCTGCTGCTTTTATCTGAAATTGGACGAGTTGAATCACCCTGCCAACTCTGATTTCTTTTATTTTAGCCACTCCACCAAGTCGGTGATGGATTTTGTGAACAGCAATGAGAACATCATCTTCGTCCACAACACCATCCACCTCATTTCTCAGATGGTGGACAACATCATCATTGCCTGCGGGGGCATACTGCCTCTCCTGTCGGCTGCCACCTCCCCTTCTGTAAGTGGCTCCGCTCTTCCCCTCTGTGGTAGGAAAGAGAACTGCAGCTCTTTTTTTTGTGCCTGCTGACGTAAAAGAACCTGCTAGACCTGATTCCCCTCATCCACAGAGCTGTGTTTAACTTGCATAATTGACTAGATTAAGTCATTCTTTGTGTCTGATAGCGGCTGTTAACATGGTGTCGTGTCAGGTTTAAAATAACTTCAGAAGTTTCAATGTTGTGTTTGCAAAAAAAAGCTCTGTTTCATTTGTCAGTAATTAGAAAGATTTGTGAACAAATTAAACTTTTAAAAACATCTGATTTCCTCTCATCAGTAACTCCATATATTCAACTATCAATCTAACACTATATTTTAACCTTTATTTAAGCTTTATTCTAACCTTTTCAATTAACTCTGTTTAATTTGATGGTTTGACTAACTCTTTATTTTAACCACCTACACATTGTAACCTTTCCTTTCCTCTCTGTGTTACATGTATTTTGTATTTTTCTTGTCTTTCTTTGTCTCTGTTTTTGTCTGTTTTGCATGTGCAGAGTTCTAAGAGTAGTGCCAACACTGTAAGTTGTGTTTTTTCTCCCTCTCTTTCACTTTGACTAATATTTCATTTTGATTTCTATTACATTGTGACTAACACTAACCCTTACCTGTCTGACGTTCATAGTTTTTTAATTTGTTGTGCTTCTCTGCTGCTGATCAAATCTCCACCTTATACTGTTTCTATCTGTCGTGAGAATGCCTTGTTCTCGCTACCTCAAAGTATTCTAACACTGTTAGAATATCATATGGAAAAGGGCAATAGAATGGCCCTGAAATGTTGAGAAGTGGCTCGATAATAAATGCAAAGAGCTATGAGGGGATTTTTTTTATTTTGATAATGGATCCAGTGTATTTTATGAGAGAAAGAGCATGAGAGTTTTCCTAAATTCCTCTGGGGTTGCATCTGCTAAGAATGTCCCATTTGTATCAACACTAAAGAAGGCAGGAGGAGCCGGACCCCAGAGGGGTTCAAAGGGAGAGGAGGTGACCCCTGTTCCTGGGGGAGGAGGCGCAGGGGGAGAGGTGCGTACAGAGCCTGAGACTCTCATCATCACCAGAAGAGCTAAGAGCACCAAAGCCCTTCTGTCCTCACCCTGTGTGTCTGTTACTCCCCAGCTGTCTGTGCTCACTTGCTCTGATGAGCCTTCAGATGCTTGCACTTTGTTGGCTCTCCACAGCCCTGCACATCCTGCTTACTGAAGCAGTGACACAGCAAACCACGCGCTTGGTTTAAACCCCTGTTATGCTGCCTTTAGATTTATTTTTAATGCAGACTTGTGTGTGACTTTCATATTTTAAAGGGACTTGGTTTAAAGTGTCATCTAATAAAGTACAGTCAAAACAACCTGTCTTGACACCACTTCTGCCAATAGGCCACACTGTTATTGTCACAATCCCACTGTCACCATTGCCTGTGTGTCATCAGGCTGCTCTTCCTGTGTGTTATGTAGAGCACCCCATGTTGCCAGATTTCATCAGTTATTCATAAGTTGGTGACTTATCCAGCATGATACTGGAGGTTTTTTTTTTTTTTTTTTTTTTTAAATCTCTCTGATTGTTGGTGAAAATGCCATAACTGTTGTGGTCATGTGAGGCCCAAGCTGTGTACATTTTCTTCAGGGTAATAATCTAAAAAAAACAAGCACAAAAAGAGCCTCCATTTAACTGCATTTAGATGCTCGTGTTTCACAGAATAACTGTCAAGCGTGCACGTATCTTCTTTTTTTTTCTCCCCGAACCAGACTGAGTTGGAGAACATCGAGGCAACACAAGGGATGTCTTCTGAGACGGCGGTCACTTTCCTGTCTCGTCTCATGGCCATGGTGGACGTGCTGGTGTTTGCCAGCTCCCTGAACTTCAGTGAGATTGAAGCAGAGAAGAACATGTCATCAGGAGGGCTGATGAGGCAGTGCCTCCGCCTCGGTGTGTGCTTGTTTGTCTATCTATTCAGTGTTAACTGCAACTCAAACAACTTGCTCTTGCATTAGACTCACAGCTTCGTGGCTTTGTTGAGAAAGCCTACAACTGCTGCTGTTATCAGAGGTGACAAATCTGTTGATTAATCTTTCAGCGGTTTAGTCTTGAAGGAACGCATTATGCTCTTTCTGTTTACCCAGATGACAGGTTTAAATTGCTTTGTCTGACATTGCAATATATATATATATATATATATATATATATATATGTTCAGTTCAAAAAGATTTTACTGTGCATTTATTATTTAATCTTACCTGCTGGAAAATGTTGAATTATAGCATCTTTGCTAGATAAAGTTAAAGATGTGAAATAATGCGTTTCTCAATTTGTTTGTGACTGACCGAGAAATAACCCTGAAAAAAAATCTTTAAAAAAGGGAAAAACAAATTGATTCAAAGCTATTTTTGAACTCTCTCAACTGAAATGTTGAGTGTGATGGAAATTCTTGCGAATTAGCTGGAAGCGGTGCGATGACATTGACTCGCACAGAAAAAAATAAAAATAAAAAATTTGACCTGAAATGCTTTTTGAAAATAGAAGTGCGAACCGGAAAACAAGTTCATTTCAAAAATAGTACAAGCAGCAGTATCTGTCCTCAGCTCCTACCATTTCTCTCTCGCAGCACGCGAGCAGCGACTCTTTGTCTCTCTGTGGCGCCGGTTCTATGCAGACAAGTATTCATTGTTACATTCAAGTGACCTGTTTGAAACACTCTTCTGTTTTGGCATCTAGCGCAAGGCATTGATGAGGTCAGAGTCGATCCCTGATTACACATTTGACCTACAGTACGACCCATTATCCAGCACAGAGAAAGTCTTTCCAACTGTCATTCTTGTCTCTTGTGTCATATGATCCCTGAGTCTGACTGTTAAACTTCATCATGATATTGTGTGCACCTACTGTGCTTGTACTAGTCAGGGGTGTTAAAAGATCCAGAGGCAGAGCAACACCCTCTCCAGATTGACAATCTATAACGTTTTATGCAGTACTTTGCAAACAATGATTCTTTAGCCATTTGACATAAAATGGTTGCATTTTGAAAGTCAGCTGTTTAGGTAATGCTTCTCAAAGATGCTGGATACGTGGAGGCCTCAGGCTGTCAAATATACAATTGAGTTGTTTTTATAATAGCTTGTATTTTAGGGGGTTTTCCACTGTTTTCTGATGAAAGAGCAAGTCATCAGTGACATAACATTGCGCTTCAGGACATTGTCATCACCTTTTTTTCACAGTTTTCTCTTGTTGCTGTGTTACAGTTGGAGGATGCAACGTCCTTGGTCATTGCCTTCTCTTGTCATTTTAAAGTCCTTACTAATAGGCTTACTAATCGGTATATCCAGGCCGTTTCTTGTAAAAACTGCAGTAATGGAGGCTTCCCTCCCTTTATGCCAAAGTCCGCTCTGCTCCGGTTGGTCAGCCCCTGTTGGCTGATCAGATCCCACCCACTGTTCCACATTTGCTCTGCTAAAATTTCAAATTTAAAAACCACCCAGAAACCACAGCATCAGACAGAAAGTTAAAATATGCCCCTGTGCTAAGGATGCCATGCTGGATGAAGACCACTTCCACAATATATTTTCTTTTGTTGTGACACATAGAGCTATTTTGAGAACAGGCAGTGCAAGAAACATCATATGAAAACTCTTGAATATCAAAATATACTGTTTGTCAGCAAGAATACTTGTTGACAGACAGTCACACAAATGGCTCTGATCGCATACCTCCACCTCACCTCTAGTGTTGGCTGATGGATTAACCGTCAAACTGAGCCGCATGTAAATCACTGATGAAAATATCAATCACTTCTGTTGTGGTTGTAGCCATCATATGATACTTACATTGTTTCCTCTCTGCGTAAATCAGTGTGCTGTGTGGCAGTTAGGAACTGCCTGGAGTGCAGACAGAGACAGAGAGATCGGAGCTGCAAGTCCTCGTTAACCAGCAGCAAGTCGCAGGACAGCCTCCACAGTGCCTCCACTGCCAGCAAGGTACCAGACGCACACACAATGAAATACACGACGTCCTGCAACACTTACAGCCAGACACAGAAACAGACAAATGTGTGACACCTCGCTATTAATGTTTTATACTCTATTCTTAGCAGGATCCAGACAGACTTCTGCAGGATGTAGACATCAATCGTCTTCGAGCTGTGGTTTTCAGAGACGTGGTAAGGATGTGTGTTTGTGTATTTTTAGCCTATAAAACATTTGTTGGGTTATGAATACAGTACTAGAAAATGTCAAGAGTGTTTGTTGACTGAAGGTTCTTTGCGCTTGTGTTGTTTTTGCTGTAGGATGACAGTAAGCAGGCTCAGTTTCTGGCGCTGGCGGTCGTTTACTTTATCTCGGTTCTCATGGTGTCCAAGTACCGAGACATTTTGGAACCCCAGCGGGAGATTGGCAGGTCCACCAGCCTATCGGGAAGAAGCATCCGCCAAGAGATAAACTCCCCAACCAGTACAGGTGGTTCTCGTTTTTTTCATTTTGCTGCAACATCGTGTTGGACTGCTCAGCAATGACTCATCATTGTGAGGTTGGCGGGAACACAGACTCCAGGCACAGTAGAATACATTTATCAAGAATATGACATTATTAGAAGGGAGAGGGGAGGAAGTATGAGCAGCATTACACCAGCAAGGAGAAATGGCAAGAAAAAATCAATCTTGGAAAAATACCTTGGAGAATTTGTGGTCACAGAGATTGTTTTTGTGCAACTCTACAACCATTTACATCTTAAGGGAGATTGAATCCTTTATTCGTGTGTCCTTGACCTAGAACACCCATCCAGCGCCTTCTCAGATCGTGACAAACAGACCCCCACCCCAGTGGATGACTCTCCACGGGCTGGCCTCCCCCACACAGACTCGGGCATCGGAGAAGAGGGCCACGTGGCTGGATCCCTGAATGGCTCGGAGATGGGTCTGGGGCTTGGCTTAGGCCTGGTGGGGAGAGAGACGGACAGAGACAGAGACAGAGACATGGGAGGCGTAGGAGGAGGTACAGATCTGTTGTGCAGTCTGTCGTCTGATGTTCAGAGGTCACAGGAGAGCCTACTAGATTCTCCCCACAACCCCAGCTCCAACCAAGCCCCGCCTTCGTCCATCTCCAGCATCAGTCAAACAAACAAAGGCATCAACGTTAAGGTCGGCAATTGATATCCTCATTCGGTCCAGACTGCTCAGATATGTTCCAATACTAGAAAAACTCTATTCAGTATGTATATTAAGATATTTCTTCTGTGAACATCCGATACTCTGTATACTTTAATATTTACATTCTAGTTATAGAATTTCATCATAGTTATCGATCATCAGGGTTCAAATTATTTGCACTTTCATTTACCCCATAGTAGTGAGGTGTCCTTAGGCACTTTCATATCAATCCATCCATCCATCCATTTTCTAGACAAACAAGCGCACACACTCCTAAGGACAATTTTTAGAGACACCACTTAACCTCACATGCATGTTTTTGGACAGTGGGAGGAAGCTTAACGCATACACGTGGGAGAACACGTCAATAATCAAGCTACCTGTAGATCTAGCTGTTTCATTGTGGTTGAATAATAAGAATGAAACCAACATCTTTCCATATGCTTTTTTCACATTGGAAGTTATGTTGTATCAAAACACGCATGCTTTTAACGTCTATAGAACATTTATAGGTCACTGCTCGCACAAAATATTAAGCTTCTTTTTGTTTCGTAGAATCTTCCAGAGGCGATAATGTTTTGCGGCGTAATGAACATTAAAGCCTGATGGGAACCAGATTTACCCGTGTCACATTACGTAGGTCACCAGGTTTGTTGCTTTCTTCAAAATTGCAGGAGATCCTGAAGAGCTTGGTGGCGGCCCCCTTTGACGGCGCAGAGTTGGGACAGGAGTCTGGACCGACGCCCTATCACCCAGACCCTGCCTTGAAGACGCATCCAATGCTGCCCATGCAGTTCCACTCATTCGACAGGTGAGTCCAGCTTCTGTTGGACGAGCAAGGTGCATAAAAACAGGCAGAGAAACAGCAGTCAGCTCGGTCTTACACATCCATCAGTTAACCCATTGTTACAGCCAATACGGATGCGGTTTCCCTGCTGTTTTACATCACAGCCATTCCCGGAGATTCATCACCTATATTACAAAGAGCTTTAGATTTTTGCCTCTTGTCCAGACTCTTACTACACAGACTTCCCAATAAGTGATAACGTGCTGCAATCTCCTGCGCATCAATTAGCCTCCCCGATCCTGCTCCGCCACAGTCTCTGAGAGCTAAGCTATTGATTGAGGACACGGTGAATAATTGATCATTGATGCTGCTCGGCATCCATCTCCAACATGTCAACAACATGTATCAAGTCTGTCTTCAGATAAAGTAGGCTTGATATATCTAATCCATCTTCTCATATAAATTACAAATATCCCTTCGTAGAAAAAAATCGAATTATCTTAGTTTTTAACATCAGGGATATCCGTTCAGATATCTGTTTTTAACAGCCACAGCTGTATTACCCATGCGTTTTACATTTATATGCGCACCATATGTCTATGTCTGAGTCCTGTCTTTGTATGCTGTCCTATTTTAAAAAGATTTGTGAATAAACACCTTATGCATACGACTATGATTAATTAATTTGCTTCAAAAAAATTTAACAGTGGGCAAAGAAATGCTGTTTTTGTTGCTTATGGATGCAAACCGACAGTGGATAGTTGCTCCATCTGATGTTGTGACTTCAGCTGAAGTCTACTGTCTGTTCATGTCGCCACACACTGCAGACGTGGGGCTGACACAAGCCAGTACATCACAGTAGTGTGTCAGTTTGCCTCATACCTTTGTGTCTTATCTTTTACAGGAGTGTTGTGGTTCCAGTAAAAAAGCCACCACCTGGCAGCCTGTCAGTCAACACAGTGGGCACACCCACCACCAGTGGAGCAGCCACTGCAGGCAGCACACCAAACATTTTTGCTGCTGCAACAGCAACACCCAAGAGCATGATCAACACTACAGGTGGGAGATTATACATGGATGGTGCAGTCATAAATATACTTTCTCCTCAAACCTATGTTTATATCGTTTAGGTTATTTTTGTTGGATTTTTCTGCACTGTCACTGTTCGGAGTGCAGAATGAGAAGTAGCCAACAGAGATCTGCAGAATGATAAAAGCTCCACAACTCAAAGGCTCCTCGATCAAGCAGCAATGCCTTTCTGGTCTTACATCCTTAATTTCACTATGAACCTGGAGATCTTTTGAGGATTAGCTTTCGTCTATGAAGGGCCAGATGCAGCAAATCTACGATATTTTACGCAAGTTTAGTCTGGATGCGACTGCACTTATCACATTGCTCTTAATTAACACTCCCTGCAGAAAGAAGAAAACTCTCTAAGAAAGAAAAATACTACACATGTATGTTAACAACATGAGATGCAAATAGACATCAGCTGACATGCAGGCATCACATTCAGCAGATCCATTGTGGCTGAATTTATTTGTGTTCAACTCTCTGTCAGCCTAATGGACATATTGTGCTGTATTATATATGCATATTGGACAAGAGGGAGGGTTTCTTCCTTGGAATCGATTCCGTATATTGATTACAAAGCTATTTTCACAAACCATTACCAGAAGACAAGCAAGAGTGTGTCCTGTGAAATACAGTCCAAATTGAATTTGTTTGTTGTTACTTATACTAATATACATACAATATTACATACTAATTTTTGCCGTGCTTGATTGATGATTTATGTGTTATTTCTCATCGCTTTCCTTCCCGTCTCTTTGCCCTATCCAGGAGCCACAGATTCTGCTTCCTCATCGTCCTCCTCCTCCTCATCATTTGTTAATGGCGCGACTAGTAAGAATCTGCCTGCAGTGCAGACAGTGGCTCCCATGCCAGAGGACAGCATGGAGAATATGAGGTGTGTGCTCTCACAATCTCAAATCTTTTCAATCACTCGGTTTCCCCCCACGTTTTTCTTTTTTTTTTTTCCTCCTTTTGGATTTTCTTAATGTTGATTTGTCTGGTTTCTCGTGTGCCTGTCCCTTTTCCACGTCATTCCAGTCCCTTCATCCTTCCCAAAGAATTCTCACAGTTCACTTAAACAATCATTACTGACATCGAAAGTTAAATGAGTTTTTTTTGTCGAAGAACCTTTAGGCTTGAATAGCAAATACCAATCAGTCACAGTAGTTTTTTGAGGAACTTTGGAGATGCGAAAGAATCCTATGTCCTGATAAAATAATCAACCACACAACCACTATGTAAAGGCCTCAGGGGGGCGACTCTTGTATTTTGAAAAAGTGGTCTGACTATGTAGAAGTCTATGATAACTTGATCCTATTTTTCTCTATCTGTTACCTCAGTAAATATGTTTCTAATGTGTTTGGCATCTTTAATAGCTACTTTGAAGGCTTATTTAGTTTATTGTACATTTATTGCTCTGTAAGTAAAAAAAAAGACAATAATGATGCTTCTGGGCAGTTCTAACCATAAAGGCTGCATACTGTCAGAGCAAGATGGCAACTGAGATACTGAAGTTGAGGCCTCAGCGGGTGATGCCACAGTTGCTGACTTCATAGTCTGTGAGTTGTGGCAAATAACTGAAGATTACATTTTTTTTTTGTTTTAAATAAATGCAAGATAATTGCATCCCTACAGTGCAGTGTAGACTGTAAACAAGACTTTTAAACTTTAATTGATATAGATTTGTTTTTGCACATGAATCTCATTTAGTTACTGACTTGGTGATGGCAGTGTAATTTTGTGGATTCACTTAACTGGAAAATTGCCCTATTCCTTTTGGATGAACTCAATTCATTTGTTTGCCACCAACTGAAGCGATTCATTAAAGTTTGTTCCTTTTTCAGTGTAGAGTTGCATCGCCTTGCATTGCATTTTTTTTATTTCTGTTATCGACAGATGCAGTGCTCAGTACGTTTTTTTCAGAACTGAATAAACCTGCAACAAGCGTGAAGAGACTAAATGTTAAAAAAAAATACCTTTTAGATAGGCCACCCAGTTCTTTCAGTGCTCACTTGATAACCAGTTCAAAAGACAATTTCACATCAGCTCCTGCAATCTTGGTTTGTTACACAACTGATTGGTCCAGCCATTGTATCCAAATTTACCGTAATCAGGCAAATTATTGTAATAGCACCGACTCAGACTAAACTGAGGGAAAATGAAGCATGAGTTCTCAAAGGCATCTCACTTTCAGGCTAGATATTGGCTAATGTTATCAGCTCGTTAGTCGCTCTTATTTGCCGCCGTCGTGCACACACACCACCAACACATCTCACTCTGCCCAACACTACGGCACTCTTCATCACTGGCATGGCGATTGTGTTTTAATGTCCTAATTTACAATACACGGTAGAATGAGAATCCACCAGCACTTCAGAGAACATGTCAATGAAACTGTCATTAACGTGAATCTGTGTCTTGTTTTAGTTTAGCACACTGTGTTAGAGTCACCGTTAGAATGTGGGACCAAGCTTTCACAAATAAGGAAGTGGCCTTAAAAGAGAAAGTTATTCATTTAAACTTTCTACCAACTTGTATTTTTTAACATTTCTTTCAATGTTAGCAGATAAAGGTGCACACACATCTGAGTGGGTGGGTGTGTTTCGGTGCATATGGGCCTTAATCAGTGTGCATGTCTGCAAGTGTGTTTTTGAACGTGTGGTTTGTATTGCAGTGCCTATTGTGAGGTGGCGCAGTGTGCGCTGCGCAGCGGTCAGACGCCCCCTGAGCTCAAGTCTTTTAGCTCTCTGGCAGGCTTCCAGGCAGCTCCCCGAGATGCAGGACAGTGTTTTAGGCAAGGAGATACTCGTCCTGTCCCCCGCCCCACCCCCACCACACACTCTCCGCTATGCCTAGCTACTACTAAATGTCCCCTGTACACCATGAATAGAATCTGTTTTAGGCCAGCAGATTCTATTCTCACACCTTTACAATAACACAGTTTAGTCTGTAACTTCTTGCATGGTTGTCTTCTCACACCAACCCTAAATGCCAACTCACACCTGAGTTCAACTGTATTGCTTTAACCCTTACTGCAACTTTTGCAAATATCACTCATCTGACACCATCAACAGGTTAAAACAAATAAATAGAGCTAAAACAGCTTCATATGTTAGTCTGCTGTCATATAAAATGATGGACACACTTTGTCTGTTTCTTCTTTCATTTCATTACCAAGGAGGCCCAAAAGTTTCTGTTGATCCATTTATCTAATTTTGGTCTAATGTGTTTCCTCTCCTCTGTTTATTGCATCGTGACAGTTTGAAAAAAAAATGCTTCTCCGAACAATCTTTCCTGTCTGTTTAAAATGGTTTTATTTGATTTAGTTTTATTAGTTTATTGAATAGATAGATAGATCGATAAATTACATTCAATTAATAGATTTACTGTGTCTGGGATGAAAAATCCCGTGTAAAACACTTAGGGGTAGCTTTTGGTAGAAATGCCATATGAAAAAAACCAGAGATTATATAACAAAGCATTGACACCTTTGTTTTTCTTTCATGTAGAATAGTTTGGATCCCCTTTTTTTTGTTCCCTTAGGTTCAGCCATCTACAGCTATAGATTGTGCAGGTCCTAGCAGCAGTGCAATCGTGTGAAAAAGAAAGTACACCCTCTTTTAATTCTAAGGTTTAATATATCAGGGCATTATAAAAAAAAATATCCGGTATTCACTGGTCTTAAAATAAAAATAAAGTAAATAGAGATTAACAACAACATATGAAATAAAATATGTCATCATATGTTTTTACAAAAATATTTTCTACATGAAAAGTGCTGTTATAAAGAAGAGTTGATGAAGTGATCATCAGTAAGTGTGAGCAGCGCCATAAAAGCAGAGGTTTTGGCCGTTTGCTGGTTCTGCAGCATTCGCATATCTGTTAACACGATTCCAACGAGGAAAGACATCAGCAGTGATCTTAGAGAAGCAGTTGTTGCTGCCCATCAATCTGGGAAGGGTCATAGGGCCATTTCTAAACAATTTGGAATCCATCATTCTACCGCGAGAAAGATTTTTTCACGAGTGGAAAACTTTCAAGACCGTTAACAGACGACCACACAAGCTCATCCCAAAATAAGCCGATGCTCAGAGGAACTGCTAACTTCCCAAGAGCTACTGTGCATCTCAGACTCTACACACCTCAGTTAGCATGTTAAATGTTGAAGTTGATTAAAGTACAATTTGAAATAGTTTGAACAAGCATGGCTTTTTTCGAATGGTTGCCAGGAGAAAGCCTCTTCTTTCTAAAAAAAAAAGAACATGGCAGAACAGCTTAAGTTTGCAAAGTTGCATTTAAACAAAGCACAACACTTCTGGACCAATGTTCTTTGAACAGATGAGACCAAATGGATATTTATGGAAAAAAAAACAAACACACCATATAAGAATAAATACCACACCTGTCCGAAAGCTAAAGCTTGGCTGAAATTGGGACAGGAAACAGGACAAAGATCCCAAACACAGCAGCAAATCCACAACAGAAAGGCTGTAAAAGAAAAGGATCAAGGTGCTGCAGTGGTCCACTCAAAAGTCCAGACCTCAGCCCAACAGAAAGGCTGTGGCTGGATCTTAACACAGCTGTGCATTAATGGTACCTGGGAACCTCAATCAACTGGAACAATGTTCAAAGAAGCCAAAATTCCTCCACAGCGATGTGAGAGACTGATACCATCATACAGAAAATAATTAACTCAAGTTATTGCTACTAAAGTTATCGAATCGTAAGGTGTACTTCATTTTCCACAAGTTGCTTCTGCAGTTTGACGTAAATTATGACAGAATGTGTCCTGCGTTGTTGCTCATCTCAGGTTTTATTTACCTGATAACAACCGGATAGATTTTTTTTATTTCCACATAGGTAGAAACCGTAGAACTGACTTTACATATTGTTTCTTTAAAATACGATCACGGCAGAACCTTACTGTCAGTTGTTCGTTCATCATCAACATATGAGGGGAAACAAATTAGATCAGACTGAGGAAATGGATTACCAGAATCCTCAGGGCTTCATACTTCATCAAGCTTAAAAGCAACATGCACAGTAGCTTCTCTATAAACATTAAAAAGGGACTGGCATAGTTTTGCAGTCAAGATGCAATACAGTATCTGGATGCATTTGGCATTTTTAAAGGACATTTCTTTCAGGTTTAGCTTTTAGTGCTCTTGCTTCACCCATTCCACAATGCTGAGTTGAATAGTTCTCCAACTCACTTTTAAACCGCAGTACCATCAACCCTTTCTTGCCAGTACGAACCCAGATTAAGCATATTTCAGATTCTGTACATTTTTTTGTGTGTGTCTTTGTCACACCTATTTCTATGTCTCTCATCTGCCTTATTTTTCCCGCTCTCTTTGCTTCCTCCCTTGTTCAAACCTGTCCCTGCTAATTACTTTCATGCATGTTTTTCTCGCTCTCTTTCACACCCACCGTATATCCCCTGATTTTTTTTTTTTTTTTTTTTTTTTTTTACCCTCATGTTGTATGTTGCTTATTTTATTTTCACTCCTTTTTCTCTCACTTTTTGTCTCACTTGTTTCTTCCACAGCATCACCACCAAGCTGGAGCGAGCTTTGGAGAAGGTGGCCCCCCTGCTGAGGGAGATTTTTGTGGACTTTGCTCCCTTCTTGTCCAGGACGCTGCTGGGTAGCCATGGGCAGGAACTGCTCATAGAAGGTACAGGTGCTGTACACGGCTCCTTTTCCTCTAAATGGCGTCTCTCTGTGGAGTCTCCTCATTCACTGTCCTTCACTGCACTGTCCGTGTGAGAGTGAGGCTGAGAGTGAAGTGGATGTGTGGCTCTGTGAGGACGACTGAGTGAATGTGTGTCTTTGACGTGGCTGCTTCACTCATTTGCCAAGCAGGTATGAAGTCAGCATCTTACACTATTTCAAATGAGCTAGATAGGCATTTCAATATTGTTAGATGAGATTATGATTATTAGTAAAATTATTTGAATTTCCGATCTTAAGTGTTTTGCAGACCACCCTGTACCCACCTGCTTCCTGGTGTCCTGTTTTTGTGATCCACTGTCTGAGTGTGGAGTTTTTTTCTCCCTCCTCTTAGTCTCAGCTGTTCTTGTCTGTCCTGTAGCATGCTTTTAAGGAACTTGACTATGACGACTGTTTACTGCTGCAGAAACCTTATTTGATGATATTTTTTGTCTCGCAGTGATGACTTTGTTTGAGTCACAGAGAAAGAACTGTGCCGTTTGTGTCTGTGCTGCAGGTCTGGTGTGTATGAAGTCCAGCACGTCCGTGGTGGAGCTCGTAATGTTGCTCTGTTCTCAGGTTGGTGACCCGTCGCCTGTCTGTCTTTGCACTGCCCTCACCCTTAAGACCCATTCGGTCATAGCCTGAATAATTGTGTTCAATTAGTCCCTTTTCTAACTCATTCTATTTTTTTTTTTTTGTTTGCTTTGTTATGACCTGTTATGACTGGCAATGCTCCCCCCACACAGGAAGCTGTGGAGTTATTGATCTGCCCTGTAAAGCGGCGCTGACTATGTAATGAGCGCATTGCAGATGTAATATAATATGACTTTGTACCCATCATTACGATATAATTTTCCCTCAGCAATATCAAGGCCAAAAAACATGCTCTTAATTTTCCTTAAACCAGTTTTACCTTGAAAAATAAATAAATCATTAAAACCATTAAAAGATTCTCGAGCTGATTTAGCTGACTTGTGTTCAAAGGCAGCGTCTCAGTTTTACTGAGTAATGCTTAAAAGACACTCACCTTTCCAAAGCTTTCCTCAGATGGTTCGGGTGACCAGTTTTCTTTCAAGTGATGAAGTCTCTCCCATCGCCTCTCTGTTTTCTTTGGATTCTGGTTCATTAGAGCTCCTTCTTCTTCTTGAAGTTCTGCCTCTTTTTTCCCTCAACTCTACCACAGCCTCTTCTTTCTTCCTGCTCCATCTTCACTCGCACCATCAGGCACTTCTGCTTTTCTGGCCAATTTTATCTCAATGTTTCAGTCGCAACTGCTTTCATCTTCTGCCATTCCCCGCTCTGCCCTTTTGTCCCACCACTCCCTTTCCTTTCTCGTCTCCCTTCCACTCTTCTGGGTGGCTGCTCGTCAGCATGTATAGTATTACCACTGGCTCCGGCCTTGTCTGCCATTAGAAGCCCGGGAGAGTGTGCTCGAGCCCAGAAATCGATCCTCTGGGTGGTGGGGGTGTAACAGGAGATAGCTTTAAGAGCCACAGGAGCTAATGGAACTCTGATAGTTGCAGGCTTTCAGCAACACTGTTATCCTGCTCAGAAGTCTCCACTCCCCTATGCACGAAAACATGAGACACTCACTCTCACCGATGCTTAGATGGATGCATTCTCATCGACACTTTGAATTCTAAATGTGTTTCTTCATCTTTATGTGCACCCGTTTTGTTGAAGTGTTCACTGTTCACACTGATGAAGTTGTACAGTTTTTTGGGGTTTTTTTTTCTCCAGTTTTACACTTCTTTCATGTTGATAGGCTGATTACCCACAACATGTTGCTTAGCTCCCTCCAGGCATTCTTTGATGATAGAACAATAATTGCAGTGAAGAATAGCAATTCAATTCAGTTTTAGTTGTGTAGCATCAAATCACAACCTATGTCATCTCAAGGCACTTCAAAGATACAAGCCAATTAGAGTCCAATCCATTGTAATACAATCATATTCCAATCAAATCCATTTTGAATTCAAAATGAGTCCAATTCATACGGAGCCATTTTTTTTTTTTTAAAGTGGCCTTGCTAAAAACACCAACAGATCGCATCAAAACTTCTCACTCTAAAATGGAGAGGATAGGATAGAGAGGACACCAAACCTTTCATACCTGCTAACAAAGTGAATGACATGACAACAATAATGTATGTACCTGGAGAGTAAAAGAGAGCAGAGTGAGTATCCTTTGCATCATGGGAGCTTTATCAAATGGAAAAGTTTTAAGCCTAATCCTAACAGTAGAGAGGGTGTCTGCTTCCTGAACCCACACTAGCAGCTGGTTCCACATAACCGATAGCCTGATAACCGAAGGCTCCGTCTCCCGTTCTGCTTTTAGAAACTCTGGGAATCGCAAATAAACCTGCAGTCTGAGAGCGAAGTGCTCTGTTGGGAGAATATCTAACAATGAGATCTTTAAGATATGATGGAGCTCGGTCATTAAGAGCTTTATATGTGAGGAGAAGAACCTTAAATTCTATTCTGAATTTAACCGGGAGCCAATGAAGAGAAGCTAAAACAGGAGAAATGTGATCAGAACTCTCGCTGTAGCATTTTGGATCAGCTGAAGGCTTTTCAGAGAATTTTTGATAGTCCAATAATAAAGAATTACAGCAGTCCAATCTTGAAGTAACAAATGCAGGCACTGGTCTATATACACAGTGCTTATTCTGGCTGGATTTACCGTCTTGTCTGTCTTATAAGTTCATATTCCTGGTATTTAATGAATGACATTACCCTAAAAGATTGTATTTTTTATCTTTAAACTCTGATCTAGATTTCCAGAAAATGTACTTAAAGCTTATAAAAATGACCTGCACGATTATCTTCTCCACTCAGGAGTGGCAGAACTCCATTCAGAAGAATGCTGGACTGGCCTTCATTGAGCTCATCAATGAGGGAAGGTAATCCATCACACTGAACGATTATCACTTCACACGAGTCCTTGCGATTCACATATTAACTCTAGTTGTCAGTGCTTTACAACAGTTAGGCGTAATCGAGCCCTAATGAGAGCCTTAACGTGATAAGTGCACGGTGGTGTGTGTATTCAGCTGGAAGTGCGGAGTTTAAAGCTGATATGTGCTCGACAAGTGCTATGTTGGTGTCTCAGTACGAAGTCATATAATATGCACCTCTGCATACATACATGAGTGTTAGCTGAAATATTAGAGCGCCCTGATTACATTTAATCTAGTAGAGGATTACTTTTTTCTCTAAATGAGGACAGTAGTGCCATGTTTTTTCCTTCTGTCGCCTCACATATTTCTCACTCTTTTGCCAGACTACTGTGCCATGCCATGAAGGATCATATTGTGCGTGTTGCCAACGAAGCAGAGTTCATCCTGAATAGACAGAGGGCTGAGGATGTGCACAAACATGCTGAGTTTGAGGTAAATGCACAGAGCACCGTCTTTGTTTGTCTCGCTCCTATTTGTAGACCTTGGGACGAGGCAGCAATTCAATTGATTTTACGGATGGTATTCAATAAATACTCTGACCTTTTTTTTTCTTTTTCTTTTTTTCTCATAGCTTCCTGTAAACAGTGATAGTAGTCTCTTAAAAGTCTTTCCGCACAGGCCTGTTTAGCATAGGAAACCTGTAATTATATTTAAAAGAAAATAACATTCACCTTTTTTTGTTGTTTATATTGTATTTTTCATGTTTTATTTATTTTTTATTTGGACCTCTTCAAATCTAGGCTAAAAACCTACTTATTTAGGATTGCTTTTAATACCCAGTAGTATGATGACACTTTTATCTTATTTGATTTTATTTGATTTTGTTGTATTTTATTGCTTTCACTGTTCTTTTATTGTTTTTACTTCTTCTTCTCTTTATTTATTACCTGCTGTAAAGCGCTTTGGTACATCGTAAGGATTGTCTGTAAAGGGCTGTAGAAATAAAATACATTTACATTTACCTATATGTAAAAAAAGAAACAGTACGTTTTGACTTTATGAAAAAGTGAACCAACACAAATGTTTGAGGAATAATTTTATCATTCAATACCACATCTATAAGTTCTGAACAACTGAAAAGTGCAAAATCTAAATCTAAAGCTTCAGTGCTTTTGCACCGCTGATGTCTGACAGTAATCTTGCTTTGTGTCTGACCGTTCCCAGTTAAACTGTTTATCTCCCATTCCTCAGTCCAACTGTGCCCAGTATGCTGCAGACCGGAGAGAGGAGGAGAAAATGTGTGATCACCTCATCAGCGCTGCTAAGCACAGAGATCATGTGACTGCCAACCAGCTGAAACAGAAGATCCTCAACATCCTGACCAATAAGCACGGAGCGTGGGGGACAATGTCACAGAGGTGAGCAAAGGATGCGAGGGCACGGTGGGTCAGATTGTACCGTGGAACATTTTCAGCGTGCAATTTCATTCAGGACATTGTGAGATCGAGCACACTGAGAATGTCCTTTGATTTTCTAGATAATAGGAGGGTTTCACTAAACCAACAAAAAGCAGGAATTTTCAATCAAAACTTGTCCTATCGTATATGTGAACCAAAGGAAGAAACAGAGTTGGCTCTAAACATTGAAGCTGCCTGGTAGCTGCAGTGTGAGACTGATTTAGCGCACTCATTAAATCTGTGATTGCTCATTATGCAGGTCTGCCTCCAGGCTCACAGCTACAATAAGGATGTGATTATAGCTGGAGGGACGTCTGTCGTCCTCACTGTCACTGTTGATGAAGTAAATTGCTTACCTCAGCGGGCCCCCAAATATGACGGATTCTTTATCTTACACTTTTGTAGCTTAGTGACATTATTCTGTTTGCGCAGTTAAAGGCTGGGACTTCTTGATGCTCCGGTTCCATTTTTCATGTGTGAAAGCTCTCTGTCCTCAGGCTGAGAGGCGCACAATTCAGCAACATTTTTCCGGAATAAGGATAGAGTTTTGTTTTGCTTTGTCAAGGAAAAAAAGACGATTTCACTTTGCATCTGAAGTTCTTTGGCCCTAAATAGTTTAACTTTGCACTGCTTATTGAAGACTCTCAGTCGCTCTTGCATGATTCAAGCCTAAGCTTTTCATTTTCTATCTGTTTTCACAAGTCAATTGTTGTGCGATTTCTTTAACCTAAAGTTAGTGATTGGTATATGCAGAGTTGGATGAGATACTGCAGTACTTCATCCCATCGATCAGCGTAGGAAATTAGTTATGGAGGTTGCTGAGATAAATGTTATTTGTAGCTTCATCTTCAGCTAAATTACCACTAATTTCTTCATGTCTGCATCTCCCATTTTATGTTTCCAGCCAATTGCATGACTTCTGGCGCCTGGACTACTGGGAGGATGACCTGAGGAGGAGACGAAGATTTGTTCGAAACGCCTTTGGATCCACACACGCTGATGTTTCACTAAAAGCTCTGGATGACTACAGTCAGTATTGCATCACATATACAGAAAGGTTGCGCTCATTCCAAACCTGCTTGTAATACCCTCTCACGAAGACTCTCGATTACACGCTCAAACAGGCACAGAAGAGGACGAGGATGGTATGAAGTCCAAGAAAACCTTCCGCAGCCATTCAGTGGTCACCCAGAACCCGGAGGCGGAGTTGATGCTGGAGGGAGACGATGATGCTGTCAGTCTGCTGCAGGAGAAAGAAATTGATAACCTCGCTGGTAAGATGCCAACACGTGAAGACGCACGAACAAGCACCACGGTTTCTGTCCTGCTAAACGGTGAACTATCTATGACTCTTGTTTTTAGTACGTTTCCGTCCAAGACTTTTTACCTCCAAAGGCAAGTCAGACATTTGAACGTTTTTCGCAGCTGCACTAACCACCAGCTGATTTATCTCTCTTGAAAAGATGAAGTGATCATGTACTGAAAACTGATTCTAAACTAAATCTAACCTTATTTAGTCTGGTAATCACTCGCTGCCTTTCAGCCTGACGGTTCGATTGCACCAGCAAGCAAAGCAGAAAAATCCATATAAATAATCATCCTTACTGACATGAAATGACTCTTTTGTTCGTTATTCTGTTGTCCGTGATGCTTTTCACTTCTCTGTATAATAAGCCAGCTTTAGTCAGTCTTATGAATAGCTCAAGTAGTAATACCTGAATTATGCGTTCACCCCCCCCCAGGCCCTGTGGTTCTCAGTACTCCAGCTCAGTTGGTAGCGCCAGTGGTGGTTGCCCGAGGCACTCTCTCCATCACTACGACTGAGATCTACTTTGAAGTTGATGAAGACGATCCTGCTTTCAAGAATACAGACGCTAAAGTGAGAGCCAGCAATCTTTATTACAGATGAATCCACAGAAAGACTCTAGAGAAACATAAACCGCAGAATTGTGCTTGCATTGTTTCACTTTTGAACGTTCCTCCTGGACAGGTGCTGGCTTACACAGAGGGTTTGCACGGCAAATGGATGTTCAGTGAGATCCGAGCTGTGTTCTCCAGACGTAACCTCCTGCAGAACACCGGATTAGAAGTTTTTATGGCCAACAGAAGTGAGTCTGCAGAGCTCTTCTTATGCAACTAGATTGGTGATGGGAGTTTTAATTCTACTGCAGTGTGATTCCACCACAAAGTGGGCCTTTGAGCCCATTTTTGTTCCGAATGATGTGCACCTCTCATTTAGCACAGCTTTAGCTGAGCGATTGGCTCTGAGTGTGTTCTTCACATGCTGACTTGTGTCTTGTCTTGTCACCTCTCCAGCATCTGTGATGTTTAACTTCCCCGACCAGGCCACAGTGAAAAGGGTGGTCTACAGCCTTCCACGGGTGGGGGTGGGAACGAGTTATGGACTACCACAAGCCAGGTATAGACAAGCTTTAGTTAGGTGTTCGCCCCCTCTGTCTTGGAATGGCAAAAAAAATGACATAAAGAATGAAAATTCACTGTGCTCGTGTGTTTGCAATCTCAGGCGTATTTCCTTGGCCACCCCACGTCAACTCTTCAAGTCGTCCAACATGACGCAGCGTTGGCAGAGGAGAGAGATCTCCAATTTTGAGTACCTCATGTTTCTTAACACAATTGCAGGTAAGCTAAATCTGTGATAAAGACTTTTTTTCGAGTCTCTCAGTGATACAATGAATTATATTGACAAGATAATGTGATGTCAACATTCAAATACAATACATCCTGTTTGCTTCATTTGTGCTCGTTCTGATGTGTGATTTTTGGCATTTATTTGCTGTGATGATTTACATAGTGTGACCTTATTTTGCTGCTTCAACAGTTTCTATTGTGCTATGGTGTTAAAAATAAATAACTGCGCAGCGATAAAGTGCAGCCTCGTCTCATTTGTGTATGTCTACATTGCCAGTCTATCGAGACACTTCATTTCAATATTTAGATACAGAAATTTAAAGATATGAGATCATTCCTTATGAGCTGCTAATGGAGTAGGGAAGTTTTTAGACCCTCTGAAGTTTTCCACATATGGACTAATCGTGAAAATCTCATAATTTTATGCACAGTTCTCCACAATAACAAAAGAAAAACATGTTTACATAAGAATTTACGCCCCTGTGACACTCACAGATGAACCCTGCTGCATCTCTCAGTGCTCCATGGGATGCTTCTTTAACTTGTAAGGGGACCCTCCCCGCCCCCGCATCTGATAAAAAGACATCGGAAATTAAAAGACACACACCCTCTATTTAATCTCTCACATTTTATGAAGATATGGGGGGGGGAGCACAAGAACATTTCAGCAGCAGTCTCCAAAATTAAACCTATTAACAGACTTCCAGTATCTGCCTGCCAATCTAAACTGCATAATCAAGAACAAAGAACCTTGATCAGACTGGTAGCCGACAGACCATTGGTGTTGTGAATAAGATCTTGATCATTTTTTGCACCGTGATGTACAGTGTACAGATGGATGGCCATCAGTGCAGCCCTCCCATCAATCGGGTCCTTATTTTGGAGTGGTCAAACAGAAACATTCCCTACTAAAAGAAACATGACTGCCTGCTGGGAATTTGCTAAAAAAAAAAAAAGTCCTCTGAAATGTAGAACAAACAATCCGACCACATTTTACATTTGTGTGTGTGGCGCAAACTGAGCTCATTAAGCTCATTAATACTGTCCCTACAGTAAAACATGGCAATTGCATCAGCATCCTGTGGGTTTGTTTGTGTCAGGCACAGGGGGGCTGGTCAGGAGAGAGGGGAATGTGAACAGAGAAGTAGAGATTAAGAGCCTGTGAATAAACCTGTTGTTAGAGCGCTCAGAATCTATGGCAAAGGTTTACGCTAGAAAAAGACAGCGGCCTGCAGCTTATTGCGCAGTACATTTCTGTGGTTGTCCTGGAGCTTTGCTGCCACAGTCTGAACCCTGAATCCTGATCCATTCCAGTATTTTATTTCTAATAGACTTACAAAGGAGTTTCAAACCCTGCTTTTGCTTTGCTATTGTAGAAAAAAAAGACTTAATGTTCCGTTTGCATCATGATCATCACCGATACATAAAATTTTTTAAAAAGCCTTTCCTAAAGGCAGGAAAAAAACAGAGTTATGGAGTTATAGAGTTACTCTATGTAACTATATGGCTGTGGTTTTATACACATATTCATTTATTGCAAAAAGAGTAAAAAATAAATCAAACTATCTTATATTACTCTATATGTTGACATATGAATGTTGTCAATAGAAAGAATAATCACGCATATATGTATTTCACTTGTATATAAAATATATATATTTCATGTATATATAAATATGAGAACATTTTTTTATTTATTGGCATGTATTGTTTGTCACAGCCTTGTTGGTGTAATTTAAAAGTGATGCTCATCTGGCAAGTTGACTCTAAAGTGAGTTGCGCTCATTTAACATTATGCAATGAGCTGCTTTAAAAAAACTCAATGCAGTCTGGTAAAATAATGTCTTGGCAATTAAACCTGCTGTGTATTTGTACGGTATCTATTATAACACACAGACAGACAAACATGTTGTCACAATATGAGACCATCTTCAAAGTGGAATGCTCTCCCTTTCACCCCTGCAGGGAGGACCTACAATGATTTGAACCAGTACCCCGTCTTCCCTTGGGTCCTGACCAACTACGATTCAGAGGAGCTTGATCTCACTCTGCCTGGTAACTTCAGAGACCTTTCCAAGGTTAGAGCACGCCAACACACCACTAACTACACTGCATGCACTTTTTGGGTGAATTGCATGTGTCCTACGCTATAAACCCAAATCAGTGATGAAATACAGACCGAGCAGTAACACTTGACATGCCACCAAATATCACAGAGAATTCTCTGCCTTGCACTGGCTATTTCTTTGTTTTATTTCTCTTTTTTATTAAATCACTGACATACACAAATCATGTCTTCTAGCCAATCGGTGCGCTGAATCCCAAGCGAGCAGCTTTTTATGCAGAACACTACGAGACGTGGGATGATGACAGCACACCTTCTCACCACTACACAACCTTATACTCCACGGCTCATTCAACACTAATGTGGATGCTCAGAATAGTGAGTATCCCACTGACACAATTACAAACTGTGATACTAATCGGGCTTTTATTTGAATTAATATGTCTGTTTTTGTGCCTCTAGGAGCCTTTTACCACATTTTTCCTCAATGCCAACGATGGCAAGTTTGACCATCCAGATAGAGCCTTCTCTGGTATCGGCTGCGCGTGGAGGAACTGCCAGAGGGACACGGCTGATGTCAAGGTAACTATTCTTGTTGGGTTGACGTAGCAGCTAACTGCAGTAACCGATTTATTTTTAATGGAAAGATTCAGTTTTGTCAGGGCTGGGTAGTTGGCGGGACACGGATGCGGACTCCAGAGGTGGAAGGCAAAAACTGGGTTTATTCACAAACAAAACGTTAACAAAAGGCGCAGCTGAGCCGGAAGACAAAACTAGACTGTGGAATAAAACATGAAAAAAAACTGTGACCAAAAAACAAAACAGAAGACTTGACATGAATGCACTTATGCGTGGCGTGGCGTGGCGTGGCGTGGCGTGGCGTGGCGTGGCGTGGCGTGGCGTGGCGTGGCGTGGCGTGGCGTGGCGTGGCGTGGCGTGGCGTGGCGTGGGAGTGATTGGCAAATGAGTGCAGCTGGGGACAATGAAAACAGGTGACGTGAGTGAAACTAATGACCTGGCATGGGAAGTGAGGGGAAAAACAATGGCAAAACTAAAACAAAACATGAACTCAAAAACCAAGACATGACACAACATAAAACTAAAAACATGGGGAAAACCCCATGGACGTGACAAGTTTGCCCTGAAATGCTCCTGTATGGGGCCATGAAAACACAGTGTTGCTATGCACCAAAAGTAGTGTTCTGAGCTAATATTACATGACTTTTGCTACTTCTGCTCTGGCACCAGCCCGATGGAGAAGGAGTATGTGTGGGATATGCATTGCTTTAAAAGAAAAAAAAAAATGAGAGAATGAATCACCTGAAGTAAAAGAGCTTATGTGTGTGTGTGTGTGTGTGTGTGTGTGTGTGTGCATCAGCTTTGATAAATGACTAATCGCAGTTGAGATCGTAGAAATTTTCCGAAGTCGTCAGTACAAACTAAAGGGAATTCATAAATGTGTTCCTCTCGTGCCAAATAGGAGCTGATTCCAGAGTTCTACTACTTGCCAGAGATGTTTGTCAACAGTAACGAGTATGAGCTGGGTGTGCGTGACGACGGAGTGCCTGTGTGTGACGTGGAGCTGCCAGTCTGGGCCAAGAAACCTGAAGACTTTGTCCGCATCAATCGCATGGTGAGAGTCACAGAGAGTCATTTTTTAATCTTTGAAACCCGATAACTTTCTGTCTGATCTTTTAAAGTCTTGTCAGAAGTCTGTTCTTGACTTTTTTTCTCCTTCCGTTCTCTACCTGAACCTTTTTGCTCCATGCAGGCGCTGGAGAGCGAGTTTGTGTCGTGCCAGCTCCACCAGTGGATCGATTTAATTTTTGGTTACAAACAGCGGGGGCCAGAGGCAGTTCGAGCTCTCAACGTGTTCAACTTCTTGTCCTACGAGGGAGCGAGCAACTTAGACAGTCTGGATGCTTTGCAGCGTGAGGTAGGTTTCTATGACAACCCATCACTCTCAATAGATTGACAAATCATTATTGCATAGTTTCGGTGCAGAAGGGATTTCTTCAAGAACGTAAAAGTACAAAGTACAAAAAGTACCTTTTGTTAACTTGTTAATTTCTTATTTTTCTTTAATGTCTGTAACCTTCCTCTTCTCCTGTGTTAACCCCATTTCTGCCTCTGCACCTGTAGGTGATTGAGACCCAGATTCAGCTCTTTGGTCAAGTCCCCTCGCAGCTGCTGATAGAGCCGCACCCACCTCGGTCATCTGCCATGCACCTGGTGAGAACAAACTTTCAAAGCTTTCATAAAACATGAAAAGTTTTTGCGTTTTTTTTTTTTTCCATAGATTCCTTCTAAAAGCATCCAGACAGAAACACGCCGCTGACTGCTGTAACTTTTTAGACATCTCCTGCAGTAATACTAAACTGCTCGTAGGTGAATGAGCGTCTCTGAACAGAAGGGATGATGTCACATTTCCACCACACAGCTATCGGTGCCAAAATATTTCACAACAGCGGTATTATTGCAACATCAATAGAAAACCTTAAAAAAAGATGTTTGCTGTCAGACTAATTCATCGTGGTTTTTTATGTTTTTTTGTATTCCTTTTTTTGGCAAATTGAATGATACTCAAAATAGCTGCCAAGAAACTATTAAAAGGAAAAAAAAACAATATGTAATTAAGGACGGTTTGACTTTGTCTGCCAACATCTAATTTTTTCCTCTTTTAGTATCGTGAATTATTATTAATACCCCGACATCGCAACAGCTTTGATCTTTAGGCTTCCTTAGCCATGTTGTGTTGATCCGTGTCATTTCATTACATACAGTCGTATGTGATGATGTCTATTTTTCAAGTTTTAGCCTCTTTGTCCTGCCTGCTACCCTCAGCAGCACGAGGCCTCAGTGTCTCCACATCAGAGCCATCCATGTCAACCCAAACCTGTCATTCCTGAACCCTGAACCAACCAATGCCTCCTCCTCCTTTCTTAGTTCTCAAGTCGCCCTCAGTGTGTGTACCTGCTCTGACCCTGTGCTCCCACTAATATACCGTTTCCCCTCCCTCCCCTCTGTCCCATTCATTCTGTATCTCCCTCTTCCTCTGTCTCCATCCCCACCATCCCCACCCCACCCCTCCTTCCTTCCCTCCTCCATCTGTCCTCTCTCTTCCTCCTCTTCTCTGTTCTTCTCTCTCTTTCTCTGTCTGTCTCACCAGTGTTTCCTTCCCCAGAGCCCTCTGATGTTCAAAGATCAGATGCAGCAGGACGTCATCATGGTGCTCAAGTTCCCCTCCAACTCCCCCGTAACGCACGTTGCAGCCAACACGCTCCCCCACCTCAGCATACCAGCAGCCGTCACCGTCACGTGTAGCCGGCTCTTCGCCGTCAACCGCTGGCACAACACAGTCGGTGAGTATTTCACTTTTTCACTTTATGACTTTAAGGATGAAGCGATCAAAGCAATTATTCAAAATATCTATGTAGAAAAATCAGTGTGTGAGTATATCAGCAACCATTAAAAAAACTACCTTATTGTAGACTCAGCGGATGTTTGCCCATCTCAGTGGTTGATAAAAGCCTCAATATTCTCATTTACGAGGATATTGAGCCCAACAGGCTAGGTTCCATTAATCATAGTGATGTAATTATGGCTGGTCGTGAGGCTGTCTATGTGACTGTTGCTACTGATTGCTTCATGAGGCGCTTCGTGTTCCACTTGAGCTGAGTTTCCACCAGACAGCATATGACTTGTTGCTTTTATGTAAGAGTACAATTTGGGTTTATTCATCACCATCTTAAGTTATGTGCATTTATGACTGTAATATTTGACTTTTTTGACCTTTAGGCCTCCGTGGAGCACCAGGATACTCCCTAGAGCAGGCTCACCACCTACCCATTGAGATGGACCCTCTGATAGGTCAGTGCACAGCTATCTGAATGGCAGATTTTATTGGTTTTGCAACTAACTTCATATTATTATTGATATCCATTAGCTGGATTCTTCTTTATATGTGCAGCCAGTCTGTGATTGTAATATTATGGATAAAGTTGCCTGTAAGCAGATAGGGGGCTGCAGACTGGTCACCATGATGTCTGACTACAGCGTGGTCCACACTCAGGAAAGGCTTCATCAGCGTAATAACATGTCTTCTGCTCCCATTTAGCAAACAACTCAGGCGTGAACAAGCGTCAGATCACTGACCTGGTGGATCAGAGCATCCAAATCAACACTCACTGCTTTGTGGTTACTGCTGACAACCGCTACATCCTGGTCTGCGGCTTCTGGGACAAAAGCTTCAGAGTCTACTCAACTGAAACTGGTTGGTTAGGTTTCCCTTGACAAACGTATTGAGCCGTAATTAAGTGCAAATGGACTATTAGTTTGTTCGGTCTTTCTTAAACTCCTCACTGAAGCTGCAATTCACAATTTTGTCACCGATCCTGCTCTGCGTGTTTTTTTTTTATGAAGCAGGAGATCTGCTTTTTTAACCTCCCCCATCCTGAATTATTTTTATCCTGGAAGATAAAGCGGCCGTGGCCCTAAAACACAGAAATAAGATGTCTGCCCCCTTCTTCTCCACAGGAAAGCTGACCCAGATAGTTTTTGGCCACTGGGATGTGGTGACATGTCTGGCTCGCTCAGAGTCCTACATCGGAGGAGACTGCTACATCGTGTCAGGCTCCAGAGATGCCACTCTTCTTCTGTGGTACTGGAGTGGACGGCACCACATTATAGGGGATAACCCAAACAACAGTGAGTGGTGTCATAGTGAAAACGGCGTGTGTCTCTGAGGGTGTCAGTGAGTGCTTGGGTATTTTGCCGGTTCAAAATAAGCCCAAAATCGCTCTATGGGGATGGAAATCTTGATATTTGAGCTTCATGGTGATGTGTTTCCTGTAGGCGATTATCCTGCTCCCAGGGCCGTGCTGACAGGACATGACCACGAGGTGGTGTGTGTGTCTGTCTGTGCAGAGCTGGGATTGGTTATCAGTGGAGCCAAAGGTTTGTGTATCTTTATATTTCTTTGTATACATTTTGATTTGTTTGATTGATTTTTTTATATTTTTTTTAAGCATGTTTAGATTTTTAGTTTAAAAATTCACAAGCGGACAAAAAAGAATATTAAAAACTCAAGTGGATTTATTGTGACACTGGTAGAATAGCTTTGCTGTAAACTAAATTAGCTTTATTAACTGCTATTGCTAAAGTTGTGCAGTTGAAAAACATTGTCTTCGTGTGGTCCTGCTCGTCAGAGGGCCCATGCCTGGTCCACACGATCACAGGGGACTTGCTTAGAGCTCTGGAGGGTTCAGAGTTGTGCCAGCGGCCACGTCTCATCTCAGTGTCCAGCGAGGGACACTGCATCATCTACTACGAGAGAGGCCACTTCTGCAACTTCAGCATAAATGGGAAACAGCTGGCACAAATGGAGGTCAATGATTCCACACGGGTAAGGCTGCCAGAGTTAATGCTGTGGATGTAGACATGCGGTAGCATTTCACCCACTAACTTCGGTTGTATTTTTCTCTTCAGGCCATCTTGTTGAGTAGTGATGGGCAGAACTTGGTGACAGGAGGTGATAATGGAGTTGTGGAGGTGTGGCAGGCGTGTGACTTTAAACAGCTCTACATCTATCCAGGCTGTGACGCCGGAATCCGTGCCATGGATCTGTCACATGACCAGAGGTACAGTAAAACAGAAACCTGATCACCTCCAAAGAGAGGGGAAAAGGTTCTGAATTACTGACTTGTCAGTAATGGGGCAGGTATCCCAGCATTAGCAAAGTTATATGACATAGTCAATGGCCTTTGCCAGATTGACATTCCAATGACAATAGCATATCACAGCATTAACTGTTACAGTATTTGTGAGGTTACGAGATATATCACATCACATTGATGATGTTGATGGCTAATTCTACCCAGCTGAACAGAAGAATTCTGTCCAAAAATGAGATCATTCATTGTCAAAACATAAGTGTCTCCACTGGTGTGCAGAACCTCTAGCAGGACACAGCTCTTCATAATGAAAACAGCTTCTATGATTATTTTCTTTGTGTGTTTGCTCCTGCAGGACTCTGATCACTGGCATGGCGTCCGGCAGCATCGTCGCATTCAACATAGACTTCAACCGCTGGCACTACGAACACCAGAACAGGTACTGAGGTGGAGACAGCACGAGGAAGAGAAGGATGGAGAGGGGAGTGAGGAGGTGATGCGTTCCTCTGTGTATCTGAAACGCGGGGAAAGCACAGGTACCGAGGCGGAGAATAAGTAGAGTACCAGACCTTAGGCTCTATTCCCTTGATTTGAGGATGCGACAGTGCTGGTGGAAACGGCTTCCTCTGTGCATACTTGTATGTACATGCACATGTGTAACCACAGACACATAATACTCAGAAGACACACACCAAAACCTGCTAATACAACAAAACGACTGCAGCGTGGGGAAAAAGAGCATATCAAGCAGACCGTGCACGGGTTGATCATACCGGTACCACTCATGGACAGGTGCGGTTGCTGTTCCTTTATACGTTTAATTCTTTCACAGATATCGTTCTTAAGTCTTTTCTCTTTTATTTTTCCTTTACTTCTGTTAACATTTCATTCAGTCCTTTTAATTTGACTGGAATTCAGTTCATAGCTCTTTTTGCGGACAATAAATTCAGACTCCTTCGACGTATCTAAAGTGATTAGAGAAACTGACAGAAATGCGCCGGCTCTACCCACTATTCAAAAACAGGTGCTATTGGCTTGATCTGAAATTCCCCCTTGAAAAATGGCCTGGGGTTTTAATTTCATTTTATCTCGTTCGATTTTTATCTGCCAGGGTTGATTTTATTTCCTCTTGTACCCACGGCAGGGTTAAATCTGATTTTCATGTAAATAAGGCTCTGCCTCCTTCAGAGTCACACTAGTTCTTTCACTACACAAACTGCGCTTATCACCTTTAATTTATTAATGACTTTCTGTATGTAAGATACTGTGTAATAATTATTATAATGTTGACAAGACTGATGGTAAAAAAAAAAAAATGCTGGTATCAAGGATGTTGATCTGCTGGAGAAGGTAATGATAAAGAGATCTTGCCTGCGCGCCACCAAGGATGAAAAAAGCAAGACTGGCCAGATTTCCTTTGTATATTTGGTGATTGTTTTGTCAAATATGTACATATAGTCTTGGTTCAGGCTTGGCGGGAGACTCACTCAGCTGAATGAGACTGAAAGTGCAGAGGAAACCTTTACTCGCCCACATTTGTTGATTATTTAAAAAAAAAAAGAAAAAAAAAGAGAATCAAATCAATGTAAAAGTTTGTTTTGTATTTGCACTTTGCACCAATCACATATCATTATTTATTAGCTTGGTTCTTTCTGGTCGGCTACCATTATGTTTAGGTCCATTTTCCTTTGGGATTATTTGTGCATTGATGTTTGTATTTAAAGCGTTGAGCTCATGCGTGACTCTTTAGTTTTACAACCTCACAGTTGTAAGCAATATCATGATTCTGTAGCTGATGGAGGCGGGGGAGGAGGGCGGAGAGAGAATGACACGTGAGATGTACTGTATGTGTGAAGCCATCTTGATCAACACGCACATGCACATACTCTATCAACAGGTTCAACTTACGTATCCAAAAAAAAGGTTAAATATTTTTGGATCTATGAAACCCTAAAAACTATTGTATTCATGTTTTATTGCAAAGATGTAAAATATGACATGTGTGAGTTGGAAAAAAAAAATCATGATAAGAAAAATAAAATATGCAAAGAATTTGAGGTCTGGACTTCTGATTTTTCTCATATTTAGTGAGACACGGATAGAGTAAGGGGTCGTCTGCTTCGTCTCCACTGACAAGAGGAGCAACGCTTGAAGACTGGGTTGAATTTGGTGTAAAATGTTGCTCCGCGAACACATTTTATTGAGATGCCTGCTCTGATTTTCATTTCATGTCCCTTGTTCTCCACACAGACGAGATTTTAAGACTTCAAGTGAAAATGTGAGTGAAGTGTCAGTGGTTTTTTTTTTTGTTTGTTTTGTTTTGTTCTTTTTTCCCTTTTTATCTTCCGAACACTGTTGAATCAGTTCTTGGACTCGAGGACAGAGGCACATTTCCCTGTTTCATTTGCCGTCACCAGTGAACATGTTAAACTTGACACGAACAAAATGACTTTTGACTTCACTCGTTCACTTAAACCGGACGCTTTTCTGCTTAATGCTGGTGCGAGTAAAGCAAAGGCGATTCTATTCAAGGTAGTTCTAATCTGCTGCCAACGTAGTTGTATGCTATTATAAATTCAGCCATCATGCTATTTATCCTCTCAAATTTACAGCATATAATCACAGCCATTAGATTCTCATTTTCATGCAAATGATAAAAGGTTTTGCCCTTACGCTCTGTCAGTCAGAAGCTGAAAGGATCTTGGAATAAAATGCTCATTATGTACATGGTGAACCTAGAGAGTTACTATCATCTAAATGCTCACATTAACAGGAGAACAACAAGGATTTCTCAGGACTGCCTCCTTTTATTGTTTGTAGTTGTCATCTTTCCTTTATGGGCCTTTGTGTCCCTCGGAGCTGATAAAATTTTGTGAAAAAGTTTGGTCAATGTACATGAACCCTTTCATTGTGTATTTTTCTTGCGATGTCAAAAAAAAATGTCATCTCACAATATGGAAACACAGACGAGGAGAGCCCACGATTACTCATCCTAGAAGACAGACCAGTCTGACGGCTGCAGGGAGCCCTCCTGTTTCAGTCTCTATGGAGACTGCGATCAGATGCTGCATGAAGGGACAGGCGAGAGACCAGAATGCTGCCGGACCGGTCTCTCAAGACTACAAATTCATTCTGTAGTTTTTTGCCACTTCGGACCCGATCTGTTCGTAGCTGCAGAAGGAGACCGTTTGTCTGTCAATGGTCTGGAAGCACGATTGCTTTCTCACCTCCACAGCACCTCGTCTGTCATCTCTGTCGCGCAACCTCCTTTCTCCAGCCTTTGGGTGATCATGAGCCCCTGGTTTGGCATGTTCACAGTTTTAAATGTAATTTACTAATACTTTCCATCCCAAAATCATACCGAGCAACTGGGAAACATGCGTGCATATCTGTACAAAGTAGTATATTTTTTTTTTTAATATGATTTTGAGGATTATTTTTGCAATGTACTCTACAGATATTATCAGACATGCTGTACAAAGCTTCACTTCAAAACAATGTTATTTTTAAAAATACAAAGAGGGAAAGAAAGGTAGCTGTCCGTTTCGTTGCCGTTGGGAAACCTTTTGTCTTCATCACTAAAATAACGTTCAGAGGCGTATTGTCACCCTCACCCAATCAGACCGCTTCATCAAATTGTGCGTTACAAGTCCCCGGTGTGTAAGCATATTGCACAAACACACCAGAATCACTGCACCACCAGGATTAGAATACACATGCGTGGAGTTTAGTGCCATTCTGCCAGCTAGTTTGGGGCAGACTATGTGTTTTTGTGTTTGTACATCACAGAGAGGGGCCCATGTGTGCTTTGCGAGCATGCATGCTTGCCAGTAAATTGCATGTAAGCATGCAGAAATGACAGCACATGGATGCATAAGTCTGCACTACATGAGCTCCTTCCCACCTCCCTCAGGTGGAAAGCGCGGAGATGGTGGACCTCTGAGACGAGATGCTACAGATCTCCATGTTGGTGAAGGAGCTTCCTCCCTCGCTGCTGCAGTCGGGAACAGAGGAGGAAGAGGAGATGATGTTCTTCAGCCTGTGGAGGGAGATGATGAGCAGCGTCAGCAGGAATACCAGCAGCCCGAGGAAGAGCCACACGTACACGTACACATTGCCCTGGCGTCCTGGAGATGAGGCAGCTGCCGACGTTGATGCAGAAGTTGGGGAGAAACGGAGGAAAGTCCCATTGTCTATTGGAGTGATTCCAGTGTGATTATGGTCCACCGGTAGGACATCCATCCCTGACATCCTGAATGACTTCCTGACATGGATTTGCAGGAGAGAGAAAGATGGATGAGATTTATTGAGAACAAGCAGAAACCCACACAACTTCAACATGAATTATTTAAACGGCCTGTAGGAGGAATTATCTTTTTTGTCTTTTTGGAGTTCCCAGAGATTTACCGTCTCCCTCCAGGACACTTCAGCAAGGGCAGATGCTTGCTGACAGAAGAGTTTTAACTCGCATCCTCACATAAGTGCCTTCAGTTGGACATTAAATTGGGCCAACAAATTACGGCAAGGTGATGAAAAGCAGTAATGATTTCTTTTAAGGCTCTGGGAACCCAAGGTGGCAAAAAAAAAGAGCCACCCATTGATCTATAAAACATCATGACTAAAGATAAAATATTTGCATTAACTAATCTGGCATTGAATTGCAAACAACTCTAAAATTATTGTAAAAACAATAAATAAAAGTGTGTGAATTGTAGACAAATTGCCAATCAGTAGATTAATTGTCTGATTGTATGCTATACCGTGTAGAAACCATGTGATGTGCCCATGAATAAAAATTCAAAATGCAAAGTAAAAAAACATTATATTATATAAACAGTAAATTTAATATTTACAGTATATTTCAACATTAACATAATGTTGGAGAAAGGGACTCACACAACCTTTGGCTTTGCAACATTCTGGAGAAACGTATAGATGCTGGTGTGTGTTGCTCATAAACTATGACTGAGTTTTCAGGGTTGTTTACATGGAAAATTCAGGAAGCTGCACAGACTGAAGGGACCCCTTTCAACTATGTGGACCAGAGTGTGATGAGCGTGTGATGAACAGCAGGGGGAGTGCTTGTCTCATCAAATGCCTGTCAGGCTTCGTGCCAGCAGCAGTGTCTGTTCATAAATGAAGGCATCCTTATCTGATGAAATTAAACTCCTCATAATCAGCTTTCACAAAGTCAGCTGAGGGCCAATCCTCTCTGCTGAATATAGATACTGTTGATAATGTTCCATCTCAAATAACTGACTGTATGATGGGAAGTATGGGTACTTCTTTGTGTTGGTGAGAGACGGAGGCGAAGAGGGAGAGGGGCTGATTTGTATTTGGTTCAGGCCAGCCTTGTGTCTTGACTTGATCTATGACAGCCGGGAGACACTTCAAAGGGAGGAATAAATGACCATGACTAGAATGAAAGCAAAAGGTCAGCACACACTTTTCATCTCGCAGTAGTGTGTGTTCACTTTGCTCCTATCTGCCAGCTCTGCGACCCCCCACCCCAACCACCCTCCCTCCCCGATTCCATTATTCATCCCAACATGCCCCATATACATGCCTAGCAACTTGCCATGATATTGAGGAGAGTAGAGTACAATATATTCGCTCTCCAAAAGCCGTTTGAACTGCGTTCGCTGAGTGCGTGGCCCCCATTAACAGAACATGGTCAGTGTTTGTGTGCAGAACGGGGGGATAGCAACAGAAGGCACTCCAGAAAACACTGAATGCATATTGGAAGAGTGTTGTCAATTATTGTGATAAAAATGTTTTGCACAGGTGACATTATTTCAACGGAAATGGTCAAAATGTCGTAGCTTTAAATCAATATTTTACTGTTGTCACTTTTGAATAAATGCGAGGGAATATTTCTTTACTTTTAATTTTTTCAATGATATTTACAAGGACGGGCCTTTCTGTGTGGAGTTTGCATGTTCTCCCCGTGTATGCGTGGGTTCTCTCCGGGTACTCCGGCTTCCTCCCACTGTCCAAAAAATCATGCATGTTAGGTTGATTGGCATCTCTAAATTGTCCTTAGGAGTGAGTGTGAGCGTGCATGGTTGTTTGTCTCGTATGTCTCTGTGTGTCCCTGCGATGGACTGGCGGCATGTCCAGGGTGTACCCCGCCTCTCGCCCATTGACCGCTGGGATAGGCTCCAGCCCGCCCGCGACCCGATCGACGGATTCAGCGGTATAGATAATGGATGGATGGATGGGTTTACAAGGAGAAGAATGTGGGCTTTGTTTTACACAGAACATTCTAACTACTGCTGCTCTGATGTACCTCAACATATTTTGAATCATGCATTTAAGCACAACAGAATAATGTGTTATAGACATCAGTAATAGGCTATGACATGAATGTGTGAAGTGTAGTAAAGTGGCAGCACCATATTAAGTTAGTGAAAAAAAAAAAACTTAAACATTGGTTTTAAACATTATTTCATGATTGCTGTTAAATATTTTTCGAACGTTATTTCAAACTTGGTCCTGAATGTCATTTGAAACTGTTAGCCTGTTACATTAGCCTTCCCTATAAAGAGGATTGTGTATGCTAAAGATGTACTTAGGTTCCTCGTTTTCTAAGTGGAATGGAAAAAATAAACATGACCATCTTAGAGAAAAAGTTACCACTTTCCTCTGCGTTACTTATGAAGTTTAAGCAAACCAATCTGTCCCCAAATTCTTTTCTTCCAAATTCACTCACTCGCTTTCATGTTTTTCTCTGGAATGAACATTTGACAAGAACTCTTTGATATGCGGCCTGAAGCACCTCTGGGGTGATGCACTACATAATGAGGATGCACGAGTTGGGCTGCTTCTTTCTGTGATTGTGTGCTCTGCTGCGCTAACTTTGTTTTCTTTATCAAATGCTCCCTGTGGTCACATCAGCCATGAAAAAAAGCCTTTTGTTTGCTTTTATTATTTCCTCCTCCCCAGACTCTTTCAGAGTTGAAGCATTGACATTCACGGCACAGAAACATTCCTCCTCTCCTTCTGTAGACTTTCAGCAGTAAGTCTTTTTCATACCTCACTTCATAAACAGGCTGCCACTCATTTTACCCTGGAAATTATTTGACAATCTGCATTTCAGGCTCATCAACTACATGTTCACTGATAGTTTAACCTGTCATTTTGTAACTCCACTTTTCTTATCTGACACCTCGTCTTCACCTTTACCATTGTTATTGTACTCTTTCCGTCCCACTTTGCTTCTCTGTATAGGTTGTGCTCCTTCATGATATGTTGTTTTGAAATCTGTGATGAAGCTTGTTCATTGTGAGCTGAAGTGCCTGATAATTGTGCCTAATGATGCTTTTTGTAGCTAGGCAACAATGTACGCACAGTTCTTTTTCAAGCTAATCTACTTTAAAAGGCCAAGCCACGCAGTCCTGCAGAGTCGGGAAGAGGTTAGACATACGCACGCATTCACACACCCACCCACCCACACATGATAAATACCGCTAGTTATTTTCCTTCCCATCCCATTTGATGCTCGTGGTTTTGTCTGAGTCTGTGGACTCATCTCTACAAGTTGTTTCATTGTGCTGACATATTGTTTAGAAATCTACACACCCTCATGTCATGCCCCTCCGTATACCTCTTGCAGACCACCCAGCAATGATGCTATGGTGTCCATATGAACACTGAAGAAATGCAAAAACACAGCTTTCAGAGGATGCTTTTAAAATGTCTTTTTTTTCTTCTCTGTGTGACGGATCTATGTTTTTCTTTTCAGAACAAACTAAAAAACAGCTAACAAGTTTGGGGCTTTTCATGACTTTTATAAGTATTGCTCGTAAACATGACTACTCATCAAATCTGCAAGCTAGTTGGGGGGAACAGGTTACTTGATTTTTATTTTTTTTTTAGTAACCTTAATCAAGGTTACTAACCTTTTTTTTTCAGTTTTTTATTCAAACTGTAGGATCCACACTGGGGGGATGGGTAGTGGATGGTGCATGGAAGTACTGTGCGTTCAACCATGCAGCAACCATACAACTCAAACACTTTTGTCACTTCCTGGTTTAGATAATATTATTTTAGTAAGGTTAGAAAACAATCATGGTATTTCCTAAAATACATTCTTTTTACAATGTGACAGTCACCTTTGTGGAGACCATTTTTTTCCCTTTCACATGCAGTTGCTCTCACCACCACTAGAGACCACATTCACTTTAAACACAATTACTGGCCGCATCTGCCTAATTGAACAAAGGCCACATGTGCACATTTTGGGGAGATGGACCGTCTCTCTGTTATGTATAGTTTCTGATATGAAACCATGTGTGGGCTGCTTCTTGCTCTGTTTTTTTTCTGCTTGCTGTCTCTTTCCATCTGAGGAAAAATACTGCGCCTTGTCTCAGACTCACTTGATGTGCTCTCAGCTGCTTTTACTCGTCTCTCAGAGCTTTCTAAAAGAGTGGAGTGGCTACTTTTTTGGAAAGCCTGTACAGTGGAAGCTGATGTGCAACAGCTGCTACTCTAAGAGGAAATGGCCTGACTGGGCTACCAAGCATCAGTGCCATGCCGACTGAACATTATGTGACTACCATCTGCACACTTTTTAAGCAACTAATAAAAGAAGTCCATTTACTTTATTTCTAGCATTATGTTTAGAATTTTCTCCTCATCCTGTCGTCCTCAATATTCTCCCGTTTCCCCTTACTTTACTTAAAGTCTCCTAACCTGCAGCTCATCAATGAGTTCTTGCAGAAGTGCTCCTCCTTTTCATTCTAAGATATGCCTCTTTTATCCAGCTGTTTCACCGTCATGCACAGGTTTCTTTTTCTCTGTGAATGCCTTTAAACGCCCCTACTTCTACCAGCGCGAAGCTCACGTTGTTCCTTCAACAACGCCGCAGTAGTTAGCAGTGTCTGTCTGCAGCAGTGCTGCTATCAGTGTTGTGGGGTCCATGATGATCGCTGTCTGTCCTTGCTGTGTTGTCTTCTTCTTCCGGATTTTGAATGGAAGCCGCTTTTTGTTCTGGTCACTGACGTATGTGTATACGTCACTGGCGTTGGCCATGTGGCTGTGCAGACGTAAACGAATCCGTTTTGGCTGTAACAATGGAAACGAAACGAGGCCGTTCTCAGATCTTCCCACTCTGGAACCCGTTCTCCAAAACTATCGTTTTGGGGTAGTGGGAACGCCGGCTCCGTGTGGCCGCGACAGCCAAACGATAAGCAAAAGTATCGTTTACAGTGAAAAACGTTTTCGTGTAGCCGTAGCCATAGTTTGTGTAGCCTCTGCCCTCTTCCCACCTGCCTCCTTCTAATAAATCTTTCTCCATGAGTTCTGTACTTTTCCCTCTTCAATCTTGACTCAAGCATATGTTTTGCCTGCTACAAATCTGTATTTACAGACAGTAGGCTTTGACACCCAAAGCTCTCTTTTGTCCTGATCAAATTCCCCCCTCAACCTGCGCAAACACTCCTCAAACAACCTCATCCTCTGCTTGTTGAGCACATTCAGCCAAACTCCTCCAGAGACATTGTGCCGCATAGCTTCCCCTGCTCCACTTTCCAATCTGTTCCCTCCACCCTTTTTTTTCCTCCAATTTTTCTCCATCGCTGAATAATCTTAAATGTCATTTTTCTATTTATTCAGCTCAATTTGCCTCATCTTATGTGTCCTGTACACAGAAGTATCCTGCGCGGTCGTCCTATTTTTATCACAGTTTGAATTTTGAGCGTGTATTTTTGTAAAAGGGTGTGCTTTGACTGATTTTACTGATGATTTCTTGCACATGCTTAACATGGCAATAAAACAACTGAAAAATATTGTGTTTCTGAAGAGAAATCATTTTTTTATTATGATGAGGATGGACTTAATTATCATAAATTTTCTCTGAAAATTTGATTTCCTCTGATTTTCTGTTTTGATCAATATAGAGTTTTTATTTGTGCAATATGGACGTAATACATTCGTGATAGTTAGTTCATTCAGGGCCAAACAGAAGCCGTCTTAGACTCCCTGCTGTTTCCAATTAAACTTTGGGATCTCTGGGACAGAAAGCAGCCCAGCAACTACTGCAATTTTAACAACCTATGCTTGCGGCATGTGTAAATATTTACTAAAATGCAAACTTCCAAGGGAGACAGATTCTGTTGTCTGTTCTGTTATGATATAAGCTCTGCACTTCATGAATAATGGACGAGATCTAGATGTGCCAAAATGTCATGGCATTTGGGCCATATACTATGTGTGTATGTGTGTGCCTGCACATGTGCATGCGCTCTCCTACTTTATTCGCACCACACATCTAAACCCAAAAAAGCGTGCTAGACCAAATTAATAAATACCAGGGATGTTCGTGATCTATTTAAATGTACATGCAATTATTTTTACACTTGTGTGCACACACGTATGAAACTAATACCCATATAACTTTATCTACACAAGCAGAGCCAGCTCAAATAGGAGGAGATAAAAGTAACCTGGATTTCCAACACATTTGGTGTCTCGTGTTCTCAGCCAGATGAGCTGAAGACAGACTGCAGACTCAAAACATGAATTCCAAATGGCTCCCGCAGCCCCAAATACCACAGATAACCTGTGCAGGGGTCAGAGATAACTGATGAAAGTATGAAGAAAATGGTGCTTCAATATGCGACACAAGATGTCTTCAAATTCCCTTTTTTTTTCCACAAGACAACTGTTCCTGCTTCTCTCCCATTTTAGATTGCTTTAATATTCACATATGTGCTTGAGAATACCATTTAAAGCACTCATATGGCAATAAATGAGTGACAGTACTCAGAATTTAGCAAAAGAGGTGAAATTGTAATGGATCTGCAAAACAATAGACTTGTGTTTTTATTCACTGCTTTTACATTTGAATGACAAAATCTAAAACGGCACACCTGAGGGCACTCAGAGCTACAGCAGGGGTCGAGCATAGCTGCGAGCAGCTGTTATCTGAATCTATCAGATATTCAGGGCATGAAAGTACGAATTTCAAAAGGCACAAATTGGAATGGGATTTCAAAGGTGCTGCAAAAGGCTTATCATAATCGACAGTAAGATAAGATGAACTAAGACCCACACAGACAGTCAGAAACTGGGATGGCTGAATTGTAAGTATTCAGTCATTTGTTTGGTTAGTGGCCAGTGTGAATAATGAGCACTATTGCTTTGATGTTTCTGTGATTTTGTGTGTGTGTGTGTGTGCGCGCTCTTGTTACTTTGTCCCTCAGGTAAAATGTATTTTTACACCTTGTTCCCATATCTGTTAATTACTCCTAATTCTGATTGTTGCTGCCACTGAATTTGGCACTGACACAGTGTTTGCGTGCATCTCGTCTACTTTACGTTTATTATAGTGAGTCATAAATCATTGAATCACACACAAAAAAAGATACTTTTGTTCTCATTGAGGTAAGAGGACATTTCCATCCCTTCTTCCATTTTCTCTCTCATTCTGAGGGTACATTTACTCCACCTCCACTCACCCTCCCTTTTTAACTGCCCCATAAAAAGCCCGCTCATTTGCCAAGTTGATGTACATGTTTACAAGAATTTACCCTCTTACATTGACCTTGTTTGCTCGATGTAACGACGGAACACAAGTTTTCATCTTCCCCGATTCCATTTCTCTTCCTCCAGCCAACCATAACACTGTTAGTAGTCTTTAAACCACCAAATAAAGTTGGTAGCGACTGAAAAGATAATTATGAGGTGAACAATGGCTCTCTGTATTCAACAGGAATCCCTTCTTGCATATCAGATTAACACCATCCCTTTATCTTTCCCCTTCTTAAAAGCAATTTGGAAACATTTCATTAAAAGCAGTTTAAAGCAACAGCAACATACGATGAAGAAATGGAATAGTTACAGACCTTTTTCTGCGTGCGTGTCGGCTGCTGCTGGCTCACTTTGTGCAGAAATCCATCCTCTGTTCAATCTTGCAGTCGAGCAAACTAAACCTGCTGCCCCAGAGATCTTCCCTGAGAGCCTGTCCGCTTTCTCCCTGTCTCCCTCTCTGTCATTTAGTGTGACATTGGCAGCACGGGCTCTACAGCTGGAGTAGACACTGTAAGATGTGGGTCCAATCTATGAATGGATACACACACAAACAAACAGCCTTTAACAGAGGCTGTGGTGAATGAATGCTGTTTTTTTCCTTGAGAAGTGGTAAAGAGGAATGAAGGGGGGGGGGTTGTAGTGCTCATTCCAATCACATCCCCTCTCTCGGTGACTCCCCTGTCTCCACCCTCCTGCTCTCCTCTCTGCTTGCTCATCACCTTCAATGATGATCACATCAACAGTCAACTCTGTTCCTCTGTGTCGTGCCGTTATTCATTTCCCCAGAGCAGACATTGCTCACAGCTGACAAGCTGCTCAACACGGGCATACAAATTGCTAAGTCAGTACAGACACCGTCAGATCAAGGATTTGATAAATCTGACCAATAAATCAATATTTACCATTCTGTGTATAGACTTCAACAGACTGCAGCTGGGCCCTTGTTGTCCTCCCTGTGTTTGTGTGAGGACACTGCTCTAAGCAAACTGCGTCAGCACAGAGTTTCCAGTGGTGAGCAATAACTGGCTGCTGTTGTGCTGCCAGACCAAGCTCCTCAAATGAGACCAAAACAGGCTCATGAATGAGAAAGGGCAGTTCAAGGGGAAAGATACAGCCTCTAACACCTCAAAAGTTTCTAAACTCTTCGCACCTGACGTCATCTTAAAGCTCTTATCTTGTATTTTCACTCCCTTGTCTTTTCTCTGTCTCTCCCTTTGATCACCTCTTGGGACAGCACGTCTGTTAACAACATCTCAGCACTTGAGTTGCGTAAAAGAAATCTCTTTACGCGAGTTAAAAATGAACGCGCTGAAACTAATTATTCGTGAAATTTGATGATCGTTTAAAATGCTTTCTCTACTTCTCTACTGTCTTCCTTCAAGTGTCAAAATAGAGATCGTTCTATTCTTAAACTATACCCTTTGTGAGCGCAATACCCTCTCAGCTAGTGGTGTCAAGATATTCAGATTCATCAGGACAAGTTTTGAAATATATATCTGCAGTGTGTCAGAACAGATTTGAAAATGATGGCTGTCTCAGTTTCTATGTCTGTCCATTCAAAGCCTTTCCTCCTCTTTCTTTTCCCCAGAGCCCTGCACAACTATGACACTTTACAGTCCTGCTAGATGCCCACACCTATCATTACCTCGTGATCAACAAAGACAGCGTGCCTTTTTCCATTTCCCTCTGCCACTACATAAAAATCCAATTCACCTTTCAGGGTTTGAGAGTATTGCTTTGGATCCACTGAGCTTAAATCATAACCTATTCGTTCCTGCTGGTGTTACATGTACATCTCTCTGTCTACTTAACTGAAAGCTATAATAATTTTCTTCACTATCAATACTGTGACAAGTGTTGTGTGCCTGCGCTTAATCACCGAAAGCGAAAATTGAATCGCACTCACATTAGCTCACACCTGCATGCACACTTGTACACAACTAAGTTCTTGAAATTTTGCTCAGGGGTAGAAAAAAGTTTGAAGTTTGAAGTTCACTTACAGAACATCACTTCAACCATTATGCACATTACAGAAAAGAGCCATTCGTTTAGTTCACAAGGCTGATTTTTATTGTCATACCCACAATCTATTCATCCATTCTTATTTACTGAAACTCACTGATTTGGTAGAGTTTCAAACTGCACAGATTATGTATAAAGTCAGAAACAAAACATTGCCAGAAAATATTCAAAAATGATTTTCTGATAGAGTGGGGGGATATGATTATAGAGAAAACCTCAACTTCAGAACTTTGAAGGCTCGAACAACAATGAAAAGAATGTGCATTTCTGGTGTTGGTGTGAAGATCTGGAATAAACTCTCTAAAGAGCTGAAGCAAAGTCCAAGCATGAGATATTTTAAGAAAGGTCTCAAAATGGTTATTATTCAAAGGTATAAGCAAGAACAAGGGGGATGATCCTGGCTGGGAATTAAAACTCTATGTATGATTTCAGCAAGTGTGTGCAGGTCTGTGCATGTGTGGGTAAATGTATATAGGTCTGTAAATAGTTGTGTATTATTTTCGTATATAAGCAGACGGGTGTGTATATGGGTGTATAGGTGTATGTATAGGTGAACATGTACATATGTATATGTGTGTGTATGTAGTACTTTCATCTTCTGAGAAACTATAATTATTATTTCATGTTGTCAGAAAGGATATTGGAAACTGAAAATAATGTGATAAATTACTAATGGAAAAGGGGTATGATTATATAAGTTATACTTCATCATACTCATTTTCAGACTCATAATCACCGATGTGATGTGTCTTAAAGAAATTTATTTATAATTTATTATGTACTTTGTGTTTACTTGGCACTGATCGGTGAAATGTTTTGTCTGAAATAAATTACTATCATCATCATCATCATCATCAACGTTAGGGGCATTTAAGTTTGCATATGCCCACCACTCCAAAACACCTGTAGAACATTTCAGGACTCTTGTACATAATGTAAAAGAGGTTTTTGGTACGTTATTCAGTGGAGAAAAACATTGACTGTATATCAATGAAAAGCTGCAGTAGCAGCAGTGTTTATATGTAAAATTTCTAATATACATACGCGAGTGCTCAGAGTTTAAAGAATATTTATTATTTTCATCATCTCAGCTTAGCATGTTAGTGTCTATCATTGTTTAAAAGAACAGTATGTGGAATATACTGACATCCAGTGTAAAAATTGCATATCACAACCAAATCGATATCCCCTGTCTCACCCTCTCCCTTCAAGGGTTTGGGAGAAATTGGGGTGGCCTCCCTCTTTGAGCCAGTGCTTGGTTTGTCTGTTTTGGTTTAAATGTGGAACCTCAGGAACACAGGGCTCTTTGTCATGCTCTATTTATGTGCTTTGTAAATCTGGGCAGCACTGAATAGAACCCCGGGAACGCAGAAATGACTCACCATCCCCAGAGTCTTTAGTACTTGTAAAAATTCAAATTGGTGTTACCACAGAACAACGTTTTTTTTTCCTTTTGTTTTTTTCCATTTCTTTTTTAAAAATAGATTATTTTCAAGATCTAAGATAACATATTTAGAAGAAGAAACACTCTGAACAAAGCAGTCTAATCCAAAGTAAAATAAACCTTGTGCGTGACTCTGAATCTCATATGAGCTTGTTAGCACCTTGATGGTATTCATGAAGCTGTTAACTGGGTGGCAGATGACACCTGTCCCTGCTCTGTGAAGGGGAAAAGGCGCCTCCTCTTCCACAGATGCCTGTGTCTTCAGCCATCTGCCCACCAACTGGAACTGTGGAGGGAAATGGCAGCAAAGGAGAACAGAGAGGAGAGATGAGAGGACTTTATTTCACACTCAAATCCAGCTTTACTCGCCTGACATTTTAAGTATTTGCACTTCAGACAAAATCTGACAACATTTGAAGATGTCTGGGATTCATTGGATGAGCACATATATTTTCTTAATCTGAGCCCTCCACAGAGGGGAAAAAAAACATGATAAATATTCTAATAAGACACTACTGGTACTTTCGCTGATGCCGACTGTGTTGGGGAAAAGACCAAGGACAGAAACAAAGGAGCATTTCTCATTGCTTAATTATTCCAAAGATGATTTCTCCTCACCTCCATTCTGCTAATCAGACTGTGGAAGACTGTTCCTGAATCTATCACAGGGAATCATTACACACACAGCAGTTCCAATTTTACGGAATAGGGAAAATGTTTGGCAAAGTTAATTAAGGCAGCGAGTACACGTACTGTCTGTGCAAGCTCTAATGATCTTGAGCGCTTTTGTATTGCCTGTGTGTACAGGCACGAACACGAGAGAGGACTGACGGATAAAGATAAGAGCATTGCCCTCAGTTAGCTTTTGTCACTATTCCCCAGAAGGTGAGGAAGCGGTCGTTGATTCCATGTCTGAAATCCAAGCCTGTTCTGGTGTCATGCCATTCCAGCGCTGCCCTTGTGAGGACACCAGTGTCTGCGCTGCATTTTAATGAGACATGCTGCAAGGCAAGGGAGGGGTTTGATTTGACATTCTGCTAAATCCTTGTGAACACAAGTCAAAAATCTGAGATAAAAGACGGGAAAATGTCAGGATACAAGTTGCAAATACACTGGGTGCACAATTATTAGGCAAATTGTATTCTAGAGAATTAATTCCACCGTTATAATACAGTCTCAGTCAGTTTTGTCTCAGAAGTTTTGTCCTTCTAAAGTAACACAGAATGACAGTGCAACTTTTAGTGTGGAATATTTAGGGCTATATTTTGTTAATTAGCCTGATATTCTATATATTTTGCTTATCTGTGAGCTGTATAACTAACCTGCTTCCATGAGTCCATGAAGTCTGTCAGTTTCTCAGCCTGATGGAGAGGAACTTTATCTGAAGCTTCAACCACAGCCATCCAAATGCTAAATATTATATCTTTGAGATCTTTGCTGGGTTGCCAAGCAGGGCAGCAACTGAATGCATGTGATGGAGCATAATCCTGCACAAAGACAGTCTTCAGTGCTGCAGACTCTCCTCCCCAAATTAGTAGCAGGTTTTTTAATCAATTAACAAATTGGAAAGGTACAACTAGCTCATCCGTAATGGCATTGTGCCATATCACCCCTTCACTCAAAATGGCATCTGTGTCCATTAGTGAACCACCGCGAGTCCACATCCAACAGCGCCATCAAAAATGAAAAAGAAAAAGTGCCTTCAAGAATTTGTTGGCCCAATCGTGATGTTTCAACTTCTTCTTTCACAATATCTGTGGTGAATAGTATGCAGGACCTAAATACGGGAAAACAGCAGTACGGAGGCAGCAGATGAGTACTGAGGATTCATCAGAAAGTGGGACTGAGCTAGCCTGGGAATTCCCATGCTGCTTTGCGCGCCATTTCATTCACACTGCAAAGGCAGCCTGGAAACCACCGCCCTTATTTTTGACTGAGTTAGGGAACCAATCATAATTATTTTATTATATACTTATTATACACTTATTTATCCAGTGTTTTTCCTCATGGGGATCTTCCACACTGGGGACTATGCCCACTCGGTCTGTGGGGTCCTTACTGTGGGGATGGCCCTGGTTCGGGGGGGCTGGGGGATCCTGCCCTGCAGCCCTGGCTGTGGTGTGGATGCCGGCCTGCCCTGATCTGGGCGGTTGCCCGTGGTGGCGGTCTCTGTGGTCATTGGTGGGCTGGCTCCCTGTGTGGACAGATCCCCAAGATACTGTTTCCTCACTTCAGCGTCAAGCCAGATTTTAATGTTGATTGTTGTTGATATTGATGTTGCTCATGGTGGCGGGTGGTATGTGTGCAGTGTGGTTGTCGGTGTGATGTTGTGTGTGAGTTTATGCATGAATTGATTTGATGATTGATTTTATTATGTAAAGCACTTTGTGCTGCTTTTTAGTATGAAAGGTGCTATATAAATAAAGTTTGGTTTGATTTGATTAACCATGGGGAATATATACTGAGGGGAACTAATGAGAAAGTGACTGCTGTGGGCCGATTGCGTGGACACAGGTGTGTACCAAACAGGGCAACTAACGATAACTAGGAGTAATGACCAGAACAAGATTCTAAAACATAATACAGGGCAATACAGCTCAAATAAAAAAGGAAATAAGAACAAGAACAGAGAGTAACCAATGAGCCAAGAACTAACTAAACCATAGAAACCCAAAGAACAGGAAAATCAAAAACACAAAGAAACTACCAAGAACACAAAATAGAGCCAATCAAGAAAGTAAGAAATGATAATAAAACCATAGAAACGACCAGAAACTCAAAGGACCAGAAAATCTGAACAAAGACAAAAACATAGATCATGACACCTTATTCAGATGTGATCACAATTAAGATCTTTTTTACTTCGGCCGTGTCTTTGAGGAACCGACACATTGGACTTGAATTTTTTAGCACTGGAGGATAATGACCTCTTTTTTGCTCAATGTTTAATTTTCCTCACGTTCTTTGCAGTTATTTGGCATCTCGACATTGTTGACTCTTCCCAAAAAAAACATTTGGTTGTTCTGTAGTCATGCCTCATTGTTTGGTTTTGCAATTTCAAGAGTATTGCATCTACCTTTTCTTTTTAAAGACAGATAAATACTTTTTTGTCCCATTTTACAAGAGCTAAAATAGTTACCTGATGATTCTGTATTACCTAATGGCATTTTGAACCCCATCAGGCCACATCATCATTGATTAAACAAATATATATCACAGGGAAATGATCAAACAAAACAATGAGCATTCAATTTTGTATGGTTCAAAGTTTGAAAATGTATGCAGAAATATAAGGTCAACATACTAGCTTAGTAATTGTGCACATGGTGTATGTTCTAAATGTGTGAATTACAGTAGATTACGCTAGATTTTATTTCTATCCCTCAGCAATCTGAATTGATTAAGCAAAAAACACTTTAAGAGACTAGCTCAATAAAGCAACATTTAAACCTTCGGTGAGCACATAAAACTGTTTTGGCTCTGGCAGACATCACTCATCAAGACGCAGTTAAAACATATTTTGTCTGTGTCTCCAAAATGTGTAGAACTATTTGCAAAGTGAGAATCAGAATCAGAATCAGAAAAGATTTTATTGCCAAGTAATTTTTACATCACGAGGAATTTGGCCTGGTCTGTTTGGTGCAATAAAAACAAAAAAAATATCATTATATTAATAAAATAAAGTAATAAAATGTAAAATAATGAAAATATATGTGCAAAGTATTAGTAGGCTGAGTGCAGAAGAGTGCGTTAATGTAACGCAGAGTCCGACAGGGACTATAAGTCCAGTTTTCGCTTTCAAAATATGTTGAAGCTGAAACGGGAAATTTGTGGCACACTCCAGCTTTTGGGCTCATAGGAGTGACATGCCAATCAGAGTGATCCCCTCAGATCTGAGTGCATTGAGCGGGGCAACACTGAGGCGTAACAGTGGCACGCACGCACTCACACACACACAGATCGGCATCCTGATAGGCAAGTACTTGTCCAGAATAACAATGAGACAGCAGAAATGTGTAGTGTCCTCTGTGACCGGGAGCAAAAAAAACAACAACACTCAAGCACAATGAAGCATGTGTGAGCAAGAAGTCCAAGAGCAGATTGAAACCTTTTCAAGTCAATACTCTTTTCTACCACTAATAGTGTTGACAATTTAGTGCTCTCCCTCCGAAGCGTACACTCAAAATTCATGAAAGAGGAGAAGAAAGGGAAAATGTCCTCAGATTCATTTGAATATATGAATAATTTAGTGTGCCAAAAGATTTGGGGCCCTTAAATTGCAAGTAGAAGAAAGCTAGTATTCTCTTAACACGGGCATTCATAATTCATCTGTTTCATAGTTCAGACTGGGAGATATTGATGCAAAAGTCCGCCATAGACTGTGATGAGGATACAAGGACAAAATGCAGCACTTTTATCTTTCAGCATAATTACAGAATGATTTTGTCTTCCTACATTTCATTTAGTGGATATCACATGGTTGATTTTGCTCTCTCGCTCTCCGTATCTCACAGTCTTTCCTTACGAATCACTCGTGTAACTGCAGACCCCCAAAATTAAACAATTTCATCAGTTTGTAGTGTTATGGCATGCTGGGATCTTCATAAAGTATACATGTAGTTCAATGCTCTCTGGTTAAAGATTGAACAGTCTCAGCTTATGCGTGTTGCAGCTTCCTGCTGCAAGCAACATTATCATGCTGTCATTGTAAACAAAATTCTCAGTCTCAGTTTAATGTTCTTTAATATGTCACTGTGTGGAAAAAAATAATTCAAGCAAGAGAGAAAGAGCCACAGCATGAGGACTGTCTGACTGAAAACATCCCCGCTATCATGAGAATAGGATGCAGTTAGTTGGCATTTGCTGTGACTCTTCTTTTGAATCCTTTTTCTCGTCGAGCAGATTGACAGAGTTGTTTTGAACTCCTCTGAGTTCTCTTGTTTTGATCTGAAAACTGGATATCAAAGCACTGATTGCAAGACCTTTCATAGACCCAATGAATGGTTCTAATTGCCACTCAACAAAATATGATCCATCTCTATGCAATCTGCTGGAACGCAGGTGAGGTAAAGTTCAATAAGGATGGGCTGCAAATAAAAGGTGCTGTCAACACAGAATATGTAACTGAAAGCTGTGAGCCTTAACGTATTTTTTTCTTAAAGCATATGCTTACTTAGCTGGTTAATCTTCTGAGAAAAAGACGAATGGTTATGAGTGGAGAACAGTAATTTGGGTGACTTTGGAAAAAGCTCAATTAATCATAAATAAGTGGCACATAAGAGAATTTTCCAATAACTCTAAATGTATCATTACTTACCGGACCTCACAAAACGTTGGTACGTCACAGATTCATTTGACTGTGATTATTAAAGTTAGATTGCATGTTGATCAGTTAATCAGATCTTTGCTTTTCACAACTGCTTCCTCTCTGTTTTAATAGATTAAGTTAGTTCCTTCAGGAAGATGATAGAGTAAGAATCTCTTGTGCTCACTTTTGAGTGTTTAGTAGCGGCTCGTGGTCTGGAAAATAGGCGGGGCAGATGATCTGCGTTATCAAAATGCAAGCTTTTATGGAGCATACGCAATAGGCCAATAGCCCCGTGAACAAACACAAAAGCCCCGTGAAAATGAGCGAAGAGAAAGTTTGTGAAAGGAATTAATACTCCCTACATTTCAATTAGAGGGAAACTTGTCGCAAAGCATTGCCTAGCATGGCTAATTTCATGGCACAATTCAGATGCGCCTTGCTGGACTCGTGTTTTTTTGCCTTTTCCGAAAAATGCTTCATGTCACACACACCGACAGTGCTCCAACCTAAGCTATCAGACAACCTACTGTACATGTGCGAAGCTGTCAACACATTGTTTACTGTCTCAACATTGCTTTGCTCATCAAGCTAAGATATTTCATTAAATCACTCCCAGTTTCCCGTTTTGCAAAGACTTCGTTCACAATCACTTAAACTTTGTAAGATAGCAACTATAAAGTAAAATCTTTACCTACCACAAACGTGAATCCGGATTAAACAGCCAATATCCTTCATCAAATCCGACATAGTTATCCGTTTTATCCAACAAGTTTGTAGGGGAATTTGGCGCCACTGAAGTTCCCACTGGCTAGATGGGGGGAGTAATATATTTCTTAAACCCTTTGAGTCCTTTCCATGTCCAGGGCAGATCATACACCTGCCCCAATAGCATCTATACAGGCGCGCTAAATGTTACATGATATTATGCTACGTAGGGGCCTACAGTGATTCTGATTGGTAGAATGTGCTCGAGAGTTCGGCGGGGCGGGGCTTAGCTGAGGGCAGCCAGGCATCTGCCCTGGCCAGTGGCCATAGATCTAACGTTAAGCAGCCACACTGGAGGTAGGCTATATTTCAGCGAAAATAAAAACAGATTCCACTCGCAAAGTCCGTCACAAGCCACAATATGGTGTAATACGATTCCCACTGTGATTGAAGTTGAAATAAATATTTTATCTATAATTTATAATTATCTATATTTTATCTATAAAAGAAAGGTTGGGGTGTGGAAGGCGCAAATACAGCCCAAATACAGCGGCCGCAGCTGGTGTTTACATTAACTAAAAACCAATGAAATATGGTTTTACTGCATGGAAAGAGGGAGATATTTTTACAGTTCCTTTTTCAAAATGGTGAAGACCCCTGTGGTGATCAGGGATGCAATTCTCAAAGATTGCGACACTTCAGTTAAAACAGTTCTTGATGTTTTAAATGTATGTTATATATCATAAAAGTCTAAAAGACTTGGCAGTAAAAAAACTCAGTTAAAACTGCCCACTGGACCAATAGGCCCCACCACTACAGGTTAAAAAAAAGCACAAAAAAGTCAAGACCAGTGTTATATTGGTATGGTATAAATATTCTAACCTGCTTAGATAAGTCCCAGTGTGGCCAGAGGAGACCAAAGGAAAGGAAATGATGAAATAGAATAGAATAGAAAGAATAGAAAAATACTTTATTCATCCCCCAAAGGGGAAAATTCAAATTAGTCAAGCGGCTCAACATTTTTCTAAATTTTTACAATGATTGTACCAACAACAACAATAATAATACCAGTTCCAGTAAAAAAAAAAATACTACTACTAACTAATAATAATAATAAATGACTAAATAAACAAATACCTTTTTTTTTAAATGGGAAGTTTAACAAAGCATTTCAAAATGAAAAGTGTCAGAAAAGGTTTTTGGTTCTCAGTAGGGCATTAAACGAAAAAAAAGTCACCCAAAAGCACAAATGAATGATTGAGTAGGAGAGGATGGACTCTTAAAGGGGTCAGTAATGAGTTCTGACCTAAATTCCATTGAAAAATTCTGGAGCGAGCTGAAATCTACTATTGCACAAAGAACTCAGGTAGACTTCGAAGCGCTTTAACACTTGGCATGAAAGACAGGCAGAAACTACCAGCAGACAGCTGCAAGAAGGAAGAGGTTGTCATTGTTTCCAAAAGATACGATTTAATGAAAGGTGAAAGGTACTTGTCTCAAGGATACATTTTTGTGTTTGGATATTTCATTTATAAGGACTTTTACAAAGATGGCTCATTTGCACTTATATTTGAAGCTATTCTGAATTTACAATTCAGGGTGGCAATAATTCCGGCACTCTTGGATGAGCGTGCTCTTGAGACATGAAACAACTCCATCTTAAGCTAGAATTCTCCTGGATGGCACTGTATTTATAGCTGATGCTTAGACCTCCAGTACATCTGGTCAAAGCCTGTCACCAGCAATACATCACACTAATGAAATGGCTACAGCCCAATACTATCTGTCACGAGTAATCTGCATCTACTTAGGGACTGAACGGAAATGAGAGAGGGATAAAAGTATAGAGGGGACGTCTGTCCCCTGAGAAAGCGTCATGTTTGTGTTTTTGTGTTAGTGTGCGTTTGTGCGGTCCCACGTCTGCGCTCAACAGATATTGATTTTTTTTTCAATGGAGAAAATAGCCACAGCAGCCTGCCTTATCCCTCAGATCGGTGAGGATATTTCTCAAGGTCTTTGGTGGAAGTTAGTTCCAATGCATCTTATCTGTCGGAGAGAAAATGACTCCCGCTTGTCACTGTAACTTGCTTTCCTTTTCATCCTTCTCTTAAATCGTGTGTGCCTCCCTTTTGCCCTTGGAGTTACTGGTGCTGAAATCAAGTTCAGCTCCACAATGAAACCTTTAATTAATTTTTTTTCTTTTTTTTTTTTGAGAAATTAACTGAGTACAGGAAAATAATGAATGTAGTTTTACATATTTTCATATAGCCTCAGCTCTGCTGTCACGCAGGTTTTCACTCTCAGAACTGCATGGAATTATCATACCAACATTGTGAGCTGCTGAATGGCATCTTTATATATTTCATGATAGATTAAATTTAATTCAATTTTAGTAGGAAAATCATAGAGCATATTGTTTATGTTTCAGTCAAAAGTCTGACATGATCGCAGAAGAAGACAGATGATAATGTAATTCTGGCTGTTATGACATGAAAGCATGGTTTAAAGCTTCTGTCTGGGAAAATGTCTGTTTATCAGCATATCAGAGTTATATTTCTATCTAAAGACCCTTGTCTGTATGTCATTGATGAGGTTGTCTGTGGTTTTAAATGCTTTGAGAGAAAATGGACCTATCAACGTGCCCATGTTAGTTTGAACACACAAATTAAGAATAGTTTCTTATCAGAAAAAGGAGGAGAAACATAGTGAATAAAATAAAATTTAGCACACGAAAAGTGAGCGAGCCCTAAACCAAATACGTCTGTCAAGAAAGTATTAGGAATCACGGTTGGCTGGAAGTTCAAGAAGCAGCCTTCTGACCAAAACGTTGCAAATTGGAATCTTAATCCACAGCTGCTCCGCTGAAGCTGCTCAGCAGCAGCATGACAGGACTGCACTACACTCTTCTATCCTTATCTGCCTCTAGGATACATGTAGGTTTTGCCATTAAGAAAAGTCACAGTAACAATGGTAATTAGTATGTCCCACAGGCATCTAAACATCTGCCTCACTCTGGTTTTTAAATCAGCTGAATATTTCATTGCTTTGCACCATCTCCATTCCCCAGAGAGCGAAGGCTCAGGGCCAATTTACAGAATGACTGTTAATAGGGTCACGATGTCATATGATAAGCTACAATTTTGTTCAAACCCTTTTTGATTATTGTGCTTGCTTATCAGTGTTACTGAAGAGAAAGCATGCCATCTGATGGACAATGTGGAACTTGCAGGCATTCATACTTCATTTTAGACAAAATAACAAAGTTTCTACATTGACTTTTTAAAATTTCTTTCTTTCTTTTATTTAATTATATTGCTCAACATAGCTTTTACTATCCATAAATGTCTTGTTGCTGTATACATCTTGTTGCATCAACCTACAATTTTATCATTCTTCTCAGGACTTGATCATTAAAGTAAATGCACGTTGATTTATTTATTTTGGACCAAAGCATCATAATTAAAGATTGTCTCTTTTACATTGCCCTTCAGTCAGCTGCCAATCCTCTTATTCACGATCCAACCAAACAACTTCAGCAGCCGCAACAACATTGGGAACAGAGAAAGTTAGTAAAAAATGTGGCTTGCTATTTAACCCCAGCTGAGGACCGAACTGACAGAAAAATATTTGTCCAAAAGCACCTGTATTTGTTTAGTTTTTTGTTTTTTTATGTAAAAACTCGAGGAAATAAGTATTTGCAGTGAAGTGGAAGCAGCCAGCTTAAAAAGAAACATGAATATTCCAGTAAAATGTTTGATAAGCAAGAGTTATAGCATTGCTTTGATAAGAACATCAAGCACAAATTTCACATATGAGTATTTTCCCGGCGATGGAAGCACAGAGTCAGGCAGTAACTGCGCTACGGTTGCAAAACGTAAAAGATATCATGCTGAAATATATAAATCCGACTTAAACATATGAATAAACCAAAGCTGTGTTGTAAATATCCTGGATCTTTTAAAAAACTTGTTTATACATTACAAATTTAAGAAAACAATTGCAAGACAATTGCAACAATTGAGACTTTCCATTTTATCCATATATGTATAATCTTTAAATGTTTTTTTTTTAAAAAGGCACACCATACTTAACATCAATGCTATAAAGTGCCTAAGAGAGATGCATTTCCTTCCACTATATTTTTACCACTGTAAGACACCAAAAAACGTGCCTGCCCATTAATGAAGTGGCTCCATTATTCTACTATCCAGCTGCCAACATCTGTCCGAGCGGTGTTTTTGGGTGACACAAATCCATACCTCAAATGTCACACGCTGACCAAAGCTTTCTTGAGATCATGCAGGTGATTATTACACTGAATAGAAATGATATTTAAACCCCAGGGGAGGTCACGTGTGAAGTTTTGAGAAAAAAAAACTTGTATGAGACACACATATTACAGTTGTGAAAATTAAATATAAAATAAACATTCCTTTGGATGAATTGAGAAAAAGTATTGTACACAAAAGTGTCCACAGCCATCAGTGGGCTGCCCTGCAGCCTGAGACATCTCACCTTTTATGTGAAGAAATTGCAAGAAATCCTATAAATCCTTCTGTGAGTGACCCATTGCTGATAGATATTAAATAGGGGCTCTATGTGGCAACAGTAACATTAATTTATTCAGCACAGCTTTGTTCCATGTGGCAAATTTGAAACTCACCCTTTTGTTTTTTGCTGTTTGATGAGCAACTCATTAACTAGCCACTGGAATCAATTTCCTGTTCCACAATTCTACTTTAACTATAGGATTTATATATATATATAGACCCAAAGTCTGATTATCTTGTTTACCTAATTTCTAGTCATAAAATAAATCATTTAAAAGAAATAGATGAATAAACCAAGACAGGAAGACAGAAAAAATTATTTCGGTCAAATGAAAAAGCATGTGTTTTGTAACTAGTTCACATAAAACCCTTCAACGGTGCCTTCCTCTTGCCTAAGTGCTGCTTCTCGGGGTTTCTTTGTGAGGGAAGACAGAGGATTTCATCCTGACAAGATCATCACAGAGAATAATATTGCCAACAGTGTACAAAGAAGCCATTTTCAGCTAAAATTGCTGCTCGTGTAAAGAACCATGAAAAATGGTACAGTGACACCATGGGTCGCGTTAACCGAATAAATTCCGTCGGTGACCGTTTTTTTTTTAAACGGTGACAGAAAAATCTGAAGGCCATCTGCCATTTTGACAGATTGCAATTCACACCCCTGACCACTTGGTGGCGAGTGAGCATATTAAAGCTGCAGTCTGCAGGATTTGTTGTTGTCATACGTAAAGTCCTACTTTTTGGCATTTTAAGAGTTTACATGTTCTATCAGAACGCTTGAAGTTGAAAACGGTGACCTCCGTAGTCGCAAAATGCAAGAAATGCTTATTTTTTAACCGAAAAATAAAAAGTTATTCAACTTCCTGTCCCGCCCCTTCAAAACACATGAGAACTCCTGCACGTCTACGTGCACGCCAGATGCGCCTACACGGCTCCTCATTCATCAACTCACCTGTCATTTGCGATCATGGAAGACACAGTAAGTAGACTAGCCCGTAATGAAGTTCAATAGTCCAGATAAATAAGCGTGGGGACGAGCCTACCTTGTATCGCGCGTGCACAATCGGTGATTGACAGGCAGCAGAGCCCAGCTCCTAACCTGATTGGTTACCTTTTACCGGTCCGGTCTGCAATTTTGTAAACAAACCTGCTGGATTTGGAGGGACCTAGCGGGACATATAGGAGACCTAGAGAACTCTTTTTTTTTGTATTGGGGTATTTAATGTACTACTTTCAGAATCACCGGACAGTTCCAGGCATTATGCTTGAAAAAGAGTTGCAGACTGCAGCTTTAAATAGCTGATGACCCGCTGGCTTCACCTGAAGTGGTGCTTGTAATTCCAGTCTGCAGTGGGGCAGCAGAGCGCGGATTCAGCCCCCTGAACATCATTAAAACAGCAATGAGAAATTGTCTGTCCGACCAAGGCAAAAGTCCAAAAACCTCATGACAGCCTCTGCAGCAATCCACGCGGGCACGCAGAGACTGTGCGTTCAGGCCACAGCAGGTGAACTGTTCATATTTTAAGTGCAACCCTTTAATTTCATTGTTCATAGCTACTGGGGCCACAGTCAGTGGTTTTGTCACAGCGGAGAAAAAGTTACATGTAGGCATCTGCTTGATGTGTGAATGGCACGGTGTGGATTCTCTACTCAGCTTGTTGGGATTGAATATTTATTAAGAATAAATTCAAATAAATGTTATCGAATATGACATTGTTATCATTTTTAAAATTAAAACAACGGGTAAAATGACGGACAACGAAAAAGTCAAGCGCAACCTCTGAGTGACGCATACAATGACGTTGACTGTCAGTGCCTGCGTTCTGACACGTGATTGGACAAAAAAACCTCGGAGGAAAACAGCTGATTAGTTGAACTAACACGGAAAGTTTCCCAGCAGGTGAACAACAGCCGCTTATCCAGGAATCTGCTTTAAGTCGCTTGCAAGCAGCGAGAGGTCGCTGTTTGCAAGAATTGGTGAGAAAAAGAGAAGATTTCCGTGTTTGTTTGTGCGGTTCTTTCAGCATGCACCGTTTCTACCCTGAACCGCTAACGTGGTGACAGCGTTGGTCCGGATCGCGGTGAGTTGAACTTTAAATTAAAACTGAAAAGGTTGTTGAACTGTGCTCAGTGTAACACTGGGAATTATTCTCTTTGTCTTAAGTTTGATTGATATTTTTTCTGCTCGTTTGTTTAATTTTACACCTGTGTTTCATATTCCTGATAAATTCTTGTAACCATGGCAATGCGTCTCAGACACCGTTGGTGCACCCAGGTCTCATTGGCATTGACCGCAGATATGTGCACCCTATTTCATTTACTCAAAAATGACAACAAACAGCTATATACACACACACACACACACACACACACACACACACACACACACACACACACTGGATATACACATATGCACATGCATACCATGGTTCTAAGGGATGTTTCATGTGTTTCCTTTGTTTCTCAATTGTTATACTCGTTAAACCATGCCAGGTACTTTTTTCTTACTTTCTCCCACCATCTCCATCTCCTGGTTTAAAGATGAACTTGAGCACAAGTGCCCTTTGTGGCAGTCCTATTTGCAAAGAAAATATTCCATCATCAGCCAGAGCGGATTCATTTCAGCGCCAGAGAACCAAAGAGCGGACTATACTCGGTGTCTTGTCAGAAAATGAGCAGCGTGGTCGATCTGTCAGCCAGGTAGATGACAGCATCAAAAGTCGATTGATTTTTTTTTTTTAGTCAGTCTCCCCTCACAGAGCATTCATAGTTCAGGTTCGCATCCTAACAGTGTAATGTCTTTAATCTTCTTCCCCAGGGAAGTCAGTTTTCCAAACAAAGTTTTCTCTCGGACAGCTCACAGCTTAACTTTCTTGGCTGTCCATCAACTTCCAGCTATGATGTGTATGTTGAAGAGGCTTGTGAAGTTATTCTTGCAGCTTCTGGTCAAGAAGTGGTATCAGACAGTTATAATCTCGATGCTGAGGCCAGCGCCCTGCAGAATCAACATATGAGACTCCTGCTGGAACTTAGCCCAAGTGAGTCTGACCTGCAGTAAATCGTGCAAAATATATTTGGAAAATGATTCCATTTTTTTTCTTTTTACCCACTCACTGTATTTTTCGTGTAGGTCCATGTCAGGATGTTTCTATGCAGTCTGAAGAAGATGAAGCCCCGATAACAAGGGATGCATATTGTGTGGACTATGCAGAGGATATTTACCACAACATGAGGGAGAGTGAAGTAAGATGATTGCTGATATCATTATTATCATGTCATTATCAACCCATTTTGTTGTTGCTTACTTATGTTGGGTCTTATTCCAGAAGAAGTTCAGGGCGAGGCCAGGCTACTTAGAGAGACATCCAGAGATCACAAATGGCATGCGGGTCATTCTGGTAGACTGGCTAGTTGAGGTTGCCCAGGAATACAAACTCAGTTCAGAAACTCTGCACCTTACTGTCAACTACTTGGACCGCTTTCTCTCCTGTACAGCATTTGTGAAACGGGGCAAGCTGCAGCTCGTTGGCACAGCCGCTTTACTGATTGCTACGTAAGAATATGTGTGTTTTGTCTTTAAATCTCATGCTGCTGCTTTCCAGAATCTAAAAAAAATTATTTTGGGGGGGGGATTCTGTAAAAGTCCACCTTTTATCAAGGAGTTCTGACTTGAGGGTTCATACTTGCAACCTGATGTATTCTCTCTGTCTTTTTAGAAAGTACGAGGAGATCTTTCCTCCTGCGCTGAATGAGTTTGTGTACATCACAGACAGCACCTATACTAAGAAACAGCTCCTCCGTATGGAGGATGTTTGTCTGAGAGTGCTGGCCTTCAATATGGCAGCAACCACTACAAACCAGTTCCTTCGCCTTTTTATGACCATCCACTCTGTCTCTGCAAACACAGAAAGCCTTGCTATGGTGAGTAAAGTCAGTCACAGCCACTGCTCCATTGCTTAAGGTTTCCATTTCCCCATGATTATATTTAGATACATTTTTTTCTTATGCTCTCTTAGTATATAGCAGATTTAAGCCTGCTTGAAATCGATCCATTCCTTCAGTATAAGCCATCGATAGTTGCAGCTGGAGCCTACTGCTTAGCCATCTACACTATAAACAGATGTGTTTGGGTGAGTTTTAGCATGTCCTTATTTTCCTTGCTAAAATCACTTTGTGTAGGAATAAAGAAAAAAAAGGTAGCTCAATATATTTATTTTAATCGCAATCTTTTTATATTTCAGCCTGACTCCTTAAGGTCTTTTACTGGTTATACCATGGCTGAAATTATGCCCTGCTTGGCCAATCTCCACAAGTTATACATCAGTGCAGAAAGCAGCCCACAACAAGCCATCAGGGACAAATACAAAAGCTCAAAGTAAGCTGTGGCACATTGGATCTCATATGTGTATTAAGAAAACTTTACAAACAGTGTAAATTACAAGCATTTGGGATTTTTTTTTTTAAAGCGATTCAGTTTGGGTCCTTGATGCACTCAGGACAATATTACATTTGGAAATGGAATCCAAGAATGGCAGCTCAGGAGGCAGAGCAACTCTTAGACATACAGAGATTGTGCTTAATGTTCAAATAGGCCGGGGAGGCTTGGGGCTTGGCACAGGCAAGCCGGTGTGGAGTAGAGCAGGTCCCAAAGAGAAGAGAAAGCTAGTTGTTGAGCAGGTTTGTAGACAGGAGGAAATGTTAAGGGGTGCAAAGGCAGTGGCTCAGGCTGAGCAGGGACGGTGGTCGAATTTGGGAAGGTGTAGAGAAGAAAAAGCTTAGTTGGATAGAGCTGTGGAGTATGGACGAAAGGAGTATTAGATTTTTGATAGGGGCAACATATGATGTATTGCCAACTCCCCAGAACCTAAAACTCTGGGTAAGTGGAGACCCGTTATGTTCGTTATGTTCAGGTACTGCAACTCTAAGGCATATTTTGTCAGGTTGTAAGGTTGGTCTGTCACAAGGCCGGTATACATGGCGACATGACCAAGTATTAAGAAGCTTAGCTGTAGGTATTGAAGAAAAACGGCAGGTTAATTTAGGCGGGTCTAAGGTGAAGAGAGGGGCAATTCAGTTTGTTCAAGAGGGGGAGAAAGTTGATAAGACAATAAGGAGACAAGACAGCTTAAAGGATGCTTGTGATTGGGAGATGCAGGTAGATTTTGGAGGAAAGCTTGTTGTTCCCCAGGAAATAGCCTCTACAAATCTAAGCCCTGATAAAGTCTTGTGATCTAGGAGTAGAATGAGAGTCTATTTCATAGAGCTGACTGTTCCTTGGGAGGAATTGGTAGAGGAAGCATATGAAAGGAAAAAGCTTAGATATGTGGAGTTGGGCGCAGAAGCAGAGCAGCGAGGATGGAAAGTTAGAATCTGTCCAGTGGAAGTAGGATGTAGAGGATTTGTTGCAAAGTCTGTTGTCTCATTGTTGAGGGAGCTGGGTGTAAGTGGACAGAATGTGAGGAAAATAGTGAAAGAGCTGTCAGATAAAGCAGTAAAATCCAGTCAGTGGATTTGGATTAGAAGAAGCAATAGTAGCTGGGGGCCCAGCAGGGGGAGCTCTTAGGGTAAACAGACTCTTGGAAGAGGCAATGAAGAAATCCAGGATGTTTTTAAGTGGAGGGTGTGGCCCATGTGAGCATTTTGAAACCAGGTGGCCATTTTAGGTGAGTTGGTCTGTATGGCCTTGTTTTCGCTGTCATTTTTTAGTGACTGTAGGACTGTTTAGGTGAGTTTATCTGCTGAATCTGCTAGTGTGTCTTGTCCTGCCTCCACCTCTTATACCCTCTATACTTTCATTACCCCCTACCCGAACCAGGGTTTGTATCCCCATCCCGCTGTGACTGGTGTGCAGTTGGTGAGAGGCTGGGGTAGCTTGTGGTTGTGGAAAAAAAGATGGTTGTTGTGGTGTGAGGAGCAGTGATGGGTGGCATTAGGGGGGTGACTCTGGGACGCCAGTGGTCATTGTCTAGCCTCCTGGAGGTGTCGTAGGCCCAACTAGACGAAACACTGATGAAAGGAGGTTACCACCTGATGACCCCAATGACATGTTGGTCAGTACTGCTCACTGATCTATATAGGGATTATAGGGAATTATAGGGAATCTGGTCCATTTTTTCTTCAGCACAAGTTTCTTGTGTTTACCTTGAATTCTAAATGAATGTTCTCTGTCTCTCCATTAACAGGTATTGTCGCGTCTCATGGATCACGCCACCTGCTGTGCTGCCTCTTCTATCAATCACCGCTCCACCCTTTTGATCCGTCTGCCAGGGCAAAGTCCCAGTTTGCCAAAAACAAAACAAACACAACATATTCTACTCTCTCTTACATTCATACCGGATAAATGTGGATACTTTATTATCAAAGTACTTTTCATAACTTCATCAAGTGTATGCAGATACAATTAAATACGAACTACTATGACCAAATTTTACTCCATGACTTAAAGATAATCATTTGGGCATGTTTAAAGGCATATGAAACACTCTTCTGTGAATCATAATCTGTGTCTGATGTGCTTTTTCTATTGGAATGTTTCAGTCATCCAGTTCGTAAAAGAAGAAATTAAATCAATAAAATAATAAGAAAAACATTTGATTCATGATAGTCCCACATCATTGACTGGACTTTCTAGTTGCATGTGCAATGCAAACCCCAACACAAATCATGCCTTAAATTTAGATTATCACAGACAGTCACAGAAACATCTGTATTTAGTTCAGGAGAATTGGAAAACATTGAACACATGCAGCAATAAAGTAGAACGTCCAAAATAAGTCATGTTGAATGTAAGGTACAAGATGTAGGATACAAGAAGAATTTGAGTACTTTTATGTGTTGATGTAAACAGCTTCATAGGAAATAAGTCAGTTAAGGTTTAGCCAGTACTCCTCTACCACAGTAAAAGTCCTGTATTTAAAAGCTTAAATATTTGTGAGAACAATTAGAAGCTAAATCTGCTAAAAGTACCAAAAGTAAGGGTACTTTTTCTGTTAAGTAATGCTCCCTGTTGGTATTTTTTGCTGTGTTTTTGGAAATATAATACTGCTGAATTAATGTGCTAATTGCATTTAATTGCATTTAATCAGATCATCAAATGTTTCTGTGGCCCTCCTGAGAACCACAAATCTTTCATTAGCTCAGAATGGAAAAAAAACCTTGTGAGCTTTAGCTTTATGACAATATATTTTTCAATTCAGCATTTTTTAATCGTCCTTTTATTTCAACAAAGAAGATGTTCTCTACCCATAATTCTTCAATCCCTCCTGTTTTATGTGTTTGTTGGATCTTTTCAGCAGTCAGGCAGGGCATGGAAACTGTAATTAGCAGATAAAGCTGAGTTAAAAGCACTGTTAAAACACATTTGTTCGTCGCATTTTCATTTTGTCTCGGGAAAACGTGTTTATTTATCAACTCACTTTGGAATTCATTTTAAATCGTTACGTTCATTTCCTGTAGCCCATGGGTTTTATTTTGAAGGTGTTTGGGCGGAAGCCGTTTCCTCGCGACATCTCACGTGCTTTATTCGGGGGGCGCTGATATTTTGACAATTCTGCTGCATTTCACATTCTTGTGAGGACAGAAAAAATTGTTGAAAACCGACAAAAAAAACTTTAAAGCCATTTATTTATGCCACATCTTTTTCCTTTCCTCGCCGGTTAAAGTTTGGTTGTCAGGGTAACAAAACTACCCGTACCTTAATGTTTCTCAGTGAGCAGTTACAAACCCAGACAGAATGAATTGCATTTGTTGCTAGATGCATTTTGAAACGCATATTAATACTAAACGCGTAAACCCAGCTGTGAGGTTAGGCCTAAAGAATGCATCCACCCAGGTCTTGCTGTTCTGGAAAAACCTGATATCTTCGCTGCTTCTCCTCATTTAAACTTCAGCTGCCATGAACATTAGATGACTGAGACATCTTTGTTTCGTCCTAACATCGCCACAGTTCTTCAGTTGAGAGTTCAGGTTACAGTTCTAGCCACCAACGAGCTACTTTTTGGTCTACATTGCTCACAGGTAAGCTCTGATCATTTCTTTTATTGTCTCACCAATACATTCACATGTTTTTAGTCTTAAAAGTCTCAGCTGTCAGCCATACGATTAACGAAAGACAAGATTTACTGTTACATTGATTTACTAATAAATAGATATTTGCATGTTTTCTATCAAGTACATGTAATTACTACTGATTTTATATTGTTCTTATTTCTTTCTTTTTGTTTAAAATTTAAATCATGCTTTTTATTTCTACTGTTTTAATGTCTCTGTAAAGCACTTTGAATCGAATTGAATAGTTGAATTGTGCAAATAAACTTGCCTTGCCTTGCCTAATGTCAGTCATTATATTTTGAGGATTCTTGTAAATACTTAAATAGCATCTATTATTCATTTTCTTGTCTCTGTCAACCTCAGTATGGCAGAGCCTGCTGAATTGCTGCTGATCAAGGACCAGTATGAGTTGGCGTTTCATTCTCTGAGTCGTGGATTGGCGGCTGAAGAGGCTGCCAGAACGCCAGAGGCCCTTGTGTGTTACAGGAAGGGTCAGCTGCATCTTACTCAGGGACTGGAGGTTCCCACCTGGGGGGAGAGGCATCAGGGAGCAGTCTGGGACACGGCCAGGCAGCTTCAGCAGAGGCTGAGGGACACTTTGAGGACCGTCAATGCCCACCTTTCCGATCTGGAAAATTCCCAGCAGGTTACAAGAGAGCAGAGGGGCTTACTGTTGAAAGATCTCCCCACTAATCTTTATCCAGACTTGGCAACCAACAGTCAGCCCCCTCACAGCACTCTTCACCATTTGTACCCCACCATACCTGCTGTCACCCAAAACACAACCCCAACCCCCACTGCAGCCCCTGCCAGTCCTGCTCCCCCTGCTGTTTCACAAACTCACACACTCCCTGCAGCCGCTCTGGAAGCTGCAGCCATGGACAGCCCAGGGGACCAGCCTCCAGCGTACACACCAAAGCCCACAGATGGGCACCGCAGCCTGTCTTACTGTCCTACTGGGTCAGAAAAACCGAGTGGAGCAGCGGCAGCAGCTGGAGGGGATGGAAACGTGCTGCTTTCCGTCGCCTCCGGGGTGCAGCTGTTTTTTGTGGAACCTAACGGGCAGGTCAGCTCTCTGTCTTATCCCGGCTACCTTCGAATCATCGCATTCGAAAACCAGCACAAGGATTCCGCCGCTGGGAAACCCTCTGCATTTCTACATGTAAGTAGGAATGAGCACATGTTTGAGCAGGTGTGAGCTGGAACATTCTTTTGGGTGTGTTTGTCATAGAGGTAAGTAGGTGTGACCTCAAGGAGACCACATCATCATTGTTAGAAGTTTTCTTGGTTGTGTGTCATACATCGTGATATCCATGAGTCGCTATGTTGGGGTGCAAAACAACACCCGTCTCAATGCTGAAATTCATCTAACAAGTGATGGTGTTGACTTTGGGACAAAAAAAAAGTCACACCTGAGAGTTGGGGGGATTTTTTAACTGGTGCTAACGCAGCTGGTAGTGCAGCTAAATCTTACTTTATCAATGAGTATCTTATATAACATTAGGAAGTTGAATAGGAATATGAGGTAGACAAAAAATAGAACACCTTCCTTTCCTGGGAGTTGCTTTAAAGTGACATAAACATTTAGTTGAAATATAACTTGAATTGATTAATAAACTTCTTTTAAAATGTATTTGTTGTCTTTACGCTCTCAATATTAAATATGAGCTTTGTTGGCCTGATGCTAAAGCAGTAAATGTCTCTAACAACGTATCTGAGAGTTGTTTTAGATATAAATTTATATGCCTTTTCAAATCTGTTTGTCCCTTATGTCCATATTCTAGGAAGCGATTATCAGTAGCTTAATATCCATCTGTTTTTTGGCACTAGCTCATATACAGCAATATGCGTTTACATTTCTTATTTAGAGACCTCTGCATGCCCCACACTTCTGTTTCGTGATTTTATTTTTTTTGTATGGATTCAAAATTAAATAAAAATCTGTTTTGGCAGCTCAGCAAAGCATGCATTCTGCTTTGCTGTGTACTGCATTGCAGCCCATGAGTCGGTTTCCCACCAGACCAAGCTGGTAGGCTGCTCTCCTGTGTTCTGTCGCTGCTTTGTTTCCCAACAAGACAATGGTCCCATTAACAGATGACTCTGCACTTCAGTTGTGCTGCTGGTCAGTGTCTTGTGCCCTTACAGAGGTCACACTGTCCGGCGGCATACCAGTGGGACGATACAGCAACAAGTGTGCATCTGTTCTATGTCTGTGTGGGGGACTGGTGCTGTCATTTGTGTTTGAGAGAGATCAAAAAGAACATGGGACGCCGTGCTTGCTGGAATGACTGTGCGTTTTCGTGCCATGACAACAAACCAGCATAAACAAACTCTCGGGACTGAAAACAGATAACCTTTTATGATGACGTTGTTTGATGTAATACCATAAGATGTGGGATAATTTTCAGCCTAAATCTTATTAACTGCCCATCGAGAAAAATGACTCAACAAAAAAAAAAAAGTGCTTTTTTTTTTTTTTTTTGTGGAATCTCATAGACCTGAGTATGCTACACACAGTGGATGTGAAGCATGTGACCAGCTAAAGCAGCTGATCAGGAGAATTAAATTCTGCCTTTTTGGTGATAATGATGGTTGACTCGGAGTACTTTCAATTCCCACCCTTTTTATTTTTGTGTCGCTGTGTTTTCCAGGTGTGTGACCGGCTGTACCCACTGACGACAGACACTCCAGTGCTGCTAGCTAACTCGGGGATCTTCATGTTTCCTCACACCTTGGCAGAGACACCAGGGTCCTATGTGGGTATAGTGCTCTCCTCTGAACTGCCTGCTGCTGACCGGGAGATGTTTCAGGACCTCCTGTCGCAGCTGGCGGATTTTAGGATCCAGGTCAGTCTTTACTAATGATACAGAACAATACAAGGATGGGCACGCGTGTGATTTGGTACGATCTGTTTGGTGTGGGGTTGTCAAACCTCACAAAAATCTGTATACTTTTAGACTTTTCCCCAACTGTTCTTGCGACAATTAATGTATCTATTGCATATCCTGCAGTACAACTTGCATGCCTTTACTTTTTCTTTAATTTTGCATTACTTAAGTTTTTGTTTTCGGTACTTTATACTTTTAGTCAACCATTTACTTTGGCACTTAAGACTTATTAAGATGTGAAGTTCCATCTAAACATGCGTACAGACTCTGCTGACGGGTCTTAATGGGTCTTAAAGTGTTTTGATTGATTTTTTTTTTTTTTACCTTTCACTACTTAAAAACAGTTGATTGTTTCTTCTTTGTTGTGTTGCTACTTTTAATTACATAAAAAGCCTTTATACTTCCTCCACTCCTGGTATCTGCCAGACTTGTTTATAGTCATAACAAAACAGTGTTATGTGACATATCTGGTGCTGCGCAAACGTTAATGTGTTGCAATGTCCCAAAACAAAATTGCTGCCAAAACCAACTAGATACTGACATTTGTAGTGTCATGTACTTGTAAATACTGATTGTTTCTTCTTGTATGACAGGGTAGTAAGGTTACCAGAATGCAGTTGTGGTATTATACTTTCCAAACTGTTAAGCTGTATCAGTTGTATTCTAAAGCACCAGTTATATTTGAAGAAACATGTCGTACCAGTCATGTGGCATTCGATACAAGCACATTAGTGTATTCACTACTATGTATAACAGCGTGTTTCACTGGAATAAAAGAAGCATGGAGTTTCCGTTTCTAGTTGAAACCTCGTCATTGCTGTCTGAGCAAAAACTTCTATGGTTCTGTGGTCATGTTGAGTAAAAACATTCCAAATCTACTGTAATCCGTTTAGTTTTACACACCTTTTTAAAGGCGTTCTGTCTCATGTTCCGTTGTAATCACTGTTTAGCATGTGACCTTATGAATGTCCTGACAGGGCCCAGAAGGGACAGGAGCAGAGGTCATCAACCTGAGTACAAAAGTCCCCCTTGGTCCCCTGAACCAGCAATCAGCGGAGATGGAAAAACTTCCGCTCCCTGGATGGAGTGAGAAGATGGCCCAAGGAATCTTGTCAGGTGAGTTTGTAAACGGCAGCTCTAAAGAAAGGGGGAACAATTGAAACCCGAACACAATGTTTTACACCCAGACTGAATATCCTGTAGATACAGCCCCACTAACTGACCACTAGTGGGCAGTCTTCACCATCGTAGCAGTCTCACCTGACCAGGATTCAGTGGTGCGAGTTGTTGGACCACCTGTGCATTTGGTTGTAAAAGATACTATGAGACCGCAACAATTAACACGACAGATTCCTCTCTGTAGGAGCTACACGGTTAAGTGAGTCATTGGCAAAAGGAGCTGAGGCCACAGGGAGGGTCATTCACAAAGGAGCAGCCAAGATCCGTGACCGCATCACACCAGAGGACACTCCGTCAGAGGTCAGCCCCCGTGTCACCAAAGGTCTGCATGTGGCTAAACAGGCCACTGGTGGTGCTGTTCGAGTCAGCCAGTTTTTAGGTAAGGACACACAACACTATGGGAAATGATCCAACAGAGGAAGTAAGTCACAGCATTTTGATCTGACTTGATCTAAGGGCTTTAGACACCAAACTGGTGTTAAGAAAAAAGGGGAAACGGATTCCTATGCTATTTAAAGTTCAATTCAAATGCAAACTGTACTGATCTGTGTATGATTGGGGATATGCACCTAATTTCATGTTGTTGTGTATTTATAGTGAATGGGGTGAGTACAGTTGTAGGACATGTAGCAGATAAGGTGGCACCCCATGTGAAAAAACATGGCGCTAAGCTGGTCCCAGAGTCCATGAAGAAGAGCCAAGATGGCCGTGCTTCCAATTTGGATGGAGCTAAGTTTGTAGCAGCCAGCGGCGTGCATAGTACGTACAAAACCGCAGGCTCTAACTATATCAGACATGGAATTTCTAATGGATGATTGATGTTAGACATGTTTTTTGTAGAGAAATTAACTTTTTGAAATTTTTTCCGAAATTAGGTTTCTCTACAGTTTGGTCGAGTCTGGAGACTGGAGCAAAGCATGTTTGCAAAAGTGTTGGAACCGAGACAGTCACGACCGTGAAGTACAAGTGAGTTCCCTATCTCTGCTTCTTCAATCAGCTGATTTATTATTTGGGATCTTGCATGGATTATTGCATCTTGTTTCCACTCTTGTTTCCTCACTCTATACGGCAGTGGAGGGCTGGATCGTGACACCAGCCTGATACTTGCCTACTTTGCTGATTTCCTCTTGGTATGTTGGTGCACTGACCTGCTTTCTTGCCTGTTTCCTTTCAGATTTAGGGGATTAGAGAATCTTTTAAACAAGTCCAGCAACATATGACTGCGCGGGGGAGTAAAGGCAAAGACTTGTGAACTAACAACTGACACTGCTTAACCCTTTTGTGTACAATCTTTGGCTAACTCAAATCAGGTTAGAAAATAACACGAAACAACACAAACCTTACACAGAACAAACCGAATTGCCTTCCTTAAACTCCTGTTTACTTTGACAGAATGATTTCTTTTCTTTAATCCTGTATAATTTAAAGCTTTGTCTGCACAGGCTACATAATGGCTTGCGTTGCACCTGTACTGAACACTCAGAAATGCAACATCAAGTGTATCTCTGTGCTCAAATCTATTTTCCTCTATATTATGTGCATAGCCACCACGATTGTGTATTGCTCTCCGAGTGCCTTTAAAACTAGTGTGATCCCACTTAATATTGCTCATGACTGCCTCACTACACATACTAATCACTGGAGCTGGTGCTAGCTAACATGCTGCTTGCTCAACAGCTTCAGTGTAGAAGCAATGTGCATCTGGTGTTCATCTTTCTGGGTCTGTCCATGTTAACCTCTCCTAAATGTCGGCTTGTGGTTGATGGTGATGCTCTTTCAGTTCACAATAATTTGTAGACCTTTCCTGTAGTTTGTTACTAATAAACAGCTACTATACGAGACTTGACTGTGTTTTTCTTGAGCCCACAGTGCAAACTGTCACGTTGGGCCAGCATTTCAGTTCCGTCTCACATTCTTATTGACATGTATTTTCCTCCGCCACACCACTCATTCCTAACATGTTATTTGTGGTGAAGGTATGGTGCCGATGCCGGCCAAGCCACAGACACTGCTCTCCAGTCAGTGGCCAATGCTGGTTTGACCGCACACAACATTGACAATCTGGGAATGAAAGCCCTCCTGAAGACTGCCGGTAAGAAGACGGCCAAGGCCTTGTTCACAGGCCACAATGGACATCCAACAAATACAGAGGAGAAGGAGACGCTGGCAGGGGAACAGAATGCACAGGCTGAAGAGAAGAAGGTGCAGAAGAAGGTGGAGGAAGAGGAAAAAAAATAATTTCCACGAGCCGCAGATGTTTTAATATATTTCATGTAAATTGTATGACTTTATGGATGTGAAACTCTTTGAACTAACTTGAGTGTAAGTGTCTCGATCAAGTTTTTAAGTCATTGGTTCAGTGTAGTCTTTTCATTTTTGTTGTACTGTACACACAAACTCCTTTCGTTGTTCAGTATTTGATAGGGATGTATATTTATGTCCACGGACAAACATTCAGGTCTGTAAACTGATTGTTAAAGACATTTAAGATTTGTTATGTTCTGCAAAATACACCAAAATGAAAGGCTATTGTAAAATGATGCTCTCATGCGGCTGGCGCGCAGACCTGCGCGTGGCAAACTACACAAAATGCTCTTTTTCCTGTTGTATTTAAGAATCCTGCGAGGTTCACAATGAGTCGACTGTGCCTTGTAACCCATTAACGGCTTTGTAGATTTCAGGCGTAATTGAGCACGAAATTTGGCTAAATAAATAAGCGTGTTGCAAAACTGACATCAACCATTTCTAGAGATTTGCAGTCATTTTAAACCAGTGAGTTGGTTTCATTTTAAAACCTTCGACTAAATCCTTTTTTATTTTTTATTTTATTTTCTCACGCCTTTCCGCCTGAACAAGCCGGAAAGCGCGGTCTCCATGGAAACCACGAGCAACACACTCGCAAATAGTTTTTCTGAAACATGTCTAAAGATCGCGACTACAGTAAATACGACTCGGCACAGCTTCGGGCAGAACTAGAAGAGGAGAGGGAGGTGAAGTGAGTTTTTCATTGTAATTTTCTCACAAAGCTGTGCAGGAGATTGGATGTCCGAAAAAAGAGAAAGAAAAAAGCATTTTCTGGTTCTATGTTGTAGAGACATGCTGGAAGAGTCGGTGTCTGATCTGCGCAGCACGTTGTGCGAATTGCAAGAACGACTGCGCAGTGTTGACGGGGAAGGTGAGCATACAAGCTATAGTTGCACAAACCGGGGGGGCCCGATTTGAGAGGGGTCCCCCCCCCCCGTTGGTTGTTGTCATTCCAGTGACTGTCTGGGCCTCTCCACAGTGGGACTGCAATGTCACAGATTTCTCTGTTTGGTGTCAGGAAATGAGTGGAAGACGAGGTATGAGACGCAGGTAGAGTTAAATGGACAGTTGGAGAGGCAGATTTCATTCGTTCGTGAGAGGCTGGAGGACATCAGGGGAAACCCCATGGGTGAGTTCTCAAGTTTTTGTTTTTCTGGAAAAAGGCTGCACCACAGCACATTTATTAGGCAAGCGAGTATTGCTACCTTATCATCCTTTCTATGCACATCTCTCAACAGCATATCTTATCTTGAGTGCTTATTAGTCATTTTCTTATGAGATGTTTCTTTGTGAGGTTTTGGCCTATAAGTGATTAAACTGTACTGACGTGTGCATCATTACGCAGCTGAAGAAGAAATGGAAGAAAAGGCAGCGATAAACTTCAGAAACCCGAGAAAAATTAAAAATCAAGCTGAGAAAAAAAAACAGGATGCATTTTCAAAAATGTTATATGGACAGATGTCTCATAATAGCGCAGATGGAAGGGCCTGAGGACAGATTGTTAAAGTCATTTCACACGTGCTACAGACCTGATGTATCCTAGAAAGGTCCCAATGGGAAGCTGTCCAGAGGGTTCCCTGCTCCTCCCTCATGACACTGAACAGGATGAAACGGATATAGAGAATGTCAGGATGAACAGATAATTCGGAAGGGCTGTGTGTGAAAACACAAACATCCGCAGGAGAATAACCAGCCAGCTACCTGGTAAGGAGTCTGGACAATGACTGAGTAAGAGCGTGAATGAACACAGCAGGTCCTCTAGAGCAGTGGTTCCCAAACTGTGGTACGTGTACCCCCAGGGGTGCGCAACGTTACATAGGGGGTACACGAAAAAATGCATAAAAACATGGTTTGCAAAGAGCCTGATTACATTTTTAAACTGGCATATACTGGAGTACCTGTTCACAGTGCCAAAAACACAAGATACTGCCATGCATAGATAGACTATCCTCTAGTGGTCAGTGAATTAATTGCACTACCGAAAGGCTAGCCCCGAGGCTAACCGCCAAAAATGGATAAATGGCTAAAAAGGATAAATTGCCCTTCCAGAGGGACATCAACTTCTACCACAAGTCAGCCCACAGTCAAAGGTGCACTTTCCAGCGCCAACAACCCACGTTATTCTTCACCTTCAACGTTGACCTTTGACCGGGATGCTAGCGATGCACCTGTGGCTAGCCAAGCTAACAACCTCGTCAAAAAGGCGAAAATGTGCCACCATGTACTTGTGTGAGAGCGGATTCTCAGCCCTAACCACTATGAAAACAAAATGGAGAGCGAGACTTTGTGTGGAGGATGATTTAAGACTCAGTCTTTCTGAAATTCAGCCCAATATTGCAGACTTATAAACCGATTTACAACTGAATATGTTCTAGAAATGTTTGGTAGATTCATTTTTTCAAAAGTGAACTGGTGTTGCTCACTGGAAATGCTGGTAGAAATTGATCTATTTGGTGAAGAATAAAATAATAATTTAAGTGATTTCTGATGTGTTAAGTGCTGTGTGGTGATGGTGGTGGGGGGGGGGCTTACAGAATGTTTGTGCAGCAGTAGGGGGTACATGGCTGGAGGTCATATGTCTGAAGGGGTACGTGGCTGTGGAAAGTTTGGGAACCACTGCTCTAGAGCATTTACACTGAATTGGGTGCTGATGACATTTGCCGCTTCATATACTTTTCTACTGGCCTGCATGTTGCTTTCCGCTTGCTTGTCAATATTTCAGATACATCTTAATAGATATGGTTTTGAGATTGACACAAAAACTCATCATTATGTCGAGGGAGAAATAAGGAGGAAGCCTTATCCACCGCTCCTGTCTCTTTTTTTTTGTGAAACATTTGGGTTTGGGATTCTGGTAAGCACTACAATATATCCTGTTCTTCCGAACTCTTCAAAGCAACAAAAAAATGTGAAAGATATGTATATATATTAAGAAATAAAAGTGAACTATGATGTATTCACCCATCTCTGGCAAGTTTGTTGCATATGTTGTTACATGAACACATGGTAAACACACTTGCTCTTGTGTTTCACAGATCGACTGGCCTCTATCAGGTCATATGATGACATGCCAGTAGTGAGTGCAAACGTCTTAAATTTCTTTTGAGGTTTTCCTTGATTAGTTTGTGTATTGGCTATTTTCTTATTTTTACCCATGGTTGTCAGACAGAAGCAACACGCCAGCAGAGAGAGCTAGAGATGCAGAATGAGTGCAGACAGGACAGAGAGGACTGTGATGCCAGCTGCTCTCCATCCTCCCGTTAACGCAGGCTGCATAAAACAGAGTTTAATCACAGCACTGTAATCACAGGATTACAAACCATGGGAGAGTAATGCACCCTAATTACAATGCTTTAACACACACACAAATACACCCTGCACGCTGAAGGGTTGCACAGTACGGTTTAAACACGATGCATGCCTAAAGGCAGAGCGAGCAGATGTTCATTAGTGTATCCAAGAAATGACTGCAAGATTTTTGGTTTGCAAGCAGTGGGCCTGAAAGTAAGATAGCATGCTAGGGGCTTAGAGATAATCATCACCCTATATAGTACAAGAACAGGGAGCCTGCTCTAAATACCCCCAAAAAATCCCTGCCCTGTGCTATCAGGCTGACGTAGGCTCCCCGTGTCTCAGCAGTAATATGTTTTTATATAATAAATGAATAATGAATGAGCCTAACCTATTTTTGCACTCCCGTTTTCATCATTAAATATCCTCTTGTTGTTTGATCCTCTCACTTAGCAGAGTGTTATTCAAGTACAAGTAGATTTTTTTTTTCAAAAATATTCTACAGCTGAATCACACCTTTTATATGGAAATGTGTAATTAATGGAAAGTGTTTGCCACAGGAAATGCTTAAACAGCGCCTGAAACTCCTGACTGAGGAGAAGTCTGACCTCCGCAGTCAACTGATGGACTGTCACCTTCAAATTGAACAGGAGGGAAAGGTGTGTGTGTGTGTGTGGGGGGGGGGGGGGGGGGGGGGGGGGGGGGGGTCTTATCTGTTCCTGTAGAGAGCAGTGTGAGGGATGTTGTGTTGAGGATTTATGGGGGTCACAGTGTCTGCTGGTCTAGTTTTATTGTCTCTAAGACAAGCAGCTTTAGGTTTTTCTGTGTAATGGCTATTTGAGTTATAAATAATCACCATTAGCAATGGATTGAGAAAGACTTGGCTGACAGTTTTGTTTCGCATTCTTTGTTTTCGAACAAGTGTGACGTGAAAATTACCTTCGACCTTTGTCCTACATTGCTCTTAGCACAGCACTTAGGTTCTTTGTGCATTGTTCTGTTCAACAAATGGCACGATGTTAGTTAAAGAAAGGTTTAATGCACGGCATGTGCAACCAGTAATCCTTAATCTCTTGCTCATTAACAATGAAGACTTCTTAAGTGCACACTCACCAAGCAAGTACCAAGCATTACACCCATGAACAAATAGATTACTGAAATTTTAAGTGGAATTAAGGAATGAAAAGAAGTGACAATATGTGTTTGCTGTTTCTTTCATGTGTAAGGCATTTCACAAAACCAATGATGAGAGGCGGGCATACCTTTCAGAAATTGCTAAGGTAAGCATTTTCTGAGGAGCTTTCATAACTCCAGACAAATCCCTGAGCATCACATTTACGCGATGGTGGTCCTATAAAGAGACAACAGATATTTGCAGTATAATGACAAATGTGTAGTGTGCAAAGACCGCACTAATGTTCTCTGTAATTGTTTTTCTGCAGCGAAAGTTGTGATTTCTTATTCATGCTTGTGTTACATAATATGGGTGTCTCAAAAAAAACTTTCTGCCTTTATGTTGCTTTCTGAACTGCTTTTCTCCATGTCGACATTTTAGAAACAAAGCTTCAAATTTCTATTTGCATGTTTCATTCTTGGGTCACATAAATGTGTGTGCGTGCTGCGCACTTTTCTAAGTGACTCATCGGTTGTCCTTTCCCTCAGCTGTCTTCTACCAGCGAGGCCCAGAGAAGACAGTTCTCCACTCAACGACAAAGGGAAACGGCGAGCAAACAGATCAGGTCGGTGAAGCGTAACACTTGCAGCCGATGAACAAAATGATATGATCAATAGTACAAAGGTTCATTTTGATAGTGCCACAGTTCATATTAGTAACGCTGCATCACAAGCTCCTGTTGGATAATAGAGGAAAAACCAATGCCATAGACTGCTCCAGAATTTAAAGCGACAGTCTCCCAAATCAGAGAAAAAAAACAACTATTTATTTACATTCAGTCTGAAATAAGCACAGGAAAGTTTTGAATCCATGTTTCAGTTTTGCGATTGGGGGCCGTTATATGGATTTTGAGTAAATATCTTGGAATTTGGAGCTGCACGGTGGTGTGGTGGTTAGCACCGTCGCCTCACAGCAAGAAGGTTCCAGGTTCAACTCCCAGCTGGGGCCTTTCTGTGTGGAGTTTGCATGTTCTCCCCGTGTATGCGTGGGTTCTCTCCGGGTACTCCGGCTTCCTCCCACTGTCCGAAAACATGCATGTTTAGTTAATTGGTGTCTCTAAAATTGTCCTTAGGAGTGAGTGTGTGTGGTTGTTTGTCTCTGTGACGGACTGGCGGCCTGTCCAGGGTGTACCCTGCCTCTTGCCCAATGACCGCTGGGATAGGCTCCAGCACCCCCGCGACCCGACCGACGGATTCAGCGGGTATAGAAAATGGATGGATGGATGGATCTTGGAATTCCTGTGGAAACTGATTTATTGTAGTGTGACTCTGTTTGTTGCAGGTATACGAGCTCTTGACTTATGGCTTTGATGAAAGTAATCCTGCTGGTCACATCGGCATGATTGATAAATGTACAAATTCTGAGATGTATCTTACACCGTGATCGTTGAATATCAATCAACCAGTCAGTCAGACACACTTGAATTATTTTTGAACAAATCAGAGGCAATAATTCAGTGTGCTTTATGGGCAATTCATATAATGTCGGTTGCCAAATTGTAAACATACCATCTCTAATGTTCAATTTTTGACAGATTTATCATGTTTGATTTCTTTTCTTTTTTTCACTTCTCCATGATATTTTCTGGCTCATAGAGGGAAGCAGACCAGCAGGAAGGCAGAGGCTGATTCTAACAAAGGAAAAGAGGGAGAAGAGGATGGAGGAGGAGAGCATCTGAAAGGAGGAGGTGGGGATTATTTAACAACAGAGAGAAGAAATGAGAGAAAATCACAAAGGGAAAGCAGGTTACCCACACTAAGGCACTCCCTGAAACACAATCCTTAACCAAAACATAGCGTCGTTGATTTAAAATAGAATCTTTTGAACTGATGTTTGATGTTGTTGATCTTGTTCTTCTTCATTTTTCTTAATAACTTAATATATTACAATGGTAAAAAAATAGGCTCATGAGTGTACTGAGTCAGACATTGCTTGTGTGACTGCATTTTTTTAAGTAACTCCTACAACATGCATTACATAAGCAGCACTACGATCACCACTCTTTCTGCATGTGGTTTCATCCACAGAGCAAGTAGTCACCCCCCCATCCTACCCACTGACCATCTTTATGCATGTGGGCATTAGAAAACTATCCATATGAGATGAAGTATTGATTTGGTTTGTTGCTCTGTTTTCTTTGAGTGTGTGTGTTTGTGTAGAATGTGGAGGATGGCTTGAGTCCTCCTCAGTCTCACTACATTCAATTGAAACAATATCTCATTGCAAAGAAATAAATCCAACATATAAAACCAGCTTGTGATCCATATTTTGTGTTCTGTTCTGTTCCTTTAGTTTAAGGTTTCTTTAAAGTTCATGTTAATGTTCACCGATGGTGTGTAGCGCACTGATGTTTCATAAATTAGCTTATAAATTCTGACCTTAAATTGAGTTTTTCAGTCTGTGATATTCAAACTCACTGAACTTTCTTTGAGCATGACAGAGAACGCTCGAACTCCTTCGATGTGCCATATTGTTTATCGCTTCACAATGAATAATGCGATTATTTTATCTTATTGATAAATCTCTGGTTCAGTGTGTCTAATCTTACTTAAAGGAAAAGTCAGGACTTTGCCTTCCCAAAACATTCACTTTTTTAAACATTCTCTGTTGAGATGCAGGTCACAGATGGATTTCCTTATTCAGAATCAATTTTTCCATCAATTACGACACGCCGTCCAAGCCCAGATGCTGCAAAACTGACTCAAGCCATGATGCTGCCACCACCATGTTTTTACAGATCGCACAAGTTATTCTACAATGCAGTTTTTTTCTTTTCTTTTCTTCATTTAAACCAAATTGCTCATTTTTTTTAATCTCATCAATCCTTTGACAGCCTTGTAGTTTGTCCTCGTGACCTTAGAAAACTTAAGATGGACATTTTTTTTAAGAGCAGCAGTTTTCTTCTTACAGCCCTGCCATGCATACAATTATTTTTCAGTGTTCTCCTGATGGTGGACACATGAACATTAACACTGACCATTGTGAGAGAAGCCTGTGGGTGTTAGGAATTCCTTTGTGGACTTTCATTTTTGGATTGATCTTTGGAGTAAACTCTCTGAGGATGGCAACATTTCTTTAAATGGTACATAATCTGTCTGACTGTACATTTATGGAAACTGAACTCTGTAAAGATAGTATCATAGCCTTTGTCTAGCCTATTGAGGACCAACAACCCTTTTTCTGGGGTCCTCTTCTCTTTCCTGCCATGATGTGCTTGTGCAAATGTGTTGTGAAAGTCAGACATTGAGAGATTCTCATTCTTTAGATAAAAACAGACACCTGCTCACGCATGATGGCCATCCAGCAAATACACCTTTAAACTTCACCTTACCTTTCTTTCAGCTTTAGATGAACTGAATATCCGTGAGGCTTACACTCTCGTGTTATATATAATTTCCCATATAGACAAGGAAAGGAAATTTGGATATTTTTCCTAAAGAAATAAGTAATGGAGTCCAATATTTTTTATTGTATTTGTTTAATTTGGTTTATATGATCAGCTTTTTGGAATTTTTTTGAAAGTCGTAAGATCTTTATGCAGCACCATAGAACATTTCAATGGGTATACCAACTTCAAGACACTGCTCTATTTACAATGCATGCTGTACCTCTTAGTATCTGTGTGTTATGTCTTTTCTTCATTAAACATTAAGCTGTCTAATCAAAGGTTTTGTGGCTATTTTGGATGAAACATTTCAAATAGTGCATGATTTCATATTGTCACTACTACTCATTTATTGGCTTGCTGAGTCAATAAACCAACTCTAAAAAGTGTCGTCTCCTTTGATCCAAATCCGCTCTACTTTCCTTCAACAGGAGGAATTTGTTTATTGACTTTCTAATATGGTTGGCCAGCTTGGTGTACAATCATAAATGTTCTGCAGTGACAGGTTGTTAGTCTTAAATGAATAACTTAATTCACAGATTGCAAATCCATGTTACCTGATGAGAGTATGCACGCTCTCAGTATGCACACTCACAACTCCTTCTCGTCTCTTTTTATGATTTCATGTGAATGATGTTTTTGGCACAGCCCGCTGGATCCTGCCCATGAATCCCACAGCCATAGAGTAACCAGATATATGCCCTCTGCTGACAGCTGAAACATTGTGACAAATCACTACAGTAACTGTTAAAACATCATCAAACACAAAACTGCTGCTTTCCTTTGCTATTTCAGTTAGCACTCATGTCTACACCTACCATGTGTGAGCTGCAAGAAAGTTCATAGATGAGTTAGATGACTTCACATGCATGTGTGCACTCATATGAATATGCAAACAATTCAATTCAATTCACTTCAAAAGTACTTTATTTATCCCAGAGGGAAATTAAATGTTGATGTAGCTCAATTAAATCAAGGAGTTATTATAGATGCTGATGGCTGTGGGCAGGAAAGATTTCCTGTAGCGGTCCGTTTTGCATCCAAACTGAAGAAGCCTTTGACTGAAGAGACTCTGTTTTCTGATAACAGTCTCATGGAGAGGATGTTCAGGGTTGTCCATAATTCTCTTGATTTTATGCAAAATCCTTCTTTGCATTATTGTCTCCAGAGGTTCCACAGTCGTCCCCAGAACAGAACCAGCCTTCCTTATCAGGTTGTTGAGTCTTTTTAGGTCCCTGGTTCTGATGCTGCTGCCCCAACAGATGACGCAAGAGGAAATGACGCTCTCAACAAAAAGACTTGTAGAATATCTGCAACATCTTGTTGCAAACCTTGAAGGACCTTAGCTTCCTCAAGAAGTACAGTCTGCTCTGTCCTTTCTTGTAGATTGCTTCACTGTTGTGTCTCCAGTCCAGTCTGTTGTCCACATGAACACCAAGGTATTTATATTCCTCAACCACCTCCACTTCTTCTCCCATGATGGAAACAGGGTTTGATCTGACCTTGTTTCTCCTGAAATCTACAATCATCTCCTTTGTTTTGTTAACATTCAAGATGAGATGATTGTTGCCACACCATGCCACAAAGCGGTCCACCAGCTCTCTGTACTCAGCTTCTTGTCCATCTCTGATACACCCGACAACTGCAGAGTCATCTGAATATTTCTGTAGATGACAGGAGTCTGACTTGTACTGGAAGTCTGAAGTGTACAGAGTGAAAAGGAATGGTGAGAGTACAGTCCCCTGTGGTGCTCCTGTGCTGCTGATCACCTGGTTAGACACACAATTCTTCAGTCTGACAAACTGTGGTCTGTTTGTCAGGTAGTCATTAATCCAGGTGATTGTTGAGGCCTCCACCTGAGTCTTCTGGAGTTTCAGACGAAGCAGATCAGGCTGGATTGTGTTAAATGCACTGGAGAAATCAAAGAACATGATCCTCACAGTGCTGCCTGTTTTGTCCAGATGACAGTGGGTTTGTTGAAGCAGGTGTATGATAGCGTCTTCAACTCTCATGGCGATAAGCAAACTGCAGGGGGTCCTGATATGTGCTGGTTTGCTTACACAGGTGGGTCAACAGGAGTCTCTCCAGGACCTTCATGATGTGGGATGTCAGGGCAACAGGTCTGTAGTCATTGATGTCTGAAGGGTGAGTTTTCTTTGGTACCGGAACCAGACAGGATGTCTTCCACAACAGTGGTTCCTTCTCTTGGGTCAAGCTAAGGTTGAAAAGGTGTTGCAGAATCTCACAGAGCTGCTCTGCACAGGCCTTCAGGACTCGGGGGCTGACACCATCTGGACCTGCAGCCTTGTTCCGGTTCAGTCTCTCCAACTGCCTCTTCACCTGACTTCTAGAAACAGAAAAGTGGGAGGGGGAGGCAAAGGGGACAGCAGCATCTCCTGATTGGGTTGATGACAAACTAGTTGAAGCAGAAGAATCCATGACTGTTACAAACCTGAAAGAAGAGTCAGTGACAGACATCTACAGACACTCCCGTATTGACAGACCATTCTGTGTTATGTAAAATTGTCTGACTGCACTCAAACATGCATTAACCGAGACATGAAATACGTTTCAACTCAAGATGAGATAATACATGCTTTATTGAGCCCTGGAAATTTGGTAACTTGCACATTGTAGTGTCTAAGGAAGCTGTCTGAATTAAACAGTGGGAGACAGGAGACACTGAGAGAATGGCTTGACTTAAAAAAATAATCTATGACGTGAGAAAAGTAAAGCATAAAACTGTTTAGTAAATATTATATGAACTCTTTTTGGTTAATATCTACAAACAATATGACATGTGCCTCAAAGGACACCTAAACTAGAATAGAATAGCCAGAAAATAGAAAAATGTCATTATATACTTGTCAACTTTCAAGAAATTAATTTATTATGCCTCAGGAGCAAAGATGGACTCTAAACTATTTACAGGTTATCTTTTTTATTATGGGTTTAATATGTTTTTTGACTTGTCTGTAATTAGTCAGCAACACTGGAGACAAACATGAATGTAACTGAGTTGTGACCGTTTAAATGACTAACTACTCTGACATATTTTATAGTGACTGCAGATTAATCAAACTAACTAATCAAACATACCAAGTTGCATTCAAGACATTTTTTTTACCTTTAAATCCAATAATCCATGTTTATAAGTTATGTTTTAATTTGGTGTAGATGTGGAACACATGAGTAGGTTTGGACAAATTCCCGATTTGACTTCCTGAGGAAATAAGGTCATAACAATCCCTTTGTCCTTCCCTTGTCCTCCAGCTCTCTGACACTCACTTTTAAGACTAAGTCTCCCCCGCATATGCCCTTGTTTCCTCAGGATTATTTTAGACAAGAACACTTCTTCTGCCCTCAGTTTGTGACGCAGACTGGGTCCCCGTGAGTGCGTCCCTAAATAGAAAAATTGGTGTGAAGGCAAAAAATCCTTTCACTATCAGACCGTCTGATTCATTCATGTGCATATTTTCACAAGTAAGCCCCATCAAGGAAGCTGCCATAGACATACGGTACCATGATCACATACCACGTTTACATACAGTAAATTAATGCGGATCTATATTCAGATTTATGATTGGATGAACAAACGTGTCAAATGCAAAGAAAGTGAGAGACTTTGTGTAATGAAGATTTAAAGAGTGGGTCTAAGAGAGTTTGGCTGCAGCTTTCACCATCACACATTAACAGTAGGCTCATCAGGCAACAAGGGGAATTGGGTGGTCTCTGGGGACCATAATATAGGTCAGTTGGCTCTATCTCTCCGTTCCAGAGAGAGCATTCTACTGTCACCTCAAAAAATCTCAGTTTAGAGGAAGAACCAAGAATCATCTGAGACAGACGTAGCCTCTTCATTTCCCATCTCTCTGTGCAGCTTTGTGGAACTGTGTGTGTGATACCTTCTTTAAAAACATTTAGACATGTGGGCTAATCCCAGTTGAGTTTTTATGGGGGAAATAATGAAGCAAAACGTATTGATCATCTTTTGAATTTAGTATGTTGTATGTTACATAACAGCTCATGGAAGTATTTCTGTGGGGCTATGTTTCTTTGTCTTTTTAGTAAATGTGATTAATACATTCTTGATAAAGATTCCATGCATGTGTTTTAAATCAAGCATAAATGGGAAATGAAAAACAAAATAGATCAGTGAAGCCATGGACAGCAATTCACATGGCCTTTGATTTTTCTACAAGTTTTTTTCAATATCTTGTAGGTTTCAGAAAATGAAAGAAAAAAAATGAGCACAAAAGGACTGTGGCTTCCCCCCCAGCTGACGCGTGTCCTGGGGGCAGGGAGGTTACCAGCAGTATCTCAAACACGGGTTTGAAAGCGTGGGTTCGCATCTTAATAAAGGGGGTGGTGGAGCTGAATGAAAATCACGACAGAGTGACGTGAGAATGAGGAGGAGGAGAAATGAGAGGAGATAGGAGGGGGTGGCTGCGAAAGAGAATGGGAGGGTAATAAGCAGCTGCTACCCAGTCACTTTCCAGTCCAGCTTGGGCTTCTTGATCACTGCGCATACACAAACACACGTACACGCACAGACTGGTGTTGGGTGGTGGAGCACCGACAACAAAGGGACTCACGGAGTGGGGCTCAATAAGCTCACTGCAGCCAGGACACGTTACCACCATCCAAGCTGCGACAAGCTCACTGAACTCCCTTTTCACATCTGTTGGGGAATAAAGCATCAGTCAGGCTGGAGGTGACTGTCACAGAGGCGTTAATTCCTCGCGTTGGTAAGCCTGTCAATGTCTAATTATGTCAGCTTATTAAAGTAGTGAATTATCTTAACTATATGTCATGTAACAGAAAACACTTTTAGGCGATATGCTATAATAACATGTGTAGATCTTATCACTTAAAAGTACATATTGAGCCTAATAGCTTTTGGCTGTCTGGATGCTGGCCGCTGTTTGTCCGGCTGTGCGCGCACCTTTCGGCTTTATGGATTTAAAATTATCTGGTTATGTCGAATCGTGACTTGTCGCTGTCCATCCATCTGCGCTGACAGCTCATTGTGGGACGTCATGAAGCACACTGTCCACCGCTCAGCTTAAGAGCACTTAATCTGTCATTAGGGGGTTATTTTAAGACGGCGCAGCAGCGACAGACACCGGCTGGCTACTTTATCAGCCTCTCCTGGGTCGGTTTGTTCATCTTCCGTACCTTTTTTGTTTTTGTTTCGCTACTCTTTTGCCAGAGAAAACTTTTCACCGCAGCATTTTTCCCTCCCCTCTTTTTGTTTCCCAGACAGCACAGCCGTACTCGTGAGTCTCGGTAGCGAAATGGAGATGGAGCATTTCGACGAGCGGGACAAAGGTCAGAGGCACGGCCGGTCCAGCGCCAGGATGAACGGGGTGCCGAGTCCCACGCACAGCGCCCATTGCACTCTGTACCGGATCCGGACCCTGAAGACCCTGAGCGTGGAGAAGAGAGCCAAGAAGGTTCGCTTCTACCGCAACGGCGATCGGTACTTCAATGGGATCGTTTATGCCATCTCCATAGACAGATTCCGGACTTTTGACGCCCTGCTGGCGGATCTGACGCGCTCCCTGTCTGACAACGTCAACCTGCCTCAGGGTGTCCGCACCATCTACACTCTGGACGGCTCCAAGAAGATCTCTTGTGTTGATCATCTGGTAGAAGGTGAGTGTAAACAGAACACCTGGGAGGGCTGCAACAAAATGTTTTGTAAAGGGAATGCCTTCCTCTGTTACTGGTCGATTGGCCTTACTAACATAGGCCACATCCTGCTCCTTTTCATGTAGTAAGCTACGGATAAGAATAAGTAACAAACAAGACCATGCAGTGAACAGTCTCAGTTTTGTACTCCCAGTCACAATTTGCAGGCTGGTTTGATAGTAGGGTGACTATTTTATGGGCATTACTCCGTAAAAGGTGATAATCCAACTAAGCACTGTTGTTGAAGATTATATCACTTATTTGACGTCCATATGGTCAAACAGATGTAACCTTTGTTTCAGCTCAGATTATCTCTCCCTCGATCTGTTTTACTCTCTTATAGCTTAAAACAAATGCTGTACCCTTTTTTCACAATGTTTACTCCGCAAACCCAGCCCTCCCATAAGATTTTCATTCTTTTGCTATTTCTGAATGTTTGCGAGCTATGCCTCCTTTGATATCCGCCTCCTCCTCTATAACACCAACAGGTGAGAGCTACGTGTGCAGCTCCACCGAAGCCTACAAAAAGCTGGATTACGCAAAGAACGTAAACCCTAACTGGTCAGTTAATGTCAAGGCCTCAGCGTCCTCATCCCGTGGTCCTGCTTCCCTGGGTAGCTCCAAGGCCGGGTTTGCGGAGGGCCGCGAAAACAAGGAGTTCATTCGTCCGAAGCTTGTGACAGTGGTGCGCAGTGGAGTAAAGCCTCGCAAAGCTGTGAGGATCCTGCTGAACAAGAAAACAGCCCATTCCTATGAACAGGTTCTGACCGACATCACTGACGCCATCAAGCTCGACTCTGGTGTGGTGAAGAAGATCTATACTATAGAGGGCAAACTGGTGAGAAATCTATGCGTCGTTGCAAATTCAATTCTTCCTTGTCTACTGATTTCGCTCATTTGATGGAAAATAGATGACTGACTTTGTTATAACGTACTAATGGGTCATAAATGAAAGAAAAAGCCAGTATTCAGTCAAAAAAGCTTTGGGTGCACCCTGGTTCAGAAACTGCAAGTCTCTAAAGCTTTACTGGAGGAATAGAACAAATTCTCTCGAAGATACTCCCTAATTTGGTGTTAAGGTAGTTTATTGTTTATATATGAGATAAAGTTTTATGTTTATAGCTAGTAAGCAACCGGTTTTAAATGCATTGTAAGTTTCAACATATTTAGAATAAAGACCATTTGATAGGGCTGTTACAGTATTGTTGCTAACATTTGTAATAGCTCTAACTCTAGCAATACAGTCAGAGGGAGCTTAGGTTTTGCTGCACGATGGGTGGTTCTAATAAGATAAAAAAGACCAAACTTTAACATAACTTACACAGCTCTAAGTCTAGGTTTACAACATCATTATTCTATTAAGTTGTTGATCTTATTTTCCTTGCAGAGGGGAATAAAAGGCAAACAAAGGCTAAATATTTAATTGACTTCTTAATTTTTTTCTGGATCCCTTTTCATGAATAAGGATTATTTATGATTTCTTTCATTGTCGGAGCTGTGGAGAGTGTGACACATAGACTGAAATAGGACAAGAAAAGGTAGAGTTGAAAGAAATCTGTCAATGGAGTCTCACCCACGCTGCAGCAATATTTACGAGCGGTTTCCCTCCAAAGACAAAAATAAATCAACGTCATGTCCCGCTTCAAAGTCTACCCACCTTTCCAGCTCCTATTGTCCCAGAACATGCACATTTTCTTCCCTGCATCTCTAAAATGAGACATTTCCACGTGTGTGTAAATTACACTGAAGTGGTGTGCACTGCAGCCAAGAAAGATATTGTCTATGACAGCACATCAAGGTTTTATCCTATACTTGTAGCATGCTTTAACTCTGTGGTCTCCTCCTGTCTGCCTTCATGTCACCTCTGTCTTGCCACCTTTCATGCCAGCTCATCCTGTCTGTCTGCTACCGTCCCTCTGCCGCTCGCTCGGTCATGTTGTAGATCTAATTTATTGAATGTACTGACACAGAGCCACTCTTCCCCTGGCAGCAGCATCAGAATGACACCATTGTTTTTTAAACAGATTGCACCAGACATCAAGGGCGTCCTGCCATTATGTGTCGTATAGAAGTAATCATGCCTTAAATGACCACTTTGTGAGCTTTGCTCATAAATATGTTCTTTGCTCTTGGGGATTTACATGATGAATGGCCCTGTGCTCACATTTATCTCAGTTCATGTGGTCTATTATTCTTATTGGTTTATTTATCCCTTGTTAAATCAACAGGAAGTCACCCTCAAAGATCTCACCACCAACACATCCCAATACCTGGTTTTCCTTTAGAAACCTCCTTTCAAGGATTAAACACATGCTTTCCCACAGTGCCTACTCACTCTGTGGTTGCTATTGGTTACAGTTTTCTTGGAGATTACACAATAAATACCCTGCTCGCCATGTTCATCTGCGATTGGAAGTTAAACCGTCATGGATGTGCTATTTTTAGGCACAGTATTGATTGGGCCTGTAGGCATGGCAGCACCCTCACTGCCAAATTGGCTGGGCTGGGCTCAGTGCAGAACCATCCTCTCCCTTTTAGGTCTTATTTGTGTGTAGGTGTTGGCAAATGATTGTGATGGGTTTGTGTTTTTTTTAGTATCTTGTCATTAGGAGAATGAAAAAGAGCGAGTGTGGGATTCTTATATAAGGTGCAAAATAATGGTAAACTACTACAGAGCATGGTTACATTGTACCATGCATGTTTTATCCTTAAAAAAAAATCCTGCACAAGATTGAAGAGCTTCCTGTTTCTGAATGGGTCAAAGGTTTTACCTTGCTTTTGTTAAGCTTGTGGGAGATTTGAAGCCCCTACTATATGTGGTAAAACCATTAGGCTTAATTTAAGAGAAAATCAACCCTGAACTAAATGACATTGAAGTTAGTATGACCCAAAAAAAATCTGTTTTCTTACATATTTAAGAGCACACTTTGTGTTTGTATATGGATGAGTGAAGGCAAGCGTGTTGATAACACACTCTTTATCAATGACTCTTGAGTCTACATTATTGAATATTAGAAGTGTGCTAAAGGTAATTACTTAAGTGTATCAGGGTAAGGTTGCCTTAAAGGTTAAATAAAGCACACATCTGCGGGTGTGCAGATACATGATGTATGCAGCCATGTTTTGTGAGTGTGGGCTGCTTTTTCAGCTGAGCCGTGTCAGTCACTGAGCCTATGGCAGAAATAGGTTTCTGGGCCTGGCTGCCAGTAACGTTGAGTCCCAGCAGAGAGGAGCTTGGGCTTCTTACTTTCATTAACCCCCTGAAATGAGGCCAGAAACAGAGGGGGTGGGCTTATATGTACTTTTTCATAAGGATTGTCAGAAGTTCAGTCAAGATAAAGACACTGCTGTTGAAGTGCGCTGAAATGAATAATGTAGTTACTAACAGCCTGTTTTCAGCTATGGGCTACTATTCTTTCAATATGCTTCTTTATGAATATGTTATTTATTACAGTACAAGGGCTTGTCAGTGCAATTTATAATACAATCATTTTGACTGTAATACAACGATTGGTACGTTGTTATTTGGAGCAAAAAGGAGAAGCTCCAACTTTTGCCAGCCATACATTGACTTTGGCTCCCAATAGTTCAAAGCACGATGCCACCACCACCATCTTGAGGTGTGCCATACTCAACACTAGTTACTGCTCCTGCAAATTTGCTGTAATAAAAGGGTTTTGATATTTTGTTCTTTTCAACATGGTGGCACAGTTACAATATTTTTCACTTGGCAATCTGCGTTAGATATGGGGATGGAGATGAGAGCACATATAACAGGCTGTGAACACGTTTCTGTGATGATACTCTTGTGTGTGATGATACTGTGTGTGGTACTCTTGAGCTCTCTCCACTGAAAGCTTACCCCACTGTGATGGTTTTGGATATCATATCTCTGTCTGTAATCTGAGAATCTGAGTCAGGAAGACCAGATCAAGTTCTACCCCCACTTCTGTATTGATTCTCCTGAGATCCATCCCCTCCTCTATGGCATTAACACAACCTCGTATTTCTCTGCAAGCTTGCCACTTCATCGGTGTCTGTGATGATTTCATCTAGTTGCCAGGGACTGGTTAACCTGCTATGATGTCACCCAGTAGCACAGCAGGATGGTGTAGCTGGGCAGGTATGATCGAGAAGATAGACGACTCGTAAGTGGCTTAGAACACGGACATGGCTGGGCTATTTATACATCTAAGCTCTGTTTACACACAGACACCGTGTCGAGCCTCAGCTGCCGGCCTAGAGCCTTTACAAGGCTCCTGCATGATTAGGCACAGATAGTGACACACACTCCTTTCAATGGACTCATAGATGTCTGCTCATGCACCATTCACCAATAACTGCAGGCAGCTGCCAACCAGTGCATGAAGTGATGCCATTTAACTCATCTCCAAGGTTGGTTGAATCCCATTATTAATAGTTTTGTTAATGAGAGCCTTTATTTTGCCTCTCAGCTGGTCAGGACTTACATAAAACAGTGTGAACATTTAGAAAAAGGATTCCAAGTGCCAGGTCATCCGAATGCAGAGAAATGTTTCCTCCTAATTCTAGGTTGGTATCTATGCAGATAGTTTTAGGGATTCAGTGATTTATTATACCTAAATGTATATCTGCATACAAATATGTAGAATTAAAAAGGCAAGAGTAAAGATTTTTGATATCAGAAGCTTTTTGGTTTCCATTGGTACGAGTGGTATTGATCAATCCAATATGTGCTGGGTTTAACTGCATGTACATTAATAGTGATGTGGAGAGCAATGAGAAGCTCTTTAAAGCTCAATGATTTATGCTTGATTGATCTTGCTCCGTGTTGGTTTAGAAAAGCCAAGGCAAAGATGTTGAGTACACTGGCTCAAATGGAATCTGAAAACCACTGGCTACCCTTCTGACAATGATTTAGTCTTTTACTTTGCAAGGTACATTCTTTCAACGATAGTTGTGGTTCCTGATAGCTGTCTTCATCATTTCCATAATTTTCTATTCTGTTGTACTTGTGTATTCTACAGTTCGTGCTAAAAAATTAGTGCAATCCACTGCATATCTTCATGAATCAACCCTTATCGATCACCAAATCGTGACTTTCTTTTTCCAGATTTAAAAAAAAAAATTTGCTTTAAATTTGCTGTGCATAGGGATGGAAATCCAGCTAATGATTACTGTTGTCCAGAATAGTCTTGGCACGGAGGTCTGATACCTAGAAGTTACCTTGATATCTGTTGCCTCCCCAGAAATTTAGATCAGGGAATTTTGGGGTTCAAAGTAATGTAATCAGATTAGAAGTTAAAGACTTACTTACTTATTTATTTATTTATTTATTTATTTGGGCTCTCGGATGAATCTGACTCAAACAGTGCTGGATTACACACTTTCCATGAAATAACTTGACATTGTCTTTATAACTGCTTTGATTGATTGGTTTGGTTGATTGGTTTGTCAAGTTTACCACTATTCACAAGACTAGAAAAATACAAAGTAATCTGCTGGATTCCATTAATGTTTGCACAGTCACATTGTCTCAATCCTCCAGAAAATGTTTTCTTTGGTTTAGAACTGCATAGCTCCAAAATTAATCATATTAGCCTAAGCTGTGCTTTATGGTAATCAGCAAATGCTAAGATGCTAACCCTTTACACCAAGATGCTGACCATGATAAACCTTTAGTTATTTTTATCGTTTGCATTAATTTTGTCCACTTTTGTTGCCACTAAAAACACTGTAATTTGCGTGATTTCTTGTTAATTAGATAACACAGATAAGAGGTGATATGTAGGAGAGGAGTGAGGATGAACCACTTGTTCACAATCTGCAGTGCAGCTCTTACTTCTCAAACTGCATTGTTGGCTTCTTTGTATCTTTGCTGGCAAGGCCACACAGCTTTTATTTTCCTCCTCTGCTTTCTCTGCACCCCCCTTCTTCTCTGTGTCTTTAATTCTATCTTTATCTCGTCTCCACCAGTGGCTTCGTATGCTTCTCTATCTTCAGCTGAAATACTTTTCATCCTCCTATTTATGTTCAATTTTCTTTCCATCAAAAGATTTTCCCTTGACATCTCCATCAGCCGCCCATTCGTCTTCTGATCCAGTTCTCACCCTCCTTTTTCTCTGTTTCCCTCTCTCTTGCTGGCAACTTTCCATTATTTTTTACGGCTGTTTAGTCCTCATTTAATTAGCACACTCTGCATGCACCCCCAAATCCAAGAGCTGCAACATATGGCAGGTCTCTCTGTCTGTCCTCCTCTCCTCCCTCTCCCTTTCTCTTTGTTATTCTGTGTCACTCTGTACATTAAACCACCTTCATTCAAATTCTGTTTTTATTCCTTTTATTCTTTTTCTCAATCTGTTCCCTCCCTGTGTCTGGTCTCTTTGGTCTGTATTCAGCTCTGTAAGGGCTGTAGAGAAGGTGCTGCAGCAATATCAGTATTGTGATAACCTTATGCTCACATACAAATAATTTAGCTTATTTTTAATCTCAATTGGATGTACAGTACAATGTATTGTATCTTGATGATGTCACTTTTTGTTGTGCATTCGATGAATGTAGGAAAGTCCATCTGCTCCTGCCGATCTGCTGAGTCACAGCTACTCAACGCAGTACTTGTGTGAGAGGGTGTGAGGGGGTAGTGTATATGGTATTAGCTGTTGTGCAGTGTATTTTTGTTACTAAAAATTTTTAATGATGAATGGTTTGTGGATTCCACAGCAAAAATCCTAGGAGTGTACTGCTGTTTCCAAAGTAAAACATTATTTCAAGCATCTTTTTCAGACATGTTGTCTTTCTGTCTGTCTCTCTCTTTCTTCCATTTGCCACCTTCTGTACGTGTGTGTGTGTGTGTGTGTGTGTGTGTGTGTCTGTCTGTCTGCCAGTGAAAAGTGACTGTAGCAGATCAGGGAGCTGGTTATAGTCAGAGGATCTGCTGCCAAATTTGGATCGATGGCAGACGTTTCCAGCACTGGCAGACTGTTGAAACTCAGTCACAAAACAACTCCATCACAGAGACACACGTTTACTATATGAGTCATTCATTTCCCAACTCATACTCTCTGATATGTCTCAAACAAGTGTGCATCTGAAATATGCTGTCCTAGCTTCATACCTTTAGTTGCTTGCACAGCAAGACTGGCATCTCTTAACTAAAAAAGGCTTCAGCAAACCAGCTGAAGGCAAACATGATGTGCTTTGCAAGGAAAATGAAGCATTCATCTAATATTCAGCAATCTGAAAGAGAACGTTGCAAAATTTGTGTACTGTACTATTTTTGACTAAGTGAAAATCCCTCACAAGTCCTATTGATGAAAAGTAACAATTAAGCAGATCTTTTTTCATAAGCTGTCACAAGAACCAAATGCAACCAATTTTTTTTTTTTTACCACCAGTTATCCTCATTATCTCTGTCTATTTGTCACTATGCTTCAGAGGTCAGATGTTGTTATTTTCAAGTTCAAGTCTTCTGCATATAGTCTTATATTTCTCTAGTACAACAGGGATTCTCAAAAAGTTTAATAAAACAGAATGCAAATATTAGTAAATCTCATAAACTAATATATTGTTCACAATAAGTTTAGAAAACACAGAAAGTGTTCAAAGTGAGACATTTTAATATTATGTTAAAAAGATATTATCTCATCTTGAATTTGATGCTAGCAATATGTTTAAAAGCTTAAAAGCTAGGCCAGGGCCATGATTACCACACTGTAGCACCCCCTCTTCTTTTAACAACAGTTTGGGAACATCTGGGATCTGAGAAGATCAGTTCCTGGACCTTTGGGAGAGGAATGTCGACTTATTCAAGTCTGATATAAGACTCTAGCTGCTCAACAGTCCTGGGTCTTCTTTGTCGTATTTTGTGTTTCATGATGCTCCAAATGTTTTCAGTTGGTAAAAGGTCTGAACTCCAGCACACACTCCTTTACTATGAAGCAATGCTGTTGTAATAGATGTAGTATGCAGTTTATATTGGTCTGGCTGACACATGCAAGGCTTTCCCCGAAAAAGACGTCATCTTGGTTTGAGCATGTGTTGCTCTAAAACCTGAATATAACTTTCAGTTCCACATGTTTGTTATGCAGCCTCGTACCATCAGAGATACAGATTTTTGAACTGAGGGCTGATAAACAAGCTGGATTGTCCCACCTCTCTTTAGTCTGGATGATGTGGTATCCTTGATTTCCAGACTTGATTTCTGTACACAATTTCAAAATTTGATTAATCTGACCACAAAATAATTTTCACTTAACCTCAGTTTAAATGAGCTTGGACTTCGAAAAGACAGAAAAAGCAGTATATCTGGACCATGTTTGCAAGTGGCTTCTACTTTGCATGATAGAGCGCTAACCTGCATTTGTGCATGTCACTGTGAATTGGATTCTCAGACAATTAATACTGGAGGTTTTCCTGATCCCATGTAGTGATTTCCATGACAGAATCATGTCTGTTTTTAATGCAGTGCTGCCTGATGGCCTGAAGATCGCAGGATTTTTCGGCCTTGTCCCTTGATCTCTTCAGCTTCTCTGAATCTTTTGGTGATATTATGTACTGTAGATGATAGAATATTCAAAGTCTGTGCAATGTTGACTTCAGTGTATGACTTAAAAGGGATGGAGTTGCGTTGAGTGAGTGCCCTGGCAAGGTGATGAGACAGGTAAACTCTAAATCTGGAGAGCAAACACCAAAGAGAAATGTCAGAAAATAAGAAGTGAAGTTGAAGCATGCCAAGTTGAGTCTTTCTGTCCTTTGCAAACAATGAGTCATGTTTTCCTTTTTTGAGATTTGAAGACGCATGATTGACAGAAAAATGCAGTCACATTTCAAAATGAAACACATTCACATCCTCGTGAGAAAGTTTGATACCCCCCTGTGGAGGGCAGAAGCTGTTACATAAGGTACTATGCAACAGAGCAGTTGGCATGGCAGACAGACTGCTGTACGCTGGTTTTAGATGAACTCAGATACACTAATGCCAGCTCAGCCCGCTGCACAGATAATTGGCCTCATATCACCGCTCACTCTGCTCTCTTTTCCTCTATTTGTTTTCGAGCTCTTCCTGGCTTCCCAAACTCTCCAGCTCTTTTTGTCATTTCTCATCTCCTGTCAGATCTCTGATGAAATGGGGCAGTTTGAACTGTGCTGTGCTGCGTGAAGCAGCAGTAGTAGTGTGGGAATGTACCTCTGTGTACTTGTTTGTATGCCCATCCTGCTGCTTTTAAGATTATTTCTGCATGTCATCCTTCTTTGCAGGTGTTAGGCTCTTTGTTGTTTCTAAGACGATTTGGGAGACATTTTAAATTGTCTCAGAGTGTAAGGCTATGCCTTTTGGCTTTTTCTTCTTTGAGAGTGAGAACTTTTTTCTGCTCACTTTTGAATATTTAACATTGAATGTAATATATTTATATGATATAGCATATTTAGACATGCCAGGGTGTACTTTAATCTCATTAAGATATTGCTTCTGTAGTGGTCATTATGCATATCATTCCTATGAAATACCATGCCAACAATATTCTTTATTTTTACAGTAAGCCAGACTAGTAAATGAAGACATGTTGTCCAGTTTTACAGTAAAACCAATACATATCCGGTGATGTTCTTTGCCATCATCCACATACTGCATAGCAGTAGACACTGAATGTGTCTGTTGCTGCATTGATGCAATGCTTTAAATATTAAAGCTTTGTACATCAGAATCATAATTTTGACTACTATAACTTGCTCATTTTCGTCTTTCACTTTGGCTTTGCATGTCTGTACACTTTGCCCTTTCGGTTTCTGTCTCTCTTTATTTGTACAGTATCAATACATCCATCTGTTACTCTGTCCATCTCCAACTCTGTATGCGTCTATCTATCCGTCTGTCAGTCCCTCTCTGAGGTTAGTGTTTCAGAGCAGATCGGCAGGCCCAGTTAGCTGCTGTGAATTCAGCACCACGGACAGCTCCACTGAGCTTCCTCTGGCTCAACAGGGTGACAGCCCATCTTTCAAAAATTGTGGTCTTTCTGTGGGCTGGATTATGTTGCCCTCAGCGTGTCCTCTGTGTAACCACTGTGAGTCTATTGTGTGGTTCACAAGATTAAAAGGTTTTCGGGATTTAAAAATTTTTTTTTAAAAATGTGTATATCTGGCTTTGTAACTGACTGTTTGACTCAGTCTCAAAGAAATGCCTCTCTGTTTGTTATCGGTGAAAGACCAGGCATGAAAAATACAAATAAGCTCGAGTTAAAGTAATCCAGGCTCAGAAATATGTTAAGCAAGTATGCAGACAACTATTATCCCTGGGATTTATTTTCTCTTGATATATTGTTGAGGATAAGTTTTCTACTTAATTTACAAATGATCAAACATTTTCCAGGAATACACACACTTGCATGTGCAGACAGTTACACAATTATACCTCCGCTTTTAGTGTCTGTCTGTCAGAAACTCTCTTTAAGAAGTGAGGAGCTGGCGGAGGAGTCATGAAGTAGACCTGACACGCAACAGCGGAAACAGAAGCAGCTGATGTCAAGGGGCAGTGAGAAGTGCTGTCATTGATCATTTGTACCCAGGAGTTGATCTGCAGGAGCTGCTCTCAAGGATTAGAAAATATTTTGTACCAGCAAGGTGCTTGGAATATGATGTGTGATGTGTAGTGTGCACTCATCTTTGCATGACTTTACAAAATGTTAAGTGTTGAACGCACATACTCTATGTCCATGTGTTTTCTGTGTTCTCTGAAAAAAATGCAAGATGAGATACCACAGCGTTAACTTGCAGAGATTAAAGTGAGTCAGTTGTTCTATCATTTAATACCAAAAAAAGGGTTGTGCGTCACCATTTTGCAATCAAACTGACTTTTGACACAATCTGATAACAGAAAATCAATCTTACTTGTTTTGTTTGTCATGCTCAATTGTTGTTGTGTTGAATGTTTTATTAGTATAGGCAATAAACAGTGCCACCATGTGGTGTTACTTATTTTTCTGCTCCTGCTTATGATGACTGTTGTCAGTCTGCAAATATTGTCTGCAGCACCAAAACCAGCAGGATTTCAAAAGTACAAACAGAAGAGGGAGAGGAATAGATGTTTTATCATGTTACACTAGGTGGCGCTGTGAGCACATGAAATGATTGCTGAGAAATATTATATGTTGTGTAAGTCATTTTCAGGTAGAGATGGTTGTATCTTATACCTGTCTGCTAACCAGGCTGTGACTTCTTGTGCAAGACCCTCCATAAAATACTTCTTTTGATTTTTTCAAACAAATATACTTCCTCCCCTTTGTTATGTAAAATACATCACTACTTACATAAGCCACACATGTGCAGTAAACAATGTAGGAAGGGAGACAACAGTTTATTAAGTCAGTTGATCTCTTACTTTTTCTCCTGCAGCCTATGTTTTAAGTTGACACGTCGTGTATATTTAAGATGCTCTGAAAATTGTAACCCATGCTTTAAGAAAATGCACAAGGGATGATGATCATGAAATTACATATCACCACAGCTCTACGTTTTCTCTTCATCATCTTGTTCTAGACCCTTTTTCCCCTGTGCCTGTTTGTTTCATCCTGTCCTTGTTTCGGCAGCGGTAGGTGTTGTGTAACTGCGCTGGTTCTCTGTGAGCAGGGAGCACCGCAGACATCAAAGCAGAAAATGGCTCGGAGCAGCAGTCAGGAATAGATCTCCTCTGTTACTCTTCTCCTGCTGTCTGTTTGCTTCTTCTCTTACTCGGGGGAACTCGGTGATTTGGTTTTTGTCTCTGACAGTTTTTGTTTTGATGTTTTTGTTGTATTTTTCCTCCACATCTGAGCAGCATCTCTTTTTGAAAATTTTTTTTTTTTTTTTTAAATAGGGAAAGAAAGAGTATTTCAATACAACTAGGCCATGATGATGCTTGCATGTATTCATGTGAGGATTTGCATGAATGGCACAGTTCTATAGAGTATTATACTCATAGTAGATAAAATATGAATGATGGAACTCTTTTATGTGTGCGCATAGTGCACAAAGTGGCACGCAGCAGTGATGCACCAGTACCTCTGGACAGTGTTACCATAGCAACCCTACTCTTTCACACCCCTCTCGGTAGCCCACAGTACATGTATTATGTGTCTGTGTCTCGGTTATCAGCTTAAAGATGCCTTCTAAGGCTTCATGTGCCTGTCCCCCTTTCTGCCTCCCTCCAACTCTACATTTTGTCCTCAATACACCTTTTTTTTTTTCAAGCATCATTGCATATGGGAAACAGTTTCGTATAAAAATAATAATAAATGTATTAAATACTCTTTGAAGAGTGAAACAAGATTAAAGAAAATCATTCCAAACAAATAATTAAGAGAAGCGTCCAACACAGCAACAAATTGGATCACTGGTTCGTCAGAATTGCCAAACATTTTGCAGTCTTTTCACCAATTTTGGATTCTCTTCGATGTTTTATAATACTGCTAATAATAACATACTGTACCAGCTAAGTTACAGTTAAGTTAATCGACAAAATAGAAATATTCTGTATTGTTTTCTGCATAACTTCTTTGTTGTATTTATTGTGTCACACTGAGATTAAGATTTCTTAAAGATAGTCTTATGTATGAGCACAGACAAATGCTCAGAAATTATTGCATAGAGTTTGATATACTGAGATAAAGAGTGCAGACCTCATGTTGTAGTTTTACAATATTTTGTTTACCATAAAATATGGTAGGCTTCAGAAATAAAGAGACATACAGCTGTACTGTACCTCCATGCAATTCCTCATGGCTGACACTTAGAAATCAGTCTGTATACTTTAACTTCACCATATATTTTAAAATGAAGTGTTGTTACAGTAGTTATTGCCCTTGCCTGTTCTATTTCCAAACAAGTATGTGTATCTAGCTTATAAAAATGGTAGCTAAGACTGAAGCTAATTATTTTCTGGATTGCACAAACTACAGATGATTTTTGTCATTGATGTAATGATCTAAGTTCTCAATTGGAAAATTGGGAAATTAGGATAAATGTTCCTCATGATTTCCCAGAGGGGAAGATAACTTGTTTTGTCTGAGCTACAGTCGCAAATGCTAATTATTTTGATTTGCTTTGTAACAATTTTCAAAATTAAAATGACTGTTGATGCAAAAACAAAAACTATATTCTATTGTTAATTACCAGGCAACTACAAGATGACCTGATTTCCAGAAGACTTGAAGTCATGTTGAAGTCATCGCATTTCTTTGATATTCAAAATAAGAGACTCAAGATATCAACGCAGGGGGAAATTAAGTGAAGGAAAAGTTTAGGCATCCGTCATGGTCAGCTCTTCGTAACATTCCTTTTGGCCAGTATCAGAGCCTAGTAACACGTTTGGACCTGTTCATCTTGCAGTTGTCACTCTGAAGTATTTTTTGTTTTGTGATGTTTTTCTTTTCTTTTTCTTTTCTTTTTTTGCCCGTTCTTCCTCTTGAAAGTATTTGGGATTCTTGAGCCTTCTTCCATGCACTGCTGTTTGAAAGTCTGTCTACAGGCTTCGGATGATGTTTGGTTCAGGGTACCAAACGCTGGTAAAACTTTCATCCTACTATTCTTGAAGTAGTCCATTGTGGATTTTGAGGTATGTCATAGAATCGTTCTCTTCAGCTTTGTTGTTGTGAAGGTGTTGTGAAATTTGCTTCCAGAATTTACTGGTTTTTAACTGAATCCATTCCTGCCTCTAAGAGCAAAATGCTCCCCAGTTCACGAGCTGCAACAGAAGCCCAAAGCATGATGGATTCACACCTGTGCGTAGCAGTAGAAATGTTTTGGGGGTTTTTTTTCATTCAATTTTGTACCCCTTTTTTCTCCAAAGATACCTCTGCTCCCTCTGGGCCTCGCTCCATTCCAACTTCCACAGGACTGGTTCTCAGCCTTCATTAACCTTGTAGCACCCACAGTTGCAGATATGCAACAAGCTTTTTATTTATTTACATTATTTATTTACATTATATTTTTATTTTTATTTTTATTTACATTACATAATTTGAATTTTTAAATTTACATACATTATTTACATTCATGTGTAATATTTTTTTACATTACATTTTATGTAAAAATGGGTGGGAATAAACCAATATTTTTGGTTTATTGGCAGTTGCATATCTGCAACTGTGGGTGCTACATGGTTAAGCTTGTCTAAATGTTAATTGTCAAATTTAGTGAGGATGCAGAAAGGGTTTCCTTATGATGTCTATTTGTGCAGGTATCAATTTACAGTAGAAATAAGCAACACCACTGTAGAATCTGATAAATGTGTTAAATGTGTGAGCAAAACAGGAGTGACAATTTGCCCTTTGAGCATTCCTATGAGTATTTACTGGTCATTTACAATCTTCCTCTGGTCTTCTTTTCATTTGCGGTCACCTATTAATAATTTCATTTTCACAGAGCTGAAAACCCAATGCTTCTGATTGTTGAGACAAGATTTAAGCTGCGAAATTTGCAATCAGCTGAGCTTTCAGCGAACTAATTACATTGGAGATGAAATTAGAAGAAATCTTTTTGAGTGCCCAAACGTTTGCTTTGTCCTCATTCTCTCTTCTTTACCACTCGTAACTTATACAAAATTCTGAAACTTATGTTTCATCTTTACTCTTGTACATCTTCTAAATCAGTTTATCATCTATTCACTTTACTACTCACAATGACTGATATTTTTACCCCAAGGTGCCCTATTGCCATGACATTTTTCTGTTGAAGATTAATAACGTGACTGAATGCTCATTATCACGATTAGCAGCTCATTTATTGCTGATCAGCTGTTTTAAGGAATTAACCAAACCAGGCAGCTTAGTTGTTACAAATGTGACGCTAACAGCACTAGCATCTGGATCACAGCCATCTTTCCATAGAAGTGGAGCCGCTCACCCCTGAAAGAATCACAACGCTGTCTGGGGATGTCAGGAAACAAAGCAATATGCACTCTGTTATGAAACTAGAATGTAATTTCCTTTCATGTGTGCTTGTGCAGAGACGTGTCTTTCTTTTGATGTCTGGCCAAATGGGTGTGGACATAGACACACACACAGACAGCAAACGCTAGATTTAGGGTCTAAATGGAAAAGATCCATAAAGGATACGTAAACCACAGATAGTCAGGGGTAGGGTAAAAAAATAAAAATAAAAAAAAACTCTTCATACTGTAGATTTGTATATAGCGAATGTTTATTCACTATTTTTATTTTATTTTATTTTATTTTATTTTATTTTATTTTATTTTATTTTATTTTATTTTATTTTATTTTATTGTTTTCATATCTTTTACTGTATGCTGCTGCAACAAAACAATTTCCCAAATTGGGATGAATAAAGTATTTATCTATCTATCTAGGGTAGGGGGTTTGGGGTGAGATCAGGCGGGGGCCACACGAACAAACACACATACACTGAACAGGCTGTTTCCTGTTGATTGGATATTTTGGTCATAATGCTGTTACATCAACTGTAACTTATTTTGGGGTGTTGATTAGTGGCTAATGGGAAACTGAATAGGTTATTGGATGTTAATTGCCATGGAAATGCAATAACAGATGCTTTGTGTTTATGTGGTAACTCTGGGCGGTGTTAGACCTGCAAGCAGCCTTAATTATAATAGCTCTTAATAGTTTTTTTGGTGGGATATTTGTCACAGTGGATTGATATTGTCTTGTATATTTATGGCTTGGGACTGAAATGTGACGGTTGGCCCGTGGGGTGTGATTAAAGTTCTGTGGGTTGATTATGCAGAGTTTAGATCAGATAAGAAAATAATGAACTGTAGCATACGTCTTACCGTATTTGCCATCATAAGTAATCCATTAGAGCGAGCTTACCAAGTAATAAACTGAGCAGATAGGGTGAACTTTTTAATGCTTTGACTGAAGATTTGTGAATAAGGTGGTTATTCAACCCATGTTTGTGATGTGTAACTGTTTTTAAAATATAACTGTACATTTGGTATTAACTGCACAGTAAGGAGTCTGGCCAAGATTTAATCTGCTATGTATTATTCAACAGTGATCTAACAACTTTTCTCAAATTTGTGTTTCCTGGAAATCCCTTCCCTGGCCCCAGGTTTTAGTCTCCCTGCCAGTCAGATTCACTGTGTTGTCTCAGTCTCTTGTATTTGTTATCCCTTGCTGTGTATATGATACAAGTATTCAGGGACGAAACCCCCTGCTTGCCTCTCTGGGTGTACAGTTTACAATGCTCGTGTGCATCAGCAAATAAGCAAGTGAGCAAGGTCTCATTATGGTCACTGATAGACTGATAAACAGCACAGAGTTGCACATTGGGGACTTGTTGGGTATGCACAGAGAACAAGCATGCACAACCAGGCGCCCTTGGTGTTCTATATCAGTCTTCTTTTTAATTTGCCTTTTTACCCAAGTCCAGGAGGGCAAAAAACAGTTTTCAGAGCATGTGCAATGCAAAGCAGTTTGTGAGTGTTCTCTGTAGTTCGTTGTGTGTTTGTGTAGTTGTCACCACAAGTAAGGAAATTGATCAATATGACTAGAAAGCTGTCCTTTAAAAAAAATTCTAACCCTGCTGGGAAATTGCTTGTTGTTAGAGACTCTCCTTTCCGCGAACAAATGATTGAACAAAACATTCAGCCCCGACTAGCTGAAAGTATTTGTATTTGGCAGCTTAATGTCTGTTTTTGTGTGAGAAGCCTGGAACACCGGTGGAAAAATGTGGTCAACAGATCAGGAAAAATACTAACTCGTTTGTGTATTTACTGTACGTCTTTATTTCTAGGTGTCATGTCTGCAGGACTTCTTCGGAGATGAGGACATTTTTGTGGCGTGTGGACCAGAGAAGTTCCGCTACCAAGACGACTTGATGCTAAATGAAAGTGGTGAGACGACTTTATTGTGACGTTTCGCATCTCCTCCTTCGTTCTGTCCCTTGTGAGCAACACTGTTGAAAAAAATAAAGGCAGAATGCATCTCTAATCAGTTCTGAAATCTGTTTTTATGGTTCAACATTATTCATCACCCATGCTGTGTACACTATAGTGGTTATACACAGTTTATGTAGTATAGTTAGACTGTATATAAAAGATGGACTATAATTTTTTAAGCCTTTAAGATTTCCATTTGGTTGTCTCTTCAAAACCGTGAACACATTTTGAGGAAGTCAGCTAACACTTGTCCTGCCTTGATTAAAAGGGTGCCTCTCTAACTCATAAGTTAATGTAAGGTGTCCCTCCACATTTTGTCAGAGCGCTTGAGAAACCAAATATTTACTTCAAAAAATTAAGTTATCAGAATCCTTTTGAGGGTCTGTTTATCTAATTAACCGAAGAACAAGCTTCACTACAGTGAAGTGAACATTGATGAAAATATAATCTAAAGCCTTTTTGGTGAGAAAAAAATAAAAATAATAAAAAAACATTAACACTTAATGTAAAAGGTGCAATGTAAAGGGGCTTAATTGTCTGGTCAAATATGGGGGGGGGGTTATTGGCTCTGGCTTGGCTCAGCATCAGTGGGAATACGGGACCCAGGTGTACTTGCTTATTGTGGACACTTTTTCTCGATAGAAACACATGTTTACTGACTGTAAAGTCTCATGGAGTCTGAAACTGATAACAACAACCTGTGGACAAAAGGAGTTGTGATAGATTGATTTTAATGTCTCTGAGTCAGCTGGAAGCTCACTCTCTGCCCTGCTGTGTGGGGCCGATGTCTGTAGCCCGGTGGCTAACATCAAATATGATAAACAAGTCTCATTATCTCTGAGCATTTAATGGCATCCCCTTATGTAAAATTTACCCTGAGAGGAAGTCTTAGTTAATGGACTGGTAAGTTGAACCCCACAGAGCACTGAAAATAAACACACCGTTACTGTAAATTGGACAGAAAACCCCATTTAAACACGCCACTTCTCTCTTCTCACTGTCTCTGTCCCCCATGGTCCACTGGGGACACATTCTGTCCTGGCGTCACCCATCTGTGTTTCACTGTCTGTCTCTCCCGTTCCTGGCATTAAGTGCTCATCTGTATTCTTACCCTCTCATCTCTCCTCCTGTCTCCTACACGAATGAGTGTGCACTGGCTTTTGTTCAAAGGCTTATTCAATTTGTTTGTTTCCCTAGTATCCTTTCATCCATAAGTTAATACCCATCCCACCTGGGTCACCATCCTCCACCTCCTTGCCCCTTTTGTCTATGTTCCTCTTTTCCCCTCCCTCTCATCCCCACTCTGGCCAATTATTAGCAAAACATAATACCTAGCTGCTTCCATTTGCCAGTATTTCCCTAGTAACACTCCTCTCTCTTGAGAAAGATCACAAAACAACCTCCTACATACGACAAGGCTTAGATGACCATGCTTCCACCTGAATTGTCACATTGTCAATTGTTGATTATTGATGATTTTCCCCATAAGCAATGGACCATCTATCGCCTCTTAATGTACCTGTGAAATGAAAATTTCATTTAATTCTCATGTCTGGAACAGTATGTGTGAATATAAAGATACAGCAAGCCATCGCGTCCACTGTTATCCCTGCCGTTAGCATCTGCGTTTGTTTTGTGGTGCATCCGCTCAGTATTTCAGATCAGAATGCATCTGGCCAACAAAGCACGAAGCACCGTAAAAGATCCTGCAAATACGCAAAATGTTCCTCTTTCACATTGAGCAGGAAAGAAATTTTATAGTCTAGTTTCCCAAAATTCATTGTCATCCATTGCTACTAACAGCAACAATATTCTTCAAAATACACTACATTATGGGATCCTTAGCAGGTGATCCAATCATCTTAGATACTTAGAAAAGCTTCTGAAAAATTCACTTGTCTCATTTGTTTATGTCACTTTATGTAAAGTGATGTTCATGTTAATTGATGCTCTGAGGAGCTCATAGCAGCTGCTGTTTGTCGTTCTTTTTGAAGAAGATAGTTTGTAATGACCCTTCCCTCATTGAGGAATCTCAACACCAAGTTCCTAAAACTCACTCAAAATACTGTCTTGACTTGACTGAAATGATGAGTTTTTAATGTTCCGACAACTATTGCAGAAGGTATTTCAGTATTACAGTATCACAGTATTCTGTGAACGTTATTTTCAACATTACTATCAGTTACGAGAAATCTTAAAGAAAATAAACCAGAAGTTGTTTTTCTTTTTAAGAAACTTTTTTTCATGAATGACAAAGTATGACAGGAAGTTTGTTTGTTTGTTTGTTTATTTGTTTCAAATCTGTATACAGAATAGAGTTCACAATTAGCTACAACACTGCGATTTGAAAGGGGGATGGAGGAAGCTTTGCTTTTAATATTCCAACCCCTCACTCAACCGCTCACAACAAAACAATCACAAAATTCACAACAAAACAAACATAAAAACTAGGGCTGGGACTTTAGCGCGTTAATTTCGATTAATTAACTACACACATATTAGCGCGTTAAAAAAAATAACACATTTTAATCGCACACTATAATTTATTTTTTTTAAAATACAGACGGATGGAAGCGTCGACAAGAGCGTGGTTGTGTGCAGATTATGCAACAAGGAATTCGCGTATCACCGCAGTATCAAGCCTCAAAAATCACCTCAACGCTAAACATGTAGCAGCTAGCGTGGAAGCTAACGGGGGCCCAACGCAGCTTAACATCCAAGATTCTATATACTGTGTTTTCATGTATTCTACATTCAGATTTCAAATAGGGATATGTTCTGTGTTTGTTGAAATATTGTTGAAAATGTTAATTTTCTAAAGGATAAAGTATATGCGATTAAAATGCGATTAATTTCCTTCCTGTAGTTAACTCGATTAAAAATTTTAATTGAGTCACAGCCCTAATAAAAACACAATTCACTACAATACCTCTCAACACAAACACAGGACAAAGACAGAGACACAGACAGGCCCAGACAAACTCCAACCCTACACCCCTTTCCCCACAGAATATACATGTGCATATACATACATATGTATACACATACACATATATATACATACACACATATACACACATAACATACACAAAAATAAAAAATAAAACTACCAATAGTTAATACAATAGGTTTTTGGGCATCAGTCACTCTCCTCCTGGTATTTCCTCATCACCTTTCTTTTGAACATTATTTTAAACTTTACCAAATTTGTGCAGGTTTTTGTTTCCTCTGTTAGACTGTTCCATAATGTGACTCCCCTCACCGAAATACACCTAAGATTTCAGGGTTGTTCTTACTTTTGGTTGGTATAATTTATTAATTCCCCTTAGTTTGTAATTGTGGTGGGCTTCCCTATCTTGAAATAGGTTTTGAATATTACTAGGAAGAGAATTTTTCGATGCCCTGTACATTATTTGAGCTGTTTTATAATTAATCAAGTCACACAGTTTTAAATTGAAGGTGTTGAGGAAAAGTGTGTTGGTGTGTTCATTATATTTAACATGATGAACAATTCTCATGGCTCGTTTTTGAAGTGTGATTAAAGGTAACAAATTTGTCTTGTTACAGCTTCCCCAGATTTCTATACAATAACTTAAATATGACATTATAAAGGAGTGATATAGTATAAATAAAGCACTTTATTCAAGGGGGAAACTACATCTGTACTCACAAGAGAGATTCTCCGTCTTTTTTTTCTTTTTGTATGTATTTCACATTAAGAAAACATACATGGAAGGCTATGACAATCACGCAGATTATAGTGATAAACTATTAAACTAGAAAAATGTTCACTGTGTAGGTTTATGCATTTATGGCGACAAAGAGGGATGTGATTAGAACACACACATCCCTTTGCTGTTTTTCTCTTTGGCAGGGGACAGGGAGTATGATGTAACACCTCCTCATGGTCTGGCAGACAGAGCAAGAGACAGGAACAGACAGACGGGAACACAGAGAGACAAACAAACAGACAGAGAGACAGTCAGAGTCAGAGCTGTAGACAACTTCACCTCCTCTCAGCATCACTATAATTATCGCCTCTGCCTCGACTTCGGCACAATGTCATCATGTTAATACTCCGTGTTGTACATTAATCATCTTACCACAGCAACTACCACACAAGCAAATAACACATACACACGTGAAGATGAGAACAGGCGCACATGGCAGCCTGAGCAGTCTCCCTTTCCTTCTGGTCTAAAATGTTAATAAACATATAATGAGGCTGGGTTAATGAACAGGAGAGGAGGAAAGGTATAGGGATGAAGGAGGCAGAGCGGCTGTATGAGTACCATCACATGGCTCATTTATCTCAATAATGTATCTGCAAACTATCAGACCTCCGTGATTCAAGCGCAGTGTGCTCCTATTTGTGGTCTTTTGAGACCATTTGACTAGATAAATAAGTAAAATTGAGGGGAATTATGGGTAACAAATATTCCCTGTCAGCTATATGTGTCGTTTTTTTGCGTTTATAGAGTGCCGTATGATGAAGTCGGTGAACTATGGAAAGATGTTGGGCTCTCTGAACCGATCCTCCCCCAGGACTATCATCCAATCACGTCGCAGCAAATCCCCAGCATCTGGTAAGCGGGTACATTTTTTTCTCTTTTTAATGGATTTTAGTTTTGTTCTCCTGCATGTTTTTGTGCATCTTTGCATCCTAATACTTCCTCAGCTGATTGTTCAGTATTTTCTGACTCATTACTTCCATCAGCACCACAGTGGAGGATAAGTAAACAGTGCAATGAAATCAGAGTTCTGCAGAGTGCCTGCTAGTGTGATTGTGTACATTTGCATCTCATTGCATGCAGAATATGAATTCAAATGAGAATGATTTCAAAAGGGAGTGGAGCGAAATGCAAACAGGGGTGAGAGAGGTAAAAAAAAATAGGAAAAAGAGGGGGAGCAGGAGTGAAGATGAGACGGAAAGAGAGAGGGCTGGTGACTCAATCCTGCAGCTCTCAACAAGCTGCTCTTCACCTGACATACTAATGAAATGGCTTACACTCATTTTGTACCTGCTCCAATGTTTGTGCCTGACAACACACCAGGACCAGATGCAGCTGTTGCTCCAATCCTGGTGTGTGCCAAACACTCGGCAAGGGCTTGATGATTAGTTTCAGCTTTAACAAATGTCAGTTCGGTCTTTTTCCTGATTGCAAAGCTTGAGCTTCAGCTGTGTGTGAGACATCTATACATATGCAACAGTGCACATAACTTTTCATTTTCATTGTAATTATTTAGTTATCGGACTTTACAGAGCGCTATTGTTTTCGATGGGTGATGCAACACAAAGAAATTCACCGTTTGAGCACCAGAACAGGTAGAGATGCATTTAGTAAAGATCCTGATGATGCAAATTGAAGAGCAAAACAATTCTTTCACGTTTGTCTGGAGGACAGAATGAGGGAGAGTATGAAAGACGGAGCATAGGTACTGCTTGGGTGAGAAGAGCAGGTTCTTGATGTTGATGACATGACAACTTCGGGGAAAAGGTTATGAAAGTGAGTCATACACTATCTGATCTTCCTGGCAGCAGTGAGTCTGAAATGAAGGTGAATACAAAAGTGTGTGCGAGACAGCACCCCGAAGACATCAATAGAAGAGAAAACGAATCAGGGGTGGGATGGGGGAACTGACTCGTCTTTGTTGCTATGGAAATGTAGCACAGTAAGAGCATGTAGCTACAGACACAATAGCTTGTAACACCCATATATGGCAGCGACTTCCTGTGAAATGGCCCGCAGTGAAGAGCAGAGCTGACTGACGCTCAGGCCCCCCGGAACCCTGAGTCAGACCAATACTGCCATTTCTCTTTTTAGAAATGTTTCCCTTCTAGCGCTACTTAACATCATCTATTGCCCCTGTGTTGCTGTTGACTGTTTTGTATTGTCTTCTTACAATGTTGTCTATTTAAAATAGAGGAGTTAGGAGCGAAGCCACAGCAGGAAAATAACCGATGTATCTGTTGTTTGACGCTTAGAGATCTCTGTTAGTTTTTCCCTCTCTTATTTATTATTATCTTTTTTTCCACCATCTTTGTTGGACAATTTGACCTGATGCAGTCTTTGTGCTGTGTTGCGGTGCTCATTCCATTATTGATGTGTATGATTATACATCAATAATGGAATGGAATCCAAACTCACCACTGTTTTTAAAAAAAAAAAAAAAAAAAAGGTTTGAAACCAAGGTAGCTGAATTTCACCTCATATCAACAAGGCACATTTACTTGAAATGTGGATTTGTGAATGTTTTTCAGAGTTTGCATCTTCTTGTGGAACATGAAATGCAGTTTTCTCATCTTACTCCTTCTATGAATTGGCTGTGTGATATCAGTAGTAAATTTACTGGTGATATATCTTCTATTGATGTATTTGCTGACAGACTTTACAGTACTGACAAGAAAACTATAGTTTTTCCAACTCTAATAATTCTGTAGAATAATGTATTTGCGTATCTAAAAACAGACTGAAGTGGTCTAAAATTCCAGTTGAATGTTACACATCAGAGGACAAAAAGCTATTTCTAGATCTGTTGTATCATTTCTCATCTACACTGCCTGAGCTCTATAATGAACTCGGTTGGCTTTAAACCTCACACCAGGTCTTCAGGTCTTATGAAAACAGCTTTGAAGTCCCATCTTAATTTTCTCTTCAGCCAACACAGACCTAAAATAATTCAGTCTAATAAGCCAGACCAAAAGCGCTGCACAGAGCAGATGTGAAGTGTGAATTTATCTCTGAGACGGAGACTGTGAGGGCAAAAGTGTGTATCGGAAACACGTGTGCTGTCAAACACCACCTGGTTCCCTCAGTGGGCAAGTTTGCAGCTGAGACCTGGACACCGCTGAAGAGGTGTGCGTAAGGGCAGACGAACAGAGGAAAGGATGTTGCTCATGCTCTCATACTCACAGTCAATGCCATCCGAAGGTGTTGCATTGTGAAATTGAAAGAAAAGAGAACCTGAATGTTTACTGGGAAAATTTTCATGGCCCGCCTAGTATCAGATTTTGTGATACTGATTAAAATACACATTTGTCCATATTTTTTTTTTGTAACTGAAAAGAAGACATTCAAAGCTATCTAAATGTGTAATTAATGTGTAGATAATCCAACAATCCCCATTCCAGCTGATACAGACATTTTCAGTCAGTGGTAGCTGTCATCATTAGGTTGAGAATGTCAGTGTTGTACTGTCACAGCATTTTTGGGGCTTTATTGTGACAATTTATTTTTCTGTTGACAAAAATCTTTTTATTCTGTCATATGATTGTGCTGGCTCTTGGACACAAATTTGACCTTTAGATAGTTAAAAAGAATCATTCTGATTCACTACTTTTCATGAAACTGCTGTAAAGAGGTTTGCACCAGTTTTATTCAGCATATAGTCCCTATTTGAAAGCTGGCGAATGTAGGAATAATGTTGTATACTTGAAGCCTCTCCTGTCCAACAGGACTTTTTATGCTTGATTTAGTTTAAAGATTCACCTAAAACTTACCCTCATAGTTAGGTTCAAGAATTAAAACTCAATTGGTTACATTTAAGAAAATAAAACGACTCCTTTCACAGTGTTTACCATATATATATATATATATATATATGGAAGTTTCCTTTCACAGTCCCTCTGTATCTGCAGAAGACACAAAGGTTTTCAGGCGTGAAAGTGATCATCCATGGAAATCCATCATGTGTGGTGCAAAGCAAACAAAAACACACAACTCGTATTACTCTGCGTGAATACATTGATCTTTGTTTGTGCCTATTTCATGTTTTGCCAAGAGACTAGGCTGCACAATACATTCACAGTTATCTATTGTGTTCTTTTGTACGCAGTGAGACAGTGAGAAGTGCATAAAAACATTTGTGAGTGTTGCATATTTCATCATTTATTTACTCTGTTAGGATCAACTGATGTGATATAGATGAAACAATTCTATTGTGGATAGCTCTCAAAAGCAGTCAGATGAGGGAACAAAAAGAACTGTGAAACTTTTTTGTCTGTGCGTTGCATCGTTTGTGACGGCTGAGACAAACACGTTTTACCATCTGCTGTGTTTCAAAAACAATAGACTTCTGAGAAATCCGCTCAATCCATTCAGAGTTGCCGTAATAACAAGCAGCTCTTCTGGGTGCTTCCAAGCGAAAGTGTAATTTAGTTCTCCCTCCTCTTTCTTACTGAGGAAGATCAAAGCTTAGAAACCTATGTGTTGTATGGTTGTTAGGTGAATAATAGTGAAAGGACCACGACTAATGAGCCATAATTAAAAAAGTTAAATGATTTGATATGAGCAAGGAACATCAGAGTAAGAGAAAATCTGGGAAAAGGCATATTTTTATGTAATCCATTTCACATGACAGAAATGTCAGGTATTCCCTCACATATTGTGGAGTATTGATTTGGCATTTGTCCATCAGTCATGTGTGGGTTGGCTGTTGTGTGTCAGCCTGACTTTGTCTGACTTCATTCTTAGATGATGTCACATCCCCAGCTGAGTTTTCATATAAACTCAGACCCAAAATAATGTGTGAAAACAATTTGCAAGCATAGTTTCTTTCCCCGTTTTGCCATCTGTCTCTCTGCCGATGCCTCTTGTCTGCTAAAATTAACAGGGAAGTGTAGATGGTGTCAGCGAGCATCACTCCGATACTTTGCGGTCTCACCTTTTTGTCACAAGCAACTCTGCATGATTGGCGAGACTCTGTTGTGAAGTGTGTGCGACAGCTGACCCACAAATAGATTAAATCCAATATGTCTCCAGAGGATCCACTGCTGGCAGAGGCTGTTTCTGAACTGTGAACACATGATGCCTGCTGCTTTCGCCTCTTTTCTTGCTTCTCCTTTGTAGTGTTGATGGCTGATTTTGCTCATGATGTGTTTTGTAGCACATAAAAACGTAATATTGACATGATGAAAGTCTGTGCACTATTTTAGACATGAAGCTGATGCATTTTTTCTCTCCTTAAATCAAAAATCAAATCAAATGTATTTATATAGCACATTTCATGTACAAACAATTCAAAGTGCTTTATATAAAATAAAAGCATTGCAGCCTTATGATTAATGGCATTCTTGGAAGGGGCATGATGCAGACTCTTGGTCTGAAAAGTTTAGCCAATGTGAAAGTGCCTTAAATCCAGTCTTTCTAATGGCAAACCAAGGGGGGACTCCTCTAGTTGCAAAAAAAACCCCAAACATCATAATGTCTAAAGATCATTGAGTAAATGACTCTACTTCTCAACTCAACTCAACCCAACTCAAACTTTATTTATAGAGCACATTTAAAAAACAACCGAGGTTGACCAAAGTGCTGATTTATTTATTACCTACCTTTTATTACTGTTCTGGAAAACAGTTTATTGTCTCAATCACAGTTTTCTATCCCGAGGCTTCAGATTGGTTTTCTACAGTCCCTTTTAGAATAAAGTAGACATAGCAGGGTGTGTTTTAGATTGTGGCTACCTTATAACTGACAGCTTGCCTCTGTGTGAATGTGGTGTCCTTAGTTTCTTAGATCCATCACTTATTTGTCAAGAGTGGTTTATAAAAACAAACAGGCAAAAAAAAAACGAAAAACAACATGACAACAGCCAGAACGCCAAACATAAAGCTTCAAAACCGCTGTTCACGGACAAAAAATATGACTTCATTATTGCTTTATACTTCTTTTAGATGCAGTCCATGTGACAGTTTTGACTTTGCCTTTAGCCTCACCATAAGCTAAAGTCAAATAAGGAAAAAAAAAAGTTATATAACTTAGTATTTCCTCTGGCATCATCAGGTCAAACTCTAAATTTGTCCAATGACATTCCCGTCAGCCTGAGTTGGTCTTTGTGTTACGCATTGGTGCGTTTTACAGCCTCAGACAGCTGGCTGTACACTCTTGTTTTCTGCATTTGTATTGAAAATAGTTGAGCTGACTCATGATTGTCTCTTTTACTACATATAAAAGAATAATTTAACTAAAAATAGTAGAATTCCCCTCAGGCAGATCCAAGCCCAATTTTAGCTGCGTATCTACTCTATAAGATGATCCACACTCACTCTGAGGCCATGAGTCTGTTTTTTTAGTCTGCTTTTGATATTTCTATCAGAGTATTATTGCCGTTATCTACCAGCACGTCACAAAAGTAAAGACAGGCATGTATTATATGTTTATGTTTTCCATATTCAGCGTTGTTTGTGGCTCTCTTGTGAAGTTTTGTTTTGCAATCAATGAAAATAAATTAAATTCAATTAAATGAGAAAAAAAAAAAAAAGCTTCATTTACCCAAATGGGAAATCGTATAGATCATCACAATCATCACACATACAGGAGAATAATCCGTTTTTACCAGCCTGGTAATATGGTACAATGGGAAACAGGCAAAAAAAAAAAAAATCATTTAATTTTTTTCTGATGAACTTGTAATTAAATTAAAAAAAAAAAAATAATTGTGAGTGCTCATTTGCCGGTGAGGCTGAAAAATAAGAATAGTAACATGCAGTGGACATGTGAATGTATGTTTTAAGGCAAGCTGTGACGTTTTCTCAGCCCTTTTCCACACAGGTTTTGTGTTCAGCCCACCATTTTGATCTGAAAGAAATGATTTAAATTGGGCAAAAGTTCAGTTCTTATTATCCAGTATTTTGTCTTAGTTCCATTTAAATGAGTTTAAGTTTTAAATGAGGCCTACACTGTTTCACTGCAGTGTGCTAGTTTCTGCAGTTTTATTTCAGATTGCCTCATTTTCAGGATTTCTTTTTCAGAACTCAGTGATGGCCTCTCAGTTCTCCTTAGCCAGCTTGCTATTGATTGAACAGCTTTAATCTTTTTTATAGCTAATAATAATGTTAAAAGTTGCAATGCAGAAAAAAATAACAATGATTGGACTACATCTTATTATAACTGGCATGATACACCTGGGGTAGCTGGAATTCGGGAAGAAGAGCTGCTGTCCGAAGGTCGCGTGGCTTGAAGTGTAAATCTGCTGTGAGTGGTCAACACAATGTGAAGAGCACCATATAAATGCTGCCCAATTACCTCGTTTCTTTAAATCTACAATGTGAATATTATTGGCTTCTTAACATATAGATTTAAGGCGGGAAAAATTCATCTGTGCCCCTTGTGCACGTTGTTTTTTTATCAGCTGCAATAACTTAGATTCATATAAATAGTTTAAACTAGAAAGGATACTAAATGACAAGTAGAAACCTCTCAGCAGTCAGATTCTTTATGATTAATTTCAGGGTAATCATTCTCACCAGTGGATTTGTTTGTTTAGCCACTCAAAGGCTACACAAACATGCGAAAAAAGGCTTTATGTAACTGCAGCTCTTGTTTAATTTTACCTTTTCAAACGGCATTTGGAGAACATTCTGTGACTGGTAATTTGACTTTTTTTTTGTAAAACACTGACAAAATGGCATTCCATGGTAATTTCCAGCTTCCTCGTCTCTCTCTTTATTTTTTCTTTTTACTTTGACAAGCCAGTTCTGTGCTTCTTTGTCCGCTTGCAGAATATGTAGGTTTCACACATTAGGCTGTGTCACACTCCAACACCTAGAATGTTTTACACCTGAGCTTATTTTTCCCCATGTTGCATTTATATACCAGTTATGGTGGCAACCCTGATAGTGTGCAGCCATACGTATGTAGAAAGTAAAAAGTGTACACATTAAGCATATTAAATAGGGAAATAATAGGCAAAGTAGCCCTGCTTTTTCCAACTAGAACACCGACTCAATAACTGTCAATCAGGAATGCCTTAAAAGCTATTGATTAGCTGTACTGGGTATGACTAAGCCTAACAAAACATTTGTGAGTGAAGGTGTGGGTGAACCACTACTAGAAACAACACTCAGCTTTTAAACTAAATGAAATGGCATTACGGGGCATTCGTAAACAATGTATGTATGACAACACATACTGTGTTATTTTCAACATATGAATTCTGGACTTCCCTGTAGGATCAGACTTGCAGTTGTGTACAGTTTCCTGTTCACACATGAACTAAACAACATGGAAATATGCCACAGTGATGTCTAGATAGAAAGCATAGGAGGCAGAACATGATACAAAAAGCCTCCCTCAGAAATTGTTTTGTTTGCAGCCTTTCTAGGATAAGTGACAGGGCTATATCTTATCTATAATGATGTCTGATATTTTTGTGAATACCAGCACATGTATGTATATTGCAACTACTCAAGTGTAAAGTAACCTGTACTGCAAGCAGCAAACATCTGAACAAACTTTTGCTTGCTGTAATGACACGTAGGCCCAGTCACATATTACCTGCACTTTGCAGGGAGCTGAAAATCTGCACGTGTGCATGTCTAAAAAAATTGTCGGGGCTGCATGTGATTTTTTATTTTTTATCTCTCTCTGTTTAACACAGTAAGTGAGAAAAAAAAGCCTGATCGCTCCAGTTTTTGTGGCATTGCAGTCAGATTGTTATCTTGCTCAACAGCAGATCTCTCTCTGTGTGAATGTTGGTGACTGAATCTGGAGAGAAAATTTTCCGTTGTTTGGCAGCAAGTCAAAGCAGTTTACATCCAGTAATATGGGAGTTTGTGTTCAGTTCTCACTCATCATCTGATATGTGGACAGCAGAATTCAGACTCTTGATGGATCTCTTCTAAATTAGACACCTTTTCGCATGAAACTGTCAAGTTGGTTTGAAAATAACATAACATGACCTCTAGGTTTCTTTCTAGAACTATAATAAATCTGGTGAGTATGTTGCTTTGGGTGGAATTTCTGTTCAATAATATCAGTTTAATTTTTTTTAAGCTTTTTGGACAGGGCCCACGATGGCCTTTAAAGTCCACCCTGACCGCTTCAGTCTCCTCGAATTACTCATTCTATTTTTTGGATTCGTGCTTACATAATCCACATTATTTAAGTCAGCACTCATCTGCCCTCCCAATTTCACTTGCAGATCAAATCTCGACATTTGTTCTTTGGCATGGATCAGAGAAGCCACCGTCCAAATTATTAAAATTCTGCATGCATTTTTTTTTTTTTTTTTCTGTCTCTTCCTCTGACGGCGCGCGTCAGAGTTTGCGCAAGCAGCCTCTCCGCCTCTCTGTGTAGTACAGCGCTGCTCAGTCTCCCATTCACCACAGTTTACTACCACACTCAGACAGAACGCTTACAAAGGTGCTGCTCTTCTCTTTTCGCCGTTTAGGATTAACACTGTGCTTTTCATCATGCTGGAAGTGGAAGGTAGGAGCCCTCATGACGGCTTTTATGATGCGTTTTCGCACAAATCTTCGCACCAAATTTTATGCGGGTGGTTTTTTGTTTCGCCGGTTACCACGGATATATGACCTTGACAAAGAAAGCGACTTTACCGAAGTGTGATACTGTGATTTTCTATTAAGTATTCAGATAGATGTCTGAGTCGTTCATGCTTATCCCTGTATTATTGGGAGGAGTGTCTCTTTGTGTGCGTAACGCTGGAGCTGAATTTTATCAATGAAGATGTTCTGGGAGGGCTTTCACAACAACACATATATATTTCATTTTTCATAGGAGAAAATTTAAGAAAGAAAAACTTTGCGTTAAAAGATGGGAACCCTCGCCGTGTTTTATCTCCTTTTGTCTTGAGTAGTTTAGAAATTTCTTTGATCTCGACAGAAAATAAGCTTTCACTTATCTGCTGCATCAAGACTCTGAAGCTGTATTAAGGTGAACAACAGAGATAAAGTAGTGTTTGCTCACGGAAATCCTTAAGGTTAATACAAACCAAGGCTTGAAGATTGAAAGCCGAAGAAAAGCCCTGGGTAGTGGCAGGGAATAAGCTTGTACTGATCTGCTGCATCAAGATGAATTCAATCTGATAATGTATTACTGTTTACATCCAGCAATCCTTCAGGCTGTGACTTATGGAATACATGCCTCAGAGATGGAAGTAAAAGAAATTAAGTAAAAAGCCAGGGAAGTGGCAGAGAAAAATGAATCTAGTGATGGTTTTTTTTCTTTTGTCCTAAAGGTAAACTTGTCTTCCTCCTGTCGGACTCGCTGTTGGAGTGGAATACATTGTTGTTTCCCATTTTGTTTTTGCTCCAATCAATGTTTTGTTGCCAAGAAACAACAACTCATGTTCTCAGTATGATGGAAGACGGTCTAATGATTTGCGGCAGGGGAAAGATGCCATTGGGCTTTTTCTTTTGCCTGACCACACGCAGGATTTGGATGTAGTGTTGATTAATGTCATGTTCGGGTTTAATGAGAGGATGCCCCTTTTTTTTTTTTTTTTTTTTTTTTTTTTTTGCTGTGCTGCATCTGAAAAAGTACACTACGTCCAGATCATAAGTGCACAGAATATGTGGTTAAAATGAGGACAGCCTGGTGTTGTGTGTTGACTTCCAGTAATGCATTTAAAGCCTGGAACATCTTCAATGTAACTGGAGAGTTTCAGGGACAGTTAAAGCAACAGGCTTTGTATTTTTGGCTAAAGAAAAGAAAGACTGGAGTGGATTTTAGTGTTCTTTTATTTCTTCCTCACACCACCTCTTGTCATCCTCCACCTCTTCCTCCCACTCTGCCTCATTCATGTGAATGGATAGATGCTGAGGGCGGAAGTGTGGGCTGCGGATACGCACTAATATAACTGTTCTGGAAAACATGAGCTCACATTTATAGGACCATCCATTTGAATATTTCTTATTCGGTCTCATCTCATGTGCTACATTTCCCCTTTCATTTTCTCCCTCCAGTGAATGGGATGCCGGCCAGTCAGATGTCATCTCCTCATTCGGGAAAATCTCCCTGCCCCTCCCCGACCAGCCCAGGCAGCCTCAGCCGACGCCGGGTAAGACTAGAATATGCAACTACACACGTGCAATTACACATAAATGATCCGCCCGTAGCCTTAGTGACACTAAATCCACAACACATTGCTTCTATGTTCTCAGGAAAAGGACAAAGCCATCTCTGAGCATAGGCCGACAACATCTTAGTCGCTAGAAAACGAAGAAACCACTACATCCCAACATCTTTAGTGTCTCAGAACAGGGCAAGGCAGCAACTTTTGACCTCATCCGGTGCTGCTCTGGGATTCCAAGAATGCAAGACTTGTGTTAGGATCCGTGTTAATAGTTTAAAAACACTGCTATTGCATTTCCGTAATGCTGACCCTTAGCTCTTTGTTCCTTACGGTGAACTTTATCTGCAAGTGAAAGCTCTGTAATAAATAACACTGACTTATAGAGATCTCCTGATCTACGAGTCAGCAGTTTGTGCAATATCTGATCTAAAGATGAGACTGACTAAAGTCATGTCATTTTGTACAGGTCTCTTTGTGCAACTGGTTTAGAATCACATTTTATACTAGTACAGTTGGTTATTTCAGCTATTTTTCTTTATGTCAAGTTTTCTGTCATTGATCTCAACTCGGGGGGGAAAAAAAAGAAAAAAACAACTCCTGTACAAACCCCTAAACTAAGAATTATAAACTAAGTTCAGGGTGATACAGCAACCACTATGTTCACAATGCAAATTGTATTTAGATTGGGACAAAACAGAGCAGGAGCATGCAACTCAAAGGGAAAATCTTGAATCCCACATTTTACTCTTCCTGAGTTCATCTGGAGGGTGGTGTGTGTTTCTGGATGTGCACGGATGTGTGTGTGTGTTAAAGATCAAAGTATTTGCTAATCCAGTCCTTGGCAGGGATGATGGGGAGCTTTGAGTACCAGCTTCAATCCTAATCAGATTTTTCTCAGAGAAGCATTTTAATTTGTAAGAATTTGTTAGTTCCCTCTGCCTCCTCAACAAGCTCTCACACTGAGTTCCCCTCTCACTCTTACAGTGTGCAGACACAGGGGTATCTAGCAAGTAAAGTGTTTATGAGCCCCCACATGCATATCTCATATGTTTTTTCTTATGCAATCCAAGTGAAACCTGCTGCAGACTTTACAGCAGGAATGCAACTATGGTTTACTTTTGAAGTCCTGATGGACATTCTTTTGAGCTATGCTTGAAGCAGGTGGAAGAAACATGTGAGTTACAGACAAGAGTTTTCTGAGCCTGCTAAGCTCAGGAAATATAAAGACTTGTGGAAAAAAAATTAGCACACTGCAATGTCCAATCCAATTGTGAAAGCTGTTCCCACTTCGGGGTGAGCTTGTAAACACACAATTCACGAACGAGCGTTGCACATTCTCTGTGTCTCTATCAACGCAGCCTTCGGTGTTAACAGCTTCGACTTGACACTGACACTTCTTATTTGAAGAGCCTTGGCTGCAATTATAGGATATGGGTCATCTTGACTCCTCATAGACAACCTATACCCCAAATTCCATGACAGTAGTTATGTACTATAGCTGTATGTTGCTGTAGACACAGCATTTTTTCCTCGAGAAGAAAAAGCAAGAAATTGCAGTCAATATGTTTTAATAGGTCACATAAATAATTGATTGATTTGTGAATAATTTCTGTACATAGATGAGTGTTTGTGGCTGACCGTATACAGTAAATTCAACCCAACATAAAGACTAGTAAACTCACGCTTGTGCTAAATTTGATGATCTAGTAATAGATGGTGAAGGCTCTGGCCCTCTGGCTTCTGAAGCCATTAGTGGTTAGTATTGCATTGATGCGATATGAAGGTCAGCCTGGGCCGCAGGAACAGATCAGATTTAGGTTGCAGCCAGTGAGAAGTGAACAGGGTACCATATAGCTTCGACATCTGTTTGGAACTGGGTCACCATAAATGACAGGGTGAAGAGGAAACAGCTTGGCACAAGCGCACATTTATGAACTCTCTTCTCTCTGAAGGGGTAAATGGGTAAACTTGCTTTATATAGACAATCTCTATGCTCTTATTCCTTACACTCAAGTGTGAGTTTCAGAGGAAGATGTTTCGAGAAACTATGGATGTGTAAGATCTTAGAGCCCAGTGTCACTCAAGTCACAGAGATGTTTTTGTAGGAATGTGCAGGGTCTTGAAAATGTGTATTTTACACCTACCCTCTTTCTCCAACTGTAACCAAGTTGTTTTGGACATAGTAAAACGAATGGAAAACAATTAGTTTCACGCTTAAGTGAAACCTACACCAAGGTCTGGTGACTTTTAATCCAGTGCCACCCCTCCAAACTTGTTTGTGGACCGATCACATACATAGTTGTGTATGTCGTTGGAGAATTTGCTGAGAGGCGAATGAGATTCAATATTTTGGAAACGTAACTGACAACATATCAGTTAGGTGAGTGTTTTCTTTAGAGAGGTGGGCTAATTACATGTAATGAGAAAAAATTTAAAGACCTCTTCAAATTCCACACCACTGCTAATGTTTTTGTCACCCTTGTCTCTTCTCATCAGATGTCAGCCACCACAAATTAGGGTTGTGCAATTCCCTGATACGTGGGTAAATTCAAGCCCTGCACATCGCAAGTTGAGAGTATATTTCTTAAAGGGAGATTATTCCAGGCTTTGCACTCACTGACACTCAAACTGAAACCTGCAGTAGCTTGACTAGGAGGAGGGGAGGAAGCTTCACAGTCCATTATCTCTGCTCTCCACTCTGCAGCTTCACACTCTTTAGACATATTACGATGTAATTCTCCTCCACTTCTTACTTTTCCATCCACCCTGTGAGCGATTCCCTCTTCCAGTTTCACTCCAAGCCGTTCTCTCTCACTCACACTCACACCCATCCCCCTTTCACAGGCCCACATGAAGAAGCATTAACTTTGCTGTGTGAAATTGCATTCCATAATTTTCCTTGTAGATTAATTCTAAACTTATTTTCAAAGTAGGCCCCGACTTCAGGACACTATTGGCACACCCTCAGTCCTTTCCTGTAACCTCTGTTGTAAATATGCATTCATCTTAAATATGTAGTTTGATAACACACACCAATCCTTCTGTTGTTATGCTTGTTGCGCAAGGGAGTAGTTTTTCAGATCTTAAAGGCATAACTCAGTCTAACCAAACCATGACTCCCACAAACAATGAGCCTGAATTTTAACATCCACTAATATATACATAGAGTTTAAAAAGGCTGCACTCTTCATGCCATTTCAGCTAATGCAATGCGGAAAGCAACCAAAAATGTGTTTAAACTAGTATGATGAAAGTTATATGAAACAAATTAACATTTTATAAGCCATATAGTCTCAGTAACCTAGTGTTGCGAGTCCTACATTTAAACAGTTCACATCACTGGACTCTGCGTTTAAATACTTAGAGGCACTTTGCCGCCTGAAGTAGTTTTCTTGAGACTATTACAGCCTTTTTCCCTCGAGCTGAAAAAGCAGACATCCCGTCTTTTTCCTTTCCCCTGTCACGCCTGCATAGTTTTAATCGCTTGCGTGTTCACATATGCTTCAGAACAAACGCTTTTCTGCATGAAATCAGCATTTTGTGCAAGGGCAGGTTGGCGCTCACGCTGTGTGTTTGACACATTCTGCGCACACTGTGACCCATTTTTATGAATTGCTAACAGAAGCATGAAAGAGGGTTAGTTGAGAGTTTGCATTCAGTCATCCAACCTCTCTTTTTTACATTTTGACCTCTTTTGGTTATTTAAAGGCGACTTGCCTGACAAATAGCAGCACGTTTTCTGTGCAGATTTTCCTTTTATATTTCAACTGAAACAAACACATAAAATCATAAATTGGTTATAATAAGAAGCACATACAGATTAATTCAACGAGCCAGCGAGGTCCCGACTTTCTGAAAAAAACCAAAGCAGGGGAAATTAATGTTTTTTTTTAAATCAACAGAAATCTTGACAGATTAAAGGCCAGACAAAGTGTTACAGAAGCTGTGACACTGTCAGGTGGCTGTTTGTGTGAGTGTATATGAAAAAAAGAGAGCGCTACTTAATATTGCATCACCTTCACCCTCCTTCCACTGTTAAGTCCATCATATTCTCAATCAGTTGAATTGCATGCTCCATCTCTCTTTTAATATCGTTCATTTTTTTGTGTGTTGAGTGATTCATTATTAAATTATTTGTGTGTGTGCGTTTGTGTGCGTTTATTTGTGAGGGACAGAAAGCGCGAAAGAAAGTGTGCGTTATGAACTTGTAATACTGTCTCATTCATCCATGTGAGTGTGCTTTCACTAAAGAATGTATTTGTTCTTTTTTGCTGTATTATATTTCTTATTTCATGTTGTGTTAATGTCATTAGATGGCTTGTCTAATCTTGTTTCTGTGATGCCAAAAAGACTGGCTGCACCATATGAGGAAACAGTCGTAGTTTAAAATGTCAAGTTTTGAAAATGGTCCTTTTGAATATTTTATTAATTCAAACTATGTGTAAAAATGAGTGAAATCGGTTCATGTTCACGTCTTCAATGCATCTAAAAAAAAATCCTATTTTTACAGAGGGATTCAAAATATTTATATACATAAATATTTTTCGGTGCAATTTGCATTGATGATCTTGTTCGTCGACATAATGTGTTTTTTGTCATATGAGGCTGCCAGCTCTTCTTGGCTCATTTGTTTATGTTTATGTTTTCTTCACTAAATGTATTAATTTCCATTTGTTGAAGTCATTAAATCAAGTGTCATTTCATTTTTATTTTGTGGTCTTTCTTCTTTGCTCCTCGTGTTCTTTGTGTTTCCTCATGATTAGGATGATTATGAAGATGATGATTACCCTCGCATTTATTAGCAGCTCTGCGTTGCTAAACTTACTTTTGTGCTCAGAAGATCAGAACAGCTATCATAGCACAAACACAGGCTCAGAGGTGCAGTTATCTCCCCGGCCTCCAATACAGTCTGAAAGCGGTCCATGAAACTCTCGTGAATCATAGACTATTTGTGTTCTTAGACTCAAATAATCTCGTGGCTTTACTGTTACAAAGGTATGTTTACCAGTTTTAAAATACAAAAAGAGAAAATCTTTATTTGGAGGTTAGGCAGGTGATGGTTGAGTTTCACATAAACATGCTCGTGTCCCTTCCCGTCCAATACATTTTATTTAGTCTTAAACCCTTTTCATTCATCATACTTTCGCTTTCACTTGCTGTTTGGTTAAGTTTAGGCACTAAAAACCACTTGAGTAAGGTGGGGAAGGCCCTCTCACAACAACATTTTGATTATAATCTCCTTCTTCCCGGTTCACGGGTTGATGAGTCACGATGTCTTTTCAAGATGGGGATCATAGGTGTGAAAATGTTTGCTCTTTAACCATTTTGGACCAGACTGCTATCTCACTCCCCCTCTTTTATCTTTTCGTGTGATAGCTTAAGTGTATTATGTTTTGTTTTTTAAAATTTTCCCTGAAGCATTTAAACACGTTGCCGTGACTCCCTTGGATTGCAGTCCTTCCAAACTGTGATTAGAAACCTTCAGTGTCCAACCGGCAAAACAGAAAGCCAGAACTCCCCCGTGAGTTTTGATCCCCACCCATAAAAGTCAAGTAGATTATGTTTTCTGTCCGTCTAGACAACAAAATATTATCTCACCGGCATTGTGTACCTATAAAACACCGTAAGGCAAGCTGAGACAAGTTCTCAGTTTCCATCCAAATCTTATTAGAATTTTCCAAGAGCACAAACACTAATAAAACCCTCTTTTGAAAACCCTACATGTTGGCTTGACTGAAATTGGACAAGAAAAAAACAGAAAGTCAGCCAGGAGACAAGTTTGACTAAAGAAAACGAAGACCTCAGAATGTGTCTCACAATCAGATTCAGACAGCAGCATGGAGGACAAAGCTGCACCTCCCTAACTTGGTCATGTAAATATGCACTGCATTTTAATCCTAAATTCTACAGCTGGCAGGCTTCCGTGCCAACTACAGAGTAAACAATTATTTCTGCCGCAACACTTAAGCTTCTGTGCAAACACTCCACATTTAAGGACAACCACAGTCATCTACTTTAATTCCTATTTTTACACTGGTTAGTATGCAGTTGTTGAGTGTTGCTATTGCAGCTTTGAAGAGCTGTACCTCCAGCCTTGATGGCAAAGGTTTTGTCAGTGTGTTTTTCAGCTTGTGACTCATAGAGTAAAAGTGTAGGGATGAGGAGCCAGGAATAGTGTATGTCATATTGTGCAACAAGGAGGAAGCTGGATGATCACTCATGATCACTAGCAACCAGACCAGACTCCATACATTTTTTTGAATGTTTCCTCATCCCATCCATCTCTCTGTTTCTCACTCTGTCTGCCACTCCATCTGTCTCATGGCTGCTCGCACAGGAAAGACTGACAACATTTTCATCGAAGGTTAAACCCGCCTCCTGGCCCGCAGGCAGGAAATGGCCATATATAGGCTTTTGTCTCCACACTGGAAGTCTCAGAAGCTGCTGTTCTCCTCTCCTAGAGCAGTTTCCATAGCAACAGTATTTTGTTTCCCTGTGTGGCAGGCAGGCAGAGAGAGAGAGATGGATAGGAATTAAAAATGAGACAACGGGTAGAGTATAGGGCAGGACTGGATGTGCAATTGGGGCACAACAGGTGTAGAGGGGTCGAGGAGGGGGAGCAGAACAAGGATGTTTTTGAAATAAGCACAGAAGGGTCACCGGCTTTACGGAGAGTAGGTTTTCTTTTTCTGGAATGAGTACCCGACCAAACACAGCATTGCATAAACCAGACTCAGTCTGACTCACAGCTGCTTTCAGCTAGATGGTTTTCAGGTCAGAGCAGCAGAGGTGAGTAAAAGCACTGACAGCTACTCAGGCGGGGATATAGGACACATCAGTTCTGTAAATAGTTTCCATAGTCATTACCAGACTGGGAATGGCCTTTTTCCCTCTCTGCCATGATAACAACAAGCTCATATGTCAAGGACTTTTTTTCTTCATGACAAAATCAGACTTCTTTTTTTTTTAACATCTAGTAGTTGAGGTATTTGCTGCTGTTGAAACCCCAGAACCAGGATGTGATTTAAGTGACGGCTTCAGAGCTGTTTTTAAAAGTTTTATTGTGTGATGTTACATACCTGTTAAATTTCACCTCTTTTTAAACCTTATTTTGTTTGAAATATTTGCTGGGTTAACAGCTCAGCCATGGCCTGTCTCCAATTATTAAAGAAAAAACATTTCGGGCTTCTCCCTTCTAGAGAAATAGGACAGAAAAATATGAGAATTATGCAATGTATGCAATGAAATAGAGCGTATCAACAATTTTTCTATATTTCTGACCAACATTATTTAGTGGTTGCCACTGGCCATCTCCTTGTGTTCAACATCACAGAACAGTTTCTCATGCATGATGCACGTGTTGCAGACATTTACAGACCAAGCTTGTTAATAATTCAGGTTATCTACATGAAACAGCTATTACGTCAATTTTCGTCACTGGCAAGTTGCACCAGTTGGATTTATTTGAATTCTGGAAATATCCATACCCAAAGACCTGAAGGAAAAAGTTTGAGGCAGGAGAATTTGAACAGATGCTAGACAAAAGAAAAGTGGAGATAGCTACTGTAGATACAATTAAAAGCAGAATCCATCTTTCAATTAAACGAAGAGTTAGCCATCAACAGCATATGGGAGAGGGAACAGAGGCGGAAAACTAATAGAAATATGAGAGAGGTACATTCTCATTTATCGTTCCGACCAGATCGCTGCTGCTTCCATGACAACCAGACAGAAGGTTACAGGGTGGAGGCCATAATGAGTTTTTTTCTTCAGATAGATGCAGACACCTCATCTCAGCCACTCTCTTACCTTAATGACCCCCTATTCACTAACCAGTCAAATCTTCCCATAATAGTTTCTCCAGAACCTCTCTTCCTATGTTTACTGAGGGTCAGAGAGGAGCTCATTTGGATTAAATTGTCTGCCCAACATAGACTCACACCTACGGTTTGCTTGTATGAATAGCTGATTTTTATTGGCTTTATTAAGTCTGTTCTGACTCTTTTCTTGAGAAAAGTAGACACACAAAGCAGGGTGGAACATTACAACAGATGGACATATTAAGACAAAAACAACATTCAGTATGCATGTTAATTTTGGCTTGGGCTGTTGTAGAGGGAACTGTGATCATACTCTGTTGAATGTGAAGAGAATTGCAAAGCATTTTTGACTCTGCGGAGAAGATAATTTTGCCATCTTGCTCTCTGCCTACCCTCTCCCCCTTTCAGAGCTCCCAGGGTTCTTCCACCTCGCTGTCTTCCGCTCAAATTTCCAGCCCTGTGGAAGATGGTGATAGACTCATCACTGAAGGTGAGGAAAGATTATGTTGCTGACTTGTTCCATCTGTTCTTCAATTAGCAAAGGTCTTGTACTCGCAAATACCATGCATGTCTGAATCACGTACATGACCTTTGATGCATCTTCCTATCTAATTTTTTCTATCACACAGTTTTCTCACACCTTTCACTTGCTCTGATGTTCTTCTCACCTCACCACAAAACAATGATGTGGTGGTAAATCGTATATAGGATGTTCTATTATGAGTTGGCAACAACATAAAGAAAAACAGATACTGAGCTAAAGAAATGGCATTAATCTCCTAAACTGAAACAAGACATTCTAGTATCATCTGACATTTACATGTTTGACAGTTTTTCCTCTTCAGGCAGCTCGGAGGATCGTTTCAAATGTTCTAAAACGATTAGAAGTGAATTACATCAAAATCAGCATTCATTGCAGATATTTGCATTTTGATTCACCAGTTGGTTACACATTTAATTTTTCATTTGCAAGATTGATTACCACATTCAGAAAACTCAGCAGAGCTTTCGAGTGACAGAAATTCGACTGTGGGATGCAACTAAAGCCCTCCTTTGCGTTAAAATAATCTACTCACTAGCAAAAATAAAATAAGAATATAGGTATCATTTATACTTATTTGTTAAATTCAGTTCATTTTCAATCATTTTAGTTTTTATGTTCAGCTATATGTCAGAGAATGACTGTGCTAATATGAATGCTTATCAGTCCTAAAGAAAAACAGTGAAATGATTACGCATTCATTTGTTGAATTCTTGAGTCCCTCAGTTGATCTAAACCTCGGGCTTCTTCTTTGCAGCTGAGGTTCTCATGGATGATGTTCCAGCGGTGCCATCCTACATATCAGACCGCTACAAGGTGGGGCGGATGTTGGGCGATGGAAACTTTGCGGTCGTCCGGGAATGTGTGGAGCTCTCTACGGGACGAGAGTATGCTCTGAAAATCATCAACAAGGGCAAATGCAGAGGCAAGGTAAGTAAACATCCAACAAGTGAGATTTCCAAAGCAAAAGTGTACTTTAAAAGCCCATCCACTCAAATAGAAAAACTATTGACTTACACTAAATGTAAGACTTCTTCAGCTAAACTGCTCAAATACAAAAGTAGCTTTTTTTATAGACTGCTCTGAATATCAATTGTTTCCAATATCATTACAGCTGAAATACCTATGAAGACAAACAAAAAAGAGGAAATTAAAACTAAGAAAAGCAGCGTGGTGCTGTCATGTTTTAATGACTCAAGAGACAACAGAGCTCTTTGCATGTGTAGTGCTTATGATCAATATTTCACCTGATTGGGCTATTTTTTTTCTGTCCAGGAACACATGATCCAGAATGAGGTAGCCATCCTCCGTAGGGTCAAACATCCAAATATCGTCTTACTCATCGAGGAGGTGGACACTTACAACGAACTTTACCTGGTCATGGAACTGGTGAAGGTGAGCTTCTGCACTCCATTTACACGTTTATATGTGAGCCACGAGCTTTGGTAGGGGACATTTTCCCAAGCTAAGATGCAGAATAGATACATTCTCTTACATAAGATAGTGATCATTATCTCAAACTGAAGTGTGACTGAGAGGAGCAGAGAGGCAGAGATGGTGACAGCGACAGAGGGGTAACAATCAACCAATGCAGCAGATGACGAAGTTGCACAGTGTGGGCTCGAGAGAATCAGTCTGTGGCCCCAGGCACTCGTGTGTTCACAATTCTTCATTCTCTCTCTTGCTCTCTGAGTCAAGAAATGTTTGTGCATAATTCAGGAGCCAGGAATGCGATCCATCTGTTCGTGCCGTGATGTGGAGTACTACAGAATGTAGATGAGAGACAATCTGTGGGAGAAATGTGCGTACATGTGAGCCTGTCCAAAGTAGGAGGATAGAGAGGAGGCTGTGGATGAATGAGGAAACAAGTTGCTGCCAGGATGACAGGGACCGAGAAAGGGAGGGAAACAAATTGTTTAAAATTGAGTAACAAACATATTTTAGAATATTTTTTTTCTTTCTGTTTTGGGTTTGGTGGTTTAGGTTTAAATAAGAGGAAACATAATGTACAACAATGTGTGCAGAGAATGATTTGTGGCAGTTTTTGTGGAAGGCCCATTCCTGTTTTTAGCATGACCAAAAGTCATTTCTCTGTGGGCTTGGATATAGAGGAGCTAAGCCCGTAGAGAAATTATTTTTGAATATGCAAAATTAATTACTACATTGGTGTTTAAGAGTTAACCTTTTAGTATTAAGTATGACTGTATCACCAGATTTCAGGTCCCTAAAAGTAGAAAACATCGTACATTTTTGGGAGAAAATGTTCCCACATTACCTTCTATATGTGGTGTGACCCTTTGGATTTCTTCACATGAATAGCTCAATTTAGGTCCTCTCACAACATTTCTGTTGGATTAAAGTTAGGACTTTGACTTGGCCATTCCAAAGCAGGAATTTTATTCTTTTTTTTTTAACCAGCCATTGGAACAGAGCCTTAACAGAGTGCTTAATATCTTGCTGTGTTTGCTTTGAGACTCAGTTCACACTGATGTTCTGACATTTTGAAAGTGGGGATCGCACTGCATGATTTCAACGTTCTATAAATAGATAGGTCAGGCTGTCTACACCAACCTGATTGCCACCCACTGACCAAAAACATCTGACTTAACCTTTAAATGAACTATTAATCCAAGAGGTTCAGATTGTTTTGCCACTCATAAATGTCTGTAAAATCATTTTCCTCCATAAATAGATAAAAAAAAAAACGAACTATTGTTGTTTCATTTGAATAATTTGGGTTCTATTGATCTACTTTCAAGGCTTGAGTGAAAATCTGATGATATTTTAGTTCTCATGCAGAAATCCAGAAGCTTACAAGTAAATTTTTTAAACTGTTGTGGCTAAACTCCAACTAAAATCTTTTGGGACGCCAACTGTGAGCCGGGCTTAATTCCTCAGCTGGGTCGTAATGTCCTACTGCTTTTGGAACGAGATATTTAAACAGTCTCATATAGATGTAATGTGTAATCCATTAAGTTGGGCCACAATTCAGACATAAAGAAGGACAGATGCACTAGTTAGAGGCTGAGCTTAGGCATTTGACAGGTCGCATATTTAAACAACTGTCACTTAGTTTGAACCCTGACTGTGGGTCTGAATCAGTGCTGGAAAAGAGACACATTCAGCCCTATTTTAAGCTTCTGCTCCACTTAGTCCTCTCAGAGAGGAAGACTAGAGAGGGAAAAAAAGAAATGGGTGAAATCCAGAACAAATAGAATATATGATGAACTGAGGCAGAGAAAAGACGGGAAGAGGGAGAATTAATAGAAAAGACTACAATAAAAGGTAAATATTAAAGACAGGGGGAGGAGATGTTTCAACACAGCTGTGGAATGAGGACACGGATTATCCCTCTATCTGCTGAGAAGCCTAAAAACATGCCCTAAAGTGAACTTTTTTGCCCAAAACTCTTTTCAGCAGAAAAGATCAGCAGAAGTGAAAAGTTGTCAAGTTCTGTTTGAGTCTGTAAAAAAACAACAAACGGTCTATTGTTCCCCACTCTGACAGCCCTCATATTCATCATGACTTGTCCACAGGGGGGAGATCTGTTTGACGCCATCACCTCTGCCAACAGATACACAGAGAGAGATGCCAGCGGTATGCTCTACAATCTGGCCAACGCCATCAAATACCTCCACAGTCTCAACATTGTGCACAGAGACATCAAACCAGAAAACCTACTGGTGAGTTCTTCACACACTTTGTAAAAAATGCTCATGTAACTTGGCGCAGTCTCTTGTTTCCTGTCGCCTTTGTGAATGAATAGTGAAGTAATATCACTCTGGACTCTCACAGAGAGATGACTCATCCCTGCTGCCCTCGCATCTCCTGCACACTCCCTCATGTGTGCCTTCTCCCTTCTGTTAAAACCCTTGTTGTCGTGCTCTTACTCCAACTGCTGTTCTTCTTTTGCCCCATCATATGCCTTACGAGTGATGGTCAGATCAGATTCAGGCTTTTAGAAATGTGCTATTCTAAGGCCACATGTACCCCAACACACCAAACATAAGGCCATACGTTCTTTTCTTCTGCTTCCTCCACTCCCCCTTGTCTCTCCTTTTTTTACTTACCGACTGATTCTTTTATGCTCAATTTTTAATGTAGTGCAACAAATTTTTTTTTCTCAGAAAACAGCTTTCTGTAGCTCTTGGAAACATCTGTAGGAGAGTGATAGAATTATTCAGAGTGTAGTGTACCCTTTCACATACATGCGGTATGTCTAACAATGGTGTGAAAAAGCTTCAATGTGATCTCATGCAGCTCTTTCATAATAAATGACAGGTTTCTCTCCATGTTTGTTCTCTGTGTTTAGGTGTATGAGCATGCAGATGGCAGCAAAAGTCTGAAACTGGGAGACTTTGGTTTGGCGACTGTGGTTGATGGACCCCTCTACACTGTCTGTGGAACCCCAACATATGTAGCACCTGAAATCATTGCAGAAACAGGGTAAGAGCAGCTGCCGCTGAGTTGAAGTTGTTTAGACAAATCACAGAAGAAGGCACCACTCCTTTATCTCCTTTATATCATAATCAAGTGTCATGGCAGATATACCTCATTAGTAATAGTTTTAATGGATTTACAGATGGTGACTGCAGAGTGCGTCTCTTCCTTTACTTTGAGCTGATTTCTTATCTTCTTATTTGTGCTTATCTTTGAAGGTATGGCCTTAAGGTGGACATCTGGGCAGCTGGAGTCATCACCTACATCCTGCTGTGTGGCTTCCCCCCATTTCGAGGGTAAACTAACAACAACAACAAAACCCACTCCACTAACACAAATTATTACATCCCTTTTTCTGTTTTGAAGTTCCAGTGTGAAAAATCTATCCAGAGAAATGCAATAAGATATTCACATCTTTGCTTCCGTTAGTGTTGAATTGCATGAAATTTTTTTTCCTGTTTTCATTTCCTTACAATGATCACTTTGTATCTGAAATACCACCATCTTATTACAAGTGAAAGCCAATGTAGTTTGCATTTAAATATGTTATATTCGCTTGTTTGCAATCTGAAATTATTGCCACAAGATGTTACTACATCATACACACTGGACCTTCATTTTTTTAAATAAAAACTCTTTGATGTGGAAACATTTGCAGGAGCAGTGACGATCAAGAAGCGCTTTTTGATCAGATACTAATGGGCCAGCTAGAATTTCCTCTACCATACTGGGACAACGTGTCAGAGACAGCCATGGTGAATATTCATTCTGTGCACGGGTCAACTCTGTGTGCATATTGTGAACAGATTGATGTGCTTTACACAGTGTGCCAAACTCACCACTACCCGCTTTTTGCTGCAGGAACTGATTCGATCTATGCTGGAGGTGGAGGTGGATCAGAGATACACTGCCTTCCAGGTGCTGGAGCACCCCTGGGTCACTGTGAGTATAATGTCATCAAATTTATGGAGTGCCAGACTTTTATTCGGTTGCATAATTTTCCACAGAAACACTCACTTCTCCCTTGCTCGATGCAGGACGAAGGATTGTGTGAGAATGAGCACCAGCTGTCAGTAGCGGGGAAGATAAAGAAGCACTTCAATACCAGTCCGAGGGTCAATGACACTACTGCAGGAGTGTCAGTCATTTCTGTAAGTTTCCATTCTACACTAAAGTGCGCATAAACCAGCTGGTCTGACAGCAATTACAGAAAGCTAAACTGGTTTCCACAGAGCTCCAAAGTTTTCTGCAACTTTCTTTTCCGTTTGATCGCACTGTCTCTTGAGACAGATTCAGCTTTCAGATTCAGTTTGTGTTTCCACATGAACTGGTGTCTGGATTGATTGTACTGGTTTCTCTTTGTGTTCAGCTGGATGACAGCTTTTCTATGCAGAGATCTGGGTCGTTGGATTTCTACCAGCACCCCGCCATGTACTGGATAAGGTATGCTAGGTTTCCATGGAGACACAATAAGGTCACAAACAGCGAGAAATCAAAACAAGCTTGAATGGCGTCTCTGAAATGAACCCCCCCACCACCACCACTCACCTACCCTGAGTGCTGCCCCGCTAACTGCTGCTGCCTCTGTGCTGTTGTTGCCATGTCTTTTGATTTCTCTGCACGTTTTTTTTTGCTTTTTTCCTTTCATTCCTCCCTCGTTTTACAGATTTCATACCTACATTATCTGCACTGCTGTCGTCCGTCTCCTGCCAGGGATTGTTCTATGTTATCTTACTGTTTATCAGTCTTGTGCTTTTCTCATTGTGTGTATACGGGAATGTTTGTTAATTCAGCTCCTACAAAGCTCCTATCTTTGATAATAAAGTAAACAAACTGCTGTTGATGATCAGCTTTTGTTCACACAATTTCTTTGTGCCTTTACAAAGAAATAATCCCCTGCCATTGCTTGTGTCTTTGAATTGCTGCGATTTTATTCATTTCCTCAACTTGATGTGAAGCTTACATCCTGCTGTACCAGGACTTGCTTTTCAGCTTCTGTTGGCCAGCTACTATAATGTGACATTTCCACTGACTTATGGAGGATCTTTAGATTCATAGTTAGTAGTGACGCCAGTGATAAGGGGAATTAATAACAGACTTGAATAAATTAATAACAGATTTTGACATGCCAATTAGTTTTCCACAGCTTTCCATTTATGGAATGACTCACTGAGTACAGAGCTCCAAAATACCAAATCTATTTACATTTTTAATGAGATTTTGTGGCAGGTAAAGACTAAAGAAAGAAAGAATTAGTTGTTAGAAAACATCTTAATGAAATGACTATTTCATTTTATTATTTATTGGCTAATTCTCCTTGTGACTAACGAGTCAAATAGCAATAAGTAACTTAAACTCCATATTGGACAACTCATTGTGCTAGTCAAATGATCTAATCGTTATGTCCTTCTGTGCTTCCCTCGACCAGGCCACCCCTCTTGATAAGGAGGGGCAGGTTCTCAGACGAGGATGCCACCCGGATGTGAAGCCGCCACCTCTGCAGATGATTCTGACTGTGAAACCAGAAATAACTACAAACACACACCGGGCGAAGCCACCCTGTTGCCTCCCTGGCCTGCCCACGGCCCCTTCCTCTCTGACCCCCAACACATGCTCTGACCCCTCCCCAGACTCCAGCCCCCCATCGGACTCCGATGACATCTCCATCAGCTCAGTCAGCACCATCTGTTCCCCCAACTCGCCTTTCTAGAGAGGAGACAGAGGGGAGGAGGAGAATCCTCATCCAGCTCTTCCCTTTTGATGGAGGAGGGGGAAGAGGAGACGTCCGCATTCTCACAACTAATCTTGGGGGGTAGCAGAAAACTTTGGAGAAAAAAATAATAATTCAAGAGAATTTTGAAATCCCCTGAATCCATCTTTCCAAACCTGGAGGACAGATCGATGAAGGGGTGGATGAGCAAAAAAGGATGGGAGAGGATGGGAGAAAGACTAAAGAGGCTACACGAAACAGGCATCCTGAGGAGGAAGAAAAATGTGGAGTGAGGTGCAAGGCTTTTATTTCTTTTTAACGTTCTCTCATCTGAGCACATGTTGCAGAGCTCAAGGAGCGAGAAAGGGCAACAGGACAGTTTACCTTTCAGTGATGATCCGGGCCAAACATGGTGGAACAGCTCTACAAGGCAATATGAGAATATGGACCAATGTTCATGTTTTATTGAACCTTATTTATTCATTCTTTATTTACTGCATTTTTTATATGTATCTCCCTTTTTCATAGAGGATACTTTTGTTCTTCTTTTGTTGACTAAGAGCTTGGTGAATTGAAAATAATGGAAAAAAAATTGTGTAGAAGTAGAACTCAGACGTGTGTAAGTAGGCTGTAGTAGACTTGATCAACAATCTAATATTGTAACATCAGAGCTACAGGAAGTAGAAAAAAACGAGTTCTTGCAAAATATGATCAAAAACAGTATTAAAAACAGCACTTATGCTGTTACTCTTTGCTCCACACAGTACTGACGTTGCCTTCCCGTAAATGTTGGATTACAGTGTTACAGTTTACACTTTAAACAGACTGCTACAAAGACGATAATGGTGCATTTTATCGCAACTTGTTACGTTGTCATCTGCAAGTTCATAACATCTCAATACACACAATTCAGCAGCATCCGGATGCTTGTAGCAAATTTGACACCTTCTGTCTCAATGCACTCATTGATCCTCATTTATATCAACAATACAGATATAACTCAACATATTCCAGCAGTACAGAAGGTTCCAGTTCACGGTTTTGTATGTTTTAGATGTGTACACATGACCAATAATGAGGGCTGCGTATTTGCACAAAAGGTACTGCATTCTTTGTGCAGTCCAACGGGACAGAGAGAACGACAGTATGGATGTCAGAAAACCAGCAGCACTCGCGCAAAGCAGTAAAGTTAAAGGGATGAGGGAGGATTTAATTAAGCTCTGTACAACCTCATTCATAGCTTCATTTATCCTGATGAAAGCATGACAGACATACAGTAGCCTATTCTTATAAAACAAAACTGTTTAGTGATGAATTATTGTTTGTATGTTATGTAAATAACAATTTTATTTATTTTGATAGTTCACAATACTGTATATTTCTTTACTAGTAGTATGTCTATGAGAATTGTAGGGGGGGGGGGGGAGAAAAAAAGAGTCATACAAAACTAAATGAGTCTTGTGTAACAGTTAGCTTAGAAAACAAGATAATAATCCAGTGGAGAGCATTAGCTTGAAATGAGAAAAGCTGTTAGCTGAAAAGGGCCATTTGGACCTGATGTAATTCCATCTGGATGGAACTACACAGTCAAATCTGGAGAAGAGAACAGCTTCTTTGTTTCATGTTGGACGCGGGGAAATGATGCCAATGCTGGAGTAAAATCAACCAGTACTGTGATTTCCAGTATCTGATGGGAGGTCTGGGAAGCGAGAGAAATACAGAGCAGCTCCAGTTTTATTTATGTATTCATTTTTGCAGATTCCACTGCGGTTGTCTAGATTTCTGCATTATTCTCATCAGCGCACATGCACAGTAATGTGCCACAGATCCGTATGAATTTGTTGTGCTGTTGAAATTTACACTCCAGCACAAATGGTTTACCAAAGTGCTCTCACAGCTGCACCACCACATTACAGCGTGTTCCACATACTGATACCTGTACCTCTGTTTAAAAATGGTCTATCAATAACAATAGAAATAATTAAAACATGTTTCAAAATCAAATTGATGGTGTCTTTTTTTGAAGAGTTTTAATGTGTTTACGGTTTCGACATGCGGGTTTATATTGTTTTCACTGATTAAATAAACACTATTATCCCACCAATGCCCTCTTTTGCTATTTTTAGCTGTTATCTGCTGGGAGGCACTTCACTAGAGGGGTACTCAATGTTTTTTTATGAATCCCAATAAAAGCAAGAGAAGTAGGATTCGCAATTTTCTGTGCTCGACAGGGCAAGTGCTCTGCATGCAGGCGGGATGACAGAGTGGAATTTATTGCTCAGACCGAATAATAGAAATTTGTTTTGGTTTTACCACAGCTCCATGATTCAAGTTAGTTTCAGAGGTGGGCGGGTAATATCTAATAAATCAGGGAAATAGGGTATGACATGTTTGCATGTTTCAGAGTTCTCACCTATTACAGAACTAATAACTCAGCTAAAAACAAATTGTAACAAGATGCTATATGACCAAAAAGAGACATAAACTAGTAAGTGATATATAGGATGAACATGAAGAAGTAAAAGATGGTGTAACACGATCCAAATCATGCACTAATTCAGTACAAACAATGTTAGTAAAGATGTGACACAGCCAGTTTGTTGCCTGAATGACTGGTAAGGAGCTGTGAACACAGCTGTGTCCAAGGGTCAGTGATCCACAGTGAGTGTGAAGAGAAGGCTCCCCTCTGTGACAAGTGCCACACAAGTAAATATGTTGCTATTTTGGTGAAGTGCAATTTATGAAATATGTTTAAATTATTTATTCTGTCACTTTGTGAAACGCTTTCTTTGATCAAATCTGCACAGTCTGAATAACGTGCTATTCCTATTATGACCTGCAGGGGTCGCTCTAGCACTTAAAACCAATAAGCGAAGAAGATAGTTGTTGTGGAAATGCTTTGAGCTAAACCAATCGTGTCACTATAGCGGACCATAAATCATGAGATTGCGTTTTGAAATCATGTTGTAATCATAGCATTCCGATTTTCAAAAAGAGACTGCGCTTTTATTACGGAAAACTGGCTTGGAAATGTAAGACAACTCGTGTACGAGCTAGCTACAGTTAACGTGAGCTTACTGTAAAGGACGGGTAGTTAGCTTGCTAAGCTAGCTGCAGCTTCACTGTTCTGTGCGCTGCAGTCATGAGCGAGGAGGACAATTCATCTGCAAATAAAGACAAAGACTCGACTCTGCTGCTCACTAAAGACGGACAAAGGTACTATGTGAGTAAAAGCGGAGTGGTCGACAGCAGAAATGTGATAACTCCACACGAGCCAGAGAACAACGTCTCCTCCTATGACATGGATGATCCGGACGAGGAGAGCGATGTTCTAGACACTTCGGATCCCAGAGACAGCGCGGCCAGCCCGGAGGAGCTCAACGACGAGGAGACCTCGGAGGTGGACAACGCCCCCAAGCAGTGCACCTACGACGGATGCACGGAGACGACAACGCAGGTGGCCAAGCAGCGGAAACCGTGGATGTGTAAAAAACACCGCAACAAGATGTACAAAGACAAATATAAGAAGAAGAAGAGCGACCAGGCCATGTCCACCGGGAAACTTGATGTAAGACAAAGCTTCGTTATCAGGGGCGATTTTAGGATCTGGTCTTTAGGGGTGCCCAGCCCCCAGTGCTCACAGAGGCACATTTTTTCTCACTAATTGAGGCAAACTAGTAGGCTACATTTATAAATTTTGGAGCCGTATTAGTTTTGCTTTGAGTAATGTTTTCCCCTACAACATTCAATTTTGACCTCTTCATTTCAAAAGACTGTGGGCTTGACAGGGATAACAGAGAGCCTGAGACAAATATTGAAGATAACGCAACATTTATTTTGGGAGTAAAGAGTTAAAACAAAAACAAATGCTAGAAAATAAATAAAACAGTCACTAAAATAATGCATCCTTGAGCAAAAAAAAATGTGTTTTTGCACAATATAATATTTTTAAAATGTGCTGAGCCAGGGGGTGCCGAGCAATCTCACGGTGGTGCCTTGGCACCACTAAAAATACCCTAGCCTCGCCCCTGTTCGTTACATATTTTACTTCTGGAGGTATCGGTTTGAATAGTATTCCAGCTTTTCCAGACTTCACTGAGCCACAGTTCAAACCAAAGTTCCTCACTTATTTGTCTTTGTTTTTACATGACCAGGAAAATTCAGAGGAGCGGCCCGTGTCTGTGAACAAGCAGCGCCTGGGGGCCATGGGGGACCGTCCAGCCAGACCTTCCCTGATAGAGCAGGTCCTCAACCAGAAAAGATTGGTATGTCATAATGCGGGTTTGATGCAGAAGTACAAACCCTAGCAAAAAAAATAAATAATAGAATCACAACACACTGGAAGATATTCATTCTGCTTTATTATTTTGAAAGAAAATGACAAATGATGAAAACTTTTGTAAAATCTTGAGAAAGGCCACACTGGCCGAAACGTTGTTTGTACAATAAATTCAGCATGATGGACAAGAGTGTGCGGTATCTTCCCCTTTGAAGTGAACTAGTACCCGCTACCTGCACCTCGAAACTTCTGGTGTGCGTTGGTTTCTTCCTCCTAAAATGATGAAAACACAGCATACCTCAAAAAGTGTTGATGAAATAATATTTTTGCTCTCGTTTGATCGAATCAAATAGAAGGAAAATGAATGAATATCTTCCAAGGTTTGTGATATCATACCTTCTGACAGGGTATGTAGAATGGTGACGTGCAAATAGAAGTTGCAAACTATTCAGTGAACCCAAGCTTTAAAGGGATAGTTCGCCTCTTTTGACATGAAGCTGTATGACATCCCATACTAGCAATATCATTTATTAAATTTGACTTAGCCCCCGCTGCTTCCTGTGAGCCGAGTTCCAGCCTCGTTTTGGCGTTGATGAAGGTAGTCCGGCTAGTTGGCTGGGGCCCCAAAAATAAAGCGTTTTGCTTCTCAAAACAATATGCGTTCAAAAGAGTAATACATATACATCACAAAATCGTTCATCCAGAAAAAGTCAGACCTCACAATCGCTTGGCGCTATTTTCTCTCTACCTTCGTATCACTACGGGCTGTGTAAACTGTGCAGACTGAAGTGCAGACCGAGCACTCCCCTGCTTCCGAGCAGCAAAGACCGTAACAGGCGCGGCTATCGCTAGGTGGCTGCACGCATTGATATGAAGGGAGGCAAAAATAGCGCCAAGCGATTGTGAGGTCTGACTTTTTTTGGATGAACGATTTTGTGATGCAAATGTATTACTCCTTTGAACAAATATTAGTTTGAGAAGCAAAACACTTTATTTTTTAAACCCCAGCCAACTAGCCCGACTACCTTCGTCAACTCCAAAACGAGGCTGGAACTCTGCTCACAGGACGCAGCAGGGGGTAAGAAGATGTTCATAAATGATATTGCTAATATGTTATGTCATGCATCATGTCAAAAGAGGCGAACTATCCCTTTAAGGCACTGTCTGTGTTTCCCCCCTTTCTCCTTTATCCAGAATTTTATTTTACTGCTTTTTTTTTAATGAACTGTACCATTCTTTGCTAAAGCGGAGCTGAAGAAGCTTCTGACTTGAACACAACCAGTTGTTTGATCACCACCAACTTGCTCACTGAGATGTACTTTACTTTTATACCAGAATAATTTCTCAGATTTTCCTTTGAAATGTGAATGTCTGTGTCCTCCAGTCACTGCTCAGGAGTCCAGAGGTGATCAGCTTCCTGCAACAGCAGCAGCAGCTTCTGGCGACACACAGCCGCAGCCAGACGCAGCAGCAGTTCCAGGGCTGTTGACACTGGCTGTCAGTGCAAGACAGTATTTGGGATGCATTGCATGGACTGACGAGGAGGGGGGGTATAAAAAAATCGTAACCATACACTGTACGAATGATATTTTCCAGCTTGTGAGCTATCTGGAAGGTGTATTACAGGTATAAAGAGACAATTTAAAGGCATGGTGAGGCTGGTGGACTATATCAGGTGAATTCAAATAAAACCATCAAAGGGTGTTGATTTCAACAAACTTTTGGTGTCTTGTGATTTTTGTATTTATTTTTTTTTTTCCAAGTACATGCCATCTTTTCTCCCCACATCCAATTCATTTATGTATTGTTGCATTGGTCAAGTCCCATTCTTTCAGATGTTTTTTTTTTTTTTCATTTAGCAGTAATCCCGAATGCCTTGGGATATAGTTGTCCTATGATATGGATATGTTTCTGTTTACTCTGTGCTCTCCTGATAAATACATTGGTCCTCACTGTGATTTAGTGATTTGTCTTTAAATGTTGTGACATGTGACAATCAATTGTCTTTCAAGGACGTGTTTTTCAATAGAATATTTCATCTGTTCATCTTGAACTGTGGCACAAACTGTAAATTATGGATCCATTAAAAATAAGGGTACACAAATGCTTAGAACAGCACCCTTCATGCACCACATGATGCTAAAGTGCAGTAAGAGAAGTGATGTCCCTATTGTGATGGGTTTTTTTCCCCTGATGAGACATTTCCCAGGTTTTTGTGTTCAGTGTGTTGTACGTTTTATTCTTTGCTGTGAGAAAAAGCTAAAGTTTTGAAATAAAAAAATCTTGGAAAGTAACGATAAAGGGAAAAAAAACATTTTTAATGGAACAAGTAAAAAGCAGCCAGTACATTAAACATTGGTCAACACATGGAGATACAGCACATACAATCTTATAAACGTTTCTATAACATGAGTACCTGCAAATATATCCCATTTTTCTGGTCTTTGTTCAGATAACGTGGCCCGATGAGAATAAATGCTTCAGCATACTGAAATCAAGAACCACTTCTAAGCCTAAAAGAACGCGTTTCAGTTGTGTGCCCTGAAATGTTAAAGCTGTACACCAACTTGACATTTTATACACGATATTGAGAGGAAATTAACAAAAAATCATACAGAATCTACGACTACCTGTCTGAAGAGAATAAGCACACACTAAGAAGTGTGTGTATGTTTTCATGTTATGACACCGAAGAGATGGGGTTGTGTGGCGAGCCCATCTGTGTGAGGACCTTGTCCAGCCACTGCAGGGGCCCATGCAGGTGCACTTCAATCCAGCAGGGGGTGCTGGTCACATCTTGTCTGTGGTATTCAGCACCCCAACCCTGAGGAATAGACACAACCATAAATCTCACCTGGTCTGGTGACAGTTTGTGTGCTACCTGATCAAAGCATTTAACAAGATTTGTTAGGTCACGTAAAAATAAGATTACTATCAGGCTGTGTGGCACATACATGAGATTTAACAGAAAGCTTGGTACCTTAACAAAGCTCATCCGGATGGTGCACATCTTGGTGAGCTCGTACACAACCTCAAAGCCATGGTTGACAGACTGGGCGAGAAGTTGTGCAAAGAGCTGGTTGTTGAAGATCTTGAGACTGCAGCCACTGGGGATCTTACACACTGTGGTGGTGTGAAAGCCATGCTGGAAATTACAGTTGCGGCTCTGAACAAAAATGCTGCTGTCACTCAGACACTCTGCATACACCTCCCCGCCCACGTAGTACAGGTGTAAACCTGAGAAGAAAGAGAAGCAAAGAATCCAATACTCTCATGTGATGACGACTATAAAGACGAGCGCATATAAACCACTCTTACTGTGGTGCAAATGAAACACTATCACAGTGTGTGAAAGGTACAGTGACCGAGAGGTGGAAAATGCTACAATATTAGACAACACACGGCAAAAACTAGAATGTAAGGCTACGCAAAAACAAAACAGAAATTAACATTTCAACTTTTTTTTTTAAATGTTTTATTTTGTAAAATGTGTTTTTTTAATTTTTTAATTAATTAAATTTATTTATCTATTAATCAATTAATCAATTAATTAATTAATTAATAAAACAATGGCTCTTGCCAATTGTTCGCCGGTTGACAGTAAGATGTTAGACATAAGTGTGTGCTCTGATATGAATTATCCACAGGAGCTGTGCAGCCTACCTTTGCCTATGTGCCTGCGTGTGTGCTCTATAGTGGAATTGCGGTTCACGTTGGAAAGCAGGCCCAGGCAGAAGCGGTTCTTGTTGTTGGACGGGTCCGTGAAGCCGTCTACCAAGACGCTGCGGGCTGAGGCGTGGAAAGTCTCTCCCACCCTGTTGTTGAGCTCATAGTAAGCTATGGAACACCAGTACTCAGGCTCCTCGTAACATACGGGCCTTAAATCTAAATAGAGGGTTAACTTACAGCTGTGTGTTGCACATCAAACATGTCCAATAATAAGCATATTTCTGTTTTTACAGACACTTCAAATTCATGTAAAATTCAACATGTGCAAAACTACCTGTGTGTGGAGCAGAAAACGTGAGTTTGGTAATCTCTGTGCCGCTTCTTGGCTTCACATCTTCTTGAGGGCTTGTCTCCATCATGCTATACGGAGGTGGAGGAGTGTCAGCTGTGGGAAAAGATGATCGATCAGGGTCCCAATCTACTAGATCCACGCTAAAAGTGCAACCTGTTTGCCTCGTATGCCCAATTCTTTTGATTCCTACCTGTGATGTGATATGGGCTTCCAGGTTCTGCGGAGCTGTTCGGGGAATTGGGGTAACTTTGTGAGGTGGGGGACTGCGCGAGGGATGAAGGGGAGGAGGAGGGGAAGGAGGAACAGGGCAGGGGAGGGAAGGAGTCTGGGTAGGTGGCATTTTGGGGCATCAGAGGCTCGTTGTGCAGGGAGGCATTCCTGAACTTTGCCAGTAAACTGTGCTGAGGGTTGAACTCGCTGTGGCGTGGTACCAGAACAGGCGGCAGCACTAAAAAGACAAGATGGGAGGAAAATGAAAAAAAAAGAAACAAGACAAAAGGTACAGACGGAGCAGATAAAAGACAAGAGAGAGCCAGATGCTGCTATATAAGCTCAGGTTACAGCAAGAGCTTTTGACTTGGGAACTCAATGAGATCAGATGTCCTGTTTCTATATATATACACGAACTCACAAAAGCTTTACTCTGTCAAAATTCAATAACAACCATGTTTTTATGATCAATCTGGAAGATTTGTTCTCCACTAATGCCTGTACCTGGAGTCTCCACACGCCTGTAGTGATACGGGTTGACGCAGATGTCCTTCTGCTTGGAGCCGAAGGCGAACTCGCAGCACTCGAGGGCTTTGAGCTCATGGTGGGACTGCAGGTCAGGCCAGCGCCACACCCTGCAGTAGATCACATGGGGCAGACCCTTCCTGTGGGACACCTGCAGCCTCCCGTCCAGTGACCGAGGAATCGTCACGCACTTACCTGGAGGATTAAAATAACAGTCCTCATTACAGCTTTTAATTCCTTTTGTTGTGGGTTGATTTTTTTGGCGGTTTGAAGCTTTAATCCTGAGAAAAGTGTATTACTGTGATTGTTTTTATTTTTTTCTATTTCTTTTGAGTATGAGAAGCACTTCAGCTAATACTTTTACTATTTCTTGTGCACTTGATGGAAATCTAAGTTCTACAAGATAATAGATTTAGATTGCTTACTAGTGCCAAATGCGTGCCAGCTCCTTTTCTGTGTTACATGGGAATGAAAACAATAAATAGTGGTGGAATTGATCCTTTACTTAAGTAAAAGTACCAACAGCAATGTAAGCAATATGAAAATACTCATGATTGGCATGATGTTTGGCATGAAATCTCGTACTCGGGAAAAAGTAGCTAAATATAAGAAGCAAAGTGACTGGCACATTATTCTGCATCACATAAATACACAATACAAAAGCATCAATGTGTGAGCAGCATGTTTATGTTTTTGAGGTGGAGCTGGTTTATTTACAGTCAGTTGACAAACTACAAATAAATCTGTAAGATTTTAAGATGATTAAAAGAAAAGGAAACAAACAAATCTCTCAGATACACAAATACAGAAATCAGTTTTCTTCATCATTTGATTTTTCTTTTCCACTTCGGAAAATCATTTGCGCATTCACTAAAATAAAACCATGTGAGAGGAGGAAAAAGAAAAAAAAAGATTGTGTTTGATGAAGCTGGTAACAACTCATAAACATCAGAGATGTGGCCCCAACTATGCGCTGTTTGTTGTGATGTTGTTCATTGTGGGTAAAAAAATAAAAAATAATTAAATATCTGGTAACTAAAGCTGTCAAACTAATGGAGTAGAAAGAACAATATTTATGTCTCAAATTTGAAGGAGTGGCAGTATGAAGTAGCATTAAATGGAAAACTCTAGTAAAATGCTTAAGTATAGCCATTTTGATGTGATAGCCAGTGAAAAACCCAAGCACACATTAGAAAAGTCAGAACATTGCTGGGTTTTTTTGTCATCTTTCCTTATCCTGCAAATCTTCTCACGCCAGGATTATCTTAGGACCCCGTCCATGGCTTATGAATGACAGCTAAAGACTCACAACAGGTTAAACTTCTATATTTGACACTGTGATACTCACTCGGCTGTCCAGGGCTGCTGAGGGCTCTCTCCAGCTCCTCCATTGCTCCTTTCTTCTTCTTAAGTTTCTTCACAAGAGAATCTACAGCCTTTTCTGCCCACTTCTCCTCCTCATCCCCTTGCTTCCAGCCAAGCAGGCGCTTCACCGCCGGGCTGGTGAAGGAGAACAGGGACGTAATGGAGCTAGAGGAGTTCATTTTGAGATGGATAAACGGGTGGCGAGATGAACTGATAGGTCCGGTTAATGGGATAAGAGCTCCCTTGAGGACAGAAGTGAAGAGGCAAATAATGAGCAGCCAGGACACAGAGGAAGAAAAAAGGGTAAAGATAAAAGGGAGCGTGATGAGTCTGTGTAAACAAAGGCTGTTTTTTTTTTATTCTGCAGCTACTTCCGAGCAGCCCCGGTGGAAAAGTTGGGACTACAGCCAACACAGTGCAATCCCTAAATCCACTCTCTGCGTTGGCACCGAAAGGGATCTGACAGCTCTGGATTAAGAGTCTCCTGAAGGGAAGGTTGTTCCTTACACAGCCAGAAATCCAGGTCAAGTTTCAATCATCTGGCAAGAAACACAAGAGACTGTATTAACTGACAGTTCAGCCAAAACAGATGCAAAGCTGGAGGTTAGGGAGCAAAGAGATGCTGGGGTTTATTTGTCACTGAGGTGGTACGTTGGCCTGGAGACATGAGTACAGTCCAAACGAACAGCACATACTCCTATTTAATGAAATGGGCATTAGAGGTGGATTTCCATCATAAAGAGTCTGTATCAGCAGGGTTACAGAGAGCATGCCTACATCAGACTGATCTCCAAGCTGAATAACTATATTGTTATTCTCCTTGGAGAAAATGAAATGCGTAAGAAAACTGTTTCAGAGAGAGCCGGCCAAGATGGCAAAGCTCATTTCTAGATGCACCAACAATGAGGAATGTCCTTTCTGGCCTCTGTTTCTATGATCATGCCACTGACGCCCAGGAGCCATACTGTCTGGCCAGAACACATCACAGGGCAGGAGGGGGAGAGGGAGACAGAGAGGGAGACACACAGAGAGTTCTCTCCTTGTGTTTGTGTCTCTCTGGCCATCTGAATTGTACTGGAAATGACAAAAGTACATGCAATGAGGAATAGAAGCACATGCCACAATGGACTCCAGAGCAGTGTCTTAATGATGAATTTCTCAAACTTTTTTTTGCTCAAATATTTATACAAGAAATGCCTGAGACGCAACTGAAAGTTTTTGACTGCCTCCTTTGTAATGCGGTTCAGGCTCTGGGGCATCATGTCTGAGTCATTTGACAGAAAATACAGCATAACTTTTACATGTAATTACCTTTTTCTTCCCAGATTCAGGCTTCAGAATATATTCATTCTGCAGTTCTCCACATCCATTCATTTTTTGCAACAACAACAAAAAAACAACAACAAAGAGAAACATGTATGTGCAGACGGACCTTAAAAGGTGACCTGGAAGTTCCTCTACCCACATGCTTTTGGCATTGCCAGAGCCACATTCCTCTTAAATTTTGCACTCTCATATAAGATGGAGCTAAAAAAAACAACAACACAGGTAATATCTACATCACGCCCTGTGCTTGTTGGTAGAAATGTGACCTGCACTGGCATCTGGTAGAGAAGCAGACAGCTGGGGTTTTACAATGACAGCAAAAGCGCACAAGCTGAATGCGGCATCAGTCCGTCGCTGCTGCTGCTGCTGCTGCTGCTTTATGGAGCCTGGCGTCACTCAGTCTGCAGCCTCAGATAGGCTAATTACCTAATGCTTTATCACCAGTACACCCCTTTCCAAAAAAGTAAACACGCCAGCTTCCTTTTACAATATCCTCCATACAGCCTTTTTACAGCGACACAATCCGGCTTCTGCACCAACCTTTACATAAGCACACATTCATGGTGAACAGAAACGTCAACATTACTGAGATTCTTATAATCAAAGTGTCATAAGATGTCCAAAGAGATAAGCCAACCGAACACAGGTAGCAAAGACGTAACTTTAACTATTGTGGCGTATGTGCTCAAGATAAGAATGCAGTGGTATCATAGCGTTATATTAACCTACACATCATTTACTGCACTCAGTCACATCTATCACAATAACAGATCCCGAAAAGTTGCCCGACAGCAGCCTGCAGGTAAAAACATCTTACGCAACTGTTTAACACATCAACAATCTTTTGATATTTGTCAGAGCTGCACATCCCTAACGAACAGATGACACATGCAGCAAATAATCAATGAAAAGTTTCTGCAAACGTACAACAAGCTGCTGGTTTGTTTTCTCACCTCTGAGCTGACAACAAGTGCACTGCAGACGGAGACTTCTCAGTCCGTAGTGGGTCAGGCACTCTAGCGATGAAGGTGTGTGTGCGTGCGTGTGCGCGTGTATCTGATAGTATGTGTGTGTATATTGTGTCTGCGAGGATGTGTTCACGTTGAAGTGTAAAGAAAACGTTGATACTGTTTCGCCTCCAACTGGTTATTTCACAATTAAAGCACAACTAAGGCACTGGTTTTAAAGCGAGGAGGAGAAAACTGCTGCTACTACTCACCACATCAGCATCTAGCCCACATCATATGGTACCTTTTTTGTATGCAAGTTTTTTAGTCATTTAGAAAATAGAACTCTTGCATGAGATATAAATAAAAACATGAAGCGATGATTTGCACATCAGCGCTAAAGATTAGGCTACACATCTATTCAGTATTTCGTTGCTCATTTCAACAGTTCTGAACATATTAACATCACATGCTGTCTTTGCATTATCTCCGACAAGCCTACAAAATCTATTAAAAAAAAATATATATACTTGTGTATAACTATAGTCGACACAATGTCCTATCAAACTTGGAAAACAGATTGAATGTTTTTAAATGTAGCTCTGTCATTCATTTGAAAATTAGGGAACAAAGGGAAATGGTTTTCAGGAAGTAGCCTACATTGAAAGGCATTTGGAAAACCTATGATACACAGCCTAGTTTAGTGGTACAGAGCAGACAGGTCACATAAGGAAAATAAAAACAGCCAATTCTCTTTTGAAGAAGTGCATTTGTCAAGCTGATATTTGAGGCTGTTTAAACATTTGCAGCATTTATTTGACGCACAGTGGTCAACAAGTGACTGAATTCCCGTCTTTATTGTGAAGGTTCTGTCACAGTATCTTCCGCTGCTGCGGTCCACGGTGGGATTGACGCAGGTTTGAAGGCTCCACTCCTCCAGCAGCCACAGCCGAGCGCCACACAGCCCCGACGGCGTCAGCCTGGCTGGAACCGCAGCGCCTGTGCGCTAGATCCCTCCGCCTTCCCCCTCCTGGAACTTTCCCAGGATTTCAGGGATTTCAGATTCAGCGCTATAGCAGCAGCGAGGGGAAGCGTGCGCGCCACCTGAGCCGTGCATAGTCCCTCATTCATCAGGTTCCGTGAAGTTCGTGAAGGTGGGAATAGAAAACATTCCCACATGCCCTCCTGTCTCAGACTATGTTATTGACTTGTCAAAGGCATTTGTTATTATACATTCTACAAGGTAGCTGCTCACAATTGGGCTTGTTGCTCTCTTTAAGTTAAATGTTTGACCTCCCAATGCTAATATCCTAATATGCTCATAACAGTAGGCTGTTGTCATATGTCAAAATATCAAGTGCAGTTACAAGTGATAAACGCCTTTCTTTACATCTGTCAGCCGGTGCCCTGCAGCCAACTTTATACCCGTTCAATAGGCTATCATGATAACAGCAGAGGTAGTTTCATTAATGTTTATTAGGAAGCAATTTGCTTATTTTCTTTCATGCGTTTTCATGCACAAACACACGGCACCTGTGGTGTGAAGACAGGTAAAAGTGAACGTTTGTCTGATGGAGTCGCGCTCGGCCGCAGATAGCCTCCTACCCTTGGGGCGTGATATTGACCCCCCCCTTTAAAAAAACCATTGCTCGTTTAATTATGGATTGTTGGGAGCCATGCAGAGGTCTTTCTCATTGCGGATGGATACGAGCCTTTATTGGGAGTGCTGTGACTGGTCCAGTTAATGACGCAAGCCCGGCTGGCGACAGAGAGTCTACAAGTTTGACATTTTCACAGTTTACAGCAACTGCTGCGGGACGTAACGATACTCCCGACCCTAAGACAAACCGCGCTGGTGATCATGTCAAAAAGCGTGTTCCCCCCCAAGGTAAATTATCAAAATATAATATGCTGGCGGTGTGCCATAAATAAGGTGGTTTGTCAAAGCCAGCGAGTCTCCTGAGGGACCCCTGAGACAGACTGCGCGAGGTGTCTCCTGGTGAAACATTTCTGAGGAGATTTCCGCGAATAGGTTTATTTTGTGGGTTTTATTATTGTCCCCTCCTACCTGCAGAAGACCTGGAGGGAAAAATAACTCAGACAGGGTTGCCTCAAATTATTGATTACTCTTTATTCCATAGCTCATTTCTTTGCTGTCACACCGGTTTCTCGCATTAATTCGCTGGGATCCAAACATTGCTGACATAGCTGTCCCCATCAGAGTTTAAAAAGTCACATTTTGACAATAGAGCCAATTCCGGTGGCAGGAAGTTAGAAATGTGCAGATCACGATTCACCGTCTCTGTGTCTTGTCTGACAGACAGACAGGCAGGCAGGCAGGCACAAACAGGATGCGCTCCCCGGGGCTCTGCGAGGCCCCAGAGACATGCGCAGCAGCGCGACTCAGACCTCAGGCTTGCATAATAAAACAGCACTATTAAAGTTAATTTCCTTAGACCACAAAAACGCCTCCTGGGCTTTTTCCAAAACGTCCATGTGAGGATTGGGAAACAAAACAGAGGGATGACTATTGTGATGAAGAAAATAATTCAGGGTTTTTAAGTTTCTTTAATGGAAAAAAAAATCATGTGGTACTGCCTCATTTGCCCAATGACATTTAGCATTTCTGATCCCATGTAATTTTATTTGATGATTAAGTTGTTCACTTTAATTCATACTTAAGAAATCCTAAATTAGGTTAGATTGTGTAGATTTGTTGTAATGAGATCAGTCACCATTAGTCATGCACCGTCACACTGTGGACAGCGAGGGTTCGATGGCGCATTTAGTAAACGCTGCGGCAGATCAAACGTCCGTCTAAGTGAGGTTTTGTATGGTTGTTCAAGGAAGCTTATGGGATCAAATAAGGGTCAGAAAGATTTTTGCACTTGTACAATGATGTTCACATGTGTAACAAAGTTTTGAAGTTGTAAAAATAGTGTGTGCATGTGTAACAAAGTTTTGGAGTTCTAAATCAGTCAATCAGCATGTTGCTTACTGACTTGGCAATCAACCCAGTGTAACCAACCCAAGCTGTAGGATAATAAGCTCTGCAACCAGCCATCCAACCATCCAATCAAGGAGCAGCAATTTCTGCTGGCCGGCATCTGAGCGCCAACGACACTCAGCGGGCGCACGTTGGAACTGATGGAGGAAAAACAGGATGGCGTCCAACGCTCGTGATCAGTTAATTAAGTTCATTAAAAGTATCGGCAATTTGACGATATAGCGAAATTAAAAGTTTCTGGATGTCGTCATATAAGCGGGAATGTGAAATGACAGGCGTCGTTGCCAAAACTTGATTGCTGCCAGAAATTGATTTCCTGCATGTTTTCGATGTTTCCCTCCTCCAGCACACCTGATTCAAACGATCAACTCGTCATCGAGCCCTGCGGTGGCCTGATAAGGAGCCATTCATTTGAGTTAGGTGTGTTGGGGCAGGGAACATAAAAACATGCAGGGCAGTGGGCCCGAGGGCCGGAATTGAGAAACACTGTAGTTTATGTGGCTCAACGACTGCTTTCATCAGGCTCAAACAGCCAGTATGCCAGAGCAAATATCGATGGTGTATATATGTGAGACCAGGGGCGAGGCTAGGGTATTTTTAGTGGTGCCAAGGCACCACCGTGAGATAGCTCGGCACCTCCTGGCTCAGCACATTTATTTTCTAGCATTTGTTTTGGTTTTAACTCTTTACTCCCAAAATAAATGTTGAGTTATCTTCAATATTTGTCCCAGGCTCTCTGTTATCCCTGTCAAGCCACAGTCTTTTGAAATAAAGAGGTCAAAAGTGTTCTTGCTCTCGGTGGAAGAGGTTGCATTTCTCTCTGCTCCTCCCTCCCTGTTTTTATGCCCTGCTCAGCGTGTCTGTGTGTGTGTCTTTTGGAGCATCTTTTTACATATCAGACGAATTCAAGTAAGATGGATTTGGTCAGCCGGTCTCTCAACGCTATTGATCAAATTTTCTCAAACGCAAAGTTGGGGAAAGGAGAACCCTCATGCCCCGACGGGACATTCTTCGCTGGATATTCGATGGACGCCTGGGGGAAGTGGCGTATCGTGTGTTTAGCGTTGCTGGCTGTCGAGGACGCGGAAGACGTCTACATATTCGGATTTATGATACTCGGGTTCCTGCTGTTTGGAGTTGGAGGATACCTGGTATTTTGTGAAATTAAGAAAACGTGGAAGGCGTTCGATGGGGTCACAAGAGCAATCAACGCTCAGACTGAGATGCTACGTGAGCAGAATCGGAAGCTGGATGCGATCCTTGCGCAGGTTCGCAGGCTGGCTGAGATTCCTGGACTCAGAAGAGAAATGGATTAACCTGGGAGAATGGTTGATTGATCACTTGGACCTCTTCACTGTCCCATTGCTTAAAGATGTTGTTATGTGTATGTGTTGCTTTTTCTGTGCTGAGGTTTTTTTGTGATCTCAAACTGTATCCTGATAAAGGGTAAAGTGTGAAGTATGACTTTTTTTCCCCTCACCCAACGTGGTCCCCTTTCTTTCTCTTCAATGAGCTGCGGGCCCCCTTTCTCCTGGCAGCGCACCAGGCGTGCGCATGGCCATGGTCACCTGTCTCCCCTGTCTGTTTTCCATGTTTGTCTGTCCGGATGGGTGTACTGGAACTGTAATTTCGTTATGCTGTAAGGTGTAATGACAAATAAATTCAATTCAATTAAAAAAATTGAATGTTGTAGGGGAAAACACTACTCAAAGCAAAACTAATACGGCTCCAAAATTTATAAATGTACTAGTTCGCCTCAATTAGTGAGAAATAATGTGCCTCTGTGAGCACTGGGGGCTGGGCACCCCTAAAGACCAGATCCTAAAATCGCCCCTGTGTGAGACGATAACGCATATTTTAACAGATTTCGTGGTCATGCACGTTGGCTGTTTAGAATGTAATCAAGCGTTATTTATGCCATCAGATGACGATCGTGCATGGACTATAATGATCAAATTATGTTGTTTTTATCTGTGTTTATGTGTTTGATTACCTACTGTATGTCCATTGTCGTAGTTGGATAGATGGTGATTTATATGTGGCTTATATTTAGGCTTATAAAGACATTTGGATACTGGATATTTCTTTTTGGTCTCAAAATGACCTTTTATCACTCAGCAGAGTTATATTTACAATATTTGACCGTTATATCCCCACCTAACAGCGTACCTTTTGTGATGGATACTCCCACAGGAGTCTATTTGGTGTTGCTGATGTTTAGGTTTTATGATAGAGACATCTGTCTATTTTTGGAGTTCATAATTTGCACAGAATGTATAATACACTCGCTTATGATCGGGCGTGTTCAGGATGGCATGGCCGTAAGCGAGAGAAGGGATCACAAATGAGCTTTTTATAGATGCAGAAACGACATCTGTTTCTGTGTTCTGACCTCTGAAATGTAATGTTGCCGTTTAAAAAAAAGACGCAGTTTACGATGATTTCACCTAATTGAGCAGCCTCGGTCTCTCTGTGTGAAGATGAACACAAAGCTGGGAACAGAATCTGAGAGTCTCATTTTCAGCTGCAGAGGACACACACATCGGAGAATAAAATGTGCTGGATCAACATCAGCCTCTCAAACCAATAATGTAGAAAACTCGAAGAAACATGGTTCCAGCAGCTATATATTACATATTTGTCACGGTGACTTTTGCTTACGGCCATCCCACCCTGAACACGATGATTCAAAAGAGGACGGATGTGTGGAGACAATAAACATCTTAATTGGATGCACTGGATTACCTGAACACGATGAAGACCCTAAAAAGCGTGAACATATAAAGGTTCCCTAAGCGCTGTATCGTATATATTTCAAGTATATTTGCTGGTGTTGCTTTTGACACACTTCTTATGACTTTTTATTCAGGTTCAATTACAGGAAAAATAATGAGGGAACATGGAAGAAACATGTGTTCAGTGAACTTTTAGAATGACTAGTATCACAAGAGTTGTTGAAGTCATATGTTTTGACTCACTTGTGTGAATGTGTTGTACATTTTAAATGTGTTATAAATATCTTGATACACAGCTCCCTGTCACATATTTTCAGTCCCGATATGCTGTCTCTTCTGTATAATCTCGTGTTCTCTTGCATCACAACTGGCACTTAAATGCCCGACTGACTGGCTTCCAGTCAGTCACAGAATAGATTTTAAAAGCCTGCTGCTGGTTTACAAATCCCAGAACGGTTTAGGCCCAAAATACATCTGTGATATGTTCAGAGAATATAAACCTAGCAGAGCTCTTAGATCCAAGGACTCAAGTCAGCTGGTCCAGTCCAGAGTCCAGACTAAATGTCCAAGCAACAATCTGAGGTTCTGCAACGGGACTTTATTGGATTATTAAACGCAGTGAGCTTGATGAATGCAGCTGTATTCATCAGTGGACCTGCACCACCCGTCAGAGGAGGAGAGGAAAGATTCAGCAGGTTGTTGGCTCTGAATAAATGGCTTTTATCGGCATGTGCCCACCACTCAGTGCATTTTATGAATAATTTTAACATTTTTTGGGAACGCAGGCATCTTTTTAAGGCAAATGGATTTAATTTGAACAAGACAGGGGTGAAACTGTTCACCTCCAACTTATTTTACTTCCTACGTCATCCATCTGTGCTCGGTGCCAAGACTGAGATAAACCAGGAGTTATCTCATAGAAAGGAACCAGCCCCGCCCCCTCCTGTCCCTCCACGCCGCCATCATGTTCTGTCTCCGCAGTCTGATGGGTGATGTGTGGAGGGTCCGGGCTGTGAGGATTATGGCAGTTGTGACTTTTCCCAGGACAAGCTGGGACCCTGTTTATTAGAAGGTTTTAAAATGTCTGTACTTTTAGGTGACAGAAGGAGAAATGTTGCCCAGTCAGAACACAGAGAGTTGCACTCTAAAAGATCTTTAAATAAAGTAAACATACCCTGTGTGCCACAGACTGCTCCCAAACACGAGGGGGCAAATAATACCTCTAAAACAATCAAGTTGGCTTTATTAAATGTTAGATCTTTAGCTGGGAAAACATTTTTAATTAATGATTTTATCACTGAGCACACCCTGGATTTCATGTTTTTAACTGAAACTTGGTTAGACCAAAATAACAGTGCTGCTGTTCTCATTGAGTCGACCCCTCCTGGTTCCAGCTTTATCAGCGAGGCCAGAGTGAGCAGGAGAGGAGGAGGGGGGGGCAGTCTTATTTAATGAATCATTTCAATGGAAGCAGTTATCTCCTGGAAGTTTTCAGTCCTTTGAATATGTGGCTGTACAGCTGAAGGCCTCATCCAGAGTCCTGTTTCTGGATGTTTACAGGCCCCCCAAATACTGTGCAGACTTTTTTGATGACCTCAATGAACTGCTCTCTATGATCTGTGTTGATTTTGACTGTAATTATTTTTGGTGATTTTAACATTCATGTGGACAACCCTCAGGACAAAGGGACTAAAGACCTGAGTAACACTCTGGACAACTTTGGGCTGACTCAGCATGAAACAGAGGCCACGCACAATAGGGGCCACACCCGAGACTTACTGATCTCTAAGGGTCTGAGCATTTCAAAGGTTACTGTGTCTGGTGTGGGCCTGTCTGATCATTCCTGTGTTTTCTTTGAGAGTACGATTTCACTGCACACAAATGTCTCAACAGCAGTGATCTCAAAACGGTGTAGAACTGAAAACAGTAGTGAGATCTTTAACCAGGTCTTCTCTTTAACACCTGCCCTGTCCGGGGCTTCAGTCAATGAGCTTGTCAGTAGTTTTAATGCTAAAATGTTAAATGTTATGGATGCTATTGCTCCCATTAAGGTGAAGGTTATCTCTGGAAGGAAGAAGTCTCCATGGCGAAATTCCACACCGGTGAAAAATGGGAAAAGAGAGTGTCGGAAAGCTGAGCGCAGATGGAGAAAAACAAATCTCCAGGTTCATTAGAACATCTATAAAGAGAAACTTCACTCTAATAATTTACAACTGAGGAATGCAAGAAAGTCCTACTTCTCTGACATCATCACCAAAAACAGTCCTAATGCTCGGGCCTTATTGGCTACAGTTGACAGGCTAACAGACCCTCCTGTGTTAGTGGCAACCGAACTTCATTCCACCATGGCCTGCAATGACTTTGCCAAATTCTTCACAGACAAAATCCAAAATATTAGACAAGCAGTTGGTACATCAGCAGCAGGTTCAGCATATGAACCGTCTCCACCGAAAACTGGTTTAAACACCATGACACAGTTCCAACCAATTAACAGCAAAGACCTGGAGGACATCTTACGTCAGCTGAACTCCTCCTCTTGCTGTTTAGACATCCTGCCAACAGCTTTTTTCAAAAGGGTCCCAAAGATTTTGGAGTCAGACCTGTTACTGATCGTGAACTCGTCTTTAAAGGGATAGTTCGCCTCTTTTGACATGAAGCTGTATGACATCCCATATTAGCAATATCATTTATGAACATCTTCTTACCCCCTGCTGCGTCTTGTGAGCAGAGTTCCAGCTGAGTTTTGGAGTTGACGAAGGTAGTCCGGCTAGTTGGCTGGGGACACAAAAATAAAGCGTCTTGCTTCTCAAAACAATATGCTTTCAAAAGAGTAATACATTTGCATCACAAAATCGTTGTCCAGGAAAAAGTCAGACCTCACATCGCTTGGCGCTATTTTTGCCTCCCTTGATACCAATGCATCCAATGTAAACTGTGCAGACCGAAGAGCAGACCGAGCAGTAAACACTGTAACATGTGCGGGTATCACTAGGTGGCTGGACCTCTGGATTGAAGCAGCAAACATTCAGTGTAAGAATTTAAAAAAACCTACTTTATTTGATTCACAGCTGCTAGTGTTTAGACCTCGACAACCCAACTACATTTTTTTTATGGCAAACTTGCGACTAGTTAACTTTATAAAGAAGGCGTAATCGCTTGTTTGCTATGGGTCGGGTCGGGTCGGGACAACATTGTATTCAAAATATAAAATATTTTTATAGGACTTTTTAATGTGTGATTTTATAAAGGTGCACGTGATGCCAACCTTTCGTGAATTTCGCCAGCCGTCTTCTTTCGGTTGAGTTAATCTAACGCGTTGCGGTGTGCACGGAGGGGAGGGGCTGTGTGTGTGTGTGTGTGTGTGTGTGTGTGTGTGTGTGTGTGTGTGTGTGTGTGTGTGTGTGTGTGTGTGTGTGTGTGTGTGTGTGTGTGTGTGTGTGTGTGAGTAGGCTATGCGAGAGAGACGCGTGACTGACAGAGAGACGGAGGGAGAGCAGGGAAAGGAAATGCAGCCTAACGAATACGAGTATTTTTTAAAATAGCGTTAAAAAATAATAATAACGAAACACAATATTAGTCTGTGTGGGAAACACTGAATATTTAAGACCCATGCTATCTGAATTTAAGACAATTTAATACTTTTTAAGGTCTTATTTTCAGGAAAATTGATTTACGACTTTTTAAGACTTTTCATGGACCTGCGGCCACCCTGACTATCCCAGTAAATGACTCTGTAGCTCCTTTGCATGAATATTTGAATATTTGCATTTGAATATTCATGAAGCTGAACCCCACGCTGCCTACTGATGTGTGAATGTATGAATGTGTGTAGCCTGTATGGACCGTATGAGCTAATAGGTAAATGTGGCATTTAGTATGAAAACGCTCAGCTACACTGGAAAAGTGCTTTATAAGTACCGTCTATTTACCATCTCCGATTGGAGTACGATGGGTTTGAATGAAAAGGAATTCAGAATAATAACTGATCACAGGATATTTTAATCATGAATTGCATAAAACTAAAGACACACTGGATCCATGAATGCTTTCACTATAACTAACAAACTCAAACTCCAGTCCACTTCCTGGCAATAATCCCCCTTTCAGGTGGTTTTCCAGCTGCCAGTGAAGCTGCTGTTGGTAAAATCTGGATCCGTCCAGCATAAATGTGATTGGAATCATCCACTTCCTGTTTGTCAGTGCTGCTGTTTGAATGGATGGATGGGAAATCTGAAATCTGCTGCTGGGGCGATATTTTCAGTGCCCCAAGACCATAAAATTCTGCGACACTGATTGGCCAAATATTTATTAATTTGCCCTGTACACGATAGGCTGTTTGGCTGCACGGCTGGGGCGCTCTGACCAGCGCCCCATGACAGAAACGATACGAGACCGTCTGTGGAAATTCACTGGTGAATGAATGTCAGTTGGTGGGAAATGTAGTTCACATCATTCATATTGCATGTAGGCACACTCTAATGTGTAAACCGACATTTTTAACTGAATTTGTAAACATATTTTTTACATTTCCCCTCTTATCAGGGAGGGCGTTTTATCGCAGCTTAAATTTCTTATCATTACTCAGTGAAGATAGATAGATAGATTTTTCAAGTTTCAAACCTGCACAGAAACTAGTAAAAACATTTAAGGATGAAACTACTCGTAAAAATTGTTGTACTTTGTCAGTTTGAATTTTTTACCGAAAGCATTGTTGTCCCGTTGTGTCTGAAATGGAGTGAAATGAAGGCAACCAGCTGCAGTCTGCAGATTCAATCTTTATACTGTGAGCCAGAGCCGTACATAAAGATAAACTTTAAACTCTAAACTCTATAAACTCTATACACGGCTCTGCTGTGAGCAGGGTGTTTCTGCCCTCTAGTGGCCAAAAATGATATCTACCGAAAAGGCAAGGCAAGGCAATTTTATTTATAGAGCACAATTCATACACAAGGCAATTCAAAGTGCTTCACAGCTACACAAGAAGGCAATAAAATCATTTAAAAGAAATAAATAATAATACAAAAAATTAAAAAAAAAAAAAAAAAAAAACATTAAAAATAATTAATTTAATTTAAAAGTGAAGAGTGCAGATAAAATACTTTCAGGTGTCATTTGCACAGCTAAATAGAACTGTTTTCAGCTTGTCTCACATCTTCTGGAAGATTAAAGCTAAAGATATTACAAATGACTGACACCTCCGGTGGCATCTTTCAAAATAAAATATGAACAGACGTAATATAAAGCTATTTGATATGATAACAGCCTAGACTTGTCTTATTTACGACTGACTGAATGTAAATAAATACTATGTTAACTCTACAAATGTTTTGCTCGTATTAAACTCCCTGTTGTTTCTGTTTTGTTCTCTGATGTTTGCAACAAATAGGTGTAATTAAACTGAAGTTCAATGGCAGACACAGGATTTAAGAAAGTGTTTGCTCAGGCTGTTGGAGGTGTCAGCTGTCAAAGCTTGTGACTGAAACATTTTCATGCTTAACTCTCAAAGTAAAGAGCGAAAATCTCTCAGACCAGATAGTTCAGGATGCTAGAAAGAAGCTTGGTGTTGCAGAGTTTTCAGGTTCAAATTTTCACAATTTGATCGTCGTAGGACAAGCGCATCATGCACTGAGCCTGGGTTGCCAATGTACACATCCAGAAAGGTTCCCTTCGGATCACACACAGCCTGCATTATGATGGAGGGGAAAAGCTTTCTGTTAATGTAGCCTTTTTTTGTGGGTCTGCAGGAGGAACAATTGTGATGTGACATCCATCGATGGCACCAACAGCACGGCGGAACCCCTCATGGCCAGTAAGGCGTGCAAATCCTGCACCCAGCTCTTCTGGTTTTGGAAAATGAATCTATCTGTGGAGGATGGTCATCATTTCCTCCACAACATTGTGGACAATCCGGCAGACAGTGGCAGTTGCCATAGCAAAAAGGTCTGCAGTCACCCTGTAGGAGGCCCCACAGGCAAGCTAGTAAATGGTGACCAGGACCTCAATCTCATGGCTCCATCCATGCAATTTTTTCCGGGGCAACAATTGGATCAACATGGTAACGCTGGTCCTAGAGATTCTGAAAGCTGGTTTTAAGTCAGCTCCAGAAAAAAAAAAACAGGTCCAGGGCTGGCACATTAGTGTTCAGAACTCTGTGAAGGGTCTTGCTCCTGTTGTCTTATCACACTGCATTTCTGTACGGTGTGGTAAGACAGATTTTGTATAATTTTGTACAGTAACCTAAAAAGTTTAACTAAACCTGAATATTTTTTTCTGCTGGCTGATGAGAGACGTGTATTCATGTTTGTGAATTAAATAATTTCATTTAAATGTTGTGCTTGTTCATTATTAAATCACAGTGATTGTATTGAAGGTATTTTTCCGTTTAAATCCATCTAAAGCTGGACTGATTATCCAGAGATGTCAAAGTATTCAAAGAGTACTCGATTTCTACTGTTTGTATAGTTCTTAAATACTGAAAAAAGAGACGTTGGGGACGTACCAAAGTTAACAGGTATGCCATTAGCCTGCTCCTCCTCCGCATCCTGGCTCTTCGCTCCCGTATCTCCCTCCTCAGCCTCACCGCTTCCTCTTCAGCTTTGAAATAAAGAACTCCAGCAGCAGCTGCAACCACAGCTCGGTCCATTTTCAATATTTTATACAAGTTTTGATTTTTCTTTACTGTTGAAAACACACACGGGCATCGAGCAGAGTGGCAGCGATGAACAGAAAAATAAAAAAACTTTTTGGCGACAACGTCAAAGTCTTTGACGTCATCAAGTACGCTTCTGTTGCAAATGCACAATGAGCGTACTTGTGTACTCAGAAGTCCATACTTGTAAGCACACGAGTACGTACTTGGTATTGAGAAACGGCCAGGGTCAAAATTCGTACTTGTAACTTGAGTTTTGTAAACTTGTAACTTCACTTGTAAATTTGTGTCTGTCAGATTTAGTTTTCCACATGCACAAAATATTCCCACGGATACAAACATGTTTAACTATTTTTAGAAACTCCAAAACGTTGTTACACAGGATGTGTAACATCATTGTACAAGTGCTAATTCTTTCTGACCCTTATTTGATCCCATAGAGGCTTATCAACAGAAAATCTGAATGCAAATTCCCAAACGTTATCAAAAGTGAGAGGATTTCTCTACATCCTAATTTTAAGCTCCATAAGATATTGCTTATTGTTCTTTGATTGCTTTTAACTGCGTTTTAATTTTTATTCTATTTTTTTCTCTTTAAATTGCTTGTTTTTATGCTGCTTTATGCGGTTCTTTTAAATGCCTTATCTTTATGTAAAGCACATGGAGCTGCCTGTGGTATGAAATGCGCTGTATAAATAAAGATGCCTTGCCTATTGCACAAAAAACCCTGAAATAAAACTAGCACAGAACAGACGTTTAAACTCCTCTCCACTACAATTTGTCTGATTTTAGATATCCTGTATGAGTTTATTACCTGCACCTGAGAGTTGTGTCCTTTCGGCTCAGTTCCTCGGTACATGAATCGTGTCTTTCCCAGAAGAATGCGGAAAAAAAAAAAAAAACGTAATCACGCGTTTGCCTTTGTTGCTCTTTGTGTTTTCCTGTTTGTTACTTGTGGTTTGTGCACATGCTGTCATCACTTTCTAGTTAGTACCTTATTCTCTCCATTTTCCTCTCACTAAGCACTTTGTAGCGTCTGTTTTGAAAGGTTTTATCTAAAGCTTGTTCTTGATTGCAATACTTTTAGCTCTTTACAGACTACTCTGAGAATAACAATGAAAACCACGACAATATCCAAAAGCTCAAAATGACATCAAATTAGCTGCTTTGTCTGAACACTGGACTAAAGAGACAAAAGCAGCTCATTCCAGCGACTCAAGTTATGAAATCATATGTTCATATTTGCCATTTCAACTGAAATGGTTAGGAGTGGAAATACAGACAAGAACTTTTTAAATCAGGGATGTCCAAAGTCGGTCCTCGAGGGCCGCTCTCCTGCAGGTTTGAGATGTTTCCCTACTTCAACCAGTGGTGTCAAAGGTACACACATTTGTTACTTAAGTAGAAGTATAGATATGTAAATGATTATTCAATATATCACAATAATTTCTCCAAAACCGTCAGCGTGTACACATAATTTAGAGCCACTGCATCTCCGGTTGGTAAATAAATATCAATGATCAAATCAAGTTATTTACTTTTTATTTCTTTTTGTTTCAAGGCATTCAGCCCATCAACCCACAGTCACGTTTTCTTCTCAATAAAATCCCCTCCCGGTGAAAACCAAACATAACAATCATTCAGGTCCTCCACATTTCACTACAAGTATTTCTCCTTTACAGCTGATTGGACACAAAATAAACAATGAGTAACTCGGCATATGGATCAGTCATACAGACGTTCTGTATGGTGTGGCATCACAAAAGCATGTGTAACAGTGGCCATAATGTGCCAACATCCACATAAAAAGGCAGGACCATGAGGAACTGTGTCAGTATCTCTCTGACATCAATGTCTGGAAAAGAAAAGGATTGATACTTTGCTCTTTTCTCATGATTACAGCGAAAGATGGACACAGTTGTACTCCCACCTCATTGAAAGGCTCCATGGCCCTATCATAGGTTGCCTCTATGAGTCAAGGTCTTGTCTGATTGGCTAATCAGTCTTATTTAGTGGCTGCAGTTTCCAGGCTCCAGTGATGTAGCGCAGGCGAATGAAAATCAGGTCCATTCCCATCTGTAGCCAGCTCCAAAATGGGACCAGCTTGGACCCTGGCAGAGCCAAACCATAAGAACTTAATTTTAAAATGAAACCTTCATAAGACAACAATGGAAATATGCCAGTTTGCTACATTTACAGCTGATGGCAGGACAGCAAAGGTTTTATAAACAGCAGTGCTAGGAAGACTTAGGTTAGTAGCAGAAATATGATTCTAAAGAGGATCTTTAAACACACCAATGAAAGATATTCATACAGTGGCACATAGTCCATGAAAAACCTACCTTCTATTTCAGTCCAGTTGACCGCCACCTCTGCTATGGGGATTTTAAAACACTGGGCAATGTACAGTAGCTCCACATCAAAGGCCCTGAGGGAGGAAAGACAAGCGCATAGCGGATGTAGCTTTGTTAAAATTCAGACTTTATTTCAGCTAAAACGCACAGTCGTCTAATTACCGGTGCAGAGGGTGGAACTACAGTATATTTTTTCATACCTATGCTGCATTCATTGTACCTCAGAAATGGAGCTGAGAATCAAGCTGAGAACATTTTCCTCCATGTGTTCTACGCACAAAGTGGGTGAAAGTTCATCAAGAAGTTTGAAGGATGTTTATATTTCATTTAGTCAGGTCGAAAATAGTTCATTCCAATTACACACTTGATCTAATCAACCATATATATTATTTTTTGCTCGTTTTTTCTGTTGGATTACATTTTCAACAATATGATAACTCCGGATAGGCACGTTATTGGCTTTAATACACTAAAATGTGTTTTAGTGCTACCACTGTACTCTGCAGTAGTCATGGGTATTTACTGGCTCCAGTTTTGTGTGGAAATACAACAGAATTCATTCATACTTTATTCATGTATACATATATACGCACACATCTGGGTGTACTTGCGAATTCTCACATAGGGTGCAGCAGTTGGGCTGCAAGAATGGGCATAACTCACCGTTTCTTCACAGCAACAACATGTTTACTCAACAAATTCTAACCTTGAGGCTCTGAAACTGACAGGAACAAGAATAAAAAGGGATCTAAATTCGTAGATTTCACCTGAGTGCATAAAAAGAGGAAGCTCGCTCTCATTCCACTGTGAATGGCTGACGTCTGCCGTTTAAAAATAATAAATTTCCCTCATTTTCGTGATGGCCATAAACTGTGGTCGTCAGCGTACAGCATGCAGTGTAATGTCAGATCTTTGTGTTCTCGTAGTAACAGCTTGTCCTTTGTGAAATAGTGGTATTGTAAAGCCTTCAGCCTATTTAAACATGTGGCGATAGGATTTAAAGTTCCTTACCATCGCTCTACATGGAGTGAGGAGAAGGTCTTGAGTGCAGCCTCACGTGTGAAAAGCTTGAAGCCACACTGCGTGTCTCCGATCCCCCTCACACAGAAGAACCACACCAGGAAGTGGAAGCCATACATAAGGAATGTACGAAACATCGATCGCTAAGGAGATCCATAAGTTACGTTATTATTAAAAATACACAGTTAATAATAATTGTGTTGTCAAGAAGACAAACATTTTTTTAATTACCTGAGCTACAGACTCTTTTTCTAGGTGAGCTCTGGAGCCACACGAAATGGCAAAGTTCTCCTACATGTAAGAGAGACATTTTTTAGGACATATCAATTGTAGTTCATTTATGCAAGCATGAGAAAGGGAACTAAAAAAAAAAGCAGAAAGAAAACACACCGGTCCCGGATTGAGTTCTTTAAGTCCAGCCTCCACTTTCTCAATGTCAGAAAACTTTGTGGCTCCGTCAGCGTCTGCCATTAGAATTAGCTTCCCTCTGGAGCTCAGAGTTCCCTTTAACAGCAACCAGGGAGACACAGATCATTTGTAAAATCCACACAAAGGTAACCACACTCTTGCTTCTGTGCTGCATTCAGACATTGTGCTTGTCTTACCATCCGCACGGCTCCTCCTTTGCCCCGGTTCTTGACCAGTGTTAGCACTCGCACTTTTTCTGCACTGTACTTTCTCATGTAGCGTAAAGCAACCTGGTAAGATATCACAATGCTATTCACTCACAAAACAAAATTGACTTTAAATAGCTTGGCTGAACAAGACTGATTTAGCCAAGTTACAATTTAGCAAAACGTATTTCGATAAAATAATATATAATAATCATTACCTCTGTGGTTTTGTCTTTGCTGCCATCATCAACCACAATGACCTCATAGGTGAAAGAAGGGTTTTTCTTCTGCAGGAAGGTATTTATAACAAGGATTTGTATCACAACAGGGCCCTTTTTACATATCAATGCTGCCATCTGGTGGTAATTGTGAAAAAAGTACTACTTCTAGCAAAAGGAGCCTAATAAAGTCTACTTTACATTTCAAAAGATGCTCATATCTACTCAAACAGCTAGTCTTTAAAGATCATTGGTAGAAGTAGTCTTAAATCTCTTTAAATTAGCTGGGCCTTTGAAAGTGAATTAAAATCCTGCATATGATTTCATTTAACAGGGTAGTACTTACCTGCCTGTTTTCCAAGTACTCAATAGATTCATCCAGCATCACAGGCACTGAAATGAAACACAGTATATATTATCACCTACAACCGACTGCAGGAGCACAGTGACATGACACACGAAAACGCAGGATTATGAGATTTAAACTACCAACTTGGATGACACGAGAATACTTTGCTAAACAACTGCTAGTGCACAATCGTGGGTTTTCAGTTTTGCAATTGGAAATGGAATAAAGAGGATGCTTCACCCCCCCTCTGGGTGTCCAAATCTTAATTATGTTACTGTGCAGAAACTCTGGACAGAGAAGCAGGCGTCACTAACTTCGGAGCTCCTCGTTGTAGGCTGGGATCACCACAGAGAGCTCCCTGGAGTGCGGATCATGCAGACTCGGGAACGGCTCCTTCTCTCCTGCGGCAGTAAGGAAGTATTTCTCCTTTTCGTGGCGTGTCAGGTTCACCATCCCCGCTGTTAAATGTGCTACGATGAGCACCTGAAAAGGAAGAAATATGAGAATAGAACACTTCTCACTCATGCAGGCAGGTCTTCTTTACTTTCTGACTTTAAAAAAAAATTAAATTTGGGTTCTAAATAGTATGTATAAATTTGTAAAAATGTTGTTTTTACATATGTAAAATGTTCTTTAAGCATTTTCAAGTCATTCGTTCATTTGAAACGCTCATTTGTGGTCTTAAATTCAACTATAAAATTACCCAAAAGAACAAAAACTATTCATGCAAGTTTACAATTTATCCAAGCCAACAGACTGCTTAAAAGTTAGAGAACGAAAGTCACACTGTCAACGTTAATGTCAATCAGTAGGTAGGTTTACTAGCAAGGATTTTCAACAGTTTTTAAGAAACACATTTCTCACTTTATCAACCTTTAGGAAAAACTGGCTATTACAAATTTCTGCCAACGCATTATCAAACAACTATTACATTACTCACCACAATAAAACCGAAAGCTGCTAAAGCGACGAGAGCTTGAACTATTTCACAGAGGAAATCCATTTTCCATCAAATTGTCCTGTGGCCACTGACAGCCCACCTGTCTAAGTGACTAGCTAAGAAGCTAGCTTGTTTCTTCTTTGTTTGGCCAGCACCTTTTGTAGCTGGTGCTCTGAGTTACAAATATATGCAAGGAAATACAAGTTAACGACAGTGTGTAGATTAAAAAGGGGCGCTTAATAGCCTCTATGTTTCCATTTTTCTGTGGGTAGCTCACTGAACTCCACTTCCAATCACAACTGCACACAGCTGCGACGCGGAAGTAACTGGCTGCTTCTCGACACATCATCAGTTTGAGGCAAGAGAGGACCAAGCAGCTCCTTGGGAGGCTTCAGCGACCCAAACACCGCCATCTAGTGGTTAGGAGTGGAAATACAGACAAGAACTTTTTAAATCAGGGATGTCCAAAGTCGGTCCTCGAGGGCCGCGTTTCCCTACTTCAACCAGTGGTGTCAAAAGTACACACATTTGTTACTTAAGTAGAAGTATAGATACTGCAGTTTAAAAAACACTCTGGTAAAAGTTGAAGTATCAACTTGACCTCTTTACTCAAGTAAAAGTGAAAAGGTATGTGCTCCAAAACCTACTTAAAGTATAAAGTAACCTTTAAATAAAAAAACCCACACACAAAAAGGTAGATGCCACTATATGAATTGCAAGCTTAATTTGAAAACTGATTAGTTCTACATATGGCCCAAGACAACAGTCATAAAACCATTACTGTCAAAGACAAAGTCACTCAAGGAGCATGTTCTTTCTCAAACTTTATTGGAATTCAATTACACGTGAGGTAGTATTCAAGAGGTAGGTCGTGAGGTATTCATGTTTGTCCCATAAAAAAAAACAACAAAAAAAGTCTTACTGCCTGAAAAATTCAAAGAAAAAAAGATATACACACGCACGTTCCCCCCTTTGTCATAGCTGACAGTCAAGACAAAAACTGAAACGAAAATGAGCTCTTTATCACTACATACAGAGCACCTAAAACGGTCTTAAAATGGCACGGAGTAGGAGAGTGCAACAATTTTTCATACACACTAAGATTATGTTATACGCTTCGCGCAGCTTCGCGTTTGCAGTTTGTAGAACACCTGCTTGCTTCTGACGAATGACGATTTCCTTGTGTGTCAGAACAAATTTGACGAATAGCCTAAGTGATGAGTGTTTGCGTTATATGATTCATCCAATTACACTCGTTCTCACTAGGTGTGGATGGCGCCACTGATCTGTATTGGATGGCGCAAAAAACTGAAGCCAAGAGTAACGAGGCTGTTTGTTTTGAAAATGTAAGGAATAGAAAGTACAGACTTGTGTGAAAATGTAATGAGTAGAAGTCAGAAGTAGGCAGAAAAATAAGTAATGGAGTAAAGTACAGATACCTAAAAAGTGTACTTAAGTACAGTAACGAAGTATTTGTACTTTGTTACTTGACACCTCTGACTTCAACACACCTGATTCAGATGAAATGGACCTCTTCAAAAGATTGTTAAGTTCTGCACAAGCCTGCTAATGATGCATTTATCTGAATCAGGTGTGTCGAAGCAGGGAAACATCTAAAACCTGCAGGACAGCGGCCCTCGAGGACCGACTTTGGGCATCCCTGTCTTGAATGATGAAAGGCTAACTATTAAGTGCATTCAACCAAAACCACTTATTAAATACTGAAAGGAAAATAATTCACAATTTATGTAGGTTTGCCGTTGCAGAAAAGCTCAAATGGGACTTCTTCTCAACAGACATTTTGCCATGTCATAGCATAAAAAGTACAGGTATGAGTTATTGCATTACAGAGGTTTCTCTTAGTCATTTTTCAGAAAATAACAACCTTCAAAGAAGTTTTCTTTAAGCTCCATTCATGTTTTTTTATGTTGTAGAAAAAACACTAAAAGTAATTATTTTTTAACCGTGTCCATTTTGAAAGAGCCGCAGTTGTACAAGGCAAAATCCAGCAAGGTGAGGGTATATGGAAAAATGAATCATCAGGCAAGCTCCAAGTTGTTTGAGATAGTCCGGAGGCTATCCAAGAACTATGCTAGAAAATGTGGCTGACTTGACAAATTTCAGTAGACTATAAAGGAAGCAGAAACTGAAAGACGACAAAGATCTGATTGCAAGGCATCTCTAAAAGAGAGATGGTTCAAAGCCCCATAATTTGCGTTTGACACCTTCCACACTTTGGAGTGAGTGAGCTTCCGAGTGGGCTTTCTGCAGCCCCAACAGAGAGCAATCGGAGCCACCTGTGCCCAGCAAGTTTCCAGCTGTAACTGAGGTGAAGTGCTATAAACAGCACATCAAAACACCTGCCCCGTGTGAGGTTCAAACTCACAACCTTCAGATTATGAGACTGACGTGCTGCCTACTGCGCCAACGAGGCCTGCAAAACATACACATCCATGTATATTCAGCCTACGCTCACTTTCCCACACCCATTCATTGGTCCTGCAGACTTTGCTAAAAGTATGTGATGACATGGCTTGTTGAGCACGTAGCTACTTGTTCAAAAGACCTGTTGTCTGGACTAGGTTAAACAATCAACTCACAAGTTTCTTTATCTGGCTTTCATTCTCATTTTGAAAGTTTATGGAAAGTTGCAAAAGAGGTATTTTCACGTGGCATAAACTTGACTGAATTGTCCCATGTCAGTCTATGTCAAGAGAAGGAGAGTCTGCAAAGGTGCTTTTGTCACACAGCGTATTGTATTATGTTAGCGTGATGAACTTCCTATCCTTTGTCATGGGTCTTGGCCAGGGTGCCACTTGCTTTTCAAAAAGAGAGATGGTTCTAATCCCCATAAATTTGCGTTTGACACCTTCCACACTTTGGAGTGACTGAGCTTCCGAGTGGGCTTTCTGAAGTCCCAACAGAGAGCAATCAGAGCCACCTGTGCCCAGCAAGTTTCCAGCTGTAACTGAGGTGAAGTGCTATAAACACCAGATCAAAACACCTGCCCCGTGTGAGGGTCGAACTCACAACCTTCAGATTATGAGACTGACGCGCTGCCTACTGCGCCAACGAGGCCTGAAAATTATAAACATGCATGTATTGTCAGCTTAGGCTCACTTTCACACACCCATTCATTGGTCCTGCAGACTTTGCTAAAGGTATGTGATGCCCACTTGCCCAGCTCACATGGATTGCATGGCAATCAAATAAGTGGATGGTAGGAAATAAGATCTTCTAATCTGTAGCCCCCTGTGACACCTATGGGGGGCGAGAACGGCAAAAGCGAAGAAAAATGTGTCTGACTTAACAAGTTTAAGTAGATAATAAAGGAAGCAGAAACTGAAAGGCCACAAATATCTGATTGCAAGGCATCTCTAAAAGAGAGATGGTTTGAATCCCCATAACTTGGGTTTGACACCAGGCGACAAAGATCTGATTGCAATGCTTTTCAAAAAGAGAGATGGTTCGAATGCCCATAACTTGTGTTTAACACCTTCCACCCTTTGGAGTGACTGAGCTTCCGAGTGGGCTTTCTGCAGCCCCAACAGAGCAATCGGAGCCACTAGTGCCCAGCAAGTTTCCAGCTGTAATTGAGGTGAAGTGCTATAAACACCAGATCAAAACACCTGCCCCGTGTGAGGGTCGAACTCACAACCTTCAGATTATAAGACTGACGCGCTGCCTAATGCGCCAACGAGGCCTGCAAAACATACACATCCATGTATATTCAGGCTACGCTCACTTTCCCACACCCATTCATTGGTCCTGCAAACTTTGCTAAAAGTATGTGATGACATGGCTTATTGAGCACGTAGCTACTTGTTCAAAAGACCTGTTGTCTGGACTAGAGGTTAAACAATCAACTCACAAGTTTCTTTATCTGGCTTTCATTCTCATTTTGAAAGTTTATGGAAAGTTGCAAAAGAGGTATATTCACGTGGCATAAACTTGACTGAATTGTCCCATGTCAGTCTATGTCAAGAGAAGGAGAGTCTGCAAAGGTGCTTTTGTCACACAGCGTATTGTATTATGTTAGCGTGATGAACTTCCTATTCTTTGTCATGGGTCTTGGCCAGGGTGCCACTTGCTTTTCTAAAAGAGACATGGTTCTAATCCCCATAAATTTGCATTTGACACCTTCCACACTTTGGAGTGAGTGAGCTTCCGAGTGGGCTTTCTGAAGTCCCAACAGAGAGCAATCGGAGCCACCTGTGCCCAGCAAGTTTCCAGCTGTAACTGAGGTGAAGTGCTATAAACACTAGATGAAAACACCTGCCCCGTGTGAGGGTCGAACTCACGACCTTCAGATTATGAGACTGACACGCTGCCTACTGCGCCAACGAGGCCTGAAAATTATAAACATGCATGTATTGTCAGCTTAGGCCCACTTTCCCACACCCATTCATTGGTCCTGCAGACTTTGCTAAAGGTATGTGATGCCCACTTGCCCAGCTCACATGGTAATCAAATAAGTGGATGGTAGGAAATAAGATCTTCTAATCTGTAGCTCCCTGTGACACCTATGGGGGGCGAGAACGGCAAAACCAAAGAAAAATGTGTCTGACTTGACAAGTTTAAGTAGATAATAAAGGAAGCAGAAACTGAAAGGCCACAAATATCTGATTGCAAGGCATCTCTAAAAGAGCGATGGTTCGAATCCCCATAACTTGGGTTTGACACCAGGCGACAAAGATCTGATTGCAATGCTTTTCAAAAAGAGAGATGGTTCGAAGCCCCATAACTTTTGATCATACCCAATGCATGATGTATATGGCCAGATTAAAAAATTCACAAAAAAAAGAAAATCGAATTGTATTCTGTCCCCAGCTACCTCCGTGGTGATTTTCAAATAATTTCACTGCATCATGCCGGCTGACTCTTTATTTGGAGCATCCCTTCTGCAACAATTAGCGCTACGCGCTTGCAAAGCTCATTTTGCGTAAAAAGGTTAAAAAAAAGGGTGTAAATTTCAGTTGTTTTTTTTTCATTGAGAGCCCCCAAAGGGGACTCACAATGAAAAAAATTAACCCGGTAGCTGCATCTACCCAAAATTTAATTTAACCCGTCAGCGGAACCAGCGGAAATGTCATTTTTTCGTTCCGCCACTAATTCGACTGCGACTGAGATCGAGACTCGTCAGACCAGGCAGTTTTTTTCCAATCTTCTACTGCCCAGTTCCAGGGAGCCTCAGTTTCCTGTTGTCAGCTGACAGGAGCAGCACCCGGTGTGGTCTCCTGCTGCTGCAGCGCAGCTCCTTCACGGTTCCACGTGTTGTGCGTTCAGAGATGGTTTTCAGCCCGTCTGGCACCAACAACCACGCCACGTTCAAAGTCACTTAAATCCCCTTTCTTCTTTTTTTTTGTCATATTTACGGTGGCCGACACGTGCAAACGCACTGCAAACGGCGAAACAAATCCAACAGTAAACCGCTGCAAGAGAAAAATGCGGCAATCACAAAAACGACCGGAGCACACGCGCTGCAAACCCCAAAACACATGCAAGAGAGAAACGCTGCAAACATCAAAACACATGCAAGAGAGAAACGCCACTAGACCCCCTAGTGGCCTGGCGAACTTCCGTTGTGTTTTGAAGTTTGCAGCGTTTCTCTCTTGCATGTGTTTTGAAGTTTGCAGCGTTTCTCTCTTGCATGCGTTTTGAAGTTTGCAGCGTTTCTCTCTTGCATGTGTTTTGATGTTTGCAGCATTTCTCTCTTGCATGTGTTTCGCCGTTTGCAGCGCGTTTGCACATGTCGGCCACCGTAGGAGCAGAACAGTCACCAACCACGTCTTCCATGCTGAGCGTGAGTCTGCCCCCAGCTTGTGTGCGCGCACACTGGTGTGAACTCACGTGCACAACCTCGTCCACAGAGGGGGAGGGACCTGAAAGTCGTATCAGTTCGAATTTTCCGACTTTGGACTCGGAATTTTGAAAACCTGCCAACGGCAGCTTTAATGTAATCTGTGAAATTGGGGATGACCTATCTCTCACACCCAGAGGGGAATAAGGGAAACCCAAAATAGCAGAATTCACGGAGTCCAGATCCATCACTCCTGACTGAACACGATGGTGCAACCCACCCTTGATTTCCAAAGGAGCTGTACCCTCCAGAATAACATGCATAATGTCTTGAGGAGTTTGTTGTATCATGTCAAAGGCAGGGAATTCGACTAATTTGCTCCTTCGATTTATCCAATATGTTGTTCTCAAGTTGTTGCGAAGCAAGTCTGTATCTGCCTTTTCTATTTCATGGGTCTGTCAGATATGCATCTTCAAGGTTCTTTTAGTAAATGCAGCCTCGTTAAAGTGTGACTGCATGTCCTCAAAAGAACACTCACAGTGTCTACATTTACTGTAGGCCAAGCCAACACCCTCCTTAAACCCTACCAGTTAATGCTGTGCCAGTGGGTCACCACAGACAGAGACCATGGCACCAAAAATAGTTTTCTGTCCATTAATTGTTTGCATTTTAACACCATTGTACAATGCATCCATGTCTTCTTTGACTCTGTTCAATATAACATCTACACCGCATTGACAGAGGTCTACAGATCTAGCCATGGCAAGTTTAGACCTGTATTTTGGATTTATGTTTGCAAGGGTGTAATACACCATCAACAGTTTATTTTTTGATGTGAAGGATCCTAGTGGATTACAAATCTCTATTTCATCTGTGTACAGAATAATTTGCAATGCATTTGGTTTCTTTGAAAAGAAGGGATGTGATTTTAAAAGGAAGCCATCAACACTTTCCTGAAAAAAACCCTCTTTGCACCTTTGTGGTCTCTCTCAATCATAGAGAATATGTGTGATAAGATTTGATCTAGACCTTTGACCAATGGTATGTAATGAAAGACTCTGTCTTGAATGAAAAAGTCTTTTGATGCTCCACGTTTCCTCTTGCATATAGTTTGAGAAATTGGAATTTCGTCTGCATCGTCTCCAAAATACTTAACTGCTTCCTCATAACACTATTCTGTCAAAATGTTGTTGTAACACTTTGTGAATGGGTCAACAAAACTGTCAAATACATCCATTACGTCTTTTTGAAGAGGTCCTTATGCGTTTTCAGAATGCTTCTTTAGCACCTGCTCTATCTGGCTGGTTGCTCACCAGTGATGATTGGTACTGCTGCGCTCCAGGCAGTGGCCTGTGTGGTCAGATCCTAAAAAAGTTTAAATTAGATTAAGTATGCTGATGTAAGTTGATCTGACATTCATAAGCACATGTTAATCACAGAATAAATAGTCATTAAAACTAGTCCCTTAAATGTTTAATTATCTTTTCTCATTTTTGCTGTCATTCAACATTTTGTCTTTTCATTCATACATGAGGGGTCAAATAATATGCTGATACAATACAGACAACAATGTGTGGGATTTCAACGTGATATGCAATGGCTGAGAATTTATTGGACTCAACATCCATTGTGATTCTTTGATGGTCAATTCCAGTAGACTGTCACCAGAAGAGTGACTTACTGGTTGTTCTATGGCAGCTCGGTCTTGGTTAATGTCCATCTGCCCTTCATCGGTGTCAGTTGTCCAGAGCAGTTGAGAGTTGGTGGTGCTGCAATCCTGTTAAAGTTAATCAGGTTAAAATGTTGTGCCGTATCACACATAAAATAAACAAATTACATTTTACTTAATTTGATATTTAATTTAATATTTAATATAGCGGTGATTTTTCAAGATGGCCGCCATTGCTACTAAATGGTTAGAGTAAAAGCCATTAAGTTTGGTATAGGAACATGAAATGTGGCTGAAATACTGTCTGAGGCCCACTGTTTTGGAAAAAGGCCCTGGCCACCCAAAAATCCAATATGGCAGCCATTTTTCAAGATGGCTGCCATTGCTAATGCCATTTTTAAACTATATACAGTATATTTTATTTATTTACACAATAAATCATGGTTCAGAATCACATATTCTCTATTCACATTTGCAGCTGCAAAGTTCTGTGCAACTAAAACCCAATTTAAAACATGTGCATCTTCCCCGGCACTCTGTTTTGCAGCCACACTTGGCTAGTTGTTCACAACTTTGTGCAATTGGTGCATTTGCAGTCCAGAAGACTTCCCATTGTTCACCAAGTTTTTTCCATCCCCAGTCAGCAGGATGCTCTTGTAGGAGGAATGGCTTCTTATGGCCTCTGCTTTCGGGCAAACCTGGGACATTTTCCCAGAGGCCTCTTTCACGTTCAAGAAATTAAGTCAATACCCTACTGTTTTCACAGATGGCGACTTGGAGATCCGTGAAAGGTTTGTCGTCTTGATGTATGATAGATCAAAAACAGCTGTAAGTGTCGATGAGGCCAGACTTAATATGTTTTCCCGAAAGCAGAGGCCATATGAAGCCATTCCTCCTACAAGAGCATCTCTCCTTCGACACAGTAAACGTGCTGCATATCAAGCAGGTTGCATATGGGGTCAAGCAACCAACTGTCAGCCAGAAGCAGAGAGTCCTTTGCTCAGAGGTGCTGTGATATTCAGGCTCAATAATTACTCTTAAACTATGATTCCGAGCTGCAGGACTTTCAGGTTAAGTTTGCAGCTCCGTGAGAGGATTCTTTAGCCTAGCAAGCCAGACCCGTACAGCAAAAAGCTGTACAGGGGTCTAGTGACGCTGGATAGCAGTGTGGGTGGGATAAACGGCTGTCTGTCAAGTTCAACGACACGCAATAGGATGGCGCAACAACCAACCAGAGCGATGAAGAAGTTTTACGTAGTCAACGCGACGGAATGGTTTGTAGTCTATGGCCTGAAAAGCTGATTTCTCTAAAGCTCTAAACTCTGTAAATATATAACTTTAGCAACATTTGAAACGTTTTCAGGCGAGAAAGTAGTCGTTTAGACCCCCAAGGTGTTGAAAATCTGACAAAATACCGGCTATTTACAATTTTGTTCCCACGAATTCAGCGCTACTAAAGCTAGCCGCAGTGAGCAACGCACTTCCGGTTTTGCCGTTTTGACTACTCTCGTCCCGTTAACGGAATTTCAAATGCCTTACCGGAGAGTTTTGTCAGCTCTGAGACAAAGATCGGCCCGCCGTCTTCGGTACATCATGCTCGCAATCGACTGGGGAAAGCCTGTTTGCCGGGCGCAGCCAATGTTTACCTCTCTCTGGAACTTTTTTTTTCTCTTTTTTTTTTTTTAACCTCTCTCTGGAAGTACACACTGAAACGTCGCACCTCTGTCGTCACTAGGTAGCCCGGCATCCGACCCCGCTCCTCACGATTTGATTGGCTCGATTAAGTTTTGATTTGGAACCTCGCAAAACGACCACAAGTGACTAGACTAGCCCCGGAGCAAATTCCATTTGCGGCCGCTAGGGGCGTCTAGATTTCTAGGCTAATGCTGCGTGTACACCAAGAGCGACCTACGCTACCTGAGCGCCGGAAATCATTATTTCTCTATGGAGGGTGAGCAACCTGGGCTACCAGAGCGGATTCTCCAGTGGCGAAGAGAACTGCGCTACCAGAGCGGATTCAAGCGATAAAACTCAAGCTAACATTATGGTAATGAGCTATGACGCGTTTCGAAAACCAATGACAATCCACAGATTGTAGGGGTCCGACAATCCGCGGGTTTCGCGGAAACAGACGTGTAAACTTTAGTTCCTATCCAAACAATAGTCGTTTAATCCTGAGACTGTTGCAATTGCCGTGTCGAGTGCTTCAATACAATAGTGTAGTAACCCCACGCATACCTTTCTCACTGCAATTAAGTTTTATTTCGGATTTTATTTCGAATTTAGTTTCTTTTTCACAGCTGCCTCTGCTATTCCTGCTCTTCTCAGGTGTACCTAATGTAGTTTTACATCATTTGTAACGTGATGTATATCTTGTATAACAAAGTGTAAATAACAACACGTTTATTCGTGTCCCTGCCCTCACGTTCCTCATGTTTTTTTCCGCGGGGGTGCTGCACAGCCGCGGAGCCTTTAAGAATTGAACATTCTAAATGTGACGTCACGAGCTACCAAAGCTACCAGAGCAAATTCTCAAGCGAAGCTTCTCTAGTGGAGGTCGCTCTTGGTGTACACGCAGCATAAGGATTCTTAGCTTTCTGGCCACAGCCCAGAGGAATTCCATGATCGCCATGGTTCCCTCCTCAGAAGCATCATCGCACCATCATTTAAAAACAAACATAAACACCATCAGTCTACACAACTATTTTTCTTCACATTTCACTCCACCAGATCTAGAAAATTCTAACTTCTGCTGAGGACTTGTTGCATCCCAACATGAAGAAAACACTCTCAGAAACCCAGAAAAGTGGAACAACATACTTCCAACAGGAAAAACATCAGGTTTGAGAAAAGTCAAAGTCTGCACTCTTTTCTAAAGTTTCCACTGAGAAGATTTTGAAAAAGTTCATAGTCACTCATATTCAAATGACCAAAAACCTCTGAAATAAACACTTCCCACCTTCAGCTTAAAGGCAAAGTATGCTGAAGTCAGGTTTAAACTTGTTTAAAAAGAAAATACAGCATCCAAACATTAGCTCTTCTCAAATTGGACTAAGTGTAGAACAGGGTCATTTTTTTATAAATCAATCTTTTTTAAAGTTAAACATAGAATTTGGTATGAAGAGTTGAACATTAAATCATATATATTCATTCATACAGCTGATAAAACTATTCACAGGACAGAAGTCTTAAGCTTCCTGCTGGGACACATAGTCACATGTAAAGGTAATATGTGAATTGTGGAAAAGCAAACACTGTAATGTTATCTTTTTCAATTTGGGATTAGAAAGGCAATCTTTCTTGTTTGAGTTGAATTGAATCCTAACTCAAAGACTGTCCTTTATCCAAATAAGGTACCAACTCCCTGTCAAAAGATTACATTTGACCCCTAACCATGATCATTTCCTAACCCTCACTAATAAGTCTGGATTTTTAAAGTCCCAACCCTGCGTTATTGGCTAAACCTAAACAGGAAGTGACAAAGTTCCATCCTAATGTGTTGTGTTTACATGTGAACAAGACCACAAGTAAAATTAACACTACTTGTATGTGCGTCTCTAAGTGATTTTGGTAGAGGGGCCACTTATTTCAAAGTAAAAGCTTAAAATCTGTCATATTTAGGAGCACTTTCACATGTGACTGTGTGTGGGTTTTTCCTGTGATCAGCTATCACAGTCTTGAAAAGCAGGTGTCCTGCCCACCAACGGGGTCAGCCCCACTTCCTCATAAAATGTGTTTTTTTTTATCTTTCTTTGCTCAGAGGTGCTGTGATAATCAGGCTCAATAATTACTCTTAAACTATGATTCCGAGCTGCAGGACTTTCAGGTTAAGTTTGCAGCTCCGTGAGAGGATTCTTAGCTTTCTGGCCACAGCCCAGAGGAATTCCATGATCGCCATGGTTCCCTCCTCAGAAGCATCATCGCAGCATCATTTAAAAACAAACATAAACACCATCAGTCCACACAACTATTTTTCTTCACTCCACCAGTTCTAAAAAATTCTAACTTCTGCTGAGGACTTGTTGCATCCCAACATGAAGAAAACACTCTCAGAAACCCAGAAAAGTGGAACAACATACTTCCAACAGGAAAAACATCAGGTTTGAGAAAAGTCAAAGTCTGCACTCTTTTCTAAAGTTTCCACTGAGAAGATTTTGAAAAAGTTCATAGTCACTCATATTCAAATGACCAAAAACCTCTGAAATAAACACTTCCCACCTTCAGCTTAAAGGCAAAGTATGCTGAAGTCAGGTTTAAACTTGTTTAAAAAGAAAAAACAGCATCCAAACATTAGCTCTTCTCAAATTGGATTAAGTATAGAAAAGGGTCATTTTTTTATAAATCAATCTTTTTTAAAGTTAAACATAGAATTTGGTATGAAGAGTTGAACATTAAATCATATATATTCATTTATACAGCTGATAAAACTATTCACAGGACAGAAGTCCTCAGCTTCCTGCTGGGACACATAGTCACATGTAAAGGTAATATGTCAATTGTGGAAAAGTAATCACTGTAATGTTATCTTTTTCAATTTGGGATTAGAAAGGCATTCTTTCTTGTTTGAGTTGAATTGAATCCTAACTCAAAGACTGTCCTTTATCCAAATAAGGTACCAACTCCCTGTCAAAAGATTACATTTGACCCCTAACCATGATCATTTCCTAACCCTCACTAATAAGTCTGGATTTTTAAAGTCCCAACCCTGCGTTATTGGCCAAACCTAAACAGGAAGTGACAAAGTTCCATCCTAATGTGTTGTGTTTACATGTGAACAAGACCACAAGTAAAATGAACACTACTTGTATGTGCTTCTTTAAGTGATTTTGGTACAGAGGGGCCACTTATTTCAAAGTAAAAGCTTAAAATCTGTCATATTTAGGAGCACTTTCACATGTGACTGTGTGTGGGTTTTTCCTTTGATCAGCTATCACAGTCTTGAAAAGCAGGTGTCCTGCCCACCAACGGGGTCAGCCCCACTTCCTCATAAGATGTGTTTTTTTTTTTATCTTTCTTTGCTCAGAGGTGCTGTGATATTCAGGCTCAATAATTACTCTTAAACTATGATTCCGAGCTGCAGGACTTTCAGGTTAAGTTTGCAGCTCCGTGAGAGGATTCTTAGCTTCCTGGCCACAGCCCAGAGGAATTCCATGATCGCCATGGTTCCCTCCTCAGAAGCATCATCGCAGCATCATTTAAAAACAAACATAAACACCATCAGTCCACACAACTATTTTTCTTCACATTACCAGTTCTAAAAAATTCTAACTTCTGCTGAGGACTTGTTGCATCCCAACATGAAGAAAACACTCTCAGAAACCCAGAAAAGTGGAACAACATACTTCCAACAGGAAAAACATCAGGTTTGAGAAAAGTCAAAGTCTGCACTCTTTTCTAAAGTTTCCACTGAGAAGATTTTGAAAAAGTTCATAGTCACTCATATTCAAATGACCAAAAACCTCTGAAATAAACACTTCCCACCTTCAGCTTAAAGGCAAAGTATGCTGAAGTCAGGTTTAAACTTGTTTAAAAAGAAAAAACAGCATCCAAACATTAGCTCTTCTCAAATTGGACTAAGTGTAGAACAGGGTCATTTTTTTATAAATCAATCTTTTTTAAAGTTAAACATAGAATTTGGTATGAAGAGTTGAACATTAAATCATATATATTCATTCATACAGCTGATAAAACTATTCACAGGACAGAAGTCCTCAGCTTCCTGCTGGGACACATAGTCACATGTAAAGGTAATATGTCAATTGTGGAAAAGCAATAACTGTAATATTATCTTTTTCAATTTGGGATTAGAAAGGCATTCTTTCTTGTTTGAGTTGAATTGAATCCTAACTCAAAGACTGTCCTTTATCCAAATAAGGTACCAACTCCCTGTCAAAAGATTACATTTGACCCCTAACCATGATCATTTCCTAACCCTCACTAATAAGTCTGGATTTTTAAAGTCCCAACCCTGCGTTATTGGCTAAACCTAAACAGGAAGTGACAAAGTTCCATCCTAATGTGTTGTGTTTACATGTGAACAAGACCACAAGTAAAATGAACACTACTTGTATGTGCGTCTCTAAGTGATTTTGGTAGAGGGGCCACTTATTTCAAAGTAAAAGCTTAAAATCTGTCATATTTAGGAGCACTTTCACATGTGACTGTGTGTGGGTTTTTCCTGTGATCAGCTATCACAGTCTTGAAAAGCAGGTGTCCTGCCCACCAACGGGGTCAGCCCCACTTCCTCATAAGATGTGTTTTTTTTTTTTATCTTTCTTTGCTCAGAGGTGCTGTGATATTCAGGCTCAATAATTACTCTTAAACTATGATTCTGAGCTGCAGGACTTTCAGGTTAAGTTTGCAGCTCCGTGAGAGGATTCTTAGCTTTCTGGCCACAGCCCAGAGGAATTCCATGATCGCCATGGTTCCCTCCTCAGAAGCATCATTGCAGCATCATTTAAAAACAAACATAAACACCATCAGTCCACACAACTATTTTTCTTCACATTACCAGTTCTAGAAAATTCTAACTTCTGGTGAGGACTTGTTGCATCCCAACATGAAGAAAACACTCTCAGAAACCCAGAAAAGTGGAACAACATACTTCCAACAGGAAAAACATCAGGTTTGAGAAAAGTCAAAGTCTGCACTCTTTTCTAAAGTTTCCACTGAGAAGATTTTGAAAAAGTTCATAGTCACTCATATTCAAATGACCAAAAACCTCTGAAATAAACACTTCCCACCTTCAGCTTAAAGGCAAAGTATGCTGAAGTCAGGTTTAAACACATTTAAAAAGAAAAAACAGCATCCAAACATTAGCTCTTCTCAAATTGGATTAAGTATAGAACAGGGTCATTTTTTTATAAATCAATCTTTTTTTATAATTACACATAGAAATTGGTATGAAGAGTTGAACATTAAATCATATATATTCATTTATACAGCTGATACAACTGTTCACAGGACAGAAGTCTTCAGCTTCCTGCTGGGACACATAGTCACATGTAAAGGTAATATGTCAATTGTGGAAAAGCAAACACTGTAATGTTATCTTTTTCAATTTGGGATGAGAAAGGCATTCTTTCCTGTTTGAATTGAATTGAATCCTAACTCAAAGACTGTCCTTTATCCAAATAAGGTACCAACTCCCTGTCAAAAGATTACATTTGACCCCTAACCATGATCATTTCCTAACCCTCACTAATAAGTCTGGATTTTTAAAGTCCCAACCCTGCATTATTGGCCAAACCTAAACAGGAAGTGACAAAGTTCCATCCTAATGTGTTGTGTTTACATGTGAACAAGACCACAAGTAAAATTGACACTACTTGTATGTGCGTCTCTAAGTGATTTTGGTACAGAGGGGCCACTTATTTCAAAGTAAAAGCTTAAAATCTGTCATATTTAGGAGCACTTTCACATGTGACTGTGTGTGGGTTTTTCCTTTGATCAGCTATCACAGTCTTGAAAAGCAGGTGTCCTGCCCACCAACGGGGTCAGCCCCACTTCCTCATAAGATGTGTTTTTTTTTTTATCTTTCTTTGCTCAGAGGTGCTGTGATATTCAGGCTCAATAATTACTCTTAAACTATGATTCTGAGCTGCAGGACTTTCAAGTTAAGTTTGCAGCTCCGTGAGAGGATTCTTAGCTTTCTGGCCACAGCCCAGAGGAATTCCATGATCGCCATGGTTCCCTCCTCAGAAGCATCATCGCAGCATCATTTAAAAACAAACATAAACACCATCAGTCCACACAACTATTTTTCTTCACTCCACCAGATCTAGAAAATTCTAACTTCTGCTGAGGACTTGTTGCATCCCAACATGAAGAAAACACTCTCAGAAACCCAGAAAAGTGGAACAACATACTTCCAACAGGAAAAACATCAGGTTTGAGAAAAATCAAAGTCTGCATTCTTTTCTAAAGTTTCCACTGAGAAGATTTTGAAAAAGTTCATAGTCACTCATATTCAAATGACCAAAAACCTCTGAAATAAACACTTCCCACCTTCAGCTTAAAGGCAAAGTATGCTGAAGTCAGGTTTAAACTTGTTTAAAAAGAAAAAACAGCATCCAAACATTAGCTCTTCTCAAATTGGATTAAGTATAGAACAGGGTCATTTTTTTTATAAATCAATCTTTTTTAAATTTAAACATAGAAATTGGTAAGAAGAGTTGAACATTAAATCATATATATTCATTTATACAGCTGATAAAACTATTCACAGGACAGAAGTCCTCAGCTTCCTGCTGGGACACATAGTCACATGTAAAGGTAATATGTCAATTGTGGAAAAGCAAACACTGTAATGTTATCTTTTTCAATTTGGGATTAGAAAGGCATTCTTTCTTGTTTGAGTTGAATTGAATCCTAACTCAAAGACTGTCCTTTATCCAAATAAGGTACCAACTCCCTGTCAAAAGATTACATTTGACCCCTAACCATGATCATTTCCTAACTCTTGCTAAGAAGTCTGGATTTTTAAAGTCCCAACCCTGCGTTATTGGCTAAACCTAAACAGGAAGTGACAAAGTTCCATCCTAATGTGTTGTGTTTACATGTGAACAAGACCACAAGTAAATTGAACACTACTTGTATGTGCTTCTTTAAGTGATTATGGTAAAGAGAGGCCACTTATTTCAAAGTAAAAGCTTAAAATCTGTCATATTTAGGAGCACTTTCACATGTGACTGTGTGTGGGTTTTTCCTTTGATCAGCTATCACAGTCTTGAAAAGCAGGTGTCCTGCCCACCAACGGGGTCAGCCCCACTTCCTCATAAGATGTGTTTTTTTTTATCTTTCTTTGCTCAGAGGTGCTGTGATATTCAGGCTCAATAATTACTCTTAAACTATGATTCCGAGCTGCAGGACTTTCAGGTTAAGTTTGCAGCTCCGTGAGAGGATTCTTAGCTTCCTGGCCACAGCCCAGAGGAATTCCATGATCGCCATGGTTCCCTCCTCAGAAGCATCATCGCAGCATCATTTAAAAACAAACATAAACACCATCAGTCCACACAACTATTTTTCTTCACTCCACCAGTTCTAGAAAATTCTAACTTCTGCTGAGGACTTGTTGCATCCCAACATGAAGAAAACACTCTCAGAAACCCAGAAAAGTGGAACAACATACTTCCAACAGGAAAAACATCAGGTTTGAAAAAAGTCAAAGTCTGCACTCTTTTCTAAAGTTTCCACTGAGAAGATTTTGAAAAAGTTCATAGTCACTCATATTCAAATGACCAAAAACCTCTGAAATAAACACTTCCCACCTTCAGCTTAAAGGCAAAGTATGCTGAAGTCAGGTTTAAACTTGTTTAAAAAGAAAAAACAGCATCCAAACATTAGCTCTTCTCAAATTGGACTAAGTGTAGAACAGGGTCATTTTTTTTATAAATCAATCTTTTTTTATAGTTACACATAGAAATTGGTAAGAAGAGTTTAACATTAAATCATATATATTCATTCATACAGCTGATAAAACTATTCACAGGACAGAAGTCTTCAGCTTCCTGCTGGGACACATAGTCATATGTAAAGGTAATATGTAAATTGTGGAAAAGCAATCACTGTAATGTTTTCTTTTTCAATTTGGGATTAGAAAGGCAATCTTTCTTGTTTGAGTTGAATTTAATCCTAACTCAAAAACTGTCCTTTATCCAAATAAGGTACCAACTCCCTGTCAAAAGATTACATTTGACCCCTAACCATGATCATTTCCTAACCCTCACTAATAAGTCTGGATTTTTAAAGTCCCAACCCTGCATTATTGGCTAAACCTAAACAGGAAGTGACAAAGTTCCATCCTAATGTGTTGTGTTTACATGTGAACAAGACCACAAGTAAAATGAACACTACTTGTATGTGCGTCTCTAAGTGATTTTGGTACAGAGGGGCCACTTATTTCAAAGTAAAAGCTTAAAATCTGTCATATTTAGGAGCACTTTCACATGTGACTGTGTGTGGGTTTTTCCTTTAATCAGCTATCACAGTCTTGAAAAGCAGGTGTCCTGCCCACCAACGGGGTCAGCCCCACTTCCTCATAAGATGTGTTTTTTTTTTTATCTTTCTTTGCTCAGAGGTGCTGTGATATTCAGGCTCAATAATTACTCTTAAACTATGATTCTGAGCTGCAGGACTTTCAGGTTAAGTTTGCAGCTCTGTGAGAGGATTCTTAGCTTTCTGGCCACAGCCCAGAGGAATTCCATGATCGCCATGGTTCCCTCCTCAGAAGCATCATCGCAGCATCATTTAAAAACAAACATAAACACCATCAGTCCACACAACTATTTTTCTTCACTCCACCAGTTCTAGAAAATTCTAACTTCTGCTGAGGACTTGTTGCATCCCAACATGAAGAAAACACTCTCAGAAACCCAGAAAAGTGGAACAACATACTTCCAACAGGAAAAACATCAGGTTTGAGAAAAGTCAAAGTCTGCACTCTTTTCTAAAGTTTCCACAGAAGATTTTGAAAAAGTTCATAGTCACTCATATTCAAATGACCAAAAACCTCTGAAATAAACACTTCCCACCTTCAGCTTAAAGGCAAAGTATGCTGAAGTCAGGTTTAAACACATTTAAAAAGAAAAAACAGCATCCAAACATTAGCTCTTCTCAAATTGGACTAAGTGTAGAACAGGGTCATTTTTTTATAAATCAATCTTTTTTTATAGTTACACATAGAAATTGGTATGAAGAGTTGAACATTAAATCATATATATTCATTTATACAGCTGATAAAACTATTCACAGGATAGAAGTCCTCAGCTTCCTGCTGGGACACATAGTCACATGTAAAGGTAATATGTCAATTGTGGAAAAGCAATCACTGTAATGTTATCTTTTTCAATTTGGGATTAGAAAGGCAATCTTTCTTGTTTGAGTTGAATTTAATCCTAACTCAAAAACTGTCCTTTATCCAAATAAGGTACCAACTCCCTGTCAAAAGATTACATTTGACCCCTAACCATGATCATTTCCTAACCCTCACTAATAAGTCTGGATTTTTAAAGTCCCAACCCTGCGTTATTGGCCAAACCTAAACAGGAAGTGACAAAGTTCCATCCTAATGTGTTGTGTTTACATGTGAACAAGACCACAAGTAAAATGAACACTACTTGTATGTGCGTCTCTAAGTGATTTTGGTACAGAGGGGCCACTTATTTCAAAGTAAAAGCTTAAAATCTGTCATATTTAGGAGCACTTTCACATGTGACTGTGTGTGGGTTTTTCCTTTGATCAGCTATCACAGTCTTGAAAGGCAGGTGTCCTGCCCACCAACGGGGTCAGCCCCACTTCCTCATAAAATGTGTTTTTTTATCTTTCTTTGCTCAGAGGTGCTGTGATAATCAGGCTCAATAATTACTCTTAAACTATGATTCCGAGCTGCAGGACTTTCAGGTTAAGTTTGCAGCTCCGTGAGAGGATTCTTAGCTTTCTGGCCACAGCCCAGAGGAATTCCATGATCGCCATGGTTCCCTCCTCAGAAGCATCATCGCAGCATCATTTAAAAACAAACATAAACACCATCAGTCCACACAACTATTTTTCTTCACATTACCAGTTCTAGAAAATTCTAACTTCTGCTGAGGACTTGTTGCATCCCAACATGAAGAAAACACTCTCAGAAACCCAGAAAAGTGGAACAACATACTTCCAACAGGAAAAACATCAGGTTTGAGAAAAGTCAAAGTCTGCACTCTTTTCTAAAGTTTCCACTGAGAAGATTTTGAAAAAGTTCATAGTCACTCATATTCAAATGACCAAAAACCTCTGAAATAAACACTTCCCACCTTCAGCTTAAAGGCAAAGTATGCTGAAGTCAGGTTTAAACTTGTTTAAAAAGAAAAAACAGCATCCAAACATTAGCTCTTCTCAAATTGGACTAAGTGTAGAACAGGGTCATTTTTTTATAAATCAATCTTTTTTTATAGTTACACATAGAAATTGGTATGAAGAGTTGAACATTAAATCATATATATTCATTTATACAGCTGATAAAACTATTCACAGGACAGAAGTCCTCAGCTTCCTGCTGGGACACATAGTCACATGTAAAGGTAATATGTCAATTGTGGAAAAGCAATAACTGTAATGTTATCTTTTTCAATTTGGGATGAGAAAGGCAATCTTTCCTGTTTGAGTTGAATTTAATCCTAACTCAAAGACTGTCCTTTATCCAAATAAGGTACCAACTCCCTGTCAAAAGATTACATTTGACCCCTAACCATGATCATTTCCTAACCCTCACTAATAAGTCTGGATTTTTAAAGTCCCAACCCTGCGTTATTGGCTGAACCTAAACAGGAAGTGACAAAGTTCCATCCTAATGTGTTGTGTTTACATGTGAACAAGACCACAAGTAAAATTAACACTACTTGTATGTGCGTCTCTAAGTGATTTTGGTACAGAGGGGCCACTTATTTCAAAGTAAAAGCTTAAAATCTGTCATATTTAGGAGCACTTTCACATGTGACTGTGTGTGGGTTTTTCCTGTGATCAGCTATCACAGTCTTGAAAAGCAGGTGTCCTGCCCACCAACGGGGTCAGCCCAACTTCCTCATAAGATGTGTTTTTTTTTTTATCTTTCTTTGCTCAGAGGTGCTGTGATATTCAGGCTCAATAATTACTCTTAAACTATGATTCCGAGCTGCAGGACTTTCAGGTTAAGTTTGCAGCTCCGTGAGAGGATTCTTAGCTTCCTGGCCACAGCCCAGAGGAATTCCATGATCGCCATGGTTCCCTCCTCAGAAGCATCATCGCAGCATCATTTAAAAACAAACATAAACACCATCAGTCCACACAACTATTTTTCTTCACTCCACCAGTTCTAAAAAATTCTAACTTCTGCTGAGGACTTGTTGCATCCCAACATGAAGAAAACACTCTCAGAAACCCAGAAAAGTGGAACAACATACTTCCAACAGGAAAAACATCAGGTTTGAGAAAAGTCAAAGTCTGCACTCTTTTCTAAAGTTTCCACTGAGAAGATTTTGAAAAAGTTCATAGTCACTCATATTCAAATGACCAAAAACCTCTGAAATAAACACTTCCCACCTTCAGCTTAAAGGCAAAGTATGCTGAAGTCAGGTTTAAACTTGTTTAAAAAGAAAAAACAGCATCCAAACATTAGCTCTTCTCAAATTGGACTAAGTGTAGAACAGGGTCATTTTTTTATAAATCAATCTTTTTTTATAGTTACACATAGAAATTGGTATGAAGAGTTGAACATTAAATCATATATATTCATTTATACAGCTGATAAAACTATTCACAGGACAGAAGTCCTCAGCTTCCTGCTGGGACACATAGTCACATGTAAAGGTAATATGTCAATTGTGGAAAAGCAATAACTGTAATGTTATCTTTTTCAATTTGGGATGAGAAAGGCAATCTTTCTTGTTTGAATTGAATTGAATCCTAACTCAAAGACTGTCCTTTATCCAAATAAGGTACCAACTCCCTGTCAAAAGATTACATTTGACCCCTAACCATGATCATTTCCTAACCCTCACTAATAAGTCTGGATTTTTAAAGTCCCAACCCTGCGTTATTGGCTAAACCTAAACAGGAAGTGACAAAGTTCCATCCTAATGTGTTGTGTTTACATGTGAACAAGACCACAAGTAAAATGAACACTACTTGTATGCAGCCGCGGCCGCTGTATTTGGGCCGGTTGGGCAGAGCCCCGCCTTCCACACCCCAACCCTTCTTTTATAGATAAAATATAGATAATTATAAATTCTAGATAAAATATTTATTTCAACTTCAATCACAGTGGGAATCGTATTACACCATATTGTGGCTTGTGACGGACTTTGCGAGTGGAATCTGTTTTTATTTTTGCTGAAATATAGCCTACCTCCAGTGTTATGGAGTTTATTTTATGTCAATAAGTTTAAAGAAGACTTTTATAAGAGCAAGCAAAATATATCAATTCAAAAACTAAATTTAAAAAAGTCAAACAAAAAAACTAATTCAAACAAAAAATACATGATTGCAATTAAAAAAAACTGAAATCGTGTAAAATATTTGCCTTCGCCTCCTTCTCAGTTTTGGTTGTTGTCGTTTTCTTTGATTACGTCTCCAGCTTTCTTGTTTGCGCTCCCTGATTTTTGTTTGCGGTTTTGACACAAACGTGCCTGGTGGGTGGGCTTTCGAAAGGGGCATTCCTATTGGCTTATTTGTGTTTGATGGACAGCTAAGCAAGCATATGAAGCAGCTCTGGCCACAGCAGCTACTCTGCTTCTGATTGGTTCTAAAAATGTCAACAACAGCGTTTTTAGAATAGTTACAACTGTTAAAATATTGTTGAAATTAACTTAATCGTAAACTATAGACATGTCCTTACCTCGGACTGCATTTTGCCATTCTTCAGAGATCATATTCCTTCGCGCCGTTGTTGACGTTGGGAAAAATACGATACCGCTGATGGACTTCACCACATTATCTACAAAAACAGTGGAGTTCTATGAATTAAGAATTGTTTTATTGGTATTTATAATGGCCTCTATATAGGTGACGGGTTGCAGTGATGAATATTTGTAATTGCTGTATGAATTTCAAATTATGACTTCAGTTAATCCCTTTTTTTTTATACAGTCTATGGTTAATCCCCATTTTATGACATGGTACCTTCCAAATCTAGTCTACGGTTAGCTCATTTGCACCTGCCGCCTTTTTTTTAGCTGACCTCCATCGTGCTGTCCGGCCTTTGCAAGTCTTCTAAACTCGCCACGCAATGGATGAAGACGGAAGGGTTTTTTCGGGCATGGATCCTACAACAGTCGCAGTATTGAAAGGTAATGTGAATTTACTTTTGTCTTTGTGAGTTAAGCTAATTGTGAAGGTGGCTAACAAGTGGTAGCATGCTAATTTGAACAAACCGGTGTAGTCTACTTGCTGAAGGGTTAAGTTAATGCACACGCCTTCGAAATCCATTTTTTATTATTATTTTATTGTGATGTTTACCGTATTAAGGTACAGAAGTTAGGTAGTTATCTTAGTTTAGCTTTGGCTTAATTTGTTGGCTAATCTGTTTGCATGACCACTGTACAATTATCTGTTTGGCATTTTAGCATTTATTTACCGTAATGCTCTCTGTGCATGCATGTGTGCATGAGAGAGAGAGCGAGTCCAGGGGGGGCAACTGAAGGAAATGCCAGCAGCCAAATACTCCTTAATTAATTAGAATCACTGGTTGATATGCAGTGTTTCCCACAGAATTTTTGGAAACTATGGGGGTGGGGTGGTGGCAAATTCACGCGCCGTAAATTTGTGCGACTGCAGATTTTATTTCATTTGATTGATTTGCACACATTCATTCAAATATATAAAAAAAATACACAATAAAACCCAACAAATTAAAAAAAAAAAAAGGAATGTGTGCTGGAGATGTCAGAAACCCTTGTGGGCTTATAAGGAAACCTCATCTTGTCATTAAAACCCAATGATAACAATTGTAATAGAAAATATTTACAGGTTAAAACTAAACTTCATGAAAAATATGAATGGATCATATACAGTGAGGACTTATGCCTTTTTGAGAAACTTGAAAAGGTTTTCCTTGATAATAAAGGGTATGGGAAGTACACAATGAGTTCAGGAACACATCAGAAGTGGTTTGGTTTTGATATCTTTAAAAACAAGACAGCTATTACAAAATAAAAGCCATAAATAAGACTGAGTCATATACACTGATTACTTATACCTTTTTAAAAATAATTAAAAGGTTGTCCTTGATAATAAAGGGTGTGGGAAGTACACAATGAGTTCACAAACATCAGAAGTGGTTTGGTGTTGATATCTTTAAAAACAAGGGAGATATTACAAAATAAAAGTCTAAAATGGAATTAACTATGCACACTGAGTAAATGTTCTACCTAAAATGATTTTTCTGGAAACTAAAAGGCTGTGAAAGCTTTATAGTGAGTTCACAAACCCATCAGAAGTGGTTTGGTGTTCATTGGTTGAATATCCAGTGAGAACAAAAAAAGGCGTTGCACTTTTGCGACGGTCCCTAAGCGCTCCGGCTGTCGTAGTTCACTTAGAAGTATATTCGGCGCGATTACTTAGTCTTAGTTTTCTGTAAATATTAATACCATCCTGACGCTAATTGGTGCGGTTTTCGTGACGCTATTACAATTACAAACCCGGAAAATAGGCGAATGTCGAATATAAAACCAACTTCACCCCGCTCCGCCTAGTCGGAATGGTTGAACCACACATGCGGGACGGATGAAACACCTTATTTTAAACAGAAACTATTGATCTTACTATTTTTTTTATGCAACATACCGGACAACATACAAGTGAACTCGTCATTGCTCAAATTTCACATTATTTCTCATGATATAAATAGGTCAAAAAAATATGTTTGTCAACGAAATCACGATGATTACAGCTGATCTTTATGCACGCGCACCCGATGATCTATAACGTGTGTGTCAATCGCCCCGACAGCGACTAATAACACATAAACCTTTTTTTCCACTAAACTTCAAAACTCTGACATTGCACACTTTAGGACATGTTTAATTACTAATTCACCTGTTGTAGAGTCATATTGGTTGGTTTTCGAGGAAATCGCTGTGTTTCCAAAAAAAAAAAAAAAAAAAAAAAAAAAAAAATCGCTGTGTTTCAAATGATTGGGATTCGGAAACTATGGCGGCCAATAGGAAACTATGGCGAGCCGCCATAGTTTCCTCAATGTATGGGAAACACTGATATGATAAAGTAATTTCTGCCTGGTGGGAAGACTTGATCTTACAGGGTGGCCGCGGGTCCTTAAAGTCGTAAATCAATTTTCCTTTTAAAAAATATTAAATTGTCTTAAATTCAGATTGCATGGGTCTTAAATATTTGTGTATTTTTCTTTTTGCTCTAAAGGAACAGTATTTATTTATTATTTTTTTTAATATATTTACTTGATTTAATAAGCATTTGTTCATGGGACTTAAATGTTCTGAAAATATTGTAATTTAATTTAGGACAGTGATGACACTTTTGGGATATTTTCGCATGACACACATTTAGTCGATGTTCTTAAACTCAACCGTCATTTGTCATTTTACCATACTGTCGGTGTGTTTACTTGGTATTTCCATCGTACGTTTGGTCTTAAATTTCATTTAGAAGTGGTATTAAAAAGTCTTAAATTTAACTTGTTTATACCTGTATACACCCTGTCTTAATGTAGACACCTATTCTATTATGTGAGCTGCTGGACTATCTGTTAGATCCCTCCTAGGGATAATTAAAGTATTTTCTATTGTATTTTATTTCTATTCCTGTTGGATGTGTGCTTCTCTGCTGCCACCATTAGCACATTCTTACCCTTTGAATAAAGATTTTGACTTAACAGCCAATATATTACATTATACTGTATATTTACAGTGTGGCTGTGTGTGTGTGTGTGTGTTTTCCAGATGCTAATATCAGCACCGACATGTTCCCAAGTCTTTCTAAGGAGGACTTGCGTGATCTCTTTTCGGGGGCCTGAGCACTTTTTAAGAAGGAGAGCCATTTGGAGAATGACCTATGGAGAAAATCAGGTGATATTAAATTTTAACATTGTGGAGATTTGATCATGTTGTGATTCATAATTTTTTGGTGTTGTTGTATTTAGTGCGCTGCTATTGACTTATGATAAATGCTTGTCTTTTTCAGGATGAGGAGGCAGACCAGCTCCAAACAGGCACCTCCTCTGGGACTTGTGAGCTTGCCAGCTCCCGCTACCCAACTACCTCAACCCCTTTGTCCACCCCTTCTTCCTCCCCCACTTCTCTCCCCCCTTCAAACCTAGGAGACCAACATGTTACCAGCAGAACTGTACAGCTTGTAAGCCTGCAGTATGTTGTATACACAGAGCTGGAGCAGTCAAGAACCACCTTTTTTGAAAAACAACGTGCTGGACAAGAAGAAGACCATATACTTTCCAAAGAGCTTCGCTGTCGCTTAATAAGAAATACAGTAACAAGCATGACTGCCATCAAGAGAGCTGCAGGGGAGGATTTCCATTATCCATGCAACCGTGAGCTAACTGTGATGGCTAAGCGTCTCATTTAGTACTCCCCAATGCTGCGGGACAGGTCTGCAGCCGGTGGAGCTGAGTGGGAAGGAGGATTTTCTTTATTTAGGATAAGTGCTTGTATCGTTAGATTTCATTTTGATTAATGTCATCTTTACACACTCTTTGTTTTTTTTTGGGGTTTTTTTTGTCAGGAATCTGTGAAGAAGCAGCTAATAAAAAGGGTCCAGAATGTGACACCCGCCAAAAAGAAGCAGGGAGCAACTCCTTCGAGAAAGAGGCGACGGGACATTAGCTTTGAGAGTAGCAGCAGCCAGCCAGAGTCATCCGCTGATGACACTGAGTCCGGTGCTTCAACTATAATCTTGGAAAGATCACCACAGTCGACAAGCAGTTCCCCAGAGGGTGAACAAGTGGATGGTGAGAGCACATATTGAGATTGTGTTTTAGTGTTAAAACTACTACTTGTATCGACAAGGGGAATGCTTTAGTTTAAATTTATATTAAAACAACTATATCGAAATGATTGTGAATTATCATTAATTATTAATTCATTATACTTCTGTTGTGTGTTATATGGTAATCATAGTAAATTCATTTCAACAGGAGGGCCTAAAACTACTGACAGCCCACAGAACCAGGCAAGACACTACAAAGTTCTGCAGGAGCTCTACAAATCCAGGCCCAGACCCAACAAGAAGGATGTTGCCCAGCTCTTAGACCTTGAATACCAAGCAAGACCGGCTTACATTGACTCTGATGTGATGAAAGAGCAGGACAGACCTACCAAAATTCTTCAAACATATCCCTGCTTCAGAGAATGGGATCATGTAAGCAAATTCTATCATTTTAAGTTTATTTTTGATAAGATTGCAGTAGTAGTAAGACACATTGATATTTATTTTTTTAATATATATTTTTTTCTGTCTTTCTGTCAGATAATGGATGAACTGCAGAGGATCTTCAATCAAGGAAACTCTTGATTATTATTAACTCTTAAAAATTTTAATCTAATTAATCACATGATTTCCCTGATTAATCGCATTTGTACGCATCTGTAAATTGCAGCTTTCTTTTTAATTTGGACTGTCCCACAGTGTTATGTTATATGGTCCTGAATGTGGTATGGCATAATGAAGACGTATATTGGCGGGGAGCAATTGTCATTACCTGAGGCCTTTTGGGTGGAGCAGGGAGAAGCTGCCGCTGTCCTGGTGGATTTGTATCATCTGTAAATTTTAGCTTTCTTTTTAATTTGGCCTGTCCCACAGTGTTAGGTGGTAAACTGTAAATATGTATTGGTTCTGAATGTGGTATGGCATAATGGGGACGTATATTGGCGGGGAGAAGTGGGTCAGCAGCTACGGAAAACCGGCTAGGAAGGTTTAGCCCTTGTTGCACCACAGCCGTTTCCTGCCTTTTCACCCTTTGATTGTGCCACTGAACCAGGGTGGTGTAGCTCACATCCACCAGCTGCAAGGTAGTCTGCTGCATGATAGCTCCGTTTGCTAAAATGAGCTGCCTGATCTTTCTGTAGTCCTGAAGGATCAGATCCCATCTTGAGAATGTGCCTGTCCCTCTTTTTTTTGGACTACGATGGATCCTGCAGAGGCGAACAAAGATACAGCTTTGAGGTGTAATTTTGTAGAGAGTGACTTACCAGGAATAAACCTGTTCAAATGGCAGTGAAATGACTCGAGCGATGTTGATCCTCACCAGCGGTAGCTGGTGAGCTTGATGCCACTCTTGTTCCTGCTGCCTACTTCAGTGTACAACTGAATCCCTGGAACATCCTGGATGCATTTTATGTGCCGTTTTTGCACACGCCAGATGTGATCCATCCTCACTTCATCCAGCAGAGGAACACCCATCAGGTCTCTCCCTTTTGGACCCCTTAGCTCCTCCAGCAGCCGTTCTAGTTTTACAAGAGTTGCTTCCTCTCCCCGAGTCCGGCAGAAAGTACTCAACTCTTTTTTTTGTTAAATGGCTGTCCACCCTGGATCTGGTTATACCAGGTCTCTGTTCTTGCTGGAGCTGGTTTGTTTTTGATCTCTGAAGGAGGTTGAGGTATACAGCAGCCACAGTCCACATAAAGCACCTAGGGAGGTGCAACCCCAGCCTGCCGGTAGGGGTGTGCAAAATAATCGTCATGACGATGCATCGCGATTCTAATTTTCGCGATCTACTGCATCGATTCTTGACACCAAGTATCGATTACAGTGGAAACCGCTTATAGTGATCACGTTGGTCCAGAGCCAATTTGAACACTATAAGCGGTTGATTACTATAACCGAAGTTGTATTACAGTACAGGTATTTCACTTATTTTTTTATGGAGAATATCATCTAAATGCCATTTGTATCGTTTTTCAATGAGAAAAATTAAATAAAACGGATAGCTTCAGCATTTACTGAATTTTATTATCATGCAAATTTAATTACAGTACTGCGCAGTGCGCAGACATACTGTAGGCTAACTCAAATACAGTACGTAACTTATTCTCTGCTGTGCCGCCGGTGCATTTTTTTTCTTACAAGTCAGAAAATAAAGTTTGAATTCAATCCGCCTTTCAGCACCCCTGCTCGGATCTATGCTCCTCCGTGCCGGTGTTCTGTCGATTTGTGCTACTTGGCGTGAAAACGAAACTTAGAAAATCGGCTTGGCGCATGCGCAAAACCACAAAGTAGCAATTCTCGACAAGTAGGAGAAATCGAATGAACACCGGCCTCCCATCTTACAAGAACCAGCCTGGAGCTTCCAGCGGTCACACGCGCATTCAATCCGATCTCCAGCACCCATCCTCGGACACATGCTCCTCCATGACTTCCTTTTTCCAGCCATGATTCGCGCGCTTGCTGCCCGGTGTCAACTCGTTATGTTGGCTAGCGAGGCAGAAGCAGACGTCCAGAAAGGAATCAAGGGAGTAAAAAATAAAATAGCTACACGTAGTTTTAAAATTATTTTTGCACATGTTTACATTCATAAAATGGCCAAAAATGAACATTATAAGCGGATTTCTTGATCACTATAAACAAATTATTTAAACAGCATTTGTATAGAAATGATTCCGTCCCAAGCCTTTTGATCCATATAAGCGGTTGATTACTATATCCGTGACCACTATAAGCGGTTTCCACTGTATTTTAAAAAAAAAAAAAATATATATATATATTTTTTTTTTTTTTTTTTTTAATACCTTTAATGATAGGACACATGCAATTGATGCATTTCGCTGCAAGGGATGTTTGCAATATTTTTTTTTTATAGTTTTATAAAGCCAATGCACTTTTTTTTTTTTTTGTCTGTACTGATCATCCCTATTTTGTTATTTTAAGTTTTATAAATCCTATGCACTTTTTGTGATGAGTGTGTCCAGTAATAGTAATATTTGTGTCCAGTAATATTTGTTTTAATGGCAATACCTCCAAAAGTTGTTTCAATAAATACAGTAATGAATTGATTTGCTTTGAGTTATGTATCAATTGAAGACACTATCCAGATCATACACAGCCAGTCAGCCACTGGTAATGGCTGTATTTTATTTTATTTTTTTAAGTATGTTCAGTGAAAATATCGCAATAATTCAAGTATCGTGATGCATCGTGATAGTATCGCATCGTGGCATGTGAATCGTGATTCGAATCGAATCGTGACTTCTTTTCCAATACCCACCCCTACATGGCGGTACCGCGCCATCAGGCCAGCAGCCATCCTGTCCAGTCCTGGACCCTCCTGCACAGTCAGGACACTATTTAAGATTTGGCCCAGCTCGTTGCCCACAGAAGACACCCACAGGGCCGTTCCTTTGCTGTGTCCTGCCAGCTTCTTTGTGATCTACAATTAAAAATGTGATGTTAAATCTCAGTTTGTCTTGTCATTAGAAACCACTGTATGCCACAGATTTCATTGCATTTTTTATGCACTTTATACAATAAACATTTCACAAATAATTAGAATTAAACAAGTTTAGTTGTTTGTGAAATTAGAAAAAATGAGTGTGATCTACCAAACCTTTTTAAATTAGTGTATTTAATACTCTCACATTACAAAGTAGTTTTTCTAGGAGCATATGATAATTATAATTGTTATTATCATTACATTATTACTCACCTTTTTGGTGGAGTCCAACTTTAAGATGGTGCCCAAGGTGGATGTGATGCTGGCCTATGCGTGACAGGATGTCTCTGCCATACACAGACAGCAACCAGCGAGCAGTGGGGACGTCAGCGGGCTCTGGGGGCTCCTGGCTAGTGATGTTACCTCCAACACGCACGGTAGGATGGTAGGAAATAAGATCTTCTAATCTGTAGCCCCCCGGGAGAGAACGGCAAAACCAAAGAAAAATGTGTCTGACATGACAAGTTTAAGTAGATAATAAAGGAAGCAGAAACTGAAAGGCCACAAATATCTGATAGCAAGGCATCTCTAAAAGAGAGATGGTTCGAATCCCCATAACTTGGGTTTGACACCTTCCACACTTTGGAGTGACTGAGCTTCCGAGTGGGCTTTCTGCAGCCCCAACAGAGCAATCGGAGCCACCTGAGCCCAGCAAGTTTCCAGCTGTAACTGAGGTAAAGTTCTATAAACACCAGATCAAAACACCTGCCCCGTGTGAGGGTCGAACTCACAACCTTCAGATTATGAGACTGACGCGCTGCCTACTGCGCCAACGAGGCCTGTAAATCATAAACATGCATGTATTGTCAGCCTACGCTCACTTTCCCACACCCATTCATTGGTCCTGCAGACTTTGCTAAAAGTATGTGATGACATGGCTTATTGAGCACATAGCTACTTGTTCAAAAGACCTGTTGTCTGGACTAGAGGTTAAACAATCAACTCACAAGTTTCTTTATCTGGCTTTCATTTAAGCCTTGCCATCCACTCCACATATCCCATACCTTTATGGCTCTTTGGCTTGGAGCTCATCTGAAGATAACATTAGAAAAGAGGAGAATCAAACATAATAAAGTATTTATACACTTTATACAGTTAACAATTGGTATGACATGAAAGCATTAAAAAAATCAATATCAATAATATTTCTATACCAACAATAATTACAGTCAATTACTTATCTATTTAGTCATAACAGGGGACTTGAATGTGCATGTGGATGTAGCCCATAACAAGCAAGCTAAAGAGCTCACTGCTGTCCTTGAAATGTTTGATCTAACTCAGCATGTGACTGAGCCCACCCACAACAGAGGGCACACTCTAGATGTGCTCATTTCAAGGGGTGTTGTTATTTCAAACGTGGATGTCGTCGATGTTGCTTTATCTGATCATTTCTGTGTTTTCTTCGACCTATCTACTTTACCCAAACCAGCAGCTGGGTCTGCGGTTGTTCGGGGAAGACTCATAAATGACAGAACAGGGACACAGTTTATGCAAATTATTAGGTTTGAGAACACCCCGTGTTCTGATGTTGATGATCTGTTGAACTCTTACACATCAAGTCTCTTAAATGTTTTGGATACCATTGCTCCTGTCAAGGTTAGAATGGTTAAAAGTAGGCAAAGGGCGCCATGGAGGAAAGAAGAGTCGGTCAGGGCACAGAAAAGGGAGTGCCGGAGAGCCGAACGGAAGTGGCGCAAGTCAAAGCTCCAGGTTCATTATGAGACTTACAAAGAAAAGCTATGCGTGTTAAACCAGACTTTGCGTAGAACAAGGGAGAGTTATTTTTCTGAAATCATCAAAAACTGCAGTAACAACTCTTGTGTCCTGTTTGCTACAGTAAACAGATTAACAAACCCTCCAGTTTCACTGCCTTTAGAACTCATTTCTACATCCAAATGTAATGAGTTTGCAATATTCTTTAATGACAAAGTTCAAGGCATTAAAAATGCAATAATTTCCACAACACAAATAACTACTCTGCAGCCAGCTAGACACCTAGAGCTGACACATTTCACACCTGTTACTGACAAAACAGTCGAAGAAACCATCTGCAGTCTGAGTTCATCAACGTGCTGCCTTGATGAGTTGCCCACTAGATTCCTAAAGTCTGTGCTGAGCAGTTTGTTACCACAACTCGCTCATCTAGTCAACATCTCACTCCAGACTGGAACATTTCCAAAGGCCTTAAAAACTGCTGTCATTAAGCCCCTTCTAAAGAAGAGCAATCTTGATGCCACAGTACTGAACAACTACCGGCCCATATCAAACCTGCCATTCTTAGGCAAAGTCCTAGAAAAAGTTGTATACCAACAGCTTAGTGACTTTCTCCTGTCTAACAATGCTTTTGATACTTTCCAATCAGGCTTTAGGCCCCACCACAGCACTGAGACAGCTCAGGTCAAGGTGACAAATGACATCCGCCTGAACACAGATGCAAGTAAAGTCACAGTCTTAGTTCTGCTGGACCTGAGTGCTGCCTTTGACACAGTTGACCATGCGATCTTATTACAGAGGTTAGAAGACTGGGTGGGAATCTCTGGTCGTGCTTTAAACTGGTTCAAGTCCTATCTGGAGGACAGGAAGTATTTTGTTGAAATTGGTAACTGTGTCTCAGACCAAATGGCTATGACCTGTGGGGTTCCCCAGGGGTCAATCCTGGGACCCGTATTGTTCAATCTGTACATGCTTCCACTAGGCCAGCTAATACGCAGCTATAATGTGTCCTACCACCACTATGCAGATGACACTCAGATCTACGTGTCACTGACAGCAGGAGAACACGGGCCTGTAGATACATAGTGTCGCTGCATCGAACAGATCAGTGTGTGGATGCAAAACAATTTTCTCCAGCTAAACTCAGACTAAACTGAAATTATTGTCTGTGGCCCACAGAAACAAAGAGAAAGTGTTATCAGTCACCTTGAGACCATATTAGTCCAGTGCTCAGGTCTCTGCACTGGCTTCCTGTTGCTCAGAGAATAGACTTTAAAACAGCTCTGCTTGTGTACAAGTCTCTTCATGGTCAAGCGTCAAAGTACATCTCTGACACGTTAAAGCCACATGAACCAACTCGGGTTCTGAGAACCTCAGGGAGGGGTCTCCTGCTGGTGCCCAGAGTCAGGACTAAACAAGGTGAGGCTGCGTTTCAGTTTTATGCCCCTAAAATCTGGAACAGTCTTCCAGAAGATGTGAGACAGGCCTCCACTCTGACAATGTTTAAATCCAGGCTGAAAACAGTTCTATTTAGCTGTGCATATGGCAACTGAAAGTATTTTATCTGCACTTTTCACTTTTAAATTAATTAATTAATTATTATTTATTCATTTATTTTTATTTATTTTTAATAATTTTATTGCCTTGTTGTGATTTTATGTTGCTGTGAAGCACTATCTATCTATCTATCTATCTATCTATCTATCTATCTATCTATCTATCTATCTATCTATCTATCTATCTATCTATCTATCTATCTATCTATCTATCTATTGACATTTTAAATTAAAAGGTTATTACTATGCTATAAAGTTAAATGTGTCATTATAGTTTGCTCACAGAACGTGACATCATAATAACACTATTTTATTTAATCTATGGTATATTATTTTTAGCTGTTTAGCTTTATTAATACAACGTTTGTTTGAATGGAAGGATATATAAGAAACAATATAACTTGATTATGGAAGTGTGGCAATCAAATAAGTGGACGGTAAGAAATAAGATCTCTTAAATAACTGTAGCCACATTTTCGGGGGACATTTACAGAACAAAGAAAAGAAAATGTGGCTGATTTGAGCAGTTTCAGTAGATGATAAAGGAAGCAGAAACTGAAAGATGATGAAGATCTGATTCCTAGGCTTTTCCAAAAGAGAGATGGTTACAGTCCCCCCTACCTTGTCTGCGACACTTTCCGAGTGGGCTTTCTGTAGCTCCAACAGAGAGCAGTCAGAGCCACTTTTGCCCAACAACTTTCCAGCTTCATGAAACCATGAAAGGCTATAAAACGCCACATCAAAACACGTGCCCCGTGTGAGGCTCGAACTCACGACCTTCAGATTATGAGACTGACGCGCTGCCTACTGCGCCAACGAGGCCTGAAAAGCACATAGTTGCAGGTATTCCCATCTTAGAATCACTATTTCAGATCGACTCGTTTGTCCTGTAGACTTTGCTAAGATTTTGGTGAAGATTGTGTTTTAATCCTATTGTTTGTGGAGAGTCCAGAAGCTTATTCCACTACACCAGCTCAATGTGCGTATGCACACATTGATTCCGTCTTGGTTTGACCCAAGTGAATTCACACAAGTGTCAGCAGCAGGTTGCCGAAGATGTCTATTTTTCACAGACAGGATGCAGGCAATGTGTGAATAGGACTAGCCAAAAGCTTAAATCCTTGAGTTTGTGTGATAAAAAACATGAGGTGCATCCCATATTTCTCCATATCAAGTCATTTAGTTTATATAGCATCTTTCAAAAGTATTCATCTCCACTTGGTGTTTTTCCTACTTGTTTGTGCTACAACAGTAGCTTTGCACATACTGTGTTTCTTTGCATCTTCTTGAGATTTTCTGCTGTATTGATTGTGTACAGCAGAATTGATTACCCACAGTATTGATTAGGTTTATATAATTTCCCCTCAGTGATTATTAAAATATTATTAATGCTTTTGCAAGTCACTATATAAAAAAGCGGTCTTGATATTAAAAAAAGCTTTGATGCATCTTATCATTTTGACAGAATATTCTACAATTCTCATTTACTTTTCACTTTAGATTCATTGCATTAGCAGTTTCTAAGTAGCTTTAAAGCTCATAAGCATTTCCTGGAATGGGTTATTTTTAGATATTTTTAAACTGTATTTCCTGGCACTTTACATTCGACTAAATCCTGTAATTATAACCCTGAACACCGATCAGTGTACCGATGCATGTCCTATCAGCACCTGTTTTTTCTGGTCAGAACACTTCTGATGCACCTTTTATTGACAACAAATCCCCTTCCCTCCTTGGTCCTAATGAGAGTTATTACTTTTAAAATAGGTATTGTGAGCTTCAAGTGGCCTAAAGATGCTGAGTTTTATTGTGATCTGATCTTTGATCAGTCAGAGGTTGGAGTAAATCTGGTGCTTAACACAACACATCAGTTCTACAGCTTTGAGCAGTCTTTATTGTACCATCCAATTATTAAATCAAATTAACCAGTCATCTCCTTTATTACCAATATGTTGTCCATTGCTACATTATAGTTCCTTACCAGCACTAATAAAAAAAAAAAAAACATTGAGGTTTCATGCTACCGTGTTCCTCATATTGTTCATTTTAACCTTTGTTTCTTCTTAAAGGATTGGAATGTGTGTTTTGGCTGAAGAATGTAAGCAAACAAATCAACTGTATAAAGATTTATTTTATACTCTCTTAATACAATGAAAACAGACCAAGTTGTAAAAAGGAAAATAAATAATCCTCCATCCGTCTTCTTTTCAGTCTGCTTGCATCACCACCTTCTGGTCCCCGTTCGGCACCTTTTTCTTCCCATTTTTCCTGGTGAGGGCAAAAAGAGAACATCAGAATCACCGGGAATTAAACAGACGAATTTGTCAGAGAGTGGGAGGAATTTTCAAATCATGTGAACGCGACTTTACATTTTAACATTAAGGATCATTTAGATGGCTGGTGGCCAAACGTCAGGGACAGTGTTTGAAAGTTATTGTACAGTGAAGAACACCCTCCTTACTTTTTTAACTCAATTCGATGCCAACGTCTGAGTCGCTTTCTTGCGTTTTTCTGTCTGTCCTTGTCTCTGAGCTCCATTCTTCGTCTTCCTTCCGTTTCCTCTCGTCTTCTTTTCCCCTTCCTGCTGTCCCGTCGCCGTCTGAGGCCCGTTCGCTCCTTTTTGCTCTCTACTTGGCGACTGCTTCTGTCCTTTTGTCTGCGCTTTGCCTTTCTTCTTCATCAGGAAGCGAGGAGTTGTGCAAATTGTGCTTCTCTTGGGGGGCCTCCTCTCAAGTCTCCGCTTTACTTTGCTGAAACACAAACATAACGTCCACACCAGGGTGATCCCAGCTTTGAATGACAATAAATAAAAGGGAAAGCCTCCGTTACCTGTGGATCTTCTTGAAGCCGATCATGTAGTCGGGCACAGGGCAGCCAGCTTGTTTTATGACGTTTGCAATGCTGTTCAAGTGAGATACACAAACATTCAGCATATTTCTCATCTGATAGTAGGGATGCAGAGGCAAAAAGTCTTTAACCTTTTCAACTGGTTTAACAACATGGACTTGGAAATAAAAGGTAAAAATGTTGGGAGGGTAACACTTTGTGTCCTCACTTTTTCCCTTTGTATGCTGCTTAAACTTCTTAACCCTCATACCTGATTTTAAACAACTTAATTTCTGAAAAGGGACATTTTTGTCCCATTTTAAAACGACCTAAAAACATCATATGTTAATGTTTTTTTCCGCTTTTTTTCCCCCGTAGATCTTTTATTCCACTTCAGTTCTGATCATAACTACCAAGCTTTCAATTATTTTCAAAAATGTAACCCTTTAAATACTGGTTTACATGATGTAAACGCCAATTTCTGTTAAAAAAAAAATTAAAAAAAAAAAAACACACACAAAAACTGCTATATTTTCAATATATAGAATGCAAAGTGGAATTGTGGAGCGGGGATAATTATGGTCTGGGATATGTCAATGATCAGCAACAACACTGATTTTTAATTTTTTTGCTATGTCTGATTTAAAAAAAAAAAAAAAAAACTCCTTAAAGGTAGGGTAGGAGATCCTGGATTTTGAGTCCAGCGAAGCTGCATTTTGAAAATACACCGGTAAAAAGTCCTAACCCTTTTCTTCACTTTCCCCCCGAAGGCACGCCTCTAGAGTACATGAACGCGCACGAGCACGAAGGTGCACGAGCGCTGTTCTGACAGCAAGCATCGATCCTTGGCGTATTTAGTATTTAGTATATGATAACTATACGTTTAATAATGCTAGGTGCTAGCCAAGCTGGCTCTAGTTTAGCTTCCTGCCAAGCTTCTGGACGCGTAATTTGTTCACGGAGCAGGGTACGCGCACAGGGGGGGAGCAGATTGTAGTTTGATAGACGGCATCAGAATCCAATCATCGTTAACGGTCCTTTCGGTATGATTGGATAGTGTTTTTCCTAGATTGTACGTTCTAGAGGCCACTAAAACTTTTCATTTTTGTGTTAAAACTTTTAATTAATTGGTTGCAATGGGGGTGTGAAGAGTATTTCAAGCAATATGTAAAAAAATGCTCCAGAAAAAGAACCCCTACCCTGCCTTTAATTTCTGAAAAGGGACATTTTTGTCCCCTTTTAAAACGACCTAAAAACATGTTAATATTTTTTTTCAGAAATCTTTTATTCTACTTCAGTTCTGATCATAAACTACCAAGTTTTCAATTATTTAAAAAAAAATTAACCCTTTAGATGCCAATTTGAACTTTTTAGCCCACATTTTAAGCCTTTAGGTGCCAGTGTTTTCAAAATATGGAATGCAAAGTGGAATTATTGAGTAGGGATAATTATGGTCCCTACTATACATACATACATTTTCATATATAAAATGAAAAATTGCATTGTATATGATGTGTGTTTCAAATTCGAAAAAATAGTCAAAAAATGCACAACTGGACCAAATATGATGAGTATCACTATTTCCAGTGTGAAATTAGAGGAGAAAGTACACCCCAAGTGGACAAAAATGTCCCCTATCAGGGATTAGGGTTAAATTTCTGCTCCTCTCTTGAGCACGACATGCACATTAACACCTGGCTGTGCCTGAATTTTGCCATTTGATGACCAGTCTGCCCCTCGATATAAACAAGCCGAACAGTCTGCTCTTCGTACCTGCGCAGCAGCGGCTTGTCGTTCTCTGTAAAGAGGGTGACGGCCTTCCCCTGGTGCCCGGCTCTGCCAGTACGACCTGCGGGACAAACACAGAGATACAGAAGGAAAGAGATGGGCAGAGGGTAAATACAGGGAAACATTACTGTGGCAGAGACTACGATATTCGTCTTTTCATTTTTATTGTGACAGAATCATCTGTCAGCAAGCAGGAAAAACAGTAATCGCTCAACTTCTCGTTCACTGTTCAGACTGACCAATTCGGTGGATGTACTCCACGGCGCTGGTGGGGAAGTCGTAATTGAGCACAAGGTTCACTCCTTTGAAGTCGATGCCTCTGGCGAGCAGAGCCGTGCAGATCAGGACCCAAATCTTACCGGAGCGAAAGCTGTTCACCACGTTGTCCCTCTGAAACAGACGAGCCACAGAGAAGGAGGCGTAAAGACTACGTAAACACGACGGCATTTCAGCAGCTTAAGCCAAGTTTTTTTTCCCCCCAGAAGTTGATTTAAAGACCTACTGGACGGATGGAGAAATTTAGGGGCACTTTGGTGTAAAAGGTGAAAGAAAGAGGAAACGCAAACAACAGTATCTTAACTTTCTTGTAACAACGCCTTAGACTGGCTGTAATCGCTCATATAGACACCCGCACGTTCTCTGACTTCGGTTGATCAGCTGCTCCTGAGTGTGCCGAGAACAAAGTGGAAGCTCAGAGGGGATCGTCATCTCATTTGTTTTTAATTCTCCTGTTCTCTCTGGTCATTTGACACTTTCTGAGATGTTAAAGTTGTGATTTTATGCATCTTAATGAGCTTTTGTTCATTTCATTTTTATGACTTTTACTTACTCTTCTGTACAGCACTTTTAAAGTGCCTTATAAACAAAGCACTAGTATCCTCATCCGATTAGATCTTTCTACTCTACGGTTTGTATTTCTTGCTCACACTAGAGTGAATTTCACATTCATCGTGTTGAAACAGTTTTAACTACAAAACAAACTTTTCATTAGAATTTCTACCATTTTTTTCTTAAATTTGTTCCTGATGTCTATTTAATGCCCCAGCTGTAGCTGCCAACTGTAACCAGCAACATTAACTAACCAGTGGGTAGGCATGTTCAGTGTACCGGTACTAAATTAGTTCCAGGGTACTGAGGCATTTAAATCAAATCAAATTTATTTATATAGCACATTTCATGTACAAAACAATTCAAAGTGCTTTACATAAAATAAAAGCATTGCAGCAGGGAGTGGAAGAAGCATTAAAAATACATAAAATAATATTAAGAGAACCAAATAAAATAATTTAAATGAATATAAAAACAAGCAACAGTCTAGATAAATTAAAAGATATTGTGCAGATATCATGCATAGACACATGAAAAAAGAAATGTAAAACGATACTATACTGCGCTTGGATGAGACCGGTACTTTAAAAAAAAAAAAAAAAAAAAATTATGTTGCCGCGGGATGTTTAAAGGGAAAATTAAAGCTGCATTGCAATTAGCTACCACTTTCTCTGGTTTAAAGAGCCTATTTATATTATTGTATTCATTTTAAAATTGTGTTGTCTGTGCATTAGAAAAGCCTGTCTTTGTGGTATTCTATTTCATTTACTGATGCATAGTTACAGTTCTAGATTTTCTATTAAAATAAAGTCAATAATGACATTTTTTGTGTTCTCTTTTTATTTGGAAAAGTATCAAAAAGTATCGAAATATATGTTGGTACCGGTATCGACACCAAAATGTTGGTATCGTGACAACATGAAGATGGGCTACAGTGAAAAAAAGGAATGTTGTTTGTTCCGCTCGCCTTGTGCTCGTCTTTGGCATTTTCATTACTTGAATGGAAAATGAATGTTTAAGATATATTAGGGCATTATTTTTTTTGAAATTTTACTCTTAATTGGGGAAGACCGGAGTGCGTGACTGGTTTCTTCGAGTACCTGCTGCTGCGTGCGCTCTGCATGGATCACATCCACGTTGATTCCTTCGTACACCAACTCGTGGAAGAGCTCCCGCGCTCGCTCTATAGACTGAACAAACACCAGCATGGGAGGCATAAAACCCTGAAACACCGGAAGGAGAACACCCTTTTAACCAACCTCAAAATGCTTAATAATTAAAAAAAATAATACTCTCATCTCTCTGGTGTGTGCATACTTTTTTGATGATGTCCCTCATGGCAACCAGCTTGCCATTCTCCGTCCCAACAAAAAGCAGCTCCTGCTCCACCGTCTCCACCGCTGCATTTCTGAGCAAATCAGTTTAGTTTGTTTTTTTAATATGAGGAGAGGAAATTTAAATTAATCTAAAATCCACAGGAGTAAGCAGTTCCACGGGATGGGCGTTACCTGTGTCCAATGTTGACAGAAACCAGGTTGTCGAGGTTCAGGCGGCACCACTGCTCTACCTCTGACGTGCACGTGGCGCTGAAGAAAGCCCTGCGCACCTTTGGACTGGAGCAGGCGAGAAAAATCGTAGCCAGCTGCTCCCTGAAGCCAGACTTACCGTCTTCAAAAAGCTTATCGGACTCATCGACAACCAGCCACTCCACACTGAGCAACAACAACAACAACAACAACAACAACAGTTAAAAGTGGAGCAGAGGTGGAATGACCTGCAACAAATGTCTCCTGTTAAACGGAACAGACTACGAAAACAAAACTGTCAGATGTTACACCTGCTTAAGTCAATAGCTGGAGGATCCTGGTTGAGAAGGAAGATGAGTCTGTTTGGAGTACTGACGAGTACATCTGCACACAGAAATGCAGGATTAAAGAGTGAGCAAAGGCAATACCGTTTCATGCCCGCCCCCCCCCAAAAAAATAAAAACATCTGCTACATCTTACCGTATTTTTTGTTTGACTGCGGTCCATATTTCTTGGCAGCGAGGGAAGCTTTATCTATGATGTGAACTCTGAAGCCGACTCCCTCTGACAGGCGGAGCAGCTCTCTGTAGGTCTGAACACAACAAAACCGATCACACGATGGTGAAAGCAAACGATAAGACCACAAACAAGATAAAACTTCCGCTTAACTTCGAGCTGTAAACAGGATCGACAGGCTCGTGTTTCAGGTCTCTTCACAGTCATGGAAACGATAGTTTTTAAGAAATGTGCTCATTTGCAGAGTTATAATCAGTGAGTTTTGAAGGTCTTAACCCATTTAGGCCTAAAACGCCTGGAAAAGAATGCCTGTAAAACCTATGGGCGATTTCAGAAAGACCCCCTAAAACCTGAAGTTTTTCTGGAAATTCAGCAATTGTGTCAACGCCTACTAAATGATTGATTTCTCAGCCTCTGTAGCAGATAGAAACAAAATTCAAAAAGTATTTGAGAGCTTACACCTGTGGCTTTCTTTGGAAATTGAGTTAATTTACATACACCTTCACGAAAATAGAAAATGTGAAAAGTAAAGTGCAGGAACAGCACTATTTTCAATAAAAAAACAGTAATAAAATAAAATAAAAAGTAAAGTGCAGGAACAGCGCTATTTTCAATTAGAAAACAATAATAAAATAAAATTTAATTTAATTTTATATTTAAATGATTTATTTATCTATTTATTTTATCGCCAGTAATCTCTTCGTACTGGCAGCACAAGGAGTCCATACACATTCCAATAAACGTTTTCATCTCCGGCACAGTTACGTGGGACCACCTTGCCATCTTTGCTCGAGCTGGAGTCTGAAGTACCTGCTCACTGTATCTATTCGTCTCGGAAACGAGATGCGCCCAAAGCTCCTCAGAAAATATGATTACATGCCTGCAACGGTGTGGCATCCGCAGGTAAACCGACTTTCAACCCTTCAAAATCATCCTTGTCGTTATCGTCATCTTCAAACATATGTGCTGGCCATAAATCTCGATGAATTGGGTCAGCACGTTCATCAGCATCAATGATGCGCCATCATCAAAGCCAAGAAACTCCTCAAAATCGCTACCGTCTGAAATGTCTTCCCACTGAAAGTCCTCCATGCTTGTTCAATGTAACTTAACTTCAAAACAATGACACGAGGAACATGACGACACTCTCACGTGTCTATTATAATGCATTTCATTGGCACAGAGGTCAATAATTGGTGCAAAACAACCTTATACAGGAAAAAAGGCGTGTACGCTTTCCCGGCCTTAAAGGTAGAATAACGCAACAGCGCCCCCGGCTTTAAAGGTAGAAATGCGGCAATGCTTTCCCGGCCTCAATGGGTTAAAGACAATAATAAAATAAAATCCTAAACGACATTAGAATCGCGTGCACGTGTGTGTCATGGCGTACCTGGCTGGCCAGTTCTCTGGTGGGGGAGATGATAACGGCCCGGAAGCCCAGATTGGCCGGCTGCTGCAGGCGGGCGAGCAGCGGGAGACAAAACGCCAACGTTTTTCCGGACCCGGTGGGAGCGCAGGCCAGAAGCTCTCGACTCTGAAAGGGGAAACCGGACTCGTCAAGACGTCCTCTCGATCCGTTGCACCGTTCATCAGCCAGCAAATGAGAGCGTGTACTCACGTGCATCATGAGCGGTATCGCCTGCATCTGGATCGCCGTCGGCGAGTTCTGCCCAGCGTCTCTGAGGTTCTGAAGGATGCGCGGGTTCAGATGGTACTCGGACTGCAGCTCCTCGAATGTACACACGGGGTCGGGCATGTCGCAGCCGTGCACATTTATGCGGTGTTGAGATCTAATACGATTCACCTTGAAATCAAACCAAGAGAAACAGATTTTAATGATAAATCTAGAGAACAAAGTTACAGCTGGAGATGGTGCAAACAGAAAATAAAATAAAAATTAGTAGTTTGTTGTCCTTCAACTGAGAGACACCTGGTTCAATCAACGGACTTAAATAGCAGCAGATAAAACCGCTGATGTCTTTGAGTTTCTGTGAAGACCTTTTCTTGATGAAGATGTTTCAGCCTCTTCAGCGAGGAGGATTTTTCCTTCCCTTCCCCCTGTTGACTTTGGATCTTTCTCTCCGATGAGGATGTCCAAGCGATGCCACCTCGCTGCGTCTTGTTCAGTGAGCCGTCACCACCTGGAGTCAAACAAACAGGAAATGGAAAGTTTGTGCCGGCCTGAAGATCTATATCCATAAAATTATGTACAAAATACATTGTCGTGACAACTCTCAAACTGGGAACACGGGAACAAAAAAAACCCAAAGAAAAATTACTTTAACAAATGAAATGCAAACCAAAACCCTCTTTCAAACATCTTTGGAATAATATGTTACCACACAAGAGCTATAACTCAGCATCACTTTCACTGCTTAAAGCACAGATTCATTGTTCATTCATGGTTGAGTCCGATGCTGTCTTTCCACAATTGTTTGAATATGGTTCCTAAAAGGAGCAAGTCCACACATATCAGACTGGGAATACACCGATAAAACTAAATACAACTGAACATTTGAAAATGAGTCGAGAAGCAAACACTGACCTTCCTCACCCGTCTGGTTCCTTTTCCTCTTTTTCCTCTTGCGTTTCACGTCTGTCTCTTCTTCTTCAGTCCTTTTGCCTCCTGCTTCAGAGTCTTCACTATTACCCATATCCTCGTCTTCTTCTCGTCGTTCCTCCTCATCCTGGGTCCAGCTTTGGGCTCGATTGGCTGCTCCTGTGCCAAAATAGTCGATCACACAGAGCGGGTTCGATGCAGTTTCCCCTCCCTGAGACCTGGCAGCCTTTAAATGAGACAGCAGAAAAACTACGTGGATGAGCTTATTCCATTATTACTCCAACAATTTGTCAGAGAATGCCACCCCACGCCCAAAAAGCATAATACAAAAACGCTGCAGTGTAGCACAAATGAGGGTTAGCCAACATGCAATGTAGCAATGGCTCATGCATCGGTAGCATGTAGCAGCACTATTTCCACCCAGCGTTTTATCTGCCACGGATATCAAGGTTACCTTAAACCGAGCGGCATCATGACCGAATCTCTTCAAGTCGAATTTAGCTCCGGCTCCAAGTTTTCGAAACAACTCAAAGGCGTCCATTACGGAGGCAGCAGCAGTAGCAACAGCGTGGTGGGTCCGGATCCACGCAGCACCTATCAACATCCGGGTCATCCACCGCTGACTTCCGCTGCCCCCTACCGGCCGCTCAATAGTAACGCAACCTAACTTTTGAATGTTTCATTAAAAAAAATTTTTGTCACCTTAAATAAAGACACGTACGGAAGAGTATTAGGGCCAGGCATAATAAAAAATAATAATATTTGGCCTGTCGAGATTAAAGTCAACATGTCGAGAATAAAGTCAACGTGTCGAGAATAAAGTCGAAATGTCTTAATCTCGTTATGTCGACTTTATTCTCGACACGTCGACTTTATTCTCGACACGTCGACTTTATTCTCGACACGTCGACTTTATTCTCGACACGTCGACTTTATTCTCGACATTTCGACTTTAATCTCGACATTTCGACTTTATTCTCGACACTTCGACTTTAATCTCGACACTTCGACTTTATTCTCAACATTTCGACTTTATTTTTCGACTTTATTCTCGACATTTCGACTTTAATCTCGACATTTCGACTTTATTCTCGACATTTCGACTTTAATCTCGACATTTCGACTTTATTCTCGACACGTCGACTTTAATCTCGACACTTCGACTTTATTCTCGACACGTCGACTTTAATCTCGACACGTCGACTTTATTCTCGACACTTCGACTTTATTCTCGACACTTCGACTTTATTCTCGACATTTCGACTTTAATCTCGACAGGCAAAATATAAATATTTTTTCTTATGCCTGGCCCTAATACTCTTCCGTAGACACGAGACGAGTAAATGACAGTAATTTTAAAAACAGAATATTGTACTAAAATCAGTATCGAAGAAGTTAAAGATAAGAGCCAGTAGATTTCAATTTAATGATTAATAAAAATTTTAAAAAAGCAGCAATGCAGCTTGTGTTACACATGTACTGAATGAACAAAAAAAAAAAACACCATTCGTTTTCATTTCATGTTTACATCTAAATATTTGTAACAACTTCTGCTCTGAATCAAGAAAATAACTCGTCTCTACAATTATTCTACTGAAAATGATACTGTGTGAACATATCGTGAAAGCATCATCTTCCCCGCTTTGTTTTCTTTCCAAAACACTGAACGCTGCTGCTGTGTAAAAAGAGTACGGTTGCACTTATAAAGCAGAAATACAGAAATGTGGCAACTTTATAACCACGATTGAACGCAGGAACTTGATAATTTTGTACCTCACTTAGATCCAGGCTGAAATATCAACGTGATAAATGCGATGTAACAGTTTGAAATCAGTCATTTTCAAGGTTTACTTCCAGGTTACACTTGTGCAGAGCTGTTAAAGGCACTTGGCTTGTCGGTGCAAGAACTTGCCAGAGTTCTTCTAGATCTAATCTAGTTTGTGCATATAAACAGAAAACGACTCCATCAAGTTGAGCTGATGGATCTACAGGCCTCGTTGTTGCACATAGCTCTATACCATCAATGAAATTAGAGATGCCCCTCTAATGGTATTGCACGATGAAAAGGAATCTTAACAGCTAAAATGTTTTTTTTTGCATAATAATGTATTTTATTTGAGATACCTAATGAAAACTGCATCTCATTGTACAAATTTCAAGAAGTGTCATGATACAGAGGGACCTTTACATTCTTCACTTTTAGAAGAGTCAGGAAAAACAATATTGATACAGGAAAAAAAATAGATAAATTAAGTGTTTTTTCATTTAATTTAAGATCAAAGAAATTCTCAAAAGCCATAAAAAAAAGAAAGAACGAATGTCCAGTCTGTCAGTTATTGTTGACGTGGAACAATGGATAGGCATCATGACTGAAATAAATATATCAAAATGTGTTTCACATATACACTATATTGCCAAAAGTAATCACTCGCCCATCCAAATATTTAAATTCAGACCGCTTCTACAAACATTTGTGAAAGAAAGGGTCGCTCTCAGGAGCTCAGTGAATTCCAGCGTGGCACCGTGATAGGTGCAACAAGTCCAGTGGTGAAATGTCCTCGCTACTAAATATTCCACAGTCAGCAGTCAGTGGTATTATAACAAAGTGGAAGCTATTCGGAACGACAGCAACTCAGTGGAGACGCATTCTCTGGAGTGACGAATCACGCTCCTCCATCTGGCAATCTGATGGACAACTCTGGGTTTTGCGGTTGCCAGGAGAACGGTACTTCTCTGACTACATGTGCCAAGTGTAAAGTTTGGTGGAGGAGGGATTATGGTGTGGGGTTGTTTTTCACGAGCAGGGCTCGGCTCCTTAGTTCCAGTGAAAGGAACTCTGAATGCTTCAGCATACCAAGAGATTTTGGACAATTTCATGCTCCCAACTTTGTGGAAACAGTTTGGGGATGGCCCCTTCCTGCTCCAACATAACTGCGCACCAGTGCACAAAGTAAGGTCCATAAAGACATGGATGAGCGAGTTTGGTGTGAAAGAACTTGACTGATCTGCACAGAGACCTAACCTCAACCCGATAGAACACCTTAAGGATGAAATAGAGCGGAGACTGCGAGCCAGGCCTTCTCGTCCAATATCAGTGTCTGAACTCACATTTGCGCTTCTGGAAGAATGGTTAAAAATTCCCATGAACACTCCTAAAGCTTGTGGAAAGCTCGGCCAGAAGAGTTGAAGCTGTTATAGCGGCTAAATGTGGGACGTCATATTAAACCCTATGGATTAAGAATGGGATGTCACTTAAATTAATGTGTGTAACAGCAGGTGAGTGAATACTTTTGGCAATATAGTGTATATCATGTTTAATTATTTCTTAATTTATAAGCGATCACAGAGCTCGTCAACCGCGTCTTTGTGTTTCTGCTCCGACTGTCTGATCTATCATGATCTCAGTTTTTTTTTTCTTCCAAACAGAATCCTGAAACTGCAGATGTGCTTCTTCAGGACTCTTCACATATCTTTAACAAATCTTCCAGGAAATGAACGACCTCGTCCTTTCCTTCCTCTCCTTTCGCTTCCTCCCCTTCAGGCTTCAGCCCCTTCAGTCTGGTCAGAGTCTGCTCAAGTCCAGCAATCCTTTGCTGAGGGTGGCAACTGCCCCCCACCGAGTCTCTTTCTTCATCTGCCTCTTCTCCTCCTCCTCCTTCCTCTGCTCTAAGGTACTTGATAATATGCTCTTTGATGCTCCTTCCTTCTTCACTCGCTAGCGAAGCCCCGAGGTCCGGCATGTCCTGCGATTCGCTGACGGCGAGCAGGTGCAGGAGAGCTTGTGAGAGCGTGTGTCGCAGGCTGGCACTGTAGCGGTACTCCAGGAAGTCGTTTGTGTCTTCGCTGTTCTCAAGCGCTGTGGCCAGTGAATGCCACACACAGGCGAACCGCTTTGTGTCCCCGTAGCAACTGCGAGAGGCGGGAACCGCCAGGGCGGCGGCGGATTTGATCCGGACTTTAAAGTTCTTACAGGAAGTGACAACTTGGCAGAGGGCAGAGAATGCGTCGTGAGACCATGGAGCTGACACTGGTAGAAAGACACAGAAGCTTAATGTCAAATTTGACACAAACGCAACATTCATTAAAAAAAAATTTAAGTCAGGCAGAGCTGGAAGCAAACCCTCATTTAGACAAACATTAAGAAAGAGAAGCCTCTTGGGTGTTATAGTCTGAGAAAAGTTATCACGCAGATGAAAGCTCTCGGAATAAATACTTACCGAGGGGCAAGGCGGGGTTTCTGAAAGCGTTTCCCAGTGCATAACAGGCGTTCCACCTGACCTTCATCGTAGCTTCTGCCTCGACAGTTTTAACCAGAGCACGAACGGCGTCTTCCAGAGGGCGCTGGAATACCGACCGGGTCATCTGACTCTGACGCAGGAAGTGAAGCAGATTTCCAAGCGCTCTCACTGCATTACACTTGACCTGCAGGGTTAAAGGAAGGAAGGAAGGAAGGAAGGAAGGAACCGTGTTCATTGGGATTACTTCACTCATAAAACATACACAATAGGTTTCCATCCATGCAGGTCGCACTGCCTTGTTTATTATTTTGTTTTACCATCCAGAAGCTTTGGAAATAACTCCTCTTGTGTCTGAAAGTATGGATATTCTCACCCTGTCTTTGTCAGCTGATGCTTTGGTGGCTGCCTGCAACATCTTGAGCAGAAGCATGTCTGACAACTCTTCTTGGAAATCCACACCGATGCTCTGCCTGATTAAAGAGAGCGAAGATAAAAACGGATTACAGACAATAAATCACTTTAAAAGAGGCTACGGTCAGTCGTGAAAGTCAGCAAAACCTTTAGAATATTTATATCTCTGCACAAAAGCAACCTAAATGTCATCAGATCTTCTCACAGATCCTTGAAGTAGAAGACGAAAAAAAAACCTTTTTAAACAAACGAGACAAACTATTATAGCTGGTGATTTATGGGGGTAAATGATCCCATGCTATACATCGGACAAGTCGTCAATCGATCGTAATGAAGAACAACAACAAACACGAGCTCCAAAAAGAAAGGCCCCAGTGGAGATTTGAAAAACTAACACAATTATTGCTCTTTGATGACCGAGACACAGTCTTCCCCTCAGTTCCAGTAAAGTGTTGTATAATAACCATAGGGGAGCAGTTACAGTGAGGAAGCTCACTCATCCAGAAATGATTAGTTGGGAGTTTTTGCTGAAAAAAGGGGAGGCACACAAATATTTCTCAATAGATACATTAACAAGTGCAGTAGTTATGTCTCATTTGTGCATGACTGCATTCATCTCCAGTAGACTCGATTACTGTAATGTTCTTTTAACTGGACTTCCCAAAAAGAGCATTAAACATCTGCAGCTCATCCAGAACGCTGCTGCTAGAGTTTTAACCCGGACTAAGAGATCTGAACACATCACAGCTGCTTTAAAATCTTTACTCTGGCTTCCAGTCAGTCACAGAATAGATTTTAAAAGCCTGCTGATGGTTTACAATCTGTGATCTGTTCAGAGAATATAAAGCCAGCAGAGCTCTGAGATCCAAGGACTCAGGTCAGCTGGTCCAGTCCAGAGTCCAGACTAAACATGGAGAAGCAGCATTTAGCTGTTATGCTGCAAACAAGTGGAACAAACTGCCAGTGGAGATTAAACTTTCACCAAATGGAGACATTTTTAAATCCAGGTTAAAGACATTTCTGTTCTCATGTGTCTATGTATGAAATATCTTTTAACTTATCTAGACTGTTGCCTGTTTTTAAATTCATTTAAATGATTTTTATTTGTTTCTCTTTATATTCTTTTATGTATTTTTAATGCTTCTTGCACTCCCTACTGCAATGCTTTTATTTTATGTAAAGCACTTTGAACTGTTTGTACATGAAATGTGCTATATAAATAAATTTGATTTGATTTGATTTGTTTATTTTGAGATTTCTTTTTATGTTCTACTCAGGATCTTTGTAAAAACATCAAGACTTTTAGGCCATTTCTGCAAAAAAAAAATACAGAGAATTCGGAGTTTTGATAATTTTTTTTACGTGGCAAAAGTTGGGCAGTATTATACAGGAACTTCTTTAAGAAATGTTAGATTTACTCCAGGTACAAATCACTTTATTCCACCCATTCACTCCGCCGTCTTACATATTAACGGTGAGCGTGTCCGTGAGGTTTCCGAGGGACCAGGCGGCTCTGGCTCGGACATTCGTCGATCGATCGTCCAGGGCGGCGAGAATAATGTTTGCGGTATCTGCCACAAACATCACATCCTGAGAAGAAAATCATCCAAGATGTGATCGCTCCAACTCGACAAAGATTCACTGCTCAGCGTAATCGTGGTTACTGGTTCGTGGTCCTACCTCTCTCAAACAGGGGAACAGTATGTAGACCCCCAAAGCTCTGACAGCAGCTATCTTCACCAGATAGTTATCAATGTAGGTCAGTCCCAGCAGCATGGTGATACACATCAGCTGCGTCTTGTCCTTAAAAATAGCATCAGGCATACAACCATGAGACTCGGTATTGGCTGGGCCAAACAGACAGCTGATCATCAAAGGGGAACTCACGGGCAGCTGGGCGAAGGCTTGCGGCAGGATGGAGGCGAGCGTGTCGCAGGCGCTCGCCTGCAGCGTGGGATGTTGTTCATTCTGCAGCGCTCCGTTCAGCGGCCCGCTCAACACCTGTGACCAAAACTGCACCACCTGCATTGTGTGCACAGAGTGTATGTGAAATTCAAGACAGAGACGTCAAATTACTATAAAACATTAGTTTAAAACAGGGTGCTTGCTCTTTTTCCAAATTAAAATTCCAGACCTTTTCCAGACTTTTTTAAAACTGATACTTTTTTTACCCCCCAAGACCTTAACTTTATGTACTTGTAACTTGTGTGCCTACTGCCTACTGCATTGGTTGAGATTGTACCAACTGTGTTTATTAGAAATGTTAATTTTTATAGGCTAGTATTCAATGAACAAATGCATTATTCACAGTAAATTATGCTTTTACTGATGAAAACGTTTCAAAACGTGAAAATCACAAGTACATGAGTTTCACATCAAACAAGTGTCACAAAAACTATCTATAAAAAATTCAGTCTCTTCACTCACATCTCATCCCGTTAGGCTAATACAGTACATGACCAGTTAGTAAAATTATAGTTTTATAGCCTACCTTCCTATTTCTCATTTCACAATGCCTTTGAGCATACTGTAAAATTCTACCATACATTTATTTTCCATGCTTTATTAAGACTTTCACACAAAATTCAAGACTTTTCAAGGTCTGGAAAACAGTGCTTCAAAATTCCATACTTATTAAGACTTTCAAGACTTGCGCAAGCACCCTGTTAAAAACAGATCAATCTTGGTGCAGTATGTGAAACATAGAAGTCTGTGCTTACTTGGTTCATGGAGACCCTCGAGCTCTCAGGAACATTGTTCTCTGCTCTGTACTGCAGGATTATTCCTGTACCAAACTCCTCTAGCAGCTGATGAAACATCGGAGACAGAGATGTTTGCGCTCGTGTCATTTTAATTGATATCAATGCTTACACATGCAGTATGGCGCATTACCTTTGCTCCATGCAGTTGGATGGAGGGGTCCGTCTCCCCAAGGCAGCGAGCACACACCTGCCCAATCTCATACAAACTTGCCTGAGTTAGAGAGAAGTAACCGCGCACCAGGTGAGACAGGACCTGCAAAAAAATTTAAAATAAAATAGAATAAAAAAAAGACATCTTAGAATTTCTGTTTTCAGCCATGATTTGCTGTTTTTAAATCACCCCTCACCTGTAGAGCTTCGAGGCGGACAGGAGACGGCTCTAAGGCCGCGTTGCTTCCTGCTCCCTCGCTGTCCGACTGGTCCTCTCTGGGCTGAGTCACCCGCGACACACAGAGCTGCAGCAGCCACGGCGGGGTTCTGTCCTCCTCCACCGGTGTGTGGGGAAGTGGGGGGGAGTGGGTGCGGGAGCTCAACTCGGAGGGTGTCGCTGGTGTCCGAGCGGGCGACCCCACCCCATTTCTCTGTCTCCAGCTGAGCGCGGTGTCCCGCGGCGTCAATGAGCCAGAGCCGCCGCTGTGGTCTGGCTGCTGAAGGAGAAGCTGCACCTCTGGGAGGGGCGCCTGAGTCGTCACTAGAGCCCCATACAGCTTCAGAACCGACACGCGCACATTCACATCTAAAGACAGAGCAGGGGTGCAATCAGAGGCAAACTTTACCGGCTTGCTCCCTTGGATCAGGCGACGGCATTTGAGTGAACTGACAACATACAGACCTCTAAATCACCACGTGCCCCTACAACATCCACATGGCTTAAAGACCTCATGATGTTTCTTAGTCTCGAAAAAATTAAATACAATATAAGAGGGGCTCCAGAGAAATTTGAGTTAAGCTGGAACTCGGCACTAGAATACATAAATAACTTAAAAACACTTGAAGATCCTTAAGCATTGATAGAGCATAATCTGACCCTACTATCTTACTCCCTGACCAACTTTTCTACTGTTTTTGTTTGTGTTTTTTTGGTGCTGCTGTCTCATATGTGTCCAGTTAGAGGATGTCTATATGTTTGTTTTTTTCCCCTCTTGATTGTATGTTGATTGGTAGTGTAAAGGACATATGTATATGCATCTCTGAAAGTAGCTTATTTAACCAAATTGTTACATACACGTTTTATTGTATGTAGTGAGGAGGACTGAAAGGGTTTGTTTGAAAGAAAAACAAGAAAATTGAAGCTTTCAATGTTAAATTGTAATTTTTATATGTGAAATCAATAAACATATCTTTCAAAAAAAAAAAAAAAAAAAAAAAAACAACATACAGACCTCTGTTGCGCACATAAGACCGGATCTGCTTCCAGAGAAGGGTGAGCAAGCCAGGTTTGAGACGGTGATAGGGAGCATTGCTCACCAAGTAGGCATGGCACTAACAGAGAGGGGAAAGGAGATGGTGGGATGTCAGTGATGGGCAACCGGCTAAATAGACAACACATCAACGACAGACCCACATTCATTCACAAATCAGTCGATATCAAGTACAAAGAGATGTAGCCTAAATGGGCAGTGTAGATTAAATACAGTCGTATAAAAATTAAAGTAGACACAATTCTAAAACAATACAAAATAAACTGCTTCTGGTTTCTGGTTTAGTTTTTGTTAAATAAACAGTGTCCCTGTGTAATATGACATGTGTTGCTATTCATCCAAGATTGGATTTCCCTACATTTTAGACCTAATGAAGACCAGACAGTTTATCTACATGTCCTAATACATATTTTTCCCCAACATGACTGTAGTTTGACAGAAAGTCCACGCTCGCTGGCTTCTCACACACACAGAAGTAAAAGCTTCCGTCACTGTACCTTTATGACCTGTGTGAGAGTTTGAGGGGAGGTCTCCGCTAGCAGAGCCAGACTGAGACCACAGTGCAGCTCTCTGATGGCAGTAGCCAGCGCGAAGGAGAAAGGCGTGTAAGATGTTCGAGGCGATGCTGTATCTTCAGCCACAGCCAGGAACTGACGGGAGCCATCCAATATGGCCGACAACACCTGAAGCGCACACAACCGCACCTCGAAGGGAGAGAAATGACAACAACATGTAACAAATGATCCAACGCATCCCTCACATCGAGGAGAATTACAACATGACTTAAGGGTATGTTGTACCTTTGGTGAAGGGTCTTTCAGAATAATCGTGAGGAGAGTAAGAGGCGCCGGTCTCCCAGTGGGGGAGTCAGGGATGAAAGAAGACCAGTATCCATACAGAGTCCTCTTCTCTACAGCTTTCACCACGGCTAACATACAGTGCAGCGCTCCCTGGCGCACACGCCCGTGGTTCAGTCTGAAAGGGCAAGAAAAGGCAGTTTACGGATGTTTTAAGGGATGGAAACAGGGGCATGACATGGATGAACATGGAAACATGTACAAGCCCATACGTACGTACTTGGGCGTAACTTTCTCTGTACCTTAATTTGCTTTGTGCGTTTCCCTCTATGTCAGAAAACTCTGAGTCAGAGCTGTTTAGCTTCCAAGACGGGTAAAGAAACAAGGCAGATGGTTTAGGCCCCTCGCCTCTGCCTCCTTCTCCTCCTCCTCCTCCTCTCTGAGGTGCAGGCACTGCCTCTTTATCCTCTTCCTCCCCATCATCTCCTCTGCTCTCCTCAGTTTTTGTCTTCTTCCCCTTTCCTTTGGATTTCCTCTTTTTATTCTTGAGAGAGACAAAATAACGTATCAATGATTTTGATGCGATTCCCATTACAAGTGAGACCAAGAAAAATGGAACCTGGTTTTACTTTTGAGGCTTTCCCTGGCCCTGTGGAATCCTTTGGTGGTTCAGAAGATTTTGATGGTTCGACAGGCTTCGGTCCAGGCAGACCCTCGTACTGTGGAAGGGGCGCCGGGTAAAGCACAGCTGGCCACGCAGCACCTACACCTGGAGCTCCCTGGAACATGAGCCTCTATGCAATGCACGAGCAGGACTTTAAATTAACTCATCACCAACACAAAGTGTTTGTCAAGCGAAAAAATAAATAAAAAAATCAAGAATTTGAAATGATTTTCTACCTTAAGGAGAGCCAGTACAGATCCAAGCTCTTCTCCTCCTCCAAATTTCCACTTCCCACCAGAGAGACAAAACTGAAGTCCCTTCAGCGCAGCGTGGACCACCTGCGCAGATGACACGAGGGCAAGTAGGTATCGTTAATCTACAAGTAATCTTTTTATTTTAATTAATTGAACTTTCAATTAAACACTCGGTACCATGCAGTAGAAAAGCTCGTCTGTGTTAGGGGGTTTAGGTGACTGCAGCGTTTTTAGGAAGACTCCGTAACAAATGCTTCTGTATTGATCATCCAGTGGCGGCTGACCCGGAATCCTGCAGAGAAAAAAAAACAAAACATCAAAAGACGGAGCACGTTGGGGATCGGAAATATAGAGAATATCTTTAACTGGGGATAAAAAGCAGTGCCCTCTTTATACACACATTTTTTCATTTGAATCTTATTATAACTGTTATCAATTTTACTTTTCGTATCTCAAATCGACATACAAACACAAAGTATGGCTGCTGGCTAACGTCAAAGAGCCTACCTGAGGCAGATGTTGGCCATGCAGGTGAGAGCAACACGACGCAGCTCCATATTAGGCTGAGATGGCGAGCTATACTGCAGGAGCACTCCGTCTTCATCCAGTAAGTCGCTGATATGCTGTGAATGAGGGGAATCTCAAAGTAAATGTTAAAAAAAAAGAGGCACATTACATCATCGCAAAGTGGATGTATGGATAATAACCTGGTGGCACTGGGGCCCATTCCCATATACTACTGTGGAGAGTGCCAAGAGGATATCCGAGTGTGTCCATGTACTGCATTTTTTCACCGCAGCAGCAGTATAGTTTACCAACACATCCAGTGTGTGTTCGTCCATTATCACCTTCAAAAAAAAGAGCAAGACAAATGCATTTGTTAGCGTATTTCAACTGATGATTATACAAAGAGTCCTCGACAGCTTGCAAAATGACGGAGAATAAGTTCTACTGCTGGTCGTTACCTTGAGCTGGTTGAGGAGATGATGCACCAGCTGGCAGAACTTGATGACTAAATGTTCTTGAGTTAGCGGCACAAGAGAGCTGGCGTGTTTAAGCAGGATGCACACATCCTGAAATGGAAAATTAGAGGCTCAGCATAACCCCTGAAGGCTTTCGCAGTAACAACAACAACAAAAAAAAGCCGTCTGGTTTATCCCAACGGGTATATTGGTTTAGTTTACTGAGGATAAGCTTTACGCAAATACAAAGATAAACACTTTGAGTTATTAATACCAGAACATACATTTTTATACATTTCACTTGACCTGCACCAAACAAACGTTCTGCCATCGCCTCTTTTCTTTGTCACGATCACCAAATACCACTTTCACCCACTCATCCACCGTCAGTGACTGCTTCTCTTCAGCATACTGTAACCAGTCTTTCTCCCGTACAGGTATCGGTGATGGTTTACGTTTACGTTTCCTTCAGCGGGTTTTTTCTTTACTTTGACGTCTTCACTGATGTAACAACATGTTTCCCTTTTCCAACACTTCCCCATTTGGTTTGTACTTGCACTGAACTTTAGACAAAGGTGACTGGGAACAGCCATCTTTTGACACTCCCAAGTTTAAGTTGAATTACCTTCTTGAAGGAGTTCTCTCGTCGTTTCCACTGACAGCTCAACTGCTGCTGTAAATCAGCCTGGTGTAATGGCGCTCTGAGCTCTGCGTTTTATCAATTATTTCGAGCCATTCGTTTTAGAAATGCATATTACAAGGCGATTCCATGACGTTTTCTTCTATTCGATCCAAAAAAATAATAATTACAGCAATTTCAGCTTTTTAGAGTTATGGTTTACAAAGGCAACATTTTTTCAGCTGTTTTAATTTAACAGGTATGTAGCTCAATATATCTGAGACATATTTGTGATATCATTATTGTCGTTATTCAAAGCAAGAAACAAAAGAACCGAATATAAAACAGTGCTGATCATTTTTGCCAAGGGTAGTAACAGGTCACAAGGTAGCTGCTAATTATTATGATGCTAGGTGGGGTTGCTTCCAAGTCGTTGTCATGGTATTCTGTGCTGTTGCCAAGGTAGCACAGAATAATTCTATAATTCTGTTTCAAACAGAAGCAGCAGAGGTATGTGGACACATAGCAGTCCAGTATTTATTCATGCCACATGTGGCAGCAGATCCAGAAGGAGCCCGTGATACAGTCTCGTAAACGCCCCTTATTTGAGAGTAAGCTGAACAATGACAACAGGAGCAAAATTAGCTATCCGTTACCTCTGGCCGGACGTTGATATTGGGGTCGAAGGTTTTGTTGTAGTTCTCCGACAGCAGCTGGTCAAAAAGCTGGTTGAGCTCATCTTTCAGCTGGCCCGTGTTCGGTCGCAGGGCTCGGAGCTTTGCGGCGCAGCGGGAAAACTGCTCCTCAGCCTCCGATAAGGAGTCGAGCTGCGAACCGTCCGCTGCCAGCGGAGTGAACGGGGCGGCTTCGGCGGACAGAGACACCGGGGGGAAAGAAGTAACATCACTACGTCCAAAAACCGGTGCTAATACTCTGAGAGGAGCCGCCATGTTTCCAAACTCCGGAAGTAGTTTTCCTCGTTAGATCTCTTTCCTCTTTCCCAAGCTCGACGTCCATCTGCGAGGCTCATCACTGCCCCCTTGCTGCGGAACTCGGAAATACAAACAGGGCTGTAATTGGAAAAGTTGTGCTTAAGTCCAGACTTCTGGATCAGTTCTTAAATGTTATTCTATGAGATATTTGGTTTTAATTAAGGGGATTAGCTCTGTTGAGCTTAAGAGTAACAGTAGCACCCACAAGTTATTCACGGTATAATAATATGATAAATATGGGTGCCTATTGTCAACGACCTCATTTAAATATGTAACCATGAGAATATCTTTAATGAAAGAAGATATTTTTTAAAAAGTTACTCTTGCCAACATGTAGCCTTTACAATTTGTTTAACTGCCCAAAATCAACTGGATGGTCTCTTTCATTTTCAAGCCATTGACTGAAAAAAAAAAACCTGCCATCCCACAAAAGGCAAAAAGTTCAATAACAATTAAGCAGAAAAAGTGAGTGAGATTAAAATATGCATCTTCTCATTGGAATCACTTTATTCAGTTGTGATATCAAATGCAAATCTGTCCTTGCTTTACTGCCGCAAGGAAAAAGCTGCTGCCATCCTTAAAGCATTCAAAGATAAAACAGGACGCTTGTGTTTTACTCGTTCATTTTCAGTGAATGACAAATTTTGGAGTAGTATTGTGAGCTTTTTTTTTTATTACCATCGACTTATTCTCCAAGGTCCTGAAACGTCCTACTTTAAACATCTTGATACGGTTCTAGAAATAGCTCATGTGAAGGCAATTTTTTGCCATGCGTCAGCTTAATTCATGATTAGAGGGCAATACTCTCGTTATGGTTGGTGTCCTGCGATTATATATCGAAAGGTTACGGCTGAACTTTTTGGTGGATTACACAAAAATTAACCTTGTGCATACAGACTGCAGTCCTTACGGTGCCCCGAATGATCACATTCCATCCAGGGAACCACGCTTGAAAGCCAAGATATAATTAATCCATGTAAAGCAAACGAGAAAGAGCGAACACAAACATTTTGAACCAATTTAATGTCTTAAAGTTGGTTTGTGCTCATCATGTTTGAAGTGGATTGAAAATATCACAATAGCAGACAGCAAACCAAGTTACATTCCAGAGAAATGCAGCAGCAACAATGTAAATATCCACAACTCAAGTGTAAACAGGAATGTTTAAGCACATACAAACCCCTAAATCTCTCAGCATGTCTTACTTAGCCTTTATTAAGTATAAGCAACAGTCCATCAGTTGTCACTGGAATTAAAAGGCATAAACAAAAACTCTGTTGCTTACTTTAATGCACTGAAAATAATTTATTTTACAACAGTCATGGGAAATAATCAACGAGTCTGCACGCATTTGTGCACAGCAAAAAACATCCAGAACTTATGAGGCATAACAAGAGTCTGTCAGATGTGCGAATGCGGACCGAGTGCGGCCGACAGACGCGGTTTCACATTAGCATTTTCTAAGAAGGATGGATCACCAGTCCAGACATGACAAGAGCACCGTCCACTGGTGCCGATGGTGTTACGGGTGGCACAAAGTGACTAAAGAAAGCGGGGGGGAAACCAGGAGGTAGGCATGTCTGTGGAAAGGTGGTACGGTGTGACGCGGACAGGAGTTTCAGCCGGACTTGAAGAGCAGAATGGCCACTTGACCCAGGTAGAAGTAGATGAAATGCTTCGTCTCATGCGTTACGTAGCTGCCAAAGTTCCTCCCGACAATGCAATGCCATGTGGGGTTGTACTTCTTGTCAAACTCCTGCAGGGGAAGAAGACAATCATTGACCAAAGGCCTTTGAACAGATTTCAATGCATTCTCACCACCAACATAAGAGATACAATACCTTTTTGACATAAGCAGCAATGTCCTTCTCGATGTTGTACTTCTCCATCGCCTGCATGGCACAGTCCACAGCGTCCTGCTGCATTTCATCAGACATATCTGCATTTTTGATCACCGCCTTCTTGTCAGACATGATGGCGTTCTGAGGACAAGAGAAACTCATTTAATAACACTTCCCCACACAAGTTGCAAGCAGTTAGCACCGAGGCTGACTTAAACCCATGACCACATCACAGCTGACAACACTTGCTTAAATAAATCGGAACCATTTGAATTTGGATTTGAGGATTTACATGGGGCTGGCACCACATCTAATGCGGTAGATGTGGACTGACAGGAGACCCGAATTTGACTGATCAGGTGTGCAAATGCCAAAATACTGCGAGTCTGACGCAAAAGGAGCATCCCACTACAGTCAAGTGCTTCAATGTTGAAATGTTTTCTCCAGCAGTAGCAGTAGCTGAGGCAGTCGGGCTTCCAAACGAGGCAACAAAAGAAAAAAAATAATAAAGAAAAGGATATAAGCAGCTTCTATGGGCAAATGGAGCAGCCTCGGGCGGCATTAGGAGCATGCAAGCAGCAAAGATCTTAGTCTCACCTGCGCACAAGCTGCTGTATCACACGCTGTAAAACACACACGGCTCCTCCAGGAGATTATTCTTACCGTTTCTACGCGAAGTTTCAATATGTAGAGGTGCACGTTTCGGTAGGCAGCACCGTTTTTGCTTCCTTTATGGATGGACGCGTGGAGTGTCTGCTCCGCCCTCCATGTCACACTCGCCGCGCGATTGGCTCCGGTGAAGCCTCCACCCTGGTGACGGAGGTTTTTCACTTGCGGACAGTGCCCGCATCTTATTTCCACCCAGAATGCACCATTCTCACCCATTGTCTCCCATCCCTAACCCCCCTCTTTGGACCAGGGCGTGATCGACGCAGCTGATCAGGTGGATTGATATTTGATAGCATCGATCTGTAGAATTTCGGGAGTTTGCAGCTCATCCCGGTCGAGAGCAAATTTTAGAGGAGGCCATGTGAAGAAACTGTATATCTGAAGCGGTATTCCACGCGTGGAAGCTAAATGGAGTGCAACCCACACCAACATCATGCAAGAATAATGATTATTATAAAATTGGTGAATCCACAACAGAGCAACCTTTATATACACTTTTTTTTTTTTTAAATTAATCCACCAAAGATTTTTTCTCATTGCACAAAATCTTTAAAGAAGCATGAAGGAAAAAAATTAGAAAGATAAATATGATATGTAGCTTTCCTGTTTTCTAAAGATTTAACAACACTGTGTAATAATTCGCGTTTTTAAGATTGCTAAAGTCGCCAAGTGTGTGCAGTTCTGCTGCTCTGAGGATGAGAGGCCGTTGATCAGTGGCAGACTGATGTGGTTATTGCTGTTATCATCATTATTAGCTGGAGTTTCCCAAAGGTCACTCAGGCACAAGGGACAAGAATGAGGAAACCTAATGAATCTCAGAAATATCCAATGTCCTTTTTTCACAGAGACCAAATCCGCTCAAAGGACGTTTTGCACGATCATTTCTTTGGTTAAACTGAGAACAAATTGAGGATATTTGCACAAAAGGTGCGATGCAGATTCTAAATTGTCAACTCAGTCACATATCTTCAATCAACAAGCAAAACCTTGCTCGAAAGTAAATGAAAAAACAAACTCAGTAGCAGTGCGGCTTCACTGAAAAACAGAAATGTCAGCTACTTGATGCAAATGTGAGTAAAATCTGAGAAATGAAATTACACGTTGCACACGATTCTGTTTCCACGTACCGTCACGTCGACCACGGGTGGCTTTGAACTCTTTTGAATAACTTATTAACATTAAAGATGAGATTATCAGGTTTTCTTTTATCACTGCATGGGCTGTCTTTGTTTATCAAACAAAGATGATTAGGGTTAATTATGTCAACACACAAATATATGGTGTCTCACAGCTGTTCAGTCAACAAGACTTAAGTTTGGTTGAGTGGTGCCCACCCGTGGGTTTACCTGGAAAAATCTGATTGGATTGTATTTGCACTGCAGATGAGTGATGAAGAAAAAGAAAAGTGCCCTGATGTTACGGATGAAAGATTTCGTTGATTCAATCATCTTTAAGAACATGGTTTGCTTTGTGTTACTTCCACCGGAAGGATAATCGACAAGATAAGATATCATCCAATTCAGCACAATTGTAATTAAATCCAGTCCAATTCAACTCAATTCAGTTTGATCAAATTCATTACAATCCAACCAGTTCAGCACAAGCACCTCAACACCAAGGAATACCTGAGGAAGAAAAAAGAGAAGCACAAGTTAAAGATAACAACATTGTCATGTATATGCCTGGACAGTGAAGGAAGCACAGTGAGCAGAGGTGCACAACTGTGCACAAACGCCACTGTAATGGCACAGCTGTAAACATCAGCATAACGCACATCTTCTGCGCGTTGAGCTTCCTCAAAGTGGATGTGGAGGTGGTGGTGGAGCTTTCCAAAACCCCATGTTTGTGACTGTTTATGTCTTAACAGCTTCCACTGGAAAGAAGGATGGGATATTATGAATCCCTTTCAGGCACACATAAAAAGCCTCCACAACAACTAATTCTGCCGCCGGCCGTGTCCACTTTGAAGCAACTAAACATAGAGAGTCTCACTGTATTTGTAGCAATCTTGTCCATAAACAGCATCTTCTGCATCTCCACAGGGTGACACTGACACTAACTGACTGCTAACTAATAAACTAAAGTAAGTTAAGAAATAAACTATCATTCAGGACAATTATACACCTAATTGCTAGTTTTTTTATTTTTATTTGGACGAACCCTTAATGTTTTCTAAATAAATAGCAATGCATATTTAAAAAAACAAAATCAAACTTTCATTGATGGTCTTAATCCTTTTTTGGGATGAAACTTAGCCATATTAAAGAATGTGGTTTGTGCTGCTTTTTAATTGAATTGTATCACGTAAACACGTCAACTTACTGTACTTTAGCGTCATGTCGAGGTGGGCAAAATGACCATAACATAAAATGTGCAATGCTCAAAAAACTGGATTATGCAGCATTTTACATGAGCGCTGCTGCTTGATCTAAACTCGCACGAATTTGCACGAAGGTGCAATGCATGATTTTAATGTTTCACACATTTCTGAAAAGGAGACCATCAAATGAAACCTGTTTGAAGAATTGATAACACACAAGGTGGAAGACAGTCGAAGCCCTTAGGCTCTGCGTCTCTCTCCATGGTGCTGAAACAGCCAAACAGGTTCAACTCCACATGTGAAATTAAAACAGACGTACACGCATCTTTACACAAAACATTGCACTTATAATTATAAATATCTCTAGTATTTCCACTATCACAGCATTTAACCATTTTCTTATCCACCCAGCTCAATTCAATTCAATTCAGTTTATTTATATTGCGCCAAATTACAACAAATGTCATCTCAAGGCACTTAAATTATATAGTCCAATTAAAGCCAATTGGAGTTCAATTCATTGTAATGATTAAATTAAAAATAATCCAATTCATTCATATAGAGCCAATTCAAAAACGATTTCCTTGCTAAGGAAACCAACAGATTGCAACAAAACTTGTCTTCAGTCTTCCGTCCTGAGCGTGCATTAAGGCGACTGTGGACAGAAACGACTCCCTTTGAACAGGAAGAAACCTCTGGCAGAACCAGACTCAGGAAGGGTGGCCATCCGCCTCGACCAGCTGGGGGCTGAGAGGACAGAAAAGAGGGGACAACAAACACCGTAACACCATTCAAAGGATACCTGTTAGAACAGGGAAACACAAGTTAATGACCACAATAATGTCAAATGTACATAATATCATATGAGAAATTAAACGGGGGAAAAGGAGAGTAAAGTGAGGAAAGGTGTGACAGATGAGGCCCCCCAGCAGTCTAGGCCTGTAGCAGCGTAACTATGGGATGTTTCAGGATCAACTGAACGATCCCTAACTATAAGCGTTATCAAAAAGGAAAGTTTTAAGCTTAGTCTTAAAAGTGGAAAGGGTGTCTGCTTCCCAGACATTTACTGGCAGCTTATTCCACAAGAGAGGGGCCTGATGCACTCTGAATCCTGACTGAAACTCTTCAAACAGATCATTTCTGTGTAGATGATCACAAAGCTGAGCTGCAACTATTTTTTCAAGAACTTAAGACAAAAAAGGGAGATTGGATATAGGTTAATAATTAGCTAACACTTCTGAATCAAGAGTAGGTTTTTTTAAGTAAAGGTTTAATTACAGAAACCTTAAAAGTCTGAGGTACATATCCTGTCAACAAAGACAGATTGATCAAATCCAATATGGAAGGGTCGATTAAGGGGAAAACCTCCTTGAACAGTCTGGTTGGGATTGGGTCTAAAATACAAGTTGATGGTTTAGAAGAGACTATAGCTGTTGTTAGTTCAGATAGATCAACTGGGCAGAAGCCGTCTAAATACAAATCAGGTTCTAAAGATACTTCTGAAGCTGCTGTACTCGATGATACACAAGTGATAATAGTGGGAAGGACTCCATCAATCTTATCTCTGATAGAAACAATTTTAGTGATAAAGAACCTCAAGAAATCATTACAACAGAGTTGTCTCAACAGAGCTCTGGCTGCAGTGCTGAAAAGCAACCTGCGATTATTCTTATTCTCTTCAATTAAGGATGAATAATAAGCAGTTCTAGCTTTACGAAGGGCTTTCTTATACGTCATTAAACTATCTTTCCAGACTAATTGAGACTCTTCTAAATTAGAGGAACGCCACTGTCTCTCCAGCTTTCTTGCAGTCTGCTTTAAAGCACGCAACTGTGAATTATACCAAGGAGCCAACCTCTTCTGACTGATTACCTTCTTTTTCAGAGGGGCAACATTGTCCAGTGCTGTACGCATTGAAACTATAGTGCTGTCAACAAGAGTCAAGCGTAGCCGTCGTCTGTCATATTTGCACATGGCAGTGAATAAAAAGAATAATGGAATTAACTCTTTAAATCTGGTTACAGCATTCTCTGATAAACACCTGCTAGGTGTAAATTTCTTCACAGAAACTGTATAATCAAGTAATGTAAACTCAAAGGTAATCAAAAAAATGGTCAGATAACACAGGGCTATGACTCAGCACAAGATCAAGGGTATGATTAAGGCAGTGAGTAGGTCTGTGAACAGAAAATCCAAGAGTCTAATGTAGAATTAAAGTTAATATTAAGGCTGTCATTTTCAACATCTACATGAATATTAAAGTCACCCACTACAATGACTTTATCTGTACTCAGCACTAACTGGGATAAAAACTCTGAGAATTCAGACAGAAACTCAGAATAAGGAGGACGATACAACAACAACAACAACAACAACAAACACACTTTGCGTGGGAAAAACTGAGAATCAGAGATTCAAAAGAGCTCAAACTAATCTTGGGTCTGGGACTGATGAGTAACTCTGATCTAAAGATAGCTGCCACTCCTCCTCCTCTGCCTGTGGTTCCAGGAATGTGAACATTTAAATAAGGATTTAAAGAGGGAGTTGATTCATCAATGCTAACATGATCATCCTGCTGCAGCCAGGTTTCTGTAAGACAAAATATATCAATATGATGATCACAAATCAAGTCATTCACTAAAAGTTAAAGTTTTCGTTTTAATTCTTTTTTTGCACAAGAGGATTTGCTCCTTTTGTGTTTATTGATTGGGGGGGTAGCAGCAGGTGGGAAGCCGCCGAGAAGTGTGTAAGACTACAACTCTGCATCCTGGTCTCAACCCTGGGTTGTCATGTTTTTGGAGGACTAATAAATTTGTCCATATTTCTGGAAATGAGAGCCGCTCCTTCCAAAGTGGGATGGACGCCGTCTCTCCTCATTGAACAAACAATAGAAGCAAACAATTCTGCTTTATCATAGAGCAAAATTCAAAAACACTTTATGGTCAAATCCAATGAGAACTTTTGAGGGAGATACTGATAAAGCTATGTGAGAGTTTAAAAAGCAAAGAAACTGCTTTTTCTTACATATGAATCAAAGAGACAAATGACCGTGATGCTGTGCAAAGACACAGGGACTCAAAGTCGCCAAATCTATTGTAAATATTGTGTATTTAATGTCATTTGGGAAGGTACAGGACCATGTCTGCTTTTTTTTATCCAACGTTATTCATGCAGCAACGGAAAATACTTTTTTCTTTCTCAAATGAGTATATAAAACAGAATAGATCTCTATTGAAAAACTGTTCAGCAGCTCTCTGTAGAGCAGCACAGATTAAAAGAGGCACAAAAGTGATACAGTCATCTTATATACTGTAGGTGCAAATGAAAAAAAAGAGTGCACGGGGCAATCTTTATACAAAAGTTACCAAGGATTCTGTGGATTCTTTCACCAATACCACCGTGTCATAATTGAATTATTAGTGCGTTTGCTCTAATTTATCAAGATCTACTACTGTTATGAACAATTAAGAGGCCACTTGAGCTGGTATATGTAGGCAAACATTTTCAAGAGATCACATTGATATCCGAGTCTGTACCTTCAGTACTAAGATTAGGTAAATAGTCAGAAGTCCTGAATAATGAGAGGGAATCTAAGAATAAGCCTTTTGTTCATGTTATATTAACAAAAGTGATATTTGCTGTTTTACATCAAGAGCTAGACTTAGGCATGCCTAACGCTACACTACTACATCGCGTTGTTTGTTTCTTTCCGACGGCGGCGACAACAGTAATATCGTCTCCTTTGACTTCCGGTTCACGATCCTGGGAAAAAAATCTATGCGCAGAACGCAAAGTCCACTTCACCACGTGCTTCACCCGTCCACATGCACGTTTAGTGCGACTTTCAACCGAGTTATCTCGGGGTCTTAATCCAATCACGAGTAACCCGATCCGATCCCATTTCTTGTCAGATTAAGGTGTATACATGAATTTAATAACTCGTGGTTTATTGTAATTTAGCCCATAATCTGATTTTTAGTGCCATGTAAGCCCACTGAGTGAGTCTTAGCTGCTATTCATTGAGAGGTGATCTAATTTATAATCGAATGTCTTGACAGTCTCATTTTCAGGTTGGATCGCAGGTTGTGGGTAATCAAGGCGGCAAAAGGGGATTTCACACATGTGGAAATAGTTGAACTATTTAGGAATAGCTGTGGCTCCTTTCCCAACTCTTCAATCCATGATTAACTTGTAGATATGACAGACAGTTTGAGGGAGAACTGGGAAGACTTCCAGAACATCAAGGGGAACGTGCTAGGCAAAGCGGAGAAGCCTTTTTTTTTTGTTTGTTTAATCCTTCAATTTAGCCAAATCCCAATAAGGAATGTGATGGACTGGCTAGTTTCCCAGGGTATGCAAGTGGTGGATTTTCAATTCTAAAAAATGTCGACACAGTGTGAAAATGTGAATAAAAGTTATTTGGAATTTTCACAAAGCACCATTTTATTTAAAGTAGAACATAGAAAACTTGGCGTGGGTTCCCGTTTGAGCTTGGTTCACCGTGAACATGATCCAAAAAAAAATGCAGGTTAAAGCTCTAGTGAAAAAGAAGAATTTGTGAACATATTCCAGAAATGCAGCCATCTTCTCTTGACCGAAGCCAATTCTAAATGCACTGCCCTGTGCACAGAGGGTGCTCCACTGAACTAGAGAGGGACTTTCTGGCTTGTCACGAGCGCTCAGTTGAAAAGTCTGCACTTCCGAACAGTCGATTAGTGCCTATGGAACTGGAAACCTGCACATCTGGAAAGACTCCGTGCTGAAAGGTATAAAGAGGTTTTAGATTAACATATAATCCTTTCCAAGGGATGGCCTGTTTTTAGTGAAAGTCTTGGAAATTTAAAGCAAAACGGTATACAGAATCCATTACAACAGTTGAGGCTTCATAAAAGAATCCAGGTGCAGGATTCTGTCACCAACTGAAAACATTTGGCGCACCATGAGAAGCAAAATATGACAAAAAGACCCAGAACCGTTGAGCAGCTAGAACGCTGTATCAGAGCAGAATGGGACAACATTCCTGCAATTTTCATTATTTTAGGCCATCACTCAGCACTGTTGATGTCCCACAAATACTTTGTCCTGCATTTGGTCACTTCATGGCCACTCAGCTTATCTACCCTCGAATATAATTTGCAAACTGATCTCTGCTCAAGCACTCTGTGTACTTTGAGGAAAAAAGGCAAAAAATGACAAGCAAAAGATATTTCGACTAGGAAATCTGAAACAGGACACTCGAAGGTCAACTGCCTCAGACCACCTAAATGTGCACATCTCTGTGGTTTACTGTGAAGTGCAGGGAAAGGAAAAACAAAAATCAATTTCAATGTTACTGAATGTTTTTATTAAAAGAGAATAAACCTTTGCAATATTGGAGATTATACCCAAGAAAAATCCGAAACATCTACAATTGGAAAAACTGAAAAAAAAAAAAAAAAAAAAAAGAAGGTACAAACCACATGAAAGTCACATTCCCTTGTCGCCTCCCAGAGCTCCCTCCCTCCGCTACTGTCAAAGGTTGCCCACTATTTACCACTCTCCTTACGTGTGTGGATCCATCCTGCACCTCCCAGCCCTCCTTCTGGTTCTGATCCAAGCTTTGCTCTTCTTTTTTTTTTTTCCAAATTAAAAAAAAAAAAGAAAAAAAAAATTTTGGAAAAAACAATGGTTCCTCACTGTGCCGTCAGTAACTGTGTCTCAGAGGTCCAATGCAAAGTGGAAGAAACAATTTGGAAAAGCCAATTTTGTCTTATAATCCTACTACAATCTTTCCAGTTTGCTGGGTTTTGTGGACAGGGCCAGGGTCGTGCTCCATGTATCCATCCTGAAGCCTAATCCTAATCCTGATCTGATCCTGAATCCTGATCCGGATCCGGAATGGGGGGACAATGAGCCCAGTCCAAACCTTCAGAATACCAGCAGAACCAAAGAGAAGGAGGCGAGTTAGAATCACACCTTCAGAAAATACTTTAAAGAAATGTCAATAATTGCAGCTACCAGGGAATTTACTTTTGAGGGGAAACAAAAAGAAAAAAAAAAAAAAAGAAAGGGGGGGACACCATCTATAATCAAGCCCAAATTTAATTTGAATAGTAAGAGTAGTGAAAAAGCAAAACAAGCTCAGGGTCTCCAAATACAACAAGCTTTACAGCATGTTGCTGTAACATTCAACAACGGCACACTATTGTAAAGTGAACGTTTAAAACAAACAAAAAAATTTCACTAAAGCCTTAGAATGCAGATTTCACAGTGGACAAGGCACAGCCATCATACCATTGGTGCCACATTTGATTCCTCCTCCTCCTCCTGTTTATCTTAACATGAACTGATTCCTCTCTTCCCATCCTATCCTGTTCCTCTGAACTCTACAGAGAAACACACAAGAAGGTCAAAGGACAGTTGTATAATGCTTGAGAAGTAAAAAATCTTTGCAAAAGGAACTAAAGCATTCAACCATGACAGTCAGGAGAAGAGAATTACAGAGATGAGGAAGGCTGGATAGTAGAAAGAGAGTGTTTATGAGAAGGTGGGGGGGGGAAAAGAAAGAAAGAAGCCACACTGGGTCATGAAGATAGACCGTCAGTTCTGCAAAAATGACAACAAAAAGAAAAAAAGTAAAAAAAAGTCAAATAAAAAGCAAAGTAAAGTGGAGGAAAAGGGCAACGCAACAACACAACGGGGTGCACACATGACACAAGAGATAATCCTTGGTGAATACACAATTTGTCATGTGATGAGGACACTCTCTCTCCGGCTACACTCCAGTACACCATTGCTTTGCTTCGGCCCGATCTAAGTGCGAGAGCGGGAGCGGGAACGTGAGCGGCGGGGTGAGTAACGAGGAGACGCTCTGCTGCGACGTGGGGAGTAGCTGCGAGAACGGCTCCTGCTCCGGCTTCGACTGCGGCTACGAGAGCGAGAGCGGCCGCCGTAGCTGGGGCTGCGAGGGCCGTCCATCTTCACACGAATGTAGGCCGTCTCTCCCTAAACACAGACATGCAAACGCACAACAAACCCATTTGTTACCATGAATGAACCACAACCCAGGACTCATGCAGACACCCAAAAGACTCAATGTTTGTTTCGGGTGAGCCATCAATCCTCCCTTAGTGAGCCCAGAGATGACATGGTTACCTTTAAAGGGGAACTGCGGTATTTTCAACATTAAGCCTCTTTTATGAGTCGTCTGCAATGTTTTAGAACCCCCCTCACCGCTTTTTTGATGTTTACTGCTGTCTCCGGTATTTGCCTAATTTTGATTCTTCTCAACCTGCGGCAGAACGGAAAGTCATGTGCATGTCCAAAAAGGTCCGTAAAAGCACCATAAACGTCCGTTTTCAAAATACTCACCGGAGTGGTTACTGGTGTGCACTGGCAAAATTTGCTTCTGTCGTGTTTTATTTAACATTTTGTACTGGATGTTCGTTGATATTACTCCGCCACCGCTAAGAAAATAGTTCGAGCATGAACGAGCTGCCAAATAAAACACGACAGAAGCAACTTTTCACAACGAAATTTGATATGGATTACCAGTGCACACCAGTAACCGCTCCGGTGAGTTGATTATTTTGAAAACGGACGTTTATGGTGCTTTTACGGACCTTTTTGGACATGCGCATGACTTGCCGTTCTGAAGCAGGTTGAGAAGAATCAAAATTAGGCAAATACCGGAGACAGCAGTAAAGATAAAAAAAGCGGTGAAAGGGGTTCTAAAACATTGCAGACGACTCAGAAAAGAGGCTTAATGTTGAAAATCCCGCAGTTTCCCTTTAAAGCAGACACCTGAATTTGACATTAGCCATACATACCTACAACTGAAAAGTCTTCCCGTACCAGACATCTATAGCATAGAATACAGTACTCCTCATTTCTCCCAAATGAAGTCCCAGAGACACTCCTTAGTGAACTTTACGCTCTGATCTTTTACGTACCTCATGAGAACGGAACTTGGTGTTATCCAGTTTACGCACAGCGTATGTCATGTCTTCCTTGCGCACAAACTCCACCACTCCGGTGCCGTCACGGAACACGTCAGCATAACATACGTCACCTGCCTCCCGCATGTGGTCCTTCAGGTCTTGCCAGCTCCCGCTGGGGGGGAGACCTAACAGGAAAGAGGACGACATGAGATTCAGACGTCGAACTACAGATAAAAATTTAACAAAAAAAAAAAACAGAAATGGGAAAACATCACCCACCTGACACAACCACCCTGTTGTCTGAGCGTCGGGATGGTGGGCCGTACCTTCCCCTCGGGGGTCCCATTCCGCCTCCACCACCACCACCTCCTCCTCCACCGCCGCCACCACCACCACCTCCCCCGCCGCCACCACCACCTCCCCCTCCGCCCCCCCTTCCACTTCTGGGAAACTCCACACGCAGGCGGTAGCCATCATAATCATAACCATCTCTGCCGTACACAGCATCCTCCGCATCCCTGGGAAAAAAAAAACATTTAACAGGGTTATCAGGTGATCATCAAGCAACTATTTGTCTGCACCGATCAGGTTTTGGTAGGCGGGTGATGCCATTATCCACACTTCCATTGTTGGATATTCATAAAATACTTCTAAACTTTTTCTTTAACATCCTTTTCTTTTTTAATTTCCTTAGTAGAGATGCACCTAAGACAAAAAAAAAAAAAAAAAAGGAAACAAAATAAACTGCGACACGTGACCAACAATAGCAGGTTAATGGGTCGCTGAAATTAGCACTAAAGAAAATGTTCACCAAGACCTCTTAGTTCCAAAAGTGGAACATACACAATGAGTGAACATACAATGAATATATTTGCTTGAAAGTAGAAGCCTAATACCAAACTAGCAGCCAAGTACATTTCTATTTATGGCTCATATAAAAGTCAGTTTGCTACTGGCGCAGGAAATAAATGCAAAAATAAAACAGGCTTGTTTGCAGGCACCACAACTTGTATTCACGTGCCAGATAATAGGGCACACCCCATTAGCAGGCCTCACGGAGCGCAGATAACCCCCCACCTCCTCTAAGCGGGATAAATTTAAAACAGAACCACATCCAACAGCCACCAGACAGACTGTAAACTAGAGTCAAAGCATGTCCCAAAAATCACGAACTTGTGAACAGGTTACTGATAATAGGCCGGGAGCTCAATGAATGCACCTATATCTGAACTTGTGAAACCAGCGTGGTGGTGTAGCGGGCTAACTGTGCAGAGACGTGGCGGGGCGCTGCGGCTCACCTCGGGTCCTCGAACTGCACGAAGGCAAACGGCGGTCCTCCTCTACGGTTTTTCAGATCAATGTCCCGAATGGCTCCGTATTTGTAAAATAAATCTTCGACGTCTTTAGAGCGGATATCTGGGGGCAGGTTCCCCACGTATATCCGACAGTCGTTGCTACCCGCGGGTCCTCGAACAACTCCAGCAGACATGATAGCGCTAACCCGAGCTAGCTAGTTAACAAAAGGTGGAAGCTCTGGCGCTTTTAAGCACACTTTAGCTCCTGCAAAAAATATAAAAAATAAAGCTAACAATGTTACATTTACGCTGCGGCTCGATAGAAGCAGAGAAACACGAGGGTAGCCGTCCAAACAGTAAGATAAACTGTAGCTGGAATTGTAAGACACGGCTGCAACTAGCGCCTTCGCCTTCTTCTTCGGTGTGGAACAATAGATAGTTAGCTTTAAGTTAAGCATAGCGCCATCTAGCGGCACCAGAGGGTTTTACTCCAAAAGTCTTCTTCCTCGGTGTGGAACAATAGATAGTTAGCTTTAAGTTAAGCATAGCGCCATCTACCGGCACCAGAGGGTTTGACTCCAAAAGTCTTGAACGTGAAAACAACCGTTGATAAAAACAATCACATTAAATCCATTTAATCAGGGGCGAGGCTAGGGTATTTTTAGTGGGGCCCAAGGCACCACCGTGAGATAGCTCGGCACCCCCTGGCTCAGCACATTTTTAAAATATTATATTATGCAAAAACCCTTTTTTTTTTGCTCAAGGATGCATTATTTTAGGGACCATTTTATTTATTTTCTAGCATTTGTTTTTGTTTTAACTCCCAAAATAAATGTTGAGTTATCTTCAATATTTGTCTCAGGCTCTCTGTTATCCCTGTCAAGCCACAGTCTTTTGATATGAAGAGGTCAAAATTGAATGTTGTAGGGGAAAACACTACGCAAAGCAAAACTAATACGGCTCCAAAATTTATAAATGTACTAATTCGCCTCAATTAGTGAGAAATAATGTGCCTCTGTGAGCACTGGGAGCTGGGCACCCCTAAAGACCAGATCCTAAAATCGCCCCTGCATTTAATTATTTTCTAAAACTGATATGTAATAAATGTAATAACTATAAATGAATAAATGTAAGAACACGAGACCAAATATACAACAAATATTGTACCACTACTCTTAACTGAGCTGCAAAATGTTTTTGCTATTCACTTGAGAGACAGCTTCTTCAGTGCAAACACAAGTGTAATAAAAAATGATTATATGCAGCAATCATTGGCTTAACTTACAATGAAATAGAAAAAAGTGTCATTCTTTTTTTTTTCCTGCCAACCAAAATAAAGTCCCACAGAAGAAAATGGGCTAAACCTCGAGTTCCAACTTCATTCTTTATTTCTTAATAACTTACAATAGAAAGTGGATTTCAAAGATAAAACTTGCACACATTTACAAGAATTCAACTGTACAGTGCCAGACAGTTACAGCAGTCTTTCAATAAAATCTTAATTTCCATATGAAACAATAGAAAAAAAAAGGAGAAAAATCATACATGACTGACATGCAAACCCCAAACCTCAGTGCTGTGAATCAGCCTTTCTTATCGCTGACATCTGTACTTAAATTGCGAGGCCACAAAAAAACAAACAAACAAAAATAAAAAAAAAAACTGTTCATAACATGCCTCTTGTTCCTCACACATTCATCTCCTCGAGTGTCTCTTAATCCTTTTTGGCTTGCTTTTCTCTGTATCTCTGCCTTGCCTCAGACGCTATTTTGAGCAGTGACAGCAGAATAGGCACACACATGGGCAGGAACAGCGGTATGTAGATAGCAAACTTCTGGTCATCGGGAAAGTAGAGGAGGTGGAGGAGTGACGGGTCAAAGAATGCTTTCTCTGATGCCAGGATGGCCTCTTTGCTGTACTGCAGGGCAAAACCGAGGTTCCCGGCCTCCAGCTCAGCCACAGCCAGCTGCAGAGACATGACGGCGCTGGATACCTGAACGACAGCGATGACAACCACAGGAGACATTACTCCCTCATAGTCGATTAAAAAGAATCGATAACAGTTGAATGCTACCCGTATAATCAGCCTCATTTGCCTGACAACATGTTCTTGAGCGCAAACTTTTTGTTTGGAGGTTCCTGACCAAACAGTAGTGTGCTTCCTTTCTGCTCTGTCTACCCATTTTTATAGGGATACCTATGTTTTTAGTTGCATTTAACCTAATGCTAATGGACCGCATTTATAGAGTTTATTTTTTTGTTTCATGACGAAATGATTACGATCTCCCTTAAAGGGATAATCCGGAATAAAATGCACTTTAGATCAATTTACGGGATGTTGGGAGTACACACGTTGAGTTGACATCAAAATCATGTCATTCGGATGTGTTTTGAGAATTTCGATTTGACCGTTTTTACCCAAAAGTCGTTAGCCTGGAAGTCAGAGGGGCATATCATTTCGCCGCTACAAAACTCTATTTTTACACCTCTTCTACAGCTCCAAACAACATAACACTTACGTGGTAGTGTGTAGAGGGTCCCTAAAGCCAAACCGAAGTGTCCCGAGGTCTTCATGTGGTCGGATAGAGAGTCCAGAATGAATTTAATCAAGCCAGTACCTGCTCTCAATCAGAGCCTCTTCCGTCAACAGGACGCTACCTCACGCGAGACATCACGTCACGTGAGTCCGTAGTTTATTGCCGAGTGTGGAGTAACTCGCTCTGGAAAGTCACAATTTCGTTGCCGTCTTTTTTTTTACAAACATAGTCCAGTATTTCTTTCGAAAGTGAAATCAAGTTGTATGCAACAGCAAAGCCTAGCTTACTAACAGGTTGGAATTTTGAAATGTCACGTGACGTGATGTCTCGCGTGAGGTAGCGTCCTGTTGACGGAAGAGGCTCTGATTGAGAGCAGGTACTGGCCTGATTAAATTCATTCTGGACTCTATATCCGACCACATGAAGACCTCGGGACACTTCGGTTTGGCTTTAGGGACCCTCTACTCACTACCACATAAGTGTTATGTTGTTTGGAGCTGTAGAAGAGGTATAAAAATAGCGTTTTGTGGCGGTGACATGATATGCCCCTCTCACCTCCAGGCTAACGACTTTTGGCTAAAAACGGTCAAATCAAAATTCTCAAAACACATCCGAATGACATGATTTTGATGTCAACTCAACGTATGTACTCCCAACATCCCATAAATTGATCTAAGGTGCATTTTACTCCGATTATCCCTTTAAGTTGTAAAACAAGGGAGTCCAAAATTTGCAACCCTCGTAAAAAAAAAGAAGAAAAAAAAAAAAAGAAAGGAGAACACGTTTTAAACACCACCATACAGGCGCAAATGTAGGTAACTTGGAAACACGTGTATTAAATCCAGCTCTACGTGCACTTTACCTGTTGGGCAATGTTGTCATTAATAACAATGTTGCCTATCTGGTCCAGCAGCTGCGCCAGAGAGGTGATGGTGGTGGTGGCTGTGGCAACGTTTTCCACACTGCGACTCCACATGAGACGGTCCAGCTCCCAATCGGCCAGCCCTGCACTGCCGCACGGCGCCACCAGGAAGCCGGGAGGGGAGGATGACGACTGCACACCCAGCAACAGCCTGACGGGACACGTTGCAGGAAAAGTCACCTTGTGCGTACATGAAAAGGAGTGTAGGTGTAGGTTAGCGCATACCGAAGCTGTGCGAGGAAGACCCCCATGACTTTAGCCATATCGATGTTGATGTCAACAGGAAACTCAGCCTCTGGCCCATAGAAACTGTTAACATTATAAACCTGAAGAAACAGGAGGAAACAATTTTGTTGATACAACAACCAATACGTGGCAAACCATCATCTTTCAGGAGGAAATGGGGTTGGAGGAAAATCTTGAATGATCGTGATCGGAGATCACTTAAATGTTTGGTGAAATCCAATCCAAGAGAATCATCCGTAGAACTCGAACCAGTGTTTAATAGTCGATTTAAAAAAAATAAATAAATAAAAGGCTCGACTTTGCTTGGGAACATGAAGATTAGACTCTGGAGCAGCGGCAAAAAGTTAATGTGGTCTGATGGGCCCATATTTACTCAGTGAAAGAGAAGCAGCAGCTGGAGATTTGAAGCTATTCTCCCCAGTGCCCACTGTGCACACCTATGGGCGCAGAGTTGTGATCTGGCGTTGCCTCAGATGGTCACATCTGGGCTGAGGATGTTATGTGCCCCAAACATAAGAGGTGAGCTAACTACCTGCATAAACTGAATGACCAGGTGTTTTCCATGAATAGATTCTTCTTCTCTCTCCAATCATCAAGATAAGAGCTTGACAAAAATCAATCAAATGCCACATTAAAATAAATGCAGTCTTAGAATCAAGTCACAGCATCCTATCAAATTTAAATTTAGGGAATCTGTAATTGATCCGCTTCTGGCTCATCCTACAATTTAAGTCATTTCTTCGTTAATTTAGCCTCAGTTTGCACGAAAATGAGCTGAAGAGTCACCCACAGAGAGAACAACTACAGAGAGCAGCTGCAGCATCTGTAGCTGTACTCATCTCACAATGTTACAGTTCTATATGTCATTAAAAATTTCCCTAAAAGGATCGATAAAGTATCACTACATATATCATCTTAAACACGCCTATAACACGAAACGTGTTCTTTGGTATGTGCTTGAGATCTGTGACTCTGCAGAGCTTTTACATGCACAAAAAGCTGCATTATACAGTGAAGTAATGGGGAAATCTTCTTCTTCTGACCCTTTGTTGCCTTTAGATGTCCTTACCATAATTCCACCCCAACGGGGTGAGTGAAAGGCATTTGAGGGCACTTCCTGTTTCTTGTAATCCTGGATGTAAAGGGGTGAACGGTAGGAATCCGGGACATACAGGAGAAAATTCAACACTGGGTTGGAAGATGCAGCGTTAGACCCTGGAAATGTAACAATAACAATGACATCTTAAAAAGCTTTCAATGTATGATTGTACAAAACAAAAAGCATACCGCGTTCCTTCTTTGGGCAACGTTTGCAAAAGTTCACTCATTTACCCAGTCTGGCCTCCACCGGGTTGATGACGTGCGCGAGGCTGTCTGCGTTGAGCATGTGGGCGTTGCGGCTGCTGTCAAAACGCGGGTTCACGCCGAGCATGGCATAGTGCAAGGTCTGTAAAAACCAACAGATACATGAACATGAAGGTGCTGAGCGTCTTTTCATCACATCGCGAGTGCCGCACCTTCATGAATATAAACGCATTGTGCTGCCATTCGTACCTGAGAGTCGATGCTAAAGTTGGCCACAGGGGACAGTTTTGTGAGCAAAGGCTGGATGTAGGCCTGCACAGCGCCCTCTATGTCCCAGTGTAGCCGGTGTGACTTTGGGTCGGGGTTCAGCAGACTGAATGTTATCTCATAACCTGAAGTATAGAGGAAAAGTGTTGACACATACCTGGGCTGGAGCAGAAATTAAGTCGGTCCACTTTGTGGCTGAACGATAACGAAACAAACAAAAAACCCAACCTGGGCTGGACTTGAAGGCCCTCATACTGTCAGCGATGCTCTCTTTGCTGCCCGGGTTGAAGCGGACTCTGTCGCTGAGGGCAGCGGTGATGTCGGCGTGGCTGAAAGACATCACCTGCAGCACCTGTTTGATCCGAGGCTGCAGGTAAGCCAGCAACTGCTCAAGCGTCTTGCCTACTCTCATCGGAGCGCCACTGCGCAGCAGGGCTGTCCGCCGCTGACCGACATACACATTCACATCCTGCGAGGCACGAAAGCACAGGACAGAACATTTACTCCATTCGTTAAAGCGTAAAGTAAAATAATATGCACTGAGACAAACGGAGAAAACAGTGAATAGAAGAAGTGGAGATGGTTGGCCAGTAGGGGTGGGATGATATGCTTTGGTCACGATTCGATTTGTATCACGATTCTTGATAATTGCGATTCTACAAGTATTGCAGTTCGATATAATCAGTAATTGCAATTTTCTTTTCCTCCTTAAAAACAAACAAGTTGAATCATACACTTCTAGAATGAATGTCGTTCCCATAAACAATGCACATCAGTCTGTGTCAGTCAGTCCAGCAGCTGACATTTATTTCAACTCAGACAAAAAGAGGCATTTTTTAAAGTTTATAGTTACAAAATGAATTGAAATGTCCACACGGCACAAATGTGGGCTAGTTTTAACATAACTTAATGTGATGAATTGATGAAGTTTTTCTGGACACGGATATGACGTAATATAATCGATTCTGGGGAGAAAAATCGATTTTTAAAATCATCCCATAAAAAAAATTCGATTTTTTTTTTTAGCCCACCCCTATTGGCCAGACTATACATTCTTTTCAATTCAAATATACAGAAAATGATAACCGATGAGGAGCTTAACCTCAGGCAGTAGTGCAGACGACTCCGGGATCACGTATACAACCAAAACACCACATGGAGTCTCACTGAGCATGTGCAGAGACAGATCTGCCTCTGCAAAAGAGCAAGAGCGACAGAGAGAAATGACCAGCTGGGATTTCAGTGAGATGATTGAATATCTACATGTGACATGCGAACAGCTGGATTTGACTGGCAGCTCACCTGCAGCAGTAGGCTTGTTCAGGGCGTCCTCCTCCATCACCGTAGCTGTTCGGTACCTTGTCTCATACCTGTACCTCAAAACTGTGTCCTCTGGAAACAAAAGGATTGGAGACAGAAATGAACGCGCAGGCTTCATATTGGGAGATGAAAGGATCTTAAACTGGATTGATAAGTCACCATCGACTGCACGGTCCTCATCCTGCGTCTGTGTCAGCGGGACCTTCTTCTGCTGCTCGGGTGTCACGGTGCCTCGCGCAAACACGACTTCCACATCAGTGCACAGCTGGAGCTGCACAGCGGAAACAGAGAGAGGGAGAGCTCAAAGAGGTTAACACATGCAGCACAAGATGGGAGTCAGGTAATTATCGGAGGTGTAAACAAACCTGCAGTTTTGCCAGTTCCCTTATTTGACTAACGGGCAACCAGGCGCGGTACGTTTCTGTGGTTCGCCACCACAGGGGGACTCCCACGATGACGACCACCACTGCTATGGACAGAGCAGCAAGCTGACCTCGTCTGCGCTCTGAGAGAAACGCAAAGATACGCAGACAAGGTTGTTGATCAAGCGTGAAAAACGTTTGCTCATAGATGGTTAATAGACTTGTTTTTTTTTTGTTTTTTTTTTTACATGTATTTACGGGGAAAACAAGTGAACAACACAACTTCCCTAAAAAGTTAGAATATAAAATATATAGAACCTGTTGGCTTCTACATGTTCATGTACTTTCTGTGAACATCGCTTTTCAGGTAATGACAAGGCCTTGAGTACCTTTGGGAGCAGCTCGAATCTATTTTTTGTCCAAAACTTTCCATAAACTAATGTATTTGTGACGCAAACCACATATTTTTTAATCATTCAAACATTCTCAAACACGAATCAAATTTGACGGGGACTTAACTCAAAGGGGTATGAATGAATGTTTCAGGTTGTGGGAAATTCATTTTAATAGCTAAAAGATAAATAATCTTTCATAACAGCTACTATATCACCGTTGATAACACAGCATAAGATCACACACCTCACTGGGCATCCATAAAGAAATAGAAGAAGAAGAAGAAGAAGATGTTCTTCTTCTTATTTTTTCTCAAAACGGTACAAATGTAGATGCTGAAATCAGTAGGTTACAGTACGTGGTTGCAATCTTAACATATGGTCTCTCATTTTGATCCGAATTCTGCACTTGAGAACGTCAAAGTGCAGAAAGACACGAGTTATAAGGCTTCAGGTGTGTTTGCAGCATCTCTGGGAATCAAGAAGCAGCTACAGCTAGTTAGCAGTTAGCATCATTGGGCTTTAACGTGATTAAAATCAACTGCCTCGAGCTGGAATCGAGACAACCTCTGCATCAAATCGATTTACCGTAAAACTTCCACAAAGCTAAGTGAATAACGCTATCTGAATTATGAAAATAATTTACAAATAATTCAGGAATGAATCCACTCACCTACTTCCGTGGTGGCCATTTCTGTCAATGAACTGAGTGCGCTTGTTCATTAGCACCTCCGCGGCGGCACGTCACATGATCGGGACGGGGAAACAAATACGGCGAATCACTTTGGACCAGCATCGGGGTTTATACTCACTATTACAGTTTAATAAAAACGTATTTAATCATTTAAAATTATTCCTGTATTTATGACGCACACTAAATAAGAACGCGAAAATAAAATGTGAGGGGCACTGACCGTCGGCACCATAGACATTTATATATGGTCGGCACACCCGACGGAAATATTAAGCGCACATAAACAATTCTGGGTGACCAGCGCCCCTTGTGGTAGTTTTGACCACTAACAGCTCACAGGACCTCCCGAGTAGAAATTCACTTAATTATTGTGTATTTTGGCTATAAATAGATGTTAATGAAAAAATAAACACTTTTTAAGCAGTTTTGTTGAGTCTAAAAATAAATAAATAATTGATACAGTATTCTACGATGGATTATTGCATTCACTCAAAAATAAAAAAAATCCCAGGTTATCTTGTAATTACGAGATAATTATCTCATAATTATGAGATAATTTCTCATAATAAGTCGTGCTGCCTGTAAACTTTACTGTTTATATATTACATAAATGTGGTTTTAGTAGCTTTACAAAGTTTTGTTAAACTATAATCATAATGCCCAAAATGTATCAAAAGCATTCAGTATGTAGAGCGGCCCCTCAGCTGTTAATTGTACCGATCACCCGTTTAAAATCTTAAAAGTCACTGTAATTAATCAAAATGAGTAATTAAGACTAGCATGTAAGGTTATTGGATGTTGTAGGAACAGAAATGCATTCAGCAGACTACACTCCACACGTAAGAGCAACAACAACCACGCAGAAACCACAAATAATTGAGGTGTATTTTAGTTTATTTTCTCCACTATTTGACACACCGAGTGTTTCAAGAACAATATCAACATCACATCACAGTATTCCAACACAGCGGTGACCCGTTTCCACGCTGCTGACCCCAATGCGTTGGTCCGTGTTATGTGTAAGTCAATATAAACTCATCTGATCTTCCAGTGGGGGCAGGCAGGTGGAAACAGTAGGAGGGGGGAGGGGGGGTGACACACAAACACCACGTAACAGCGACACCTTCACACAACTGAATACATTAATTACCATGTGTAATTGAAAGCTTAAGTTATACTGAGAAGACACACATGATGATTTATTTTTTTTGGATTTTTTTTTGCCATGGATAATGATAAGGAGCACAAGAACAAGGAGATTAGGATGAATCCCGGTGTGGAGCGGTTTATTACAGTACCGTCTGTCTATTGACTTCTGCTGGGTCCACAGCTGTCTGAGAGTATTACATATGCTCAGATGATCAACTCAGTTAAACTCGGCTCAACTCTTTCACTCTGTTCATCTTGTCGCTTTTGCCCTGTAACGGATGGTACGGATGCCACAAATAATCGGTTGGTCCCACTGTCGGCGTGGATGAAGGTTTTAAAAATCACTGAGCCGACGCCGTGTTCTGACAGAAGCGCAACACTGACACACACACACACGCTGATCTGGTCGGCCTGGGAGCACTTGTGGGGGAGAAAGGGAGAAAGCACCCGACGTGGAGACAGACGCGCTTACAAAGAGGCATGAAATGAATACTCACTGATTATCTCGATTACATTCTGTAGCCTCTAACTTCAGTCTCTGAGCCCTACCAAAGCTAGTCACGAAATTAAATATTTCAGTTGTGAATAGTCTCAAACCGTCTAGATTTGTTTGTTCAAATAGAAAAAAAACAAACAAACAAACAAAAAAAGCCTGTTCCCTTTAGTATTGTAGTCTCATCTTGCTTTTAAATACTCATATCTAACAATGTAATCTCAATAACTGATAACAAAGTACAGTAGACAGCGCAGGCCAGTGACTGATGGAAGAGTGAGGGAGAATAGCAGAGCAGATAGAAGACTAGAACTAGGCCACAGCAGAATGTGGTAGTTTGATGTTTAGTAGGCGTGGTTAGCCACGTAGAGGGACTTTGAGGCGGCGCCACCGGTTCCAGATGACTCGTACTTGCCGAGTGCAGCCTTGCTGTTCGCCTGGAAAGGACAGAATAATAATAAAAATTAAAAAAAATGATGAGAAACACATCAGAGAGACTTTTTGATTTCGGTTTAATGTGCGGGGATGCCTCTTGGGTCCAGTTCTGTCGCGACTGACCTCGGCCCGTTTGATGAACTCCTCAGCGGCGGCCTTCTCGTTGTTCAGCTCTCCTCTCCAGGCGCCGAGGGCGGAGGCCTGCAGGGCGCGGCCGTAGGAGAAAGTCAGGGCCCAGGGCTTGGTGAGCGGGCAGGTGTTAATGGCGTTAAGGTTCACGCTGGCCTCCTCTTCAGACTGGCCACCAGACAAGAATGTCACTCCTTGAGGAGAGAAAAAAAAAAGAAAAAAAAAGAGCAAAAATACTCAATTTATCTGCCTGCTCCAAGCTGATGTCATACAACATTCAATGCAAGACGAACACTAGGGGATTACGCATAAAGACGGATTTAACCAATACTTTATGCTTTAATGTGAGAGCAAACAAACACCAGATGATACAGTATCTGTACTAAACTCTTCCTTATGTCTCATGCTAATAAATTAATGCGTAATGCACTAATAACTCAAGTCATTTGAATGAATTTCTGTTTTATATCCATCCGTGTCTGACCTGGGACAGCTGGAGGCACGGTGCGGCGCAGGGCAGTGACGGTAGCCATGGCGATCTCCTCGTTGCTGAACTTGGTGGGACAAGCGTGTCCAGGTGTGACCATGTTGGGTTTCAGCAGTGTCCCCTCCAGGTACACGTGGTGGTCGGACAGAGCTTTGTACACAGCAGCGAGGACCTGACAGCAAACATGAGACGAGCGTTACTAAACTTTATGAAACATATATGCACAATTATTATCATTTTTTTCCTTTCTTTATTTAAAAACAAACAACCTAATTACCAGTGGGTCTGTTTTAATCATTTTAATTTGTTCATTTCCGAATTAAACATTTTGATTCATATTTTACTTAATATTTTCTTTAAAAAAAAAAGTCTTTAAGAAGCCTGATTAAAAATAAAAAAAATAATAAAATAAAAAAAACCTAATTATCAGTGGGAGCACGTCTGTTTTAATAGTAGGTGCATTTTAATTTGTTTGGTGAAATCTTTGATGTTTATGCAGGACTTTATGTGTTGGGGGAGTTCATTCCATTCTTTTATAGCTGAGAAGCAGTTTTGTGCAAAAGTGCTTTTTCTTTTTGGGATGGTGCAATTTCCCTGAACTGTTCTGGTTGTTCTTACTGTACGTTCTGAGGCAGGCTGGACTAGAGGTACTTTACCTTCTCTGTGATGTACTGGCAGCGCTTCAGGTCATGGTCTCCATCAGGAAGGATCTCAGGCTCCACAATTGGGACAATACCATTCTAGGAGACATTTTTAAAAAAGCACAATATAAACCTCCAAAAGTATTTTGTGATCTATTACAGCTCCTGAGTTTGTAATTTCTATGGAAACGTCCAAATATCATTGTAGTCTATAATAACTGTACGACATGGTAATGTCACACCAACCTGCTGGCAGATGCTGGCATATCGGGCCAGAACGTTAGCATTCTCAAAGATGGCCAGCTCAGACGGTGTGGTCTCGCTGATCTTCAGCACGGAACGCCACTTGGCGAAGTCTGCGCCGTCCTTCTTGTACTGTGCGCAGCGCTCAGAGAGCCCGTCCAGACCTGCAACCCAACACACAAAACACGGAACAACCCAGATGAAGAGCGGCGCCTTTGGGAGGTCTGGGAGGTGTTTCTAACGGCGTTTTTAAATTGCCGCCGCCGCCTACCTTGAGTGGTGGTCTCTCCGTTTGTTCCAGCGAGGGGCACAACACCTTTATCCACCTGCAAAGAGACAAACAGGCACATCCCTGAAACCCCTGAGAAGTTTCAGTTTCTCCCGAGCGTGCGTTCGAAAAAGCCCTTCGGCTCAGCTCGTCTTCACAACTTGATCTGCTGATTTGGGCGGGTTGTATGTGTAAACACGCCGAGACCAAGTCGGTGCTTTTAAACGGCTTCCAGTTTTTATTATCAACACTGGAGCCATGAAGACTTTAAGAGTCGACCCGAATAGGGTTGAGCTTTCTCCACCCTGGCTCTTATGTTTTAGGATGCTAATGTAGAGATCAACTTCACATGTAAACAAAGAGCTGATCGCTGAAACCAGGCAAGGCTGTTCTCGCATTAAGATAAAAAAAATTAAAAAAAAAGATCAGAAAGACAAAGCTGATGGGCTTTAAACGGCCCGGAAATGGTCAGCTGCAGCACTGTGCATCGTGTACCTTGATGCCAACAACCATGTCGCGGTCTTTGATGAGCTTGGCGAAGGAGGTGCCGTCGTCTGTGTTCTGGTAGAGGGTTTCGTGGAAGAAGATGACTCCTCCGATACAGCTGTCGATGCGCTGGTCGGCAGTGAAGAGCAGCTGGCGGTAGCGACGCCTGTTCTCCTCTGTGTTCTCTACACCGATGGGGTTCAAACGCTTCGCCATGCTGCCTGTAAACAGCACACACACACACACACACACACACAGAAAGGCAGTTTCAACAGAGGTTTTCAATTTCAAAATCCTACAATTTCTACACAACAAAACCTGTGTAAGTAAAATCTGAGACGGCCCAATAAGACCTTCAACCATTAACACATTAACCTGCAGCTGGTTATTCAATGTAAAGCTGTTGTGTTGTGACCGTGATGTAATTAAATCAAACTTGGTGCTGTATATTCGACAAATAGTTTCTTGTTTTGGTTGTTTTTTTTTTGTTTTTTTTTATCCAAGTGACAACTCCGCTCACGGAACACTGAAATTTCTCTTTAGGATAATCCAAGCATTCAACACAAACTCAAACATACCTGTGGATTCATCAGCTGCGAGGATCCCCTTTCCTGGAGCTACGATCCTCTGGGCGATGTCCGAAAGCTCCTTTTTCTGCTCAGGACTCAGTGCAGGATACTGGTGAGTCATGGCGGCTGAAAGAGAGACAGAGAGCGACATCTTTTCACTGCGTGTCGATCTGGACGACTGCCCAGCACTGGCCTCATTTCATGTCCCTCTCCTCTCTTCAACATGGCTAACGGGCTACATCACAGAGCAGCATGATGGGTGAACATGACAACTCCAACATGATGGTGCTCAATCAATCCAAGGATGCAGCCTGTGTGTGGGATGTGATTAAACCAAAGGCAGTGAGCCGTTTCTTGAGAAAAAACAAAAACAAAATAGCTCTATATACCATGTTCAGTGGGACGGATCTTTGCGTCACTTCCTCATTTACATTCATTTGAGATTGGTGACTTGTGAAAAATGGTCTCAGTTACAGACGGCAGCCACCACAGGCCTCAAACCACTCGGTTCTGTTCGCTTTTCCTTTCCTCACTCTGTCGTAAATAAGCCGTTACACAACTCCTCCCCCCCTCCCTTCCGCATCTGAATCACAGTACAGAGAGGTGGGGGTGTTATGAAACAACGCTCCTATAGACCGCGTTGCCAGTCCCCATTATAGCTGCAGGACTGAATGCTCGTCTCCCTCTCCTCAGCAACCCCCCGTCTCCCATTTTTCCTCTTTTGTCCTTCCATCACTCTATAAATCACACGGGGCATTTGCTTTGATTAATCTGAATCTGACTTCATCACCCCATCTTTTAGCGCCGCCTCGCTGTGACAACAAATGACTTCTACCAAAGTCACGTAAGGCGATCAACACGTAGGATTTGGAAGTTTCCATTCAAACACACCCCGAAAACACACAACCCCCCATCCATGCAGAGTACGCCAGGAGACAAGCTGCTGCTTGTCTTTCTGGTTGACTGCACGGCTTGCTGAGCCGTCACTGATTATAGCTTTGTTCCGGCTGTTATAATAGATCAGCTACGGATCAATACGTCTGATGAGAGGCTAAGAGGTTAGCTGCAGCCAGCTGCACGGAGGCTTGTCTGGGAAAAAAAACAAAAAAAAAAGAGAGCAGGATGCAAATAGGTCTACCAAAAAATGCTTGAACTAAGTAAAAAAATACTGATTAAAGTCAGAAACACGATCTGATCTGGTTTATATTTTAAAAACATAGCACCAAGAGGGTACAGTCGAACTCAATGAACTCAAGTGATCACTTAATTCTCAACCGAGGCCGTTGTGCTTTGATAGGCCATTGCCTGACATACTCTGTACCCTCCATGTTAATCCTCAGCTTAATACTTAGAGATAACAGCAGTTAGAGCACACACAGGCCTCTCAATGAAACAGCCACCAGGTACTGCTGCACAAGCACTTCACTGCTATTAGTTCCATTTCACATGCAGGTGAAATTAAACAGGCCAGGTCAGCGGGGCACAATGCTTCTCCTCAGGAGTATAAACTGCATGCAGCCATCTCCAGTTAAGTAAAGCCAGTGTTTACACTTGATAAAAGTCCACAGGCACAAAATGCGGGACTGCCCTTTGTCTGAGTGCGCTCAGCTCCACTCTGCTGTTAGCCAGACGGAAGTCATGCTCAGCAAATACCTGCAATCTTTCGTGAGGTACCTGCATGCCTCAACAATACACTTTCATCGACTCTGGTCCCAATGTGTTCGGGTGTCTGCCGAGAAAACATTTCGAAATTATTTGCAGGTCCATGTAAAATCTACATTTCATATGCTCACAAAAAGCCCCCCCCCCGACAGACGAAAATGGAGCTCAAGAACACAATGGCGTGGTTTCAGACGACACTGTAGGCTGATCGCAGGCCTCACACGATCAGCTGAACGTAGGCAGAGAGAGAGAGGAGCTGATGCCAATTCCATTATCCACTCTGAGTCGCTCCACTTCTCTATTGATTCCTGATAAATCACCAAAACTAAAGGCCGCGTAGAGCCAGTTGCAACCTGAGAGCTGGATTCAAGAGAATTTTTGAATGACGTTCATTTTCATTTCTGCATTTTCATAGATGGAAAAAATTAGAACATGGGTCAATAATTGCCACTGACCCAAATAATCCTTTTTTTTTTTTTTCTTAAGCTGGTTTCTAAGATCACCGTCGTCCTTTATTCTAAAACAAGCACAAATGGATCAAATCCACGTCTTTCCCTCTCCTCCTTTCTCCTCACAGTAGCCTCATAACTGATTTACGCCTTGCGGATACAAGAGGACGTTGCTTTCGGACTGCTGTCACCAGTAATAATGCATCAGAGGCAGTTTTACTAAATTCCTGGCTTACAGTGTAAGACCAGCGGGTGAGCAATGACAATCACAAACTGCCATTTGACACATCCACATACACATGAATGGTCTGTGCTAATGTGTTTGTTACTTTCTGACATCCTGTGAAAGTTCAAGATGAGCTAACTGAGGTGCTCTGAATGGAATTATGCATAACACACCTTTCAATTTCCCTGAGGGGAACCTCCCAAAGGGATTAATAAAGTCGTCCATCTATCTGTCTATCTATCTTTATCGCCTTTGCTGTATAGTCAGATTTAATCCATCGAGCAGCATCTGGGGGTGTATTTCACTCGTCACTGGAAATGATTTTTCTTCACGGTCAAAGTGGCCTGCATTCTAAGAGAGCCACAATTAAGGCCGACCCTCGTTAGGACTGTTTTTCTGCCATGCGAGGACATTATCTGATGCAGATTCCTGAAAATCATAGATCGATATTTCAAAGTAACAAGGCGGAAGCCGAGTTGTTGTCTGGTAACGGCAGACAGCAGCACCTCACAGGAGGCAGGAGACACCGACGTTCGCATCCAATGGTTACGTGGTAACGTGGTTAGGTCCTTACACTACAGATTTAAAAAAAAAGACTTTTCAATACATATATATATTCTGGTTTATTTGCATAAAAATGTTTTAAAAAAAATCTACAATTAGCACCACAACACGTATCTAATCGAGTGTGGCAACGATGAAGTGATGAATCCCTTGGAGCCAAAGGACCTTGCGTCTACAGCAAAAATACAACACAGATACAAACCGTCACCGCTGACTGGGGGGGGGGAGGGTCGTTCGACTGTGTGTTCACGTTCTACCTTTTACATGCCACCCCAGGAGCTTATTTTAAACCAATCGCAATGGCCACTGGTGACGGCCAAACACAGAATCCAGGGATCGTGTCCCTGCGCAACGGCGTCAGAAGGGACCGTGTTGTGGTAGAAAAGGCGGGCAAATGTTCGACAGCCGATGTCTGAGATATAGCCTCTGTAGGAAAACATTCACCAGAAGAATCAGACGAGCCAATCTTCAGTGAGCGAGTAGCTCATTCGGACGCTCGTTGCTTCCTGTCGGGAAGACAGCTTCACCGTATCACACAGGAAACGCCGAGCGTCGCTCCAAAGGATGTTCAACTGGCAGGCTGACACCAGGCTAGATGCGTCTATAACAGGTTCGAAATCAAAGGTGAAACATTTGTTTAGTCACGTGATGTTGTGCAGAATGAATCCTTGAAAAAGAAAATTATATCTTCTTAAAAAGATGATTGCAAAAAGAGATAAAAAAAAAAACCCAAAACCTTTTGCTTTGATACTGTTATGCCAAACGAAACTAGAAGAGCTACCATCACGGATTCCAACTTTAGTGGATCGACAGCAAATCTTAGAATGACTGCATTTCACAGATGTGTTCCCCCATGGCAGACCCGCCGCTGTAGTTACATAGACTCACTGACCTCTGAGGAGCTGATGTTTAATAAAAGCTCCACAGCTTCAATATCTGGCGGCTAATTAACATCAGAAGTAGGCTTCTGATCACCTCTTTATACATTAAAAACAAGTGTCACACTAACATGTTTTGGTGGTTTTCAGACAGTCTTATAGTACGCTGAAGACTTCACATCTCTGCATTATTTGACAAAAACTCAAAATCGAATTAATAATGACTTCAAGAGAGAAAGCCGAGACATTATATCGTGCCGTCATCTCAACTTTTCCCCCAGTCACGTCACAGGATTTCCCTCCGGGTGGTTTGCCCCAACAAGACAAACGTCATTTCTGCACTGCGACACCAAGATGAACGGACTACTCCCAGCTGCGTCACACCTTACTACTAAGAAAGAAAAAAAACTGAACAGAATTTATGCACATCAAAACTCTCATTCCTGCCGTACAAATGGAACACCCTGAAACCACTCGGGTTGAATCAAACCTCTTAAAGACAACGCAGAAGGACAAATTGGCACATTTTTTGCTTGTCTGATGCCTCCATCTTTCACCTTGAAAAGAACCAGCCCAGAGTGCAGTCACAGATCACAAATACACAAACATCAACATCAGCAGCTATGGCAATCATGCTGCAGCTGTTCTTTAAAGCATTGCTGCAAGCATTTAACTACTATACAGTTGAAGCTTGCTTGCTATAATGGCTAGCGATTATTAAGGTTGCAGGTAGGGACCGAGTGGGGATAATCTCAGTTTATCTACCTAAATAACATAAATAAATAAATAAAAAAAGACCAACAAAAATAGAATAAATCAGGCTGGCATTACAGTTACAACACATATAAATACTAATGTTTGTAGTAATAAGCAAAAGGGGAGAGGATGGGGACAATTAAAGAGATATGGGATCTATTTTTCTGTTGCCTTGTCTGTATCAATATCCCCCCCTGTAGGCGTGTCCAGGTCGTTGTTTTCTCTACATTGCAAGCTGCACGAGCTTCGAGGCGGTGAAATGGCTCCTGCGGGGCCGCACTAATCAAAATGAAAAAGCCTGCTTGCTGTGCTGCATTGTGTTACCCGGCGGGCTGCTGGCCTTGGCGCTGATGCACGTCCCTGTATTCGGGCTGCTTCTATCTTCAGGCCTTGATCCAGCAGCACTAGCAGGAGCACTGTTACCCATGTCACCAGCTCACTGATACAGGGGCCTATCGCAGATGTCAAGGCTGCGTGTGTTGTTGCAGTTCAAAGAGAGGTTGACACGTGTGAAAATGTGCAGGTTATACTACAGGAACATCTCCATCTCGAACACAGTTCATTAAGCATGAGTAAGTATGGCAATTGATGGGGTTGGATTGGGCTGTTGGTCAACAACCAACCAGAGATTTGAATATGCCATCTTCTTTGGGTGTTTCTAAATGAAACATTTTGTACACAAAACAAGGCTTAAACATTTTTGTTGGTTTTCCCCCGCCATGACATGGATAAAGAGGTTTCCTTTACTGTCTGCAAAGGGAAAACAATTTAGCTGAAGTCAGAAGAAAACGTTAATGTCTGCTGAATGATTTTCTGCTGGCTCTACAATAAACCTAAACAAACTATTCAGTCTACATGTTACCTTTAAACGATCTTATGGTACGAAGATGCTGAGTCGTGACGCTCCTTCTACGTACATATTCTCATTGTGCTGTGTCTCCTCAGCCCGCCCCGCCTCCATCACATCAGAGTGCTACGTGCTCGTGAACAGCTACACCCTGACAGGAAACGAATTCGTCATCACCCTCCCTCCCCCCCAAAAATCACCTAGCACTGCTTCTATCCACGTTTCAAGCAAAAAAAATGATCTCCAATTGAGAACTTTTAACATATTAAGGTCTGGGTGCGTCGATTTCAAATTAAAAACCGACGCAAAAGGCTCCTTTCCTTCACTTCCATCCTTGAAGGTCACCGTTTTAACGCCCTTCCTGTTGCGTATTTCGATGATGGGCCAACACGCGCAACTTTAGAGATATTCTTTTTTTTTAAAAATGGAAGAGTTTAGAGGTTTTGAGTAAGTAAATGCAGGCATAGGAGTCACATTTAACACCGGTTGCCATTTATTTCTGGCTAGCTAAGTAGCTGGGAAGCGAAAGTTAGCTTTAGGTTCAGCATCACATTCCCCATCAGCATCAATGTTGCCGTCATCGTTCATGTGATCAATAACAATCAAGGAATGTGTGAGTGTATTTTATCGTTAAAGTCAGGGTTGATTCTTACCTGCTGGTAGATCTAAGTGAGGTTCGAGAGTAGGTGAGCTGTGTACGGAGGATGCAGAGCGGTCTCCTGTTTCAATGCTGCAGCGCAACGTGACCCTTTACAAAGCCCTGAGCAGAGGGCGGGGCCAACACCACCGCGTCATGTGACGGAGGGACGCTCCATAGGTAACGCGCATGCGCTGGAATAATTTCATCACCGCTTAGAGCGAGAACGGCGCACCATGATTCTGCATCTTTCTTTACAGGCGTGAAACACAAACGTTGTAAAACGGAGATTCAAATTTCATAGATGAAATCTGACATTCAAGTGTACGTGTGTATTTCTTTCTGAAAGAGATCAGAGAATCAATTTAAAGAGACCCAGGTAGATTCTTATAGCTGCATGTTGACATATTAGAGAAATGATTAATAACAATGGTTCCTGACAGGTAAATAAGAAATTAGAAGTTTTAACCCGTTGTCCAAAGTTTGTGAAATGGATTTTAAAACAGAATGAAATGTCTCTGAAAGCCTTTATTTAACAGGGAAACAGCAGAAAGATTTTTATTTAAAAAAACAAGAACAACAACATGATTTCGAAGGAAAAAATAAAGGAATTGGGCCAAGCATTTGTTTACCACCGTGTTACTTCACTTCCTCTCTTAGCACTCTATTGGGACTGTGGATGACCACCAAGCTGATATGCTAAGAGAGGCCTTTTGGATTCTGATTCTAACCCAGGTAGGTGGGACATATCTGATCCAGTGTGTGGGTGTGGAAGGACATCAGTTCAAATTCCACTTCCTTCTGCAGAGGAGGAAATACAGGGTGCCAGACAGCAGAGAACCCATGACACAGGTGTGGTTTTCTGATTGAAACTTACACTGTACATTAAATAGTTGCACATGTCTGAAGTCATGAAAGCCATTGTGCTGTGGTCTTTTATAAGAGGTGTTCACTAACTAAAACTAAAATGTGAATGTGTACATGTTGAAAATCAGGTTGCTTTGAATAACATCACACTTTAATCTGGGGCCAGTTTCAACGTCTTGACCTTTTTGACAAAATAATCCGATTTACGGTTGCGATAAACATTGTATCCAACTGGAGGTAATAAGATGGTGGTGACCAAGATAATAAAGCAAATAAAAATAGATGTGACTCCTTCATATTTGCATTGGATCTTCCATGGCAAAGACATTTATGAGTCAGGTTTGTCAGTGACATTTCCCTTTCCTGTTAGTGTTGGCAATCTATGACCGTCTCATAGGTGCTGAGATTTTTTCTGGGGTCTTTGTACGTATTGTTGTTACTGAGAGGAGAAGTTATTTTGGTGTAGACCTACATGTATAGGATAGACAAAACATCAGATCCACAAGGTTAAGTCACAGCACTGGAAAATCGGCTCAACATGTCAAAACCCAACAGTCAATCTGCCTTTTAAGAATACCGGGAAGCTTCTCAGAAGACAGTGACGCACACTTTCTGTACCGATAGGTAGTCCGACACACTGGTAAAGAAAAAGATTCAGAATTTAACTGAAGGGGCCGTCATTAAACAGGGATCCCGGCCTTTAGCATCACCTATCAGCCAGATTCAACACAACCCTGACGTTCTTCCTCCATTTGCACCATAACTTTCGTGACCCAAAGGACTAACATTATGGGAATGGGTCAAGGGAAAATAAATGACTTCAACAATTCCCAAGGTGCTAATGGCCCTATAAGGGCTGAACTAGCCGCTATTCCCTTTCGGTCAGTTAGAACTTAAGCGGCCTATGATGGTGATCGTGATACTTTTATAAGCAACAACAGTGCTTGATCTGTGAGAAAAGAAAAAAAAACTCCAATTAAAGACATTGAGAAATAAAAATGGGTAGTGCATGATTATGTTACATTACCCAGATGTGTGTTTATTGTCATGATGTTTTCTGAGCCACAGGACACCAAATAAAATGCAGATCAGCACTGATTGGTTGACTGCCCACATACCTGTATTATGGTTTTCGCCACAATTCAGTCCTTTCGGGAGTAAGTGGGTCATCGTAAGGGCTTTGTTTCTATACATATATTTTGGAGGTAAATATAAATGTTTGTGTACAGATTATCCCAAATACTGGTTTCAAGGAATCCATGCAATCATGGGACCTGCACAATCCTTTGTGCTGCCTGGACAAAAACGACCTGAAAACCTTTGCTTTGGGATACAGAAAGATTATAAAAAGATGAGATGAAATGGGATTATTCTTTTCTTTTCTCAAATGAAACTGACATTTGTGTTTTCAGGACAGTCAGTGAAAAAATCTCATGTAGCCGTCACAGCAGAATCTTTGTACAAATGTGCCAATATTGCGTATTAGTTTAATGTACTGTAAAACAATGCATCGTATCTTATATGCACATAGTAGACTACAAATATCACTCTGCAAGAAAGCCATGTTGAGTAACTCTCACGAGTTAAGTAAATGAAGAAGGTGATTTCTTAACCCAGTTCTTGCACGGCGTGGGTCTGAGGAAACAATGTAGCACAATGTTTCAGGAGGTGAAGCAATCACGATCTTCTGTTCACTCACTGATAAACTTCTTTAGCACTCCTTCTCCCTTTCTCTCCTTCTCTAAACCACCCAGCACAGACGAAACAAACCAGTAGAGAACTGTAGATTTAAATTTTTAATATGTGCTACATGGTAATTACAAAAAACCCAAACATCATAACATAACACGCAACGGCAAGTGGCCTCCAAAATATTCATATAAACTATATAAAGAGGAATAAATTCATATATATATAAGTTTATATACAAGCATTTTGTGATCAAAAAGCAAGAGCAGGATCACGCATGTGAGGCATTCTGGGTAAACGTCAGGGCACTCTTTACAAGATCATAATTTAATCTGAGATTGATGGCCGCATACATAGCAGTCTTGAACAATAGAAAATGACCCCCATATATATAAAAAAATGTTAACTGGAGGTAAACAACTCTGTTAAGTGCAGATCTAAAAGACAATATTGCTGGTCAGCGCTCAGTCGCATCTTAGATCTGTACAGCTGGACACCAAAATCAAGGCTAAATAGGAAAACCGGTGAGCACTCCCCTGAGACACAGGTTGAATCTACTGGCAACCAAAGTAAAATGTAAGTGAATGGATCAGAGCATGAACAAAGGTGTTGAGGAAATTTTATAGCAAATATAACAATACATGAGGCTTTTATCCACTTCTGTACACACACACACATAAAAAAATGGTTTCATGATGACGCAAAAAACACCAAATGAGGGCCAAAGTTCAGGAGTCAAATCAGGGGTTTCAAGGGTTTGGTTGGATTTCTACTTAGATTCATTTAAATGAAACAAATACAGCATATAGAGGCCAACTAGCATAACTTGTCCATGAAGGCTTGCATTTGAAAGCATCCACAGACAACGCATCGACAGGGCAGCTATGACCAGGCTCTGGAAAATTAAAGCTAGATGGGTATTAGTGGAATTTGTCTTTTACAACTGTTGAGCAAAGAGGCTTTAAGATGTGCTAGGCCTAGAAAGGCAAACAAGCAAAAGAAAAAAAAGCTGTTCACGACTGCGGAAAAAAGCATGACATTTGCTAAAACATATGGGGACATACTTCGATGATTGATTCCCTTCTACGTGGTTGACTTGTGCATCAAATTAAATCAGAATCTGCTACTTTAGCAAAAAAAAAGATTTCAAGGCGCATCACACAAATTTGAATAAGAGTGCGCAACATGTAGGCCTTTCTATTTAGAGCGTCAGCAGCCACGCTGTAAACTCAAAGTACGTCACACAAATACTTCCCTGCATGGACCCTTTCCCTGAGGGAGCTGCAGTGCTGGGCCGGGCAGCGGTGCAGCTGTGCGTGTGTGTGTGTCTGCATACAGCTGTGTGTCCGGTGTGGCGGGAGGACTGAGGAGTGAGTCGTAGTCGAAGCCCCTCAGAGGCTGCAGGGACAAAGTGAGGCCTCGTCGAGCTTTGGCGGCCCGGTCTGGTCTCTCTCTCAGCTCCAGAATCACCTGACAGTAAAAAAAAAAAAGTCACTTCCCTTGCAGGCACATTTGAAACAATCTGAGTCGTGTGTGAAGTTAATCAGAGAGCCTGGCCACAGCCAGGAGTTTATTTGTTACCTCCACAGGCTGACGCTGCAGGAGGTCGAGGTCAAATGTTGTCCCGTGGAAGAAGGTTTGGCGTTTGAAACGATCAAGGGTTCTCAGGCGGCGGGAGGGAGTCTTGCACAATAGCTGGACAGAAAAACACCTGCAGGTTATGGTCTGTTTTGGCTAATTAGAATGTATTCAATTACCCAAACTGCCAGGGCAATATGATTAGTGTCTGATTTACCTCAGTTATTAACAAGGACAGTGGGGGGCTGAGGCTGAGGGGCATTTCATAAGGAAAACTCCTCACTTTCCACAGCATACTGCAGTGGTCTGCTTCTGGAGGCACGGGGAACTGTGGGCACGCATGAGGAAAACTAAATCAGGGTGATTCATCTTCTGAACATTTGAAACACTTAGCAATAAATGATCACAGTCCTCTTTTTACAGCCAAATCTGAGCTCCGCGGTCACTGAAGGACTAACTGTGGGTAATTCCTACTTATCATGCAGTAGAAGTCGACATACTGGCAACAAGAGCTCACCTTTCCTGTAACCAATGAAAAAAGCAGAATTCCTAATGACCACCAATCAGCTGCATGGTTGTAGGGCCCACCGCTCAGCACTTCTGGGGCTGCCGAGCACACAGATCACAGTCTCAGCCATTCTTAAACCTTATATTTTTACATTAATATCTTAATTTCTTCACAGAATATACTAATGAAAATACTCAACAGGTTGGTGCATGAAAAACATTCCAGCATGTACAACTGTTGCACGGTCATCTACTGCTTTTCTCACCCATATACTGGATAGTTCCACAGATGGTGAAGGCTCTCCCTCCTCTCTCCAGGCGACGGGACAAACCAAAGTCAGCTAAGCGGAGGTGGCCTAGAAAAAAATCATTTTCTCTGCATCATTATGGCCAGGAGACACATTCTTCATACTAATACAGTTTAGACGGACAAAATAAAAAATATAGACATGGCAACGTTATTAAGCACTCTCAATATCAACAGATGTACAGTTTGCATTCTTAAATTACTGCTGAGCTCAGTCAGGATGCTCTCTGGAAGCTTCCATGGTTCTCCTGCATACCAGAGCTATGCTGCTCTCTGCTGGGGACAAGATTTCACTCACCGTTGTCTGTCAGAAGGATATTTTCCATCTAAAAAAAACGAGAAAAAACCCCCAGAAAATAACTGAATGAGAGTTCAATAATTGGATTCAAATAAATGCAACATGTAGTCAGTGACAGCATTTTCACAGCACTTTTTATTTTTTATTTAACCACATAAAATATTGCTTATGAAGTTATAAACAGCAATAAACTTTCTTTCTCTTTATTTTTTCTTCAGAAATTTGCTACAGTTGATTTGATTGTCTTACTTACACTTGTGTTACCTGAAATACTACATGTGCAGTACTGTGCGAAAGTTTTGAGCCACACCTTTTTCTTTTCAGACACTCCCTTTTCCCCCTTCCAAAAGAATGGTTTCTTGAAAGCCATCCTTCCACGGACACCTCACATCACATCAAGGTTCTTCTCTTTTGCTGTAGATAGTTTTCAAGGCCTGACTCTTCTTTAGTCTTAAACTTGGCCAGTTTCCTTTAAGGACTCACTGCACACTGAGCTAAAATATGCCACGTTTTTGGCTCAAAGCTCTTTCGGAATCACCTTGTTGGTGCAAAACTGCTGTTTTATATCCATCAAACTGTTATCTTTAGCATTTTGTGTAGATGCAGCTACATAAATGCATCTTTGCCACAGTCTGCTGGTAGCAGTGTCTAAAGACACAACCGAAAATTGGTTCTTTTTCTGTTATGTGTAAACCGAGCACTGGTACATCCAACGCCTAAGGTGCCTTTTCTATACTTAAATGACTTATAGATCATTATCAAGTGGCTTAATAAACAACTTCGACAACAAAAAACCACATTCTTCAGCAAGTGGTCAGGTACAAGGGTAGGACTGAAAGTCAATGGAAAAGCGGCCAATGTTTGAGGAAATAGTTGAAAGACCTACATTTAGCACTATCGCTTGAGATGACTTTCAAAGATTACAAGTAAATCTGACTCCTTGGAAGCAAAATATAAAAACACGAGGGACGGCTCAGAACTTCTGCACTGTGCTGTACATGTTGCTACCTTTGATGCCTTGGAATTCGGATTTATATTTGTGTTAATGTGACAATCTCTCGCAAACAACAGAAGTGAAGACGTGTGTGTGTGTGTTTCTTCCCTCTCTTACTTTCACATCTCTGTGGATGACCCCAAAATCATGCAGAAACCCTGCGGAAAAAAAACAGCACACATAAGAACAAGATCATTCAACCCCAACTGGGGAAAGAACAGGTTTCAAATTCAAGTCCCTCTTAGGGCTTAATTTAAAAAATCCTGGTACTCGTCTGTTGCTGTGGGAGATCCCCTTGAGAGTTAATTCTAATTAAACTCAGTTTACAGTAATTCACAGTGAAATGACAATGGAAACGGTCATGGTGACACTTGGATCTGGTTAAGAAGTTTTATATGATATGTACAACCCCATTTCCAGAAAGGCTGGGATTCTGTGCAAAAATTGAGAAAAAAAAAGTGAATAATGTGACTTACTATTAACTTAAACTCTATCAAACATTATATCAAATACTGAAAGAGAGACTGTGGTTTTTTTTTCTCTTTTTGCTCTTTTTATACCTGCTCATGCTACAGACCTGTTTCCACTCAGGTTTAGAGATCAAATTAACTGTCATTAATCAACCAGAGTCTCTACAACAAAATTTAAGAAGATGCGTCATCAAAGCAACTAAAAATGTAGAGAAAATTATTTGTCAAGTCAGTAAACAAGTTAGAATTCAACTTCCTTCTAATTTGTTTTGCTGCACCTGTCCTGAATTTGTTGAGATGAGTTGTCTCCAAATGAAAAGATGAGCAAATACAACAAAATCAATAAAATATGTAAATTTCAACATGCTGGCTTTAAACTTTTCTCAATAAAATCCAATGTTTAAATAATTCGCGAAATATTGCAATCTACTGGTATTTAAGCTCCTTAGTTTTATTAGTAGTACATCATGTTGCATACACACCGAGCGCACATCCCAACTCTGTGGCAAATAGTCGCACTGAGGCCTCAGAGAACTGACCGATCATCTGCCAATAGGTGTAAAGGTCTCCTGTGCTGCAGTAGTCACACACTGCGGGAGGAGAGAGGGTATCAGAAAAACAGCGCACTCTGTGATGCAGAGGACATGAGCGGGGTAGTGAGGGGCAGCAAGAGGTGGAGCAAACACTGCTGACGGAAAATTAGGAAAGAGAAGTGTTGTCCTGAGGTGAGGGGGAAATACATTTTTCTCTGTTGAATAACACTACACAAAGAGAAAGGCAAACGTTCAGCATCGCCGGGAGAATTTGTTTCTGTCGTCATGGCAAAAATGTGTTTCAGCTGCTGCAGAAAGTTTCAGTCTGGAGAGAGCTCACAAATATCAGGCTAAAGAGCAGCAGCGGGACCACATATTTCCACCTTAAACATCAGTCATTTTCATGTCCTCTGTATTTATGGCCTTAAAGACGTGATTCAGAGATGATTCACAGTTTGAACATGGAGCGCCATCGTTCAGTTTCCGATCTCTGAGCTAAAGTGCTCTCTGGTATCAGGGGGTGGGGAAGCAAACAAAGTGGGTCACACTTTCTGAGTCAGTGCCTAATTTGGAAAAAAAAAAAGGGTAAAAGCTCTGGAGTGAAGGGACAAAAGACAAAGCATTGTGCAATGCAGGGGAATCGTTAGACTTGTAGGGGTTTGGTAAAGTCTGCATTTCTAGGTAATGCTCAAGCACACACATCCAGAATTCAAAGGCTTGATAGCGCTTTGTCTTTTGGTTAATAGGTTTGCCAGTTTCGGGTCGGGGATTGTGGGCAGAGTCTGGACAAAGCTACCAGTGGTGAAGTGACAAAAGGTGGAGTAAAAGGGGTTTTGGATTGTGGATCTGGGTTGGAGTGGGTCACTGGTAGCTGACTGACTCACTAATGTAGAGGTGGCGCTGTGTCTGCCAGCAGTCCTGGAGGTCATGGACAAATGGGTGGCGAACATGACGCTGTGGGTAAAAGTCAAAGGTTGTAAACCTGGAAAAGCTTAATTCTGACTATCGATCAAACAGATGGCTGGACTTTCTTTACTCCCTCATTACAGTCAGTTTTTTGAGAGATAACTTCACAGAGAAGTTTAGAAACTACGAAGTTAGACGTGACAAACATCATTTTTTGAAGAAAGGGTGAACAAAAATACTTGACATGTACCAGTATATTTCAGCCTGAATACTTTCAGGTTAATAAATAAGAGCTATATAGCAGCTCATCATCCATATACAAAAATAAAATATTTTCACCCTAACCCTCTTTCTCCTTTTTCCTTAAAAGCTTGAGTTAAATCTTTTGATGTTGTGAAATTATGTGTGGTTTAGTATGGATTTCCTAACAATGCAAACACAGTGCATTTGGAGGCAGTACCCACCTGCACAATAACTTCTTCTTTCGACTGCTCCAAGACCCCAAGTCTGAGAATCTCTGCTTTAGGTATGACCTGTTAGCAGACACAAATACTGCGGTGGAATGGCCAAACAGGACTGGACAGGAATGACTTTCACATGAACAAAAACATACAATAGTACACAGTGCGTGTTTCCTGCAACAATCTAATTGGTGCTTGTTAAAAGTTCCCAAGATGATAATTAAAAAAGGTAATACAGCAAGGAAGGTTTGTGAAGGCATGTAAGCCTACTTCAGTAGGACCCCAAAATAAAATGATGAACTGGCAAACGAGGATATTGTGGGCTCTTTTTTACTGAATAAAACATTCTGCATTTCTAATACTTTCAATATGTACAATGCAAAACTGATTGTCAAACTATACATGTATGACAGAAGACTCACTTTAACAGCGTATGTTTTTTGTTTGGCTCCGTCCTTTACTTTCAGGATGGGCCCAAACGAACCTTTGGCGATGTAACCCAGAACCTAGTGAGGCAAATAATGACAGACAAAGACTTGAAGACAAAGAAAAAAACAAAACAAAACTGACATGGTTTTGGTGTCTGTGTTGGAACTGAGGCCCACCTGAAAGTGCTCGTGCCCAGGCACAGGTCTGGGGGGGAATTCGGGCAGGAACATGGAAACAAATCCCGGAAGGCTCCACTCTGCTCTCAGCTTGCCTGGGCCGACTCCCGCCAACCTCAGGACATGCTCTGGGACCTCGGGGGCTTTGCCCTGGAGCATTCGATGCTGGCCCAGACGCAGTGCAGGGGGCGCCAGGCGACAGAGGCCCGCTGGGATAGACAGGCCCACGCTGGAGAGGAAGCCGCGCCATCCAGATGAGATGTGCTCATTCTCCTGCCCTTCAGAGGGTCTCTGTAGTGGTTCAGGGGTGTCGGACACAAAAGGAGCCTTTTATGACGCAGCTTTGTAGATCAGTTGTAATAAACTAATTTGAGTTTTGTTATTGATGGTTGTGGATCATGTCTCCAAGCAGAGTTGATCAGAGAATAAAACTTTTTTGATACACCACATCTGCAAATACACAGATGCACTAAAGATGGCGGCATTCCACTTTGTGAATGCTGGGTCTTTGTCAAGATTTACTGCAGCGCTGAATTAAACTTAGCATTCTTTAGATCAAAGGTACTATCAGAGCCTCCATTGTTGACTTTACAAAAACAATACTACTACAAGGCAGATGCTTCTAAACCTTCTCCAGGCTTTATTCTGTGAAAATATGTTGATCTCAGATTCATCTTTCCAGAGTGCCTTTTCAGAACTGGCCCATCTGGTTTATCAAAATCTTATCTGGCCTTGCTATTCTTGAGGTCTCCGAGTTCTTAGCACTCTGTGAGCCCTTTTGAAATCTTCACTTTATAATAGATGTGGTTAGAGATATATTGTTCTTTACTGCAAGAAAGATCCTGTAGCTATCCATTGCCATTGTTTTCCATGGTTGACTTTTTATGCTGCAGAGCTCACCAGTAGCCCCCCCCCCCCTGTTTTAAAGGCCTGTTTTATTTACTGTCAACCCCATCTCATGCTGTAGTTTGAGAGTAGGCTATAGACTTCCTAATGCACCTGGAAACCTTGGCATCCACTCCAGACCTTTAAGGTGTCCATGAAAAACTTTTTAGTCAATGGCCTGGTTAAATTAAATCCCCCGAGGAAAGGGTTAAACAAATCGTCCTAACTCCTAAATCCTTACACCATGAGAACATCCTGAATGTAAAGCTCAAGCTTTCATTCTAAACCCATATATGACTTTAATGGGTTTAGGTAAACTGCTGCATACATCCTACGAATATTCCATGACCAAACTTTACATACAGTAATGATATCCATATGATACCTCCCATCTATGCGCCCACTTCCATGAAAAACTCTGTCACTTTATGCTCAGACGGAAACTTCCGCCCTACATCACAATTTTACTTCCTACCCAAAGGTCTGAACCCTCCTGAGCTTTCTAATTTGTGATTCAACAACAGTTAAAACCTATATTTGACATCCAGTCTGCAATCACACAACCCTTCTCCCTCTGGGCTTCGCGCTGCACGACAGATCTGAGGCTCTGTGATGCAAGATGGATGTAATCAGCCATGCAGGATGCCATTATCATCTGAGCCGAACGAGAGAACCCATCCGTGGTTCCTCAGCTGTGTAACAAATGCCATCAATAGACACCTTCCCCCAACGCTTAACTGGGAGTTGGGAGTCCTTTTAATATGTTTATGTTCTCATTCAAAAAGTCGACACCGGAAGCGTGATATTTAATTGCCTTCAAAGTAAAAGCGTTCATATCATCCTTTGGAAAACCATTGTGGGGGACAACAAAGTCTTATAGTTATAAGAAATGTTTTAAATTATTACGCACGCGGTTATATTAGATTTAATTTAATGTACTACCAAATAAAACCTCCATCAAACGGTACTGTCATCCTATGTCGTAACCAGTCGTTCACCCTGGACATCAAATCATCGCTATGGAAACAGGGAACCCCCCCCTGCGTGCGTCACCTTAGCAACAAGGAATTTCTTTAAACTCACCTTCCTGTTTTTACTCCCGTCGGCCCCCATTTCGATCGTGACGGGACATCAGCACCGTAACCTCAGTGCGACGTCTGCTCCTCATTCAGACTCTCACATTCCCGCGGGGACCACCATAGCCCCACATCCAGTCTTACACGCGCCGCAAACTTTAAAATGAGAGGCTCGACGCAGCAGAACAACAGTAACCAGCGGCTGATCTGAATGTCCGATGCAAAACGTGATAGATATGGCGACATAAAAACCAAGTTAATCCCGAGTATGGGCAACGTCAGCGAAAATCCGCCCACATCTTTACCGTCCAATGACACGCCAACTCGGTGGAGTTCAGCTCCCCCTGCTGCTTCGTGCAGTCATACATGCAGGCATCAACTCTACGTAAATCACATCATCAAATGCATGGAGCCATGTGTAGTTTGCAGAAAAGGAACACAAATCAGTAACACCATGAATATATCCTGAGAGCCTGCTGATGCATCTTTAAAAAACAAAATCTCTGCTCCATAAATGAACCAAAACATGCATCATTTCTGCTCCCCCAACACACCAAAGATAAAGTCATGCATGTTTATAAAAAAGCCTTGGGAAATTTTCTGCATTTCTGTGTCACAATGACACCAACCCTGTTTGTTCCCCATTCACAGACCGACAGAAAACTCAGATCAGGTCAACGACTAACCAACATTAGAGATAATTCAAGACAAAGAAATGGCCGAGGAAGAAATGAAGGCAAACCACAAGCTGTGACAGCGCAAGTGGCTTTTATTTGGGACTGAGAACATAAAAAGCAAACAGCCATCTGTACTTTTTACTTTCACATGTTACTTTGTTGACTAACGCATCGTCGTTTCTACATAATAAACCAACGAGATGAACTTTAAATAAACAAGTACAAAAAGTTTGTGGATCCGTGTGGGAGCGTTCAGGGTTTAATGAGCGTTGGGTGGGACGGCATCAGGTTCAGTCGTCATCGTCAAAGTCGTTCTTGCCCTGGGGAGGTGGTTTGGGCCCCCCTGCTGGTCTGGCCATGATGATCTGAAATGAGAGAAAAGTTAAAAAACAAACAAACAAAGTCTGGCCTTTCTGACTAAAGAAAGAGATTCATGCAGCTGTTGGAATGTTTGGAGGAAGGACGGAAACGTATCTGCTTTGACGATAAAAATCACACGTTAGAAAACCTGCACTGCAAACATAAAGCAGTTACCAAATGTGGTTAAGACTCTTGTGAGCTTAAGCGAAAAAGTGTTTTTCCAATCCTTGCATATATGACAAGGAAGGCCACTTACAGCAGTTAAATATTCACGAGTGCACACGGTTGTGTTCCTGCTAAAAATAAACTGGTGCTGAAAGCCAAAACGCATGCAGCACAACTTGGGAGCGCTTAAATAATAGAGCTGAAATAAACTGGCCTGCAAAAGATAAAAAACTAACCCTCATCCAATTACAGATGATGCGGGGACTGAACCACAAGGGTTGTTCGTGATGCTACAAATGAATCACATTTATCAATAAAAAGACTCAATAGCATTTTTAATAACACTGGGAGAAAAAAAACGAATGGAAAAGAGTTTCAGATCAACTTCTGGCCCCCCAACTGATTATAAAAAGGGGAGAACTGCTTAAATCAGCTTCAAGTACAAACGCTTTTACACATTTTTGATTTTTCTCCTAAAAAAATAAATAAATAAGTAACTTGGTCATTAACAGACAACTTAAAGGAATGATCACATTTCCGTCATATTCTGAAGGGAAAAGGTCCCAAAGCAGTAGATTACATGAAAATCTATTCCATTCAGCTGAACTGTTGTTTGTGGACAAACAAATCCCTCAATATCAACTCCTTGTGTGCCGACATCATTCATTTGTGTCCGAATGTTCCAATTTTATTAGCCACAGGCTGCATAAAACACACTGTGCTCCTCTCCTTCTTGTACTTTCCCTGTGACCTTAAAGGGATAGTTCGGGATATTTGACATGGATCTGTATGGCATCACCATAACCAGTGTCGTGCATTCAAACTGACTTACCCCCGACAGTGTCCTGTGAGCCGAGTTTTTGTCCAGTGTTGGTCAAGGCGAAAGTAGTCCGGCTTGTTTGCTGGGGTCAAGAAATCAGCGCGTTTTTCTTCCCAAAACAGTACGTGTGCTAAAGAGTGATTTATTTCATCACAAAAACCGAAGCCGGCAAAAGTCACTCCTCGTTATCACTTGGGCCCTATACTGTCTCATTGTGTATCAGTGCGCACGTCATTCTGACCGCGAGCTGTGCGCACGAGTCTTTCTGTTCTTTGGCAGTGCTCAACACTTACTCTGCAGACAACTGGCCATCGGGTCCAGCTGGTCTGGGACGCCTCTTCCAGTTGATCTTGGGAACATGGAAAAAAGTTCTCAGACGCCTGCATTCAGGAGTGCAGGGAAGTCACCGTTATTTGTGATGCAGGCAGCAGCTGTCCCGCGGCCGCCGACATCCTCATCTATGGAAAGGTTTTGTATCTGGGGCATAACTAAATCCCACTCGTGGCAGCAGTAACATTCCACCTCTGTCTGCATTACTTCGCACTTCAAACAAGTGCACCAGGATTTGTCGGCCACCCTGGGTATCGCAGCTCCAGCAGTGGCTCCAGCTTCTGTTTCCATCACTTCTCTGTCCACCCTCTCTCTTTCTGCCCGATCTAAGTCCATTTGGCGAACTTCCTCCTCAGTATAAACGGGTTCATAAAGATACCCCCTTGGCTCTGAACGGAAGTCAATATGTTCCTCGTCGCTCTCGTTGTCAGACATCTTCCCGAGCAGTAAACAAAGTGAACTCGTGCGCACAGCTCGCGGTCAGAATGACGTGCGCACTGATACACAATGAGACAGTATAGGGCCCAAGTGATAACGAGGAGTGACTTTTGCCGGCTTCGGTTTTTGTGATGAAATAAATCACTCTTTAGCACACGTACTGTTTTGGGAAGAAAAACGCGCTAATTTCTTGACCCCAGCAAACAAGCCGGACTACTTTCGCCTTGACCAACACTGGACAAAAACTCGGCTCACAGGACACTGTCGGGGGTAAGTCAGTTTGAATGCACGACACTGGTTATGGTGATGCCATACAGATCCATGTCAAATATCCCGAACTATCCCTTTAACCTCACGGTTAACCCGGGGCCGTCTGTCGCAGGAGGCTCAGAATGCCTGATTCTTTAAAAACAAACAAACAAAACAAACAAACAAAAAAAAACCCTAATCGACAGCTCAAAGTGCAGAGCAAAGTGAGAGGGCGAGTCGATGGGCACTGCAGTTTTAAACGTTCTCGCCCTGGTTGTTATGAATGGGAGACAGGCTGGTGTTAAATCTCCCGTCTTACAGTATCGCAACACGAACGCACAGATTCTCGCTCTCTTCTGGTGTTTCATAAGCACGATGGGAAAAAAAAACAAAACACAACACCCCCAGGACATATTTTGAAGTTGGCCTGATAACGCTGCATCGTTAGGGGTGGGAAAAAAAAAAATCGATTCATGTACATATCGCGATTTTTTATGGGATGAATTTAAAAATCGATTTTTCTCCCCAGAATCGATTATATTACGTCATATCCGTGTCCGGAAAAACTTCATCAATTCAGTACATTAAGTTATATTAAAACTAGCCCACATTTGTGCTGTGTGGACATTTGAATTCATTTTGTAACTGTTAACTTGAAAAAAAAATGCTGTACATGTTAAGTACCTCTTTTTGTCTCAGTTGAAATAAATGTCAGCTGCTGGACTGACTGGCAGACTGATGTGTATCGTTTATGGGAACGACATTCATTCTAGAAGTGTATGATTCAACTTGTTTGTTTTTAAGGAGGAAGAAAATTGCAATTACTGATTATATCGAATCGCAAAACTTGTAGAATCGCAATTATCAAGAATCGTGATACATATCGAATCGTGACCAAAGCATATCGTCCCACTCCTACTGCATCCGTCCCAAAAAAAAAATCTTCAGATTAAATGACTCGAGATAAAAGCTGCGAGATAACCCCGGTCAAATGTTATTTACAAATTCAATGACATTAAATGCAACACTGTGGAATCCTGCGGGGTAAACAACCATCGAGTGCATGCAGCATGCGAACACACCATACTCTGTTTAGTGCTATCTCACGCAGTGACACACACCTTGTGCTGTTAGACAAAAATGTCAAAGTGGTCGGACCACAGATTCTCTGCACTGAATTCAGAGTTAGTAGTGACAGGCCAAACATTTCACAGCTTCAGTGTCCTGTGAACGAGTGAGTTCATCGGCAGTTAAAAGCCCACACACGATGCGAGACCTACTGACGAAGCGCGTTTGTGAGTGTGCGCCCTCTAATGCTGGTCAAAATGATCAGGCTCGTCGTCCCAACCATCCTTGTCCCAATGGCCCCTCTGCTTGGGAGCCTTGGGTCCCCCTGCAGGCTTAGCCATGATGATCTGGATTGTACACGCATACACATACAGACTAAAATCAACCACGTGGACACGCTGCCACCCCACCTACTGCTTCTGACTGCGGAGGGGACATTCGGTCGGAAAACATTTAAACACACCTCAAAACAATGAGCAGAACATAAATAATTAGGATAAATAATTTGAGCCCACCGCTTTGAAAATACAAATATTGCCCGTGTCAGTGACTTATAAAGATAATTCCTTTGTGGCATTGTTATTAGCAACAGACACGCCATCTGTTGTGCCTCCAGGGTCTCTGCAGGTTTCAACAAGTCAAATTTAAGACTTTTTTAAGACCATAATTAATACAATTTAAGACCCATTTCACATCCATACTGGCAAAAAGGAGGCTCGGAATTATTTGCAAAACAAAAGTCTTTTCCACACTTAAACGTTTTCGCCATCTCAGGATCAGGGAATATGTTCTGGAACAGCTCATAAATGTTCCAGTACATGACTGGTGCTTCGCTACCGTGTGAAGAGTCCAGAGCACCTCCGCTTTTAGTGTGGGCGTAGACCCAAATGCTGTCCGGAGGTCAGCTGGAGTTGTAGCAGACCGGGTCGCGCTGGGCCTCGATGTTCCAGATCCTGATGTGGAATAATACTGATGGAAAGCGTTTGCTGCTGGCATTTTAAGACCGCTTTGTGCTTTTTTCGATTTGGCGTGGGACTCCAACGCCTTGATGCCCAATGTGCCAAGTTTCACTTTTCTTGCACAAGGTGCAGTGTGCTGCATAAATATTTCCATCAACCAGCTTCAACCATGAGGTAAGTTGTTCGTTCTGAAGCCAGAAATTGTCAAATATGCATTTACCCATCTTAAACAAAGCGTTAACTGATTAGCCGCTCCTCAGTCACGGCGCTGCTAGCAACCACGAACAGCATACTATAGAGCAGGTTGTGCTCGATAAACTCTGACCGGGCTGCACAGGAACTTTGGTTCCGTTATAGCGTCCTCAAAAATCGAAAAATTTAAAAGCGAGACTGAAGTTTATACATTTGTTTTGAATAAAAGTCACCTCAATACATTTTTAAGACCTTTCAAAATCGTATTTAAAACATTTTTATGAGATTTCAAGAGAATTTTAGACATTTTAAGGCCTTAAATTCAAATGATTGGATTTGAGATTTTTTAAGACCCCATGGATACCCTGGCCTCCTGTGTCATGAGTGTTTCTGTGCGCACCTGATCCACCCTCAGCACTGTGATGGCAGCATTGGTGGCCATTTTGATGCCCCAGTGTTTGACCAGGTATGGCTCCACAATACCGGCTTCGAGCATGTCCTTCACAGCAGGCCCGTCTCCCTACAGAAAAACATGACACTCATAGAGTCAGTCTCCAGAACAACACAATGAACGTAAGGTCTTCTGGTGTGGGGGGGGGGGGGGGGGGGGGGGGGGTCACAGAGGTAGTTCTGAATGATTATTCTTCAGCTACTGTGAAAAATATGTGTGCTTTGCTTAATAAACACCGCCTCAGTCAAAAAATTTTAAGCCTTGCAATCCTGCTTGGATTTCAAACTCTAATACAATTTGAGGCTAATTTAGTGGTTATTACAAACCACTTGAGAATGTGAGTGAGTGATAAAAAGTCCTGTTACTGAACATTTCCAGGCGACAGAAAATACGATGTCATTAATTCGACCATACACGCACACCCACGTACCTCAATGTCAAAGCCTACGTTTTTCTTCCCCTCGTGATGCGCAGAATACAGTTTGGAGATGAGCTCGCTTCCCTTCACGCCGGAGTTCTCAGCCAGAGCGCGCGGCAATCTCTCGAAGGCATCGGCAAACTTCTTAATGGCATACTGGTCCAGGCCAGGGCAGGTCTGCAGAGACGGGAGAGATCAGTGCTTCTGCATTTTATCAGTTTGCCACGCAGCGCAGAGCAGAACAACACTCAGAGCTACACGCATACCTCTCCGTATGAGGTGATCTGTTTGGCCAGCTCAATCTCAGTGGCTCCTGCTCCAGGTACCAGTCGTTTGTCCTAAAGAAGGCGAGCAACACAGAAACAGACCAATCAGGGTTTTCATCAACACAAGAAAAACAATTATAAAACCTATTGCGTTTCATAAGACTGACTTACCCTGACCAGAACCTTGAAAGTGTTGACTCCATCATCTACAGCTCTCTCAATATCATCCATCAGGTTGTCAGTGGAGCCTCTGATCACCACCGTAGAGATGGCGCCGTCTTCTTTCTCTGTTTAAAAACACACCCGACACTTTGTCACATTTCACACGCGCACACACGGAGCAAAAGATCGGCTGTGGAAGAAAACGGAGCAACGAGAGATTCACCGTGTTTGAAGACCACCACCTGGGTGTCTCCCACCTCGTTCAAGTACACGCTGTCGCAGCGACCCATCTCCTCTGGAGTTGGAGCCGTCTAAGAGGGCAGAATATCACACACAGCATTAAACACTGTTTTTAATCATAGCTCAAACACCTGATCTGAGGAGGCAGGGCTACGCTCACCATCCTGGGAAGCGCCACAGCTCCCACAGTCCTGCATAACCGCCGAAGGTCCCATTTGGAGTTAAGCCTGAGGGGGAAGGAAGGATTTAGGGCTTAAAAGCTAGTTAATAACAACAACAACAGGTATACAGCCAAAAAACACCACCACATCGAAAAATATACTTTTAGAAATTGTATGCATTTTATTCCCCTTTAAGTACTGGAAAAAAAAGTTTTACATGACAGCGTCATTGGGACAGAAAGTTCTTCTGTGGGTCTCACCTGACCACCATCAGCTTGTACTTGTTAGCATAGTGCAGCGCCATGTCGGCCACTTTCCCCCCAGTTACCACGACGTTGGCACCAGACTCCTGGATGGCCTTCACCTGGGCCTCCATCATGTCGTCCTCGCCTTGGCTGAAGTTCATGAGTTCCTTTGCATTATTTATCAACACTGTGCCCTGTGGAACAGACACGACTCTTGTCAAGTCAGTAGTCTCTTGCTGACAAATAATTTCCTGTACACGCGATGACGGCGAACATCATTCCCAGCTAAACGAGCTCACGCCGCTCAGCTGCTTCCAAAGCACGACAGAACAAGGAACTACCTTGGTCTCTGTCACCGTGCAGTCAAAGGGGCAGGAGAACACTGCGATCTTGGCGTCTTTGATGGATGTGACGTCTCCCTCGGCCTCCTTCTTGAAAACCATGCCATGAAGCATCGAAGAGGCCGTCACTCCACAACCCTAAAAACAACACGGACGACTTCAGAGGCGAACAACAGACACAGACACAACCAAAATACAGTCAATGGGCAGCGGTGCCTACCAAAATCTTGCATACTCTGACGCTATCAACGTTGAAATTGCCGGACTCCGAGAAGATGGATACTATAACAAGAAGGCACAGAACAGGAGCGTGAGGAATAAAAGCAGAGTTAAAACTTCAATCAAGATAGGGAGCTTCGATTGGCTGAGAGCTGTCGTCTGGATTGCTGACTCACCACAGGCCTGTGCGATGAGGTTGGCGATGAAATCTTCATTGCCGTACTGTTTACTCATGACCGCCGGGCGGATGAGAGCTGTGGCCTCGTTCACATCGTGGAGGTTTTTGGCTGAGGAGCACACGCAGTCTGGCAGGATTTCCAGAGTCTTCTTACACGCCTTCTCGTAGCCTTCGATCACCTGTGGCAAAGAGGAGAGCAATTAGATTTAGAGTCACTAATTACGTGACGTGTATAGAGGACATTTGGAAGTCTTCTGTTTGAGTCCTGGCATCAAATGCAACCCCTAGAAGAGGCAATTTCTTTCTTTCTTTTTTTTTTAAAACAAAAAAACAGGCATTTTCTACATGAATTGTTTTTAATGTATCTACAAGCAGATGCAAATATGGTTCCATCAATAAATCTATACTCCGACTCTGCTGCTGTCACTCTTATCACAAGATGTGATACTGTTGGATAATGCACTCAGCACAGACTTAGCAACATTCAACAACTACATCTGTTCACCTCTGACACGGACAAGCCCATCCGGAGCAGCTCTTCGGCCAGCTCCAGCAGAGCACCAGCAAACACCAGGACAAAGTTGGTGCCGTCTCCGACTTCCTGCTCCTGCATGTGGGACGCCATCACGATCATTTTGGCGGCTGGATGCTGCACCTGCGAAACAAATGGCATCGAAGGAAACGATTTAACTCGCGTGTCTGCGGAGAATCCAACCAGTCTCGGCAGACTACAGACGGCCAATTCCTCACCTCAAGTTCTCTGAGAATTGTTGCGGCGTCATTGGTGACGAACAGCTTCTCCAAGTGGTTGATGACCATTTTGTTCATACCTGTGGAGCAACAGTCCCACAGTTTTTGACGCATTGTTTTCTTGCCTTTTAGTTCAATTTAAGAAGTCAAAGTGTGAACAAAGATGTAATACGATCATAAATGTTTCTGTTGGAGGGATGCTTTTACCATTGGGTCCGTAGGCAGTGCGAGTGGTCTGAGAAAGCTCTTTACATGCTCTGATGTTGCGAAAAACGGCCTCTTCGAGTCCCGAGTAGTGCTGAAATGGATAGTTAAATAATTATTCTACAACTGTGAATTTTAAAGGACTGTGCAAGTGCATCTTAATGACAGCCTTATCCCTTATTATCTACCTATTTAACATAAACGTAACCATCTATAAAAAGGGCTGGAAATGGGAGCCGTGATGGACAACATGTTAAGCAAAAGATTTACAAAGGCAGAAACAAACACCGTGTAAACACCATGTGTCTAAACATGTAAGACGAACCAGAACAGGAAGCATCAGTCAGAGACATCTGAGGCGGTTTTCGGGTCCTCAGTGCTGCAATTAGCTAAACGCTAACTGGGTGTGACTACAGCTTGACAGCTTCTAACCACTATAGCAACAACGCATTCTGTAGACGTATGTTATGGCATGTAGAAGTGTTGTGGAGGGGACGGTTATGATCTAAAAAAGCAGTAAATCGGTAAAACTATGCGGCCAGCAGTTTCCAGCGGCCTGGCTGCCTTCTAGAACTTTCGCACATGACTGTGAATTAACATGCTAGCTTAGTGGCTAACAGGAGCTAGCACGCTAGTTTACAACTACTCACTCAAAGCTACCTTATCAACCCCGTAAGCTGATTTAACCTCACCTTCGCGCCATCCTTTAACATTTGGGCAAAGCCCGGAGCCTTAGGAACGTGAAGAGCCATTTTCCGATGTTTGTGCAGCCCCTGTATGCTGGAGAATATAGCCGTAGCGTGGGTTCAGCTCTGGGTACAAAGCCGGAGAGACAGAGGTGGAGCAACTTCAACGAGGCGTGAGCTAGAGACGGGAAACAACAAGGGACAAACCGCGCCGGTCTCGTTCAAACCTGCTGCGACCATGACGCGCCACAAGAGGGCAGTATTGTCTTTATGTATAAAGACTTATAATGATCCACATAGCTGTAAAGGAAAATTATTATTTTCCCAACAACTTGAAATGTGAATACTACTATTTAAAAATATTCTATTACAACCGAACATCTTACATACAGGAAAGAATAAGCAAAGATTTGGGTCTTTTTTCTTTCTGTACCAACTCACCGAACCACCCAGTCTAAGAGATTTAAATAGATAAAGTAAAAAAAAAAAAGGATTATTCAATAATCTACAGTTTTTAGTTACTTAGTGAACTATATATTTATTTCTGTGCTTGACCAAGTTAAATTCAGTACCTTTGTCAATAGTTCTTGCCTATTGCCAACGTCACTGAATTGGGCTCCAATTTAGAAGTGGATATCCACTGAACCCCTCATTTAAAATTAAAGCAAAGCAGTAGCTGTTACTGCAATAATTAATAACCTTAGTTCTCTCATCCAGCATAAAAATGGCTGCCACAGACCCTATTGACTTGTCTTTAAAGATTGTATACGGAAGAGTTTGACCATTAGTTGAAGATGTAGCCTACTTATGCATATATTTTCAATGAGTCCATCATTTAAGAGCCACCACTAACATGCTGTGATTAGTTTTAGGCCATTTGAACAGCATCTATTTCTGTTTGACAGCTTTACTCAACAGACTCTTTCTGAAATCTTGCGCATCAGCTCTGCAGGAAATTGTGCTTCAGCTATGCTGAGATGTTATCAACATTTTAGATGTAACGCAGTCGGATACATCATAACTACGATTATGTCTTTCAGAATTCTCACCGTGATGGCAGCATCTGTAAAAGTAGAGTTTATGACAGAAGCATTTTGTGTATTAGATTGCAGTGGATCGGACTGGAGCATTTAGCAAGGTGTCCTTTTGGATGCTCAATCCCTTCATCATTCTTTATCCAAAATGTTAGCTTGCATAAACTTGGAAAGCAAGGAGGGACGGGGGTGGGTGTGTGGTGCAAGTTTCACTGCTTCACAGATCTGCTGCAAGTCAAGTCGGAATATAAATGACATGAATATCACAAGTTACACACAGCTAGAATGACACGTGAACAGACATGAAACGCACACAGAAGATTTATTGTATCAAAGTCAACAAGTTTATTGTGTAGATCCTTTTCCAGATGGTTTCTCCCTTTTTTTTAATACCATGAATACAGAAAAAGGAAGTGCAAAGGAAAAAAAAAAAAAAAGAAGAAAATCAGTGTTTTGCTTCATTTGGGGCTGTCGGCCTGGCTGTCCCCTTCACAAATAACTTGCTCCGTTTTACTTTATAACATCATCATCATTGCCGTCATCCGGTAATGAGCCATTAACTCTTCCCCCATCACATTATCGGATGATTTATGTGTACAGTATCAGGTAGCATGAATCATCCACAGACCACTGCGAGCGCTGACCTCTGCCTGAAAGCAAGTTCCCATTTAAACGCGGCCTCGGCTGTGTTGAAACAAAATTCCCTTGTCATAAAAAATATAAAATACAATTTGGTTTAATCAAATGTCATTTAAAAAAAATAAAAAAAGGGCATTACAAATGTTAGTAACATTATTGCATACATATAAAAGAGAAGACAATGAATCTCCCACATCAGTACTTAGTGTTGGTTCTGCAGAATCTATCTAAAGTTAATGTCAGAAACGTAGTGAGAAAATAAAATAAAGAATTAGTATATATATATTTTTAAATGTAACAGAGACATCTGGTTGTAGCAGCTAAGACAAACATGTATACTAAAATAAAAGAAATCCCTTTGGTAGCTACAGTGAAGCTATGAAACCCACAGCAAGCTAACCCGAGACATGTAAACACACAAGATTCACACAAACGCCGTCGGTTAGAAACGGCACAGATTTAAAAAAAAGAATGAAGACGAGCTGCCAAACTATAGTCTCCCTGTATCACGACAAACCTACATATATATGTAACAGCGCCACAATAATACATGTAAACACATGGCTACAAAAGGTCCTGTAACTTACACACAAACATAGTTCAGTTGGGTTTGCGAATAGTGTTCACAGCTGTTTGGGCCCAATCTCCCAGCGTGCTGGAGAGGTGCGAGGCTCGACGCGTGAGGTTGGAGCAACTGAGTTTACCGCTGGGGTCAAACTTCCTCAACACTTTCCCTCCTGAGCGTTCCCTTGAACTGGGTCTGCAGAGGGAACAAACACAAGAGGGGGTTCAAAGCGTCTCCAGCTGTCACTGGCACAGCTGTCGCACTTTAAAGGGACATTATGTAATTTCTTCCCCATCTAGTGGTGCAATTTTATTTTGCAAAGTCGAATGAATTTGTTCTCTAGCGCCTGTGAAGCGTTTTCAAATGTGCGCTGCAACTACGGCAAGCGGAATGTGTCAAGATTCAAGAAGCTATAGCTTCAGACTCAAGGTCCATACAAACAAAAAGAAATCAAGACACACAGTACAAAGGATTACATAACACACATACAACAACACTATAAATACAGATGACAGATAACATGTCAGATAACATAAGTTGACATAGCCTTTGGTGTGCAAGCAATGCAATTAGTCATATTCCGGGAGTTACCGGAAGTGACGTCGACGCGGCGTTAGCATTAGCAGAGTTAGCAATAGGAGCATTAGCAGCGGTAAATAAACTCCCGGTAAACTTACAAACTTTCTAATGCCTCGTTTTGTGAGTTAAGAGCCAATGTGTACTACGGCAGAAGTTTGGTAACAATCAATGCATTATTAGTGGGATAATTTACGAGATAAAAATCTATTTAGCATTTTTTTTTTAAACTTTATTAGTAAATCAACAAAATAACAGTTTACAAATGTGAGCATAACGCCAAAAAGAAGATAGCCAGGGGGAGCATAGAATAATAATAAAAAGAAGAAGATGACCTTCATGATGCACTTACAAAGATAAAGCTAATGAACACAAAGACATATGTGCCAAGGAATAAAATCTATTTAGCATTAGCGGCTGTAATAAGCCATTTGGCGGAAATGACGTCATTGGCCTGGCGGGGAAATCGCGATTCGAAGTGCTTTATGTCCCTTTCGGCACTTCGTCGTTTTTCATTGACCGGAAGGACATGGCAGCCTCCATAGAGCTTGCCCGCTCTATGTAGATACAGACAAGTTATTCTTCACTCAGGAGGATAAGTGAGATTTTTGACAGAGATCATTTTACACCAATGAGGACTAACTTATGAATGAATATGTTGATTTGAGCTAATAAATGACTTAATTTATTACATAGTGTCCCTTTAAGAACATATAAGATGGGGTACAGTAAATGTATTCGGGTGGGGGGATTCAATTTTTTAACTTAAAATGGCTTTAAATATGCCCTCATTATTGGATGGTTGTCCATCTAGAAAGTAGATTTTCAAGTATTCTTAAAACTGCAACAAATACTGGATTTTCAGTCCAATCACGACTTTAATTCCAATAACATGACGTCAGGGTTTTAAAGGCGTTTCTGAGATTCGTAGACATCATGGCGAGGAGGAGGAGAAATAAGAGCATTTCAGGGTTGTAAAGTCAGAGAGAAATGTGAGTTGGACAGCGGAGAAGAACATCCTTTGCTCGGACCCTTGGGTTATTTATCAGATGCCAAATCATTGCAGACTTTCACAGTTTTGTATGCAAAGCAGTCCATAAATGGTTGCCAGGTTTGTTCTGCCATGCGCCTTCATGCCACAAAGTTAGTAACAGAGAAAACGTCTACATGACTTTTCAAGTCTTAGAAGGATTATTTGGTAGACGTTAATTTACCTTCCGTCCTACTCCATAATAAGGGAATAGTTGAGCTGCCTGTTGAGAAAAACACTTTTTTTAAAACTCTAAAAAGGAGGAGATCTTTTCATAGAGCGTAATGAAAACAGATAACACACCAGGTCCCTGTTCATGGGCGTCTCTGCTGCTCACAGTGTATCAAATTCTTTATGGATCCGACGCTGCTCTAACGGTTTTTTTGAATGTCAACACAGGAAGTGATGCAAACATCATGCACGAGTCTTTGAAAAGCCCACTTATGTTATTTCATGTGTCTCCAATTCCCACAGCCGCTCACTCCCTCCTTATCCGAATACCAGAAACACAGACCCAGGTCAAACCGAGGCGGGAAGAATGTCCAGGGGGAGGGGGAGGAAGTCTGGGGACCCACAAGCTGCACTACAGGCTGAGATTCTTTAGGTGGGAGGAGGGCAGTCACATGCCTCCTCAGTGCAGAGGACTCATAGTCTCAGTCTCCTCTATGCAGGGAAGACGTGACTGCAAGGAAACGGACTGATGGCTTCCTCAAATACACACAATACTCACATGCACTTTGATTCACACACAGTCTGGAAAAGGTTTAACCTCTCCTGTATTCAGTATTTAATTGCTGAATTTCTAAGTATCACAAACACACAAAAAGGGACCAAAACAATTTATCAAAGGGAAAAAAAAAAAAAAAAAAAAAAAAGAATGCTTTACTTGTTTTCTCTGCCAATGATGTCATCGAAGGCCTTGGACAGGCGTTTGAGCCGCCGCAGTCCACTGGACACCGACTCCAAATCTTGGTCAAATTTTCTATCACGGCAGATAAAACAAACAGAGTTATGTACAGAAACCAAGCAGCCATAAGAGAAAAATCACAGAAACCCCAAGGACTGACCAACGAAGCCCACACAAAATAATGGAGACGGATTGAATGCGGCTTGTTTTGGAACGTACAATCTTTGGTTCTGTGTGTTGGGGGAAGCAAAGGGACTTCGTAATGCTGCCATTCGGACCAGTTGTCTTCTGCCTCCGCCTGTTTTCACCCCACGTACTGATGCCTCTGGGGTTTTCCGTCCTCTAGAAGCCGGAGTGCGCCCAGGCGTGCGTCTGGGTGTTGCAGCCCGACCAGGGGTATGCCTCGGGGTGCACGAAGTCGAAGCACTAGCATCTCCATCACGGCCCGGGGTGGCTACCAAACAATCCTCTCGTGAAAACTCTCTGGTCCTCTGAAACCTCTGGGCGAAGGAGAAAAGAAAGAGGAAGATTACCATAATGGTGAAGGAGAAAAAGGAAAAAAATAACAACTCAAAAACAAATACTCTGAACTGAGACCTCCACATCCAACCATAAAAGTTCCCCCACCTGATACATTCCAGTCATGGAGTTCCGGGCGCTGCGAGTAAATTTGCGGACTGCGTTGGGTTTAGGCTGCTCCTTCAGGGTTTCCCTTGTTGGATGCTCGGGGAGGGAGGGAGCCTGGACAGACCGCAGTGGGAGCCGCTTGCGCAAAGACATTCGCAGAGAGTTCAGCGAAGACGAGGAGCGCATCTTACGGAAACGGTCGGGGGCATCCGGGGAGTTCTCAGCATCATCAGATTCATCCAGGACCGTGTGCGCCCGCCAGACCCCAACCACAGCTCTACCAACACCATCCATCACTGAAGACACCGTTCTTAAACTGGGCAAAGATTTAAAAAAAAAAAAAAAGGAAAAAAAAGAATTAGAATCAAAATAAATCAGTAAAATAAATTTTACAGAATCTGGCAACCATTTTTGACCTACCTTTGTTGAAGACATGGACACTGACAGCATTGCAAAATAATTACTGTCTGTAACTTTATTTCTCTTGTTGTTGTTTTTTTTTTAAATGGTGGTCTGGCTGTATAATGTGTAATATGTTTGTTCTTTGTCTGGTGCGGGAGGGGATGGGAGGGGTGAATGGGGGACATTTTTGTTTTGCTCACTCAGTGTTGTTTGTTTGTATGTTATGTTTATCTTGTCTACTATTTGAAAATTCAATAAAAAGACCTTGATCAAAAAAATAAATAAATCAGTACAATTGACTTCTCTGTAAATGGAACATCTTTTTTTTTTTTTCGGAGTTTTGTTTTAACTTTATTTCAGCCTGACAGATAACCAGTCATATTAGTCACTATAAGTAAAAGGCATAAAAATACCTCCACTCTATGACATTGCTAGAAAAAACCCCCACAAAAAACTATCTTGTTATTTCTAAAAATCAATATGAAGTAACAAGCATCATATCAAACACGAACGATTAATAGCCCTGTGCGCGTTCATGTGGACCTCGTGTTAACGAAAACTTTAAGAGGGGCCATTTACTGTAAAATAAAAATAAAAAAAAATTGTGGAAAATGTTAACGAACTAAGGACGGGAAATTAAGGTGAAAATGACCCGTAACGACCAACAGCAATAATCGTGTTAGTGCAGCCTCCTTGGCTTTTCTTTGTTCAGGACCATGTTGCTTTGGAGGCTGCCTTGCCCTTAGCAACGAACGGGACTGTATCCGAAACACCGCAGGAGAAAGGAACAACTGATTTAAAACTATCACTTGCATGCGTTGACTTTGCTGGGGAAAAAAAGCTTTCCATTTCACACTCTTGAAACGTCGTCTGGCAGCGCCACCCCAAACATTTGCTTTCTTATTATCACAAAACAACAACAAAGAAAACCTGCCGTGTTCGGCTCAGTTTATTCTAGAAACACGTCTAAGTTCAATATACAGCAAAAGAGACACGGGGATAGACTACCAAACCATAATCTGCGCCACTAGCTTACCTGGAAAAGTAACACTTTGGAAAGTCGTCCGTCCTTTCTGCCTCGCCAGCTCCCTTTTTACTCTCTCAGTTTGAATTTGGCGGTGGAGGAAGGAGGAGGAGGAAGACTGCACGCAGAGCTGCATCCTCGCGCTCTCTACGCAAAGATAATGACGTATTACGCTGCGCTGCGTCGGTCCAAATTGTATTCAAGATGCAGAAATATAGGCAACTTTAAATAATAAACTGGACACTCAGATTAAATTAATTGCTATCCCCCCCCCCAAACAGAAAAAAAACATTTTTTTCATGCTGCATTTTTTACATGAAAAGGTATATTTGTTATACCTGAAATGTTTAATGTTTGAATGCTGTGTGGGACCATACAATAAGCCTACGGTTTATGTGTGTTCTTGTGATTCTTTATTATATTCTGACATGGGATAAGAGTAGATTCTGATTTAGATACTGACATTTATTGAATGGCAAGTGTAATTCAGTAAAATCCAATAGACCCATGAAACATAGAAGGGCACAATCAACGCAATGCTGTGACGTTTTTAAGTTCTTTTGTTCATAACCTACAATATATTTTGTAATTAAGTGAGGACATTGTCACGTGAAGTAGTGGAATTTAAAGGTAATTAATTTTTCAATCAATATGACTGATATAGTTATATGATAATGTGAAATGAATTGCCAAAAATGTAACATTTGTATTCCAAGACCCTTGACAAAATAAGCAGAGAGCAATTCTTCTTTTACTATTACTTTAATACATTATTGAATAGAAACCCAATAATAAATTCCAACAGGTTATCTTTGCTATTCCTGTAACAACCTTAGTAATCCATCTCTCCAACATGCTGTGCAAGTACAGTTTTATACATAGTTTATAAGTTTGTATGTAACTGTAAAGCTACATGATACATTTACATGTATATACCGTGAATCTCAGCTCTTTACCGTAGATTGTATTTAATTTAGCAACAACTGAATGCAGTCTAATGTAATATGTTTACCTTAAACCGTGGAGTTGTGTTAATAATCTAAAAAGGAATTTTCTGGATACTGAAAGCATTGAATCTCATATACTATACAAATCTCTTAATTATCTTAATGCACCTTACAGTATGACTTACTTTCTCAAAATAACAATAGTAAAAACACTGAAATATTTTTTAAATAATCAATTTAATGTCCAGAGTACACTATCCTGTGTAGTCAAAGATAATGTAGGTTGTGCCTATCTCAAACATATTTTCTATGAGTTGGATCCTCACATTCTTGCTCTTTGTGTTGTTTGACACTGTCGTAAACATTAAATTCAACCTTGATGCCTTTTTTATTCCTCTTTGAAAAATACATCATTTGTGCAGCCTGTGAAAGCAGCATACATTATCATTTATCATTTGGACTCTTGTCATTATCTTACATCAACATCCCATTCAGCGATTTGCACATTTACATATAAATGGTATTCAGTGGAATGTGACCAGTAGATGTCACTACAGATCTGTACGTGAAATGCTTTCAAGAGATTTTTGTCATGACCTCCTTTTTTGTTTTGGTCTGTTGAAAGCACAAACAAGCCATTGTGTCAGTTTTTCTCTGATGGTTCATGCATTTGCTTCTCCATGGTCGACATAAACTTGTCTGTACATAAAACTTTAGACATTTATATCCCACAAAAGATGCTGCTTGAAAAATCTTCGACACGTTAAAATGGTTCCCAACATCACATGACACAGTGGTGTGACGCAAGGGTAAAATTAGCAGATCATTCAAAGCCGTTACAGAAGACACAGAGGGGTGGGTTTTTTTCCATGTCGACTCTGTCATAACACAGTAACTGCCATCTTTTAACACAATGAAATAAACTAGAGCAGTGGTTCCCAAACTGTGGTACGCGTACCACGGAGGTACTGCAGGGGGTACGCGGCGCACAGGGAGTGTTTTTTATTTATTAAAGGGGAACTCCGGGGCATTTGAAGCGCAATCCCATTGCTAGAGGTTGTCAAATACTGACAGTAGGACACAGACTGGTGCAAATCTGCGCTCCCTGTGAGGCGATTGCGCTGTTTGCGCAGCCTGTCATGCGAGGCTAACACGTGGTGGCCAAGGGGCAAATTCTAAACCTTCCACGTAAAACAACAACTTGCACACTGCAGAAACGTCACACCACTTTATAAACCATCCGACAATAAAGTCACAAGCCTTACCATCAAAACCATATGCATGATGGTTCTTACATTACTGGCACGGGGACGTTACAAAACAACTTTATAAACAGCATGTCACTTACCGGTTGTTCGTATGCGCGCGCATGTGAAAGCCCAAAACAGTCAATGGACGATACTCCCATATACAAAGCAATTATCTTCTCTAGAAAAACTGCGTTCAAGTATTTAAAACATTACAACAATATTACTGGGCATGTATTGTTGTAATGTTTTAAATACTTGAACGCAGTTTTTCTAGAGAAGATAATTGTTTTGTATATGGGAGTATCGTCCATTGACTCTTTTGGGCTTTCACATGCGCGAGCGTACAACTAACCGGTGAGTTACATGCTGTTTATAAAGTTGTTTTGTAACGTCCCCATGCCAGTAATGTAAGAACCATCATGCATATGGTTTTGATGGTAAGGCTTGTGACTTTATTGTCGGATGGTTTATAAAGTGGTGTGACGTTTCTGCAGTGTGCAAGTTGTTGTTTTACGTGGAAGGTTTAGAATTTGCCCATTGGCCACCATGTATGCTAGCATGACAGGCTGCGCAAACAGCGCAATCGCCGCACAGGGAGCGCCGATTTGCACCAGTCTGTGTCCTACTGTCAGTATTTGACAACCTCTACCAATGGGATTGCGCTTCAAATATACCGGAGTTCCCCTTTAAGGCGTCACACTTTTATGGAGGACTGTTTTGAGATGAATGTTACATGAGTTAGGCCTGTTAATGTATTCTTAAAAAGAGAGAGAAATGAGTTATGTTCATGTATTCTTGAAAAAAAAGAGAAATGTTACTTGTTTAAGTTAGATAACAAAGGAAGATTATTTATTATTTATTATTTATGCTATTTGGGTTAATTATTTATATTTCAAGAAAATGTTTTTTATTCTTATGTTGAATTCAACTGAGGTTAAAAAAAAAAAGAGAGAGAAAGCCTGAGAATTTTATGTTCAAGTTAAGGATATTAAATAAAATGATTTTCATGTATTAACCACTGTGTTGCTCTACTTTTGGAGAATCATCGCACGCGTTGTATGTGTGAGGGGGTACTCGTGGTGTGACAAGAAGGCTGAGGGGGTACTCAGGCCAAAAAAGTTTGGGAACCACTGAACTAGAGCATTGGACCAACGCTCTTATTCTCATTTTTGAACGTTGGCACACTGTAGCACTCTTTTTAAACACAAATTTTGGAGCTTTCAGTGGCTCCTGGGAGTTTCCTAGACGAGTATATGTTCAGAGATTCAAAGATGTGAGAATATCCAAGCAACACCTTTCACAATACAAGCTTTTTATTTTTTATTGTTGCATGTTATCACCTGTAGAAGCTGATATCAAAGGTGGGCATGGTTGCTATCCTTGTTTCATGTTATTCTGTTTTATGTGAACATGTTAAGTAATTCTTTATTGAGAAGAGCGCAAAGATCTGGACCTTGACCCTCACAACCTCAAAGTCCTTGTACTTTTGTCACATAAAGGGTAAATGTATAACATGATTTTAACAACGCTTTACTGTAATATTGTGTCAGGTGTCAAAGTTCAGTGCAAATCAGGAGAACTAATTTGAAATTTTGAATCTGATGATGATGGCATATTTCAAGATCAGATATATTTATTGGTCATGTATACATGCATACACACAAAATTTGTCCTCGGCTTTTAACCCATCCAGGTTGGCACCTGTTGACACACACATGCACATGGTCACACACTCATAGAGACAGTTGTTGTAGATCTGGATCGCTCATATTTTCAACATACAGTCGAGTGGGTAATTCAAGAAAGTGACAATGATGTCGTAGAAATGAATCTGATTAAATTCAAATGAATTAGAACACTTCGGTTGCAAAGTTTGCTGGCTATTAGAAAACTTTTTGGAAGTGGAGTTTGCACATGTTTCAGAGTGCAGTGAGCCTCGTGGTGGCATTTTTTTCAAACACTGTGTCAGTATTTTTAGTTTTATTTTTGTTAAAAGAAATAGTGATGTGGTGTAATGTGTCTGCTGTGTCTGTCAAGGGCCAGATTATCATTTATCAAACTTTAGAATGGCTTTTTTTTTTAAAAACATGACTGTACAAGTCCCTATAAACTCCTGCAACCTATTTGGGAAAAAAGCTTAAACAATTAAATCAAATAAATAAAAGAGTAACATTCATACGAATCACCTCATTGATTTGATCTTTTAATGCTCCCAGAAGAAGATTGTCCTTTCAATGCCAGCACACTTTTAATTTTTATGTATTTTATTCAAAGATGTTAAAAACAAGACAGGAAATGGAGTGTTAAAATGCACTTTTGCACATTCAAGGTCCAATCCAGTATCACATCAAAGTGTATAATGTACTCACTTGTCCACCACAGGCTACAAAGTCAGTGTCAAGGATCTCCTTATCAAGATGTAAAAAAACACATTGTTGTCCAACCTCAACAGAGAAAGGATGACTGATTGAATAACAGCAAGAAATGTCAAATTTTTACATTACATAGGCAACCCCTGAAAGGGTAAATTTTACCCCAATTTTATGATCTTTTTCTAAATCCAACAATTTAGTGATGTCACCATCCCATAACCAAGGACCACGCTAAAAGTCATATAGTATCCCACAGAGCTCAAGCCTATCCTCGTGGATTAAAGTTATAGCTTTCATTTCTCCACCACCTCTCTTATTGCTAAATCAAATGTTGACTTTTCTTGCTGTTTTTATAATAACTCATACATCACCAGTTCTCACTGGTGAGTTCACTTTTCACACCACAAAGTGAACATACTTCAATAGACTGAAAGGCCTGCAAGATCATTTCCCCCATCACATTGTAACAAGCTTAAAATCAGATTGCAGGTTTCAGAAAACCTTCTGTCACTGTTAATAGTCAAATAAATACCAAATTTTACACACAGTTGATGAAATGATGTTTTTTTTTTGTCAGATTTGAAAGGTTATTGTACATAGAGAAAGGCTATTGACTTTTTTGCACTGGACTAAATAAGATGGCGACAGGTGGTTAGCTTAATTACACAGCATACAAGTAGAACACAGAAGGAACATCAGGCCTAGATCTGTTCAAACTTTACAAAAAAAAAAAAAAAAACTGACAGCAGATTTGAAATGAACTATTTTTCATATGGTTCAAAGGGATTATCTTTGGTGAGCCCCCAGTCTTTCTCCTGAACTACGCTAGTAACATTAGGCTGTAGCTTCATATTCAACAGACAGAAATATGCATGGCATTAATCCATTGGCATTCCTCAAGTATTCTTTTAGAGAAAATCAATATGTTTCTGAGAAATTAAATAAGTTACATAAATGGGTAATCATAGACTTTTGCACAAAATAGAGAACGGTGACATCCTTGCGGCTTCCCTCAGTTGGTGAAATGCACAGAGTTGGTATATTGGTACAATTTACTTGAAGCACTGTTAAAATGAAACAAAAGCATTATAAGATTAAGGTAGTTGAGAGTGTCTCTTTTTAATCTGTGTGAATGTCTCGTGTGTTACCTGTCTGATATTACTCCACCGTGATACTATGGCAAGGAGTGCAGTGGCGCACACGACCACCACTCCTGCTATGATGGGCATCAGCGGGAAATTCAGGGTCCTTTCTACAGATAAGGAGGAAGATGATCAGCCCCCGTCAGTGACATCCCTCTGCATCATCATTTGGTGTGCAGATCATTCACAAGCAATACAGTATCATGTAAAATGAGCAAACACTGAGACGCTGTCTCAGAAGCAATCAGTAAGAGATGATTATGTGAACTCACCTGTCACTAGCACATCAAAAGTGTTGCCGCGCTCTCCATACATGGGAGACACCGATATACATCTATACGTGGCTTCATGCAAGTGCTTGTTCACACTGTTGACTTGAAGCCGGCTTGTAACGCCGTCATTGGTCACAGTGAAGCCACCCTCTAATAGATCCACCGTGCTTCCATTTAGTGTCCATGACATAGATGAGATCGGTGGATTGGCCCGCATGTCACACTCCAGGACCAGCGCCGACTCCAACTCCACTTTGATCTCCTCTGACTCTGAGAGCGCCGGGGCATCTGGGCAAGATCAGAAAAGGTATTAATGTCATCAAAGCTGATCTTTTTTTTTTTTTTTTTCAACTCTGGTAAATGCAGGTATCTCTCAGCTTTGAAAGAATATATATATATATACAGTTTTATTAACAGGATTTTTTTAGATGGACTTACACAGGGCCGGCCCAAGCCTTTATGGGGCCTTAAGCAGAATTTAATTTGGGGCCCCCCTACCATCACCTCAGCTCCAGATGCCTCATTATTCCATAGGCTACACTGTTATGTGTGTAACGGACCCACAATCATTAGCATTATTTGTAATCCTCTTAAATTATACAGGTGTCTTTCTTGTTTTTAACCTTAAAGGGATAGCAAACTCATAAATATGGTTTAATTAACTTCTACATAAAGAGTGATGTTTAAGTATGGCTCATTAATTTAACTATTTGAAAGTAACATCAGCAGGCTGGAGACTGCATTTATAGTAAACACGTTAAATAGTTGAATTTCTTTCAGATGTGCAATGGTGTGCAAAATGTTCAAAATATAAATACAAAATAGAATCAAATGACATTCACATTATCTTACAGAAAAATAAAGTTGTAATCAAAATTAAATTCAAAATTGCTCTCGGGGCCCCCTGGTGGCGTGGGGGCCCTAAGCGACCGCACAGTTGGCATATGCCTTGGGCCGGCTCTGGACTTACATGTGACATTCAGGGTAACGGATGCTTTATCCGAGTCATTTGTGTGCCGATGGCAAGTGAAAATTGCATCGTTATCTTCAGTGAGGACAGGTGTGACACACACACTGCTGTGACCCTTCTTGTTGTCATCATTCAGTTGGACCACTGCGCCATTCCTCAGCCACACCAGTTCTTCATCAGCTGGAATGTCACCGTCAACCGCACATTTCAGAGATACAGTCTTCTGAGCGTCCACTTGAATAATACCCCCACTATTGATATCTGGGGTGGACTGGATATTGATGCCTTGGTAGGACAGAGAAGAGAGATGTTGAAATTGTCAGGGATTGACTGAACAATGGGGGACAAAGATGTCACAAAAAGATGGAGGGAACAGGTACTTTATATTTTGAATAATGCGACTTAAAGAGGTGACCAGAAAAGCTTACCTAATGTCTGCTTTGCTTCGCACAGGAGCAAAAGAAAAAGAGCGCTTCTGAACATCAACATTGTATTAGCCTTCCTTGGATAAAACTGAAAATAAAGGATGGGTCATCACAAAGAACACCCATTTTATCTCAATTCCCAGAACAAAAGTACTTTTTGAAAGAACAAAAAAAAAAAGAAAAAGAAAAATGTGTGTGTCGTTCCTGTGGTCTAATGGTTAAACCTGCTGGCCTTTATTTTTGGAGTTTGCTAATCTTTCCTGTGCATGTGTGGGGTTTCTCCAGTTGCTCTAGTCTGCTCTCACATTCCAAAAAACATTCCTGTTAACAGTTTATAATAATTGTTGATACTACATAGCCATGTACTACATGGCTTGCAACCTATCCAGGATGGCTTCCTATCCCACTTGGCCCTGAACAGGATAAAACAGGGAAAGAAAATGGATGGATGGAAGAAAAAATGCTAGGCCGTTCATCCAGATATTATCTATGACAGGGTGCCATTTTTTTCAATTCCAGTAAAAACAAAACAAAAACAAAACAGAAGACAGTATTCCCCTGCTGTAAATACGCTATACAATCACAGATAACCTTTCAGGAACTGACAAAATGTTTAATTCAATCTCTATAATGTGCAAAAAATATCATCAATTTGATGTATTCACTAGTTTTCTTAACCAAAAGTTTAAGAAAAAAACTCTACTCTGTAGCCAGGAAAGGATGTTTAAGAAAGGGAACCAATTTATTGTGACATTATTTTCTCACCAAAATTTGTCCTCTGAAAGAGTGAATTTTTAAGGACGCAGAATCATCCTCTTTCACAAAGAATGCCCCATTTAACGAGCTCTTTTATCTCAATGAGATTTTCTTTGCTAAATAAAGTAAATCTATGCTATAAATATAATTTAAGGAATAGAAATATGGTGACTACCCCTTTCCTTCTTTCAATAGAGGATGGTGTCAGTGCTCTCCGAGTTCATTCCATTGAAATAGATGAACACTATAACTCTTATTATAAACTTTGTGGTAGATCAGCTGAGGAAGAGGCCCTTACCTGTCAGTGAGTGTCTTCTTATTTCTTATCTATGTTTCCCCGTCTGAGTTCACAGTGTGGGAGTATGAGGATGTGAAGGGTTCTGTGAATCCTCAGCAGCTCTTATATGATCCTCAGGACTCTTTTAGAGGCTTTCTTACTGGCTTTGTCATAATTTTATTTACCTGTTCCTGTCAACACTCTTTCAAACCTCCCGACCCACGACTTTTTCTCTATTTTTTATTGTTGCACTCGTATGATGTGCAAACTTTTTATAGGCAATAGTCGTTACAGCGGCACTAAAATTTGCTGGGTGTGGATGTGAAGATGTGACTGCACATTTTACAAGATTTTTAATAGCTTTCAATTGTCCTTGTAAGAATCATTTTAAGGTTGTTTTGAAAGGCTGTGATTAAATGTAATTTTTAAAATGCATTTGACGATACATGTCTGCATATTTGTTGATGAATCAAGTCACGATAGAAGTCAACAACTAGTCTAAATGGGGAGATAAAAGCTATTCAATAAGATGGAAAAAAACCGTTATTCTTATCTATAAAATCTCATTCTTGTGTCATATAATGTCCTCATAACTGACCAGTAAAGTTTGGAAAATTATTTCCTGAACTCTTTTCTTGTTTTTCGTATTATTCAAACGACATTAACATTTGACAGCATCCATACCATTAAAATATGTATGTAATGTATTTAGATGAGTGTATACTTTATATAAAAAAAGAATACAGGCTTGATCAATGAAAAAGCTAATGCTTTATACCTTGATGCGGTTTGCTGAGCACAGATTAGGCCTCTCAAAGGGCAAATAGTTGCTATATACATGATATAGCAGAAGTCATCTACGTCTGAGCTTGGCTATAAAGGTGCTGGTTCAACATGTCAACATACCTAGCTATGGATATAATCATTATTCTGTAATAAAGTAATTACTACTAATTACTAGTTCATAGATATATTTATCAATAGCAACTTCATTATTTCAGACATAAAAGGGTGAAAAAGATGTACAAATTAACTTGACAATTTTTCAGGAAAGCAAATACTACAACATTGTAGTGTTAATTTTGCTTCATAGGAATATGATGCAGGTAGATTTAAACTCAAATAGAATTAGTTCTTAATACAAAAAAAAACTATTATAAAAGCCCCCATGGTAAACAAAGCAAAAGCTAAAGCTAATTTACTCTCTTTTACTCTTTGCCAACATTTAAAAATTCTGATGCTATGAGTGTGTTATCAATGTCACTGATGTTCCATTTTTTTTTAACAGAGCAGCACTACAATTTAATTAATTAATGGTTATTTCTATGTTTTATGGAATGATTTTATTGGGTTTCTTCTGATTTTATGTAGCTGTAAAGCACTTTGAATGGCCTTGTGTACGAATTATGCTCTACAAATAAACTTGCCTTGCCTTGCCTTACAATAAGCATAGTGCACTAACAGTGGTTTTTCAGAAATTTTGTCTATGCAATGATTTATACCACAGACTTGTGTTTGTAATGCAGTGCTGCCTTTTTTTCTCTGTCTACAGCTTTTCAAGTCTGACATTGCCTTCCTTCTAATGAAGGGGTCTTCAACGTTTTTCAGGCCAGGGACCCCCAAACTGATGGAGAGTTGGAACATGTGCAAGGTACAGGGTGGCCGTGCCACTGCCATTTATAAACAAACATCTTGCATACAACACTGAGCTATTCAAATAATCCACAGATTTCAACTTTAAACATGTAGATGGGACAATGAATCCTCAAACCATCTGTGGATGGCACACGTTTGCACACAATTTGTGAGAAAAAACTGTTTGAAAAAAATAAAATAAAAAAATAAAAAATAAAAAATAAAAAAAGTTAAAAATCGTCTAATCAACCAAAGATTTCGCGACCCCCCTGCAGTACTTCCGCGGACCCCCTGTTGAAGACCTCTGTTCTAATGGTTTTACATGGAGGAGGGCATTTGTTTCCTCCCTAACCATAGAAACCAACAAATCTGGCTGAATAAAATCTAAATCTAACTCTACTCACCAACATACCAGTTTTGCCAGGATTTTTGGAGTGGGACCGAGCAATGTAAAATCAACTGAGCTTAGGCAGACTCGTCAGAGTGCTGACTGGTTATGGAAAAACAGTGCTCTCCTCCATATGTACTCTTCAGAACACTCAACACAGTCAGTCCCGCTCAGGGTTCTGATCGACTTATCGTTAGTGCTCCTGTGTTGCTCAGTTGAACAAAATTTTTCCAAATGAGAAAACGAGTTTACATGTAACATACCAGATTAATCAATCAATTTATCGAAACTGATCAGAAAATATAGACCCAGGCAAATAAAATCACAAATTACTTTGCAGTAAGTAACACACAGACCAGTGTTGCAGAGTGGTTGAGCCCATTATGATATTTGCCTATGAAAAGACTCAGTTTGCAGTTTACATGCTTCACTCTTTTCTTATGTAACTGACCAGATGCCGTCTAAATTTATTAACTGATGATCCAGTAAGTGGATTGTTTGCAATACCCCTCATTTGAGTCTATAATTTCCTTGTCCATACCTTTTTGAAATGAACATGTGTTGGAATCAAACTCAAAATGGTTAATCATGTACTCTCACTTTCAATATTTAACTTGTTGGCTTTGTACTATTTTTTAGTTAAATACAGTTGAGCTTTTTTTGTATGAGAGCACATGTGCATGTTTCCATGCCTCCCTCTCCTCCCCATAGGGGGAAGCATTGACCATCTGAGGAAAAAGTTTCTCCTGTTGGAAGAAGTTAATAAAATGTAAGAATGATATGTTGAATACACAGTAAGCATCACTGAATATGTTTGTTGTTTACTTATATTACAGTAGGCAGCAGACATGTCACATATAGTAAATTTGCTGTTACCACCTTATATCAGAGTTTCTCTCCCAACCAGACCAAAAACTTACTAAGAGCCTGTAGCAGCTAACCCTGTCTTCAGTCTTTGACATCTTCAGAACAACTCTTGTGATTCCGGCTTAACTTATATACTACCATCTATATTGGTAATGGCTCCAGTGAACGTCAGTCTTCCCTGCCCATATATTACTTTAACACATTATAAGCTCTGAATATGACAGGTTGCTCCCTCTGTTCAAGAAATCATTATGTGTTTGGTTTAATCAAAGGGCAAAGGTTGGCTACAACTGCAACAGGAACAGTAGTGAAAGAAGAATGTCCTCCCTATGTCATATTGCACAATTCTAACCTGCTCACACACACACTCTTATTCCTTAGCCACAAACCTGCAGCTATGGCCTCCTCACCTGATTTAAAGGGTCACCTGCCTCCTATGCTTGTTAACTGCAACAATTATCAACTGTTCACTTCCACACTCAGTGGGGTTACATGGCACTGAAAGAATCGGATTAATGGCTAAATTACAATAAGACAGAGTTATTAAGTTCATGTACACACCTTAGTTTGACTAAAAATTGGACCGGATCGGATTACTCGCAGTCGGATTAAGACCCCAACATAAATAACTCGGTTGAAAGTCACACAAAACGTGCTTGTAGACGCTGAAGCACGTGGTGAATTGGACTTTGCTCAAGATTTTTTCCCGGGGTCGTGACCCGGAAGTCAAAGGAGACGATATTACTTGAATGCCTGAGTTTGTTGTTGTTGTTGTTGGTGGTGAAGAGGTCAACCGGAAGTGGCTCTATTAGCAATAGTTGAAATGGGTACAGCGCCACCTATCGTACCGGGGTATGACATGCTTTGTGCCAATGATTCCATTTACTCACCGCCATATATTCTTGGATAATTGCCCTTGCTCAAATAAGGAGCATTATCCAAAAGCTATAATCTAATTAATCTCATCATGCAGACCAACTGACTGTGTTTTCAGAGTAACTTACTGTAAGTTTCAGTGATTAAATCAACCCAGTCACTCTGACTAGGTTATTTATTAATAATTTAGGTGGTTTTGCCTGTAAAACTTTCGGGAATAAATGTTTAAGTTGCCAAGCTGTGTCAGGAAAAATGGATAAAGGCAGTTTTGTGTGCCCACGTGATTATGTTTGTATGTGTAGACATGACACGTGAAGGGCGAACTCTGGGAAAAAAATAGCGGTCAAAGTACACTGAGTTTCAGATAAGATCAGTGGTTTATACATGTACACACACACAGACATCAGTGGATTCAATTATTCGAAGCCCAGACTTTGTGCCATCAGAGCTCCTTGTATGCATGGTGCAAACAAGCATTCCTTATCAGATTACTACTGAGCCCTGAGAGACCATTAACACAAACCCAGAAACCAAGAAAACTACTTACTCACTCGTGCTGTACACTGGCCAAACACTCAAACACCATCTATCCCTCCGACAATAACCTTGCTCTGACTTGACTGCTCTGTCACTGCTGGGTCACCACAGTTTCTTGTAACCCTCCCTGTGTGCCTGTTCTTTGGGCATCAGCCCCCATTGCTGAATAGCAACTATGTTGAATCCGCTCCGCTCCCACACACTGCGCTTGCGGTCTGCAGTCTGTTACAGTGTAAACGAGCGATGAAAGACGTCGCTGGTGTTGCAGGTGAGGATTCGTCAGTGTTTATGATGCATATCAGGCGAGATAGACATTGAATGAAAACTTATTTCACAGAAGGGTTGCTGCTCGTTCACTCTTGCCCGTCGTTTCATAGCCTGGCAATGTTTGAAAACTTTGTCAGGGCAAGGGCTGTTTGTAGCCAGGCTACGGCTCCTAATGCGCTCTTGCTTGGTCGAGGTTTGTCTGAGATTTGTTGGTGTGTCAAGGGCTGTGCAATAACCGAAATCGTGTCTTGTACTAAAATGCGGATTTTGAAATACGAATAGGGCCTACTCTAAAGTTTGTCCCAACCCAGGATGTTTCCGACGGCCTAAACAAGACCGCGCAGATGGCTTTTAACTTTTAATATGGGGACAATATCGCGTCAATACGCATCATCTAATACAATGCCAATTATTTATCATGAAACCTCAATTCGGAAATAATGGGCCTAGCTTGTACCCAGCACTTTTCAAACCTTACTTAGGTTTATGGTAATTGTCCCCAGCACTTCTGAAATCAAACTGACGCCCATGGGAATGAGAGTGTGCTACAGTACATATGTAATCAACCCGACTTCCCCACACAGTCCAGGGGATTAATCCAGGGCTTTTTCTACTGTGTCGGCTTTTTTTTCACTCTCTCTTTTATTCATACTGTGAGTTTCCCCCTCCTCCAAACATTATACAATCAATAACTTTAAAGAAGCACATGTGTTATATTTCTGAACCCAGATAGGCTGATTGCCCTTCTTACCCTTACTCCCTCCCATTTTCCCTCCCTCTGTTGTTTCGTAGCTTTTCTTCCTCTCTCCCTCCTGTCTTCTCTTTTTGTGTTTTAATGGAGAAGTTGGGTTCTCTGGAACCTGCACACCCCTTGCCGGGTGAAGGGCCTGTTGCAGGGCCTGTTGCGGGGCCCGTTGCAGGGGTTCCTGTTGACAAGGTGGCAGGGCCTGTGGGGGATGAGGGGGCAACCATGGCCAGCTCTAAGCTCTTTTGGTGTGCATGTGTGAAACGTTGGTTACCACCAGCCTACAGGGAAGAACTCTACCACGTCTTACGTCTCACAGGACCACTGGTGAGTAGGGGAAAGCTTAAGTGTTGGTCAAAGGAGCTGTTTGTTATTCAGCACTGTAACTGGAGTACATGCACATTCATCACTTTATTCTTTGGTGCAAAGAAGAGTTAAATCTGCAGTGTATAATCCAATCTAATAGTGCAATCACTTGTGAAATATTCATTGTGTGCAATAAGTGAAAAAATTAGGTCTATTCTTACCGTATATGAACATATCAGTCTGTGCCTGATGATTTCACAACACTGCTTTAGTTTGCCGAGTACTGATAAGCTGTCTGAAGGAATAACTTGCTGTGTCAGTAATGGGCTGTCTGCAAAGTAAAATCTATGTTTGTTTCTACAGCTGCTGTCTCGGATTCTTAACTTTCTCATGCCGTTTGTAACCACCATATTCTGTGGTCACATTGGCAATGCAGAACTGGCTGGATATGCACTTGCCTCAGCGGTATGATCTATGGTCCTATGCATATTAAGTATAACATACCCTGCATGTGTCTGTGTATGTGACATGTGACAGCTGAGACATGGAGGAGGGAGGGATGGGGGGGTTGCCTTATTGGTTATCTGTACTGCAGATTGCAGGTCTACTGTCTTGGGAATAAGGAAACCAAATTCTTTTTTTTTGTGCTGAGGGACATACATTGTGCATTTTTCATGTCACCCAGCATGACTTTTAAAGCTTGGTCTTCAGCAAGAGGTTTGTTTTGTGTTTCCAGAATAATTTCCTTCTTGTGCTGAGGGGATAAAACTCGGCATCCTTAGATTTTTACATTTAGAGTGTCAATTTTCATGCAAACTGTGCTGTTTTCCTAATCCTAGCCAGGTAGTTTTTATGCCTAAACCTAACCAACTACTTTTTAATGCCTCAACCTAACCAGGTACTTATTGATTATAAGAGTAACGCTAAGTAAAAATTTGATTTATGATGTTGATTAGTTAATCTAAAAGGTAGAATTTTATCAATGCAATCATCTTCATCAATCAAGTTGTCAGGGAGTTTGAATTAATGCTATGATAAAACATCCAGTTAATTATTATTATTATTATTATTATTAATTAACTAACTATCAACCAAGAAAGACACAACATAAATAGACAACATAAAATGCAAATCAATGAAGGGTATAACTCTTGAGTTAGCATAAACTGTTTCTGACATGTGGTAGTAGTGTGGTGAACAGGAAAATGCATGTAAGTTTGAATTCTAAGATTAAGTGACCTGATTAAAAAGAGGAAGATGAAGTGTATTTATGAATAAAACATACAATCAATTTATCAAATTCTTGAATCAGCCTCAGTCACTGTCTTCGGCTGGATTGGGTTCTTCCTAGGTTCTGCTTGTTCCGTGTCTGTAGCAGTCCTTTTGGACCACACTACTCTGTTCCAGGATGTTGCAGGGGTTGATGATGACTCTGTCAAGACACAGTTCTTAATGGGATTGTTTGTTAGCCTTGGGCCGTGGCCACCCGACACAAAAATAAACACTTTCTCTTATGAGGTAATGAGCACATATAAAACTAAGATAAACTAACTGAGGTTACACTGGAAAAGGTTGATTAGTGGGGTAAAAAAAAGCAGCCACTAATTCTATAGACTTTCTTAAAGGAGAACTGCGCTATTTTCAACATTAAGCCTCTTTTATGAGTCGTTTGCAATGTTTTAGAACCCCCCTCACCGCTTTTTTGATGTTTCCTGCTGTCTCCGGTATTTGCCTAATTTTGATTCATCTCAACCTGCTTCAGAATGGCAAGTCATGCGCATGTCTAGAAAGGTCCGTAAAAGCACAATAAACGTCCGTTTTCAAAAAAAATCAACTCACCGGAGCGTTTACTGGTGTGCACTGGTAATCCATATCAAATTTCGTTGCGAAAAGTTGCTTCTGTCGTGTTTTATTTGGCAGCTCGTTCATGCTCACACTATTTTCTTAGCGGTGGCGGAGTAATATCAAAGAACATCCAGTACAAAATGTCAAATAAAACACGACAGAGGCAACTTTTCGCAACAAAATTTGATATGGATTACCAGTGCACACCAGTAACCGCTCCGGTGAGTTGATTATTTTGAAAACGAACATTTATTGTGCTTTTACGGACCTTTCTAGACATGCACATGACTTGCCATTCTGAAGCAGGTTGAGAAGAATCAAAATTAGGCAAATACCGGAGACAGCAGTAAACATCAAAAAAGCGGTGAGGGGGGTTCTAAAACATTGCAGACGACTCAGAAAAGAGGCTTAATGTTGAAAATACCGCAGTTCCCCTTTAAAGGGATAGTTCGCCTCTTTTGACATGAAGCTGTATGACATCCCATATTAGCAATATCATTTATGAACATTTTCTTACCCCCTGCTGCGTCCTGTGAGCCGAGTTCCGGCCTCGTTTTGGTGTTGATGAAGGTAGTCCGGCTAGTTGGCTGGGGTCGCAAAAATAAAGCGTCTTGCTTCTCAAAACAATATGCGTTCAAAAGAGTAATACATTTGCATCACAAAATCGTTATCCAGAAAAAGTCAGACCTCACAATTGCTTGGTGCTATTTCTCTCTACCTTCGTATCACTACGGGCTGTGTAAACTGTGCAGACCGAAGTGCAGACCGAGCAGTCCCCTGCTTCCGAGCAGTAAACGCCGCGACAGGTGCGGCTATCGGCAGGTAGCTGTACGCATTGATATGAAGGGATAGAAAATAGCGCCAAGCGATTGTGAGGTCTGACTTTTTCCCGGAGAACGATTTTGTGATGCAAATGTATTACTCTTTTGAACGCATATTGTTTTGAGAAGCAAGACGCTTTATTTTCGGGACCTGGCCAACTAGCCGGACTACTTTCGTCAACGCCAAAACGAGGCTGGAACTCGGCTCACAGGACGCAGCAGGGGGTAAGAAAATGTTCACAAATGATATTGCTAATATGGGATGTCATACAGCTTCATGTCAAAAGAGGCGAACTGTCCCTTTAAGGGGGACAAGAGAAAGCAAAAATGAAGATGAGGTCGAGGTTCAGATGGTGTGAGTCCAACCCAAAGATAGTACACAGGTCCAGACACCATGTGCATAAGACAAGACAAAGAGAAAAATTTGCCTCTTGTTTTTATCTGACTGGAACCTCCATTGAGACACGCCTGGATAGTATCAGATAACGAGCACTCTTTTTCTCTGTGAGAAGAGCTGAGATAAACCTTAAGATGTGAATTAAGTAGTTACTGTTGGACTTTCATGCTCGAAAACTCATGCATTCTTTCAATTTAAAGTTATCTCTATGAGTATATAATGGAAACAATTTAAACAGCATCAATCCGAAAAAGACTTTAAACAAAAGACTAAACCTTCTATGTGTGCATAGAATATATATATACACTGACCCTCCCAAAAGAAAGTCAGGCCTCTAATTTTTCATTGGACCATCTTTAGCTTTGCATCTTTACAGCAGCATTCGCTATGGCATCGTTTCGATAAGCTTCTGCAATGTCACAACATTTATTTCCTTACAGAGTTGCGTCAATTTTTTGCCAAGATCTTGTAGTGATGATGGGAGAGTCGTACTGTCATGCAAAGTCTTCTCCAGCACGTCCCAAAGATTTTCAATGGGGTTCAGGGCGGGCCAATCCATGTGTGAAAACAATGTCTCAAGCTCCCTGAACCACTCTTTCACAGTTTGAGCCCAATGAATCCAGACATTGCCATCTTGGAATATGCCCGTGCCATCAGGGAAGAAAAAAATCCACTGATGGAATAACCTGGTCATTCATAGTCAGGTGGTCAGCTGACCTCATTCTGTGAGCACATAACGTTGCTGAACCTAGACCTGACCAACTGCAGAACCCCAGATCATAGCACTGCCCCCACAGGCTTGCACAGTAGGCACTATACACTTCATTTGCCTCTCTTCTTACCCTGATGCACCCATCACTTTAAAAAATGGGGTAAATCTGGACTCATCAGACCACATGACCTTCTTCCATTGAGTCCAAGAGTCCAATCTCAATGCTCCCTAGCAAATTGAAGCTTTTTTTTCTGATTATCCTCACTAATAAGTGGTTTTCTTAAGGCTACACAGCTGTTTAGTCCCAATCCCTTGAGTTCCCTTCACATTGTGCATGTGGAAATGCTCCAGTAAACTTTCACTATTAATCATAGCCGGGAGTTACTGTTGTTTTTTTACAATATGATTTGACCAAAGTGATCGCTGATCACGATCATTCAAGATTTCTTTTTCCATGCAGTAATTATCCAATGGGAGGCTCTCTTTTGGATGGGCACATGTGTCTACATAAAATAGAAAATATAATAAACTCATTGGACATCCTTTATGCATAAAAATGGACATAAACCGAAAAAACATGAAAAAATACTGTAACTATATAAATCAGTGAATATAAATGGACAGAAAAAAGTCTAAAAAGTCTTATTACCGTCGTCATTACTTCTAAGTGTAAATCAATCAGAAAATTGATAACGCAATGATACAACATCTGTGCAATATAAATTTTTAAGTATGGCAGCAATCCACTCTCTTTTCCTGTCAGTTAATTTGGTACACAACATAATTCAGATTATACAAGGTCATAAATGGATATTTAAATTGAACAAACAGTCCAGCTTTTAAGTATACATAGATTCATGGCTAACGTATTAGCAAACAGTTGTGCTACATGTCCAAGTGTTCTGAGCAAAGATGCTGAACCCCATAATGCTTTTGTATGTATGTAAGTGTATGAATGATAGATAACACTCTCATTGTATGGAATTAGAAGCGATTGGTTCAATGTACCTTGGACATTCAAAGACCTTAAGCAGCCCACAGGCCATTTAATTGTAGAAGCTAGATCATGATAAAATTGGACATGGACAAAATTAATCAAAATGTACATGAATACAAAATATTTTAATTACAGCCTTTCATAACTGAGGTCTCACTCGCAACTGTTCCCCCTTACCTTTCAGACCATTAATGTGACCACACTTCCAACAGGCTATGGCCTTGTTATAGCTTGTGACACACTCATTTCTCAGGTGAGCAAACTACATGTTTTATGCATTACTTTTCTTGTGAGGTTAAAAAAAAAAGTTTGAAACAATCAGATTTTCTCACATTTGGTTTACAGACGTTTGGCAGTAAGAACATGAAGCGAGTGGGAGTAATACTACAAAGAAGTTCACTGATCCTGGTGCTGTTTTGTCTGCCTTGTTGGGGTCTTCTAGTAAACGCTCAAAACTTACTGCTTCTCTTGCACCAAGACGAAGAGGTGGCCAGGTAAATCCATGGACTGATACTCTGTCTTCAAATTAATTTGAAGACAAACTGTGGTTTAGGATTTTTAAAAACGGCAGTTCTTTATCTTTAGTGCCATGTCTATAATTCTTATCAGCAGTACTGACATTACTGTCTCTATTATCTTGATTGAAATCTTTTAATGATTGGCTTTTTCATGTAAATTTACCAAGGCCTTAAAGCTACGATATGACCCCAACAGATTTCCAACACGTTAACACACTGTGTTTTATGGTGGCACTTTTGTTTATCAAAGTATGAGGAACACAGGCAATTAGGCTAAGGTTTAATGTGAACATATGTTTTGATCCTGTGTACTCACAGGAACATGTCTACACATCTTTCTGTATGTTCAACCTAAAGAAATTGACTTAATTTTCCTACTTTTCAGAATTGCCCAGCTCTATCTGATGGTGTTTCTACCTGCTGTTCCAGTGAGTGAATGAACTGAAAACTCTGAATGCAACACAAAGCACATTGGTAGATTACATTTCGAAGCAGTATAGCAATCAAAGAAAACCGCACAGGAAGCTGCATCGCTGCAATAATGGGCATCTAGCAGCTGTAGATATGCAGACATCTTTCCTGGTATCATACAGAAATGTTAAAATGATTCCGAGATTCAAAAGGAAGACAAGCACTCTACTTCTGTTCTGTCAGTCATGATATGCTTACTCCAATTACCCCTCAATTTGACTTGAGATAATCGAGTTAAAATGTCTGTCAGCTGCAATGATAGTAATCATCAAATAACAGCTCCATGTTAACCCAGTTCTTATTCTGCATATTAACTATATATAAGCAGCGTAGTTTCAATATACACCGAGAAATGTGTGTCAAATCAGCAGAATTTTTCTCATCAGATCAAAGATTTGCTTCAAAAATCCACGCTTGTCTGCCAGCTTTATTCGATTCTTAATCTGCTTTGTCTTTCCCTGTTACAGGCCTTGTTCCTGCACCACCTGCTGGTCACCTACCTACAAAACCAGGTAAATCCAGCAGGAGAAGCTTTAACACTTCTGCTGTGATAAATGACAGTTTGATGTGCTCAATTCTACAAATCAAAATCAGGAAAAGGTGTCACTCGATGGTCAACAAAAGCCATCAGAAGTGTAAAATGCATTCATATTAGGATGTCATGCTTAACCGTGATCTCACACACTTGAGCAGAACTTCATTCTGTTCATCTTGATGATTTTGATATCAATCAGATGCTTTTAATTGGTGGTGTCACTGATGGGGGTAGAGGATCATTCTTTCAGACATTTATGTTCCTTTCAGGATGATGTAGTATAACTTTGATGAAATTTTTCTCTGGTTTTACTGTTAGGCCAAAATTTCCGCACGTATTTCCATATTCCTGTTATTGTTAAAGCAAAACTAACAATACGCCCTCATGGCTCTTATGCTGAGATCAGACTAAAGGCCTATAAGCTTGATATGAAATTCACAGAGGCAGTCTTACATCGCTTGAATTGCTTCTACACTAGTCAGGAAAGTCCAGGCAATATCAGAAATATCTAATATTTAAGTCTTAACCTTGTTGCTTACGATATCAGCGCAACTAAGCTAAGCAGTTTCCGCATAACTGTGAACAATATAACTTTAAAACTATATGGTTAGCTGGCATGTGTTGACAAAAATCTAAATGAACATTTCCTGTCCAGTGCGTGAATAGACAGTCCGACTTGACTGCATCTCTGAAACCATTTTTTTGAACCAGACCTGTTTAACCTCTTGCCTGTGTGTTTTCTTTTTCCTGTATTGTGGGGCCATAAAGTTTGTGTTAATTTCCTGTAATTCGTCTCCAACTTGTTTACACAATTCTACCACATGAAATCCACGTGCAGTGCTCTGTGATCGCCACTTCTAGCGCAGTAATTTTAGGAATATCTTGTAGTGTGATACATTATTGGTGATTATCATCAGTGACTGCTGAGTTCTTCTCAAATTAATTGATTTTATTTATTTATTTAGTCATTTATTAATATTATTATTATCATTATTATTAGTTAGTAGTAGTATTTTTATCACAATTGGTATTATTATTGTTGTTGTTCATCATTGTAAATTTTAATAATTTTTTGAGCTACTTGACTAATTTGAATTTCCTCCATTGGGGGATGAATAAAGTATTTTTCTATTCTTCTATTCTATTCTATTCTTCTCAATCTAGCACAATCTAGTGGATTTCTAACTTTTACCTACATTTCTCTTAGGGAAACATTAATAGACCATGCTGTAACTCAGAGATTGTACATAATTGTACGATTTTAATTCTGTTTGACTGTTACCTTTACAGAGTGGTTCACTAATTTTGGATTTCATGTCCTATTTATCTTTCAGGGGATCATTATGCCTCAGATGTACACGGCTGCCGTGGCAAACATTTTCAACCTGGGGGTCAACTATGTCTTAATCTCTGTCCTCAAGTTGGGTGTCATGTAAGTGTGTCAAGCAGCCTGTTTAAATTTTGGTTGGACTTTGTATTGCTTGATATGTTATCGGGCGTCACTGACAGATAAAAATATATAAGTAAAACACCTATAGCATTAGAGGAAGAGAAAATCTCTTTTTCAATACTGAACACTGCTCAATCATTCAAAGAAGAGAGGGCTATAGGCTAAAATCTAAGAGTTTGGAAAGAGAACCAAGTCAGAAGACTCTTTATGCATTCAGTCTCATAATCTGTCTCTGTGGAGTGATTTGTTTTTGTTTAAACCGAGTCAGCAGTGCACTGGAGTTTATTATTTTTTGGCTCATTCAGAGAGGGAGGCAGCATAGGGCAGAGAAAGAAGAAAGAACCATGACAGGAGTTGATCTTGTTCCAGCTGGCCAAACATTTGATTAATCAGGCAGTCGACCAATCAGGCCTCTCTGCTTGGGGTCCTGTGGCTTCCACCCCTCCTGTCCTATATCAAGCAGGGACCCCTGCTAATTGTGAAGACCTATTCTACTGTACGAATTCCATTCTCCTCAAACCACATTGTAACTTTAACTGTCTGGATCTTCACCATTTCTTTGTGTGATCCTTCCAAAAGTATCTGCATAGATAAATAAGTGTAATCACAGTTTTTGACTGTTTTTGATGTCCAACACATAAAGAAGTGGTATTGCTTTGTTATGTGTGTTTTCAGGGGATCAGCAATCGCTCAGAGTCTCTCTCAGATTGCCACCTGCCTGCTGTTGCTTGCTTACATCCGGTGGAAGAAGCTCCATAAGCAGACATGGGGAGGTGAGGTCTACACAAAAAAGGGGAATTTAAATAGAGCCCAGCTTCACAAGAAAACATGTAACAGGTATGCTTGTCCACATGTCCAAAATGTTGGATTGCCTTAACAAGGACACAAAAAATAGTGAGATGGGTGCATTTTAATTTACATGTTGTAAAGGGAAGCATTCAGGCATCATGTTGCAAACTTGTAATCATGCATTCATTAATATTTAATCTGACATCTAACTTATATGAACAATCTATATATTGTTTTACGCTTAATCCTAACCAGCCACAACTGACAGCAAAGTAGAAAAGTCAAAAGTCTTTGGACAATGTTGGGTGAACTTGGTTCTACTGCATGACTGTCAAAAGTGTCCTTTTTATATACATTTTAAAAGTTCTACTTGAATAAAATCTCTTTTCTTAGGTTTCCACTTTAACAGGAAGCTGTATGCATGTAACGATGTAACGAAGCAGACAATATTGTTATTCAATTTTCTTTTATTATTATCATTTTTTCTTTTTGAGTGAAACTGCAATGTTTCGCACTGCGGACTTACATATCAATCATACAATCTAGCATGAAACTGCTTTGTCGAATACTAAGAGACCAAACCCACAGTTTTAGATATTCATACGGGTCAAATGAATCTCTGAAATCGCTGCATGTGAGTAGTTCTGTCTTGAGACATTGGTTTTATTGAGTATGACTCTGTCTGGGACTCTGTGCAGGCTGGTCCACTGACTGTCTGCAGGACTGGGGCTCTTACATGAAGCTGGCTATTCCCAGTTTTTTCATGGTCTGCTTTGAATGGTGGGTCTGGGAAGTTGGCGGCTTCCTTTCAGGTTAGTATTGTTTGCAACACACAGTCATGCTTCCATCAGTCTTTGAACTTAAATTTGAATATTTAAGCCCATATCCTACTGTGTCGGTTGTTTTTAAAGAAATACACAAAACCTCCAATCTTTAATAAAGTTAGCTGCAGACTGTTTGTTTTGTGAAAGTGATTTGTTTAGTTAACATTTAGTTTTGCAGCTACAATACTCAGCTATTGTGGGGTGTTGCTGCCCATTCTACAGCCCTGAACATATGATTTCACGCAACAAACAACACACACACAAAACAGATTTGGGTATAGTGAAATACTTATGAATCATAAACTATGCCTCTCCACAACAGAATGGCTCAGACAGTCTGATGTTTTAAGTCCCTATTCAAGATCCACTTCTTTGCACTTTTAAACACAGTTGAGCATTTATTTCAAATGTTTCCGCTTTTTATCTTTTCACTGTATTTTTAATGGACAGCACTAAATGTGCTGTATAAATCAAATTGACCTTGACCTATAAAAAACTGGACTGCACTTTGCACAGTTCCAGTAAAAGTTTTTGTCATACAAGTTGTCATTTACATGTAATTTCCTTTTGTGTGAAAATCTTGGGCAGGTATTTCTGATAGCAAGATGTGACAGGCTCTGGCTCTTTTTCATTTATAAAGGTCTTGACTGCAACTTTCTTATTATTTTCTTATATAATCATTAGCGGATGCCTTAAAGTGGTTCGCTCTTGCTCAAAGTCCAATCTGCAATCACTAAACTTAGGAAAATGGCTTTTCGATTTTATGCTGCACACGACTGGAATACTTTACGACACACTGAAACGTAGCACACTGGTACCTGTTGTTTCATTTCAAATGACTGTAACATGCAGAGCATGCAGTTAACGAGTCCTTAATATTGGAATAAGTGGAACACATAAACGAATGTCTTCATTTGAAGGAGAAAAAGACTTTTCTGCAAGTTGGATATATTAAATGAAAAAGTTGAGATAAAAATTCAAACCATCTGACCTCTTTATTATTTTTTTCCCTGTACATGTGGTGTTCCCTGACTGTGAGTGCTCACTCTTTCTCAATGTGACTTTAATGCACCAGAATCTGATGATGTTCTAATATCGTATCATGATATCATATCAGGTGTGCTGGGAGAGGTGGATCTTGCTGCCCAGCATGTGTTGGCGGAAATAGGAACCATCATGTACATGGTATGGATCATCAGTACTATTATACAATTTTTTTATCAAGGGTTTTTCAAAGTGTGAGGCGAGCCTCTCAAGAGGGGTTTCACACAGTTTCAGGGGAGGCTCAGTGAATGGAAGTGAGGAAATATTATATCAGTTATCGAAAGATTAAATATTTGTGTTGTGGTTGAAGAGATCAGATTCATTAGGGGAATTTTTCAAAGTCGAAAACTAATGAAATATCATTTTCGATGTACACAAAGCCTCAATATGTTAAACAGTAATATGTGACTACCTGACTCAGACTGAATCGAAGTGAAGATTTGATTCAATCGTGGTTTTCATTTGCTTGTCAACTTTTTACAAATTGATATTTCATAAGCACCATCTCACAGAATTAAATCGTTGAACTGAATTGGAAATAAATGGATTATAATTAACTTAAATTCAACTTAGATTTAGTTGTAAATTGGTGCTATATGAATTAACTGCATTATATTGGCTCCCTTGCTGAGTGTGTATTAGATGTAACAACATCTGAATTTTCCTGCACAGTTATCACAGCCGAAAGCATCCACAATATTAGTGTTTAAATATCCCTAGAATGCTTGAAAAAAATATTGCTATCAGTGTAATTCATTTTTTTTATACTCTTTTTTTTCTTTTTAAGTCAATTTAGAAACACTCAAAATAAAAGGGAAGGAACTTCAGAATTGCACAGAAAGCAGCCTGTTTTCCTATTGTTTTGGTTTTCTTAGCTGAGATTAAATAAGGATATTATGTTATGTGCACTATCGACATGATATTGACATTTCATTCTTCTAACATCATCAATAATGGTATATCACAACATCCCTCGTGTGTATGGTATTAAACAAACACACAGTAATTATTACAGTATCATTATCATCCACAAATTTAGCTTAAGAGAAAAGGTGGAATATGATGTATTTTGTTTCTTCTCTTTTCTACATACTTCGGTGAAGTTTACAGTCTCAGACTCTGAAAACTGCAGCTCTCGATAGAGGATTAGCTCAAACTGTAACTGACACAAATAATAAGAATATGTTTGTTACAGTTTCCTTTAGGTGTCCACGTAGCTGCCTGTGTGCGTGTTGGGAATGCTCTGGGAGCTGGCGACACAGCTAGAGCCATTGTAACCTGCAAAGTGAGCCTTGTACTGTCAGGTACGAAGATACATTTCCACTTGTGAATACAACTGTACAAAGCTGACATGACACAGACCTTTACCAGTGAAAATCGCTTTTTATTTTTCGTGTCTATAAATACAGCACGAGCAGGAAGCTCTGATGTAGTTGTACTCTAGTTGGTTGTGGTAATTCACCTCTGGGAAAGGACAGAAAATTCATTATCTAACTTGAGACCATGGGATTTGGTTTGATTGTGTAAACTGTGACATGCATAGAAAAAAAAAAAAACCTGTATTGTTAAGATGTGTTGGACTTGTGCACCTTGTCAGGTATTATGTCCAATGTGTCCAATTTCCCTGCTGCAGGAGTGCTTGCTGTGTTCCAGGGTGTCGGCATCGCTGGCTGTAAGTCAGTCGTTGGCTACATATTTACCCCTGATGTGTGAGTTTCAGACCAACACATATTCATTCCTGTACTGTGTAAAGGCAACTCGGTATTGATTATCTTATTCTGTCCTCTGCAGTAAAATTGTGACGATTGTCTCGGACAACCTGACAGTCTACATATTTCTACAATTCGTTGATGGACTTCAGGTATGTTACAGTCCTTGTCTTTTCTTGAACCGAGTGCATGTGTTAAAAAGTACCCACAGTTTGTTTGCTTGCTTTCATGAATCACCGCCTTTGCTATTTTGTTTCAGTGTGTCTGCACAGGGATTCTTGTAGGATGTGGTTTGCAGAAAATTGCTGCCGTGTCCAACCTGGTTAATTACTACTTCATCGGACTACCAGTAGGAATAGCTCTGATGTTTCTTGCCGAGCTGAGAATATTAGGTAATCTTTTCATCACACTGATGCCAAGAGAGTATCCGAAGCTTCCATTTTTAGTTCCACAAAACTATTCACTGCAAATGTTTTTTTTCCTCAGTTGTCTATTTTCTACAAATTAGAAAGATTTCGGTGAAGTATTTTGGAAGAACTTACACTTATTTTACCAAGTGGTTGTGTTCGCCCTTCAGTCAGCAGTCAAGGCCCATTACCTACAGCAGAGTAAACTGTACTGTAAGGACACTTCTCATCTCACCAGATGCAATGAAATGTGTCTCATCTCATTTGAATGCTGGACTTGATATAAAGCGAACTAAACTCAGCACACTAACGCTTGCAGGCAGCCACACTAAAATTAAAGTGTCACCTTTGGGTAACTGCCCCTTGACTTAAATCAATACTTCATGTCGCATCAATCATTAACAGGTCAAAGTGTTTGTTAACTCATTAGCTGTAAGAGATAATGCAACTGTAACATTTGGTTCAATTGTTGCTGGGCAATGAATACGTTTTGGAGAGTTTACATGTAAACCTCGAGTCTGGCCATGTTAAATTTGTGGGGGATTTCATGCTTTTTTTTCAGATGAATTCAAACTATAACAGTAGTATAAAAAAAGTTTTAACAAAGGTTTAAAAGTTACTAAAGACAGGGATTTAGATATTTTTTCTATTGTATTCTGAACCTGGTGCCCCTTTGCAACTTAACCACGGGCACCGTAAGATTGTGCTGCACTTATGCAAAGTAAAGTTAAGTAAAGCAGAGATGAGCAGCAGGATAAAGGTGTCATACAGTACACGCACACTTCTTTTATTGAAGGAAATTTTGCAGCCTCCACCACAGAAACCTGTGTATTGTTTTTTAATGATGTGTTGGACACAGTCTTGTACACTTGTAAACAGACTTTGATGGGTAGAATTGGTGGAATTTCCCTTTAAAAATGTATGAAATTTGGTATTTGTTTAGCAGCACATATAAATAGCACTAATAGAATCTACCTAATATATTTCATAAGTCCCTTGTAACCCAGTAATTAACCCCAAATCATATTGACGTTTAGTTACTGTATAATTAAAGTAAACAGGCATGTGTCTAAAAAGTCAACTTCAAGCTATTTAATATTTACTTCATGGCAACATTAACCTCGTGGGACATAGTGATTGAGTTTTTCTTTAGCATGGTTCAGCAGCTTTCAGGCAAACAAGCATCTTTAATTATCATAAATTCAGTTTTTTCTTTTTTAAGAAAAATGAGTGACTCATTTTAGTTTCTTTCAGTGACACCACGGACCGAAGTTTTGCCTTCATAATGAATTTGGATTTTCAAGTAGTGGGAACCAAAAAAAAAGAAAAATAGCTGGAAATTAAATTGTGTTTTTAAATTAGGGGTCATTAGCAAAGCCCACAAACCCACTGGATTTAGCTGCAACAGCTATTTAATTTTCTTCCCTCCAGTCCACAGTTTACCCCCTGCTATAGTGGAGCTCCTTGGCTGTTCACTCAAAGTGTTCATGTTCTGAACATTTCATGCGACTGTGCATGCACACAAATCTCTCAATGTACATCAGTCCTCTGACCGTGAGAGAGGTGCGCATTCTTGCCTCTATTAATGCTTTTTCTTTGATGACTCACAGAAATTTGGGACAAGCATCCAAATCAATAAAACACTTTCTTGCTTTAATTTTGTTTTTGATGGTAATGGCCGACTAAACATCTTCCCCATGTATCATAAGAGCATATGTTGGAGTCTGTGTCAGTGTCCGATTGAAAGAAATGCTTGTGGTGATGCTCTTAGCACATCTTTGTCCTTAGATGTGGCTGCAACATGGCTCAATAGAGGCCAGTCTTGAAATTCTAATTGATATACAAGTTACCCACAGTGATAAAATGTATTCACTTCGGTAATCCACTTACTCCTCATCATGTGCTATCATCACATGAAACGTAAGCTCAGCCTCAACTGCAACTTTGACTGTATATCTTTGTACTTTAGTATAAGCATCGTCTCTGATGATCGGAGTTATTACTGCTGCTATGTGTCAAGTAAATACAAATACACTGTGACTAATGAGTGTGTCTGAATTTGCGTCCTTTTTTAGGATTGTGGCTGGGTCTCTTAATTTGTGTTTCCATCCAAGCGGGTTTCTTCCTTATTCTGATCTTTAAACTCAACTGGAAAAAAGTCACACTCAAGGTGAGAGACTCATCTTTCCTCATAGGCATACATGTTCCTCAAACCTTTCGAGATGTGTTGCTGCCATCAAATTCAAGATGAACTCGTATTGTTCGTGAAATAGTAAAATGTCCTGCTGTGTTTTCTATGTTCTTTAATTAATTGAATACTGTTTACGAGGTTTGCAAATAATTGTATCATGTATGGTGGTATTCATGCATCCCGCTTCGACATGTTTTTAGGCTCAAGTGCGAGCTGGGACGACAGTAGTGGCATCAAAACGTCCTGCTAGTATATTGTTGAATGAAGCAGTGCTGCCAGATATCAGTGACTGCCCAGAGATGGTAAGTGCAGCTTGTAGTTTTACATCATGTTATCTTGGAGAGTTATTGTGCTCACCTTATGGTATCGAGGCTACTCACACATTCATCAACAAATTTATCTTTGCATCCTGAAGGTCCAGTTAAACAGCGAAACAGCTCAGAAAACAGATGGCTACAGCCCTGTCAACACCCAGGATCGGGAGCCAAAGGTGGCTCACCAGGCCGAGGGAAACAACGCTACCAAAGAAAGGACTGAGAGCGATGTTGAGCAGAGCAAAAATAATTCCAGTGTCAAGCAGCAAGGGAAGTTTTCCGTCTCTCAACTGATCATGCGTCGGGGACTCACCTTGTTGGTTTCAGTTTTTATTTTGACCATAGGTATTGCATTCCACATTGCCTTCCCGCCACCAGAGCCCAGCGCTCAGAGTAGGACCAACTTTACCCAAAGCTGGACCAATTACTCCACTCCTACACCACTGGCTTCACTAATCCCAACGCCAACCTTCTGAGCTTTATTTGACCTGGGAATGGAAACACCTTGTTGCTGCTTACAGTTCTCACAAACAGACATTTATTTCAAGAGCAGGGAACATTTAATTCTTTGTAAACAGTCTCTCGTGGGTTGACTGGTCAGCGATGTCTACGGGAAATGTTTCAGTGGTGCGCTGCTGAGTAAATCCACAGAAAGCTGGAAGCAATGTCAAATGGCCCTGACACTGAGAGAAAGAAAAATGTCTTATTGTAAAATCATGTTTTGACCCGTCCAGTCTGAGATGCTTCGCTCAGACAACAGGATTTATTACAAATTCACCACCGGTTAAGAACATGTGTTTTTCTACTGATAGCTTTTGATTTTTCAACCTACTCTTGATTTGATTTATATATGGTACTGGGAAATATACAGAATCTCCTTTCTCACTGACCTTCAGTCGTTTTCTTGTTTTAATATTAAAAGATTGAATGTAAATATCTATATTAAGCTTATGTAATATTTCGATGTAGACATATACATAAGTAAAACACAGAGTGACAGCACAAATAGCTGATACTTTATGGTTACTTTATATTCCTGTGTCATTGACATACTGCCCTTGCGTGACTCTGGACAGATTTGATAAATAAATATTTTATAATAATTCAATGTACTTCCGTGTATCTTAATCAATAAGACTTGCATTTGAAGTATCAAATAAGCAAAGAAGCTAACAACAGGGAAAGATTTGTGATCAGTGACTGAGGTGTTGCTATTGTCCCATCACCCAACAGCAGCCACGCTGTAGCAGAAAATGCAGCTTGATCCAATAGAAACGATGGAAAAAAAGACCTTTATGAAACATTCACATGAGAAATTGTTGTCAAACATATGGCACACATATTTGTTTGTTTGTTTGTGTGTTTGTTCTCTGCTTGTCTGCTTACAGGTGCTGCTGGTGCTTCTAAGGCTGGATTCCCCACAAAAGCCGTGGATTGTCTTCAGTTTTGTTTTTACAGGTGTAGCAGCTGGTTGTCTGATTTTTCATTGTTTTTTATGTTTGTCTCTTCATGTTTCTGTTCCTTTTTTTCCCCTTCTTCGCTCTCCCTCTCTCTCTGTCCCCCGGTCCGGTTCGGCACTATCACACTATCACATCATGTTAAATATGTAACAAAAATAAATAAATAAAAAAGAGGAGTTGATGGGGGGGCTTTACATTCATAAAGCTTCCCTTGGCATAGCAAATGTGTTTAGCATAAACGGTATTTAGATTACAATTCTGCTGCCATAATGCTGGACAGGACAAGGGGTAGAAAAATAAAATAAAAATAAAAACATATGGCACACACTATACACACATTGTGTAAGCAAAATTGCTCAAACAACTGTTAAACTCAGGTACGTTATTGCACTGCTCGGTGACAACCAAAAAGTTAATGTGAGATTCCTTTAGCTGCTACAGCACATCCTAACTCGTAGTCACTGAATACTGAGAGAAAATCTTTACACAGTCACTTGGTAATGATGCCACAGCATGTTACTGATTGCAGTCTCTGGAGGTAAGCAAGCCAGGATTGCAGTCCCTGTGAGGAGCCTGTGGCAATGTCTCTGCTGATGAGCGTGATGTTTCCACACATGAATCCAACCTGATTTACATGTTGAATAATGATGAATTGATATGCAAGGTTTTTTCTTTTTTTTTGTGACTGTGGCAAACGTCAATCTGCTGCAAGTACAGTGGCTTGTGAGTAAACTGTCTTCATGTAGAACAGAGCAGAAACTTTTCTCAATACCTTTCTAACAAAATAGCTCTTTTGAAGTTAACACCCACCAGAATATGCTATGGTTAGTGTCTTGCAAGAAGAAAAAATAATTTTACAAGAACATGAATGTCTTTTAAATTCAATATGATTTGTATTGTTCTTTCAGTTAACACTTACGTCATACGTTTTGGCAAACAGGTCAATCTCTTTGTTAAATTAGAAAATTACTTTATCAGAGCTGCTGTTTTTAGATGGTTTTATGAAGAAATGCTATATTCACTATATGCTATTTTTGTCAACATCTCTGTGCACTCAATAAAGTTGAAAACTTGTAGAATGAAGGATTGCGTCTATGTGCCAGGTGATGATTCTTTTATCCCCTTAACTGGGGACCGTTAAAGACCGTAATAATGAATGAGAATTACAATACATAATGACATAATCATTTGAAAATCACATTAAACAGAAACCTATGTTTTAAAAGTTAATGATAAATCTTACTTGTTTTAGTAAAGGTAAATATCGATGCAGAGGAAAATTAGGCATTTTGGGCAGTAGTTTTAAAAATACCTTTTTTCCCCACAAGATGTCATATGACTTCACATAAGAGAGCACTAACTGCTTCACCGCTCTGAACGGTATAAATGGTTGTGACTTGGTGGTTTGTCGTTTTTGGCAGTTTTCATCTGGTTGAATCACTGTGTTTGTGCAGGTTGCAAAGTCCACACTTTTCCTCCACCAATCTGAGCTAGTTTTTCACACCTGTCTGCATTTTGTGTAGCTGAAAACTCAGGATTTCCCAGTGGTCGTGTGAGGTGCTCTTTTCAGACAGGTACATCATGTATCTGGAGATTTGATGATGGGATTTAGAGGCCAGAACCATGTGAGACTGACAGCTAGTCCAGCCCCTCTGTGCAGGCAGCACAGAGAGTGAGCTTTCTTCTTCATGATGACTTGAATTCAGTAAAAGGTAGTAGTGAATTTCATTATCATCTCTGACACCCCACTGCTTTGGTTTACCACTGCCCGCCACTGAATCTGCATGTTTTATGACCTGTATGTTTTATAAAGTTCACCGAACTTGGCCTTTCTCCCTTCTGTGACATCTGTGCCTAGCTATGCATTTAGACTGTGCAACATTCCTACATTAACCTCTATCTTATGTAGTCATGCATACATGAAAACATTCTTTCAGATAGTTCCCTGTATTTTTACCCTGCACTTTAAATCGCTGGCATTGCTAACCTGGAGGTTGCTCTTGGTCATTTTGGATCTGACTTAACACATCACAAAAGCAAAGTCACACAATAGTCACAACAATGTGATTGATAACAGCAGCGGTTGACCAGTAACTTTTGCCTTCTTTAGGTACTGGAGTCTGGTGGTTGCAAAAGCTGCTTAGATGGCTCAGCTATTGAGCAACATTCTTGGTAACAACAATCACTGGAAAGTGCGAGACACGGTATGGTAAAACACCGATGTAATGGCAGCACAAGTGTAACTCTTCTTGTGATGGTGTCAATTTGTTACAGCGGTGAGTTGACTACAACCTCTATTCAACAGTGGGTACCTTAAAGAAAATCCACATTTGAAACAACTGACTAGTTCTTTTAAAAAAAGAAATATCTGAAACTACCATCGTCTACCACCTACATTTTAGAAGATGAGTTGTATCATCTGTACAATAAACAGAACTGTTTGCTTCTCCCTAAGGCCCTTCTCCCTATACCAGCACTATAGAGCCACAGCCAGTGACTGATAGCACAAAGACTTAAAAGAAGGAGGATGCAGCCAAACTGGCCCTGCAAAAGAAGACAAAGGCTATGCACAAGCACTGATTAACCAAATAAGACATTATTTGTAAATAAGTAAGCTTTAGAATCGCTGATAGGCAGATTTACTTAACTTTTGCACAGACATTCTAGGCTAACAGGTTCTGAGGCCGCATCTTTACATATTAATGATACAGGTATCACAGATATCTTAAAAGTCAAGTCATATATGAAAGCATTTCAGGAAATCAGATATGATCAGTTTTTCTGTGCCAACAAAGGTGAATTCTGTATTTATGAACCGTTTCTAACTAAGAAGCTTGAGCTAGCCAGTTATCTGCTCTAGATGATAACTAGGAAAAGGTTCAATAGCTCAGTATGACATGTCTTCATCCAGCCGGCACGTTCCTGTGTAAGTGTACAGACCTTTCATTATCATCAAATTTGGCAACACAGATCAAAGGAAAGAAAAATAAACCCAAGAGAATGAGCATCCTTTCTGTCTTTGATGATGAAAGCACACATCCACACGTGCTGTAGCCTAAATATAACATTTAATCAAGCACTTTCTAATTGTGGCACCCATTCATACTATAAATTGCAGAATGAGAGAATATATAGCTACCTTGTTCGAACCTCATTTAATTTAACATGTTTGTATTGAGAAAACAAGCTTATACATAATTTTTTTTCCACTTTTATTTTTCATTGATAGTCTAAATGTAAGGGGGAGTCTTGTTTCTAAATAGATTTTTCAAACATAATAGATGTAACAGCTGAAGAGTAAGTTTAATTCTAAAATAGAAAGAGCAACCAATCTGAGATGGAATACAGATAGAAATCTCAGGAATGTTCTGTAGCTATATAGACATTTCCCATTGCAGTTCATGAAACAAGTGTTTTACTTTGCTGATACTCAGTAATTAAAAGTTACATTTATTTTCAATCATTGGTCATAGGTGTACAGAATGGATAGAAATGTCGTTTTTCACTCAAAGCATGTAAGTATGAAAAACAAATTAAGATTTATCCGTACTTTGAGAGTTTGCCTCTGTTATCCCATACAGTGACATCGCTCATTGTGTGGTAAATTGCTTTTTCCTTTGCAGTCTTTTTGCCACTCAGCGGGAGTAACCTTAGTACAGTCACATATACAATGATATCAGATGCATTCTCACTATTCTATACAAAGGTGGCACTGAAGGGGAAGATGAGATGGATTTGAATTTGATCCTCAGGATACTATACATGCCCATACGATGGAAACTTGTCAATTACAACATTCTTGCCCTGAAACCATAGCTTGCTTTTTCTCTTATTTTACTTGAAATGCGAACATTCAAAATGAATGGGATATATTAAACTAAATATATTAAAGAGAATGTAAAATATTTATAAAGACTCATCAGTTTGCACCCTAAAAACAATTCTATTCACTGAGGTATTAAATCTAGAGAGAAGTAGCATTTTCCCATTTAATTTTCCATAATTTGGCTTCTTTTAATCAGAATACATGTTTAAGGCGCTCATAAGTTAATTCCACACTTCAGACAACGTCCATGCTTTCTTTTTAATCTATGTTGCAGACAAAGCTCCATGAACTTAAGTAGCTGTTTTCCACAGCATTCTTTTTTGTACTCTCAGTCTCACCAAGCTTTGCCTCATAGTGCACACATGTGGTCTAATAATGGTCACTCATCTAATTCGAGATGTCTGATGAGCAGCTCACTTATGACGACCCCAGTGGCAAGAATAATGAACATGAGCAGCACAGAGAGGCCACGTCGTACCACCAGCTGCCTGAATGACAATGCCACATCAGCTGAATTCTGCTCCTCTGTGCTGAGCACTTCCAGCTTCTCCTCTCTTGGACGGGCTTCTATATGGGCCTGTTTTTCACTAGACTCCAGGGCTGTGAGGGAGAGTTTTAACACATGGTTAATTTTGTAGTTCCCCCCAAAAATGACCAACTCTAGCAATAGGTACATAAAATAATGTCTTCTTACCTATATCTTCCTTCTCTGAAATATGGACTCCTGCTCTAATCAGTGCCTATTTAGATATAAATGAGGAATATTCATATGTGAAAGTCAAGATACAATATCAAAAATCCCATGCTCTATTGTTGAACTTGGATAGGTTTGATTTATCATTGTTTTGTCTGCAATTGCCTAAATTAAACATTTTCCTTCTGTGACACTGGAATCACTTACCTCCTCAGTGACTTTCTTCCAGTTAAGCTTGCACAGGAAAATTATAAAGAATGTGGACTGCAACACAACACAGATTAAAAACCCTGACCAAAGCCCTGTAACAGAGATGAAGAGTGGAAAGTTTGTTAGTTCAAACGGAGGTATCATTAAATTGTCCACTTATAAGACATTTCATCCATCCTCACCTACAATGCCCATTTTGACAGGGAACATTAAAGAAACTCCAATGGGAAACCCAATTAAGTAGTATCCCACCAGGTTACACACGGCTCCAATCATTTGCTTTCCCGTTCCCCTGACAATGCCTCCTGTCACACCCTGTGGAGGTAACACAAAGCAAAATCTAACATCTGTGCCGACATGCCAGATTTATTTTGCCCTGCAGAGGATTAAAATGACTTTGTTCTCTCACAGAAAAAGCCTCAGTGACATGGATGAAACCGTATATCTTCATGATATCAGCCACCCTCTGAATAATGTCTCTGAAGTTAAAGACATGTAAACATGAAATCAGGCAAGTAAGTGCAAAGTTGAAGTAAATATTTTTTTAGCTTACATCATCTTTTACCTTGTAAAGGAGAATGAAATAGCAAAAAGCAAAAATCCAAGCACATTGGCTGGTAAAGATGACTGGTGTTACATATTAAACTAAATGAGAGGCCGGCTTATGAGAATAGAAAAACCCAAGAATCTTAAACAGATATTAACATATACTTACTTCTCTGTGGTGAAAATGTAACCAATCACATCCTTAGCCACACCCAGACAGGCTCCAATGACACATGAAACAATAACTGTATTGGGTATAAGAAAGATGTTCTGATCATTTTCTAAAAGGTGAAAAATATACGAGCCAAAATATATGAATAACAACAAACAGATCAAATAAAAGACTCAATAATCAATTCAATTTTAAGTTTGTAAACCAGAACAAAAGAAGAAGCATCCTAGAACTTGTGCCTCAACCCACCTAAATTGTCACTGTCTCCTCTGACATTTATCAAGTCAAATCAAAGGTTATTGTAGCCTGACATTACAAATGAATTCTCAAAGTTTAGCTACACTAGATAAAAAAATAAAAAATAACAATCATTAGCAGAGTATAAAAGTAAAATAAGTTGTGTGTAAACCATCACAAGCTAATCTAATCACAAAGCAATAAACCACTAACACATACAATATACACTGCTTGTGCATCAGACTGAGTGGTAGCAGCAGTTATTAGAAATATGAATGAGTCTGAATGTTGATGAAAATATATGGGTTTTGGCAGAGTAAATTCTTTAATCACACATGCACAGATGAGGGACACCTTGCTGGACAGTTTTGCTTGCTCTGTGTTCCCAGCACCAAGAGCATTTCCAACACGAACACTGGCAGCGACAGAGAAACCCATGGGAAACTGTGGAATAGGATGACGTAAATGAAAACTATTAGGATCCAGCCAGACATGGTGAAGATTTCAGAGCGAGGTCCTAAAGGTCAAAACCGTACAGGTATATGATTGAATCTTACTTTAGCACACAATGGCAAAAAAAAAGCCAAAAAACAGAAGTGACATTACCATGTACGCAATAGCAGCTAGTTCATAAACTATAGACTGTGCGCCTAGCTCTGTCTCACTGATGATGCCTGCCAGGAACCCTGCAATCTCATACAACCACCACTCCAGACAATGCATCAGCATGCTTGGGATGGCCAGGTGGAGGAAGGAGCCCCATTCCTGCAGGCAGTCTCCTGACCAACCTTGGAGATAAAGGGAGGAATGAAGGACTTATTGGTGTGTATCAGTGCTCATTGTGAAGTTACTTAGCCTCTTTGCTGCATTTCACTGCGCAACAGTGTCTACAGTGCAGAGCAATCCTTCATTAGAGCGAGGCTAATGTTGGATAACAGATAAAACGGGATCTGCAGCCACTCTAAATGCTACAGTTTGTATGCTAACATACGTGCTAAAGCAATTTGGAGAAATCTTTTGCAGGTGTTAAATAACAGAATGCTGCTGTTTGCTAATCAATATAAGTAAGCAGATGATTAGCAGTATTTACGCTTTCTGATTTTAAAGCAGAAATTTTGAAGCAGTTATGCTGATTTAAAAAAAAAAGTATTTTAAAAATTGACACTTATTGTGAACTGTCAAAATAGCATTCAGTTTGTACACACCAAGTACCTGTAACTTAGCAATCAATGGCTAAGCTATCATAGCCTACAGTCAAAGCAAAGCAGTTCAGCTGAACATTAAAAAATGAACAGCAATTACCTTTAAAAACAAATTACCTTCGGACAATGTACATCCCCACAATAGAAAAAGGTTAGATTATATGGAAAATGCATAAACAAGCACTGATTCTCATCATTAATAGTATGAACTCATGGTATTTCACATTTGTTCTCTTCAACAGAATTCAGCTGCAGCCTGCAAAACATTCCTGGAAAAATAACGTTTTTACAAATTGATGATGAGGACATCCCCTGCTTAAACACCTTAAAGACTATCTGCTCTTCAGAATATTAGCACGAAGGTTGTCAGATGGTACTTCATTTCTGTAAAAACATCCAGAATGTGTTCAACAGAACAGGGTAGTTGCCACATTTTTCCACTTCGAAATCCTCTGCAGATTCCCTATTGGGGACAGGACATGACTGCAGGCAGGAGAGCCAAGTATCTCATCATCTTTTGCAGCCATGCCTTTGTGATGTGTGCAGAATGTGGTTTTGCATGGTCTTGTTGAAAAATACATCGACGTCCCTGGAAAAAGTGTTGTCTTGAAGGCAGCATATGTTGCAGTCAAAGAAGTGTAAATGGGCTGTTGCTAAGATCAATGATGCAACCCCATTCCATCACAAAGCCTGCTGCTGATAAAACGCTTTTACGCTTTTATGGATGATGAGCTTAGGCTTTCACCCTTCCCCTTTACACATTAATAAATGCAGATTAAGTTAATCGTTTAATGATATTCTGCACTTTTAGAGACAGAAATATGCAAAAACCTTCCAATCTGTCTGTTATTCTAATTTGTTTTATTGAACTTTTTCTACATCCCTTTTTTCACCCATTCTAATTTTCCGTTTTTTTAATTTATTTTTGGATAAAGTTGATGAAAGAAAGCATGGAATATGTTGAATTCATATCATCTGCCATGGGATGTTGGCTGAAAGTTGTTGCCAAGCTTAAAAAACAACCCCAACCCACCGATGGCGATCTCTGAAGATTTCTACCACACCTCTCTCTGCAACGCCTCAACTTCCTACGTGTTTGTCAGCTGATTTTGTTAAAATAATCATGATTAAATTTAAGTTTAGTCACCAAACCTTACCATCCCATGTAGCCCTGTGCAGCCCTCTGGAGTAAATGCACACAAACAAGAACACCGCCAAGGAATATTGTGAGATGGCGTTGGCAGCTGCAGATCCACTGCAGTTGCGCGTTAGGTTGATTTAACACCAGGAATTGAAGAAAAGCAAAGCATACAGTTACTGGCACATGTTCACAAAAACAACGCGTCAGATGAAACCTCCAGCTGACAGTTATGATTAATAATCACTTTGGTAATTGAGAGAACTATTAGAGTTTTGGTGGTTGTACTCACGCAACCCCCAGATCCAGAACATGGAGGAAAATGTAATTGATGAATGCATTTAAAACATTCCCCATCGCTCCAGATAGCACCTGAGGCCACATGATGCCCTACGAGAGAAAGCATGTAGTTTCACGGGCAGTGCTTCCGCTGTTTGAGACTCAAACAAAATAATCTCACCACAGATAAACTTTTTAACTTATTTAGTTTTGCTTATGAAAAGCACCTGATTCTGAAGATACCTCCCCTGCAGCTGGTACATGAAGGCAGCCTGCAGAATTCAACACACTGAATGGAGTTAATTAGATCAAGGATGCTACACAGCAACCATTCCATACAGTATATATAGATGGAGACATAAAGGACATGGAGCTGAACTCACTGGCAGAGCTGGCATAAAGAGCTTCACATACAGCTGAGAGAGTCTTTACAGCAGACGGAAAAGAGGACATTTTTCAATGAGTTCAAAATACACTCTAAACAACTTGATGCTTATGTAACAAGTGTATACAGTGTATAGCATGGATGCCAATTTGTGGTATTGTATAGTTATGATGCGCAAATTTCGCAGAAAGGCTTCACCTGGCGACCTCTGTGCTCTGTCTTACAGCCAACAAAATGGGTTGCGTGTTAATAAGCACAGCCCAACAAGGGAAACAGGATAAGAGTAGAATCAAAACTCCTCTTTGGAGAATCACTCCAATACGTTTTAGGTTACCACTCCCGTAAGTCTGTGGGGAAGAGGATCAGAAAACCAAACAAGTTAATAAGGCTGAGTCGCACGAATAAGGTCAGAACTGACACAGGAAGACAAATGTAGCTGTAACTGCTGAGGAGCTGGTTCCATAAATAAAATGTGAATACCTGAGATATGAGAGTGTCACATGCTGATGCCAAACCACAGCCAATGGAAATACCTGTGACATTTATTACCTACATTGAAATTAGATTTCATTAAATAAAACTCCAGAAAGCAGAAAAGCACACTTGAAAAGATGAATGTATGAGTAAAGTGTCTATTCAAATGCAAAAACAAAGCTATCAAAGTTATCTTTGAAAGCAGAATTTCCATTAAAGCAGAAACAAAAGATCTCTCACCGCTATTGCTAATGCCACCGCTGCCAGCTCTGTTTTCCCCAGGTGACCGCAGAACACCATGCTGACGAAGCCGATCAGGAAGCTCATCAACTGTGAAATGAACTGAAAAACAGAATCAAGCTCTCTCTTTGTCATAACATTAAAAACACAAATGAACTTGGCCAATTATGAATGAAACATTAAACTCCAAATACAACACATAAGAGTAGTTGATTGAGTTTTGAGTCATGAAGAATTGTTTCAGGAGGCCTTCAGGTAAGAAAACAGGTTTATTTGCTCAGAAAGCTGACATGCATCATGCTTCGGTTTTCCATCAGCTCTTTTGTACCTCTAAATGTCTTTAAATACTTTTCTTTTCAAAACATAGAGTTGGTTTTTGACAGATTTATGGCATCATAATGTCTGCACAAAAGGAAACTAAATACCCTCTTCTATTAAGCTCTGGGCTTGTGCAAAAAAATAAAACTCTATGTCAAAGGTGGATACATTCAGGGTTGCGTTTTGCTTTTCTACTCATAAAATTACAGTTTTCAGCTGATGAGGCCCCTGTGCACATACAGCACAATGCGCTTTTGTGAATGCTAAATATCTGTTAATTGCGCATAAACAAGTCTAGAAATGTGAGATTATTGGAGAGGATTTGAATGTTTTGTTTCAGTTTATCCTTTGAGAACAGCGACAAATGATGCTACATTTTCCTTGATGCTTGATTAACAAAGACATTCAAGCTGTTTTTCAAATGAAAAGGAACTCAAAAATGCTCACTATCTTCGTCTTCATAAGGGACATGCAAACCAGCCCACAAAAGGTAATGAGACAGCTGTTTCTTTTATCTTAGAAATCATTCTCAGTATCACTGCAGTAACTTAAAACATTCTGAGTTAAAAATGTCACACTGGAGAAATAAAATGATATAAGATACTGCGTCTTACCACGGGTCCTGCCAGTTTTAAAAACTTAACCGTTTCATTCTTGTAGTCTGCAGATACCCTGAGTTTGAGGCTTGTGAGGCAGGATCTGCAGCATGAGTCAACACTGCCAGCAGCAGGAGAAGGTGATTCGTCTGTTTTCGTCTGGCCATTCACTCTGCCACATGTGTTTTTTCTCGCTAAATCTTCCATTCTCCGATGAGATTTGGCAAAAAAACAGAACTCAGCTTCAAACTGAATTATGTCTGTACAGTACAATCTCCCTCAGAGACAAAGAGGGACAGCCAGAGGTAATCGATAACTAATTACCCGGATAATAATCGATAACTAAGGCTGTGTCTGCCCACCTTGCCCACCCGTCTTTGTGAATGGACAGCCTGCAGGGGCACTTCTACAAGCCAGAGATCTCCACCTCCGACCTACCGACAAGCCGCACACTCCCCAAAGGAACTGAGCTGAATGTCAGTAAAGCATCACAGATCTTCACTTGTGTACCAAAGTTCAAGCGAATTAAGTGTTTTTTAATCAAAGTGTAAATACACATGCATATGATTAAACACATTGCATGAGTAACAGAGCTTTCACTCCGTTTCTCCCTGTCTGTGGTTATAACGCTGACAATTAACGATTATATAAAAGAATAAGTCACATCTTCAAAACCACCAAAAATGAAAGACAAATATATTGTAATGCTATTCATGCAATGATAAAAATTATACAGTCTCTGGTCTTAAGGCTTAGATTGATCTGTGTCTGTAGATTTGTTGTTATATTTTCAATTGTCCTCTAACCAAAGCTGAATGATAATAGAGGACTGAGTCACAGTGCACTGTTAAGTGACGTGTCTAAGTGCCTTTGTAACTATGAGTGACCACATTTATGATAAATGCTGTCATTTGAACCATTGCTAGTATAAAAAATATGGTATAGAACACCTTTAAGGAAGAAAATTACAAGGAGGGAGTTAACAGCTCTTGAAAAAACAGGCAGGACAACAAAAAGAAAAACAGAATTTGGTTTTATTTATTGAAAAAAAAATCACCATTACATGTTTCCTGTGCCTTTAATGCAGGAATTTGTGCCCAAATCTACACAAATACTGTAATGAACAAGTATTTGTGTAGACATAATGAAATTAAATGCAACAACACACAACAGATATGATCGTGTGTCGACAGAGACGAACTGCAGTTTTGGATTACTGGTACAGGAATGTAAAAAATATCACAAAAAACCTAAAGATTCCACAGCAAAATGTTCAGTATTGAAGTAAAATTACTGCTTTGTTCTCTCTGACTCATATGCCATTATCTATGACATGACTAGATCATCAATACAGAGGCATCAGTCTGAAAGCCCAGCAGCGTGAAAACTGCTGCAGCTGCTTGAAGTGGAGCCAGATGTATATGCAGGAAAAAAAGAAAAAAAGGGGGTCGTAAGATGATTGATCAGAGAAGACAGTTCTCATACAAAAGCCTGTTTAAACTTTATGGTCTTTTTGTCTAAATTTTTTTGTCTGTTCTGGTAAGAAGTTGGATAACTTGAACATTTCCTGAAGTTAAACCGCGTGAAATGATGTACGACCCAGTGTTTTTTGTAAGATGTCACAGGCCGAAAAGGTTGGAAACCACTGGGATCATTTCTAACAAGTTGCTGTATGTTGAAAGCTTACACTAGAATCAAGCGTGTAGAGGCTTTATCTAATTAGTAACTAGTAACTAGTAGTAGAAATATATTGGAGTGGACGTGCACAATATGCAAATAGGCAATATTTGAAATTCTATTACCAGTAAGAACTGCACATTGTCGGCTGAAACCTAACAAAGCATTCAGTGACAGTGACGGAGAATAAAATCATGTTATGTTGTTCACTCAGAGACAGATCTGCTTATTCGTTTCCTCACTGAGATAAATCACAGTCAGTCAGGGTAAAGCGCCACTCATGTTTGTATCCTGTCAACACATCATGTAGTACACGCTGCGTTCCTCTGTCTTAGTAACACCTCTCAATGAGGTGTTTCTCTCTCCAGTTGTGGGTATAAAACCTCCCAGTGGGTGGTGCTGTTTTGTTCTTACTGAAATTCAAGCACCTAAAATTTCTGACACAGAAGGCTGCTTCGCTGAACTTTGAATGGATTTTTCTGTCATTTAATCAGAGATTATAAACATTTGTACTCCTTTAGGTGAGTTCAGTCATTGAACCCAGTTAAGGAGACTCTGCAGAAGACTGTTGAATGTGAATTGGGAAAATACATGGTCAATATTTGCAGATTCAACTGCTTTCTTTGTCTTGGGAGGCAAACGGAGAAGAGAAGAACAGGAACATATGCAGGAAAATTAGCGGAGGCAAACAGGAGATGAACGGGGTGACACCTAATGTTGGCTCTCACTCATTTTCCTGGTTCAGTGATGCAGCAAGGCCCAACGGGTCCTCCCACCAGCCAAATTGTATTTCTCCATCTCCCCCATCCCAACCACACGCACAGAATCACACACACGTAAATATGTTCCACCAACCAGCGGGGCTGGCGTGCGCTGTGACGTCACACTGCAGTTCTTCCCAGGCTCCATTGGATGACACCGACAAGTCACCGCTTACACACGACGAGCCGTCATTCTTAATGGCGACCTCTCACGGTGTGTGTTTGTACGTGTGCGTTTTTGTGCGTTTGGGTGGGGTTTGTGCAGGATGGGTAGTGCCGGGCTACTGTGGAGGTGGAGGGGGTTTATTTGAGGGGGTGGCTGGGTTGAAAGAGGTGTAGGAGACGGGGGGGTGGTAAAAACGCAAATGAGAGGAAATTGTTTTGAGTCACAGCAGATTTGGTGGAGAGAGATAAGGGCTGATGACGGCGGTGGTGGTGTGATTAGGATTAGAGGGTTGGGGGGTGGGGGTGTTGAGAGAGTAGAAGGTGGCATTGATGGGGGGGGGGGGGTAAGAGAATATGCTGGGGTTTATATGTGCGTCTAGGCTGTGAAATTCTTCCTGAGTAAGAAAGAGTGGAATTGAAGGAAAGATGAGGAGATAGGTGTTTGAGATAATGGCGGCACAAGAGAAGGGATAAGGGCAGAGCGTGTCACGCAGAAAGATAGAGTGCGATGGAACAGGAAAGAGTGGATGAGACAAAAGAATTGAACATTTAATAGAGAGGCAAAAAAAAAGGGAGACAGAGTGCAGAGGGTAGGCAGAGGAGGAGGAGGCGGTGGGCAGGCCGAGGATGAGAGGAGAGACATTGAAAGAGCGCCAGAGTGATTTTTGACGTGTTCTCCCCCCGCCCATTTGTTGATGATGTTGTGGGTAGCTTTGGCGGCGAAAGCTTTAGGGGTTTTTGGAGTGAACAATGTCGCAGAGGGACCTGCCGCGTCTGCTCCAGCTGATAATGATGATGCCTAAACACGATAACAACAATAAGCCACCTCTTGTGGAACCCGAAAAACCGCTGGCACGTGACGCAGTACGTCACAGGCTATCACACATGACACACTGGACACACAGACGTTGCTATCTCACGTCGGCAGCGTGTGGTCAGAGGGAGCGGACAAGACACAAAGAGAAAACAGAGGTGGATACATGAAGAAGAGAAAGCGAGGAGAAAAAGGGATTACACTCAGTCTGTCGCCTCCATAGATGTATGCTTGACATTCAAATGTGTATGAGCTGAAAGTGAAAAACAAAATGAATGCATTTAAAGCTGTGCCCTAACTATGAGGGCAATCTTGTGTAATTTTCCTTTTATCAGTACAGGCAGGATAATAAAGAAACAAAATCAAAGGCAGCCACTCAGAGAAAGCAGAACCCTACAGAGAGCCATTATGTTAAAATGTGGTAAAAATCTGAATGAGATGGTGGGAGGTATGGGGAGAGGGTGGGGTCCGTCTAACATATTTATGACTGCATTTGCAGTTTAAGTCTCCATGCTGCCAAGCTCTTCACTTGCATTTTACACTTCGTCAAAGGAGCCGATAATTGGAGCGTGGACGCATCTCACCAAAAATTGACAGTACAGATGAAAAATAATTCAGCCATGACTAAAGCAAAGGAGAATTTGCTTCTGATGATGTACGAGCCATTTAATTTCATCGGTGAGTCATATAGAAATTACGTGAAACAGTCATAGTGATGCTGCACTCAAATTGTAAAGCAGGTGCTATAAATATGGGTTGATGTTTTGGGAATCTTCGTCAGCTTTGTGAGGAGAGACAGCAGAGGAGTGGTATTCTTCTTCCTCAAAAACAAATTACAGTCACGACATGTGACTGTCGAGCCTCTCCGGTAATTAGGTTAGACTATGCCTTAATCAGTTCCTTGTCATACCTGCTAAAACAGGCACCACGGGAACACATTATAATTCCGCTGCTGATTTAACAGTGCCATCCTAATGCAATGGACGAGCCCTCTGAAATGCCACCAGCCCTGATTTGTCTCCCGTGAGTCATCCAGCCACTAAAACAATGCGACACCGTGCCGCTCGGTTTCTCATGACACACTGTCCTTTCCATAGCACCCTTGATGAAGCTGGTGGTTTGTCCGCAGGAGTAAACACAAACAGACAGCACCAAAGGGTGTCTCAGAGACTGCTCACACGGACAGCAAACAGGTTTCTGTGGACACATTGAGTCAGTAAAAAGCCTCTCATTAAGCTTACATACTGCATGGTAATGTGCTATTGTTTGATGAGTAGGGTCAGAGGGACGTCTTATTGATAACAAATTCTTGGTTGAAAGCGACTCGGTGCTTTTTTCGGCTTATAGGCTGAAGAGTCTCATTGACTGTGGCAGCTGGTTGACCTTGGAGAGAAGGCAACCTGTTTCTCTCACTTTCAGCTTCTTTTTTAATCTTGTTTGAGGAAGTGAAGTGGGAGGTGATCGTTCTGACGTGAAAGTCACGGGAGGAAAAAGGCACCTGGCCTCACCTTCAGCACATCGTACCTAAAACCAGCCAGCGGCTTGTGATAATTTGAGTGTCAGCTCTTTAAATCGATCCCTAAACACTGAGAAAAGTGGGGACAACAGAGAGACAACAAAGCCGCGTCTGGTTTACGAAATAGATATAAATAGAAGGACTTACTGTCAAACTAGTTAAGATGATCTCAGATTCAGTCCCTTACATCTGTGCCAGTGCACCATAAAGAGTTGCACCTGTCACATGCAGCAACTAGTTGGGGGAACAAATGCACCCCTGACTTTGGATTATCAGATAAATCTCTGATTAACTGATGCAAATAAAGTAAAGTTGAAACCGTACATCTATATGCCATGATGTGTCAAAAACTGGTTGATGTTGATGGTAAATGGTTCTGGTTGATGGTGTGACTGACATATTAGCGTCAGAATAAAAACATAAGAGTGGGCGCGCAGCATTACTGTGCCAGTTTGCACAGAGTGAGCTGAATTTGTAAACCAAAGCTGGCCCACCTGCCAGATGCCCTGCTCAGATCTAGAGGTGAAAGTGGTGCAAAATCAAACGGAACTGTTCTGTGTAAAACTGGATTGTCTCTTAAATGTATCTCATACAGTATCTAAATATGTAATTAGTCGTCTGTTTAGGGAGAGATAAGCTCCGCTGGTCCTTTATGTAAGAACTGATTTCAGCTCCTTCCCAAGATTTAAAAAAAAAAAAAAAAGTCTATTTCTTTCAAACTCAGATTTGGTGGAAGGACCCAGAGCTGTCCTTTTAAATGTTGTTTTCACATCTGACAGATTCAGTTTGATTAACAGCAATTAATGCTTATGTGAACCTTGATGCATCAAGACTATTTCTGGAGCAGTCAAACAGCTTGGACCAGACATCCAAACATCTGTTGTATGTAGCTCATTAGTTCGGTACAGGTGTCCGGACTATCATTTCTTTGCAGCATACCTGTTTGTGTAATATAAGAAGTTCTGGCACTATTTTGACTTCTTGACACATGAAAAAAAAAGAAAAAAAGTGACATCTCTGCTGGGATAAATAACACGCATGAACGCATTTAGCCCGACACCCGATTGCTTTAGAAGTTTGTATTTCCGTCAGCAAATTATACAACAAAGACATTTCCTGACTGTGATGTGTCTTTTATCAGACGTGTAGGTTTTAGATAAAACATGTTGCCCTGTGCAGCAAATCTAACCAGGACAAAGTTTTTGCTTTGGTATGGAGCAGAAAACAGAAGTGCTAACGCATTTGTAAGCAGTCGGCCTTTTTGTTCTTTTGTCACCCTTTTGTTCTGTTAGTTTGTTACCTTTCTAAAAAGCCTTTCACTCCAGAAAACCTCGGCAATCTTCTGAGTTTATTTTTCCGTTGATACTTTCAATGAGAAAGTGAAGCGGCCACACAGCACGATGAAACCTCTACCATGTTTCATTGTAAGTTCAGGATTTTTTGATCATGATGATGTCAAGTCCAACTGTTAGTTGTCTCACAACATCCTGTGACACATGTAGCCTCAATTCTCATTGCTGTTAATTAAGACGTCACCAATCTATTCATGAGACCCAAACCCAAAAGCTGATGCCATTTTCAGCAGACCTGCAAGACAGTCGTGTCAAGACACAGATCTAGGAAAGGATAAAGATTTATGAACACAATTTCAACTGATTTAGTTGAATAATACAGTCTTATACTTGTGCCAGGGAATAGGAAAAAACCCTGAATGTGCTCCAGAGAAGCACATAGTTAAAAAATGTGTCCCTTCCTTTTTTTGTGTAGAACTGAGATGTGCACACACAAACAAACAAGTAGCGCAATTAAATGAAGAGGATAAATCAATCTCTATCTCTGGACATAGCTCTTGTTCCCTGTTATCATCCTCCATAACATTTCAAGTCTTTGAAAGAAATGGATATTTGATAAGATCAATTCTAAATGATTCTGAAGTGAGCAGAGAATGATCTTAATTCTCTAGGATGTGGTCCAAAGTGGATGTTTGTCCATGTGTCACACGCTATATTTGAACAGAGTTTGGCTAAATATGTGGTCAGACTCTAAAGGTCGCTGATGGAGCAGCTCATTCTCATGACAAAGACAAAGACATCTGCGCAGGAACAGTCTCAACATGTCTCCCATTGCTTTCCTCACAATGTAAAGTTCCAAACTCAGTAAGTGGTAGTGAAATACTAATAATCAAAATGTCTGTCATTTATACTGTTGCCATGGTAACACAGGGAAAAAGCTAATCACTTCTCTGTGGTCTTTCGCACCTGAATGTTTCCAGTCTACTGAAACTTGCATAAATCACTTAACTAGAATGTTGCTGAAATACTTCAAAAGATGCAGCTGTGAGCATATTTGCACAGGAGAGAGTGCAGGCGCAGTGCTGAGGTTCCACAGTGTGGGGTGGTGGCTCACGACACACAACTCCCACACCATGAATATTGCTTTTCGCCGCTTTTTAGAGAACTTAAATGAGCACGAGCTGCGACTATTAATATAAATGGACTGAATTAGTCTCAATTCTCATTCAGGAATGTGAAGATGGGTGGGGGAAACTGGGGAGGGGAATGTGGTGGGGAGGCGGAGCGGTGGGAGTGCTGGCTGTCGGTGATGAGGCTTGAAAAGAGATGAAGGGGGGAGGGAGGAATGAAGAATATGAGTAGAACATAGGGAGAATTAAAATGAATGATGAAAAGATTTGTCCCTATTTGAATCTGAATGTTTGTCTCTACACGACCCAACATTTCAAATCCCAATAACAGCACAATATCACCACCTTCACTCTTCTGGTTTTCTGTGAGGCTGCGGCACGAATGCTTTTAACAACCACCGAGCAACGAGCCAGTGAAATGTAAAGTTTTGCCTGAAAGTTCTTTACCTGTACCGGAGCGAAGAAATATTTTGATTCTGATTAAAAAAAATCAACAAACTCAGTATGAAATTAAACCTGAAACAATAAAACTGAAGACATAAGCGTAAAATATAGGCCAAGTGTTTTTTAATGTCAACATGTGTTGCAGGATGTCTTCATGCATTTTTTTCAGTTATCTCCTGCCTTATAGACCAAACAATCAATTGAAAACAGGCCAGTTGGTCGATAACGCAATCTCTGGCCATGTGACATGCTTCTAAAGGGTACCTTTTATTTGTTGCAGAAAAAAAGGAAAACGGAAATTAAGCACATTTTTGTTATCTGGTTTGAAACAAATATTAAGCCGCTCAGAGTGGTCCAAAGGTGACGATACAGGCTGTGATAGAAATGTAAAGCCCCTTTAAGAGCAATATCAATGGCAGCCACCGATTGCTGGTTTCGAAAATCTTTGGCAACAAAAAAAATTCAAACTTGTAAGCACATGATCAATTTGAAAAAATGAAAGAAAACACACAAAGCAAGGAGTCAGAATAAATGTTCTTGCAACACTGAAAAAGAATTGTGTTACACTTTGCCTTTTCTGTCTACTTTTCTCACGCACGGCCTAAATATATGCCTAAAAAGACTCAGATGGAAAGAAAACGAATCATTGTTTGCAGCTACTTTCTATCTTTACATACTTTGTATGTTTGGTAATGTGTAAAAAAATGAATCAGTCTGATCACAGCACATTTGACGCAACCTTTTCAAGCCTGACCTAAAAGAGGAAGAGCAGAAGGGTAGGAGATGGAAATATGTATACAAGATACAGATGGCTGATTTCATCCACAGATTTGGTTTGAACTAATTACAAGAGTAGCAACATCGTGCCGGCTGTAACAGTCTAAAGACTAATTTCTCTCTTTCATTAACATTTTGTTTGGCAGTTAATCATCAGGATGATAACTCGAATTTACCAGCGAGGCTTTCAAAGGTTGAAGCATTTTGTAGAGTCTTGATTTTTTTTTCGTGTTCCATCAGTTTATTTGATTTGACGATGTAAATCTTTAAGGGGACGCAGTTCATGAGACAGTGTGGCATTGTAACAACAAATCTGTGGGCTGTGATTGCATAGGCTGTCTCTTTTTGGGCTTGTGCGCATACGTGTGTGTATGTGTGTTTGCCTACAGGTGACTCACCGCACTGCAGATGACCACAATGTTTTTCTGCTACTTGAGCATTCATTGCTCTCTTTTCTACCTCTGCCTCTCCTATGATTATCTTTGTTAGCTTCTATTTTTCCAGCACCGACCTCTCACTATCTCTTTCCATTTTTGCTTTCTGCTGGTGTGACATACCTTTAACTCCAGATTACATAAAGCTCCATCCCCTACAATTCTGCCCGGGATGCAACAGAGACGAGATTAGATAAATAAATGGAGCTTTTGCCTTTTGAGGACGTGTCATTGTCGCGTTTCTGTTTTGTGTGTGTCACAATCAGAAAGCTGGCCGCCAGCAGCAAAGCGTTCAGCCCAGCTGTAACGAGCCATAATGTCATGTTACGATATGATTGGCATGGTGAGCGTCACAGAGAGGGGTGGGACGAAGGGCTAGTGACAGACAGAAAGAAAGAAAGAAAGGGAAATAATTATGATGATGATGAGGGTGATGATGAGGGCTATGAACCGAAACAAAGGCAGAGTGGAAAAAAAAAAGAGGTGAGGATGCCGCCTCATTTTCTGTCCCCCCTCTTACCTCTCACTGTTTCCCCCAGCGTCAGAATCACATCAGTAAAACATCCATTTACCCCATCCCGCTCTCCCTCTCAATTACACTCTCCCCTCCATTTCTGCTCCTCTGCTCACCTGCCTTTAATTTTAAATGGTCATTATCTCTCGGAGCAGGTGCTCTAAAATGTTGTCTCTTTATGTCCAATGGATGCTATGTGGATGCTACAATTTACTGTAAAATTCAGATTTGTCAACGTGAGCACATGTTTACTGAGAAAAAAAAATCTAAAGAATTTGATCTAACTTTGCTGAGTATTTGATCCCAAACTCTTTAGATAGATTTGTTTTATGTTACTGTGCTTTTACAGTTTCATTCTTTCATATAATGGATTCAAACATACACTGAACATACAATGGGGATAAGAAGAAACAATAATAACATTGTGCTCAGATGCATACATAACAGAGTTTGTATATGTATTTATTTTCTCAGTAAATAACGAATAATTGCTAACTGAATTTTTTTGCGATTTTTACGGCCATCACATACAAAACTTCCCTGACAAAGTGTACAGTTGTAGAGTTGCCCAATCTTGGAACAGCAAATACAGGCAGGATAGCACACACACACACACACACACACACGCAAACACACACACAAATGCAGCATTTACATTATAATTACCCCAGAGACTCTCCCCCGGTCCCAGTGGGACGCCAGGCTGAAGACGGCCTCAGAAGAGTCCCAGTTGTCCCATTGAGGAGATCATTAGCCTGGTTAGGTTAATCCACAACACGCTGTGTGTGAATCTGTCTGTGTGTGCACACATGCGTGCATGTTTGTGTGCCACTTGTGTGCTCATGCATTAAGTGGCTGTTAAATGGACTCCACAGCCTTTAGTGTCCGTGAACATTAGCTTTATTGGTGCGATCTGAAAAGTTATTTAGTGACAGCTGGGATTTCCCTCCCTCGGGACGTAGCTGCTGACGACTCATGATAGCAGACATGAATGGAAGGGGGAAATAGGCATTAAATTGAAGGACCTGGGAAACTGCTGGGGAGAAAAACACCCCTGAATTAATAATAATAATTGTAAAAAAAAAAACAAATACTTGTAGAACTGTGCAAATATTAGATATAACAAATTTCACAGATCATTCCTTTATTTTAGAAAATCTTATAAATCTTTATATATATATATATTGATATATATATGGAGAGATATAAATATATCTCTCTCTATATATATGTATACACACACACACACACATACATATATGAAATCATTAAAATAACACACTAATAAACAAAAGAAATTACAGCATTTAGGAAGAAGTCAAACCACATTAGTTCAGTCTCAAAACGAAATTGAAAAAAAGTAACTGAGATATACATGTTTGTCTTTTTTAATACTTTCACTCCTTGAGATCTTGTAGATGTGACACATTCTCTCTAGAACTCACAAAAATATAGATCTCCATCAGGCCCTTTGTTGCAGAATCATTTTAGTGAGTAGAGTGTGGCTGTGTTTGTGCCTATTTCACGGTTTAGAGACTCTCTGTCAAGGGTTATAGAGGAGCTGTGCAATTGCGTTTCTCAGCTTAAGACAGCAAACATCTGCATGCAATGTTGAATTGTCAGTTGCGCCTCTAGACTCTCTGAACTGACAAGACCTGGCCAATCTCTCTCTGTCTTTATCTCTTTTTGCCTCTTCTCCTCCTGCCATTCTCTGTTGTTTGGAAAAATGATCCTCCCTGCACCTTCTGCCGGAAAATAGAGTGGAGCAAAGGGGAACACAGAGGGGGAGAGCTAGAGAGGGCAACTGATTGCTCCTATTGTTTAAGAGTGAGGCTTACTGCCTCTTAGGGTGTAATTGGTGCACAAGGAGGGTAATGTGTCTGGACCGGAAGAGGAAGTCAAAAAAAGAGAAATTAAAATAAAGATGGGCCTTAGTGAATAGAGGCTGTATAATTTAAATAATTTAAATGTATACATTTGAGATTAAATGTGAAAGCAGCAAGCTCAGAAATGAGCTTTTACTTTGATTTCATACACACAGCGTTTATGTCCTGTGTTTTGCAGCTCTTTTTCTGCCACGGCAAAAGACAAGGGGGGGCCTTTGGAATCAGCCTTTTAGTTTCCCGGAAAATCACAAAACCGCTAAATATAAAATGGTGAATATACACACAAATTACAGTTCACTGGAAATAAACAAACATGTGAAAACGGCATCTTATAGCAGGAGTAATATTATGTTGGGTATAGCTGCAGTTTGACATTTTACCTGCCTTCACGTGTTGGAACATTTTTTCAAATGTCTGGTTATAACCACTAAAAATACTCAATTGGTTTTGTTTAGGAGATCTGTCAATTTCTTTTTACAAGAATCAAGAATGAATCATCCTGAACTACATATGAAATTCTACATGTATCAAATTGTACTGCATGTGTAAATATGTGCTGTGTTTAAAAGATGACAAATCCAAAACAAATCAGTAGTCTACAGCATAGAATATCTTTAAAGCTCATTCTGTATCGTAGCTGTTCAGACTTTTTTGCTGTAAATAAACGTTCCCATAAATATGTGCACTCAACCCCGTGTAATACTGCTGTTACACTTTGCTCAGTTCTGATTCAAAGACTCTCCCTCCATTTCCTGGTACTCATGATACTCTTATTCTACTTCTTAATATTGTTGTTTCTGCATGCATCCCTTCTTTTCTTTTTGTCATGGTGCTTGATGGGAAGCAGATGTTTAAAAGAGCTTTTCAAATTGAGACGCTGTTTGGAAATCAGCAGAGGAACGGCAAGTTTCCCGTAAAGACTATGATATTTGGTGGATCATTTTCCAACGCTTGCTTCAACGTAAAGCCTTTCAAAATGCCACAGATGTGGTATTTTAAAATCACCAGCCTCGCACAGGTTGTTCGAAACTATTCAACCATAAAAAATCTAAAAGCATAAATGACGGGCGATGCAGAAATCCTGCTTTTACAAGGATGACCTTTAACCAGCAGGACAACTTGTACATCATGTGGCGCCGGCTGGATTGTGAAAACTCTCAACCGTGCTGTATTATCTGAGAGAAGAGTTCGCTTTACTGCATCATCAAAGCGAGTCCTGCACATCCCCTTGTATTTCTCCTTGTCTGTTTCATATTCTAGTCACAAACTGTGTGGTGCAGCTGCAATTCAGTATTTTGATTTTTTTTGGTGGGAGAGGCTTGACAAGTTTTGTGCCTCAAGGTCTGTCTAGGATGGGATGGCTGCAGACGGAAAGCGTGCATCCTCAACACGTTCATGAACCGTAATTGTTACAGCTTGACACCGGTGACGACAAAGAAACGTAGGAGAGAGAAAAAAAAAAGAATATTTCCATTCAGTCTGCAGGTATCCCAAAGATGCTGCAAACATCTGTGCGAACTCCTCCATTTATGCATGTGTGTTACCAATTAGTGTACTTGTAAGACAATTATTTGTGATATTATTTTGTGCAAGTGTGTGTGTTTAGGTGTGTGTGTACAGTGTGTCTAAATTGGAAGGCTGTAATTAAATGCGTAGACCTCTCCACTATCTCCTCCTCCAGCCAGCGCCAGTGACGCACAAACCGCAGCACAGCCATGAGTCATCAGGCCCCCAGGATCACCACCCCTCCTTCTATCTCTCTATCCCTGCCTCCATCCACCTCTACACAGCTCTCTATAACCCTCTCTGCCTCTCACTACACATTCCTATGTCCCACTCCTTCTAAATTACCCACCATCCCTCTTCTCCCTTCAGGCACACACACGACACAAGCAGCCGCTTATTCCACTGTACATTCCTTGAGATTTGTCCTCAATATCCACCTCAATCCGACACGCTCCCGTTTATCTCTCCACATCTGGCCATCGATCTCCCTTCAGCACCCCCACCACCTTCCCTCTTCACTCGATTTGTCTTTACCCTCTTTATCTGCACTGTTAACCTCTCCACGCCCACCCGTGAACCAGCGGGTTATTAAGTTTGGCACACTTGCAGGCAGTGCGAGAACAAGAAGTGACATCGGGAGGAAGAGGAGTGAGAGGGAGTTTTGTGGAGACTTAAGAGACAAATTGTGAGGAGACGAGAGTGGGAATGGTGAAAGAAGGCGGGGAGCAAAAGAGCAGCAGTGGTAGTGGGTGCTGTGAAGAAAGTAGAGGAGGCTGTGAACAAGTGAGAGGAAATGAGAGGGAGAAAGAGGGAGAGCATGATTTGAGACATTTGCCACCTGGTGTCCTGAATCATTATCTGACTCATGCTAATCTCTTATCTTCTCAGCCAAACACACACACACAAAGACACACACAATCACACACACACACTAAAAACAAATGAATTTTTTTTTTCAAAATTCACGCAGCAAGGAGGGTCAAAGCAGCACTTTTCAGTACCAGTCGGCTGAAGAAAAGATTTAGGAGGCACCAGGAGTAGGAATGACAAATACTCAAACGGACAGAGAGGAGAGAATCTCTTCTGAATGTCCAACTCCCTGAGTGTTTATGATATGAGTAGGAAGAGTGAGCATATTTAATGTATGACTCATAAAATGTGTGTGCCCCACCAACGCCCTGCAGAGAGGGCTTGCATCCACTGCTGTTGCAGGAGGGATAAAAAAAAAAAAAAAGGCAATTTCGTGCTTTAGTTGGTGTGGTTATCCAATTAGTTACACAAAACATGTGGCTAAGCGGATGTATGCCAGTATGCTTCTGTTCTTGATAGATGTTTTATCCCCGGGAGAGCCTTCACAAATATTTAGCAAAGCTGCCTGATGAAATATCGCATTTTGAGTGCAATATTTTTTTGTATTCGGCATTAGTTGTTACAGTTTGTCACAGGGGATCATGCGCCATTATCCTCCGACAGTGATAATGCGAGGTATTCCGCACCCCGATGTCATAAGCTGTGTGTTCATTAACAAAGTCACACAGTTTGATTGCTCAAGGGTTTCCCGGAGTATTATTTATAATCTTGTTCCAACATGAGCACATTAATCTCGTTTACATCCTGGACATTCCTGATAAAGATACTTTCTTCTGGCCCACGTGAATGAATCTAAAAATACTTCTAAATCTTTATTTTGAACAGATTACCTGTGACACAACAGTCAAACCTAATGCAGTACAAAATAATCTGTCTGGATCAGTTTACGTCAAGACAGCAGTGCAATGGTGCAAGAGAAGTTGTGTGACACCTCCTCACTCTGCAGCTTTAACTCATCAAATCAAACTGAAACTTTTACTCGTCAACTTTTGAAGTTTATGAATTTGCATAGATATGCGGGGAATGCACAACTCAACATTCAGCAGTCATAATTCAAAATCCCAGCCTTGCAGAGGGCGAATGACTCAACATTACAGTGCCAAACTCCAACAGATTACCCCACATTTATTTGAAACATCTGAAATTTTATGGCTCGAATTTAGAAGTTGCTTGAAGCAGACATCAAACAATACAGACTCTTAATAGCGCACGAGTTGGATGCACAAAATAAATATGCTTGGCAAATACTGTGGCTTGATGATAGTATCAGTCTGTGGCATTTAAATGATTGCCTCAAGGCCACGTAGCCCACTTTCTGAATATATCTTTCAGAGCAACTATGAAAATAAGATAGATTTACTTCAAATGTGTGCGCAAAAACAAACAAATAAAAATACATAAATAAATATTGATATTTGCAGATATAAAATGTTTTATAAGCTGATTAGAAGCCTATAGTAATAAAATTTATATGAATTTAGCTATTCATTCCATTTTTCAATGATTCTGCCTGTTCCAGGGCCTTGTTAATGGTCACTTTGGATCCATTTTGATCATTGCTGTCTGTCTACATATTTGACAAAAACTTAACAAAACAAAATACAAAAAAAACCTGGTTGAGTTTCATGAAATTTGTCTGAGACTTGTCTCCAGCTTTAACTATTAAAGCCCTTAAAGATCAAGACAACAACTGACTGTCGAGGATATTTGTATCTCTGATCTTTTAAATTTGTAATGTACCATCATCTCTGCATGTTTTTTTCAACTGATTCAATACGTTGGATCAGCATTGGGTCGGTCCATTCCTGAGAGAGATCACTCTGGTTGGCAGTTCAATTAAGCGGGCTCTATACATTAATGTCACTTTAATAGTGATATTGCCTAACTGAGCTAGAACTGCAGTACTGTGCAAAAGTCTTCAGTCAACCCCTCATTTCTTATATTTTGCCAGGAGACAGAATTTTCTTGTAATTGTAAGTGGCCCTGAGCAATAGTTCCTCAGGCTTTTTGAGGGTCTCTTAGAGTTTTTCTCTGAACATTGGCTGCTTTTTCACTCATTTCCAGTACATGATCATTTTCAGGGGAATGTTCACTTTTGTTTGCTGAGCCACTCAACCCTGTCCTATGTATCATTCGAGCATCAAAAAGGCACCTAATTCAAGGGATGAATCAGCGTTGCATCTAAACATAACAGACAACTAAGCTATTAAGAAGAAAAAGGAAAAAATTAGTTAGGAAATTAGACATTTAGTGAACAAAAGAAGTAGTGTCAGACCTAAAAAAAAAACCTAACTTCAATAGAGGAACAGTATCTGGAAGTGATGTCCTTAAGAATAGGAAGAAACCTAATAGCTGAGAGATACATCTGAACCTTCAGCTGATCCATCTACTGTTCACTGAAGCCTCATCAGAAATGGGCTCCATGGAAGGGTGGCTGTCAGGAAGCCATTCTTAAGGAAGGGAAACAGGGAGAAAAGGCTGAGCTGTGCCAAATGACACAAGAAGTGGGCTGAAAATCAGTGGCAGCAGGTCTGATGGAGGGATGAATCCTCCCCAGAGCCCGGACCTCAACATTATTGAAGCAGTGTGGGATCATCCTGAGAGAGAACGGAACAAAAGGCAGCCGACATCCAAAGAAGAGCTTTGGGATGTCCTTCAAGAAGCCTGGTGAACTATTCCTGAAGAATACTTAAAGAAATGACAGAAAGCTTGTCTAAGAGGGTTCAGACTGTGTTGAAGAATAAAGGAGCTCATAACAAATATTGACTTTCAAACTCCTTAGAATTGTACACACTCTACAATTTTGTCTCATATCATATGTATATATTTATTTTCCCATATTTCAATAATGCGCTGCAACTATTTCTCATTTTTCTGGCAGTATAGAAAGAAATGAGAGGGAGTTCAAGACTTTTGCACAGTACTGTATGTTAGATACTAAAAACTGAATACATGCAAACAGGGCTTTGCTTATGTCTTTCACCTTGTTGAATAAGGCAAAGTCCACTGCTCTTTTTTGCACTGCAAAGTTATGGCCTCTCTTGCAGAGGATAGACCCAATTAGCAGTTGGTTGTTGCAGCAGAGGTGAAGAGACACAGAATTGGGCCTTTTGTTGCTGCTGGTTCCCAGGATCCCTCAGGAAAAACTGCAACTTTTAAAGCCTAAATAAAATCCTTCACCACAAAGCTGTATGTTGTTGGACTGTGTTGACAAAAGATACCCTCTCATTGTTGACTTTGTGTCACAAGTACCTAGAACCAGGGGAGTTCAGAAAACCTTGGGATTAAAAAACACACATCATGAGGCTACATTATCTTCAAACATTTCACTTTTAACCTTAAGGCTTTTGTTGCAAGTCATTCACATTTGTTCGCGTTTCCTTATTGCTCTGTGCTGTCAGTAAATACTAAATTGCTCCAAAATATGCCTGGAAAAATAAAAATAAAAAGCTTAGGTTTATTGACACATAAAAACCAGCTTTAAAACACCAATTTTACATCCACATCTTTGCAAACAAAAATCCAACCCATTACAATGATCAAAATGGCAACCAGATGGCTTTAACATTTTGGTTCCCTCAAGCTGTTACAAAGACAGCTTCAAATGCTTGACCAGGACAGTAAAACTGGGCCCATTTTGTCAATCCTGCCTTCCTACTGGCTCCCAATTCATGCCAGCTGTGGCAATATATGACATGGCTTGCAGCATGTTGTTTAACACAACTCATTGCATTCAACATACTGCTGATCCAGTGATGGCAGCTAAACTACCTGTTCGCAAAAGGAAAACTGCAGACTGAATAAAAAGATGCTGTCTTTCTATTACATGTTATCCAAGTGTCCTACAGTTCTCTGAATGGTTTGAAAATCCAGCTTGACATGTGACCAGCTCAGGCTCCCACAGATGGAAATCGGGTTGTTTAACAGGTCTTGCACTGCTTTTCCAGTTAATGCATGTTTGTGTTTGCTCTAATCGTGCTTCTCATACCTCTTTTTATGCCAGATTGTGGCTGCAGATAGGCAGTGATCAGTGTCCTCTGCGGTCCTTGACTCTTACTAAATCCTCACCTCGGATGATTGCTGCTGTGTTCACTGTGACTGCTAATGCTGACCTTCTCAACAGCAACTGACGATGTAAAACAACTACTGTCTTTTATTTGTTTGTGATGGTATTACAAAATGATCTTCAAGTGAAATTTAATTGATAAAAACAAAATCCAACTACATCAAACAAGGTTTTAATATCATAAAACATAAGGAATGTACCTTTTTATCCTGATACTTACTTATTTGCAGCCATCCAGCCCAGCAGGAAACATGTAATGCATACAGTTTTCCACATGTTGAAAAGTAGTTTTACAATCCTTGGCTGCAAATTGTGGGATGGTAACATATCCCGACGTAATAAACGTATCCTGGCAGCCTTCTCATGACATGACGGGAATAACAATGCTGGAATATAATATAATATAACAATTGACAAAGGTCAATTCAACTTCAGTGAGACCTAAAAAAAAGTACATTATCACACTGGAGCAGGTATAGAGGCGAAGAACATCAATATGCTGATGAATAGGAACTCAAGCTGTATTTGGAAAACACAGTAAGTATTAAGAAATTCATAGTATTGTGTCATTTTTTAGCCTTTAGCGTGAAGCTGTTAACATCACATGACTATTTCACAGTCTCTCATGACACTGGGTTGCAAATACCTCGGAGTGCTAAGAAATGGATACGTACTGTCCATGCTTTAGTCCAAATCCAGTTGAGCAAGAGGACCTGCTCTTGAAACAGCATGTGATCTGTGATCAATCTTTTCCAGCTGTCTGAGTTCAGTCAAGCCCACTCCAAGGTTTGACTGAATTGTATCATCAACCCCTGAACCGTAATGGACAGACAAACGGATGGGAGAATTTCTGAGGCTTTATTGATTTTATCACAATAGATTCTACTTATTGAATATGGCAAATATAATTCTTTATATACCGACTACAGCTAACATTACACGTCACATAAGATTGCCACTGACTAAGTTAATTAAAAAAAATTAAATCAAGGACACAGGGCCACTTGCGTTTCAAATTTTTATGTTGCGCTTTCAAAGGCTAGGGAGTGAAATGGTAGGTCTGGCCTTCCACAGCTAAAGGAACCGAATGTCTATGCTGCTGAGTAAAGTATAATAACAGTTTGTGGTGGTAATTTAAGTTTATTCCCTAACTCTAACCACGTAATTCCAAATTTTAAGGTTACATCAAGGGTTATTTTGGTTGTATATTTTTAAAGCCAGCTGCCATGCAGCTTGACGCCTAATGAGAGATTTGTTTTTAAATGAAAAAGCATACGGTCGCCCCCCTGACCCAAAAGTTAAAAAAAGTTCAATAAAAAATGAAAAAAGAAACTGATAAAGTAGCAACAAAAAAAGATGTAGACATGATGGTGTTTAAAAAATATCAAGATGTTCAATTGTTACAAAAGAAAAATGGACATTATATGGAGTTGTGCTTCAAAATGTAACATGGCAACACATCCTAAAGGTCTCTGTGGAAAGGTTGTAAAACTACTGTCTGAAAGGATCACTGTAGAGGATGCAGCTTTGTTCGTTCCCATCCTTCTATCAGCGTGTTTTCACGTCTTCCTCATCTTTAGGGTTCTTGATACATTTATATGAAAAACTTTAACTGTTTTCCAATTCCAGGCATCTTGGCAAGACGCATTGTGAGATGTAGGCTGTGCTGAGTAGCAGACTGCAGGACGTTGTAACCACGTGATTTGCGTTACTCATAGACTCGAGCATTGCATGTACGTGGTATATTGTGCATTAAAAGGGACAGTACTGAGTTCTAGTCTGTGTCATTCTGTTGGTTTTAGCCTTGTTGTGAACATCTGAGCCAATTATTTTTGCTGAGTTAGACACTTAAATAGCCATCAAGGTCCGTAGGTGGCCATCTTTACATCTCTGACTGCCAACCTTTCTTTGGTCAAACCAGTAGCTAGCAACAGCCTATTAAAGATATAGTTATGTAACCCCTATTGTAGTCTTAACTCACCCCTTTCCCTGTGCTGAATGGATAAGAGAAAAGGGTGGGTTCACTGCAGTTTACGCATGACTCATACAGTAATTCACATCTGGTAGTGACAGTAACAGGTGTATCAACTCACAATGAAGCAAAAAAAAATCCTGATATTAATGCATTCCAGTTTTTTTAGGTTATACAGCACACGTCATATGCCTGCATAAAAACCATGTTAAAGGCAATGCCCTGCAATGATGTTCTGCTTCTTGTGCCATGACTTACTTTGTCTTACTTACTTACTCCACTGATTTCACTTCAAAAGGAAACATCGCCACTATTGGGACTACAGTGGGAATATGCAGCCTATATTGTTGGTACAGTTCACATGCACTGTTGCTGTCTAACAAGCACTCACTTCCTGTGGCAAAGCTGTGCAGAGGCATACAAATATGCTTATTCGTGATGTCAGACATCCGCTGACATGTGGATACATCAGCAGATTGAGAAAACCTCTAGAGAAAAACAGTTTCATGCAAATTCAACAGATCAGCGACTGTTAAGCACAACTTAAAACATAATGATAGACTCAGAGCTTTGACTCTCTTCCTTATTGTTAGGGCTCCAAGGGCAATGTTAAGATTCAGTAAACTTAACCTCATGAAGTGATTTTTTTCCCCGGGGGAGACTGTCCATCAGGAGGAAAAAGAAAATCTTAAGTGTAGCAGTTAATCTGCAAGATATCTGTCCAGATCAGGATGGGCACAAGATAAAATGTTTCAATTACAACACTGAAGCTCTCTGAATGAACACTGCATATATCACTGATGCACTTGGACGTATTAAGTGTGTGACCAAGGCAGCTGACCACAGGCATTTTGTTGCCAAGTCCCAAACTAATTCATTATCCGTAGCACCTGAAAAGCTTTTACATCAAGTCCAGTCAGATTTTTTTTTCCTTTTAAGATGTGCAGACAGAAAAGTAGGACTACTGAATAAAAATGCATTAGATTCTACATGATCAGGGACTGCCCAAATGATACATTTAATTCTTTATTTTTAATTTCCTGTGCTGTTTTTTAGAGCTGCATAACTAGTTCTCTGAAATGTAAAATAGAAAATGTCTGCTTGCATTTTCAAAACATTGGCATTGTCCATGATCAAAGGGTTTAGCCAATCTCTGTGGTAACAAGTGATAAGACTCTTTGGTTTCTTCATGGAAATGATTCTAAAAGTGACAATGGGCCAGAGAGATGACTGTTTTTAACAAATAAAGCCTAAAATTATTCTATGTTTTAGGGCAAAAACTTTATTGTTTTTTGTTAATCATGTCAATACTCAAAACATAAACTCAGTGATCTGCATGTTTATACATTAGATAACACATATAAAGGAGAACATTTGCAAGAACTGGGAAAAGGGAATGATACAAAATGCATGTAACCATAACAGGGGAGGTGATGAAATAATATGATAATGGTGGAGGGAGTTTATGACATTTAGTTGCATACAGAAAACAGCTTTGTTTCAGGCAGATCGGTGTCTGGATTAGCAGAAGTGACAGACAAAGAAATGGGAAGTTTCATTTTACTCTGCTATCTGGAAAATGGATTTAGTGAATACTCAGCTACTGGATGTAAGCTTTACTCAGTCTTTTATTTTTCATTTTAAAGCTCCTTTTTCATTTTAAAGCTCTGGATTTACCCACTGGCAACATGAAGACCTTTTCTTTGGCTGTCTCAGGGAATAAAAAAAAAAAAGACAGATTATGTAAACTAATATCCAGTATTCTCAGAAGGTGGCTGGGTATTAGTTTTGGAAGAAGAAGAACATCTTTGCTTTCTTACTATCTATGTCTCTTTTTTTTCTGAGTTTTTTTTCCTAATCACCGGTCCATGGACATAATTCAGATAAATGTCATCTGCTCATGAGAACAATGAAATTTCATCTGGAATTTTCATGTGAAGAGAATAGTCCTTTTCCTTTAGTAAGGGTTAGGCATTTCACACATATGATTTGTAACAAAGATCTAGGAGCGCCTAGGCCTGACAGTATGTAATCGAGTGAGCTGTTCCATTTTTGTGGAAGCCACTGTTGAGCTTGTTCCAGGAATTGAGCACATGGAGTACTCTGTCGTCAGCTGCCCAGAGCTTACCCCATTGTGACCACCAGTCTGAGAAGATATAGGAGCTGTGGACTGATTTGATATGGACAGACTTTATCTTTGAGGAGCAATGTTCCAGCAATGATAAGAGATAATCTGTTTTTTTTGTCAATCTCTTTTAGTGGGACTACTTCACTATCTTAGGTCAGTACAACACGTGACTCGAACATCATGCCTAAGAGGGATCCTTACCATCTGTATGTAAGAATTATTATTTAGCGTGTTAGCATTCTAGTTGAAAATGCTCTGTAATAAAGCCAACTCCAAGCTTGACAGTGTGTAGGTATCATTAGATTTACTATGGTTGTCCCCATCAGAATGAACTCTGATAAAACCTTTTTCTTTTCTTTTTTTTGTCAAGACCTCAGGAAATGGTGTCAAAAGAGGGCATGATATGTCTCCTTTCCTTTTTTATACTTAATGTATGCCAATCTACCTCTTTAAGAACAACCCTGTTATCGGTTAGCATGGTGAAAATCCAATATGTGAAACGCACTAATGGATCAAAAGGCTTATCTAACATCAACACACTTCATAGCTGTTCGGCAACTTTATCTTTAATCGCAATAACTTTTGGGTAACCAGCTGAGATACTTAATTTACACTTCAAAGAAATCCACCTGGTAAGTGGTCTTGATTAGCCACCGCAAGCACTGGATGTGATTCAGCAAGAGCTGAGTCAGTTTTACCACCTGCACTGACACCCCTTTTACTTCATTCACATGAATAAAAGACATGTGCTGTATGTTGGGCTGTGGCCACAGCAGTATCTCTCAAGAAGTAAGCATCAGATAATTTCTAAAAACTCACGTGTACTTTACTTCCAACCACCACTTTTGTAGCATGTCGCATAACAACAATCGAAGGTTGTTTTGGGTCCCTGTGAGGCCTTTAAAACTGGCATGACATTGTTGGAAAATGTATTTAGAGAATGCAAGACAGAATTATTTCATGTTTTCGACATGTTGCCTCATAAAATCTTATCAAAGCTTTGAAAACAGCCACCTCCGTGATATTAATTCATTTTCCCACTTAATTCTGGGATGTAAAGATTAAAGTTTCACACTTGAATGCGATTATTGGTCAGGCAAAAATGTTAAAAGAGTAATATACACACTTGAAAATAAACAGTTTTCCTGTACTTGACTATTCCTGCCAAATTGAGATTTTCACATATTTATCATATCGTTGTATCTTTTTTCCCTACAAGAATTATACTCCCACATATTTGTGACGTGTAAACATTTGGCACATTTTTAAGAGCCTTATCAAGCAAATATGTTTAACACTTTGCAGATTTATCGAATATTTAAAAATTCTAAAGCCCTTGAAATGGAGCAGTTCCAGACACGATAAATTCCAGATATCTAATAAAATGCTAATCTTGTGGGAGGGATTAAGGTTAGTTTGGAATTTTATTCATATTTTTAAACCTTTATGGGTTTAAGGTCACACTTGACAGTAAAATATATGAATCAAATATTTGACATGCTCTGCTCAAAATATCACAGGCATGACAGCAGTTCCTTTTTTCATTTCACTTCTAGAGAGAATTATGCATCTATGTCACTGTTCCAACCAGACCAACCTGAGCACTTGCATTAATGGACCCTGAATGGCAAAACATTCAACATGGCTGCCTCTGCTACATGTGGGATTGTTAGAAAAAACAATGACTATCATTTTAGATTAAATGCTGTTGGTCTCAACTAGGATCGTTGTGACCAATCATCTGTGGAACTCATTAACATTTACATTCATATTAACACTTGACCTGTTGGTCATATAGGAGGAAAAGAAAAGGCAGAGACAATAGATTAGGTAAAACTCCACTCAGTGGGTGGAATCATTCTCAAGATACACTGACAGTTCTGTTCGGATTTGTTGGCTGACTTGAAACTGAAGCTGTTTTATGGTAAAATTCCACACGTGGCTGTAGTCACCATCTTTGTCATTTTGTACGTGTTACAAGTCCAATGCCTGATAATTCTCTTTATACAGGGCCTATGATTAAAAGTCTTGTTTAAGGACTTTGCCCAACACAATGAAGCATGATGTCTTTTTGAGCCAAAATTAATCAGAGAGAGATAATGATTAACAAGTGAGAGACTGATTACATTCCTGCCTTGCTGTAACCCTGGATTAATCATGATAATTTTCCTCACCCTGACACCTTAAGTGAGTGTGCTCCATTTCCTTTGATACCATCAGGCTGTCGTTAAAATTGTATTAACTGGACAACAGCTTCCTGCCTGATATCAGTTTGATATTTATTGCCAACCTCAGATAGCCTGTAAAACCAACACTGAGATTATTTCCATATATTATGAGGTGTCAGTATTAAATGTGGACCAAATGTCTATAAATAGAAACATCAGTTGACAGTGAATAATAAAAGTGTGTGTGATCAAGAGGACTTTTTTTATTATACTAATTAAAGGTCACCAACTGGAGCTCAGAGCGGTATATCGAATTTTTTTTTTACAATAACAAGGAAATATATGATCCATGATTATGCAACTAACCAACTAAAGCTACATTTCTTTCTATAGCTTTGTGTCTGCTAACCTCAAACACCATGGTTTATCTTACACACACACACACGCTCACACACACTTGCACAGTTACGTTACCCTGTTCTTCCTTTGGAGGATCAGAGGTTTTGTCACTGTAGGTGTCAGCGATGAGTCACACTGGCAAATTACTACATTTCAAACAGCTTTCAAATTACTTCCCTTCCAGTCGGGTTGTGCGCTGATAACCGATAACAGTTTTCACTTCAACAAGGAGTTTTGGAGGACTCATCTTTCCTTTTGCTGGTTTTCCTCAAGGCACATCTGTAGTGCAGCCTTTGCCAGCATTAGGCAAACACTACAGTAATTACAGGCCAGCAAGAAAACTAACAATGTTTCTGCAAAGGTGTCAGATTATTTGTAATGTGAGTTATTTTTCTTAGTCATAAAAAATAGTCTGACATTTGTTGACAGAGCTGCTGCAGAAACACAATACATCCATTTACCTTTGAAGCAGAAAATTGTGTAAGTAAAGCCTTTTTAATAGGCTTTGTTCATAAAAGAAAGCTATTTCGAGCTGGCAAATTGTTGATGATCTGCAGGGCATCTCATTCACCCAATTTAAGAGGCACTTCCAGACCAAATGCATGAAAGAGATTGCATATGAATTCTTTAATCCTATATTATTCACCACACAAATAATTAAAGCATTTTCACATCTTTGAAAGCGCATTAAGTCATTTAAAAATGACTTCCCTGAGTAAAACGCAAGCAAATTAAAAAATATAAGTGGTTACTGCATTCAGAAATGTCCTGACCACATAGTTAGGCTTATATCCATAGTAGTGGTATCCTGAAAAAAGCAACGTTTTATTTCAGTACAAGACCATCATGAATTGGCTCTGCCCATGGAAAACAGATGCATTCTTTGGGTGCAGTTTAACTGTTGAAAGGAATGGAATTTGAGTCCTGGTTAAGATGCAAGGCTCGGTGGGTCAAGGGAAAATCTCTCTGAACCTCAGCAAAATTTGGTAGCTTGACAACGAGAGTGTAACAGAATTGTTTTATAGTAAAACAATTTAATTTGTGAAAAATGTGTCAAAGATAAAATAAAACACATCAATGCATATGGATGCACAAGTCTTGAAATTTGGCAATTTTTTTATGGCAAGTGTGCAATTTACACTTCAAAGAAATCCACCTGGTAAGTGGTCTTGAGTAGCCACTGCAAGCACCGGATGTGATTCAGCAGGAGCTGAGTCAGTTTTACCACCTGCACTGACACCCCTTTTACTTCATTCACGTGAATAAAAGACATGTGCCTGCAAAACTGTACCATATCTGCGAGTTTTCCATCTGTGCCCTTAAGCGCAGTGACAGCAAACGAGGTGGATGCAAACTAGTGTTCTAATAAAGTCTCGTGCTAGGCTCTACTGTATTACATTAGAGGTATTCGGCTACAGGCCTAGTGTCTTGTCATGAGGCCTTGCACTGCAGTGTGTATGCATTTTTGTCAGGGTTAGGTTCAATTCTCTTTCAGCAGTGTGTTTGCTGATGCATGTGCCAGGTGTCTACAGGGGAGAGGGGAAGAGATTGATGGTGAGCACTGATGTCGCACGCCCTGTTATGAGTCGCCTCATCAACCTCAAATTCATTGCCTGCTTCTGGCCTCCAACACCATCCGTCACTGACACCCCCAGTTCCTCAAAGCTTGCAATGCACGTTTTACAGCTAATATTCCAGGGGGGGGGAAATCATTTCTGAGTAGCAGACAATGAGAAAATGGGACAACAATCACCACAATGTGCACACATTTTTCACATTGAATCCATTTTCAAAGAGGGCCCTAACACTCCCACCATAAGTCCTTTTATAGGCCTAATAGGTGTTTGGCAGTCACTGGCTGCTCTTATCATCATTTATGTTGCGTATAGATTTAAATATGACTTTTAACACCTTATTTATCAAGGTGAATACATATATTAACCCATCACAGATTACTTATGAAGGGACGGTGTACATTCAAAAGCTTGTATAACATGCAGTGCTTGCAAAAGATTTAAAGAACCAGCAAGAATGGGAGCCACACATTTCAGGGAACATTTGAAGTTGTTACCTTCAGGGCCTTCTTTTTCATTCAAAACATTTATTTACTCACCATTCTTTTTTTTTTTTTTTTTTTTTAAAGCAGCACTCCATTTTAAGGGAAATCAAAGGGATATTGGTTCATATTTTGAATGGCCAATGCCTTTACTTGTTCCCAGAGGGAACCATCTAAGAAATAATGGTTTCTCCTCCACCCCTTCATAAACTTCAGTTATGAAATCAGTTATTATTCTTCTCTGTGTATCAGTGCTCTTCTTACATTGAGTTGATGAACCCATTGACTACTCCTAAAAACTGTAGGAATGCAGATGCCTAAACCTTGGTGAGGTTTCATGACTAAAACTGTGTAGCACAGAGGCAAAAGTATTACTACACTTTTTTTTTTTTGGGCGAGCAAAACCTTACTTCTTCCATTTTTAGCCAGGAAAAGTTGCAGACTCTTTCTTACAAATCATCAGAATATACAAAAACTGTTTGTACCACAACTAAACAAGTGACAGTGACAACAAAGGTAAAGCTCAGTCTTAACAAATGTGAAATGAGACACTCATCAGTGAACTGTGAGAGATTTAAATCTGTTTTATTTGGTGGTCCTAAGTTCTAGAAACACAAACATCAAAAACTGCTGAACAGACAAAAGTAGCAAAAGCGTCCAAGCTTTTTAAGCTTTAGCTTTATTACAAATGAATAGGAAAAGCACATATCACCTCGATCAAAAAATATCAGCGCTACAGATAGAGTGCCTGCAACTGCTTTCTCCAGTGGATGAACACATCCTGTGCAGTACACAGCTTTCATTGGAGATGATCAGGAGGGAGACACAAGTGGCACATCGTATGTTAACTGTTTTCTTAAACAGCATTAGAAGCCTACAGTGGTGCACAACCTATCTTGTGCCAGATAAACTGGGTGACATCTTCATATGGGTTCCCTTTTGAAAGTTGCACAAACAAGGTCTTCCAACACTGTCAGCACAGCCTCCCTGATGCACAAACATTACTATTACCGTTAATTATAGTACTCACAGTTAAACAAGACCATATGAAAATGAACGAAAAAAAATCTGAAAAAAAATACTACCATGCTAATAAGCAAGCTCTGTGAAATGACTGTTTTGTTACATCTTAAGATGTTGCCTTTTTTTTGAGAACACATTCTCACCGCACGTTCATTCTTCATAAATACGAGTTTGTATGTAGGAAAAGATGCGTGCATGCTTTTTGTGTTCATGCATCAATTATGAATTTGGCCAAGGGGCCTAAAAGGACCATAAAATTACATCTTTTATGGTCAAGTCGAGACGACATAGCCATGTGAAAAGCTACTCTGCGATTGTGTCTCTGCAGCAGTGTCATGCTACTTCACATCTGATAAGACCTGCTGTCCATAGATTGTCATGATTTTGGTTCCAAAAGTTTTGCTTTCTATTTGTTGTCCATTTTAAGGGCTCATGGTATTGATCAAACACATCTTAGTGGGATTTAGTTGCATTCAGGTCAACATCATTTGGAGCACAAAGGAAGAAGAACACACTCAATAGGGTAAATGGTCTCAAAATAATTGTCAGTCATACCATAATTAAGCTATTTTATTCAGTTTGTTTTTGCATCTATACAATAATTGGCACATGGAACAGTAAATCTGATCGAGAATGCTTCCTGTATTACCTGGATATCTGTTGGCTGTACCAGAGGATCTGAAAAACTAGCTGGCTCTCCCATCCCAGTGTCTAACAGTGTATGTTAGCATGTTATGCACTTATGGGTCCCAAGTCAGGTTTATCAAGAACAATCAAGAACTACTTGAAGGGCAGGCAACATGGAAGCTGTTACTGAAACATCCACAGAGCTTAGTTTGACTAAGTAAACATATTTTTTCTCTTTCTTCTCAATTTTTCTTCTCTTCTCAATCACTGTGTTACTCTGTCGTAATTCTGTTTATTGCCGCTTTCATCGTCTCCTAACAACCTTCCTTTCATCAACCATCAAACCCACTTGCAAATTAAGTCACATTTCAGGGTAGGTTCATTATCCTTTCTGTTCCCTTTAGTTTTGAAAACATTTGCATACCTATTCACCCTCTTTAGAAAGTGCCTCAACCTTCAGCATTGGACAGATATCCTCTCCAGAATCTAGGTTCTGAAAGAAAGGCATCACACATTTATTATGCACCGCAATCTGTTCATTTGTCATCCATGTATAGAAATGAAAACTGCATGTGAAAAAGAGCTGGTGACTCAGACCCATGATGAGACCCGGAAACAGAGCCTTACGGAGGTCAGGCTTGCTCTGTCAATTCGAGGCACTGTCTTAATCAGTTCCTTGTGATCCTCAGACCTCACTATTCAAACCCCAAGCTCCTAAAGATATTTACAAGTGTATCCTCACAATGGGACAATTTAATACATCCGAGGCAACTCGACTTTGAAGTTGGCAAGGTTCGGGCCAAAATGTACATACTGAATATCCACATTGAACCTGGTATTGGCCTCGTTGCGTTGGGAGCTTTGGAGTCAACATCTACCATGAGAAGCTGAGGCGTAAAAACATGATTTTTTTGTCAACATCGCTCATCATGTTAAAAAAATGTACGTTCTGAAAAAATAGATCGCCAGAAGTCCAGCCGCCTCTCAACGGCTTCGTAAGGAGCAACGATTGTGAACAATCTTGTTCTGACTGAGTGATCATTTTAAGCTTTTAAGCTTAAGTCTTTATTTCTATTTACAGCCTGTACTGTCACAGTCTGACGAGCAGGAGGGAAAGAGGAGTTATTATGGTCAGTTTTCTCCGTTTGAGATCATAAAGAGCATTCTTTTGCTGTGTTTTCTCTTTATTCCGCATAGATATAAATGTAGTGTGTTGTCCTACGCTGTCTGGGTTCCTCTCTCGATTCAATAAAACACACTTGACAAGTGGTTAGGTTTAAAAATGTATATACGGTTACAGGAAGAAAATAAAACATGATTATGCATTAAATACAGCACTTATATAACCCCATGCTCCTCACCAGCCTCACAATGTCACATGATGGCAGAGGCACCTAGCTTAGATGGCTGGGGAAGGTACATACTGTATGACATGTAATCGTTGTTTCACACAGCACCATTCAAAGATGAGGTCAGGCAGACATGGAGGCAAACATGTCAAAGCTTTTATTTTGACAGTAAGACATGGGCAACGTAGCTGTGACAACTCCTTCAAAGTGAAGGTTCTGGTGACAGTATACACATATGTCAGAATTTTTTTGTGCTAACCAGTTTCAAGCTTTTTGAAAAGCATGTACCTGCTGAATTCGTACGGCAGATGATAGTGTGGGCGCCCGAACCCAGCACATCGTCAAGTCCAAGCATTGCATTGTGTTGCAGGAACCTTACGGTACAATTACTTGTTCTTACCTCGTCTGACATAGTGGCGTGGGCGTAAAAAGCTTCTGTTAATCACGAGCTCTATTTTATCACTTCCAGGTACAGACCCTTTGCTGTGCTGAGTGAGGGAGCTGCATTAGCACACTTGCTGAGAGATCCCCATCCTGCATTACTATAATTGTGGCCAGAATGGCTGCATTCATCTCTCCCTATCTTCCAGCATTTGAAGCATGTCGATTTTTCAGCTCTGCTTCACGACCCTGCCACCCTGCTCAGTGCAATACCAACAGTGCAAAAGAAAAAGTTAATTAAATGGAACAAAAGGCCATCCACGTGTAGTCATCGCCTCTTGTCTTAGCAGTTTCTACTGGGAGCCATCAGTGACAGCATGCCCCAACCTCCTCCTAAGGTTCATTTGTCTGTAATGTACATTAGTGTTGGAAAGGGGAAGTGTGTTTGTCTCTGTGCATGTATGTGTGCGTGTTAGAGAGCATATAACAAAGGGAGAAATGGAACTATTACTGTGAGGTGTGTATGTGTTCTCCAGTGTGCGTATTCCATTAAATGCAAGCATGGTGCACCGGTGTTAAACTGTGTGAGTGGCCTAGCAGGCGGTAGAGTGTGAGTCAGTGCGGGGGTGCCGACATGGAGTGAGGGTAAGGGGCCAACTAATGCTGAGTGGCAGTTGATAATGCCAGACCGTTATATCAGCATCTACCCTCCAGCTCCATGCTTACCTCTCTGAGCTTTCTGCCACCATCGAGCGTTTCAACAAAGATGCACACACACATACACACACACACACACACACACACACACACACACACACACACACACGACTGTCTTGCAAAGAGTCCATATTCTGCAGCAAACAGTCCCTTGTGCAGAATCTAATCAAAGAGAGGTTATGTGATGCCTCAAGGCAGTGTTACAAATTACATTTCTTTTTGATGTGTGAATATCTCATCTGCAGTCACAAACCACATATTTGCACAGAGGCGATGCACAACTGTACATAAGAACAAAGCTCCAGTTTTGTCTCTAGGTAGCAAGTGAGTGTGTTTCCCTTTTCTGAGGCTTAATCTTCACACAAACTCGGGACGTCATCAGTGCATCTCAAAGACCTCAGATGATAATTCCGCTCATCTGCACCCTATTTTTATCTGATCCCACAAGAACTCCAAAATATTTAAGATGTCTTTTATCAGGATGCGCAGTAATTGCTCAATAAAGTTGTCTTCATGTGACTCACATCTTCAGCTAATATCCAATTAACCTTAGAACATCACTGATAATAGAGAATCCCTGTCTGTGATTACCTGAATGTAAAGCCCAAAAGTTAACACATGGTACGATGCAGCCATGCAGAAGAGAACGTATCCATAAACATGGGCTAACACAACACACACACCTGGAAGAAACAGCCTTGATGCAGTGAGAAATGAACTCGTTTTGAGGGCTGACAGCTAAATTTACTGGTACACAAGGCCAGAGAAGGAGCTCTGCAATGACAAATGAACTGTATGGAGATGAGCTTGGCTTTAACTTTATGAATAAGCTTGTTTCTGCATTACCCAGTACATGGATGCCAGTAATGACAGCGCAGTATCTCACTTTAACTTCAGCACAACAGGGAGTCAGAACAACAGAAACAACTGTATGTCTATTCAGCCTTGAGCACAAAAATAGGCCATTATCCCAGACCTTGGGAATGACTGGCTGGCAATGGAAGTGGAAGTTGTTTTTATTTTCTAATAAATTGAGAAAAATGGAAGTTGGTAAAAAAAAAACTAGAAGTAAAAAAAAATAAACTGGTGAATTCTTTTGTGAGTAATGAAAGCGTCCCTGTAAAACACAGTTGTTTACAGCAGCAAACCTTTGATTTTTATCGTGATGTTTCAGGCAGAATGTGTGAGGTTTAGACCCCTAAGGCAGACTAATGTCAGTTCTGCACTGTTACTCTTCAGCAAAGCAGCAGAATTTTCCTTCTTTTCTTGGAATCAATAATAATCAGGATTACAGCCACAGAGCATATGGCCAGTCATTTAGAAAAGCTTTTAGCTAGCAGTGCAGTGTAATAGTAAGGGTACAAAATGGCATGCTCAAATAATGCGGAACTAATGCATGAGTCATGATGACTTTATAAATCATGAATTAATGTAGGATGTATCATAAATTCCTGTTAGTCATTTTAAAACTAATCGGATCACTCTGGGTTTTATGTGATTAAAGGTAACATATATAAGAATGTGAAGCAACTGTGACTTCCATGACTTTGTCCGTTGCCTGTAACATCCCGTGGACTGATTTCTGTGTGAAGAATTCAAGTCAAATTCTTCGGGTAAATCCAGAAATGTTTCATTTACAGCACCAACAGTGTGCAAGATGCTAACGTTCCCTTAGAAATTTGCCTCACACGGCATACAATCCAATACAAAGTCCACATAAGCACAAAAAAAAATATATAGCGAGTTTTATCAAATGACTGGACAGGCCAGAAGAAAAAGATCCGCATTTTACTGATGCTAAAGCTCAGCATTGATGATTCACGGAGGAGCCTCCCCCAAATGGGCTTTGGAGACCAAAACCAAACCTGAGCTGGAGAGACTGAAGTTTCTGACACGAGCAAAAGAGGATGTGCGACTTCTTATTCATACATGCACGACACAAAGGAAATTCTTGTGGTCACAACTGGAATTACTAGTGGCACTTGGATAGAGCGCACAGGAAGCAGGACCTGATGTAAGAAGTAGACTGTGAAAGTTTTTTTATTTGTTGCAGCACATTAAAGATGATGGATTAGCCTTCCCACTTACCCATAATGATGGCTGTTCCTGTGTATCGGTACGCCTCTTACACGTAACCTCGATGAGCTACATTCAGGCATTAAAAAGCAGCAGCTGATTTCACCGTGCACACTACCTCACTGCCAGCGATGATACTTCTGTGGAACTCCACAGAATGTCTGGTGTGTCTGATGCAGTCGTTTGCGTTCTCACGTATCACCCATCTGGAACATGTCTGGGGAAATTGTAGTGCCGGCTGCAGGGCACACATGAAAAAAAACCTGATAGTCTGTTATAGCAAACATAGTTTAAACTACTTTATGATAATAACAGTGTAACTTTTGCCCTGGACACTTGCGTGTAGCTGCTGACAGATTGTGAGCATGTGCATAAGCATGGCCGTCAGGATTCTGACTGCAGTTCACTTAATGGCGACTGGTTACATCAACCATGACAGTTGCTTATAAGATCTTTCCTTAATTATCAACCGATAATTTCTTACTTTTGTTTACTTCAAACATGTGGCATCAAATTAGACTTGATTTGGCAACATGAGTAATGATCTTGACAGTAGTAGCCAAATAGCGAAACTGCAACTTTTGCACACTGTCCCATAAACGTTTCCCCCACCCACAAAAAGAAGTGGCTTTAAAAAAGGCATTTACACTTTTCTGAACATTATGAACCCATCTCTGTTTTCTATACAGAAATCTATTTATTGGGTTTAATAACATTGAGAAAGCCTATTGAAACTGTACAATTTGATTTGACTCCATCTGATTTGTGCACGTATAAAGCACTTGGCAAAGAACATTATTGCCTTTGTTTTGTTTTTTTTTTACCTTAAGACTGCATGGTACATATCTGCGTATTTCAGGGTTTGGTAAATGTTTCCTCGTTTGTGGCCCTGAGCAACTTGCATTCAGACGGACACATTGTGATGCAATATTCACTTCTCCTGAACACATTCGTGATTTGACGGCGATAATGGTCCTATGAAGAACTCAGCAGGTGTTGTTCGTGATGTAGTGCTTAATACTCTAGACAACTCCACCCATTCCTCATCCAAACATTCTCCTTTTCTTTTTTGGTCCACAGGGGCCTTTATGTATCTATTTTTTAAAAGGGAGCAAGAGCATAGGTGACATGCAGCAAAGGGGCTGGGCTGGAAGGGATTCCAGGCTGCTCTGGTCTCCCAGTCTGCCACTGATTTTTTTTAAACTGGCAAACCTGCTTGTGATCTGATTTTTTTTTACACTTTCACCATTTTCATTTCAACAACAAAAAATGTCATAAAAAACCCCCAAAACGAATAAAAATATTAAAATAAAACCATACCCAGGCATCAAATACTGCAGTTTAGAAATGTAACACCAACAAAGATGGTTGGCTGACACATATGAACACATGTTCATAAAATAGCTGAAGTATTTCCAAGAGACAATATCATTGAAGAGGCACATCAGATACATTGGCTTGAAGTGTTTTCTCTCTTTTTTTTACGATTGCCACAGTATTTGAAATCATTAAATTAATGTATGACAATCACAAGCTCAGTCACTTAAAGAGCAATCATTCATGCATGTAATCATCATACATTACTTTGGCATTTACTTGCCCTTATTACAAAGTGTTATTGATTCATTCTGTGGTGTGAAAGAGAATGCAGATGAGAGGCCACATCATGGGCACAGTGTGCCTCTGACTGAAAGAAAAGCAGCCAGACATGATGGGAGAGAGGGTGGGAAATTGTGCCGTCCCGGGAAATTGGGCAGAAATTGAGCAGCAAAGCACGGCTGCTCCCGCGGCCCATGAGCCACGCAGCTACAGTGGTTTGGGGCCACCTCAAACAAAAGCCTAACAACCAGGCTGCGAGTGAAATGGGCCTCTGGAGTGTGATCCCCTTTTCTGTCTGTGACTGCAGATGCGAGCCGTTGTTTCTTCGGAGCACGTCACCAAATTACACTAATTGGCAGCCTGTGAACAGGTCGCTCTGTACCCCCCACACCCCACCTCCCCTCTCTCCTGAATCTGAAGCGAGAAGAGAAAGGCATAAGTAAGGGAGGAAGATGCAAGATGCAAGTTTTAATGTGCAAGAAGTAAAATGGCTTCGCAGCAGCTCTATCAATACAATTTTCCCTTTTCATTGAGGAAAGCACTATTTCATTCATGCCATTTCCGTTCATTCATCAGCTGGGGCCAGCCTAGACTCGCAGTGCCATCTCCCCACCAATACTCTTATCAATGGGAGTGACGTCAGCACTGCCTGCAGCTGGGGGGTGGCGGTGGGGGATCACGTGGTCCAAGAAGGGTATATACAACATAGATGCGCTGATCGTGGTGCTGAAAACATTCACTCAATTGTACAGTAGCGCCAGCGCTGCTGCGATTCAAACACACCTTAAAACTAAATAAAGTCAGTTTGGCTTTTCCTTTTTCTTTTCTTGATGTTGGTAACAGGCTGAAAAGATTGGGGGGGAAAGACATAGAAAATCTGCCACTTGATCCACTATTCATGATTATTCTTGGCTTTTCCCGGGCGTTGTGAGTTTCACCACTTCCCCACCCCCAAGTGGGACTTCAGGTAAGTGAGGAAATCTCATTCTGTTTTATTCACAAGAAACTCTGATCAGATAGATAAGGACATTCACTACCCGTCATTGATCTACGTTTTATTAGCAGAAGTTAGGAAAGGGAAATGTTTTATGCTTGTGGAATGTGTTTGATAATCTTTTAAAATCCAAACCTTATCGCTAGAATTAATCTTTTTTTTTTTTTTTTGCTGCGACTATTTGTTGGCTAATTGTAAATTAACACGCTTTTTTTGTTGTTGTTTTATTTTTAAAAAGTGGAATACAACGAAATACAGTTGCTCTATGGAGTCGAGTAGATTTTATAACTATTTCCACGTATTTTTTTCCTTTTTCAATTTTTTTGGCGCATTTTTGAAAAAGTTCATATTAATATAAAGGCTTGTAAAAGTAAGGCTCTGAGTACTCAGCACAGTGTAAAAAAAAAGAAAGAAAGAAAGAAGAAGAAACAGTCTCTTATTTTGTATTTGTTTTGAGGAGATGGTTGAAGAATTAAGCGTCTGCTCTATGTTTAATAAATAGCCTATTTCTGTGCAGCAGCTTCTCTGTACCCCCCTCCCCCTGTGTTATTTCGCCTGAGATTTTTTTTAAACGTCAAAATGACCAAAATGTGTTTATTTTTCGGATTTAAAAAGACAAGTATCTTTTAAAAAACCGTTTACGCTGTCAATTTCCAGTGATCTTTTTTTAAATTTATTTTTAAATACTCATTAACAAATCCTTACTGGTTAGTCAGTTTCAGAAATAACTCAGTGTTTATTTGTTCGCCTCTGGCGGATCAAGTCACATCAAATTGGAAATAATTCAAATTTAAGCTGTGGAACCAAAATTGTGCGCTTGTCTGCATTCCACGACTGTGTATTGAGGAGAAACATGCTCACATCATACAAGGACAAAGCCGCGTGGTCTCACTGGCTACTCCCTCGGTGCCTTGCGCAAAGAAGCCTCAATCCTCTTAAATTAAACCCCCGGTTCATTTACTGTTTGGACGGACCACTCAGGGACCGTAGGGTTAAAATACCCAGCCGTAGCCACAAGCTTTACGCATGGCTTCCCGGTGCGTGCCATCTTTACACCAGTGCCCCGTCGAATCGTTTTGACGCATGGAATAACAAAACCAGAGCTTGAACGGAGATATAGCTATTAGTTCGACTTTTTTTGTGTTTATTTGTAAAGAAATAGGACTTAAAATGGAAGGTGCGTGCACCCTAGTTGCGTTGGCTTGGAGGAAGAGGTGAGTTTTTTTTATATTATTTTTGTGTGTGTGTGTGTTACCATAAAGAAATAGACAATTCAGTTCCTTGGCGTGAATGTTTAAAAATCGTAACAATTTGGCAGATTAAATCAGGATCTAGAAGGAAAACGCCAGACCCTCTGTGATTCTTAATCAATATATCCGCACCGTGTGAATATAGTGGCTGGATGTAGGTTCCAAACGCGCATTCTTGTTGTGAACGATTACCTTCCGTTTAGAATATGAGAGCATTTTCGCAGCAAATTCAACAAATTACAGCTGGTTTACAGTCGGGCTTCATCTCCATGTTTTCACATTTACAAATCATGTTATACAGCAACAGCAAACAATGTGACTGATGCTAAATATTGAAACTAGAACAGATTTTCCGCCAAAAACACTGCACTTGTCATGGCTCATTAGACTGCTTTGTCTGCCTGCTTTGCTCTCAACCGTCTGTAGAATTAAACGAAAAAAATCTTAAATGCTTTTGGTAACTGGTTTGAACAGACAAATTGCTTGTAAATTTGAAATCGGAAATAAAAATGGCAGCTTAACTCAGGTTCAGTAAGCTTGCGTCTTTAAGTCAGTGTAATATCTCTCAACTTCTTTCTGGACATTTTCAATCAGATGATATGCAAAAGAGTTGCATTCTATTCAAAAGATCCCGACATCCACTAAAAGAGAAAAACTATGACAGATGACTCGTGACTCATTTCAAATGTGTCTTCTCTCCTCCTTTCTCTGCCTCCCTTTCTTCTTCTTCAGGTGCTTAACCTCCCTCCTGCCAGTTCTGCATGGTCATGACCTGTCATCACGCCCTTTCCACAGCCCACCTCATCCTATTGGTCCTGCTCATTGTCACTCCACATCTAGCTGGCGCCGCCCCTGCGTGGGGTGTGGGAGGGGAGGGAGGGGTGGAGGGGCGCACCCGGACAGACCGTAAAGAGGACAGCCTTGCCCCCTTTCTCTCTACCCTACCTCAGAATCTCTCCGGCCCTGAAAACGAATCGGTCGACCGGGGTCGGGGCCCGGGTCAAGATAACCGATTAGATAAAGTGACGGACCCTGCGCAGGTGCTGGCCATTCTTTTGGAGTCCCTGGACCACCCGGGGGACAGTGAAATCCAGGCGAGTAGAAACAGAGACTGGGATGAGGATCAGAAGCAGCCCTCCATTGAAGGTTTGGAGGGTGGCGAGATAAGGAGAGCAGAGCAGACAGAGGGAGAAAGGGGGGTGGAGGAGGACAAGGAGGGGCGAGGGGCTGATAAGGCTATTGAAAAGCTAATTTTAGGCCATTTGACAGCTGCTCAGGGGGATGACTTGAACGAAAAGGAGGAGGAAGAAGATATAACTACAAGGTCAGAGGAGGTTCAAAGGTGGTCTATGGAGGATGTGAGTCCTGATAGTGTAAGTGAGGAAGGGGGGAAAGAGGATGAAGAGGGGCAGGAGGAAGGCAATGGTTTAGAAAGTGTCCTAGACAAGGCTAGATCTGGTTCCTCCTTACAGGGAGAGGATCCCTCTTTGCAGCGCAAAATAAGAGGTTACTTCCAAAACATTGACTTGGGTCTTCAAGACAATGAGATCCTGCCTCCTCTGAAGGGCTACAAGGCATACAACACTCAGCTAGCACGAGCTGGAAAGAAGCAGCACTGGCAAGATAACCAGTCTCGTAACAGACCAATCAAGGGGGGGAACTTCATGGATGACTTTGATGATGAGGGAGAGGAGCTGGAGGAGGAGGTTGAGGAAGAAGAGGAGAGCCTCTCCCACATGGAGGAGGAGGCAAGGGCGCGTGCAGAGAAACAGGAGGTTCTCAGGCAACAGGAGGAGGCAGAGCGAGCAAGAGAGGAAGAGCAGAGGCTGGCAGACATCGCCTCTGACATGCTGCTGCAGTACATGGGGAGGAAGCAGCAGTCCTACATGAAGCCGCGGCAGAAGAGCAGCAACACCGCAGAGGACAAGCGATCAGAGGAGGTTCTCCCTGATGAAGACGACCTGGACCAGCAGATGATTGACAGGCTGATTGAGATCAGCAGCAAGCTGCACCTGCCTGCCGACGATGTGATTGAGATTATTAGTGATGTGGAGCAGAAGAAGAAGAAAAGGAAAGAGCTGCAGCAACAGCCATTTAACAGCAACCCCGTTGCTCCGCGCTTCAGGCCTCTGGTACCTCCTCCTCTGGCCGCCCCACCTATTTACCACTACACAGCCTCAAAAAACCCCAAGAAAGCCCCTTATAAGTACAACAAATCCAACAAGAAATGGCACAAGGACAAAGTCAAGTTGTACAAGCAGGACTATTGGTATAAGCCTCAGAAGCAGCTTGACTACTGGTATAAACCCCAGAAACAGTTTTTAGCCTTCCCTTCTTATCCATACTACCAAAAGCCATATCGAGCCTACTACCCTGTTTACTTCCCATATCCCAAACAACAATATTATGGCAAGCCCTCCCCCTCCAGAGACCAGCCCTTCAGCCCCCAGGAACTTGACCTTCAGGCCCCAAGGCGTAGGCACAGGGCAGGGGGTAAGAACCGTGGACAGGGCTGGAGGCAGCAACCACCACGCTTGCCTGTCACCCCTTATATCTCAAACTATATCCTTCCTCACCCACGGACCTACCAACCCTTACCCCCTCCTAAACCAATAATCACACCCAGGAGGGGCAGGCGACCCCCGTACTACTATCCACAAGTCACACCAGGAGATGACTATGAGGAAGATGGGTTGGTGCCCCAGCTGGACAGTGAGGAAGAGCTGGAGAACTTTATTGAGAGGATCTACATGAAACGCAGAATGTATTGAGAGATTTTTTTTGGACATTGTCAGATCAAAGAGACTGACGGAGGTGGGGTAGATTGAAAGTAGCTAAAAGCAGAGGGGAAATAAAGGACTAAAGGAGATGTGTTTTGAGCCTGATGGAAATTTAAGGTCTGTTGAGTAAAAAGTTCAATTTCTGGTTTTATTCACTATAATTTTGTTGGTTTTCTCAGTCAGGGAGAGGATGATAAGGTCCCACTTTAAGCTCCCTGTAACCATGTTCAGCCTCTTGATCAGTTTACATTTTGAAACAGAACATACCATGGTGTATGTCTGCCTCCATTCAGGTCGATCTCTGATTCTCCTGTATATTTCAGAGAATTATAGAGAACGCACACACATATAGACATACAAATGTACACACAGAGGCATGCATACACATCAACACACTCGCATCTTTGACCCTTTCACAAGCAGATGTGCCCATCATAAGAGAACTGCGTTTACAACATCACTTTATATCTTTTGCTCTATATTCTGTAAATCATATCACAAAACAAAAGCAGTTCATTCACTTCTTAGCTATACAAAAAAAAAAAAAAACTGGACACTGCTCCTGTCAAATGGTGACATTTTTGTTGTATTTGATGTGTGTAGATGCCTTTCTTATGCCCGATTGGATCAACTTTAAACAGCTGCAATTTTAACACATGCACACACACACACACACACACATTTCAGTTGTTCAAACTCAAGATTCAGATTTTTGCCTTACAAGCACCATGGTTCTATAAGGGAATTATCACGCTGCATATTATTATCATCACACATGGTCCCGATGTAGAAACCCTGTGGACTCCAAAAGCACAAACTTAAACACTAAACACTTCCAACCTGGTGGACCAAGGGTTTTCACTCATTTAGGGATGAAGAAGTTATCGTGTCAGCATATCTATGGCAGATCCACTATTATAGACATCATACCTTTCTCATTGTTCATATCAAATCCAATTTTCTGACACATTTTTTAAAAACATTTCTCACACACTGGGCCATTTGGTCATTCATCTTTATTTTTTTTTTATTTTTTTATATATTTATTTTGGAAAGAAAAAAGAAAAGAAAATACTTGAAATCATCCACTCTGTGTTCCGCAGCCTTTTAAAAACTGATTTCCACCAAGAGGCTACGAGCATTCTGTATCATTATCAGAAGAAAATCCATTGAAAAGCTTCAGGCCGGGGAGTCAGGGATTGTGCTTAAACCGTTAAATGCACGTCTTTCTACTTGCATCTTAAAAAATGAACAAAAAAAAAAGAACAAAAAAAAGAGAAAAATAAAACAGTGTGGAGAACTCAAAATGGTTGTTTTCTCTGAGAAAAACTGTGAACATTTGAAAAAAAAAAAATATCAAAGGAAGAGGGCCACTGTGTCCACAGTGAAGCCATCTGTCTTGTAAAAGGAGAGTGTTGTTGTTGATGTCACCTTTAGCATTGTAAGATGTACAGTGTGAAATAAATATGCCCGTGCAATGTGTAAATAACAGCATGATGATTACTAGTTTTGCTATATGATAAAAAATAAAAGCAATTATTTTATTAAAGTTCAGTTTTTTAATGGCTTTTTGGAGAGTGCTATCTTGAATTTATACAGCCGCAAGAGCACTTGGTTCTCGAATAAGAAAACAAATCCAAATGCACAAAGGACAGACAATCAGCTGCGGCTTAGTGACAAGAACGACTCATATATGTCAGAGTCCCATCAGTATGGAGACAAAGAAAAAAAAAACAATAGAGGGAGTTTATTTTATCTCCAACAAATCAACAAGAAGACCAAAAAGCAGAATGAATGGGTCTGAAAAGAGGAGAAAAAACGAAGAATGGAAAAATTCTGAAGGAGGGAGGGAAATGGTAACTGCAGTGATTGATGAGTCACATGATTGGTGGATGAGTCATCCATCTGTACACTATACTGCGCAGGACCACACACTCACACTCACACACATACACAAACGCACACACATACACATGCATACATTTGCACATTCTCTTTGAGCTGTATAGTAATTTAGCTGCTGGCATTCAAGATAAAGATTGAGTCATATTCGCTTCTGCCTGGAGCCTGCCAGTCGGCTGGTGGAAAGGTGTTTGGTAGATGGGTTTTGCCATATCTTGTTTCCACACCTCCCCCTCACTCTCACATCACACAGGCAATATGCCCCCCTGCTGTAATTCCTTGAAGTGAACCCGGTTGCCGCTTGTTTGGCAACAAAACAAACTTCATGCGTGCCATCAAGCGCACAAACACTGGCAGTGATTTGCAGCCTGTCAATATGGTCTAAATCCCACGTTATCTTGCCAGCCTGCTCTTCATTTGATTTGAATGGTACCTTTCATGGCTTCATCTTGGGTTGTTAAGTAATTCCTGGACACCATGTTATGGATTCAGATTTTCAGTTACAGTCTCTTAAAATATTCTATCTGCTAATTCAGTCAGTGACTGGAGGAGCAAATGTGTTTATTTGTTTTAGCCTACACTCAGTGAGCGACTCTTTCTGAAGCAGCAACCAGCCCTGCTGTAACATATTCCAGTGGTAAGTCTGTCATGCCTGCACCCTGTTCTGCATCATTTGCCACCATTAAGCTAGAAAATAAGTGGTTAAAAACATGCAGTATATAGACTTTGTGATGTGGTTAAGCTTTGCCTGATCAAGTTATTGAGTTGTCATCAAACCTAACCAAACAGGAAGCAAGAGAGAAAGGAAACAGTGCATTGTAAAAAAAAAAGGAAAGCTCATAATGAAAATAAAGTTAAGAATTTACTGGAAGCAAACCCGATTTTCCTGGATGAAAGACATGTGTCAGACCCAAAAGCATTTCAAGGTGGAGTGTTCAGCTACAATATACCTGCTTCTGTGACTGTACAGCAGTGTGCTGCAGAGGAAAAGGCAGCTGTCTCCAGTATATTTTCTTATAGCATTTGTTGGATTAAACAAATAGTGCATAGCATAACTTCTTTTTGCCACATTACATTCTGGTTAGGATCAGAAAAAGTTTGGGCAAAAATACAATCTTTCTTCTACCCCACCATTTCATTGGAGAATGTCATGAAGACATTTTACCTGCAGCTGCTCTCACAGACACCAGCGGTTGCATTTTATTGTACCTTTACTTTAGGTTGTGCCACGCATGAACAGACGACACTAGGTTATTTTTGGGATGAGGACAGTTTCGCCAAATTTGATGCATGGTGCTGATTTCGATGATCTATTTATCGTTTTATCAGCCGTGGGTTATGGAAATTCAAAGTAACCCATGACTAATCTTATATTTTCACATTCCAAGTCGTTCACTTGAGATGGGAACAATCTTTCTGGTTAGAGTGTTTGTTTGACAAATGACAAAACAGACCGCTAATCTGTTGCTGTTCCTCCTCAGTCAGGAAAAGAAATAAAAAAAGGAAAACTTTTTTTTTTACTAAAGAAAAGTTTTCTGTGTAAGTTACTTCCAAAAGCAAAGAACTACTCAACAGTTCTGATATAGCTGATGCTATAGCAGCATCCCTGCCGCCTTTTTACTGTTGGCACAGCTAAAACCTGCAGTGTTGCAAGCAGAGGACCCAGATTTATCTTCACCAGGCCTGCGATCTCAGAACTCTCACAAACTTCCTTCCGCTCCACTGCTGTTTGACTGGTTTCTTTCCAATTATTGTCATAATTTGCTCTTAGGAAGTACCATAAATGTAGGTTCTTCAGACCTGCTCACAAATACTCGTTAAATGCTGCAGTTCAAAAATAGATTTGAATCTATTTATATTATATTTTTCTGGAAATCGATAAACTATGTAAACTAATTCAGTTTCATTCTTATTCAATTACTTTTAACTTAAGAATCATTCTAGTACAATTGTAACACACATATGTATAAATGACATCTTCAATCCCTTTTCTATAGCTGCTTAATTGCAGGGGGACTGGAGCCTATCCCAGCCATCATTGAGTGAGGCAGGCTACATCCTGGACAGGTCGCCAGTCCATTACAGGGCCACACGACCACACACACACTCTTTGGGACAATTTAGAGACACCAATTAACCTAACATGCATGCCTTTGGATGGTGGGAGGAAGCCGAGTACCCGCAGAGAACCCATGCATACATGGGGAGAACATGCAAACTCCACACAGAAAGGGCCCGGCTTGGAATTGAGTCTGGAACCCTCTTGCTGTGAGGTGATGGTGCTAACCACCACACCACCGTGCAGCCCCTAGATTACATCTTATTTGATCAAATTATTTACGTTATTCCAATTTGATTGGTTTGACTTTAGTCTTTTTCTGCAGTGATTGCTCCTTATGTTTCCAGATGTTTTACACATTTGTATCAGAATTCATGGGTTGGTTGTTTATTAATGCAATACATGTCTTTAATGTATAAATAATATATCATTTGCCACAACTCACATTACATTTACTCAATATAATACGTCATTTAGTGATGCTGTACATAAGTTACCAGTGAATTTGGTTCAGATTTGGTCACTTAGTAGAGTTTTCACAGCTAATACCATGATGCAGGTAAGCAGATGTACTCTGTTAATACATGAGGTCCATGCTGAGGATTCTTATATCGTAGTTTATGAAAGGCCCATTCTTGCCCTCTTTCGCACCTTTCAAGACATGGACAAAAGAGCATTGTTGGGATGCTTCCGTTTACATTCCCACATTCATCCTTGTGTACACTGCACAATTAAAATGACATTTTTACAGCACAATAACACAATTGTGTATTGGGCTTTAGATCGCATTACGTCCTCATAGTAATCATTTTTGTTTTTCCCGGTGGGCATGCTATAATTAAAATGCTATTTGAATTTTTCAAAAGGCTCCAACTCCCATAGGCACAAAATCTGCTATACAACCAGCCCCTGGCGCAGAAGAGTCTGACAGCACAACAATTCATCAAGAAGCTCATGCATTTACAGAAACAAAAATGTGAGGAATAGTCATCCATTAGTAATATGAATAATTAATAGCCTTCAAAAATATGGTGAAACGGTGATCATAGATTTTCAACAGCAGTGGGACCTTGTTTCAGCCTTAAGCTTAAATGTAAACATGATATTAGCTAATGAAAATCTATATTTGTGTGTATAATTATAAGGTAATAGTTTCGTATAACAGATGTCTGCATGAAGAAAAGTTTAAAAATGACTAACACTGGAAAAAGTTTTTCTCCAAGAGTTGGTGTAACAGGTGCATTTGCTCGTGGCTTGAAATACATAATGTAAATGACATAAAATTTACCAAATTACTGATCCAAAAATGGTCCTTATTAGGTTGCATGGCAACTAACAGTAAGTCATTTCTGTTATTTTTGCTTCGCAAACGGTGTATTTTTATGCCCTGTTCTGAAGCTTTTTTCCTCTTTTTTTGTGGTTGTACTCTTTGTGCACACTGGGGCTGTGCTGGTTTGCTGGTATAATTACGTTGTTTTTTTGGCCTCATAATAGGAGAGATTTTGAGATGATTATGGTTTCACCCAGATTAAGTATGAATTAAAAAAAAAAAACCTGCACATGCTTACATGGCAATCTTGCCCATGTTAATAGACAACAACATCATCACTCCTATTCTTTTTTCTTTCATTCATTTTACGTGTGTGACTTTGAACCTATTGAGCACAGATCGACTTGGCCTTGTTGGAGCTCAGGTAGCTGTCACATCACTTCGTTTCCACGAGTTCATTTTAAGTGACAAATGCCGCTAATTGGTGTTTAAAGGTATCAGATGCAACATTTCTGCAAGGACTTGTTTAAAAGTAGCCATATCTGTGCAACATATAATGTTGGTTTTTGTACTCATTTTATCCCATGTCTATCGATGTTCAGATCATTGAACATCAGGATCATCACAATTATAACAACAGTTATGTTAACTGCAAGGCATGTTTTCAACAACTAAAGAGAGGTCATTTATTGATATGATATTTCAATATTGATCTAGCTTACTATGATTTCCTCACATGGCTCATGCGAGCTACTGAGCTATAGCGTAATCTAACATTACAACACCAAAGAAATGTTCAAAGAGCAGAAACAAAGTTTTTTTTAATTGAATTTTATTCATGACGTCCAACACCCCTTTCAAAGCCACATATTTCTGTGTCGAGCTTCTTTTGTGCCTGCCCCACATTTATCGTCTTTTGAAGACTTGTCTCAATTGTAAGTCAGAAAAATAATATTTGCATGGCTTGGACATTTTATGTGTCTTTTTTTTTTTTTTTTAAGCAAGCAACATGCTTTCGTAAGTTTAACCATCTCACATTTTTTTTAGATATACCGAACCATACTATGGCTAAAAAATAAAGTTTGAAAGAAAGTAAATTTACAAATATTGGGTCAGATAGGAAATTAAGTAGGGTGGTTGATAGTCATGTTTGTATACCTCCACCACCGAACATCTCGAGCCTTCAAATACTGACCTGTTAAAGCTGATGATTAGTCCTTTCGTTACTATCTCAAAATGCAGCGAGACCATATTTTACAACTTGATGTTTTTCGTGAATTTTGTTGAATGTCCTGTCCCCGGATATGATTAATAAGATTACAGTTTGTGATGGTTTCCAACACTCTAATAAGACTGTGTTGACATATAATAGCTGCTATGGCAGTGAAGACCGGACTACAGTAGATATCCTCATTTTTAAACAGCTGCTCAAAGAGCAAAGATGTTTGTACTCGTAACCTGATGAAGGTTTTCAAATCAAATATGAATTTCTGCTAGCTCCTCCCCATAATTGTTGACTTGCCTGTTAAACTACCATTGTTGAACATAACACATCCCATCAGCCATGCTCTCTCCAGCCATTAGGACAACAGAAGCAGAGCTGCCAGGGTCTCTCCTGTTGAAACGCATCCCTTGTTTATCATCTCTTCAACCCATGTCTTTTCACTCACCTCTTTCATCTCTTCCTCGCCTTTCTCTGTCCTACTCCGTACCCTCATTCCCATCTACTCTTTTTTCCTCCAATTATCCATACCCCCCACTCCTCCCTAATGCTACCTAACACCCAATCTTGCCTCCTTTTCTCCACTACCCGCTCTCCATTTCTTGTTTTGTATGCAAGCCCCAAGGGAGACGAGAAATGGGTGAAAAACACTCTCTCTGCACCACTGTCACAAAAGACTGGTGAGTCATCTCCACTTATGTTCCTGTCTCCCTCCTCCCACAAAAAAAACAACACACATTCAGGAAAAACACTCAAATTACCTGCCGTGCACTTACAGGAAGAAACGCACAGATGCACACATGTTGGTGAGCGCGTGCACCAAGAAAATCCCAATTTATGGAGACGAGCATGGACATACACATTCCACAGCTCCTCAAACAACCCCTAAATTAAAACTCAGGTCGTGTACACTGTAGTAAAAATAGCAGAGACTGATTTGTGCTCACTTCTCACTTCTATAGTAATCATTGTGGGTTTGTAAAGGCAAACTTGTGTCAGTGAGGATGCTCTGCTACATCAGCAGGAAGCTGTTGAATACAAAATATAAAGCTTAGCTTCCTGGACTAGGAGTTAAAAGATGGAGAAAAAAAACCGACAGAAGACAAGGCAAAAGACAGTAATACAAAAATTTCCATTGTTAAAAATGTTTATCCACTCATGGGCTCTAAAAAAAACAAAGGAAATGCACTACCCCCATCTGCTGGTGGACTGAGGGGCTTGCAATGCAGTTGCGGTGTGAACAAGATGGCAGTTAAAAAAATAAAATAAAAAAAGGCACCTCTTAACGTATATATGTTCAGGTCACAAAGATTTATTCAGCAACATCTTATAAAAATGTAAGTGGTTTGACTGAGTCTATGAGCGGACAAGTAGACAACATCCGTAGCCACTCGAAACTGCATTCGAAACATGTAATCATTTGCAAGGATGTGTGCATTAAACATCATATAAATGAGATCCAGCACAGAAGTAAAAGAGGAGAAATAAATGTGGCGACAACAAGACTCTTTCTGACCTATGAAATCTTTCCTCCCTGCCCATGGGTCATGTGTTTTTGAAGGCAAACACAACCTGTAATTTCGTTAGAAAGAAAATTCGACCTGTAATGAAAGCAACTGCATGTGAAGTGCAGAAACGGCATTCCATAGGGTGATGGTTGCATTGTAAAAAGAGTATTTTTGTGCCAAGCGTGATGTTTTTCGAATCCTAACCAAATAACCAACGTGAGGTGGTTGTTGTGTTATTGACTGAAAGTAACTCAGTAGTGAATAAAACAGGTGTTATATGTTGGGCTGGAGTTTGTGTCACACAAGGATGCATGGTTTAAAGTAAACCATTGCACATGGTAACACCATCGATCCATCAATTTATCCATCCAACATTCCCCACGTCTATCCTTTCTCTTTATAAGGGCCTTTTGCTTCCGATATGAAATACTTGATAGTGTTGTCTGCTCTAAAGTGGAAACATTCATATGGGTTCTATTTCCCCTCTGCTGCTTTTAGGAGTGGACGTTTATAGGAACTTGTTATGAGTTGTTTTCAAGGGTAAAAACAGATTATGAATATGACTGTACTGCTGGATTAGACTTGAAAACAGACACGGATGGATGGAGGTCATGTCTGGATGATTTTTATCATGAAAACTTGACATTTTCTTATTTCATATCACAGCTTTTTCACTTAACAATCCAAATCCACAGATAAAAATGTCCTTTGTTGCTCATCGAAACATACAAGGTATAGAAGATTAGGATCAGATTGTCAGTCATCCATTCATAGAGTTACCAAGTGTCTGTATCTTCAAAAAGACAGATTGAAGTACCTGTGCTTCTTTATAACAATGTGGGAGTGGTTTGTGCACTCAAAGACTTTCTGGTCTCTGCAGGTCTTATCAGACCTGCTTATGTCAAAGCAGACTCCATCACACAGACATTAGAGCCTTTGCCTGATTAGTCTTTACAGCAACCTGCTTGTGAGCTATTCAGACACATGAAATATTGAAAGCCTGGAGTTTCCGTTTCACCAAAGTGAGGGAGGGAAGATAGCAGAGAGGCAGGCAGACGGGCAAGAAGAAGAGAAGAAAAAGTCAAACAACGGTGGGATTAAGAGAAAATAACACATCAGGCACCCTGGGAGGGAGACATATGAGCCGGGATGGAGGGAGAGAGCACAGAAAGGTAAGGCAAGGATTGAATGATTGTTTACGACCAACCAGGTGCTCACCTTGAGCGTAACAGTAGAAGCTGAACTGGTACAAGGAGCTGATGATTGATTGGCTGATAACCCTGTAGTCAGGCAGTGAGGAGGGCATGTTTTTTAATTTAGATGCTTCCTGTCTGAAACCTCAGTGGGATGACTTCTATTCAGGCTGAAACACTGACTCAGAACTGCAGTGAGGAGGGCACCGAGTTCCAATACCTGCAGGAAGCAGGGGAAGGCAACAAGGCTGACAGTGGAGCCTGTGTTGGAGAGGTACAACTCTGTACAAACAAAAGGCAAAAGAAGCACTGCTGATACTTTATGGAATATACATTCATAAGATTAAATGCCTTTGCTAATGGTGGTGTTTCTTGGTTGGTGTGGTCGAAGATAATGAAGGTTGGAGAGGATCTATGTATCAGTGGTGCAGAGACGTTGCCACAGGAGACTGTGACAGCCACAAGCTCAGAGGGTGAAGATGACTTTGTCCCATTGTCCCCCCTGCTAACAGAGGAAGAGATGAGACCCCCTTCAGTGTCATCTCATCCTTCCAACACACAAAGTAAGACTCAAACACACACTCACTGACTCATGTATGGGACCTTTGTATCCATGTTTGGTTATTTAACTCATTCTTAATGCTGCTATGGTGCACTTTACAGCGTGTGTCTTTACAGATCGCTCATCTGAACTCTGCTGGTATTGCTTGAGGTCTCTCGAGTATCGTCCTGAAGCTACTAAACAGGTTACAACATTTCTGTCTGGACACAATATTTCAATTAATCTGTGCTGATCTATCAAACCGTGATGTCAAGTCAAAGACAAATTATTTGGTAAACCTTCAACTTTTCATTAAGCTCACCAAGTCACCGAATACAAATAAGAAAAATTAGATTTATCTGTATGGGAGAGTAACTATCAACACCCTGAGATTGATTACTCAGCTCAACTCAACTTTATCCTTTTCAAACACAAGTGCAATCCAAAGTGATTTACGGAACAGGGGGTGTCTGAAAGCTAAAAGCTGGACTGCTTTCTGAGTGTGAACTACTCAAGTGGGTTGACAGGGAATAAGGAGGCCTTTCAGATAAGATGGGTCTTTTTCAGGGAGCCAGTATACAGAGGCAGCAAGAGAAGAAATGTTATCCTTCTAGGTGGTAGCAGTCAGTACAGTGGCTGCAGCATTTTTTATTTGGAGAGTGATTTTCTGAGGTTTTTAGGGCCAAAAATAATTACCTGAGTTTTGCCCCAAAGAGGTAGAAAATGTCTTTTCATACAGGCCTTTTTGTCTCCAAGACAAGGCTGTAACTTCAGTAACTTATTGGTTTCACCAGCGTTCATAGATAAACTAAGCTGGGTTTTATCAGCATTGTAATAGAAATGTACGTGATGTTGCCCAAAGGAAGCATGTGAAGAGAGCATGGAACTGACAGGAGTTAGACTCTGGTATGTACTGAAGACACACCATTTACATCCAACTTAAATCTATCAGATAAATTTGGCTTAAACCAGTCCAAAGCAGTCCCTTTGATCTTTGGCTTAAGATGTTGTGGTCAGTGATTTCAAACAATGACACTTACATTTAACAGGTCCAGAACAGACACAAAATCACCATAATACTCTCTAGCTTTAACTAATGAAGTTTCAGAACCATGGTTTACTTCAAATCCAGACTGAAACTTTTCATACAAACTAATATTCTGCAAAGGTGCAATCAGCTGATTTAGCACAACCTTTTCAAGGATTTCGGAGAAGAAAGGACAGTTAAATACATTTGTGTTATTGGCTAAAACAATGGGCTCAAGAGTGTGAGAGTGCTTTTCAAGCAATAGTTTACTTAAATGCTAGTGGTACGTAGCCACTTAACAGACATGTTGCTGATTTGGCAGCTCTGACACTTGATATTAGCTATATATGGTCAAGGGGAGAGAAACAGTAATGAGTTTGGGATTCACAACAATTTTCTTGATGCAGTCTGATTCTTATTTTCAAGTGAAACATTCTGTTGTGATGTTGTTGTGATGTTGTCCTGTTCGTCATCACAGGAGTGGCTCCTGGATTTGTCACCACTGTGATCAGTCTGCTTCCTGTTGCTAACAACTCGCTTGACAAAATTAAGTAGGAAAAATGTTTGCTGCAACCCTGTTTTGATGCGTAAAAAAAACCCCTCAACTCTCTGCTGTCACTGTGTGTTAGGAAGACACAGATCCTGCCTCAACACTGCCCTCTAGTGAACAGAAAGTGAGCTACCAGACAGACCCACGACCTCACTTTGGTGTGGCTTGCTCCTCCCGCTCCACATGTCGCCCCCTCTGGGGCCGTGAGGGGCCCTGCTCTGGACAGAGGAACCAGGCGCTGCCTGAACAGACAGACACCTGTCCTCACTGCCATCTGGACTTGCCCCTTGACACACTGCGCTGGCATGAGGTTGGCACAGATTCTCGTTGACACACACAGACATAAATATAGACTCACTAAACACATGCCTCTGTGTTTATTAGAAAACCTCTGACTGTTTTCTTTCTCTCCTCACAGGCAAAGTGCATGCTGTTTGATGGGCTAAGGAGCTTGAAGAAATGAAATTATTCCTTAGTATTGTTCTGTGTATATTGTTTTGAAACAAATATCTTCTGTCTTTGTTAGGAAATTCTCAGGAACTTCTCTGCACCTTAAAACTTTGTGCAAAATATGCTTATAGTAGTGAAAAACTATAAAGCTTAGTTATGCTCATTCCTTATTTAATGTTGATTTAATTTGTATGAACAATTACTGATGAAGGGAAATGCATGATCTGATTATGTGTAACACAATAAACATTTCAATATACCAGGGTTTAGCTGCCTCTGCACAGTCTCAGTTCTGTTCATTCACATTTAATCCAATTCTATGAAATACTTCAATTTGATTAATTTTTGTTTTAATTGATTATAGGGCCTACTGATTTGGCAAATATTTGCTCTTTGGCCCCCCTACAGTTGTGGAATGTAACACCACTATCATAAAAAGAAAGTGTGTCAGTGTGATCCCTGGACATGTACAGCCATACACATTAATTTTTTGTGGTGGTATTGAAGAAGTCACAAAGATGCCATCAGAAGCCCATAAAAGTGTTAAGTGATCATAAAGCATACAGCAGGTTTGCCCCCAGGTGCTTCAGTTCAAGGTAAACACAAGAAACTTGTGCTGAAGAAAAAATGGACCAGACTCAGTGAATAATTTCCTATAATCCCTATATAGATCAGTTAGCAGTGCTGACCAACATATTATTGGGGTCATCGGCGGGGGGACCTCCTTTCATCAATGTTTCGTCTAGTTGGGCCCACGACACATCCGGGAGGCTAGACAGTGATCACTGGCACAGAGTCACTCCCCTAATGCCACCCATCACTGCTCCTCACAACACAACAACCATCTTTTTTTCACAACCACAAACTATCCCAGCCTCTCACCAACTGCACACCAGTCATAGTGGGGCGGGGATACAAACCCTGGTTCGGGTAGGGGGTAATGAAAGTATAGAGGGTGCCAGAGGTGGAGGCATGACAAGACACACTAGAAGATTCTGCAGACAAACTCACCTAAACAGTCCAACAATCACTAAAAATGCCAGCAAAAACAAGGCCATTCAGGCCAACTCACCTAAAATGGCCGCCTGGTTTCAAAAGGCTCACATGGGCCACACCCTCCACTTAAATACATCCTGGATTTCTTCATTGCCTCTTCCAAGAGTCTGTTTACCCTAAGTGCTCCCCCTGCTGGGCTCCCAGCTACTATTGCTTCTTCTTATCCAAATCCACTGACTGGACTTTACTGCCTCATCTGACACTTCCTTCACTATTTTCCTCACACTCTGTCCACTTACACCCAGCTGCTATTAATTCCTCCCAAGGAACAGTCATTCTTCTCCTAGACCACAAGACTATATCAGGCCTTAAATATTAATAAATAAATCTGCCTGCATCTCCCAATCACAAGCATCCTTTAAGCTGCCTTGCCTCCTTATTGTCTTATTAACTTTCTCCCCCTCTTGAACAAACTGAATTGCCACTCTCTTCACCTTAGACCCTCATAAATTTACTTGCCTTTGTTTTTCTTCAATACCTGCAGCTAAGCTTCTTAATACTTGGTCATGTCGCCACGTATACCGGCCTTGTGACAGACCAACCTTACAACCTGACAAAATATGCCTTAGAGTTGCTGTAAATGAACATAACGAACATAACGGGTCTCCATTTACCCAGAGTTTTAGGTTCTGGGGAGTTGGCAATACATCATATGTTGCCCCCATCAAAAATCTAATACTCCTTTCCTTCATACTCCACAGCTCTTTCCAAATAAGCTTTTTCTTCTCTACACCTTCCCAATTCAACCACTGTCCCTGCTCAGCCTGAGCCACTGCCTTTGTGCCCCTCACCATTTCCTCCTGTATAGGAACCTGTTCTACAACTAGCTTTCTCTTCTCATTGGGACCTGCTCTACTCCACACCGGCTTGCCTGGGCCAAGCTCCAAGCCTCCCCGGCCTATTTGAACATTACCCACAATCTCTGTATGTCTAAGAGTTCTTCTGCCTCCTGAGCTGTCATTCTTGGATTCCATTTCCTCCCCTTGGTTGGGTTTGGAACTAACTTACTAACTACCACATCTTTACTCCCAGATTACAGGAGCTCTGTCCTAACTTTGGTACATTTAAACTCCTCTACTAGACTAGATACTGGGAGCTGGAGTATGCCCTTCCCATACAGTGCCACAGTACTTAAGCATCTAGGAACACCTAGCCACTTCCTAATATAAAAACTAACTAATCTTTCCATTTTCTCTACAACAGATATTGGAATCTCATATACAGACAGTGGCCACATCAACCTAGGAAACAATCCAAACTGCAGACACCAGAGCTTCAACTTTCCTGGAAGCCCTGATTTCTTTCCAAAACTGCACTACCTGCTCTCCATCATTCATATCTGCCTAGTACCACCTGCCTAAACTCTTTACCGCCTTATCCCTAATTATTGGAATTTTTTTCTTCATCTATTACAAGTTTTCTATCACTTAATTTCCCTCTACTTATTGAGATACTTCTAGACTTAGTAGGTTTGATTTTCATACCAGCCCACTTTAGATTTTTATTAAGTCTCTCAGGTATTCTCTTCATTCATGGCACTGTTGTAGTCACCAACGTCATATCATCCATGTATGCCCTAATTGGTGTAAGGCGCATGCCATCCTTACGTCTCTCTCCACCTACAACCCACTTGGAAGCTCTAATAATTATCTCCATCGCCATTGTAAATGCTAATGGAGAAATCGTACACCCTGTCATAATGCCTAATGCCTGCCTATTTCTAGCCTCTGCCAACCTGTTGTGAAACCTGCTGTACTTAAGTACAGTCTAATATCCTGAAAATATGCTCTAAGTTAACAACTACTACGGGCACTCTAAAATACTCAAACGCTTTCCAAATAAGGCTATGTGGCACTGAACCAAATGCATCTGCTGGATCCAGAAATATAACATGCAAGTCTTTTTTCTCAAACTTGGCTGTCTGAATCTGATGCCAAATCAAGCTAGTGTGCTCTAAACACCCTGCGGAACCTGGTATTCCTGCCTTCTGCACAGTAGTATCTATTAAGCTATTCTTTTCTAAATAACTAGCTAATCTCTGTGCAACTAAACTAAAGAAAATCTTCCCCTCTACATTTAGGAGAGAGATCATCCGGAACTGACTCAGGTCCGAGTACTCTTTCTCCTTTGGAATAAGAAAGCCTCCTGCCCTACGCCATGCTCTAGGAATAACCTGTTTCTCCCAAACTATTCTTAATTGCCTCCACAAAAACTTTAGGATATCAGGTGCACTTTTATAAACCCGGTAGGGGACTCCATTTGGCCCTGGGGCCGATGAAGCCTTTGCACGCCTGACTACCTCCTCAACCTCCTTCCACCTAGGTGGTCTAACATCCATCTTATGAGCCATCTCTCCTAATGGTGGCATGTCAGGTGGAACGCCTACTACTCTACGCTGCTCAAGATCTGAATATGTATTTCTTAGATACTCTTCCACCTCTGACTTTGTTGCCTTAAGCTGCCCTCCCTTTTCCTGGTTAAACAACCCTTTAACAAACTTGAACGGGTCCCTGTAAAACGCAGTCCTTACATAATCTTTCTTCTTTTTCCTAAGATATTCAACCCTTCTGAGTATTGCTAGCCTGTTTTTCAATTCTTCCTATAAAATATTAGTTCCCTCCTTCTCTTCTTCTGTAGCTCTTTTCCACTGCTTTCTTAAATTTTTTCTTTCCTTAACCAATTTCTCCTTCTCTTTTTGCCGTCGAGACTTAACTAAATGCACTCTTTTAACCCTCTTTCTATCTTGCACCCCGAATCTCTCTTCACCATAGGAGTAAATTATATCTCCCATCTTCTCTAGCCTATTGCTTGGATTTCCTCCTAACCTATCTGATATTATTGACAAATCTTTATTGACCTCCCATTCTTTTTTGCCATTTACCCTATGCCACTTAACTCCAGCTTTGTGCTCCATATTTCTCTCTCTAAAGCCTCGTTTCCACTATGCAGTCCGGTACGGGTTAGTTCAGAACGGTTTGCTTATTTCAGTGTTCCCACTACCACGAAAGCGTACCGGTCCCATGGTACCCATTACCATTTTTGTAACCCTTCTGCTTGGGGTACCTAGGACACAGGACCGGTTCCCTTGGGGAGGAGCCTGGAGTGCTGAGGAGGTGCAGGCTCTGCTCTCCGTTGTTGATGAGGAGGCTGTGTAGCGGGAGCTCGATGGCGCTGTGCGAAACGAAATGTTTTCCAGCTGATTGCCGCAAAAATGGCAGAGAGTGGTTTCAACCGGACCGCGAGCCAGTGTCGCACTAAGCTGAAGAAGCTTCGGAGCGATCGATGTAGTGACGCTTCGGCACGCACTCCACCCACCCCTGAGGGTCCCCTTTGTACAGTGGGAAAGCAAGTGGGACCCGACCCGTACCGTACCGATACGAAGTGACCCGAACCGTACTGACAGTGGAAACGAGGCTTAACTGGCCTATTCATCTCAGTATCAGCTGCATCCCTTCTTAGAACCTCCTCCTCCACCTCCGTAGCTGTGTTATTGATATCCTTCGGACTGTGGTTTTCTACCTGCCGCTGGACTTTCTTCCCAGATGCGTTTCTAATGTTAACATAGGTTTTAAACACCTTGCATGTGACATAAATAGAGACCAGAAAGCTGCAAGCAGCTGTATGCGGGACCGAGATGTGCGCATTTTGGGGCATGCGCTGGACGTCGTAGCTCTGCGTACGTACGAGCACATAATAACCCCAATGCGGAGGGGTTTTTGAAAATTTCTAGGGGGCGCCACTGAGCCATTTTGCTCCACCCACACACGATACCCTTTACATACGTACGAGGTCGTCAGGGTGGACGTGTGTGCCAAGTTTCATGACCTTGCGTCTTTCTTCCCAGATGCATTTTGAGCCATCTAACTTCAGAGTAGATTCATGCCTGTGAGTGTGCATAACAAAAGTCATTATCCATGGTTTTAAACATCTCTAATGTTAACATAGGTTTTAAACACCTTGCATGTGACATAAATAGAGAAATAATCACAATGACTATGATAAACTAAGAATTCTACATTGACAAATCTTGGTATAATTGATCATTTCCTGAAATTCTAAAAATCAGTCAAATGATGAAGCTTCATAACAACTGAAAGCCATACTCTGTTCATGCTGTTTACTTATTTTCAGTCACATTTTTCATTTTGAGATCGTTTGTCATATTTCTAATGATATAAAAGGCTATAATCTGTTGTTAATATCTTTATCATTGTATGGTTAATATTTCTAGTACTGCTACATAAACTTTTTCTAACCAAACCACACCTTTGTAATCTATTCTTTATTTAAAGCCAAAAGAATAACATATGTAATATTTCTTAATTTTCATTCCTCAAGACTTTCCCTTCGAACCTTACTAAATTCATTACATTTGTACTCAAACAAATTGATTAATTATAGGCATTGAAAGCAACATTTTCTCTCAGTAGTGTCTTTGTTTAGCTTGGAGATGATGCCATTTGCTTGCCTTTGTTATGCTTTTGAGAAATTAGTATTAATAATGGGTTTTATGTGTTTTGGAGGCACTCCTTAAGGGACAAATGAGGTATTTTCTGTTGATCTGAATGTGGAACTGAACAGAGAATTCAGTTCTTATGATGTCACAATAGAACGCTGAAGTTCTGTTGAAGGTTCTTCACTGTTCCATTCTCTATTAGACTGCTGTCGTCTTCAGATAACACTTGTTTCACATTCTCACATTTTTTGAGATTGTTCTGATTTTTCTAACATTTTCTCTTAATCAACAGGGCTTTGCCATTGACCCAAAAATCTGAATTTACTGCCAGCCACTGTGACAATACAAACAGGAAAGCATGCAAAACCGAGAGGAGTGCAATTGTGAGGATGATGCTTTCACAAATGAGGACAGTGAGGAAGAGGCCTTCAGTGACGAAAGCTCAATCTCTGACACTGAGAGTGTCTGGGAGTTACTGCCTGATGTGTGCTTGCGGCACGTGTTCAGGTTTCTTCCTGACGGTGCTCGCAGCAAGGCGTCTCTGGTTTGCCATCAATGGCACGATGTCATGCGCTCACCCTGTCTCTGGCGCACCCGTTTCTTCCACTTCAGTGGTCGGCTTTCCAAATATAAGCCATCTGACTACTGCTCAGCTGTAGGTTATGTCAGCAGTCTGGGAGTCTACCTGGAAAAGCTGGAGGTCTGTGTGTGTCCTCCACGAACAAGCGCGACAGCCCTGCGACTGAAGGAAGCCATCTGTGGTCTGTTAAATGAGCTTGTCAGGTATGACACGGTCTCTCTAATGCCTGTTAAAAAAATGTTCCATAGGGGCCCCATTTTAGAGTGTTTCAGGGAACCCACTTAGTAAACTGAACATAATTTTGTCTCCACAGAGTAAAGGCCCCATTGCAGTCCTTCTCCCTTTTTAAGCTGGAGATGGACCGCTCCTCCTGGGCTTCAGTGCACAGAAACTCTGTGGTGGACAGCCTGGTTTATTTGCTTGAGAGTGGAGCTACAAAGCTCACCACTGTTTGTCTGAATGGGTTGAAAAATGACCTGCAACAGGTGAAAACATTAATCCAAAGATTTCCCTGGTGGGGGTTTGATTAGCAGATTAAGAATTAAACCTCCTCTTGGTGTTGCTTTATGCTTTCCATAATTCTTGTAATAAATGTAAAAGTTTCTATTTGGTAATCCTTTTTGTATCTTAATGCGATAAACATAATTCTTATTCATTCACCCCCCCCCATTCCCCCAACTTGTGTTCAATTGTAACTATGTTAATTCAAGTTAAAAAAACAAACAAAAAAATGTTTGTTTTTTTTTGTAACATCCAGGGTTTGAAGTTACTTTCTGCGCTGTTACAATATCAGAAGAACCTCTCTCTGCACTGCTACATTTTGTCTTTGGACTTGAGGGGATTCTTTTCTGCTACTGCGCCTGTGCACCTCAACCCCAATATGCCCCAAATCCTGGAGCAGCTGCAAGGCCTCACATACCTGGGCCTGAGTTACTCGTGTCTGTCAGATGAGCTGCTGATTGCTCTCCAGCAAAGAAAGGGAGGAGGGAGATGGAACTCTGGCAGAGATGGAAGCATCCTGCAAACATTTTCACTGCACTGCCGTCGGAATGAGCTACACCAGCAGGTAGGAAGGAATAGTTGAGATGCGTTGGGAACTGTGTTGGAGTCTGGTGTGGTAGCCTACGCTGAGACAACCAAAAACGATTTTTAGAGAAATCAAATCAAATAAAAGTGGGTAAATGTTGCTGCTTCATTTTCTTCTCTGTCAAGCTGGTGCACGGCAGCTCATGGGCAAGTTTAGCATCGAGATGCCCGGAGCTGAATGTCAAACTCACAGTTGAGCAAGTCATTAACACAGAATGGCTTAGAAGGATACTGCTGCCTGGGATTCCGCTGAGAGAGTACAACATGACAGCCTTCTACTCCCCAGATGATAACTGCAGCGCCAAGCCTCTCCTCTGTGACCTGCTTCCTCTTTACAGACACAGCCTGCAGGTCAGTGTGCTGAGCAGGCAGAGACTTTGTGGTGTTGAGCTGAAACACAGTATATGGATCATACCAGTTTGGGGCACTTACGTGTGATCGGCAGAGGGCTAGAGATAGGGAGTCTGTCAACGTGAGCGTGTTTGTCTGATGATTTTAGCATTTAGCTAAAAGGAAATGGCCTCAAAGAGCTGCTCGCTCAACTATTAGTCTTACTGTATAAAGTAACTGTTTGGTTACGCTAACTTGATGCCATTGAGTCCGGGAATGTTTCTCTTCATAACTTTTTCCCCAAATGAAATATATATATATATATATATATATGTATGTATATATATATATATATATACACACACAATGACTGATCAATGACTTATCTGTAGACAGCCATCAGAGCACTTTCAGTTTGGAGAAGTAGAGAAAGAATGCTGACGAGGAGCTAAGCTAACAGCTACTCAGAAAATGAACATCATAAGACCACATTTCTTTCACCATTTATAAAAAGTCAAGGTTAAAAAGATTTGTTAGCGATTTGAGTAAACTCTGTACTATAGATTCATTATAGATTTTTTTAGATGTACTATAGAGGTACATTCATTTGAACCCAAGGAATTTTTTAAGATTTGCTTTGTTTAAGATGGTGAAAAAAATTGCTTTTCTAGTGTCCTTGTTCTAATTAGCTGAGCTTAGTTTCCCCTCAGAATTCTTCCCGGCCTCTCCAAACTGAGAGCTCTCTGACTGCTGTCCACTAAACCTCAGTTAAATAAAACTGACGAACCCTTAAAAGGGTTTCTCAAAAGCAACGACACATTTCTTTAAATTTTGCCTCCATTTTTCAAAACTCTACAAATCTATAACTGCACACTCAACTCCAAATCTTCAAAAATTGCATGTCAAAACCACGCTCTTACTAAATCAACCAAAGTTTCACTTAAGACACAACAACAAAGTGCTGCACTGAAGAACAACAGAGGTCAAGAACCAGTTTAATTTGAATCCACTTACTGCATCAACACAATGCAGACAGTCATTTCCTTGTCTGTGCACAGTATCTGACCCTGGACCTGAGCAACTGCAGAGAATCACTGGATGATGAGCTGCTGGACCTGGTACAAGTGTGTGAGCGCCTGGTGGATCTGAGAATATGGGCTTTCTTGGAAATATTCACAGTGGGGAGGCTGCTGCACTTCAGGATGACTAAAACGATGCAACTCAACAAAATCAAGGTAAGAAAAAAGAGCAATAATACTTCCAAGTGTTCCCATGCTGGGGTACGGCATACATACGTGATAATGCTCTTGGTTGATTTGCATTGCAGTTGAGAATCTACTCGATCAATGACAACCTAGAAGAGCAGGAAGACCAGCTGGAGGAAGTACTGTCTCCCTATCTGGAGCTTTTCCCTCCTGAACTGGAATTTTTCGCAAAAGTCTGCCCCTATATATGAAAAATGCCAAGATGCTCGTGGTGTAGCTGAGAAACGCACGCCCCTCAAGAAAAAAAAAAAAAAAGACCTAATAAAAATTATTAAGCATGGAAATGATTTGTTATCAATCTGTAAACTAGCTGAGTAATTATTGGGCCTGTTGGTATGTCTAGCGCTATGTTGCTGTCTCCTGTCTATGTTTTACTTCAGGGGAATAGGATGGGTTGTGGGTGTGGAAGTTAAACACTGACCTAGTTTCATTGTAAAGTATGATCAAGGGAGACAATGTCTGTATGAGTCAATGCACGCTCTGGCAAAGTGAGAGCACTATTTTAAGGAACAGAGATAAAGAGCCAAAAGCAAAATACCAAACTCTAGTTTGCACAGTTCATGACACATTACAAAGTGTGGGAAGCTAATCCTGATGTTTTAGTCTCATTAATTAGATTGCAATTGCAAATACAATATTTTTTGACTATGACAATTTGCATGAGTGCAAATCACCAAATTCTGACACCCATAATCCCCATTGTATCTAAACAAATGGCATATCTCTGCATACTGGTATGTGTCCAAATAATTTCACATAATCTATTCATATCTAACGCAGCCCACTGCCCAACCAGTCTCTAAACCTCCTGTTGTGATAGGCACTGTTAATGATAATTGCTAAGCACTACTTTAAGACTCTGGGGGCAAACATCAAACAACCAACGGAAAAACATGGATTTGGGCATGACTGGAAATCCAAAAAAGACAACGATCATCGAATCAAGTCAAGAAGTAGTTCATAGAAGACAATATATGAACCCAGTCAGACCTCAGATCAGAAAACCCATCCAGAACATGGGAACAAACAACTGGAGATCACAGCAAAGGCGTGGCCAAAAATCCTAGTGGAGACATTCAAAAAGATTGTTAGCAATCATAAATAACATATACAGTGATGGAAGTAGTATTTGGTTAAGACTTTAACCAGCAGGAAAAATACAGACATGGCAGTGCAAAGCTTCTCCATTGCATGTAAAAGTTCTGAATAGTTATTTAGCAGTAATTATGTCGTTAAACCATTAAAGACTCAATGCAAGTTCAGTCTTTCAACACGTTGTAGCTGCTGTCGGTGGAGCCCAGTTTTACTTACAGGCACACACAGGATTGATTTTTAGGGAGGTCCCATTATTTGAACATTTGTCTGAATCAAATCATGTTAGAGGTTTTACAGTTTAAAGGAAGTCTGAGTTGTTAACCACCCACAGATGTGACCAATTACTCAGTGTTTTTTGCAAGACAGAAGCTTTGTGTCTTAGGGCTGGACAACGATTAATTTTAAATCACATGATTTCCCTGATCACATTTGTACGCAAAAGCCCAAAATTTAGTCAAATGTAGTGTATAGCTTTTAGTTTAATTTTAAATGTACTGCCATAACATTTGTGCAAAACACTTTTCTGCATTTTATGTAGAAGCCTTGCTCCAATGGCCGTTTGTTGAATGACTTTCTGGTATTAATTGTGCGTTTTGCCTTTGAGTGACATGTTAGACTGTACCTTACCTGCATCAGGCCACTCAACTGGTCTTCTCACCAATTAGGGCTGGTCAACGATTAATTTTATTAATTAGTCACATGATTTCCCTGATCACGATTAATTGCATTAACAAATCCAAAAGTATAATGTATACCCCCAGTATGCTGGACAAAGGACTGGTACAGTCCCATACTTCTTTAATGTAATTCAAGTACAATGAATAAAGCAGGCAGAGAATGTGTGGTTAGGTCCAGCAAATGTAGGTTTTGGTTGATCAGTTACCTTTGAATACAGGTTTGTTTCCAGATAGGAAACAGAGTTCAGAAAGCAACACTGCTAAGGTGGCTGGAAAAAGATTTTAGGAAGTCCTATATTTAGATGCAACAGCATCTCAGCTGTCCACCACTGGAAATGTCAGTAGTATTACCTACGCTTTCGTTTGAGAAATGGTAGTCAAATCCACAAGATGATCTGCAGGGCTGAGTTAGTTGGAAACATGCTTGAAGAAAAGCCAGATGCCAAGAGATTACGTAAAGTCATTTTAATTTGACAAACCAATACATTAGTCATTGTTCCAAATGGCCCCTGATGACGTTCCTGTGAACAGAAGGATTGGAAAGCAGAGTTTCAGTGAAAACTGGGACAAGCACTGAATAACTGCGGTGTTTGTGACCAACCTGCTGAGCTTAGCTGGATCAATGGCGTCGCTTTAAAGGCAGACGGGGTCTATGGGGCACCTTGAACTGGTCACCTGGCCGCTTGGCAGCGTAGCGCGATTGTGGGCGGGTCATTGATGCATAGCCATGCTGCTGCTGGGGCACCTTGGGACGGTAGACCTGCTGCTGCTGGGGCACCTTGGGCTCCTGGGGATGGTATAGATGCTGGGGCACCTGCTGCTGGGGCACCTTGGGCTCCTGGGGATGGTATAGATGCTGGGGCACCTGCTGCTGGGGCACCTTGGGCTCCTGGGGATGGTATAGATGCTGGGGCACCTGCTGCTGGGGCACCTTGGGCTCCTGGGGATGGTATAGATGCTGGGGCACCTGCTGCTGGGGCACCTTGGGCTCCTGGGGATGGTATAGATGCTGGGGCACCTGCTGCTGGGGCACCTTGGGCTCCTGGGGATGGTAGACCTGCTGCTGCTGGGGCACCTTGGGCTCCTGGGGACGGTAGACCTGCTGCTGCTGGGGCACCTTGGGCTCCTGGGGACGGTAGACCTGCTGCTGCTGGGGCACCTTGGGCTCCTGGGGACGGTAGACCTGCTGCTGCTGGGGCACCTTGGGCTCCTGGGGACGGTAGACCTGCTGCTGCTGGGGCACCTTGGGCTCCTGGGGACGGTAGACCTGCTGCTGCTGGGGCACCTTGGGCTCCTGGGGACGGTAGACCTGCTGCTGCTGGGGCACCTTGGGCTCCTGGGGACGGTAGACCTGCTGCTGCTGGGGCACCTTGGGCTCCTGGGGACGGTAGACCTGCTGCTGCTGGGGCACCTTGGGCTCCTGGGGACGGTAGACCTGCTGCTGCTGGGGCACCTTGGGCTCCTGGGGACGGTAGACCTGCTGCTGCTGGGGCACCTTGGGCTCCTGGGGACGGTAGACCTGCTGCTGCTGGGGCACCTTGGGCTCCTGGGGACGGTAGACCTGCTGCTGCTGGGGCACCTTGGGCTCCTGGGGACGGTAGACCTGCTGCTGCTGCTGGGGCACCTTGGGCTCCTGGGGACGGTAGACCTGCTGCTGCTGGGGCACCTTGGGCTCCTGGGGACGGTAGACCTGCTGCTGCTGGGGCACCTTGGGCTCCTGGGGACGGTAGACCTGCTGCTGCTGGGGCACCTTGGGCTCCTGGGGACGGTAGACCTGCTGCTGCTGGGGCACCTTGGGCTCCTGGGGACGGTAGACCTGCTGCTGCTGGGGCACCTTGGGCTCCTGGGGACGGTAGACCTGCTGCTGCTGGGGCACCTTGGGATGGTATAGATGCTGGGGCACCTGCTGCTGGGACATCTTGGGCTCCTTGGGAAGGTAGACGTGCTGGTCATGGGGCACTGGACCCCCTATTGGGTAGACAGGCTCAACAGGAAACACGGGCTCATAGCGGACAAGTGACACTTCCTTTCCATGTTTCTTTGCAGTTCCAGTCGTGTAGGCTGTTGGGGAAATATTTTAGTCCATGTATATAAAAGTCAGCAAAGTCATTATTTTCCATCAAGCTTACCATTTACTTCATGTCTTTCAAAAGGTATCAGGGACAACAGCAACAACCTAGAAAAGAAAATACATATTCTAATAATACTAATCAAAATTGATCAATTTAAAAAAAAAAAAAAAAAAAAAAAAAAAAGTTGAAACTTAACTTACCTGAAAAGGAGCTTCATCAAATCGGTCATGGTTGGCATCAAACTCAGCCACGTCTGACAACTGCTGCCTGGACACAAAATTTGACTACTGACAAAACAGTAAGTCACTGCAGTCTGTCTGAAACATTTTATACTTCCGTTTGTATCATTACTAAGTGGACACAGGTGATAGTCGTTTGAGGTCGGCGAGGCTCGTCATACTGCAGGAGAACTTTACTGCATGTCAAACTAAGACAGGACATTGAACAGTTTACTTTTGCACGTGCAACACTCTGCTTTATATGTTTGGTTTGAGTTTCTTTCATAATTTCATATATATTTGGACGATAATTTGATCAGAATGATGAGGCTGTAATCTTTGGAGCCACTTACCAAACTGAAAGCCGATTGGTTTAGATGTTTGCTCATCAATATAAAATTCTTAATGCGTGTCAGAGCTGGTGGTATTGTCTTGCATTCCTTTTGTTTGCTTTTAAATCAGCTATATAGTCTGATGTGGACAGGCCAATTGGTCTTATGAGCTGATTTGTACACAGCAATTCTCTTGCACTGTGTCTTTTTTCTTTACATTCTTTATGGAAGAGTATATGAAACAAAGTTTAATCATAAACAGAATATATATTAATGTCTTATACTAATGTATACTTATACTATACATTATATTAGTATTAGTAGTGTCGTTCCCCCTCTCTCTGCCCCCTTGCCCCCTTCTCTCTGAACGTTCCTATCCATTAAAGGCACAAAAGCCCCACCAATTTTTTTTTATTTTTTATTTTATTTTAAATTTAAAAAATATAAATTAAAAAACAAATAAAACCTGCGTTATTGCGCGATAAAATATTTATCGGCGTTAAATAATTAACGAGTTAACGCGATAATAACAGTAACTGGCCCAGCCCTAACATTGTTCAACATCATGCTGTCTGTTGTGTTAGCTCTTCTTCTAAGTAACTATTTGCTTTAGCTGTTGAACTAATGACGTGACCTGTACTTGAACTATGATTCAAATACACATAGTCAAAGTATTTAATTAATTTAGCAGTTACTTTTGATCCAGTGTTGATAACAAGTTAGGAACACACCGGAGACATATTTAGCTTTTTTGTATCTTCAACAAGCTCGGCATCAAACCAGCAAAATTCTACTTTTCTAAAGACAAACACTCTGCTTCCTGAGGTACATCCATCTTGGAGTACAAAGGTACATAAATAACCTATATTTATACCAACTAAGACAATAAACTGCTTATCTTTAACATATCAAACATTAAATCTTGATAAACCACTTTCATTACAACACGTTTATTTAGTTTTCCGGGTAGAAAAAAATAACATAAACTCTGCGTTTGAACTGTATTCTTATTTGAGTTAACGTGTAATCATTCTGTTTAGACTGTCAGATAAATCTATATAAGATGATGCACATGAAATAAAGAAGTCCTGGGTTTGAACACAGAAGGACATCTATTAAAGAATGGTCCGATTTTTTTAAAATAAGAAATAAAAATCTATGGTCATACGAATAAAACAACAACCATCATGTTATTGGCTGCAAAAGGCATGCACAGTCACGTGACTGAATAATTGTATTTTGCAGCATGGTGAGCCAATGGTCCGCTCCATCACCTGATCGCCATTTGAATACTTTGGCTCCCCCTGGCGCCACATTGGTGCCCCGCCTTCCCGTGTTGTTACCTCACATTGTCTAAGTGGGACCGTCATCACTACGGAGGCTTGTGGAATAAAGATGTCCTCGCTGCTGAAGCCGTTTTCGGTGTGTGAGGGGCCCTGTGAGAGCTGCGCTGCTCGGAGAGGATGCGCGAGCCCGGCTCCCCATCAGCAGCCTCCATCCCAGCGTCTGGCCGCCGCGGGGCTGAGCTCTCTGCCGGCACACCAGAGGACGTACGCTGCGAGGAGGAACCTGGCGGCGGCTGCTGTCGGAGGAAGGAAAATCACTCATCCCGGAAAGGCCATCCTTGCAGGTTGATTCTGTAACGATTACATTCAGTTTGCAGATTTTCGCCCTATTGTCGCTCCTCGCCGGGTGCAGACACGCACAGCCACAGACCAGCCTAATCTCGGTCTGTCGCCCATTAAGGCTATCCACGCAGAACTGGGTCAAAACGCTCTCAGCCAGTAGTGATGCTACAGCCACAGCTCTATGATGTGGCGGCATGTCTGTCTGGGTTGATTTATGATTATATCCACCGTTATATTCCTGTGAAGTAGCCTCAAAGTGAGCCTAAAAGCTTTTTGCTGCATCGCTCTGATCATTAACACTGAAATGTGAATGCTGATGAGTTCCCGCTGGGCGCAGAACATTCAGGAACAATTCTGCACAGTGAGTCAACAGATCCTGACCGCAGTGGTTCTTGCCTCCCCTCTCCCTCAGGTGGCATAGCAGGAGGAATAGAGATCTGCATCACCTTCCCTACAGAGTATGTGAAGACTCAGCTGCAGCTGGATGAGAGGGCCAACCCGCCGCGGTACAGAGGGATCGGTAGGTCATCGGGATGTCAGTCTGTATGACACAGGGGGGACTGATGAGGGGAGCTGTGCAAGTCTTGCATTGGGTAACTCACTCATGCATCCTCTGTGTGTGCAGGTGACTGTGTGAAGCTGACTGTGCAGGATCACGGGCTCAGAGGATTGTATCGAGGTCTCAGCTCCCTGCTCTACGGGTCAATACCAAAGTCTGCTGTCAGGTGAAGGTGCACGCAGTGCGCAGAGAGGCTTTGTCTTTTTATTCTGCCTTTTTTTTTCTTCTTCAGTGGAAAGGCACATTTCATTTTCCGAATTTTGAGCAGCATCTGATGATTCTTTCAGTCCCGTAAACGCAGAACACAAGACGTCGCAGCACAGCCAACTCGGCAACTAAACAGAAAACACCAGCACTCGGCTTTTGGGAAATATCTGTGCGCTTTGTAATGCTTTCTTGTGTTTTCAGACAGATATTTGTCTTTTGGGAGTCATGTTTTCTAAGACCTGCACAGTTGTGAAATGTTGTCAGAAGATTGGAATTAAAAGCAAAGTCGCAGAACCCACGCAAGCATTTGCAAACAGCTTGTTTACTGATCTGAATTGTTTTTAAATTGTTGATTTATTTCTTTTGAAAGGCTGAAATTGTCATACATGTATCAAGAACACACGCATGCATTCTATGAAATACACAGATGTAATGATAGTTAGATCTTAATGAAGGGGCAGTGATAGTTATGCATTCTAATTTCCACACTGGTTTATTTATTTATTGAAGTGATTTATTTCTTTAAATTCTCAGATTTGTTTAGGATTATAGTTTGTTTCTCTCATTAGACAGAATAAGACGTAACAACCAGGCTCGTGACAAGCTTTAGTAATTGTATTGTTGGGGTTTGTTGTGCCTGAAAATACCAAGATTTTTTTGTTTTTGCATTGTTGGTCATGTGCTTTTTCTCACCTTTCAACTTGGAAAGCTGTGAAGTGAAATCAGTAACTTATCAGCTATACCTGACATAGTCGATGTTGTGTGTTAATTTTTTCTCTCTTTGGTACCTTGTATTTATCGATGCTTCCAGGTTTGGCACGTTTGAGATGCTCAGCAATCCGATGCGAGACGCCACAGGTCGCCTCGACAACACGCGGAGCCTCCTGTGTGGTCTCGGCGCGGGGATAGCAGAGGCCATTGTGGTGGTGTGCCCCATGGAGACTTTAAAGGTTGGTGGGAGTGGATTTTGAGACATAGTTCTTCTTCTATTGGAATCTCCTTCCTGACCTGTTGGATAGACACTGATTTCAATATAAGTGCTCTTCTCTTATCTCCAAGGTGAAGCTGATCCACGACCAGTGTTCCCTCCGACCCCGCTACAGAGGTTTCTTTCACGGAGTTAGTGAGATTATCAGAGAACAGGGTAAGATAACGGGAAGGAATGAGCTATGTTACTTATTTCTCTGATCCCTCCCATAATGATGCATAATATTGGCAAAACCAATAAGTATCTGTGTGCAGTATGGAATCATAAGCTCTTTAACTCATACAGGTGTAAGGGGGACGTATCAAGGTCTGACGGCTACCGTGCTAAAACAAGGAACCAATCAGGCCATCCGATTTTATGTGATGAATGCGTTGCGGAACTGGTACAAAGGTAGAAATAATTAGCTATGAAACCAATTCTTACGTCTCAATTCTGTCACTGCGCAGACGATTGATTCTGCGCTTCTTCTTTTGTGCAAACTTTGGCTTCGGCCTCTTAAGGGGACGATCCCAGACGAGAAATGCATCCCATCGTCACGGCGATGTTTGGAGCGACAGCAGGAGCAGCCAGCGTTTTTGGAAACACACCTCTAGACGTAGTCAAGACCAGGATGCAGGTAGGAAACGAGCCACGTGATGATTTCAGTTCTGCGGTCAAGCTTCCCTTTTGTAAAAAAAAAAAAAAAGATTTTTTTTTGTTTTTTGTTTTTTTAAATTGTGCAGGGTTTAGAAGCCCATCGCTACAAAAACACAATGGACTGCGCCTTCCAGATCTTGAAGCATGAAGGACCGCAGGCGTGAGTATCCCACATCCAGCTCGACCTCTGTTTTTTTTCCACCCTTTACCGAACAAGCCACCTAACCTCACCCCGTTCTTCCTGCAGGTTCTACAAAGGCACAGTTCCCCGGCTTGGCCGCGTGTGCCTGGACGTGGCCATCGTCTTCGTCATTTACGAGGAGGTGGTCAAACTACTCAACAATGTGTGGAAGACGCAGTAGAGCGATCCGTACGTCACAGGTCCAGGAGGAAGCACAGACCAGTGCCTCATGCCACACACAACTCAACACCTCTATCCTAGTTCATTCTAGCTGTCTGCGTTGCTCTGAGCAGATGCCATCTTGACCGGTCTCCACACTGTTACATAACTTGTATGTTTTACTCGACTCACTGTAAACACGGAGGCAAAGAAGAAAGCGCGGGTTCAGTGTTGTATTTGTCCTCTTTGACTGTAGAGTTGGGACAAAGAGGAGTTTTTTTTTGTTTTTGTTTTAAAGCACAAGAAGAAGCACGATCGAATGAAGTGATGAAAAGAGGCACCCGGCAGAACTTGTAGGCTCAGTTTCTTGGGTTTCATTATCACGAACATCAGTACATTTAGAGAAGGGGAATAAGGTTCCCGCTTAACAAAAAGCTCAACTCAGAAGAGGGAGACTGCTTTAAAAAAAAAAAAAGGGATACTGCTTGTGATAATGGCTAGCGTTTATCTTGTAGAGCTAACACTTTGTACTAAAACCATAAATGTGTCTTGATTCACTGAGTACTTACTATTCTGAGCAAAGGACAAACAAAAGCACCACAACACATCCGTGCGGTTTCTTCTGCTCGCTGTAATTGCTTACTTGGCTGTGCTTGTGTCGTCGTGACGTCGAACACATTAACTGCATTTCCCTGCTCTGTCCTGGTGACAAACTGTTGATATCATTTATACTGCATTTTATGGCCGCTGCCAACAGCAGTGCATCGCTGCATGAATGTGGATGTGGCATCTGTCTCACAGGCCTGTAGAGGCCACGCAGACCGGTCTGGAGTCCGTAACTCTCCAGCAGAGTGTATCAGAAGGGGGTGACCTGACAGGTGATTAGTGATCATGTGTTAAAGGAAACAGCTTTAACTTACAGTCTTAATGCTTAAATATGGAGGTGTGTGAGCACATGGTTGCCATTCTAGAAGACTGTTACCATGCAAGATACAGAAATGTATTGAGTGGATTGTTGAAATGTGTTAAGAGCTTCCAAGCCATGTCCAAGCAGGCGCTGGGGGTCAGCCAAATTATAGAAAAAAAAGGAGAGAAAAAAAGAAGCAATTTCGATGTAAACAGTCTTTGTAAGCCATATTACGCATGTATTCCTGAGCCTGAGAGTTTTTGGTCATCAAATAGGCTGTCGTCTAATCGGAGATTTTTAATATTCTTTGTTTACATCAGTCTGTGTGTGTACGGCACCCTAGTTTGACGCACAAAAAGTGATGCGAGGATGATTTTTCTAAATGTTGACATTTGTATTCATTGCGTTCATTTATTTATTTATTTTTATTATTTATAGCGTCTCCAGTTCGTAAATGTTAAAATAAATAAAGTGGAGACACTGTATGTCAGAGGATTAACAAGTCGACGAAGGCTTGGCTACGATTGACCTGGTGGCACCACTCGGCCTTGCACAGAAGCCTTTCAGTCCCATTTTGCCAAAAAACCCCTCGAGTCAATTCTCCAATTTGACCCCCCCCCCCCCCCCCCCCCGGACACCAAAAAGTCTTCTCAGCCAAGAGCAAAAAACATTCTTTAATCTCTGACATCTCGTCTTCACTAAATTCAGAATGTTCTTCCAGCAGTCTTGGTCACGCTTCGCTGCTTTTCATGAGCAGGGTAATGCACCGTTGGTCATTTACATTGCAAAAGATTCCTGTTGGGGCAGACTGAGAGTTTCTTTTGTGTAGGAGAAAAAACTAAATAAGTCAATATGACATGACACACATAAAAAAAAACAAAAAAATCAATGTACATGATGGTAATAATAAGCTTGTGATTATTCGACTACATCCATGTGGCTGTGTTAAAGATGTAGATTCTGTGGGGGGATGTACGTGTAAGCTCAGCTTCCCGTGTTGTACTCTACAGGAAATGTAATGAAGCAAAATGTATACTTTCGGATTCTGCTGGTTTTTAATCAATGCGATGATGCATCTGTTTTCTGAGAGTTGTATGTTGAAATCACATTCATTTGAGCGAATTACGGCCCCCAGGAATTGACCAGTAGCATCCACAGGAGTCGAGGGACGCTTTGAACTGCCTATGAAACATGTATGAATGTTGCACCTTTATATCCGTGGCAGATATTTAACAATAAATGAAACACAGCTTAAAAAAAAGCGGAAGTGATTTGTTTTTACAGTTAGCTGTTTTAGAGTAATCTCCGACAGATTATATTAGGACTTGCTTTTAAATTTGAATTTTTACCTGTTGATTTCCACAAAAAACCAGGGAAGGGTGACAAAGGGCAAAAAATAAATTTAAAAAAAGCTAAGTAAGGTGATTGGACACTGCATACCAATACTTAAAACAGATTTATTCATATTTACATACACTTCACTGGGAGAGAGAACCTTGTTTTCCCACGGTGAGATGTCACTATAACAGTTTAGGGCTTCTTGCCTCTGCGGCTTCTACACACAGGTGGAAAAATGCAGAAGGTTGGGGCTTTGCTGACCGCAGGTCAGACGAGATTAAAGACTAAAGGAGTGGAGCGAGCACCGTAGGAATTAACGTTGGAGGAAGGCATTAACGCGCCCACCTGCCGCCCCGTCTGTCCACCTGTCAGTTGCAGTATGTCTCCAGCAAGGCTTTGGGAGGAAAAAGGGACAAAACGTGCAGCTGAGAAATATGCTCTGCTGAAGCTTTTTAAAAATCGTAGATTTTTCAGTAGTCAATAGAAACCTATCGGCACTGCATTAGCTTCTGTTTTGATAATGAATTTTTTTGACAAGTAAGGATTTTTTAAAAAAATTTTTCAGGCAGGTTCTTGGTGTGTACAGATCAGTATGTACACGTTTTACATTATAAAAGGAGCCCCACACTGGCTTCAGATCAAGACAGGGCGTTTGTATTGTGACTAGACTTGAGTTCCTCGACACAATGTCATTGTTGGCAGATGCTGCGATGGAGACAAATGGATGATTAGACCTAGTCTGGCCACCCTTTGCTCCAGCTGTCAGGCATCTTGACAGAATCAGATGTGACGTCCTCTTCTCGTCAGGAAAGAAAGCACGTGCGTGGCTATCTTCTCCATCTGGAAGCACACAACACAAGGCCAAAGGTTTTAGCACGAGGAGTCATTTAACCGTTCTGAAAACCTCCTGGCATCACACTCACATTCTGAGGCATTTGTCTTTCCCACCACTGGCCACTCTCTGCCCATCAGGACTCCAGTCGACTGCATACACCTGCACAGATATGGAAACACACAGTCAATACACCTCTACCAGAAATAAGTCCTCACCAATCCTTCAATCATTTGTGTCTCCTTGCCTCGTCAGCATGGCCAGGAAGGTCCATGTTGAGTTTTCCGGTCTTCACGTCCCACACTTTGAGTGTGCTGTCGCTGCTGCCACTGACCAGCAGCCTGCTGTCTGCTGACCACGCCACCTGATACACAGATCCCACGTGGCCACGCAGGGACGTCAAGTACCTGTGAGCAAACGTGCAGGAGATTTTCACAGTTCAACAAATGACAATTTTAGCTGGACAGCACCATCGTCTGGACAACTGTGGCATTGCATCCAGATTGATTTATGATCTCTTCACGGTCAGAAAGAAAGAGAGTCTTTCTTACTTTCCAGTACGTCCATCCCAGATTTTGATGGACTTATCAAAGGAGGCAGAAGCAAGGAGTCTGGTGTCGGGGGAGAACAGCACTTCGTTGACCAGAGCGCTGTGGCCCGTCATCCTGGCCAAGGGCTTCTTTGCTTCTGCAGGATTCCACAGGAACAAGGTGAAATCATCTGAGCCAGACACCAAGCGCTCTGGAGCTAAACTCTGCAGCATAAGAAAAGGAAATAAAGCCACCGAAACATAAAGGAACTATTAAACATCAGTGGCGTGCACTCACCCTAACTTTATTGTATCTCTGCAAGGCTCTCTCCTTCAACTCGTCCACTAAAGGGGGAAGAAAAACGAAACCCTGTTAGGTGAAAACGTCCCCGTATGAAACATCTATACCAGCATTCTGAAAACAATGTCAGGCTTTACGTGATCCAGTGAGATCCTGGAGGTTGACGGTGGCAGTTGCGGGTTCAAAAGCTCCGGTACGCAGGACGTAGTCTGTGCTGAGAGCCAGTGTGTTCACCCAGTGGGCGTGACCCTGCAAAGTCCTGCACTGAACACCCTGAAATCAACAGACAGAGACACACGTTTGGTCCCATTTGGCTCCTTTCATTCAACTCAATCACTCAAACACACTCTTACATCTTTCGCTCTCCACACTTTGACCGTCCTGTCATGGGAAGAAGTGTAGAGAAGTCCATCTCCTCCCCATTTCACACAGGTGACGGACTGAGTGTGTCCAGTAAGGATCTTCTCGCAGCGTCCCAACACGGTGTCCCAGATGCGCACCGAGCCATCCTTAGAGCTACTCGCTATGTAACGACATTCTGGGTTCCTGGATGGCAGAGGAATGGGTGGAAAGAACGGCAGAGTGTTTAAGCATTCCTCGATTTAAAAATGTAACAATACGTTTAGAATTGAGAGCTAAAATGAATAAAAGCAGCATCAGAAGGGGATCAAAGTTTGCAGTAGAATAAGTGAAGTGATAAAGCCATGAACAGAGTGCTTACAGGTGCAGGGGTTCCCAGCAAAGCCAAGTGATCCACTTGGTGTGTCCCGTCAAAGTCTTCCCCATCTGTGTGCCGGTTACTGGATCCCACAGAAAGATCTGTAAACACAGCACAACAAAAAGACATATTTGTAAAACTAAACCTTTAAGAAATAAACATCAGACCTGTGCATTTGAAACACACCTGACTGTTCTTGCACCCAGAGGCCAGCTTTTTGCCATCAGGTGACCAGGCGATGCTCAGCACCCAATGTGTGTGTCCTTCAATAAAGCACAGCACAGCTCAGAGGTGTCTAAAATAATCAAATCAATCATTTTTGACTTGATGAGCAGCCAATCACGTTGCCTTAGAGAAGTGGGTTTATACCTCTGGCAGTGTGATGGGGTGTCTCAGTTGTCAAGTCCCAAAAGCGCACCGTGGTGTCACCTGAACCGCTCGCCAGATATCTGAAACAAACAAGTACAAATCAGCTGGCGGCTGAATGAATCTTCCCAGGAGCATTACCGAAGAGTAGAATTTAACTGTGACGCAAGCAAACAGGAGTGGGCGGCTGTTCATTCTGTGTCGGAGTTACTCACTTGCCGGTGGGGCTGAAAGCAGTTGAGATGACAGCCTCTGTGTGTCCCTGTAGTGTGCTGGTACAGCGAGCCACAGCCCGAACCCTGAACACAGCCTGAGGCTGGTACACCACAGGCAGAACTTGTTCCGTCTCAACCTCGAGAGCCTTGACACAAGATCCCAGACTGGACACCACCTCTGTCTCTCCATGCACAAAAAATGCAAATGGCACCGGCTCCTCCTTAAAAGGATGACAGCAAACATAACACATTTAAAATTTTAGCTTCATACAAGTTGAGTAACTGTGGCTAAGAAGGGCTACAGTTAGAGCTATAAATGGCTTTTTGTATAAAATAATAATAACATGTGAATTTGCGTTCATGAATGCACTTATTCAAATCGAAGCTTTACCGCGCTACTGTGCATATGAAAAGTGCTGGAATACACTTTTTTTCAGGGGTTACATTATTTCGTCTTTCCTCATAAAACAACTCAAAGGTCTTTACTGGCTTCAAGCTTGACAAAATACTATGACAAATCACAAGTTCACCACAGGACCTTTTAGCTCCATATCATCACACTTCCACTTCCATGCTTCACTGTGGTAGTCGTGGCCAGGTTAACAGCAACCAACCCACTGGAAACCCTGGGTGTACCTGCTTTTGATTCCATGATCACAGATTTTCTAACTGGTGTGTCAGTGACAACAAGCACATTCAACTTTGCGGCTTCAAGTTTGGTTAGTGTCCACTTTGAAACCCACCTCTTGAATGTGATCTTTAAAGGTTTTGGTTAACAAGAGGACACACTTAATGTAGAAATAATGGATTTGTTGAGAGTTTACTTCATTTCAAAACGTTGAGGAAAATGCACATGGCGGATAATTGCTTCAAGTGAAAGTATGTCCAGCCAAACCACCAATTGATATCGTACAGTATATTTACGAGATATAAATGCCAACTTACATTCTGTAGCAACGCATTGCAGACGAGCTGTAGTTTCTCTGGTGTTATGTCGAGAGGCACATCGAAAGGTGAGCCCAGAACCTCCCCATCCTCGTTCTGAAACCTGATCAACAACCGCTCCACGTCCTCACTCGCCATCATCTCCATGTTCCCAATCCAAATCTACTAAAATGACATCAATACGCGCTTAGAGGTGTAACACGATGGGTTACACTTACTTATAAATTTACTGTGAATCCTCTAAAATTGACGTAATTGCTGTCAATGTGATGTAAACGCTGAGTTTCTTCAAGCAGTTTTTAGCTAACAGTACTACGCTCACACCTTAATTCACAAACTTTAATTGAGAGAACCGAGCGGGTAGTACAGCTTAAAACTGTCATTTTAAATACTGTAAATGTAGCCAATGTACCAAGCTCAAAGTAAAACATTGCAGCAGTTTAAGCTAGCCAACCACTGAAGCTAACTCAGCTAGCCTGGTGTTAGCCAGCATTTTGAAGGTCCTAAATCATCTTAACACTGTTCACAGAACATGAAGACGATTGCAGCTCGGTCTGCAGATCTGTAGTCGGCAATTTATGACAAATAACTGGCAAATAAATCAGCTTTTACCTTTAGCGTACGGACGGGTTAAAACTCCCCACGTGTATACCACCAAAGAGCCTTTTAGTGAAAGATTTGCTGCCTTGCCGAAGTCAGGTCGTTCAACGGGTTCACGCAATGAATTGTGGGAGATGTCATAAAGCTTTACTTCTTTGGTGTTTATCTTTATTTCTGTAGTGTTTCTGGTTGTTCTATACTGCTACATGTGCTGCTGTTCCTCACACTTGTACCGCTTCTATTCCAGATACAGATCTAAAATATGAAGGCTGTTAATATTATCTTTGCCCTTTAATTTAACATTAATAAAACTAAAATGGTTCATCTCTTATTTTCTTGAATCTAGCTGTAACTCAAAATCAGCCATAAGTGCTTGAAAATGTGGTTTAGTACAAACCCAAATCAAGTTGATTTACTTTGACTCTTATTTCAATGCAGATGGAGTGAACTCAAGATGTTACAGATTTTTTAAAATTTCAATTTAACATCCATTTTTTGCTACTCCAGCCTTCAACATGTTAAAAAAATTGTTGGTATGAAAGCAATTTAGGGTTATTAGTGAGTTGTTGTTTTTTTAATTTAAACTTCACTGTGCAAAACAGAAGAATTATTTCAACCTTCTACATAGTCGTTTTAACTTCTCTGGGCTCAGATGCTTCTGACCACCATGCAGTGGAAATGTGTCTTGTGGTTAAACCAATCAATATTCCAGGGGGAGGAAACAGATGCTGTGTCCACCGGGCCCGAGGATGAAAAGGACCATTTAGATGGTTATTAGTAACAAGTCCAAAAGCCAGGTTCTGTCATAGCACAGGCTTAAAGCGGTGCTCTTGGCAAAGCTTATTTGCATTTCTGTGACGGCAACATTAATGCAGTAAATGTTTTCTAGGAACTGCCTGCAGTCCTGACCTTTTAAGAGCTGTTTTCTATAGTATCCAAACCTTTTCTGATTTTGGTCTGTATATCAGAATCCTCTATTTCCACGAAAATAATAAATAACTAAAGTGTCTGTGCCGTCTCCCTGATCACAGTTGTGATAGTTTTCTAGCCATTTGCCTTGGTCTGAACATGTCGCATTATTTTCATGGATGAAATCACAAGTTGATTATGTATTCTCGTAACATGTCAACGAACTTTCACATTCGGCACAATTTCATAAAGAGGAAAGTAAAGTCCTTGTGATAATAGATCAATAATAGATAATTAACACCCATCTCTAATAAAACAAAGAACCACACATACATAACTTTACCATTGACACAGACTGCTTTTGGACAGCGATCATCACTTCTTTCACTGGAATAGAAAAGACAATCTGCACCACTCTTATGTGAGTCAGTTCGAACCAGTATAGATAAATAACTTGAATTCTTAAATCCACACATGAAATATACCCTTAATTCTGTTCAGTGTCCTTATACACATTAAGACTTATGTTGTCACATAAACACAACACATGTTGTTACAAAGTAACACAGGACTCAAATCAGCTCAGTGTAGGAGTCCACATTAATATTCCTGCATCTAATGCTGGATGAAGAATATATGTGTTTTCTTATCTCCTTCCTTTCTAAGATTTTGGTTCTAGTTGGTGCAAATAATCCCCAGCAGGAACTTCAATAACCTAATAATTACCGGATGGATCTTTCTTCATCAATGCAGCGATACATGAAGCAAAACAGCCTACTTTAACAAAGAATTTTCTATAGACCAATGTCCTATGATGGGCAGGTCTTCCTCTCACTTATTGCACTGGGACTAATGACAGCCCAACAGAAGCATCAAAATGTTTTATTGATTACCGTATGACCAAGGACTTGATTGAGCCAGCATGTGTCCACTGGTAAAAAAACAACAACAAAAAAAAAAGACAACACAATGATTGCTTCAATACACCCGTGCATTTTGTCACGTTTATTCTTATATTTTGTTCTTTTTTACTCTAACAGGCTAAAATGGCCTGCAGATAAACTGGTCGGCCGCTTGTTAAAGTGATTATTTATTTATTTATTTTTTATTTTTGCAGAGATCCCATTCCTGCAAGATGTTGACTGAGTCATCGTATCCTGTGAGGGCGCATTTTAAAGTCTGAATCACGCCGACGCAGCTCAAGGGAGTGAGCTGTGGCACTGCAGTGGATTCACTCTTATTTGTTGAGCCCGTTAATGTCCTCAGGAATGAGGCCCTCCGTGACAGCACGCTTTGACTCCTGGATCTGCAAGATCAAAACAAGGAGGGCATTTGTATGCTGGTTCAGTGCCGTGCCCATTTCCACCTGCAAGTAAACACTCAGGGACTGCTTTAGCATGTACACCGCTGAAACTGAAATAGAATTAGATGATGCCAACCGAACAAAATGGCCACTGAGAGTATGATATAGCTTTGGTACTTGGAGCTATCTAGAGCAGATCCTCAAATGAGTCAAATTGAATAAACATGTTCGAAGACTGCAGGACAGGTAGATTCATAATAAATATGTGACAGGCATAGTTACTGATAACCAGTGATCCAATAAACCAATGCAATGATCGATATTCACCCGATAACTTGGTAATTAAATCCCATTAACACACACATATTTCTACAGTTATGCCAGGTAATCTTCAGAGGAAAATTTTATGAAAACAAGCGGAATGGATGTTAAAATACACAGTAAAAAAAAGATGATAAGGTGATGACATATCACAGGGGTACCCTCACCTGGAAGTTTGCACTCAGGCCAACGAGGCTCTGCATGTTTGTGCTGTAGTAACCCAAAACATATTCACCACCCAGCAGAGGGATCTCATCCTTGTCCACAGATATCTACACCAAAAGCACATACATGTACATGTTAATGAAGAAAGAATATACCTGTCAAAATATGCCCCAAATTCCACGCTTGCACTGCACCTGTATGACTTCATTAATCTCCGGCAGCTCGTTTTCTCTGACCCACGCAAAGGTTTGATAGTCAGTCGCACTCTTAAATCCAACCTGCGGGTCAACAAATCCATCAGTTCAAATCCATCTAATAAAATACGGTTGTAGTGATTGACTGATTGATTGATTGTTTTTTCCACAACACATTTGTCAGAGTACCTTATATAGGCCAATCCAGTCCCATGTGGAAGACATGAAGTCCTCTTGGACGGTGTAAGTCACAAGTGCATTCTGGTCGGCGCTCCATACACCCACAGGAGACACATGAACCAGTGGTACGTCGAAGCATTTCCTCAACTGCAGGGGAGACAAGAGGAAGAAGAGAGCGCTTCAAAACTGCATGACAAACTATGTGTAATGGTCCATCATTCGAGAAGAAACAGGATATGGTGCTTCTGTTTTCACCTCCAGAGTGAAGTTTGCAACGACCGGCTTGTGGTCACTGACTCCGTAGCTCATGTCGCTTGTGTATTCGTTCTGGGTGACCAGGATTGGATACTCATCCATTCCATTGTCGGCAGAAGTCGATGCCTTCTCATCCTCCTCATCATCTTCAGATGGCAAGTTTTTGGGTTTGATCCTCCAAAGGATGCGATCAGTCCAGGCTGGCTTCCTTTTCTTACCACTGAGCAAAGTTAGGACAAGTTTTAATGACAGCATTTCAGTTTGAGGTCGAGTTAAAAGCTTTGTTTCTGTTGCTTACCTGAGGGCACATTTCCATTTATGCTTATCCTAACCTAACACACTAAATCATGTCTGAAGTATTGGAAACAAGTGCTGTTAAACAGTGCAAAAGAGAGAAAACACAGACACACATGATGTGGAGCATTGATTATTTTCTAGTACGCAGAGGAGAAATGTGGGATGCAATATCATGGGACATGGTATCACAGCTTACTGTATGTATCCATTAGTTTTACTATAAGAAGCAACATATGCATTGTGCAGGAGCAGACAGAGGGGTGCTGGGTGCAGGAGGGAGTCCAGCTCTGATATATTAGCAGATTACATCTGTTAGTCCTCAGTGAAGTTTACTAAACCCATTTCAGCCTTGTTATTTAAACCAATGTCTCCATGAGTACTATGCCGGTCAGAATAATTATCATCATTGAATAGTTTGCACAGAATTTTGGATAGTTTCAGAAATATATGCAAGTAACCAATTTGTATAGTCTGAATATTTTATTAAAGTGTCCAGTGTCAAGACATTTTATTAAGACATTGGACATGAACAAAGAACACAAACTGTTCCTTGGCAACAATTTATTTGAACCCTTTTATTGAATTAAAAGTAAACCAGACGAATAGGCTTCCCTTACAGCTTTCAAATGACCGGAATAAACCCATCAATGATGGTTTTACTGTTTTCCTTTTTTCTTCCTCATGATGATGAAGACCAAAGAGCACCAGAAAAGCTTCCATCTAGAAATAGGATTGTTCAAAAGGCATAATCTTGAAATTCACATCAACATACAGCAACTGCCTGGACATTTTTTAATGCGGGAATTAATGCCGGAACGACTCTGGAAATGATCATAATTACAGAGTTTTGTGTGTGCCATGGTTAATATGACTCAGAAAGTGAAGACATGAAAGTTGTCCAGCTGTAACTGGAGAGCAGTGACATGAAATTACTGAAATGAACTAAAAATCCTTCATCATCATCATCATCATCAATCAATATCATAACATTTTAGCTATGTTTTTAATATTGCTGCGTACACACTTAAAGTACAATGAAATGTGTATCGTTGGGCATATGGTGTCAATATGATGATCAACAAATGTTTTTAATGTCAATTCTGCTGAAAGCTACTTCCTAGACGCCTATACCACACGTGAAAAAGAGTCAACAAGCTGAAACTGCAGCTGCAGCTGAGATGCATGTCACATAGTCAGTGTTGATGCGCTAATCTGGTCAAATCATCATGTTCCGCACACCCCACACACAAGCAACACTCCTCATATGAACCTGGTGTAAAGAAAAAGTCAGCTGTGCCCACTCTTGCTACCCTGAGCGCAGCACCCTCAATTAGGTTTTTTGTGTGTACCCATCATGGCTGTTTTATACGCATCAATGCCTATTGGAACTGGAGCTGATAAACACCCTCAACAAACACCCTACATTATGGGTCAAAACAATGAAGAAATAAGCAGCCAGAGGCTAATTGGCTTTGAGGCTATGTAGATTTGCATGTGCTGTATGACTAATACTCTTTTTTTAAATAATTTTTTTAAAACTAATAAAATGCATGCTGCGCCTTGTGGTTATATCTGTTCTTACCATCTGCTTCTACTTCTTCTTCTGGTTCAAAGCCCAGATTATGTGCAGAGTACCTTGGCTGGGTTGGGTCCGATTGTATGTATACATGCAGCAATAACCTCATTATCTGGGCCTGTTGGTTCAGCTTTTTAAAAAATCCGTTTAGTATGATGTTTATATGTATTCTTAAGGTTCTGTCTAAGTTAGAAAAGCAGAACGATTTGCTACTTTCTAATATCGTTGTTCCCTTTGTACTCGAGTTCTTAGCTTAGCTGTGCTTTCATTTTGGCTTTAAAAACACAAACAAACTCTCTTGGTGTTGGTATGAAAAGCCAGATATGAGCAGGTTTTGTGGGGGGGGGGGGTCAACAGGTTTCAGTGAATGGTAACAACAATTGTATGTATTTTGATATTACTATATATTACAGCCTTGTTGTGTTAATAAAAAAAATTTTAATTTTGTTTTTACTTTTAGATATTTCAGGTTCTGTCTCTACATTAAAGGTGTCAATTATTCAGAGCAGTTAAGCATGCAAATAACCCTCAGGTTTTTCTAATTTTATGATAAGGGTCCCGATCTCATTTCTTCAATGCAAATCTATGGAGACACCCACCTTGGTGGGTCTAGCTCTCTATACCAGGCCCCCAACCAGAAACAGAGCAGCCCCCAGGTGAGGGAGGTGAGGAGGAAGAGGAGATTGGTGCTGCAGCGCTGCAGGGGCCTGGGTCTGTACATGGTTAGGGGCAGCGCCGCAGTGCTCTTTCTATGACAGACACATACATGGTGCTAGGGTAAGGAACGACTCAAAGAGAGAGCCTCTCCCAAATAAATCTATACATCAGGGATCACAACCACGGCTGCTTTGGGCTGCTGTTAAGCGTGACTCGTCTCGACTGAATATGTGGTGGCAAAAGCTTTGGGCACAAAGACTATTGGTGCAATGAACGAAAACTAGGAGAATGTGGGGCATGCAACACAAAAGTGGAGAGAGTCTTACTTAAACCCCAACCATGTCTTTGGAGAGCTGTGCAAAATTCAAACAAGGACAAGAGAGCAATTGAAGACTGCAAAATGTGTTGGGTATTTGTCTGTAACATGTTTGTTTGCACTGAAGCGCATGTTACCTGGAATCATAGGTGTCGGATTTACGGTCAAACTTGTAGGTGGGTTTAAAGTTCAACGGCCCCTCCTCAAATTCTTGTAGGAAAAGTTCGTTCTTCTTCATCATGATGAGCTGCAGGAACATTCAATTAATCAGAATGCGCATGTTATTGTGTGCGTTTGTGCGTGTCCTTTGACAGAGTACCTGATCCTTGCTCCACAGCAAATTGAGGCGCCCGCTGTTGATGGACGAGCGGAGGAAATGCAAGCCGTGGTCTGCGATACGGAAGTTCAGATCACCAAACCAGAACACCACCCTTTTGAGAGAGCAGAGGAGCTTTATTATTTATTTATAATTTTTTTTTACCACAAGCAAAACAACCTCCAGTGCATCTCCTGCAATGTCTGTATCAGTGTGACTGTGTGCACTGACTTGTGATCCAGGACATGAGGGGTGTTGAAGATGTCGAAGTCTTGCGTCTCCAGGATGTACTCAAACTCATCAACACGCTGCAGGGCATTGTTCATGTGAGCTGCTAGGTGGCAGTTTAGGAAGCATACCATGTGGCCATAGAAGGAGAAGCGCACGGACACTCCACCCTTATTACCCTAACACAGAAACACAGAGGTGAGGGAGTTTTGATGTGCTCTTTAACCTCAGTTATGAATTAGAACATTTGCCTTCCAAGTGTTTGTCCCAGCATACAGATTTGGGTTTTGTGTGTGTTTTGCTCTGCCAAAGCTGTTGCACATTCCACTTCACAAACACAATAGGCCTGTCATAATGTGTTTAAAGCCTGCATGGTCTGATGCCAGTGGGATTCCTGTGCTTAATGATGTTGTTCCCTACAAAGATCAGGGCTAACCAGCGCTCTCTGCCAAATTTCCTACCCAGTAGCCAAAGATGCCAGTACGAGTGTAGGTGGTCTGGATGTCTCTGATGTATGGGAGGTGCATTTGCTTGGCGAAAATCAGCAGCAGCAAACCCTGCATCCTCACCGATGTGACCTAAAGATGGATGGAGACAGACAGTTTGGTCATCATTTTCAAACGTTTGTCGTATTTTCATTTTAGAACATTTTCAAAATTTTACGAATACATTTTTTTTCTAAAAAGTTAAACAATTCAAGTTCTGTATTTTTACGTTATATCATACAAGAAAATGTATGTATATGGATTAAATCAAAATGCACTGCATTAAAAGAATAATGCATGAAATCTCTAAATTTGTGCACAAATCCATTGACACACATCTGTTGTTACCTATTGGATCTTTTCCCTTTTCCCTCACCTTCACAAAGCCTCGGGGGGCCAGTGTGGCCATGAAAAGGTGGCTCCAGGAATCCTCTACTATCAGATCTGAGACAAACTTCATGGGGGTGGCGCTGACTTCCTGCAGGCTGGCTCACAACAACACAAATGATAAGTAATCAAGGCTATTCCAACATGTTTGATCCTGCTGCCTTGGTCCAGTGAGACATTTTTTCTTTTCCCACGTCCCCATCCAAAATCTATAAATATCTACTATTATACCATAATTAATAATAGTCTTGAAAGTGTTTAAAAGTCCACACTCCATTGCTGTATTTCTCACCCAATCACATAGAAGTCTGTGGGAGTCTGAACATCTAGCTGCAACAGAGAGGTGACGTCTTCAGGAGGCTCCGCCGTGGCCACATTCCAGGTCACCATGTGCAGCCTGTCAGAGTGTATGATGATGACAAGTTATTCTACAGAAATTACCCAAATTTGGTGAGTAAATTCGTATTCAACCTCAGTTTCAACTTCTTCATTTCAGTGCTCCACATGATAACAGCTTTCTACAGTCTGTGTGGTATCAAAATACAGTTCAGATTCAGCAAAAATCCAGAAATCATTTGTTTACGTTGTATTCACCCACAACTTTTAAACTCCATTTGTTCAATGAAAACCACTAAATGTTCCACATTGTAATCAACAGATTAGTCCTAAAAAGATTCACTTAGCTCTGTCTGCAATTTTTTCTTTACTTTCCAAACTGAACAGTTTAGCCCCTCTTACTCAACTTCTTTTTTCTGTGATATCTGGGTAAACTGGTGAATGCCTGGGTGAGCGTGTGCACTCGTCAACCTGAATGCGTCTGTGGGAATGAAGCGTCCACAGAGCTGAAATGCTTCGTCCAGCGTCCGGGACACTTCTTCGCCAGCTTCATCGTCAGAACTCAGGTCCTCTATGCAGGTCATCAGCTGGGACAAACGCTGGCGGAGGAGAGTCTTCGACCTGGAGCTCTGAGATGCCGAGCTGCTCGTGCTGTCTGAGCGCACACGTGGACTGTCTGCTAAAGGGTCCATATTTGAAGGCTGAAGAAAAAGGGTCTTCCTGGTAACTGTTAGACAAGACCTTTCAGCTCACAAGGATGTTTCAGTAAAGAGTGAAAAATAAAGATGCAGTCCTCCAAAACAGCAAAAAACAGTGAAAGAAAGACTGTTTGTTTGGAATTCACCTCAGACTCCTTCTGTTGGGCTGTTTGCACCCATTTGATATGAGGTCTCCGCTGGAAATAAAAACAAGCTTATTCCACGTTAGTCAAAATCTTTCGTCATTGGGTTTTAGGCAGGCCCCTTCAAAGTGACAAAGATGAAAAAGTCAGGGCAGCACAGGGCGAAGCGTGTCTGTGCTGGTGCAGTTCCTCCTCTGTTCGCCTCCTTTGCGATCATACAGAGATGAAGCAATGTCTGACAAAGCAGTGGGGTCAACTCAGGAATGTGGGCAAGAACGAGTCAGAGTCGGAGTCTAATCGCAGGCAGGAGACAGGCATGTGAATTTCCATGAGTTTTCCTGGTGAGTGTGAGAAGTCGCAGAGGGTAGAACAGGAGAATTGGAGGCTGATCCTCCATCACTGTGAGTATTGTTGCTAGACTTGGGTAACCCTTTGGATCCCTAAGAGGTTTACCACCAGCACTCTCTCTCTATCAGCTGAGCCACAGAACAATGTGTGAAAGCCCGTGATTACACTCATGCATTAGTGGGGGGACAACAGCGCACAATGGCATTAGCTTCTTTTGGCCACAATCCAGCCCGTCCTCATGTGGGGGAAAGGTTATCTTTGTAAATCCAGAGAGAGGTGGAGATTGAATGCAGTTTTACTCTATACGCTCTGACACAGACGTTCAAGGGTTTTCCTTTTCAGAACAAAAGCTCAAACTCTTCTAATTAACAGATGTTGCAGCACAGTTCATAGTGGACACGTTACATAATAGATTTGGAGGCACATATTACATAAAGCAATCAGGAATGATGACGAGGAAGAAGAAATTTGATTGGTCGAAGATATCAAAATCAAAAATACAGTGAGATAATATTTGCAGCTTTATAAAAAATTTTGAAATATGTCACCATAAGTAAGTAATCTGTTTCTAAAGATAAGACATAGAGATCTTGAACTTAACAAAGTTGATTGAAATTCATTTCGTAAGGGTCTTAAACTCTGGACTGAATCACACAATAGCTGTGATAGAAACTCAACTGAACTCGTTTAATACATCCGAGGATGCTAATAATTGTTTCAGCAAATGTATGCAGAATGGAAATTAATCTGATTACATTACAATTTGTATTAAAAAGCTAAAATTGATCCTGGATACAAAAAATGAACACATTGTGGCAGCAAGTTAATGATATTGTGATATTTCAAAAACTGTGAAGGAAAATATGAGAATAGCAATAGAAAATGAATCATTTCTAGGTTAAAATGACGCTAATAGTCAGTGGCCCTGATCTCCCTGCCACCTCATGTAACAATGTCACATGCTGAGACTCAGTGCACATTCTTTAGCAATCAGTAAGTGGATAAATGAGAGGTTCACTGTTTAGTGAAACCTTGAATAGAAGACTATTTATGTTTTTGCCACAATCATGCAACAACTGAGATCCAACAGCCACAAGCTACTTAAGACAATTAGCAAATTCTTTTTTTTTCTTGGACTCTGTATCTACCCTTTTTCGACCCGTGCTTCCTTTGACGATTTCTGTAATCACTTTCTTTTCTTCCTGCTCTTTCACCTACATAACCATTGGAGGAAAAGAAGAATAAGGGGAGGGTTGCATGGTATACTGCTGCCCTTACCTGAAATAGTCTCTCCCAACACTTTGAAAGCTTCCGGTGCTCATTTTCTATCCTGCAGGCACATAAAAACACACATGCACTTGTATATATGAAAGTAATTTTTTAAATGGTTTTTCTAATCATGGCTGATCATGGTCAGCCACGTTAAAGCGACGGTACTCTGAAGGTCACATAAACAGATACATGTTCAGGTTTCATTTGCAAAGTTTGATCAAAAGTTGCTGCTGTACAAGGAAACAAAACAAAGAAAACATGAACTTTTTATTTAGAGTACTGCCACAATGAATATTCTGTCAGCCCTGTTACTGAGTGAAAGCAGTCATTCAGCGAGCTAATAACGGTGCAAGAATGGATCCCTGTAGACGTGGGGTCCAATATCAATCTGTGCCAAGACTCAAATGCTGGTAAATTTAGGATTTGATGGGTAAATAGATTGGTGTCACTGGAAAACTGACTGGTAAATGGAGTTGGTAAATCAAATAAGAGCAACATCGGTTGGAAATACGATGTCAGAAATAAGTTATTGTGTCTATACAGTGATTCTAAAGATGTAAATGTACATCAACAACAGAAGGTTCTTACTTTTTGTGAAATTTTGCACAATGCAATTCAATGGCTGATCAACGTTTTGGATGAGCCATTTTCTAATAAAAAAGTTTACAAAAATAACTGCCTTCATGTAAGCGATAAACTGGGAATGGCTGTATCTAAGAGGGAAAAGGTGTCAGATGAAGGTTGATGGATTATCCTGGGGGGGCACTGTATAGCCTGTAGTAGTGTATGAAGCAGTGATGTTGTGTAGAGAGTATATGAAGTATAAACTCTTATCTTTCAGTTTTCATAGAGTAAACCTGCTTCTAAATCCTTTAAAAGACATCACATGTAGCAGTATGCTTCAAGTCGGCTTGTTCTCCCAGAAATGGCCAAAAATATGAGCAACCCTTCTCTGTCTCTCACTGGCTAATAGCTGCAATAGCTACATTTATATTGATATTTACCTCTTCATGTCATGTGGAAGAGTAAGATATGTGACAGTGTGCAAATGCCACTGGTCCATTGTAGGTAAACTAAATATACCAAAGCCCTCTTTCGAGATGCTGTTTGATTTAAAGGATAAGCTAACTGTGTTATAAATAGCTACGAAATTTCAACACCGTTCTTCCGCGGTGCCTGAATTTATTTTCTGTGGCCACGAGGTGGCAACAAAAGCGCGCGCAAGCACGTTTATTAGCAAATAAGTTTGGTTTTATATATAGCAGTGGGGGAGCAACACCGGTGTTCATTTTTTGAGACGTGTTTTTGACGGCTTAACTCAAGTTCTGTGAGTGCAATATTTATTCTCCCTTTGGCTTTTGTTGCAGGTCTGCTTCAACTCCAAAAGGAAGTGCGCAGCCTTTTAGCAGCTATAGCTTATTGCTAATCTGTGTGTGCTAATCACGGCTGAACATTTACAGTGAGCCTGTCGGAGCAATTTCTTTCTTTTTATTTTTGTGGGAAAGAGAGAAGAGTTTGGTAAGAGTGAACCAGCACTTAAATCACTCTTAAAATCACTAGTAGGCCTACATATGATGGTGGTGACAGATGTGAAGATGATGTGGAATCCACCACTACATTAGACACAATCAACTGTTTCATCATCAAAATAGAAAATAGAAAATTTAGCCATGCAAGTTGGCAACAATTTGCCCAAACTTCGAATATGGATGATTGGGTCACAGGGCAAGAGGTGAAATATTCATAAATGCCCCTGATTTTTTTTCTTCTACCTTGTGTATGTCATTCAAAGTTGCCCATAATGACAACATTAAGACCCAAAACAGCTGAGCTGCTTTAAGTGGCAAAACAATCCTGAAGACAAATCAAAAGTGACCAAAGGCACAAAATTGCAAATACTGACAGCTAAGCGACTTGACTCACACATGTAGTCAAGAGCAGTAAAACAACCATCATGTCTCTATGTGAGTGAGGGGTCTTCAGCGATGGGAGGCCCTTTACATGTTTGTACCCAGGGGTTTGTACTCAACAATAGATAAAAACATTATTTTTTTTTAAATGTATTAGTAAAACTTTTCATCTCAAATTAAATGTACTGTAGCCGTTATCGTGTCCTTTGGTTAGGGACTATCGAACACTGTCAGTTCTACAAAGCAGTCAGAAAGGTCTGAGCCATAAATGGAAAAAGTCAAAGAAAAACACTTTAAATCGTACCTTTTTTTTTGGAGAGTTGGCCTTGTGTGTAAGAAGCTGAGGACACAACCTGCACCGATGACAAAGACCTCCAAAGGAGTAAAAAGAGACTTGATTTGTCCTCGGCGAGTCCTGTCGTTTGTCTGTTTTATTCTCTTTTGGCGGCGTACCCTGGATTTCAGCTGCTCCCCTTCTGGGTGCAAGTTTCCCTGCACACAACCCACACGAGACTTAAAAGCGTAACATCGGATCAAGCTATTATCCCAGGTCGGTTAACAACCCAGTGAGAAAGCATTCATGAATAGACATTTCTGTTTATGTGGAATCACCATGACGCATGCTTCTCATTGCTGTAAAGGCCTCATTGTATGTTCATGATAAGTCCTACAGTATGGAATGTAAAAGGTGCTCTGATTCACAATGTGTTCATTCGATGTGGCTTCAGTAAAACCTGTATTTTATTTTTTAAATTCCTTTCTTTTAAAGGAATAGTTTGACATGTTGAATAATACATTTGCATTGATCACACCCTCGAATAGCAGCTGTGGCTACCAGCTGTGGAAATGTGAAAGTGCGAAGAAAAGAAGAAGAAAATGATAAATACATAATACTAAAGATCAACAAATGATAATTAGTCCATGGAAGTGAAGATAAACAAAGTTTGACCAATAAATGTGGAAATAGATTTATTACTTTCAGAAAACCCTCACCAAGACTGCACATATATGCATTTTTTTTGCATTTTCATCAACGTTTCAGTTATTAATGACCTCAGCTTCCTCAACTAAGCTAACTCTCTTGACTGCTTGGCTGGGAACTCGTGATGTAACCAAGTTAGCAGCCGAATTAGCAGTGGCTTTGTCTACAGTGTGAATACCAGAGGAAAGACTGTTAGCTCGGTGGGAGCTGACACCTAAATCTGCTTGCCTGCCCGAGCCGGGAGCTTTCGGCTGCCAATTAATTATTATCTTTTTTGTGAGAATGCATTAAACATTCTCACTATTACATTCCTGTTTCTCTTTATTGTGAGAATGCTTTAAGGCATTCTCACTATTAAGTTCCTGTTTCTCTTTATTGCCGATTTTTGTCCTTCAACTACTTCAGCATACTTTCAGCTATTTCAACAATTTTGGTATCAAAATGTTCAGCTCTTTCAGCACATTACTGCTATTATTTCTGGTATTTCAAACTTTTAAACTTTTTAAGATATTAAGCTTTTTGTTCAACTGTTTTCCACATTAAAAGTAATGGTAAATCTTCAAATCCTTTCAAATCTTAACTACTTCAGCATACTTTCAGCTAGAGACACCATTCAAATTTTAAAATGTTCATAAGACATTCAGCTATTACCAAATGTTTCAGCTTTTAAAAATATTCGGCCAATTTTGAAATATGACAGTTTAAAAAATATGAAAATTAAGTTTATCTTCAAATCCTTTCAAATCCTTTCAAATCCTTCAAATCCTTTCAAATCCTTTCAAATCCTTTCAAATCCTTTCAAATCTTAACTACTTCAGCATACTTTCAGCTAGAGACACCATTCAAATTTTAAAATGTTCATAAGACATTCAGCTATTACCAAATGTTTCAGCTTTTAAAAATATTCGGCCAATTTCGAAATATGACAGTTTAAAAAATATGAAAATTAAGTTTATCTTCAAATCCTTTCAAATCCTTCAAATCCTTTCAAATCCTTTCAAATCTTAACTACTTCAGCATACTTTCAGCTAGAGACACCATTCAAATTTTAAAATGTTCATAAGACATTCAGCTATTACCAAATGTTTCAGCTTTTAAAAATATTCGGCCAATTTTGAAATATGACAGTTTAAAAAATATGAAAATTAAGTTTATCTTCAAATCCTTTCAAATCCTTTCAAATCTTAACTACTTCAGCATACTTTAAGCTAGAGACACCATTCAAATTCTAAAATGTTCATAAGACATTCAGCTATTACCAAATGTTTCAGCTTTTAAAAATATTTGGCCAATTTTGAAATATCACAGTTTAAAAAATATGAAAATTAAGTTTATCTTCAAATCCTTTCAAATCCTTTCAAATCTTAACTACTTCAGCATACTTTAAGCTAGAGACACCATTCAAATTTTAAAATGTTCATAAGACATTCAGCTATTACCAAATGTTTCAGCTTTTAAAAATATTTGGCCATTTTTAAATATGACAGTTTAAAAAATATGAAATTAAGTTTATCTTCAAATCCTTTCAAATCCTTTAAAATCCTTCAAATCCTTTCAAATCTTAACTACTTCAGCATACTTTCAGCTTGAGACACCATTCAAATTTTAAAATGTTCAAATTTTTTAGCTTCTTACGATTTTTTAGCAAGGTAATTCAGCTCATGCATTCTCACAGCTGTTTCGCAGGAACAGCTCTTTCTAGTTGTGAGAATGCATTAAGCATTCTCACTATTAAGTTCCTGTTTCCCTTTATTATTATTATTCCGTATTATTATTATTATTCCGCCGTTTTTCGGCATTCAACTACTTCACCATACTTTCAGCTATTTCAACAAATTTGGTATCAAAATGTTCAGCTCTTTCAGCTCTTTCCTGCAATTATTTTTTGGTGTTTCTAACTTTTCAACTTTTTAAGATATTAAGCTTTTTGTTCAACTTTTTTCCCCATTAAAAGTAATGGTAAATCTTCAAATCCTTTCAAATCCTTTCAAATCCTTCAAATCCTTTCAAATCCTTTCAAATCCTTTCAAATCCTTTCAAATCCTTTCAAATCGTAACTACTTCAGCATACTTTCAGCTACAGACACCATTCAAATTTTAAAATGTTCATAAGACATTCAGCTATTACCAAATGTTTCAGCTTTTAAAAATATTCGGCCATTTTTAAATATGACAGTTTAAAAAATATGAAAATTAAGTTCATCTTCAAATCCTTTCAAATCCTTCAAATCCTTTCAAATCCTTCAAATTCTTTCAAATCTTAACTACTTCAGCATACTTTCAGCTTGAGACACCATTCAAATATTAAAATGTTCAAATTTTTTAGCTTCTTAAGATTTTTTAGCAAGGTAATTCAGCTCATGCATTCTCACAGCTGTTTCGCAGGAACAGCTCTTTCTAGTTGTGAGAATTAAGTTCCTGTTTCCCTTTATTGTGAGAATGCATTAAGCATTCTCACTACTAAGTTCCTGTTTCCCTTTATTATTATTATTCCATATTATTATTATTCCGCCGTTTTTCGGCATTCAACTACTTCACCATACTTTCAGCTATTTCAACAAATTTGGTATCAAAATGTTCAGCTCTTTCAGCTCTTTCCTGCAATTATTTTTTGGTGTTTCTAACTTTCCAACTTTTTAAAATATTAAGCTTTTTGTTCAACTTTTTTCCCCATTAAAAGTAATGGTAAATCTTCAAATCCTTTCAAATCCTTCAAATCCTTTCAAATCGTAACTACTTCAGCATACTTTCAGCTAGAGACACCATTCAAATTTTAAAATGTTCATAAGACATTCAGCTATTACCAAATGTTTCAGCTTTAAAAAATATTCGTCCAATTTTGAAATATGACAGTTTAAAAAGTATGAAAATTAAGTTCCTTCTTCGAGTTTAGAGTGAGACATTCAGCAGTGCTGATAAGTTTCAACTTTTCAAACAAATTACTATAACTTTCATACAGTTTAACTGAGAGAAACAAATTATACCTTAAAATGTAGGAAAACTTGTCCTCTGTCAGCCAATGTAACTCCTAAAGAGCTCACATGGACAGATTTTGAACTATGAGCCTTTAAGCTTGAACAAAATCTCAAATTCTGACGAAATCTGACTTTTTGAGTCCTCAAAAATCAGCTTCAACTGCTTCGATTTAAATATAGTTCACTCCACAGATGTAAAACTACTTTGCTAGCTTCCTCTAAGGTTTCTGCTTCTAACGGTGTTAAAATAATTTTTCTAGCTGGTCAATTTTTTTTACAGGATGTCATAGTATGGAGACTTGCGCTTCAGCTTTCGCCCGGCGCAGGACCTCTGTGTTAGAGCCTGGCTCGGGCCGGATTTTTCTGTCCGAGCCCGGCCCTCAACCGACAGAAAAGTGCTCAAATCCGACCCGAGCCCGACATTAATTAAAAAAATTTTTTCCGAGCCCGCCCGAAGCCCGAGACCAGTGACCAACGCAAGACGGCGCACCCTAATCAGTAAATACACATTGGTGACAGCGCACCATTATCCACCATAATCCATTATAAAACATACACATTAATGGCGGTGCACCATAACAAATGCACAGGCACTCTTCGACCAGAATAAACACCCATTAAACTCAATACAGAGAGAGAAAGAAGTTGACTAATAAAACAGTAGAAACTCGAGTGACCAGAACAGTAGCCCAACTATGCTAACCAGAGCTAAATGCGAACCAACATGGAGCGAAGATAGGCTACTGTAAAATATCAGCAAGACCAGTAGTCAATTGAATAACATATTACTGAGTTACAAAGTTAGAAATCACTACAGCAGCCCTGTCATAAATTACCACCAGATCAAAAGGTTTGCATACCGTGAAATGTGCGCATTGTCTCTTTCGAAAGCCAGACTAGCCAGAGACATAACTGTAGTGTTACGATAGTAAAAGTGACAACAATAAAACCCTACGCGAAGGACATGACATGATATCAAAATGATGCCACAGCGGACATAATGATTAAATTAAACCTCTATCCCCCTACCTTGTTTTCTTCGTAGCGTCTGTGTGTGCATCATATCTTCTTGGTGCTGCTTTCCTCCAAAGTTTGTTACCATATTGTGCTCTTCTTGCTAGCCCATGCTGCAATGCATTCCTTGGCGAATGCAGTGATTAAACTTCGTAATTTTATATTCTGACTTCAAGAAAGCCTAGAAGGCATACTACAACATACATTAAAAGACCGCGCTTTCACTGGCAACTGATACTTTGGCTATTCTTAAGAAAACAAGGTAGGTACTCCACAACTTGGCTCACAGCATCTTCCGTGCTGATTCTGAATCGGCTGGTTCGGAGAGTCGGCGTTCAAACGTTGCCACTGGCAACTCGCTCATGCGCACACCACAGATGCACACTGCATGCTGCACGGCATGAGGCACGAGTAGCCTACCAACATTTTCATTTATGCATATTCAATTATTTATGTTTATCACAAAAACTGATGTTTGCAATGAACTGAAACCTGTCCTCTGGCTGTTTATAATTTTCACGATGTCTGCTTGCTTTCGAGCCCGACCCGAGTCCGACAAGACATTCTAATTTTTTGTCCAAGTCCGACCCGGCCCGTCGGGTTCCGACCGGGCCCGTCGGGCTTCGGTCGGGTTGCCATACTCTACTCTGTGTGTGTGTCATTTCTCCATATATGTTTTGTGTGTTCAAACTGCTTCGATTTAAATATACTTAACTCCATAGATGGAAAACTACTTTGCTAAGTTCCTCTAAGCCTTCTGCTTCTAACAGTGTTAAAATTATTTTTCTAGCTGGTCCACCTTTGTCACAGGACGTGTTAGAAGACAGTCTGCGCCTCAGATTTGTCCCGCGGCTGCCGCAGCTTCGCTCTGTGTCTGTCTGTGTAGTCTTTATATAGGTTGTATGCACTTCTGTTTCAACAGAAGGAATTGGCCTAATGGGAACACTTTCGTGCAGGTGGCCTGGGTTTGATCCCCAGCTGTCAGATGAATATATATATATATATATATATATTTTTTTTTTTTTTAAATTTCAGCATACTTTCAGCCATTTCAACTGTTTCTAGCTTGAAATCATTCAACTCTCGTCTCGACAGTTTAAAAAATATGAAAATTAAGTTTATCTTCAAATCCTTTCAAATCCTTCAAATCCTTTCAAATCTTAACTACTTCAGCATACTTTCAGCTAGAGACACCATTCAAATTTTAAAATGTTCATAAGACATTCAGCTATTACCAAATATTTCAGCTTTTAAAAATATTCGGCTAATTTTTAAATATGACAGTTTAAAAAATATGAAAATTAAGTTCATCTTCAAATTCTTTCAAATTTTAACTACTTCAGCATACTTTCAGCTAGAGACACCATTCAAATTTTAAAATGTTCATAAGACATTCAGCTATTACCAAATATTTCAGCTTTTAAAAATATTTGGCCAATTTTGAAATATGACAGTTTCAAAAATATGAAAATTAAGTTCTTTCTTCGATTTTAGAGTGAGACATTCAGCAGTGCTGATAAGTTTCAACTTTTCAAACAAATGACTATAACTTTCATACAGTTTAACTGAGAGAAACAAATTATACCTTAAAATGTAGGAAGACTTGTCCTCTTTCAGCCAATGTAACTCCTAAAGAGCTCACATGGACAGATCTTGAACTATGAGCCTTTAAGCTTGAACAAAATCTCAAATTCTGACGAAATCTGCCATTTTTGAGTCCTCAAAAATCAGCTTCAAGTGTTTTCAAACTGCTTCGATTTAAATATAGTTCACTCCACAGATGTAAAACTACTTTGCTAACTTCCTCTAAGCCTTCAGCTTCTAATGGTGTTAAAATTATTTTTCTAGCTGCTCAACTTTTCTCACAAGACGTATTTGAAGTCAGTGTTCGGCGTCATTTCTCTCCCGCGATCGTCTGTGTCTGTCATTGTACTCTTTATATCGGTTGTATTCACTTCTAGTGTAAGGGGGCTGGCCTGATGGTAACACTGATTCCCTTTCGTGGGGGTTGCAGGGGTTCGATCCCCAGCTATCAGATACTTTGTATTGTTATTATTATTTTTTTTTTTAACAATTTCAGCCATTTCAACTGTTTATAGCTTGAAATCATTACACTTTCGTCTTTTGAATGTCATTTCAACTTCAAACCCCTGTTTCTTCTCAGCCTTTTTTTAACTTCCATAGCTCCTTCAGCTGTTAGCTTCTTCAGCTCCTTTAGCTTTAGCTTCTTCAGCTTTAGCTTCTTTAGCTGTTTTAGCTTTTTTTAGCTTCTTGAGATTTTTTAGCAAGGTAATTCAGCTTATATGCATTCTCACTGCTGTTTCATAGGAACTAGCCTGATTAACATAGACTTTCAAATCTCTTCGAGATTCTGGTCTGACCAAGACCATAACGAATACGATTCGAAATGGCCTGGTCAACCCGCCTCCCTCGGGTTGCTACTGGTTGTGGCCAGAAAAGGCTGTGCCTAAGCTTAAGCCAATCACACCACTCTTTCCTCTGACGTATGATTTAGCTACCAGCGGGGCTAACTGGTAGATTAAACTCTTACCAAAGCCAGTAGGGAGCAAGGCGAAAACGTCTTTCCTGTCAAGAAATGATTCAAGAGCTGTTCTTTGCTCGATTTTTAACGAGAATCTCCCGTCGAACACTTTCATTACAGCATCTACAGCAGTGTCAAAAGCTTGACGCTGCTCCATGTTGATATTGAATGAAGCGCTTCCGTGTACAATCCATGGGTTGAGTGGCAGTTCAACCACGTCACTACCTTGAACACGCCTCTACCCTGGGCCGTTGGCGCTGCTCAAAGTTGATTGCTTCCCGACAAAGTGGGTGGAGTTCCCATTTTTTCGGGAACTCAAATCCACCTGAATGAGCAGTTTGCCTGAGTAAGTGTAGCAGAGCCGAAGGTGTTGCGTCACTGCGAGGGCGGAGCCTGGGTACATAGGAACAGCAATTTCTAGTTTTAATTTATTATTAAGCTGAAAGCTACATAAAGTGAATACATTGCCATTCTGATATTTCTACTTGTGTATGATCTGGCATAATTTAGCTTCCTCGTCTTGAGGAATTGTTCTCTCATGTTCAGACTTTTAAGGCCATGTCAGCCAGTATTACAGGTGCTAAACAGTAAACGGGGAAGACGGGTGTCAGCTGCTAGCGGTGGAGATGTTTGTGGGGATGAATTGCATCGTCATTGATCACTGAATGAGAAAAAAGTTCAGCCAGTCAGGCATATAGGGAAATAGCTATATAGTAGCATAGAGTAGTGCAATAACTGTCAATTAGATTACAGTTTTGTTACTTATTCTCCCAAATTATTGTAGTTTTGGAGCTGAATTGGTCCACTTAAGTCCTGGTTGAGACTGATGTGAAACAGCGATTACTTTGTCCAATGCTTTTTGTATTTTTAGCCTCTGCGAATGTTGAACAAATTAGAATATATCCAAGCTTCTAAGAAACCTGCTTTTTAAAATAGGAACCGAATATCAAAATATCATATGCTGAGGTTCTCCGAGACTAAAGGAAACCGCACAGCTGCGATTCCGACACCTTTAAAGCTACCACAATCCCTAAAAATCCCTTTATAGATCACCTGCACCACTTCACAACATGGTGTGGCTTGTGTCCTAAAAGAGAAATGATTCACATCAGACGTGCACTATGTACAGTTGCTTTGCTTCTTTTTTATTCATTTCTTTACGTCTCTGATGTACAGTAGTGTTATTAGAGAATAAGATGACCAAAAGGCACAAATTCACAATAAAAGAAAGAAAAGAGGAGACAAGTTAACAGGAGTGAGAGAGAAAGAGCAATAGAGAGATTTAAAAACAGTTTGGGACTATGGAATCATTTGGTTTCTTCATACTCTGATTATAAATCAAGGAATCTAACAACAGTTATCTATGAGATTGTCTCTGTTAAACCATATTCTCTCACAAGTCTGTATGTTCGGGCTCTTAAAATGGACCTACTGTCAATATCTGTTTGGAAACAACCATGTTTTTTAATTTTTCTTTTGTTGTAGCTCATTTTTCTGTGTAGCTTTAAACTGCCAACACTCCAGACGTTGAAGCTAATCTAAATTGCAGCGTAATAACCCTTGGACCCCACATCGCTAACAACAGGAGGGCAGAATCCAACGTGGCTCCACTTTGGAGGGCGAATCCATCAGCTAATGAAGTGAATCGGCGAACCGACCCGAGCTGCCGTCACATGTTCCTTTTTTTCGGTGAGAGAGGCGAGCCAAGTTCAGAGACTGACAACAGAGGTACAACAACATTCAGAACAGAAATATATATTCATACACTGTCCTGCCAATGAGACGTGGTCCCTGTGAGGGATTAATGTGAGGACAGCTAGTGGTGGACAAGGGTTTCTGCTTTTACTTTCGTTTGTCTCCACCAAATACAAACCACACAACCACTCAGCTCCTCACTGCTTTGCCGGAGTGTCTGCCCCATCTATAACAATATATGTATAAATGCTTTTTTTTTTCTTTTTTAAATGACTACAGCTGACATTATTCTTCAAAATCAACACTAAATTTTAGCAACTATAACCCCACACGTCCTCACAGTGACACTTCTGTGAGGAGTCGTCGTTATCTGTATCTGCTCCATATTTAGCAGTGGAATAAGAAGGATCAAGTGTAAAGGGGGGGGGGGGGGGGGCTGCAGGTTTGGCAGGACAGTCTCATTATATATGTGTGTTCATCTACATTAATTTATTTACTATTTACAAAGTCAGTACATACAGTACATCCACATATCTCCATGACTCCGTCGGTAGCCCCACAGATACAGAGTGAGATTCTTGATGGACACAGAGGTGGAGGAGTGAGACATACAGATCCAGTGGTCTCTTCAAAGAGGAGGCAACAGGGAAATAGTTTCAGCTATAATAGTTGCCCCCTTTCTTTTTTCGCCTTATTATCTTGCTATCTGTCAAGCGAGGCACGATTTTAGTCCCAAGTCTTTTCAAAAGCCAAAACAAAATTGATCAAATATCAGGTCAAAGAGTCATTTTTTTTGGTGGGGGGGGTGGCGTGATATTTTCAGATCAAGACTGCACTTAGTGTGGTTTAGAACCAATAATTATAAATGGAAAGCCCATGAATGAAACAGGTTTTTTTCTTTCTTTTTTTTTTTAAATAGTTTTACTCTATTATTCTACTGTAATATAAAAATGATTAAGATACATTTCCCAAAACAAAAATAAATATATTTTTAGTAATCTTCTGAGTCTATTTTATTTACAGGAGATTTTGAAAAAATGATTAAGTTCTTTAACTAATTAAAGAATGAAAAAAAATCAATTATTTAACCTGTCAATATCAGCAAATTAGGGCAAAAGAATGAATCTTTTTGAACATCTTCTGTGTAAAAACGTCGACACGGATCTCATTCGGAGGCAGTTCTTTATATATTAACCATAGGGGCATTCAGCATTATGTTGGCGGCTCTTTGACATAATCTGTTGCTTGCTCTTGGAAGGTTTCCACACTGTTAAAATATACGGTCGACGTGATGCAAACGGAAGATGGAAAATGAGGAAAACGACAGCAACTCAAGACAAAGGAGGCCAGACGGGCTTCAACGCGAGGGAGGTCTGCTATCTCGCGCTTCTTTCCCATGCAGCATCGGCCCTCTGCAAAGACACCTGCCGCTGTATACCACTCATATGCACTCTTCACACTCATGCATATACCGAAAAACACCAAAACGCACAAATACGAATGACAAAACTTCAGATGCCAGCATGGGGAAACACATTAAAACCAGCATTTCACAAATGATTTATCAACAGCTTATCCGCTCTTGACTCTCAGCTCGGGCTTTTGCGTGGCTAAAAAAAAAACCTGATCTCCCGATGGGAACAAACATATAGGTTTGCACTGACAAAAGAGAAACCACAATTCATGATAGTTATTGCTCTTGCTGGATAAAAAAAACATTTATCCACTGGAGATGACACAATAGGGGACGCGTGCCACCGTTGGACGAAAAAAGAGACAGTCCTTAACTCATTTATGTTCGTTGTCACCTCTTAAGGTTTCCATTGCAGAGGGACTCACCATCTATGTGCATCCTTTGTAAACTATGTCTCTCGTTGTATTTATGCATTGCCCCCCCCTGTAATTACTGCATGTTCAAGCAGCCTGAGCAGCCTGTTGAAACTCAGGAGCTAGAAACGATTTGATTTAAAAAGAAAAATATGGCTGGAAACCTTGATGTCCTAACAATGCTACAGAAACGCACACAAGCACACAAACGGCAGCGTTGCACACACAGAAACACACAAAGCAGCAGAAAAACTAACAAATGCCTCTGCATATGAGGGCGGGTGCGGGGGAAAGGAAAAAAAAAAATCCTTTTCTGATGATCAGAAGCTAAAGAGCAGGGACAATGCAACACTCAAAAGTAAATTAGAATCCCAACTATGCGGTTGGGGTTTGCAGACTTACAAATCTATTCGAACAAAAAAAATAAAGGAATGACGGCATGAAGCGAATGGAGAGGAGGTCCTGTGACACGGAATGTGAAATAAAAATGATTAAATCACAGGATCTAAATGCAACACTGAGCAGACGAAGCTTCATCAGGAAAAATAAACACAGACAAACTTACAGAACTTCATTTTAAAAACCCTGTTAATATATATTTATATACTTCAATACAATTATTTACCTCCCCTGTTATACTTTATACTGTATATATACACCACTGGGATATCGCGAGTAGAAATACATCCTAAATGGCAGAGATGAATGACTCTGCGCTCTCTGGATTTTAACAATTCTGAGAGAGCGAGGACGGACTGACGAGATCTATAATGTTGCTACCGGAGGCCTCAGAGTGTTTAACCAGACGGGGACACTAGATGGGGGGGGGGGGGGGGGGGGGGGGAATAAATGAGGAACAGATGGGAATCAAATAAACAATGAGGCGGAGGCAATCAGCTGAAAACTGGGAGTATACTGGGTCCAGGTCCCTGAAAACCAGACTGTACTGCGGGAGGTGGGTTTCGGACCGGCCGGTCAGACTTTATGTCAGTTGAGGGAAAGGGAGGACGTGAATCCGCTGGTGTCAAGGTATTCTGGTCTGAAAGATGAGAGAGAAAGAGATGGGGGAGAGCATCAAAACACGGGTCTTCTATCGTCTGTTGGTCTGGCAGGTTGTCTCGGTACATAACTTGTCCTACACTGAAAAACTGACTGGCAGAGTAAGCAGCTGCTAAAATATTTATACAATGTGAACAAAAAAAGCTCAAATTACTCCAATTTAGTCAGATCGTTCTTCAAATAATAAGAAAGTTAATCAGGTAAAGATGGCCTGTTGCCCAAAGGCGAAAAATATCAGCCACTCTAATGTTCCACATAGGTTACTGTGCGATTCTGCTCACCTGATGAGCAGCAGCATTCACAGTCCGACACAACCTCAGTCCTCTAGAGCCACCATCCCTTTCACCGGGTCCTTCACTCTCATCTGACGCACATAAGAAAGAGAGTGTACACAATGACATTCATTAGCTCGGTAGGCGTCCATCTGGAGGTGTCCTCGCTGCCTGTCTGGTGTTAGATTATGACTGAATTACTTGGGTTTTACTGAAGTGTTTGTGCTCACAATCTTCTTGAATCTGTCCTCTGTTGGCTTACCTCATCTAGCTCCTTACGTGTCTGTTCCTCCATGCGACGGATGTCGTCCATGTTCAATTCGATCCACTTGTCAATCCAGCAGAACAGCTGACGGTGGAAATTAGTGAACAAGCGCTTTTCTTGCTGTCAAACAACAAAGTACAACAAAAAAAGAGGTTATCGCGTGGCTGAATTTGAGCCCGTTTTATTTTGAACATCAGATAGGTTTATTTACACCTTGCTTTACTCTGCTTATCCCCTAGACTCGAGTTGAATCAGCCCCGCACACAACCATTCATATTAAAATCGCGGGCCACACTAACATTAAACTTTCAAATTAAGGCGAGGGCCACAAACTATCCTCCCGCGGGCCGCAGTTGGCCCGCAGGCCGCGAGTGTGAGACCTCTGCCCTAGAGGCTGGTGCAGCACATGGGTGCAGTTAATGATAATAGTGGTACTTTTCCGCTAATACCACAAGCTGTCAGGATGTACTTAAAGGGATAGTTCACCTCTTTTGACATGAAGCTGTATGACATCCCATATCAGCAACATCATTTATGAACATTGACTTACCCCCTGCTGTGTCCTGTGAGCCGAGTTCCGGCCTCGTTTTGGCGTCGACGAAAGTAGTCCGGCTAGTTGGCTGGGGTTTAAAAAATAAAGCGTTTTGCTTCTCAAAATAATATGCGTTCAAAAGAGTAATACATTTGCATCACAAAATCGTTCTCCAGGAAAAAAGTCAGACCTCACAATCGCTTGGTGCTATTTTCTCTCCTTTTCCTGGTGAACGATTTTATGATGCAAATGTATTTTGAATGCATATTGAACGCATATTGTTTTGAGAAGCAAAACGCTTTATTTTTTAAACCCCAGCCAACTAGCCGGACTACTTTCGTCAACACCAAAACGAGGCCGGAACTCGGCTCACAGTACGCAGTTGGGGGTAAGTCAATGTTCATAAACGATATTGCTAGTATGGGATGTCATGCAGCTTCATGTCAAGAGGCAAACTATCCCTTTAAAGCAAGCCCAACCATCCTTAACACTAACACACACATATAACTGAAACATTATCCAAGAAGGTTCATTACTGGAACACATTTCCTGACTTAACCAACTACACGTCTAACGGTGGCTGAGCCTGACCCGTGTCTTCTTGGACGTCGTAATGACGAAGTGACTCACAGTCAACGAACCTTTTGAATGAAGCTCTCCACTTTATTTTGCAGGCCCCACCACTTGAATTTGACAGTGACCAGTTTGTAGGCACACATGTGCGGGCAGTCTTTCTTGTTGGGAAGCTCCTTCTGCAGGTAAAGAGACACACGCACGCATCAGTGTTTGCGTATTGAACTGAGCGTTGTGGGCTCATTGTTTCCACTCATACTTAACATTCACAAGCAGCTGCATTCAGAGCTGTAGCCACGATGTCAGAAAGCCCAACGTTAGGAGCCCACCATGTTATTGACTAAAGAATTAACAAAAACCTTTTGAAGCTTTTCTTGTTTTTCCTTGTTGATACATGCTCATTCCAGGCTTTTCCTACACTACCTATCAACTGGAAGGCAAATCCTAAAACCTTAATTTGTAAAATCTGCTCATAATTGTTTTTACATTATCAACTACTAAAACTAATTTAAGGGAACTGATACTCGAGATCGCCTCAGTGACTCCAAACCAAGCTGTGGCCGTGAACATAACTACATTACGACAAAATGTTTTTTTTTTTCAGGGAACACTAGCTAATAATCATAGTTGCTAAGCAACAGCTATCAGTGCAAGTGGTGTTTCTTTATTTTCATGGTTAGATGTGTTTGGTTATAATATAGTCTGCTGCAGCTTCAAATGTGACTAAACATGAGGAATTGTTCCCAGAATGGTTATGAATTGCGACGGGTGCTGATCCAAAAGGACAAAAAGACGACTGAAATGGTCAACGCTCTCAGTGAGGTCTGTAACACCGGTGGTATTGCACAGGAGCAGAAATGAAAGGCCGCAGCTTTCTCTGATCCACGTGTGGGTGGAACCCCTTTCAAAGGTCAGCTGGGGACCTGCTTCATGCGACATAGTGGGAAACCAAGTCGTGGTTAGAAGCAATCAAAACAGCAACCACCGAAACGTGTACGTAGATGTATGGTAAATGGTCAGTTCAGTGCATTTATATTCTGCTTTTATCTAGTCTCGTTGACCGCTGTATCGCAAAACCTCTACGCAGATACACGAACATTCATCAAAACACCACAAACAGTATGAATGAAGTTCTAGTTTAGATATAAAAATCACAGTGCATCTGAACCCAGACAGTTCTTTTAAATCCTAAGATAAAGAACAAAAATGCAGGTGCATTGTATTTCTATTCTATAACATATAGTATATAATATATATTCAGACCCTCCATAAAGCATGTCACCTCTTCGTTGGTAAATATCCATTTGTTCACAAATAGAAGAAAAAAGCTTTTTTTAAAAAGCAATTAAAGTTTTAAATGATGAATCCATCGGGCCGCTCTTTCGAGAAGTTTCTTCGCTATGATCCACTCCCTTACCAGTGGCCTACCAGAAACCAGAAACTAGAAACAGACAGCTGCGCTGAGGAGAGCCAAGGGTCCATCCTCTGCTGCTGCTGTGCAAAACTGATTGACTTAACTGTGAGCATTATTATTCTCTCCACCAAAAGACTATACCTTCCAGTCTGGTCCTAGAGGCCCTCGTCCCGTCTTCGCCGACTTGAACCTGCAAGGATCCTCCTCTGGCTTGTAGTCCTGAGGTGAGACACCAGAACAAACTCAATGCATAAGGGGACACACAAACCAAAGGAAGTGCTGCAGTCACCTCAACGTGAATGTTTTGCTCACATATTCACCTTTGGCTCCACTTGGGTTCTGTCGGCAATGTCAATATAGACTACATCCACCTTCTTCCAGGTTTCTGCATCCAAACCATGTACCTAAAACAGAACCACAGAGCAGAGGATCGTCTTCGCATGCCATACAATATCTTATGGAATCGATTCAGTGATTAACGGAGAAACATTCTGCGAGGAGACGATCAAACAGAGTTACAACAAACTTTAAACAACGAAAGCCATCTGACGGCTCCACAGTTTGCGATCGTCTTTACTAACGTTTTCCTGGTGTCCCGAGTCAGGTTTGTGCCACGTTTCAATCTTGATCAGGAAGTTATCTTTCATGTACTCGTTCTGCAAAGACAAAAGGAGTCATCCTGAGCAAGGAAGAAAGACTTATGCCCCGGTATAATATGTGAAAAGCCATAAAAAGTACAAGTAATATGGGTCAGAGTCCTGCTCTCATGCACACATGCACCCGCACGTTCACGGTGTCTAACTAACCCTTCTGACGTGTGTCACTGAAAAAGATCACATTTCTCTCTCAGCTTTCAGGTTAACCTACTCCTTCTATGTGCATTAAAGTGAAGTGTGTCCTTTATGTTGCTCTCTGAAGTCTTTCAAGCAAACACACACACACACACACACACAGAGGCAATACTCACAGTGATAACTGCAGAGCCGGATGAGGAAAAGCGTAGGGGCACATAAAGACAAACACAAAACAAAATTAAACCAACTAAAGAACATTTCCAAACAACACAATTGCTGTATTTCGCAGCCTCCAGAAGTCACCGATTCTTGTCCGTGAGAACGTAGGACGCAAAAACTCGGGTTATGCCTTTGACTTTGTTTGTGTGACAGATGGCAGCTGGCAGCCTGTGTGAGCGTGTAAACGCAGCCTAAAGGGCTCGAGTGATTGCATGGTCCTTCTGGCTGGACGTATAGTAAATTATTCAGCTCTACCTTCAAGGCGACAGAGACCCAGAGGCATCCAGAGGGAAGACAGAGGGAGCGAGAAGTATCCATGACACCTAGACAGTGTCTTTGATCTGAAGTCGTATGAGTCACTTGTATCCGCACTTTTTTAAGGATCAAAATAAATATGACATTGAGCACCACTATATCCTTTATTCCACTATAAATCAATGAGTGCGTTTACATGCACACAAGTAACCTGGTGATGACTATATTTCTGGAATATCCCGGTTATGTGATGGCGATGTAAGCATTACGTTCTAGTTTAAAAAAAAAACAGCATGCGGTCTTGTCCTGGATATGTCAACAGGAGTACACGAACAGAAACTGAACATTCTCTGCAGGCAAAGACCATACGGGCTGGAATGGTGACGCATCCAGATGTAAACTATATAAAGACGATGACAAACCCAGAAACTTTCTCATCCGTTTGGTGAAACCCAAATCCTGAATACAATCAAAATCCGGAAACTGCTGCAAAAACTTTCAGGCTGGGGTGTCTATTTTTGAAAAAAGGCCTTTTTGTATTAAAACGCAAGCTTCAGAAATATGCCACAAACCAAGGCTGCACTTGCTGTATGTGAGTAATACTGAGAAACACCGTCATTACTTTGCAGGGCTGTGAGTATGTTGTGTGTGTGTGTGTGTGTGTATACGTGCCTGTGCGACAGTATGGGTATGCGTTCCAGGCTTTCTCGTGGATGTTCAGAGCTGAGGCTGGAGCCAACATTCTGACGAACGACGGCACTTTACTTCGGGACAGAGGAAGGAAAACAGAATTTTTATTTTACATTTGTTTAATTTGTGGTATTTTAGCCATACTTATTTAACAAAATCTCACTGGGAGAATTAGATCAAAGTACAGTTAATATCAGAACTATTTTAGAGTTTGATTATGCGGGAAGGGGAAGGCGTGCATGGTCAAAACACACCCTGCAGTGTCAGGGTTCTGAAATGGGATCTATTACGGCTGTTTCCAGCTCCAAACTTTTCATTATGGGACTTCAAAGTAATAGAGTAGTTTTGCACAATTCACAATTGAGGAATTTTGTTTTTTTTTAAATCCTTATTTATCGTATACTGTACAGGTTTCAGCTAGAATCCAATCTAAATGATAAGAGTTGATATCAACGTTTGTGTGTTCGTTACATGCTTATTGTGTGTCATGAGTTTTAGGAGAGACCTGGAGAGCTCCGCCCACTGCAGAATAACCGCAAACTGACAAAACTGATTTAGAAAATATCCCCATATGTTTGACAAGATCAATCACTGCAAAAACTCCGCACACGTGCAAATATGAAAAAACAAGTCGCCCTGATTGATCATCTTTAGTAAAAATGACCTATAAACGCAGCTCACATTTTCATATTCTTCCTCTTTGTTTTCGACCACCTGGAACACTCACGTGGTAATTGCAGCATGTATTTGCATGTGTTATGTGCACTAGCAAAGCACACCCTCCTAAAGCTTGTTTTTTTTTTTGCCACATTTATAACATAGTCTCCCCTGGGTTTAGTCTTTTGCTAAGCTAAGCTGCATACTGCCCATAGCTTCAAATGTAGCTGTTCCACTCATGATATCAGTCTTGGGTTTTTTGTCTTTGTTGATGGGTACCAAATAAGCATATTCCCCAATGTGTCGAGCTAGTTCTGTCATCCAGTGTTAATTTTTTAGCCTAATTTAACTGAATTAGTTTACCAGCTGAAGTTGACCTTAAAGTTAGGGGATAATGGCGCAAAGTGCAAAAAAAAAGTATGAATGGATTTAAAGCAAGACACAACGATGCCTCAAGGGATAAATGAAGGAATTTTCTTCGATTAAACTTTCTATGAACCCCTGCATCCTCTGCCACACACCACCTGCTGTGTAAATGCTTACCTCTGCAAATGGTAGATTTTGTGTGTGTACTGTCCCTTCTCTCCATCTTTCTCATAAGGTTCATTTTTTAGCACCTCCACTCCCTCACCTCCACCCGTCTCATTTTTGCTGGCTTCGGCCACCGAGTAAAGCTGGCCAACCTGGTACTGAAGAGCAGAGTGAAAAAGAAAAGAAAAAAAGAGGTTAAACCAAAGTAAAAAACACATTTTAAGAAATAACAGAAGACTGCACACAGAACAAAAAGTGATTGATTTTTTTAATGACATTTTAATAGGAAAAAATCTTGAATATATATTTTTATATATATATATATATATATATATTTATATATATATATATATATATATATATATATATATATATAAACAAGTCATCACTGTATTATGGCTGAATTTTGAAGATTGAAATGCCAGTGCGTAAGTATGCTGAGCACAGCTGAGCATGCACCTGCTTTTAGAGCAGAAAACATTTTACATTGTAAATTAACTCTAACACAACGTCAAAAGGGACACATGGTAATATTATGTGCACATTTTCTATTCTTGAATGTGTTTGATGTGTCCGAACAAAAACCATACAGAAGTTTTCTTTGGATATAGATTGCAGTGAAGAAGTGCATTCCAAATTTGAACGCACTGCCAGTTGACTGTCTTATCAGTACACCGCCGTTTGCTGAGCTGTTGCTGAGAGACAATGGTAAGCTGAGAAATTTGAACCTCTTTTAAATGAGCTGTGCCTGTAAAGAATAATTATACTCTTTTGTGGTATTTAAAAAAAAAAAAAAAAGAGTTTGTGTGTGTGGGGGGAGTTATATAAATACTTAAACAGGGCATTTGGATCAAGTCACCACCAGAACAGGTTGAAATTGGTGTCGTCCTTCTCTCCTCTTTCTCCTTCTCACATCCCACTCTTTATCTCATCCCCCATCTTCCTGATCCACAGTGTGCATGTGATTTTTTAAACACAGGACAATAGCTTCTTTCATTTCTTAATCACCTCTAATCCATCATATAATCACTGCACAAAGCTGGACCGGAGCAGACTTACAACACCACTAAGATGGAATGAATCAATAGAGTCTGAATTATTCTTTTGTTTTCACAGGAGAGAAATTGCAGATATTCTTTGTTATTCCATTGTTTGTTAGTGTGTAATGCCCTTCTGTAAAATCAGGCTATGAAAGTATAATCAGTTACACGTTTACACAAAGTTTTGTCTCCTATGGTAGTCTGTGTGCTTCACCAGAGACAAATCCAAGAATCAGTTGTTCTTTGATATGACAGCTAAACAAAGTATTTTCTACTGCGTAATTACATTTCTAAGTACAAGGATGCAATAGCTTGTTTCAGACAGTGGGGTATTTATTTATTTTTTTTACTGGGAAGGTTAGTTACATAATCAAAATGATAGTTTAAGCTTGACGGTGAAACGGAAAGTCTGAAATGTTTCCTTAGACTCTTGCTTCTCCTTCACGTTGAATGGGGTGATTTCTTGTGTTGCCAGATATATTTCTGGGTGTGTTGCTTTGCTTTGCTAGCATGGCTTTCAGGGGAAAGTTGAGAAGAATTCAGCTTTTTTTCAACAGCAGTTGTTGCTGCAGTTCCAAACGTCGGGCCTGTCGGACTGAAATGTGTTGCGTCCGTGTGAATCTTTGCTTTCACAGCTTCAGAAACACACATCTTCCTGTCGTAGCACTATTCTGCCACTTGGGGACAATGTTAATCATATGTTGAGATAAAGGCTACTATTGCTTTTATTGCTGCCGTTGTTGGTCCTTTAACGTTTGTTTTGCTGTAGAAAAGGCAGAAGTCAGTGAATAAAGAGCCACTTTGTGGTCAATTGGTGCTAAGGGCTAAAAAGGATTAGATTGTCAACTGCAACTGTTGCCCGTGTTTTTCATCTTCGTTTCTCTGTTTGTTATTGATATTCTTGCTTTGTTCTCCTTTGCGATGAAATCTCCTTTTTGTCTGCAAAAATTTGGCTCCATTTAAGTTTTAAGCAATCCGCATAAAACCTATGTGTAGCATTGTGTCCAAGGGCTAGGTGCTGTTAGCTTTTGGGAGGCAGGAAAGTCCGACCAAAATTCTTTCCCATGTGAGTGAAAGTAACGCATATAAAAAAAACATACACACTAACAGGAATAAGCACATAGACTGCACAGTAATGTTGGAGCCCTTTTCCAAATTAAAATGGTAAATAATGTTGAATTTACAGTTTTTGGCAGTGTAATTGTCTGACGACACATCCACCTTTGGTGATTAGCAGATGCAGATTGATTTCATCGATTGTGCAACGCACACTGATCTGATATGCAGACTCAGGGCGCTGCAAATTCAAACCAAGACTTTAAATGCATACTGTCGATGGAGTGGCGTCCATCTAGATGTACAGAGTTTTTTGGAAGCCATCATGAAGATCTTGATCTTAAATTGTCCAAAAATAGAAAGTAAATAATTATTAACAAAAATGGTGAAAGGTCAATAAATGAATGCTTTATTTTTGCATGTGATGTTTTCCAATTAAAGTCGTTTTAAAAAAAAAAAAGAAAGAAAGAAAGAACAAAAGAAATACAAGAGTGACACGATGCATGTGCTGGAAAAATCATCATTGCACCACTTTATCTTCACCAAATAAACAGCTGTTTGCTGTTGTGTTGAAGTCGAAAATGTTGTAAGTTGAACCTCTCGGAGCAGATTTCTCTCAAACATTCCAGCAATGGTTCGTAAGCCACACAACGCTTCTGATGATTCCATAAAACTCAGAAATCATTAAAATTACATTTATGAGAGGATAGGGAAGTAAGGTGAAATTCTTGACCAAGGACTTGACCATCCATTTTGACTGGTGGTACCTGTGATCTGATTTTTGATAGCAAATACTCCAGCAAAATCAGTCATCAACACAGTGGCTTAGAATTTCTGCTTTGAATCTGCAGAGAACCACTGAGAGTCTCAGAGAGGAGGCGTCAGACAGCCTGTATGAAGCAATCCTGGCTTGATTTGCATGCTCCGTGAGGAACTGATAAAATGAGAAACCAGTATAAGCTGGGAAAATGATTGCAAGCTCGGAGGAGAAACAAAGAGGTGATGCTACTTGGTGTTTTTTGCTTTTGTTGAAAAGATGGCCGACATGCTCTGTTTCTAACTGTGATGGCACATAATCAGATTCTGTAAGCCTTCATGTCTTATCCAAAGATGTCAAACTAAAGCAGAGGGGGGGTTCAGTTTATTTGGAAAATTTGCATTTGTAGTGTCCCATCAAACATATCAAAGAGGACATGAGTTTGCGGTCTTAACTTTTTGGGCAACTCTTTTACAGATAGGGCATATCTATCAACTGGTAACTACATCTTTTTGGGTTTCCTCTCCGTTCCGCTATTTAATTGACATCTCCAGTGCTCAAGCAGTTAGTCTCTTGTGAGTGGGACAGGAGTTGTGGCGTCGGGGGGCCGGCTGGGAGCAGAGGCTTCTTGGCTGGAAGCCGGGAGCAGTTCAGAACGATGGAAAACGTTACTATTCGAAAACTTCCACTTCCACACGGCTTTATATAATTGAGCTTGTGGATCACATCAGTATAGTTCAGGCTATTGTGTAGCATATTGGAGAAAGAACAGGTATTTTCAGCTGCTGGTGGAAGGAGATGTGGGCAGGGCCAGATAAGTATATTCATAGACCCCCGCCTCCCAATTCACTGCATGAGGACAAAGGTGGAGAGTTGCAGGAGCAACAAAGCCTCCTGGATGACAGAGTTTGACCTTGGCTCGTGGGGTCAGTCTATTTTCAGTTATGCCATACCTTTCTGCTCTGATACAAATAAGGCACGGATAAAGCTTTCCCTCCAAAGATGGCTCTCGTCTAAAGGTTAACGCACAGGAAATCAATTTTTTGTGGAATTCTTCTGAGTTTCACGACACGGCCTCCACAAATAGAACAAATTTCACGTCAAATTACATCAACATGGATTTTGAGCAGCAACGAAATTATCCAAGACAAATCAAAAGAGAGATCAGATTTACTCTTTGGATGGCTGTGAACCTCTGTAGATCTTCTTTTGTGGTAAATAATGGAAGATTTCTGCTTCCAACAGTCAGCAGAGAGGAGCAAGGAGAATAAAAAGGCCCGGTGGGAAGTGAATGAAGGGCAAAGGGGAGGATAGATGGAGCACATTCTTAACTGCTCTCATACTTTATGAACAGTCTTTTACAGTGTCTTAATTGTAAAATAGGTGACGTGGAACCATATCCGGGCCTGCTGTTTGAGAGCTTCATCATGTTTATATATGATTAAAGAGGGAAGGGGTAAATAGATTGCAGCACTACACGGTATGGAAAAAAAATCAACAACACTTTGGAAATAAGTGAGACGAAATACCTAGACACCTATTAGTCATCGAATCAACCCTGAAGAACTCTGTATCCCAAAGTTGGTCATCCAACAGGACAGTGATCAGAAGCACATGAGCAAAACAAGTGGACCAAAACTCCTCCTCTGCGATGTGAGAGACTGATAAAGTCTTACAGAAAATGATTATTTCAAGTTTATAGTACGATTTATAGTTTTATTAACTATTGCAGCACGGGGTGTACTGAGTTTGTCACACGCTGCTTCTGCGTTTTGGCTTAGCTCTTTAATGAATACATTATGACCGGATCACTTTTTTATATGATATATGATATGCAAAGCCCTAGACTTTAAAGAGACTGTACTTTCCTTTGCATATAACTGCACTTTTTATTTAGTGAAGGAAAAAGGCACAACAGAGACAGCGGTATCAGAAATGTGTTTGTATGAAATTCAGCCCAAAGAAAACTCTCTTTAGTTGAGCGACTGCAGACACAATTCCTTTGGGCTGTAAATCAAGACTTTAAATTGACGCTTGAGATTTCAGACCAGATTTTGTGGCGGGCAAAGGGAAGCTTATCAGAAACAAATCTGGAAACCAACGTGGATATTATTTCATGACTCCTACGTTGCTCCATCAGCATTCACATCATGATCGTCCGTGAAAAGCATAAATAAAATGCGTCTGTTGCCATTTTAGGTCAAAAGCCTGCAAACAGACAGTCAAACTCGTTCGGTTTGAATGAAAAATAAAGGATGACCCGTCGGGATGTTTTCTATTCTCAGATACGGCCTCTTGAAGTCACTAATGTGGCTTTGGCGTGGCGCGGTTGAGCACTCGAGCACTAACTGGCGCTTCATATTCGTGTGTGTAAAGAGAAGATTAACTGGTTTAAATGATAGTTTGGTCAAATTACTAGATTACAGTATTACTGCATTAATCCATAACTATGAAGCAAAGTGCAGGGGCCGGGTGAACATGTGATGTCATGGAAGTAGTTTCAGGTAACTAATTTGAAATGCAGGCCTGAACAGGGCAGCGAGCAGCAGCGTAAATGATGATGAGGCAGAGAGCAGGGACAGTGAAAAACACTCTGTGTTGATTCAACGCTCCGTTTGAATGGGACGGCCGCTCGCAGCCGCTTTAAGATGTTTCTACAAGACTTTTTTTAAGGTGGCCACATTTGTGTTTTCTGTGCTTTGAGTGGATTCTTGATATTCATCTGAAAATGTGAAAGCTCGGTCAGATTAATTGGACAGCAAATTTAACCTGAACGCACAGAAAAAGAAGCTCGAACGACGCGAGGTACTACGTGTGCTTCACTTTTCATAAGAACCAAAGAGAAGAAAAAGGACAAAAAGAGTTGCGACGTGCAACTCTGTTTAGCACAGACACACAAACAAACACACACACTCTCTAAAATACGACGAGGTATTGAACTTACCTCTTCCACAGAGATAGGAAGAATCACTCGACTGGAAGAGAAGGGGAAAAAAAGAGAAAGTTACACCAAATTGTTGCTAACCCTCAAATTACAGCGCAGTCTTATGTTTTGACACAAAACTAAATTCAATTCATAACATAAAGAAATGACCAAAACATTGATCAAGCCACTAATATCCACATGGCTGTATTTTGGCAGCTTGAACTCGGTATAAATGTATTTGCCTGGAACAGATCTGTGATGCAGCTTTTAGGTTCATTCGATTTCACGACAGCGGCGCCGTCGTGTTCATTCATTCATTGACTCATTCATAACTAATTTAGTCTCAAACATTTTTCTTTCTCACCGCCGTGCTTAAATAAGGGCATCGGGGACTGGCTGACGAGTTACCACATAAGTGCTACATCACCACCAGCTGTGGACATTACTTTCCAGTAAATTTGCTCTTGGCTCAAAATGACACAAGAACAAATTTGTTTTTGTGCACAGCTGACCGAGTGGCAACAGGCCCAAAGAAAGTAAAGTGAAAAGCAGAAGTAAAGCATACAACATGGAGCGTACAAACACATATGATGCACTTTGCAAAATGCAAACCATTAGCTGCAGAAATATATTTTGTTCACAGTTATGGTGATTGGTTGATGATGCTCGGCTAAGTAATGAAGCCACGGGGGATTCGGCGCTGGTGAATTGGTAGAAAAAGACAAATTCTTGTAGTTTGGTGTAAATGACAAGATAGGATTTAAAATCACAAGAAAATTCAATCATAGACATTGAAAACGATGATGAATATTTGACAGGTCCATGTTTAGTTGAATAACCTTTGAACAGCATCAGTCACATCAATAGGTCCAAGTCTTTGGGCTGATACTTACGGCCACGTTGCACCTCACAGATCTGTCCACACACATAGCAGAGCTGACAGGTGCACACATGTACACGCGTGCAAATCCACGCGCCACATCTGGCCTCTGTTGTGTCATTCACAATGTTGCCGAAGCTTAAAATTCTCTGACCCTCGCCCATCTCATACTACGCAATGCACGTGCCAAGTATGCAGCTTTGTTGATTGTGTGAAGTGTGCCGAAATTCCCGTAATCCCGTATCTTACTTGCCACTGAATGTAATCTGGGTCTGAGTCCCATGTAGGCAGACACTGAATGGGAGCCCAGATGCTCTAATGTCGAGTGGCAGTATTGAAATATGAATAATCAGAATACAAAAATGGTATTGAGTGGACTGAATTAACAGCACTGACACTTCTTGTTCGGGAGGGTGGGGGGTGTAATTGTTCAAGTTTGGAATTCTGACAGTCACTTTAAGACATTTACTGTTCATCTTTGTTTTGGAGACGCTGTATCCCAAACAACTGTTGCACTAAAGTGATAGAATCCAGTCTGAAGAGGTTTCTCGTCTCTCCAAGTCTCCTTGGTCTAAAGGAACTAAATGGAAGATCGGGTGTCTCTCTGTTGCTTCAGAAAACAAACACCCCTTTCTGCACGGCTCTTCTTCTTTGTCCTTGTCCTCACTTCTGTTTTTCACTGTCTCTCCTGTTTCTGCTTTTATTGCGTAAACTTTTTCACACAGTACAGGGTAAAGAATCCTCTGTAATGTGCTGTGCCGATACAGAAGCTAAAGGGAGGGATTTGGATCAGTGGTTCAGGTGGGCACGGCAGAGTTCAAACAAGCACCTCCGGACCTCCTCTGTGCTTTCCTCTGTGTTTGTGTGGGTACGGGCTTCTCGTCGTGCCGCGTGTTGACAGTGCGTAAGTGCATTCAGCCTTTAATCGTGACCGATTTAATTATTTTCTAGCCCACTGCTGAGGCCCAGTCTCTCCCTAATCACTCCAGATCTTTAGCCATGCCATCACTCTGATCCTTCTTTTTTTTCTTTTCTTTTCTTTATAGTGTGGAACCCTTTATTGATTTAACACATGTGATGAGAAAGCAGACAGTAATTGGTGTTGAGAAATGTCGGCCCATTTAAAATCCACTGAGATTTGTCAAGTTTAGAGTTCAGGAAGTTGCCAGCAGCTGCTATGTGTGCCACTTTCAGAGCTTTAGCTCTGACCTTGCCACAACTGGAATGAAAAAAAAAATCCAAAAAGACCTTTTGAATAAAATAAAGAGGACAAAAAGGTGTGGACCACAGACTGAGGACCTCTTTTTTTTTGCACAGCTTACTTAGTTAACATGAGTCTGATGTTCTGACACCAATAAGAAGCTTGAAAATCAAGCAGTCATTAGATTTTTATTCATTTAAACCCAATAGGATCCCAATACACCTGCTATCCGTTAGCTTTGCCCTTTCTCTGAACACCAGCTGATTGGAGGCCTCGGTTCTCCGTACAGAACACAGAAGGCCCAGAGAAAACAGCGTCTTAGGACGATGTGTCAGAAATCCTTCCCCTTAGCATGCAAAAAAAATGTATGTGCCACTTGGTCCCACGAGGCCCAGCGTCTGACTGGCGCGTCGAAACCTCGCAGTTTGCCCTTTCTGCCTCCTCCTCTACCTGCCCACCCCACAGCTCCTCTGCTCCCCGCATCCCTTCGGCCTGGGCCGTTCAGAACCTCGCCATCTCCATTCCCCCACAGCTAAACCCTGAATGCTCCGTCGCTCGTTTCACCTTCACCATAGCGCATCAATAACATGGCCACGGGGACGGACGCTGGCACGGCACGGCACGGCACGGTCGAGCGCGGCGCGGCTTATGCCGGCCATGTCTGCCTCAGCACCACCGCTCCTCTCAAGCATCCGTCATTATAGCAGCTCAGCGAAAATAATTTAATGTTACTGTTCGACACGGTGAAAGCCCGACTTGGAGGCTTGCGATGCGCGATGTGAAGGGCATAGCCATGCACCGGCTGCTGATGCAACTGTACAGCCGCCGCTATTTACTTTCATTCAGTCCGCGATTGAACGCGGTGTTAAGAGGAAATCGATCACGGACACGAAGGCAGGCACTGATGTCGGCATCACCCTGGACGCTCTCCTCTAATTCCCCTCCCGGGCCACCGCGGCCACAATGTCAGCGCAGCGAAACCAGACGCATCAACGCTCTGTCACACGCACGCACACATACACACGCTCGTACGTGCACACAAGGCTACTTACTATTCCTTTATGAGCATTTTATTTTTATTTTTTCTTTCCGGCGAAGTAGACCTATATCCCAGAGGGGAACGGCTCCAAACGGCTCCAGAAACAGGGTCGATTCCTCCCTCCGTTATAGTTGCTTATTCCTCCGCTTGATTCTCTCCCACCTCTCCCCCTCTATGTCATTCTACCTCCACAGTCGCTTATTTTCTTCAAATTCACTTCCTGATCGGGGCCGCGGCGCGGCGTTGCTGTTGCGCGCAAAGCACCGAAGCCTGTGCAGAGAGGAAAACACACTGAAAACGATGGTACAGCCGGGGAGTGGTCACCGGCGAAGGGGCTGGATCCACACAGGGACATCCTGTTTGAATCCTATGGATTCACGAAAGACTTTTAAGTGAACTAAAAATTGATTAAATATATGTATTACACAGATAAAGCAAGTAAAAAAAAGCAAAAGCTCAGATAATTAGAACAGTAGAATACAGTTTACTGATGGGGGCCCAGAAAATGCAACACAATAAATTATTTTTAGTATGATATGAAGAATGAACAAGTCTGTTGAATGACACGAAAAATGTCAGAAACTGTTGCGTCATGAATAAGGCTGTACCAAAACTAACGGCTGTGTAGCCCAACCAGATTCACCGCAGGACAACATAAACTTACAACACAAGCTGCCTAAACTAGCCTCCCTGAACCGTTTTTCTAAAGAGTGTGCGACACACTGCGTCATCGTGACAGCGGTGACGTAGAGGCGTATGAAACGGGGACTACCGATGGCACAGACCAGACGCACGATCCATCGGCTCTCTAAGCCCTTTAAACAAAGTCCTGCATCTGATGTGATCGTCCTCCTCCGCTCCTGATGTTACACATACGTTGCTGATGCCTGACATAGGCTAATGTTGCTTTGCAAACATTTTTTTTCTTTAGTTACTCATTTCTTTTGCCTTCCCCGTGGTATAAGCCTGCAGCCCACCCGGTTAATCCACATAGAAATTAAATACTGATGTGCAGTTCTCTGAAGGGCCCCAGGAGGTCTCCTGTCCACCAAGCACGGTGGTCTTTGGGATAGTGCTGCACGAATTTCATCACAGGTCGCTAATCCAGGCCCACGTCCCGGATGTGAGTGCATATGTGAGAGTCTAACATTATATAACAGCGCAATGCTGCTGTATTTATAGCGCATCTCTGTCTACCACCCGCTTATCATGCTTCTGTCCTCTCATTTGTGGAGCCGCTTTTAGCGCCTGCAGCCTATATTATATCTTAAAAACGTGATTTTTATTTTCTTAGTCATCTGATAATGGCAGCTTACCTTAAAGGCCTATGATAGTTTGTCAGTTACAGGGATTGTACACCGTAAAGGGTTATCTGAAAATAATCACACACACATTTACAAAGTAAAACAAACAAACTAAAAGGCTTATCAGCACTTTTTTTCTTTTTATTATTTTTCTGGTTGACTCCAATGAGGTTCCTCTGACTTTCAGACTGGGAAATCTTGCCTCAAGGAGCATTCAGGATTAATTTAGCAAAAATGCTACAAACAATTCTAAGGAAATCAGGAGCTTTTTTTGTGAGCAGTGCATCCCATTTTGTTTTTTCACCAGCATCCAAAAACGTTTCTCGTGAACATTTGGATGTGGGACCATTTGAGATGTGAATGAGCACCCTTGAACACATGTGATGACTTGTACTTGGGCAGGAGCATGTCCTGGTTCAGGTGTGTCAACCACACTCGGGCCATTTGGGGGCCAATTATTTGAGCATAATTCCTACAGTACACGGTCCTAATTATTTCCTCCAGCCAGATGGATATGAGCAAACAATTTTGGCTGCCTGGGATTTGATCAGAACAGCTTCATTTTCCGTTGCTTTCAGTATTGTGCAAAACCTCAGCAGCCAAATTTGATAAACCTTGGATAAGGATGGCATGTGCAAAGGAAGATTTTGTTGTAGATGAGGAAGCCCTGCCTCAAATGTGGGAAATAGTGTATCGACTTTAAAATATGCTATCTGGTTAGTGACTACCTACGTCAGAAGTTTGAGACCAAACCGACCGACCGACCGACCGACCGACCGACCGACACGGTGGGGGACAATCCACCTGTGGCTTTGCAGCGAGTTGGAGAAAGCTGTGTTCTCAGCAGCAGAGCTCCAGCGGCAGCCTCTCCTGATGTGAGTGATGTTCTCTCATATCTCGTCTCAGGTGGTGAGAGGTGCTGAGGTGTCGGGTGACACCCATCCGCTGGAGTGTGGTATCAGGTGGCAGAGCAGAGCACTGACAGGCCTGGTGAGACCAAATACTTTCCAGCGAGGAGCGTGTGCTGGGAACAGCAAAACTGCTCAGCATTATTCTTGAGCTCACCTCGGAACAAGATTCCAGGCCGGGGGATGCATTTATGGGACACCCTGCTCGGCACTGCTTTTCTGGATAGATGAAGGCTGACACACACGTTTTTCAAGTTGTGCAGAGCTATATTTGTATAGTTCCACCTTTGGTCTGAAATTAGGTTGTACTAGATATTTGATACATATTTTAGTTCTTTGTCTGTCAGGTGCAATAAATGAAGGCTCTAAAAAGACTGCCTGGATTTTTTCATCATTCATCCCACTACTACCTCTGCTGGATGGTGGCAGAACTACCGAACAAAGCCACGAAATGTAAAACTGCAGTTATTCACGTACATTTTTGCTGCAGTTTGACGACAGACTGACTTTATCGGGAAAGCTCGACCAGAGTTAGCAGTGAAAAAACAAAAAAAAACCCAAAAAAACCTTTATTAACTCCCACATTCTCTTCCACATCACACACGGATACCTGCATAACAAAATATGTCTACAATATCTTCAATGATAGTAAAGGGGAGCTCAATGCAAACAAAACAGTACATAGCCAGACATCTTGAGTAGCATATTTATGTGGGAAGTGTAAAATGAAATAAATACACATGTATGAAGGGAGGGGAGACTATTCATCAAAGGAAATGAGCTCTGTTTGTGTGGAAAAAGGAGTGAAAAGTGCCGCATTCCTCTAATACAGTAGGCAGACAGACTGGATGAAACACTGACTCAAGCTAAGGCATCTGAATTACGACAGGTTTGTGTTTACACTTACTGGAAAGCGTTAGGTATACTGTGTGTGTAGAGTTACTATGCAATGAAAAGGTGGGGGAGTAAACATTTAATGAACTAATGTACCCTTTTACTCAAAGGCACTTTCAAAAGGCACTCCTGGTATAATGATAATTATATAACTAAAGCAGAAAAAACAACAACAACACATCACTTTGTTTGACGTCCTTGTAGAAAATACTGAGATTCTACCATTAATACAGTTTATCTTACTCTACAGTAGTTGTGTCATCAGATGTTAGCCTTGAAAAGAAGTGAAAAAAACCAAAATCCAGCTCCAGAATTGTTACTGTCTTTTCTACTTGCCCGAGAAACACCAGCAAATTTTCTTTCCCTCGTTAATTTGCTCCTCATCTACCTTACACCATCTGTTGGGGAAACCCCGCGGCTGGACTTACAGGTAGTGCCACGCTTTGGGATCAGGAGGATTTACAGTCAACACTTAAGTTAAAGAGGAAACCCAGACTCGTAACAAAAGCGTTACTTGCTGTTTGTAGTGAATGTGGTTGCGAGGGTGAAGTTTTACAATATTGCTGATTTCACAGAGGGAAATTCATCCTGTTTTTCTGCTCATGTGGAGATATCAGAGGAGTCAAATTCCGGATAGGAGCAGTGCTGCTGTGCAGCTCAGAAAGGAGGGAATAAAGAGAGTTCTGAGGACTTGGGGGAATACAGATGGCTCACGCCTCTTTCCTTTCACAGTCTTTCCTCTCTCTTGTTCTTCATCCCCCCCTGTATGCTGTACTTTTCTCCTCACCAGTTGTCCATTGGACACTTTTTGTGGCAAGTATCGCGTTGGTTTTTCTTTTTAAAATCTGGACAAAGTTTAACAATTACATGTTGAACACTTCGGTTCTCAGCATCTTCTTTCTTCTCTGTCTGTCTCTACTTCCTGCTAGACGAATGCCTCTGGTATATCTGAGCCGTTGATTTTGATGTATATCTTGGCGTCGTCCGCTTTCTGCCGTTGCTGCTTGAAGAGCATCCGCCTATACCAGATAAGGTAGATGGGCAGCAAGAAGCCCAGCAGACTGAGTGCAAGGAGTCCAATATCAACCTGTAGGACAACACGAGAATTAGCCAAGCCCAAGGGTTCAATTTGTGTATCTGTTTCTTTAGGTGTGTGTATATCCCTACCCAGAATGGGTCTCCCCCCAAAGGTCCCATCATAGCTAAAAACAGGGGTTGCTGCAGCAGAGCGAACACAGCACTAATCAGAGACTGCATCCCTGTCAAACTGCCAAACTGTGAGGAGGGATACCTGGAGAGACAAATTAAGTTGCATCCAATTAAAAAAGACCAAAATTGTGATTGTGATGGTATAGAGTGACACGAAAAGGTTTTGACACACCTAAGGAGTCAAAAGGAATGGTTGGTTGTGCCCAAACTTTTGACGGGGACTTTATGTGTAAGGTTAGTGGAGCATTGATACTTACACAGCAGCATAAAGGCCACCAACAGCCGAGTGGATGAATCCTCTCACCACAGTGTGTAAGATGAACGACACAATCTGAGGGAAGGTGACAGAAGAAAGCAATATTTATCATTTAGTTTAGACTCGCCTTCAATGAAATATTGATGCTATTTATGCCAGTTAAGTCTGCTTGTCAGACTTTTTTTTTACCTTGTACTAGTCAAGCTAACTGTTTGTGGTCTTTCTGCTAAGCTAAGCTAGCCATCCCATCTATGGATGAGCTGTTTCACACTGACCTCAGTGTGTTTGTGGGCAACTGAGATGAGTGTTTTGTTCTCATTTTGAAATCATAAAGTCTACAACAGTGTTACGAATAGACAAAAAAGTAAAATGCTGGTAAGGAAATAAACAAAAAGATTTTCAAGTTCCGAACACCATCAGCGTCAGGTGGGCTGCTCACCTGCAGAGGGAGATTTGGCACCAAGCAGGTGATCCCAAATCCCACCAAAAGGACGTTTGTGAGAACGAATGCTCGCAGGGCGTTGGTCAGCTTCTGGATCTTTTTGTCTCTGCGCTTTTTCTTTGTTACACCCCTTGTGGTTAAAAGAGGAAACAAGGAAGAAAGATCAGATTCTACCAAGTCTCTGTAATTCATCAGGGCAAGGGTTGTTCGATTTAGCCGATTACTCATGGAGCTCCTTCCAAATTAATTTGTTCTCAAGTAGAAATACAGCATTTAACTACATTGCAATGAGCTACTCAGACTTAACTCACTTGCTAAGGGGTTCCTTGTCTTCTTCTCCATCATCACAGTCCTTAAGTTTCCAGTCCATGATCTGACCAATCACAGGGGTGGTCATAAGGCAAAGCAGCTGCAGCACGCCGAAGATGGAAGAGTACAGACTCACTGAGAATCAGAAGCAGGTCAAAATGGTTGATTAAAAGGAATACAGTGAAGCACAATGTTTTTGAAGATTTTAAGGGTTGGTGTTGGAGAGGTAAAAGGTTGACATACATGGACAGAAAGTCTTTCTATCTGGTTAGATATAATGTTGTTGAGTTAATAATTAGTCCAAGCCATTAGAGGCATACCGAGTGCAAAAACACGGTTGTTCAAAAGTCAATAAGGTGCCATTAGGAGGGGGGTTTGCGGCTCAGGGAGCAATGATACATGAAAAGTGCATCATGTGAAATGACTTGTATCATGTGTACTCTTTGCTGATGCTGAGTGCCAAAGTTAGTTAATGAATACAACTAATGGTACCTGGTGGTTTCATATTAAAGCTGAATGACAGATGAAGGACTGCGTTATTACTATGGACAAAAGCCAAGTCAACTCTAGCAAAGCTGGTTGTGAAAAAAGCCCAGAAAGTGGATCTAATATGGCAAGGAATTGTGATGATAAACCTGAACAAAACTAGAGGTTAATTTCTATTTGTTGGTCAGCTGGACATTTGATTGCTTAATACCTCAGGAATCTACTGTTAGAAAAATGTAATCTTACCAACTTCCATCCTTTCCACTGCAAATTCAGTTAGATACAGTTAGTCCAGCTGCTTTTAATTCACGACAAACAGCTGAAGTTTTCACATTCCTCAATGCACACAGATGGACACATCTATCAAGCACACAGACTAACTGACCTTTGTTGAGGTCTCCATCGCTGAGTGACTCCAGGACACTGTTCAAGGCTCCCATGTAGAACAGGAGACGAAGCTGAGTCAAACTCATGGTCATCGCACTGAGCAGGAAAATTGGGCTCATGATACTTTTCAGGAAAGACTCGGCTGCAGAGGAGGAGGAAACGAAAAGCAGTGGGTTACAGTGGCGTGAGTAGCACAACAACTTTCACAGAGATCCCAGCTGTGTATTTGCAGCAGGAGGCTCTTTTTATACTGCGCTCTTACATTCTTCCTTTGGCTTGCTGTCCATTTCCAGGTCCATGGTGGAGAGGCAGAGATTGCGTCCATCCTTACCAACCAGCTCCTTCTGCTTCACATTGTTGCTCACGCTCAGGCGGCGGCCCACAGTGGTGACTTGGTGGTAAAACTGCTTCCCTGTGATTTTATGGTCAAAGCCCAGCCAGCTGAACTTGATCTTCACACTAAGAAGGCAAAGGAGGAAGCGGAGAGACACACACAAAAGAGAATGTGAGTAAGCTGGCTCTGTTAGGGACTATTGTCGCAAGTCTTTATGTTTACACAGTATTTGTTGGAGTATTTGTGTGCAGGTGTCTTTATCAGTGTTACTAACGTGTAGTCCATGTCCTCTGGTCCTGGGAATGGTTCCAGTGGCCAGTTGAAGAAGCAGTTCATGAACACCAGTCCAGCACAGGCGGCCCACACCACCAGAATGGTAATGAAAGGTACACCCAAGTCATAGATCACCTGAGCATAAACGTGACCGATGAATACAAAGCGCAGTGACAACAAATACTGATTAGAATATCATTTAATAGCTGTTTGACCTCCTTTCGGGTTCATGCATCCACCTAAATTAGCAGATGTTTCCATGAACTTTGGAGAATACTGAAATTCTGCCTCGTCTGTGAATACCAGCAGCAAAATGTTACAAAGTGTTTTAACTCAAGTGATGTGTTTAGTTGCAAATTGGAGGTTGTTGTACTTATGCTGTGCTTTAATTTCCCCCTTTTGTGCTAACTCCACTCCACCACTTAGCACAGACAGCATTGCGTGTTTAACTCCACAGTGTTTATTAGACAAATTTAGTTTCTTTCTCTGAGCTCACAAAATGCAGACTTTTTGCTGATATGCGGTTCTCACAGGACAGCAAAGGCAGAGACTTTCAGAGATCTTGTAGAGTATTTAGAAATGCATTGCTGTAGATTAACCAAGCAGGCTTCACATAAAGTAGTTGGAACAAGCTTGCTTTAAGTGTCTAGAGCAGCAAAAATGCAAGATGCTTGTTCATGCAGCAGCAACGTTGTTATGGAGCATTCTGTTAACATGCCCTCAACATTTTCTTAAAGTAGTTGAACATTTTGAGGGCGGTTCAGTATCTTTCTTACCTTAACACCAGGGAAGGTGACGGCAGAGGAGGCATAGGAGCCAATCATCAGGGCGATGAAAGTTGAACGAAGATCTCCGAACATGCTAGGGAGCTAGAAAAAGGAAAATAGACTATTTATGCTGGTAGATTACAACAGCATCCCAACCTGTCCTTGTTGTGCTCTTGAAATCAAGAAATTCTAAGCTAAATTCAAAGCTACAAGTGAAATGAGGCCCAAGGGTGAACCATCCATTGTGAACATCAAATTAAACATCAAAGCAAGAGGCAGAGGACAGACTGGGAGCATTATAAACACGATGCCCACTGACAGGGCTTAGAGCACACAGTGGGAGCCAATTAGCACGCAGGCATGGCTGTACATCAGAGAAAATAAAAAAAGCAACAAAGTGGTGTGAAACCAGTAAAATCAACATTAAACCAGCGTCATATATCACACACACAGCTGTCCAACACATGACACAAGGGCCCTTCTGACTAACTGCACACAGCTGAAACAGTCAGATGGGTGAGTGAGGCGAGGTGACACTCGAGAACAAAGGAGATGCCCTGAGCATGCAAGATGGTGTGAGGAAGGAATTCCTTCTTTTCTCATTTGTTTATACCCTTTGCTCCAATTTGAGGGAAAAGGAGACGGAGTTGGAAGATAAAACATGAGACAGTGGGAGGCAAAACACCAACTACACAAAGGCATTCCCGTGCTGGCCTTTTTTCAAGAGACTGAACAACAACAAGCACATTCAATTACATAAGACCAGGAAAACCAAGCTAGGTTAAGTATGTGTTTGTGTGTGCTAAAATGAAAGGGCGTGCGCACCCAGTTGACAGTATTCCCAACACTATGATCATTCAGGAGTACTGGTCAAACTATTCAAATAGATTTTTAAACATGAGAGTTGTTACAGCTGTTGGGGGATGAATTTGAAGTGGAAAAGTGGCCTGAAAAGTGCCGCTGGCAGGCAGCCAGCTGTGGCCACTGAGGGCTGCTGAGTGGTACCCATCAGCTGAATATGAGCGCCTCAGGGTCCTGATCAAGGAGTCAAGGAGTGGGCTCGTGTCCAATGATTAACCCAACGCTGAGGCTTTTTTGTACTGTGTATCAGGTTGTTAAGGAGACGAAGTGAAGCAAGGTGCATAGGTAAAACATGGTTATATGCACAGCCTGTGGTGGCTCCGATGGGCTGAAAACTACACAGAAGTAGCTGACATTAAAGCTCATGGCGGCAACTGGTGAGACATTTAGGGGCTGCAAAAAATGTCGTAGTAGAAACGAAAGACATAGACTGTGGTTGCATAGAATTAGAGTGTTTCACAGTGAGATTTACAGGAGTGGAGCCCCTTTCTAGGGAAAAGCATCACCATGGTAGAGCCCAGGACTCCTGAGTGAGTCACCGAGCGCTGAACCTGATGGCATTGGGAGAGAACAAGGAGATAAAGGGAAAGAATGCAAATGAATGGTAAGGCGCCAACCCCGTGACCCCTGAAAGTAATGAAGAGCATCCGTTCCCTTTCTGTGTCTTTTCATCCAAGGCTCTTCACAAGCTCTTTGAGAGTAGTACCGATGATGTGAAAAACATTTGGGTTATTGAGCCTTTTTTTTTTTTCTAAGAAAGCTGTGTAAAATCTTATCAACTTTTAGATGTGGGTCAGCCTGTGCCAACTCATCTAACCCCCCTTATGTCATGGATTTCCTTGAAAAAACGACGCACGGTATGTTCATGAGACTGGGTATGTTGTAGTTATGTATTTTTGTAAATATTCAACCAAACCCGTGCCGGGGGTAATAGCTAAGGCTCGCTTGGCTAATATCCCCCATGGACTTAAAGGAGAAGTTCCGTTTTTTTAAACCTGGACCTTATTTCTGGCATAAAATACGTTCATCTACTCACTGATAACAGTTTGGTGAAAGTCGGCGTAAATGCCAGAAATAAGGTCCAGGTTTAAAAAAACAATCTTCCCCTTAAAGAAATAACCTGTGTTGAGTCAGAGAACTTAAGACACTTAATTATCCTTTTTCTCACTCTAATCAATCCCCCCTCTCGCTAACAGAGGCTGAGTCCTGTTGCCTGGAGGAGCACATAGTTAAAAAACAAAAGAAGAAGGAAAATACATTGAGACAAAGTGGAACGCAAGACAAAAGGGGGAGGAAGAGGGCGAGCATGCAGGGAGCCAGAAAGCTTTTACAACAGAACAGTAACCATGAGACAAAGTATGAACACAGAGTATATACATCTGGACAAACATCAGGCGGCGGGTGCAAAGACTCAGGAATAGGAGGATTATAAAGCCCACAGTGGTGCACACACTTACTGTGAGGGAGGTGAAGGTCATGCACATGCCTCCGAAGCCATTGAAAGTCAGGGCAATGAAGATGAGAACGGAGAGCTCTGAAAGTGATACAGATATTAACTTATAGTCTGCTTCACACAAAGTGCAAAATGGACTGTATGGATCACCTGGACGTACCATTTGGTTTGTAGGCGCCGTATGCAATGAGTAGACAGGAAAACGCAAAGCATGTGCTGAAAATAAAGAGTCACAGTGTCAAACATTTCTAATAACATGTGAAGCGGTGACTTGAGCCATTGTGTTACTCTCAATAAGTTTTAGTATTAACAAGCCATGGAGGTAGCTTGGCCTTTTTTTTCTCAAAGTTTCTGCTTGCCTCCCTGAGACCAACATTTGCACGTGTCTGAACATAAACAACAGAATGATCAGTCTAACTAATGTCTCCCACTCTCTTCTCACCTGCCAAGCAGTCGGAGCTTGCGAGGCCCATATTTATCCATGACGATCCCTAGTGGCAGTGTGATGGCCGAGAGCAGGAAGGAGCCCGCTGTGAAAGCCACGTTCAACATCTCGTCCTGTTCTTTACAGATCAGCCAGCCGTTCATCCTTAGAGGCATGTCCACAGGGACCAGGGGCCTCATCTCCACGCCGTCTCCCAAGCCCACCACTTCCCCTTCCCCTTCGTAATCAGTATACTCATCAGATGTCTCCTTTGCCAGGGGTTCGGACAGATTGTAGCTTGAGCTGTTACCTGAAGAATGTGACGAATGTCAGTAGAAGACACGGAGTTAGATGACTTTTTACATGGTAGAGATGGTTCAAGTTGCCAAAATGTATCAGTTTTCCTCAGAGATTACATCTTTTGAGATTCTAATAATTCCCAAAACATCCTCCATGTCGTAAAGACAGAGTGCTGCGGATATTCATATGACCATTTAGAATTAAGTTCAGTTATACTAGCAGCTGTGGCTTCTTTTCAGATGAAATGTGAAGCTTGCACTTTTGTTGATTCACAAGATTATGACACATCAACATGCACTGGCCACACATGGAACAAATGCATGCGGAGTCAGGTGTGTGGTAATCCTCCAAAGAGAGAAAACAACATGTCAGCATATAATCTGCAGGGACAGCGGGGAAATAAGCACCACGATTGGAACGCACGATGCTGTTTGCATTTCATTGATACTTTGGAATGTCCCGGATAAAAAGTGATAAGCCGCGTCTAGCAATTAACTTCTAATTATCTGAACATGTAGGGAGATAATGTGAAATGGTACAAAAGTCCAGGAGAAGTCCAAGTGACAGGAAGGGGGAGCAGCAGTTTGGGACCATGGCAACGGATGTTTTCTGGATTACATTCCCTCTTTAGTATCAGCCATCTGATGTGATTGTAGTCACACCGTGCAAGTAAGCGTGTGGCATTGCAACGTGAAACACCATGACGCACTTCACAACAAAGTGCTACAGTCTTCCTCAGGAAACCAGCTCTCTTAATGCCATGTGAATGTGCCTATATGACTTGTGGTATGTGGAGCAATATGAACTGATTAGATATCAGCTTGCATAAATTCCAAATTTACTTTTAGTTTGTGCTGCATATATATATATATATATATATATATATATATATATATATATATATTTTTTTTTTATCAAAGCGAATCAGCAGTGACTTTAAACTCGGATAAAAATACATTAAAGACACTAGTGCATGTAAAAACAATAGTCTTTCTGCTAAACCTGACACTGCAATTTGTTATGGGAACTCAGACGAGACCACATATAGTTTCCTCCCATGAGATGACTCACAGTCACCCAGTTAGGCATATGAAATGAAGTTTAACCATTTCCTTTGCATATCTGCTGCTCATGCACAAAACCCCAATCTGCACCCTAACCCTCTATCTTTCAATCTACTTTATTCTTTTACTGTCCCACCCACAGGTGCTCTGAATTCTACTGCTCATCACTTTGCTATCAGTCCCCTCCCCCCTCTTCTCTGGCCTTTTTCAGTGTACTTTAAACTTTCATTACCAGTAATAAAAACCAATGAGGATCTCTTTGTTCCTCATCCACACGTCACATGCCTGAAAAGAGCTGAGCTGCTGTTCTTTTTCCCCTTGTATCATCAGAACAAGATAAGATGTCAGTGGCATTTCTCCAGGAAATGATCTACAGCTTGTGATGCCCAGAGCCACATCCCAAGATAGTAACCCTCAGAGGTGGCCCTTTGCTATTGTGTTACCCAAATGAGTGCTTTGAAAGGTTTTTGGGTGTGATGATGAGTGATCCTTCAGATCAAACTAAGTGTAAGACGAAATTCAGCAAATTGATATGAAATGAGAAGAAAAATTAATATGCTAGATATTATGCTAGATATTAAGGGATGGAAATCCATCCACTCAGTTATAATTTGGTTCACAAAAGTCTGTCCAGATTCCTCCCCCACACTTTGTTTTGCTTACTACAACCAAAAAGACCTGATTTTGTCAGACTTTGTGCAAAACTGGCAACTTTGTACTTAAAAACACCCAAAGAACTTGGCATGCCTTACTCCATGACACGAGATAAAGAGAAAAAAGTTAAAGCATGGGGAGAAGGCTAAAGTACAGTTGTTTGAAGCCCATCAGTGCTTATCAGCTTCGTCTCAACAAGTCATCTTTTATGTCTTAAGACTGCTGAGAGTTGACATTCTCAAAGCAGTGGAGTAGGGGTGCTGTCACATTTAAAAGACACTGGAGCCTTTTATTTGTTAACTTTGAACCACTTTGCCTACCTTCAACCCTGCTTTCTCTTTAATTCAACTGATCAGGTTTAATCTCTGGAGTCCCTACAAACAGCCCGTGACCTCTGCACAGAAAACACCTATTCTTCCAAAAGAATGGAAGAGACAGGAAGGCAGTAGTGTTGCTTTACATGTCTTGAATAAAAGCTTGCTTCATCCTTTGCTCTGACTCAAGATTAGTTTCTCACAGGCCCTTCCACCACTATTTGGTTCAAAAACAAACTGGAGTGAATTTTTGGTGGAGAGACAGGACACAAAATCTAAACCACATGAACTTTAACCTTGCGAAAGCAGAACTTAGGTTCAGTTAAACAGTGAAAAACTGAGACTTTCAGTTCAGAGTTCCCCTTTCCACACAGAAAAATGTGACAGTTTTGACTTACCCTCCTCATTGCAAAGGTAAGAGTAGAAGCCCTCTGACTTAAGCATGATGAGGAGCGACCCCCATCCCAGCAGCACAGCGGAGAAAAGCAGATTCTCAATGATGGCAGTCACTGCCATCCACCAGCGCCTGGCGAAGGCCGTGGCCAGGGTCGGAGGCATGGTTTGAGAGAGGAAAGTTGAAGACGGAGAGAGGAAAAGAACTAGAAATATGGAAAAAAAAAAAAGAGGAGAGAAGGAAAGAGTAAGCTGGAAGAGCGGAGAGAGCCTCCCTGACTGACGCTCGGGATGAAGGGTGACGGCTCACTTATCTGTGAAGAGAGAAATGCAAAGGGAGGGAGGGGGAGTTTATATTGTTAGCCTATCACACAAGTCAGTGAAGGACAGGGAGGTTTGGCTTTTATAAACTCACAAGCTCAACCATTTAGCTTTGAACCTAACTGGAGATAACTGCTTGTGCTGTGTGTAATTAATCACAAATGAGCTGATAGTGTATGTAAATAATGTCTGAAAGCCTCCCTTTGAATTACACACAGGCAGGATGCACGTGCAGTTGTTCTAAAGAGTGAACCCAACTAAACTTTACAATGGATGGTGAACTATTAACTTTCCTACTGGAGTGGTCATTACATAATTCAGGTGCGGGGAGAAAGCTTGTATGCTAGGCAGCAAGAACAGATGAAGCATCTGTGGTGGAATCGCAGAGCATGTGCTGCTTGCAAACTAGTCCAAACTGGACCCAGAGAAACTGGGACTCCCTGCCCTCCCCTCTCTATTTCTCCTCCGCAACCCCTAAATGTCCTCTCATGTTCATCCAACCGCAACTTTTGTCTGCAATTACTGAGATGCGTCCCAAACATAAAGGAGCTGCCGAGCTCAACAAACAAATCAGCTCACACAGGCAGCTTTTTCTCTTTTTATTCACACACACAGACACTGGTCCTGCACGCCCACACAAACTGATCAGCCAGTAAAGCAGAACTAGCTCCAAAGTTTTGTCGGAGGAGTAGACAACAAAGCGAGCACAATGAAGTTATCAAAAGCTTATTTCTTTGGGTGATGTTTTCTAATCAAAGGGAAACTATTCCCCCACAATTCCTTCATTTTTTCTTGGTTAAGATAAAGCGTGTTGCAATTGTGTACCACGTGCAAACAAATGATGCATTTCCTCACCTCTCCGGGCTGCGAGCAGCACAATCCAGCGTCCAGTTCTCTGATGTCTTAGTTGGCTCTTAGTGAGCAGGTATCCCTGAAAAATCCACATTTATATGCTCAGGCGGTTTGACAGGGCCCCCCTCTGTTGACGTCCACCCCGTATTTGGCCATTCGTAGAGGCTTATCTCATAGATAAAGCTATAATAACAGTTCTGATAGAACGCACGGGTATTATTTAGCACCCATTATGGGAGGCGATGGGATTTCAAAACGTCTGCATTACAATGACCTAAACGTTTGATTTTATTATTGTTTGGGCGATGGGAAGTGTGAATTCGCGGGTGAGTGGGAAGGATTAATCAAGGCAAGCAAAGAGTGTCTGAGAACACATCAGACCTCTGCCGGTATCAACGAGTCTATGGATCAATCACGAGTATTGATAGAACAGCCGGTGACGCAGTTTCAGTCGTTATGTCAGTTGTTTACAGATGTTTTACTGCTTTTTCTGTACCGGGCAGCTTCGACTTTAAGTCTCTTGGACACCAAAGGGAAGCGCTTCGGTTTAGGGCAGAGTCGATCCACCTGCCGGCGCCTTAAACATCCTCAATTTACGCGCGCTCATTAGACATTGTTCATGTTTACTGCAGTTGTTTCTCAACCCGCTTGCTCAAGCTCAATCCCTAACGCTGCGCTCCAAGTTTGCATGATCAATGAGTGCAATGAGTGCTTGCTGACGGCTGCATTCGGCTTCCTGAGTGTAACCATGACAACTAACATGATGCCTTATGTCCAGTGAGTGTCATTGGTTATTGGTTGAATCTGTCTCTTTTTTTTTTTTTCAGTCTCTTAGAGGTTTAAACCACATGTGTTTGGAGGTTTCGGATGAAATGAGCAAACTGGTTGTTAAAACTTGTTTTTCAGTTTGGACGCCAGCGTTTGTCCTGACTCGCAGTGGACTCTGATTCTGCTGATCAATGTGTAAATCAATCACTGTACGAACAACAGTGGCTATATCTACATAAACACTGATATGCTAATTTGTGTTGTTACATTGGTCAAATTCTCAGTATAAAGATGAAAAGAAAGGGAAAAAAAACGTCTTTATCACACCTTTGTTTTGTGACCATTCATGTTGACAGGACATCTGATGGCTCAGCCTTAGGTCAGACAGTCCCAATGCTACAGGTTGAGGTATCTCCCCTTCATACAATAGCTATTTGTCATTACTCATGTATCAGTGGTGGAATGTAGCCATTATTATTTCTGCTCCACCGCATCTCAGAGGGGAGCACTCTTCATTCCATTTATTTGGGCACAAACTCAACCAACTCTAACGGTAAAAGCCTTCTTTTGCATCATTGCATAAGTAACAATTACCCAATGTTATAATCTACATTATCATTAGTCATTTTCCACAGTGGCTGCCTATACTTTTCACATGTGAAGTACCTCATGTTCACACTGATGGACTTTTACCCAAGTAACATTTTAAATGGAGCACTTTTAATTTGCAACAAAGTGCCTCGAAAGTGTGGTACTTTCACATTTAAGGATGCACATTTCTGAAGTAGATTCATTCACCACATTCTTTATAACTGTAAAATCCACAGCTTTTTAAAGCTTTCTATGCTCATGAATCAAAGGAATAGTGTCTAAACCAGACTTAGAGAGACTGATCCATGCGTTTGTCTCCAGCAGGTTAGACTGCTGTAACGGCCTGCTCACTGGGCTCTCTAAACGGGCTATAAGACAGCTGCAGTACATCCAGAACGCTGGTGCCCAGAGTCAGGACTAAACAAGGTGAGGCTGCGTTTCAGTTTTATATTCCCAAAATCTGGAACAGTCTTCCAGAAAATGTGAGACAGGCCTCAACTGTGACTGTTTAAATCCAGGCTGAAAACAGTTCTATTTAGCTGTGCATATGGCAACTGAAAGTATTTTATCTGCACTCTTCACTTTTAATTTAATTAATTAATGATTATTTTTAATGTTTTTATTGCCTTCTTGTGATTTTATGTAGCTGAAAAGCACTTTGAATTGCCTTGTGTACGAATTGTGCTCTACAAATAAAATTGCCTTGCCTAGGCTATTAACCTCCTCGGGCAGACAAATAAGTGTGACTTTTAATTATTTTTTGGTCATAAAAGCTGTGAAAAGAGCAGAGTAGTGGAACTGACTTTGAAACACTCTGACAAAAATTAGTTTTCTCCGACCTGTTCTCTTGGCATCTCTGTTTTCAGATTGGATTAATGCCACCTTGTGGTGCTGGGTGATGTCAGCACACAGAGAGTAAGAACCACTGATGTAGGAATACCACACAGACTGGTTGAATAAATGTATTTATTACACATTTTTAACCTAAACACAACATTTTTGGTACCACAATTCTTTGAAAAAAAAAACATCTTGAGGAACAGCTTTGAATATAGTGCAAGAAGAAAAAAAAACAGCAGCCCAGGGGACCTTTTTTTCCTTTTGTTCTGAAGAAAAAAAAAAGAGGAATCTTGAAGAGTTTGTTTAAGCAAACAGTGGTTTGATATAGTTCTACTGGCTCAATCATGTATTGATATTTACACAAATAACCTCCACCAAATACATACGCAGCGTTTTTTATGAACATTTTTTAATGCACTAAAGGCCACCGTTGTAGTTGTACAATCAACTGTCTACAGTCTTTCACCAGTTTATTCGACCAACAGCTATAAGACCAAATGTGAGTGAGAGCAGCAGCGTCTTTATGCAGACTTCAGATCCTGGTGCTGCTGCGGGAAGGATGACAAGAAAGAAAGTCAGAAAACCACATTGAACTTCTCCGATTGTTTTCTCTACCAGGTTAGCAGGTGACAGTTTTATGCTTTTGACAAATTTGCTCTCTCAAAAAGACCGATTGATTCATTCTTATCAACTCTGTGCAGCACATGGAATCCCTGTACGAGTCACAAGAATGCCTGACCCAAATAATGACATGTTCTTTTACCCGACAAAGACTAAGCAAAGACAGATAACATTTTCAAAACCTTCCACGTGCATTACACAATAGCACAGAGCAAATACCTGCTCTCCCCCCTCCAACCTACAGTCACGTGAAAAAGAAAGTGTACCCTCTTTTGATTGTAATGATTTACATATCAAACATTCACGTGGTCATTATCAAGTCTTAAAATGGTGTAAACACGACCTCAGGTGAACAAAAACACAACATATTACGCCATGACATTATTTAACTATGCCGGAATGCAGGAGTTTGATAAACTAAGGACACTTTATAATTCAGTAGCTTGTAGAAGCGCCTTTGGCAGCAATAACGTGTAGTAACTGTTTCATGTATGATGCATGACTCTGGACATCATTGTGGGGAATCCTCCCCACTCGTTTTTACAACGTTGCCTTAGTTAATTGAGGTTTTCAGAGATTTGTTTATGCACTGCTCTCTTAAGGTCCCACCACAGCATTTCAAGCAGGTGGAGGTCTGGACTTTTGACAGAGCCAGTACAGCACCGTGATTCTTTCTCAGTCACCCGTTTCCACCAAGCTTTAGGTGTCAGACAGATGGCCTCACATTTGATTGTGGGATACTTTGGTATATAGATGAGTTCGTGGTGGACTTAATGACTGTGAGACGCCGAGGTCCTGCGGCTGCAAAACAAGCTCAAATCATTCACCATTCTGCTTGACAGCTGGTATGAGGTGTTTGTGCTGATATGCTGTGTTGGGTGTTCACTAAAAGTGGTGCCGTGCATTATGAACAAACATCTGCACTTTGGTCTCGTATCTCCAAAGGATATTGTTCAGAAGTCTTGTGGTTTTGTTCAGATGAAACTTTGCAAACTTGAGCGGTGCTGCCATGTTCTTTTTAGAGAGAAGAGGCTTTCTCCTGGGAACAGTTTTAAACAAGCCAGTGTTTTTTCAATTGTACTGTATTAACTTTAACTTTTAACATGCGGCCTCTAGAGTCTGAGATGTAGCTCTTGGATAATTTGTAGTTTGTCTGAGCATTGCATGGTCTGACTTTGGTGTGAACTTCTTAGGACGTCCACTCCTGGGAAGATTGGGAAATCTCTTGAATGTTTTCCACATGTGAATAATCTTTCTTACAGCAGAATGAATGGATTCCAAATGGTTTGGAAATGACCTCTCGGCATACTTTTTGTTCGATGACTAATGACATGGCATAATATGTCACGCGCTGCTGTTCTTCTGAAGTTGCATTTCCCTAATTTCCTTAACACCAGAGCAAATAAAGAAAAAAGGAATTGTGCTGTGTTTACGTGTGCTGTAGCCTATTTGGAACAACTTGTTACACACTGTATTTTGTCTGCTTAGCTAGGCCTCTATTGGTTTATATACATTTCCACTTAAAATGAAGATCTATGTGCCAAGTCATAAAACACTGAGATATCGAGCTGTTTGCCAATGATCTTTTATCAGATACACAGAGTAACTTATAAACAAAAGTCTGCGTTCATTTCCTCTAGTGTTACCTTTGCCATAAGTACATTATTTTGTCGGTGCAATGCCAATTAAAACTGTAAATAGGACATGATGTTTTAGAAACAATAGACTGTGTTCAGCTCTGAAAAATGAAAACTTGGATTAGGTGAGGGTCGTTTACATTGTTACACCAACTTTAGGCTGACTTGAAATGACTTCAGAATCAATGCAGAGACAATGTTAAGGTGCTAAAGCATGTTTCATACTCTGCACTGTTGTGAATTATTTTGTTAATAGCATGCTGCAGAAATGGACTTTACCGTGTGAGGACATTCTCTCTGAAATTGAAAGGGACACAAAAGTGAGACGTTAGAAGCGCCGTGTTCAACGGATCTGGAATGACTGCTTGCTTAATAAGTGACAAAAAAGGAATTCCTCAAACACACACCTTCGATCGTGAACGTGGTCTCCATCCCCGCATGGATGTGGTCGGTCACGTGACAATGAAGTAACCATGTCCCAGGGTTACCAGCCACCATTTCCACAGTCTGGAAAGTCCCGGGGAACAGATCAAAGACATCTGCACGGTGCACACGGTCCGTCTGTAACATGCACACACACAGTTTATGCAGTTGAAAAGGGGAAACAAAAAGAGGAAATGAGAAAAAACAACCTGAGCAGAGGAAGTTCCTTTGAGAGCACACAGACTTTTTCAAGCCAGGAGTGACTGCAAACAGACCTTGTAGGTGAAAGTCTCAGCGTGGAAGTGAACAGTGTGCATGTCCACTTCGTTGCCCATGCCCAGAAGATACCAGTCCACTTTCTGGCCTTGCGTCATCATCAGACCGTGGAGGTTACCATACAGTTTACCATTTATCCCTGCAATAGACAGATAAACACATACATGGAACAAGCCAACAAAATAAATTAATCCTTGAGACATTTATCAAGAGCAAACTGTACAATTAATTACTTATATTGGAGTCGTATGTGTTATTATTATGTGGATTTGATCTAACCATCTGCTCAGGGTCAGTAGCATTTATTACTGGTTCGATTCTAATTTTAGCACATTGTTTGATTTATGCTTCTGAGGATGGGTTAGGCGTCTTACAACCTTGTTCAAAAGAAAGTTGTGGCGATATGTGAAACGTAAATAAAAACAGAATGAATTATTAAGGAAAGATCATTTTCAATTGAAATTGGAGGTGGGGGGGCAACATATCAAATGTTGAGTGACAATTTTTTCAAAGCTTACTATAAATGTGATGTTTGCATAGCCTCTTCTTTTCTGAAAAAAAAAATGTTTCCCATTGTTGCTTCATATGGGATTTCAGTCTTCTTTGTCATACTTTTTCGTTTTCAACTATGTACCATATGTGTCCAGAGGGTGGTGGGTCTGGACTGGGCTGGAGGCTGGCCAGTTTAGCCCCTGTGCTGATTTTCTTCAGGGCCAAGCCGTTTACAGAATTGTATTGCTGAAATATGAAATACTAATGCACCCTCATACTGTCATGGCACGGCTAGCAAAGTGAACAGAAAAATTGAGTCATCCGACCACAGTACCATCTTCTACTGCCTCTCCATCTTATTCATTCGTTTGATTTCTTTGCGTCATAGATTTAACTTGTGGATGTAGGGTCTCACAGGTAATGGCTTTGATGAGCCTGTTAAGTGATTTTCATCACACCATCAAGACTGTTTTTCATTTACTTAAAACAGAATCTTTAATCAACCAATATAGATGATTAAATCTCCAATTCCTTCGAAATTTCACAAGAAATGTCATCCAAACTATTTGCCCACTCTTTTCATAGAGCTCTGAAGGACTTTGAAGGTCCTTTTTATTCTCAATCCTGTTTCTGACCTGCTCCCAGTTAACTTAATTAGTTGTGAGATGTTCCACGGGGTGCTTTAAAAATAAAATAAAATAAAATTGATTACACAGCCCTTCCGTTGTTTTGTTGCTGCTGAACCAACCAGACAACCATCCAACCCATTTTGAAATGTGTTGCTTCTGTTAAATTCAACATGAACACATATATTTTCAAAAACAAACAAACAAAAAAAATCAGTTCATTCTGTTTTGTTATCTACATTTTACACACAGTCCCATTTCTTGTCAAGGTCTTTTTGTTTCAGTCAATTTCTTTTTGCCCTCTGGCTGCAAGATATATTTATCATGTAGAAAATAGGGCTTTAGTTTAAAAGTACCAGTAGTTATTTTGTTAGTTTTGCACAGGCATTAGCTATGCTGAAGCAATCTTTTGAAATGCTGAAAAAATAAAAGAGGTGTGAAGCAGTAAATCAATAAATATCAGTAAATCTCATCTTTAATCCCTTTTGTGGATAAGGTGGCTCCTCCACTCACTGTTTATCACACTAATGTTCTTCTTACCGTGCATCAGGTTACTCTCCTCAAAGTCTTCATCAGGCAAAAAGGTTTCATGATCAAGGCCAAGGTATGTTTTGATGTTGTCGTTCAGGTACCAGGACTTGTTTTCATCATAAACCATAAAGAGCAGAGCAAACTCCCTGGCTATGTCCATCCTCTGTCTTTCGGGCCCCTTACCATGCCTCAGGGTTCCAGGCCTGCATATTACCAGAGGCCCCAGAAGACCACTGTACAGATCCTGAACATAACACATGGACCTGGTTTGTCACAAATGTTTCAGCTACTATTTAAGCATGCAGTTTAATCTGCAGGTGATGTGCTTCAATGTGATTGTTACCTAATGCAGGGAACACGTACCTTGATGAAGTCAACAGTGGAGTAGTAGGCATAGGAGATGCAGTTAGGATCTGAAACCCCAGGACCAGAGCTTTCAGGAATATCCCATGTCAATTCAAGAATGTGACCTGAGGGTGAAAAAAAGACGACAAGTATAAAACTGTGCTGCTGCCAAGAAAAGCCGGTTTTGGATCTTTATAATCAGAAAAACGGCAGTTTCAGCTTTGTTTTTCGCAGTTAACTGTGATTCTCACCAGGTTTGACGGGAACGTGTGCGCCACTGGCTTTAACTCCATGTGCTCTAATGGAGTATGGTCGGCTGGCTTTGTTCTTGAATGTGATCACTATCTGTTCGCCCACCTCTCCTTTGATTATTGGCCCTACGGGGGAAAAAAAAGAATCGATGTCATCCCCAGTCTTTGGCAAAAACAACATAAAGAGCAGCTAAGCTTACCCAGAATGCCCAAGTGTTGCTCGTTATAGTGTCGTTTCTTCTGAACTTTGAAGGTTTCATCTGTGTATTCTCTATACACCACTTTCTTATAGCGGGAGCCAATCCTGTTCTCCCCTTTACCCACAAATATATTGCCTGGACTGGGAGACATGTACCAATTTGCTTTGGTTAACAAACAGTAATAAGCAACACCACTAATCACAGGCTCAGACTCCAACACCAAAATACATCATCTCACTCGCACACCTGTCCTCTGCCGTGGTATGGTGTTTCTCCAGCTCCCAGTCTCTGTCAGGTGAGTAGTCCCACTCTATTTCCTCAGCACTGATAAAATATTGCACAATCTTCCTTGGTGTCATGTGTGTGAGCTTGAGGTTTGTTCCTGGGCAGACGTTCACTCGGTATAGCTGCCTCATGCCAGCTGAGTAGTGATCGGTTGTTCTGCAGCTCACCTCATACACACCTGTGAGAAGCACGAAACAAGGTTATGGATATGGATGTACGTTTCTTGCACGTGCAGTAGATAAAAATCTCTCTGAGCAGGCTTAAGTTTTTTTTTATTTTTTTTTATGGGAGGGTTAGATATCATTTTTCACGTTTTTCAAATCATTAGTCATCATGGAGAAAAGTGCCTGTCAAATGTTATGTGAATAATACAGAAAATACCATCTAAAACACATTTTACAAACACTTTCAATGCCCACAGTGCGTATTTACAGTATGACATCATCATGCACTCACAAGGCTTTATAAAAGTCTATAAATCTTTGTGATCAGATATGGTCCAAACAATAAAAACATGAACCACTTTCCCTTTGGCATGGAGTTTCAAAGAAGAGCGCAAGGAAAACTGATAAAACATTACGTCTACCTCGTTACAAACAAAATGAATGATGATTGTCACTTTCTGGATTCATCTCTATTGCATTATCTGCATTGTGTGACTTTCTGGTTTGTAAAACATCTGAAAATAGTTAAACACAGAGATGGCCAGAGGGGTTCTTAACATCAGACAAGTCACTAGTTTTCTGTAAAGTGACTAATTGGGTAACTAATAGAATATTATATAAACTCTTAGGTAGTTTTCCATGAGTTCCTCATATGTTTTATAAGCAAAAATCTCAGTTTATAGAGAAACTAGTCACTAAAGCTGTTAGATTAATTTAGTAAAAAAATGCCCCTATATGTGATTTGGTGGAATAGAGTGAAAAGAGCGGTCTCTCCAGTAAAGCACAGAACATGGGAACTCTGTAAATTTAGACTATGTTTTGGGATCACTGACCTAATTTGCTTGGATGGTTGAACTGTCATGCGCAGAATGTTACACAGTAAGCACAATGCTTCGAATGAAAAATATTTGCAAAGCCATGGGAGAAGCACATTAATGAGGGAAACAATGGTGACGAGCTCCATGAACTAATGAATTCCTTCTTTTTTTGAGGAACATACAAGATGTGGATTTTTGAAACTCATATATGAATATTTATTAAAAGTGTGCCTGAATGGGATTTGTAAAGATTTTTTTTCAACCATAGAGTATTCTATTGACAGATGATCCAAACAAATAACACTGCTTACCCTGAGGTCTACACTTCCCGTTTTACTGAAATGAATTTACTAGTTTCACTTGTAAATCCACATTAGTGATTTTGTGTAAGGGCACTTTTCTTAAGCGCTATATCTAAAGACAACTAAGTAAAAATAGTCTGATATTACAAAGAGGCCTGTTGATGCTCCAGCGTCATTCTCTGTGGTATTTCCCTTTGACTGAATAATGACAGGAAGGAAGACCCCCTTCTAAATCTGCAAAGGACAAATCCGCCTGTTACAAAGAACCTGCAGCATGGATAATCAGTGGGTCTTCTTTTAAGTGGCAGCGTTTTAGCGAATAAATGCACATCAAGGGTGATAGGACTGACCGTGAGTTTTGGGCTGCATGACAACAGATGCAGTGGTGTGAGGGAAAAGGCTGACAGTATCACGCGTTGTGCTTTGTTTCTTGAAGGTATTTCCCTCGAAATAGACACCATGGATGTCTGCTTCAGTCCCTAACCCATAGGTGTACCACATAACTTTGTCCCCAGCACACATTTCCAGTCCCTTTAGGTTCCCATACATGAGTCCGTTTACAGCTGAAATGACAGGGCATATTTTATCAGGGGAATACACACTTAGACTTGAAATAAGGTATGTTTGCAACCATCTTTATCAATAAAATTCTACTCAAACCTAATTCAGACATTCAGTTAGAACTACACATCCTTTGTCTAAAACACTGATTACCATGCATCTTATTGCTCTCCTCAAAGTCCTCATTTTCTTCATCTGTCTCATTGGTGCCAAACATCTCAATATTCTTCTCCAAATACCAGCTCAGATTTTCATCCATGACAGAGAAAAGCAGGAAGAACTCCTTATCCACACCCTTCTGTTAAAACAGTCAGAAGGAAACAATCCAGGAAACAGTTTCGAGATGCAGGCCAGGGCTTACACAATGCAGTTAGTTGTATACTGTTGTCAGCCTTATTGGGCCTGAAACAGTAACTATAACTTGGGGCATATTTGACAAGGGAGACAATATACATTCAGTGCTTAAAAGGTCCTTAAATGTGAGAACTTTCCTTTAAAACACAGTATTTGTTTGGAATCTTGAGCATGGTTGCTGGACAGACAATAACAAGAAAATGGCTTAAACCAGCCACGCCCTCCAAAGAAAAGTAGTATGATATTATTAATGACATTTTTAGAATGGGAAAAAAAATAAATAAATAAATAAATAAAAAAATCACCTTCTCCTTAAGGCTACAAAATAGCTAATTTAAGGAAATATGGGAGCAGTGGAAGAGGTACGTTTTCTCGAAAAGCTCCTCTTTTGTTTAAATTCTTTGCTTATATTTCTCAGTACTGTGTGTCTATGCACCTGTACACCAATGTTTTTTTTTTTAAGTAATTCAATATAAAAGCAATCACCTGGATTCCATTCTCTCCTAGCGCTCCTCTTTTGCACACAAGCAGAGGTCCAACCAATCCAGAGTTTGTGTCTCTGGCAGGATCGGTGGCAGAGTAGTACAGGTAAGTGATACAGGGAGAATCAGATGAAGAAGGGCCTTCCAGCACCTGCCAGCTGTAAGTGAAATTCTCACCTGGGCCAACATGGGAGCCTGGCTTGTTAACACCTACGGTATTGCAGACAAAAGATTTTTTTTTTAAAAAGCACAGACTACATATTTTCAGTTTTTTACTTTTCTTTTACCTTCTACTACTCAAAAGCAGTTTGAGCTGAACTCGGGTCACAAAAATGGACATATTGCCCTTAATTGTTGGCCAGCTGAAAATAATAGGTAATGTATCTGACTTCTGACTTGGTGTCCAACCTACAACTATTTTAAAAATTGACCTCCTAAGTCTTACTTAGGTATGAGCACGTAACTGCCGCAGGGTCTCCCAAAGGGAATGACGCTGTGAAAACGATAAACTCTGACGGCTCAGACTGTAACCTTTCAAAGCAAAGCAAGTGAAAATGCATACACATACACCGCTTGTAAAGAAAACCTCCTGATAAAACACTAAACCTGTTGTAAGTGGTGTCAGTCAATGGTATTTCAAATTAGTACTCCTAATGTCAAATTATGCTTTATGAGTTCTGGATGAGTGCTGTTACACTTATAAACAGTGCTGTAAACGTGCCCGAATTAGCCAAACGGCACATTTTAATTCTAGTATGTCTTTTTTGTTAGGCTATTGATAGACTGGTAGCTTGTCAAGAGGTGTCCCCTGCCTCTCACCCTATGACAGCTGGAACAGGATGAAGTGAGTAGATGGAGAAGCTTTAGGATTTGAACCAGTAATCTTCAGGCCACCAGCCTGATTTGCTCAAATCTGGGGTTACTCACTAATCAAGTTTTCGAAAGCATGATCTCTATCAATATGCTGCAAAATAACAGGCTAAAATCAGCCCTGCATGGCAATAGCCCCTTTCACACTGAGGAATAACCCGCGTTTAATTCGCGAATTAAGCGTTTCCGCTGTTCCTTTCACACTGACGACCCGGGCTGGCGTGTCAACTCGACTCGCCTTTCGACCCGCGTCTTTTTGCCGAGCCGAGTTTGATGTGAACGCAATTGACGCGGGTCGGACGTGGGCGTGGCGTGACGTGAGGAGTTTAAAAGACAGAATGGACAGCTGATTCAGAACAACAGCGACAGGTGAGGACAAGTTTCACTCTGTTTTACTTCAAGTTCGAGACATTTTTGAAGATGGCCAACTGGGAAGACAAGGAGGTCCGTGAGCTCCTCAGCCTCCGAGCAGAGGACGTTATTTACCGCCACATGTCGGGGACGGTGAAAGATGGACCTCTGCTGGAAGGGCTGGCGAGAAAGATGGGAGAGCGCGGTTTCCCACGCACCAAGACGCAGGTGACCAACAAACTAAAGGCCATGAGGAAAAAGTTCCATGCGGTTAATGACCACAACGGCAGGAGTGGCAGAGGGCGATTGGACTGGCCAAATTTTGACATGTGCCACGCCATCTGGGGAGGAAGCCACTCTGTATTTAACCCTACCTCCGACGCATGGCTTGTGCCTACGTCATTGTACACGCCCAGCATTTTATGTGTTTCGTGTGACGCTCTGCCACTAGGCAACGCCCCCTGAACTCGGCTTCAGGCAACACGGGTCACCTAACACGCCAAGCGTTCACATTGGCAATTTGGACCCGCTATGGTAGCGGGTCTCAGTGTGAAAGGGGCTACTGTAACAGACTGCTTCCTAACCATCCTCGTAGCCGCTTCCCTGGAAGTGTTTGTCATAGTGAAGGCCGTGTGGCTGGATGCTGTAGTGTCTGTCAGCCTTATTCACGAATGTCACTCTGAGAATGTCTCCCTCCTCTGCTCTCAGGACTGGACCTGGACACAAGCGGAAGAACATTGCAATCAGATAAGAGCTGCTGAGAAAACTTATTTCAAAGACAATGCGATGTACGAGTAAACAAGATACAAAGAAGGACGTGGGATTTTTTTCCCCTCCTTGAAAAGAAGGGAAGCGTTACCCAAGATTCCAAGATGTTCAGGATTGGGTGTTGTTGATTTTAAAGTGGTGAAGGTATTGTCTGTGTACTCTCGGTATATCACTTTCAAGTAGCGACCTCCAATCCTTCCACCGTCTCTGCCAAAAAATACCTCTGGTGCACTGTAAAAGAAGGAGAGTGGGGATGTGGGAGGAAAAAGACAACAAAGGAGCAAAGCTGGTTTAAGTGAATAAACTGTGGGGGATTTCTTTGTAAGGGAAAACTGAGAAGAAGAAAAAAAAATCTACAAGACAAAGGGGGTTTTAATGTCTCCTGTCAGAGAGTAATGACAATAGCACACAATAACAACCAATCCACTGCATCCTTATCCACGATGTTTAGACACAGCAAACCACTGGAATGACCAGCTTACATATAATCAGCCCCGTCTAGAGGCCATACACACAGACAGAGAGCCAGGCTTGAAGGGTTAGGCACAGTGGGGAAGTAGCCGGATTTGGCACAATCGTTTACTTGGCTTTTGAATTACAGTGAGCTAAACGATGACTTAACTTTAACTTCTGCAATGACACTCTGTTAACACTCGGTAGTATGTCACTGATAATAAAGCACATGTCTGCCCACCTGTCTGCTTCAATAAGGGACACATTGTTTATCAAATCCTTTTCTGAGGGAGCATAGCTCCACAGGACTGTTTCTGCTGCCAGGTAGAAATTCCTCACAACGTCACTCATCACTGTGGAGCCGGCCGAGGTGCCACATGACTTCACTTCATAAAAGGCCTGCATCCCAGCTGGAAAAAAAGACGACACACAAGCACAAAACACAATTTACATATCTGAAAAATGCTGATGAAATTAGGAAATCTGCTATCAGCCGTGACATCCAGTGGTTAGAAATTAGACCGAAGTCTAAAGGGTCAGATTTAATAGTCCGTAGAGTTTAGTTTACATGGTCAACTTGCTTATTTTCAAAAAGCTGTAAGGCGAAAGAAAATCCAGAATAGAAACAAACAATCACAAACTGTGTGGTTTGCTGGGTAAACAGAGTTATAAAATCATTTCATATCATATCATATCTATGGTACTTTTATCTCTGTTGTGCAAGTATAGCTCGTTCAGCTGTTTGTTCAATAGACTTCAGACAGTGTTAAATGCTCATCCCAGCATGTTTGCTGTAGAACTACACGCCCTGAAAGAGAATTCTAAAAACACTGATATCCTATATGATACTTCAAGTGCAATTATTATTTATGTATGTTGAGCAAATCTGGCTCATTCAGCTATATGTTCAATGGACTTTGGACAGTATTATTTTCACATCTTGGCATGTTTGTAGTAGAACCGCACACCCTGCTCTTAGAGTGATTGTAATGGGTCAATACAGTTAAAAAAAAAACAGCACCGTCATACACGGTACTTCAAGTGTTTAAATTTATGTATGTTGAGCAAATCTGGCTCATTCAGCGATATGTTCAATGGACTTTGGACAGTATGAAATACAAACTGTGGCTTGTTTATAGTAGAACAACACGCCCTGCTGTGAGAGTGACAGTGAGCAACGGTACCCCCTAGAAACGCATTCTCCCCTGTCAGCAACTCTTAATAGCTAGTTCGAGAGGTCAGAGGTTAAATCAGAGGTTAATGGTCAGGTGTCTTACCCTGCAAATGGTCATTAACCTGGCAGCTCAATAGCCACTTTCCTGACATTTTCGGCACCATCTCGGCTGTAGCAAACGTGGCTGGGAACAGGCTGAGGGTGTCTGTGCGGTGGCCGCGGTCCAAGAGTGTATTCCCATGGAAAAAGGCAGAGTGGATGTCTACCTCATTACCCATGCCAAACAAATGCCAGGCTACTGCACGGTGCTGGCATAGCTCGATTCCAGGCAGGTTACCATATGTATACCCATTAATAGCTGTCGCACAGAGACAAACACAGACAGATTAATTAAAACAGCATGCATATACTTGTTTCAAGAACTGATGCAGACACCTGCTGTATTCGGGAAAGGATTTGGTGGGGCAAAAAAATGCAAAAAAAAAAACAATTTTACAATGAATAATACAGTTCAGGTAAAAAAAAATATATACGTGCAACTGTGTGAGAAAGCACCTGAGGAAGGACGAAAAAAAAACTCACCGTGCATCAAGTTTGACTCCTCAAACTCTGGGTCATCCATGTTGACCCCTGCTGGATCAGAGCAGTTCTGAATGTTGTCGTCAAGATACCAGCTGAGGTTTTCGTCCACCACATTGAACATCAAGAAGACGTCCTGGTCCACGTCGTGGCGGGCGGACTCGGACTTTGATGGAGCTTGTTCATTAGCTTCTTTCAAGATTCCTGTACCCAAAAAGAGGAAGAAAAATGATGAAAAAGCACATTTAATCCGTGGTTCCCAGCCACCTTTGCGTTCATTGTGAGGCTTCTTTGGTAGTCTTCCAACATAGTCATTAAGGACTTAAGATTAAGGTAGTGGCTTACCTTTTTTTTTTCCATTATTGGTTTAAATAAAGGTTTAGCTGCTGACACTATGATTATGCAAATAAACGTGTGCTGTCTTGATTTGGAATACATTAGATACAAGCAGCTAAGCTGCTCACTGCATGTTGAATCAGAGGATTTTAGTCAGGTCTCATTACCTTTTTTGCATGTTAGTAATGCTCCAATAAGTCCCGAGGCGATGTCCTTGGGTGCGTCTAAATGAGAGTGGTAGACCCAGATCAGACAGTTGGCATCGTCATCAGTGGGAGCAAATTCTGGTTTGACTTCCCAGCGGTAAGTGTAGCTGCCTCCTGGAGGAACCGAGTCGTCCCGCTTCAAGTTTTTTGAAGTTCCATCCGGATAGAGAGCCCCTGGCACACAAACACACAATGTTTATATTGAGATAATACCGTTTCTGACCTTTTCACCTAACTTCATGCTAGTAATATACTAATAACTTTCAGGAGCCAAAAATTATAGCATTATAACGTTCCTAAAGAGAAGCTTTTTGGACCTGCGTCTGCAAGCTCTTCCACTTCTGTTTTTTAAGCTCTTTGAGTTGCAGAAGTCATTTCTGCAATGCAAGATTTTAGCTCTCAGATGTGAGAAGTGCCTTTTCAATGTGATTCAGGTCAGGACTCTGGACATCTGGTCAGTTTGTACATCTTTTCCTTTATTTTTTCTTTTCAACCATTCTTTTGAGGTGTTGTTTGTATGCTTTGTGCAATTGTCCCTCCGTAAGAGCCAAGAACTTTGCCTCAAACTTCCTTTTCTGACACTTGGTGACACTGCGTTTCACTCTTAACCCATTGACGCCGGATGTTGCGAAGCGCAACATTGTGCCTAACGCCGGTTGTTGCGTTGCGCAACATGGTCCCTAACGCCGGTTGTTGCGTAGCGCAACATTGTTCATTTATCATTATTTTCAAGGCGCATGTAATGCACAATGATTGGTATTTGTTTGGAGAGGATGAGGACGAGGACGAGGAATTTTTTGGCTTTCAAGTAGACTGGCAGTCCGCTGGATTTCGCCCCCGACGTCAACAAAAGTTTACTCGTACACCGGGGCTGAAGATAAGTCCTTTAGATGTGTTCTCGCATATTTTCACTGATGAAGTTTGGGATATGTTGGTGACACAGACAAACTTATATGCGGATCAGGCGCGCGGCCACACACCACTCAACTCGAAGTGGAGCCCCGCGTCAAAGCAGGAGATGAAATCTTTCATCGATCTGCCTAACTTTTGGAATAATCAAACTACTAACTCGCCGGGATTACTGGAGGCAGAGCAAGTGGCTGTATCAGACAAATGTCGCCCGAGTGATGGCACAAGATCGTTTCGACATGATCTGGAGGTAATTATTTATTCTTGCGCTTCATTCTGACGACTTCTCATTCTTATTTGAGTGGCGTTGCCTTTATGTAAAAAAAAAAAAAGAGAGCCCGGTGCGAATTACTGCAGTATGACAACTATGATGTTTTAGAAGTCGTGTCACTGAAGTTTACAGTATAACTGCACAATGCAAGATATATTGCAGTTTTTTTTTTATCATTCATTATTATTGCTGATATTATTATTTTGCAATGACGTCTCTATCATGGCCAGCAATGTAGCTGAAGTGGTGCCTACTACTACTACTACTAATAATAATGATGATAATAATAGTAATGATGATTAGTTATAGTATAGTAATAGTAGTATAATAAATAGCAGCATTGGGTATTATCCTGAATCATGTGTGTGTCTGTGTGTGTGTTTGTGTGTGTATTGACTCATCTTTTTCATTTTTTTTTTAATGAAAATGTGTTGGTGTTAATGCTGAATGAACATGACGGAATAAAAGCAGATAATTTAACCTTTAAAATGCAACTTATTTCATGTCTTTATGTGTTTCAGAGGCTGAGACTATTGAATTGTTCTTAGGTGTTTTCAATTAATTGTTTTTAGTTAAAAAAAACCTCAGGCATTGGGGACCTTTTCTAAAAACTGGCTTAGGCATTGAGCAGCCTTTTTTGCAGGTGCTTTAGGCGCCAATGGGTTAAAGGCCTTCGTAAGCTTCTGATTTCATTTTTTTTTAACATTCAATACCAGAATCAGCAGAACAACCCCACAGCATCAAAGAACCCCCATCGTGTTTCACTATAGAGAAAACAATATTTTCCTTAAGGGCTTTATTATGATTATGGAGCCTACAAATAGAGTGATGGACCCAATGCAGCAACCAAAGCCAAAAGTGCTCTATTTTGGTTGTTTCATCACAGAACATTATTCAAGAAAGACTATGGCTTTTTTAAAATATTGGTCCTGTCTTTTCAGACCTTAATTTCAATAGTAGTGTTCCCCTTGATCTATGTCCTGAGGCTCTTTTTTTTCTTGTTATTTTTGCTGTGATTTTTCCACAATCCAAAACAACAGGAACCAATCCTGTGAGAACAATAGATTTGTGGATTTTGGGGAACCTGCATTATAGTCTTACATTCTTTGGGTGTTTGATAATAGCTTTCCTGATGCTCTAAAGGGAGTTTGCATGTTCTCCCCGTGTACGTGTGGGTTCTCTTCGGGGACTCCGGCTTCCTCCCACCGCCCAAGAACATGCATGTTAGGTTGATTGGTGACTCTAAATTGTCCCTAGGAGTGAGTCTGAGTGTTTGTGTGTCTCGTTTGTCTCTGTGTGGCCCTGTGATGGACTGACGACCTGTGCAGGGTGCACCCTAGGGTGTAAATGGATGGATGATACTCGAAGGCAGCTCTTTTATTCACCATTGTAAAATGACTGGGCACCTTTTCATATGGAAATAAAAACACGATTTATTTGTTATTTCAGGACACACTAACACTGCAAAATAAGCACAGGTGAGTTTTATGTTTTATTTAGTTTCATGAGCTAATTGTAATTAATCAAAGCGCAAATGATTGTGTCCAGAGTACATTTAAAAAAAATTCTTCTTTCTCTTTATTCAGCCCTTTCTGTTGTTGTCCTTCTTCAATAATTGAATTACCAAAATTATGAATGTACAAAATTGTGTCATTTGCTCTGAATGTATGGGTGCAATTGTGATATTTGAAAAGATTAAAAGACTTAAAGGGGAACTCCGGTATTTTCAACATTAAGCCTCTTTTCTGAGTCGTCTGCAATGTTTTAGAAAATGCAATACACCTAGCAGCATTTCCGGTGCGAGAGAACTACAAAAACATGTCCGCTATCGACGAACATCCAGTCTTCAATACAACTCAATGGGATTTACAAAATGTCAAATAAAACACGACAGAAGCAACTTTTCGCTACGAAATTTGATATGGATTACCAGTGCACACCAGTAACCGCTCCGGTGAGTTTATTATTTTGAAAACGGACGTTTATTGTGCTTTTACGGACCTTTTAAGACATGCACATGACTAGCCGTTCTGAAGCAGGTTGAGAAGAATCAAAATTAGGCAAATACCAGAGACAGCAGTAAACATCAAAAAAGCGGTGAGGGGGGTTCTAAAACATTGCAGACGACTCAGAAAAGAGGCTTAATGTTGAAAATACAGGAATTCCCCTTTAATATTTCTTTTGACAGATAACCTTTACAGAGATCTTTTTTGTTCCAGCTGTTATCATTCACGGGATTCCTCCTCTTTTCCAACATGTCATTCTTAATGCCCAAGCTGCTGTGTATACAGGTCTGCTGTGACATAACAGAAATGCTCTGTAAATATCTGTAGAAATATTAACATTAAATCATAAAGCAAGAGAGGAATAATCTGTTTTGAGAGAGAAAAAAAATATTTGTTATATATCAGCTTGTGAAAAGGCTGTGAAATTCCTCAGGCAGGATGTTAAGGATGTGTTGCGTAACAAAAAGCTGCAAAGGTCAGAACACTTATTGTGATCTATTCAACAGTATATTCCACACAATAGCTGGTGACTTAAAGGGATAATCCGGAGTAAAATGCACTTTAGATCAATTTACGGGATGTTGGGAGTACATACGTGTAGTTGACATCAAAATCATGTCATTCGGACACATTTCCGTAAAGGTACTGGCTTGATTAAATTCATTCTGGACTCTATATCCGACCACATGAAGACCTCGGGACACTTCGGTTTGGCTTTAGGGACCCTCTACTCACTACCACGTAAGTGTTATGTTGTTTGGAGCTGTAGAAGAGGTATAAAAATAGCGTTTTGTAGCGGCGATACTCGATGCCTTCATCACTTCCAGGCTAACGACTTTTGGCTAAAAACTGTAAAATCGAAATTCTCAAAACACATCCGAATGACATGATTTTGATGTCAACTCAACGTATGTACTCCCAACATCCCGTAAATTGATCTAAAGTGCATTTTACTCCGGATTATCCCTTTAACTGGGGTGTTACTGGCTCTCACCCAGTGGTTGCCGGTACAGACTTCTGCCCACTGAGATCTTCTACAGGGGCCAGTAAGTGGAGAAAAAGGATCAATGTGTATCTCCCACCACTGACTGTCACTTACTTATACTGTAATAAAATTGTCCGGGCTATTTGCCAATGTAACTGGAGCAAAGGTCTTCAAATCACATTCTTTCTGGTTTCGGCCTTCTAGCTTATTGTTATCAGATATACAGCACATAATATAATAAATAATAACCTTAAATGATTACAACTAATGATACTGTCTTGTTATTTTGGAAAACATCCCATTTCCTGGCTAAATATGCCACAACAATATCAAAATAAATACTTTAGCAGAGAAGTGTTCCAGCTTCTCTATGAGCACTCGTGCCACCATCTGAAATCGCTCCTGCATTTTAAAAGGTTTCATTTCGGACATTTTTTTTTTTAAAGATGCTTGTGCCAAATTTGTGTTTGAGATATGATTCAGTGATCTGGCTTAGTATGGCGTTTAGCAGTGTTGCGTCACAGCAAGAAGATTTCAATCTCTGCGGGGGTCTTTCTGTGTGGAGCCTGCATGTTCTCCTCCTGCATACATGGGTTCGTTCCAGATTTTCCGCTTCCTCCCACAGCCCAAAAGCATGCATGTGAGGTTAACTGGTGATTCTAAATTGAACTTGAGAGTGAGAGGGAGCGTGCATGGTTGGTTGTCTCATTTGTCTTTGTGTTGGCCCTGCTATAAATTGCCAACTTGCCCAGGGTGTATCCTGGCTTTCGCTCAATGGCAACATCGGATAGTGTTTACTGTTCACTACGAGATACTTTACCTTCTGCATTCTTCTCATAGAAAACGCCATGGGGATGCATGGTGTAGTTTCTGGTCGCAAAGTTCTTTAGGTGGACTAAAATAACCTCATCGACCTCAGCTCGCAGAATGGGTCCCAGAAAGCCCAACCATTCAGGTCGGGGAGCCTGACGGCTGTAAGAAGCATCTGTATACTGTCGGAACACAGCCTTCTTGTAAACACTGCCGATGCGGTTAGGCCCCCTTTCCAGGAATATACGAGCATGCCTGTGATGTATATGATCAGAGCGAAGAAAGACAGAAATTACAGAAACGGTGGCAGAAGTATGATGATGAGATAAACTTTCAATCTAGATTTGGAATTTCCTCAGGAAATCATGTGTTTCATAGGTCTCGTAACATTCCATCACATAGGGAAAATTACATGCATTTGTGTCATTATATTTTAAAAGAATTCACTATTGCAACATAGTAAAATTTCCCAAAATGTTATTGTGATTACTGTCTTGCAGACTAAAATTCTTTCAATGTGCATGCAATTCTGCACCACTAACAGTGTCTCTTTACAGCTCTAACAATTAGACATGTTATTGTTATGATTACATGTTTTTCAAGGTTAATGAGCTGTTGCTGAACATGTGACCAGTGCAGTTTTGCTTCTGCATGCAGTTCACGATTAACGCAAGAAGAAGGATGAGCACCTGATGACTCCTGCTGATTTCCTTCCATTAGTTCCCATTTAAAATGTCAAACTGAAGCAAATTTCGGCTTTGAACTGTGACATTCGAAAGCATCGCCCCTTTCTTTAAAGGCCAGAGAAAGGATAATCTTTTTCCTCCGTGGCAAGATGGTTCATTCATTGCTAGGTTGCAATCTACTGTGCGTGGACCTTGTTAATCTGATGCTGTGCTGCTGTTTTAAACAGGTACAAACAGACAAAGTGACATCCAAACAAGATCAAAACTACAGCACAGGTAGCCTGGCTGAGTCATTCAGTAAACTCCAGTATTGCACAAGGACACAACAGCCTGGTTTTACTCATTAAGGCTTAAAACTCATTTATCCCTAATGTGCAAACATTCAGACTGTGCAAATTCGTTAAACCTTTCCAAAGCACATCACAACATCCAGATGTCCCTTTTAATCACAGTTTCTTCTAAGAAATGAATGACGAACTGTGTTTTCTACAGAGATTAGAGCATCTCTGCGAACTTAAAGAAGCCCAGGTGGTTGTCAGGTCGCTTACAAATGAAGACAGGAAGGTCAAACGTGTTTGTTTTGGACACTCGACAACACAGAAACCGCAAACACATTCATTCAGAAAGACTGAGAAAATGTGCCACTAAAATGTTCTCACGTCTCTCTGTTTATTGTTTCATTTTAAAGAGCGAGTACACCAGTGTCATTCAAGAACGTCTTATTTATAAACAGTCTTTCCTGTTTTGTTGCTTGAGGAACTCGTGGGAAACTGAAAGAAGCCTCTAAATTGTGATAGAAGACAGACATAGACATAAAGCACAGAGCAAACTGTTAAAAGCAGCCGCACCCTGATAAGATGTTGCAAACACTGACCTAAAACTAGTTCTCTCAACATTTAATAGACAATTTCTTAGATTGAAAGAACCCCCCCGAAAAAGCAACAAGCACATCAACGCCCTTTGCATGGTTTCGATTCTACATGAGCAAATGAATGGATGATGGCAGCATGCGACATAACAGTTTAAACACATTTTCCCAAGTAAATGCACAGAGCGTGACTCTAGGACAACTCACTCGTCGTTTTCGATGGCTTTGCCGCTAAGCAGGTTTTTTCCACTTGGTGCGTAGTCCCAGAAGTCCTCAATGATCCCCACGTAGTAAATTCTCTCCCTGCTGCGCTTCTCTTCCGCGCCGGTCGAGAAAGCAAACAGCAAACAGCTCGCAAACAGCCCAAAAGTCCGTGCCATGTTCGCCTTTGCTCGCTCTGGGACGGGTGGGGACTGGACGGGACGGGACGGGACGGCGGTTCAGTGGCTCTTTCGGCACAGAGGACAGGCGCAACGCTCCGCGGTCTGACTGTAGACGCGTTTGGAGACCAGCACTTATGAAACTGCAAATGAAAACAGTTAGTCTATTCAGCCACAGGGCACCGATTATGACCGCCTCCAGTGGCACCAGATGGGCAGGGACAATAACCACTCATGCTCTCGCATCAATTATACTTGGATGTAATTGAAGCTGCCTGAGTGGAAATCAAGATAATCGATCTACTTATGCCAAAATGCAAACTCAAGCACCTGTGGGTGCTCAAATTTGGCCGTCACTTTTCCAGAGATGGTGATTAAAGGAGAAGTTCGTTTTATTTTAAACCTGGCATAAAAGACGTTCATCTGCTCACCGATAACAGTTTGGTGAAAGTCGGCGTCGGCAGATATTTAGATCACTCGAGATCCGCGTATATCCGTATAACGGGAGAGAACAGGGTGTGGCAGGAAATGCCCATGAGTTTCCGGCTTGTTGAGATTATTGGCCAATCAGGTCTCACCATCCTCTTTATAAACGCTAGATGGTGAGTCATGTTTTACGATTGAACTCGGGTGTTGAGTGCCATCCGCCCACGTACTGTTGAAACGCTGATAGATCGTATCCCTCTGTGACCTCCCGTGTGTCTGGAACGTTCCCAGTAAGTTTGATTCTCACCTGTCATCAGTCTCTGTTGGATGTATATTAAGCAGGTGGTTTTGCCTCAGGTAGATGCGCTCGTTTCTAAAGGTGGATAAGCCTCACGCTGCTGCTTGCTTGGATCACCTGCCTGATTGGTATGTAACATCCGCATCCCAGAACGTCCAATTACTGCAATCGTTTAGTAATACGTTTTATTTATGCCCAGAATTCTAGACTGGCTCCAAATCCGAAGTAATTGGGACATACCACCGCTTGCCTGACTGCCGCTGTGGCTTAAACTGCAGGAACGCTGCTGCTTTGCCTATAAGTTTGCTTTCGGTGACCTGGATTTTACGCAGCCACTGGTTGCGCGGCGCATATGGTGCCGGATCGATTCGTATCATTGTTTGATAAGGGAGGACGCCGCTGATGTTTGTTTGAGTCATCGTTTATTTTACGTCTCGTGTTAAAACTGTAAATATATTGTTTAAATTCTTTTTTTTTTATATAAACTTCTTTTTTTTAATTAATTCTTATTTCAGGCGCTGGAGAGCTTCCAGTGGTGGGGATCAGGGTCCTTCTGGTGGCAGAGTCTCCCTAGTGTGGTTGCATGTGTCGCACATTTGGGTTTGGGCTGCACCACCGCGTGATTGTGAGAGAGTGACATGTGTGCTGTGGGGTGATTTTTGAGATGTCTTCCTCCTAACCTGCCTCCCCCACTGGTAAGCCTTAGCATTATTATTACAGCCATTTCCTCATTGTTTTTAACTTGTTTTTAAACCATATCTGTTTTAATAAAATATTTTTCATATTGGAACACGTCTACTGCTTTGAGTAAAACGGACCTGAGTGTCTTTGATTTTGGGGTTGCAACTGCAGCATCATATTACATTTTTGTTTAATTCATTTTTAGGTTAGTTCCCTGGGTGAAATTCCCAGGGTGGCGATGTCGGGTTTTAACTGTCAGCTTATATTTCCATTGAGCTCGGTTCGCCACAATCGCATAGACAATACAGCCTCTAAATAAGTCATTATCTGTCTTTATTTCACCAATACTTTAAGCCGAATGAATGAACGATTCATTGCACTGTTCGTTCATAGCTGGATATCGGGGGCTATAGGAAGCTTTCTACATGCGCGTCTATGACTTCATCTCTCTCTCTGTGTGTGTCTCTGTGTGTGTGTGACACACACACAGACACAGAGACAGAGATAATAACAATATGTTTGATTATGAGGCTCCAAACTAGAGATTAACAGAAGGACTCAATGTTTTTGTACCACTTTCTGTCTGACTCTCTAACAAGTTGTCGCCACTTAAAGTGTTAAGACTTACAGATGGTTTATAGATCATCCATTTAAGTTGTGAAAAAACTATTTCAATTCAAACTGGCAATAGGCAAAATTAATGAAGAAAAACGTTTAGGTTTAAAAAAAAAAATCATAAGCAACATAGCCTATCTTTTAATGAATTACAAGTTTAAGATAAATGTTGAATATTTAATTGCATCATGAAAAAAGTCCTTGGTCACAGTTTACAAAATGACACTTAAACGTTATGTACACAGCAAGGGTATTTGATTATTGTGATGAATCTGAAAATTCTTGCCTTTTGCAGCTTCATAATTGTACAGTAGTTGTAGGCTACTGGTGCTTGTGTTTCCAGTGCAAACTAGTCATGGAGATCAGGGTGACTGAGATTAAGATAAACATAGCAGCCTCCAATGCAGACACTTGGCTGAGGAGGGACATACGAATAGATAACAGCCGCATGCCACGTTTCACCAGATCTTTGATTGTAGGATGTAAATAAAAGTTGTGTTTTTGAAAGCTCAATGTGTGCCCTGCATCAGAGATGCTTATAAGAATGTGCTCTTCTCTTACTTCAATGTTTTTACTGTTAAAAAACCTGAGGTTAATTCTCAGTGTTTCATAATGGCACAGTCAGCACATCAAATCATGCCAGAATGCTGTTTAAATAACATAATAATGTGTGATCACTGCTCTTGAACCAGTGAAGACTTTTAAAACCAGCATTAAGTGATACAATTTCAATTCAGGAGGTCATGCTGACACCTGCTGATCAAGTCTGAGCATGACAACATGTTTTTGTATAGATAAGACATTGTTGAGGGCATGTCACCACCCGTTTGTGATAGTGATATTTATTTAATACAAACTTAGGTTATAGATTATCAGGCCCTTACACATGTCAGGCCCTGTAGTCATAGGCGGAGTTTCGGATTCTTGCCAGGGAGGGCAAAAAAAACAACAATAAAAAAAAAACACTTGTCTCATAGACAGTCTCGATCTGAGCCAACCACACACTGTGAAGCGTATTAAAACTCATATATAGCGTAACATCATGGTACAGATGTTTTTTTTGTGCCCTTCACCCCAGCCCTAAATACAAGCGCACGCTCATGCGCACAGCATGGACACACACACGCACAGCCACTCGACAAAACTGCCATTGTCACCAAAAAGTTTTGAGGGGAATTTGGACAAAGCAGGCTGCTTGGGAGAAGCTTGTTTTTCTCCGAGATCATCTTGAGAGGAAGTTGCTTATCACATGAGGCCAGCTGAATGAAAGACGACAGTCACGACTTGAGCGCCAAAAAATTATTAATATTCTTATATTTTATATTCTTAATGGTCAAATGAATTCCGGCATATTTACTGTCACTGTGTGTGCTCTATGTCACTTATAAATTATATTATTTTTTAATTAATTTGGGAAGACAGTAATTAACTCTTTTGACAAGGGGGGGGGGGGGGGCAATGCCCTCCCTACCCTCCCACAAGCTCTGCCGATGCCAGTAGTCATCCTAATATTCTGTTGTTTACCTACTGGTCATCTGAGGTCAAGTCACTCAGTTCAGGAGTTGATTGTGTTGTCTTTTGTCTTGATTTGCACCACGTTAACCGTCTAAAGGTTACCTGACCTTTAATATAGCCTATTCTATTTTCAGTCAGGCCTTGTTATTCTAGAACAGCGGCGTGATCAAGTGGCCGTGCTGCTCAAAATTTTGTGAGCCGAATGTTGAATAGTTCTGAAATGATATGACCTTCGAAATATTCAGTTTTCCACACAAGTTTTAAAAGTAGAATATGACATCTCACAGATACAAATAAGGCACTGATATCATTGGGCCTCATGCAAGAACATTTTCGTATTTTTAATTCAAGATTTCTCTCACTTTTTTCGTACGAAGATCTCGTACGAACACGCCACGTCAGATTCAACAAACGCTCTTAACTTGGGAAAAAGTGTGTAAGCAACCTGTGTAAATGATGAATGCCTCCCATGCGTATTTAAGGGGCATGTGCATGAGGATAGTAGATTTGCATCCCCCACACCCAAAATAATACCATATAAAGCTACGCTTCCTCTCCTGTGCCAGGAAGTGTTGAGTCATGAAAATGGCATCAAGGCGCAAAAAGAACAACTTTACGGGCTCTGAGATTGAAGTTCTGCTTTCAGAGATCCAAAAAAGGAAAATCTGTCATTTTTAGCAGTGTCAGCAGTGGAATTACGGAACCTGCTAAAGCGAAGAAATGGGAAGCAATGACGAGTGTTGTTAATTCCGTGTCTGACTGCTACGAAATAAGAAAGAAATGGTTTGATATGAAAATGGCTTAAAAATGTCTCACCATGGGCAGGCGTTCGATGACTGCAACTAAAGCCGTGCAATCAGTTGTTGCCTCATGATGGCACTTTGATGGGGTGGTCCATGAGGGGGGTCTTCTGGTCTGCCTGGGCTGGTTCAGGTTGTAGGAGACCCTCGTTCATGGCAATATTGTGCAAATCTGGCATGCCTTCTCTGGGCTATAGAGCAGTTTGCCCACCGCTGTATTGAGTCACACCCACCTGGCCCTCAGCTCAGTGCACTCCACGACAGCACGGGTGCTTTGATGCGTATGTGTGCAGGCTATTGCTCCGATTATGTTTGGCAGTCCAGCCAAGGCATGAAAGTCCCTTTTAATTTGTACTTGTTGGACAGCTGTGTTTGGGAATTTGATGTACCATGGTAATAGAGAACTTTGATGACCAAGGGGAGCGCACGACTCACAGAGGACTGGGACACACCCGATCTGTCTCCAATCTCCTTCTGAAATATTCCCGTGGCCAAAAATCTAAGGGTGGTGAGGACCTGGACGTGTGGTGGAATTGGGTTTGATCGGCGTGGTTCTCTCTGGAGTTGTGGCTCTAGCAAGCTGCATATTTGCAGCAGCACAGTCCTTGGCAATCTAAATCGTGATGTGAGCCATTTGTCTGTCTCCACACGGTCTAGGAGCACATATGCGCCAAGGCATCCAAAAGTAGCAAGTCAGCCGCTGGTTACGATTCCCATTGACCTTGTTATATACAGAGTCAAATTAGCCTTCAATTAGTGCACAATTTAAGTTACACAGAATAATGTCAGTATCATTACGGGGTATAATGTATACATTTATTTAGGTTTGCTTCAAAGTAATTAAATATACAAGCCATTAGTCAAGCAAACTTGATTGGAATAACAGCGGACTATTTTACGAAACTCCTACGACAGGTCTGGATCACTCGTAAACTCTGATCGCACCTGAAAGAAGACGTAAAATACGAAAAGATTAGCGAATGAGCAAATTCTCTTAAATCACTCGTACGCACGATTTAACAAATCTGTGTGTACGAACGGTTGTTGCATGAGGCCCATTGAGAGGACAATCAGGTGTAGCCAAGCACCTTGTTTAATGTAAATGTGGTGAGGAGGAGTTAAGGATGAAATCTTTAGAGCCAACAATGCCACCTGGGGACTTGCACCCCAGGATATGACAACTGAAACCCAATTGCTGTAAGGACACAGGGTCGTGACTGAGGAGGCAGAGACAGTAAAGTAAAGAAAATACATTTATTGAAAATAATATTTATGAATAAAACTTAAGTAAAGTTGCTGCTGCGAAGAAACAAGAGAAAAGGGTTAAACACAAGATGAATTTAGTAAATTATTTTCATTAACAGAAAGCTAAAAGGCCGGCTATAACAATACCAAGAGCCAAATGACTAACAGAATTAAAATCAGTGGGCTGAGGGGCCTCAGTGGAAGGCATACTACTTGATGTGTGTCTGGGGTGCAACACTACAATTGAAAAGCCACCACAAACACGCTAAAAGTGCCCCAGTGTACTTGCATGCCAAAATGGAAGTGAGGTCCTCACCACAGTGCCTAGCTTCCCATCCTATGACACCCACGCCACACTGAAACTCAAAAAAAAAAAAAAAAAAAAAATGGAATGACAAAAGGTTAATAAGCCTAACACTTAATCAATAGTCAAACTAAAAGACAAAGAACTACATGAGCAAAAGAAAAGTAGAACAAACAAAACAAAACTGCATAACAGAACTGTACAAACAAAGTAACAAAACAGCACAGCAGCAAGTAAACCTAAAAAGACAAAAACACATGTTAGTAGGAACCAACGATTGCATCACATGTGTCATGTTCAGGCACCTAATTGGACCCACAATGCAGACAAACAAACTCAAGAGGTGGGTAAAGGAGAAAAGGTTTTAATTTATTATAGTCCAAATGAAAACAGGGGGAAGCAGGAACACCGGGGCTGTCCACAGGAGCTGAAAAGGGGATTCCAAGTTCCGAGGTTGAAGTGATATCCTCCTTCCTAGTTAGATGTTATCCTCCTTCCAGGTTCCAGGATTGATGATGTTGAATCCACAAGGAACTGAGCAGAGCAGGGCTGAACAGCACTAGTGTATTCAGGTAAGGCGTAGATCTTTCCAGAGGCAGGAGAGCTGAACTGAGCAGAGCAGAGCAGAGCAAAACAGAGTTAGTGAGCTTACAGGAATAGGGGCTAGACGTTTCACTCACAAGGACCTTAACTATCTGGCAACAAGAGAGAAGTGAGCCAGTCCTTTATCCTGAGTTCTGATGGTTTATGGATTACAGGTGAGTGGCTCCAACTCCTCCCAGCTCCCCTAGAGACAGACAAGATAGCTCCACAAGAGGGAGACACTGGGATCCTGACAACATGCATGATGAAACGGGGACCCTACTCACCACCTGGATTAGGTAACCACACCAGCTCAGCAAGAGGCTGAATGGAGCCATTTTGAGGCTTTATATACAGCATGGGAAGGTGTTATGTCTCGTCAAATTTGTTAATCATGTTTATGTTATGTCATGTCTTGTTTAGTTTCGTGTGTGGGTCCTGTATGTTTTAGTTTAGTAAAGTCACTCATGTCCAGTCCTGTCATGCACTTCCTGTTTTTTTTTTTTGTATTCACATTTTCCCCTCTCGTTTCAGATCCTGACTTCCTCCCTTTGTGTGCTTTCCCTCATTGTGATTGTCAACCCCGCCCCTGATTGGTTCCACCTCTGTCCCCTTACCTCATGTTCAAATAGTCTTTGTCTCCCTTTGTCTGGTTGTCAGTTCGTCTTGCTCTGTCCCTAACGAAGTTCAAGTCAAGCGTGAGTGCATTCTAAGTTAGCATTATTTTGTCATCCTCTTTGAGAGCGTCTTTGGTTCGTTGTTTTGAGTCGAGCAATTGGGTCCATCAGAACTGCGTCTCTGGTCGTGACAGAAGGAGCTAAGGGACGTGCTTACGGGTTGACTACCTGGGTTGTGTTCAAGACCTATTAGGTCCACTACATAAAGAATATGGATCTAAAGTCTTCCCAATACATATTTGTCCCATAGATAGAGGTACGTCATGCCAAAAACAAACTAGATTTCTTTCTTGATCAATAAAGGTAAAAAATCGTGTCTGAAGAGTTTGGATTCCACCAATCAACTAGCCTGACTACGTCATACTTACGATTCTAGTCAGAATGTGGGTCTTATCGTGTTCCTCTGTTCGTCTTTCAAAATGAATGCAATGTGGAGATCCTGTAGAACAGACTCGATGGCAGAATCTACACACCCTAGCTCTCTAGCGGCAGCCATGTTTGTTTCAAACGAATTCAAACCGAGCGCTCTTTAGTGACGTAGTCGATAATGTCCCTGTTGATCATCTGTCCATCATCGTATAAAGCCCGCCCTGGCAATCTGACTGGGTCGACTGTCGTGATGTCGAGCATAGAGATTTCCCCAACTGAGCAGAGCCACACCGAACTTCCCGACCAAAAATTTTATGGGCGGGGCTAAGTTCGGCTGGCACCCAGGCTACCAATCAACAGTCAAATGGAGGAAATTCAGGACCACAGCTACTTTCTGATGAACAAAGTTCACTCTAAGAGCAAGGTGTCAAGGAACCCAGAGAAAAGACCAAGCCAAGTCCTGACTTTAATCCAACAGTGATGCTGTGGAAGCACCTAAAACGAGCTCTTAATTTAAGGACACCCATCAAGTTGAATCAAGTTGAAGCTGTTTAGTTCCTCGAACCCGATGAGCAGAACTGCCCAGCAGCTGCTCGAAATGTTAAGCTGCATTTCTGGCTGCACAGGGGGGACAAACCAGATGCTACAAGCAAAGTCCACATTCTCATAACTATTTATAATTTGATCATTTTTCACAATGAATAAAAGTATATTATTATTGCACCATTTCCCTGGCCCCTCTGTAGTTACTTTTAGGTTTTGTCCATCGATTTAATAGAGTTTTCGATCGAAACGTATTGTTTCCAAAATGGAGCCCCAGCTGGATTTAACACTATTTTCACAATTATTTGTAACTTCTTGTGGATTGATGCTCACCTGATTGCAGATTTAAGGATTTAGGGTGAAGATCTTGAATTACCTCCGAGGACAAGTTCTAGTGTAAACACGTCTGAACCTCTGTTTGTTGCATTTTAGCCAACCTTTCACATGTTTTCACATCTGCTGGAGCAGCCCAAGAGCCAACCACTGGAAAAGCCTCACAGACATATTTGTCTAAGAATGGACAAATTGAATGGTCTTCGTCCCCAGTGAGAGAGCTTCCATATATTCCATGTATTCTCCAAGATTAGCATGCTTTATGACACCCAAGTCTTGAGTATAGTGGATTTTTAACATCAATTATAACCTTATGACAAAAAGAGTAGTCACGCCTCCATTGTTAATTGTGTTCTAGTACAGACCGATTGTATTCATTAAACATATATGTTATCTCGATTGTTTGAAATTGAGACAATATATGTTAATGTTTTATGAAGTAAAATTTTATGTTAGAACTGTTTTTAAAGCCTCGAATATGTCCTAGGTCAATTTGACCCGAGGGACACCAGAGGGTCCCAAAACTGAAGACCATACAAGGGTTAAATTCCTGATTTAATGAATATTTTTCTTTTCTTTGGGTCTTCTTTGTATCTCTTAATGTTAAAATTTATCTGAATGTCTACAGACTATTGCAAAACAAATGTAGAAATGCTGAAAACAAAATGGATAACGAGGGTGAAAACATAGAGATAACGGCAGTAAATCCTCAATGAGGAGGAACACAATGTTACTGTGCACTGATTGGCTGGACGGACTGTAACCGCTACAGCGCGTACAGCTCTGTCTCGCGCCCGCGCACGAGCGCGCGTTGCCGCCCTCCTGCAGTTTGTTTCAGTACAAGCTTACAGACATGGCTGCTCTCAGTAAAATACCACACAACTGCTACGAGGTCGGTCATACATGGAACCCATCGTGTGTACTAGCTGCTGCAGATATTACCAGGAGCGCTCTGGAGGTCTCCTTCAAAATATATGCTCCTCTTTACCTGGTAAGATGGTATGCCCTCAGAATTTGGGCTTTATCTACAGACTTTGGAACCAGCTAAAGTAAGCTAGCTAGCAAGGCTAAGTGGTTCAGAGAGAACTACTAAAGATTAGCTAGAGCTGCAACTGGGGTCTAAGTTCACATATAATTCGCGTGGACTGACAGGGAAGGGGGCTAAAAACATTTCATGCAATGTTGACCTTTTAGAGTACACACAAAGGTCATTATTAGAAAGGCTATTTAGGTGTTGCCTCGCAACAAGTTTCACATTAACTCGTAACACTAAAATGTTACCTCGCCATTAGATGTATGTTTGTTTCGCTTTAGCTAGCAATAAGACCCATAACCCATGATGAAGACTCAGCTGTGTTATGGTGCAGTGTTATGTCGTTAGTTGTTATTAGTCAGTTAGTTAGTTAGTTAGTTAAATTGCAGTAGTGGTGACTACAGGGAGATCTAAAGAAGTCTGCACCATTACATTGAGAAGGAATTTTCAAGGAGCTGTTTAACTGGCTGTATCTCATAAAGGTTGCTGCCATGGTATTACACAGCTGTCATTGTTTTAAATGTGGTGATGAGACGTTTATTTGAATGACTATAGCTACAAATGCAGTGGCTATGTGTTTGGCTGGCAGAGTAAAGTTTTGACGCTAATTTAATCCTGAACTTGGGCTTTATGTGGCATCTCAAGATCCAGCACAGGCTCAATTGAGAAATTTAACTACAACCAACTTTACATCACAGTCAAGGAGATCAACTGCATACAGTTGCGACTGGTAACACAACACGTATCAGCCATTTTAAACCTCACCAATGCTGGAGAAGGAGGAAAGGCAAGTGGAATGGTAAAGGCAATATGCGTTATGCTGTCAGGAGACATAGCCTTAGTTACCATGGTCCCAGCTGGAGCCATAGCTTCTGATACAAAGAAGCTGTCAGTAGGGGATGTCAAAGTAAGCAAACGGTCATCTTAACCTCAACCACATGAAGTGTCTCTAATGTTTATTTAAGAGGTAGGCACCTGAAAACACAATCTCATAGTTAATGCCATTGAGTTTCAGAGTGGGATTCTTTCACTATTTAACCTAGTCGCCTTTATCAGATTCTATTGAAAGTTTTTGTTTCTCTCTGAAAATACATTAAGACTTGAAGACGTGTAAAGCTCCAGTTTGAGGTTTTTTGCAGTCATTAGGCTCCCAATCCGAGTACTTCACACAGTCAGTGGGTCTACATGAGATTAATTTGATTATAGCTATAGTTGGATTATGCTCCTTATTTGAGCAAGGGTAATTATCATTGGATATATGGATATATGTGACTGCCACTCGACTGTGTATTGCAGATAGCTGCAGTTCTACGGAGAAGGAAGAAGGATTACTATCTTAAAAGGCTTCTCCCAGAGATCCTCTGGTCTACCTCTTTCCTAACTACCAATGGAAGTCTCTTCATTGTCTTCTTCTGCATTCTCAGGTTAGTAGGTCCAGTGGATGTCAAATGTATACCACATTTAGATTAACATTAAGATCAAAATATTGCTGCGCTGATAATTGATTCAATTGTTATATCAGTTCAAATGTGTACTGCGTTTTCAACATGCTATCTCACTGCTGCACAATTGAAACAAATCCTGTAAATTGTCAATAAGAAAGAAAACGTATGATATTGATATGAATGCAGCACATTATCGAGAAGTTACCAGAGTTAACGACATCACCCGTCTTATACTTTCTAACACCGCATTTAATAACCAACAGGTAACAGCTCGTTACTTTAGCACTTCATTAGATATAAAAACATCTACGAAAGCTAAAAACAACATAATATTGAGACGAGAGCGCCATAAAGTCTGCATCCTCCGTCTTACTCTTTGTCATAACTTTTTTATATGACGCTTTATAGCCTGGGCTGTTTGGTTGTGTGATGGTTGTTCTCAGCGTGTGAGCGTGGCTTCCTCCCACCGTCCAAAATCATGCATGTTAGGCTGAATTAACCTTAGAAGTGAGTGTGAGCGCACATGGTTGTTCGTCTCTGTGGGGCCCCGTGATGAACTTGATTAAGCCGGTATAGAAAATGGATGGTTTACAACCCACAAGCGACTGGCCAGTAAAGGGAAAACATCAATGGCACACAACAATCTGTAGAACAAAAACTATTTCCAATTTTCTCGAGCTTTGTGATTCGGACAGTAATTGACGATTATCAGATTACCCCCCCCCAGATTAAATTTGAATCTGTAAAGGAAACCACCTCCAGAGCCCGGTATGTTTGTCATGAGTTATTGTTGTGATGTTGACCTAAAGAGAACACATGTCCTTTGTGACATGGAAGACATTGGCTTTGGGTTCATCCGACCTCACTAACCTCTTCAGTTTTCCTCATGGTACACCCTTGAACTGAAGATCATTGGCGCTATTTTTTAATTGTGACCGTGAAAAGTGGTAAAGATTTGAACCTAAAAGCATAAAAGGCTTCCTGTTAATGAATGAATGAATGAGCAACTATCTAATGATAAAGAATGAAGAGTAGAATGATGCAGTGTTTATTTAATTTCAGGAAACTGTTTGGAGGGTTCTACTCCTGGTCTCCCGGGTTTGGAGCAGCACTGCCTGCCTCCTACATTGCCATCCTCCTGGAGCGCAAGAGCAGGTGAGTCTTTTAGTTTATTTTCATCACCCCTCTCAGTCTCAAAGTTGCAAAATACAACACACATGTGCTTGCGTGTCCTCTTGTACGTTCATGTGCTTTATAGTTTTTTTTTGTTGATTGAGAATCTATGTCTTTTCCTTCTTCATCCCTGCCAGGAGAGGGTTACTGACAATTTACATGGCAAATCTTGTAAGAGCTGCTATGTTTTTTGGTTTGTTTTTTTAACATTAGTTTTCATTTGTAAAGCAATACATATGTTTTGTCGCCATTTGTTTATCTAACGACTTGATCTTATCAGGCCAGTGAGACGCTGTTCCGCATGGCAGTGACCCGTGGTATCATCACACCCATCAAACATGGCGAGGTAAGCTCAAATGAGGTGTAGACAGTCCAACTTACCAGGTATTCATGTTTGAGTTTTTAACCAGCAGCATGATAATGTCGGAATTTAAGGTAGTATATTTAGCATTTTCCAAAAGTCCTCCTAAATTATCACAACAGTGAAGTATAGCTATGAAAACTTTCAGTTTTGTACAGTGTGAACAGATCCATTTGACTCAGCGAGTATTGATTGACCGCTTTCATCACATACCTCACCATTGCATGATGGGATTGGAGTCCTGATATTTCTCGCTCTGCTTCCCATTAGGTGCTGTTGTTCTGCGTAACGGCATCACTCTTCATGTTCCTCTTCAGGTCAGAAAGAGTACACAGTTTTGCACTGCAACGATCAATAGCCCAAAGGACATAAAAAGTGAATGTTCAAAGTTAGAAATACATTTTGTTTTATATTACAGGAGTAAGGATGGTCTCAAAGGCTTTGGATTTTCTGCGTTAAAGTAAGTGGACCCTACTTCTGCTTTTCCCTCGTGTTAGGCTGCTGATGATAGTGTTTTGATTAAGGTTGTAAATGTGTGCGTTTTCTGTCACAGATTCATCATTGGGAAGGAAGAGATTCCGACTCATTCTACTCAGGCAGAACCTGTTGGAACGTGGCCCTCCGAGAGGCCAGCTGCTATAGAGACTGAGCATTCAGAAGCACCAGCAGAAAGACCCAGCTCGAGGAGGAAAACTCTGATAGCCTACACCAGGGAACTGCTGGAATCTATGTGAGAGAAAACACACCTTTACACAAACAAAGCGTGTGTTCATAGAGAGTGGTGGCCGGTACCGATTCTTTCTGTGTCTGTTTTTTTTTTTTTTTTGTTTAGATGTAGACATGGTCCTAGACACAGATGTTGTAAACATCACCAAGACAACTGCATCTCCTACTGTGTTAAAGTAAGTTCTTTCTTTTTCTGTTGAGATCTCCTTCATTTGACAATGGGTTTATATTGCTCAAATGATTTATCATGATTTTCAAATGATCAATGCCAATCAAGATTTGTCATCATTTTTACCTGCAGGGATTCGTCAGGATGTTCAGTATTGGCTACCTTATCCAGTGTTGTCTTAAAGTGCCCTCGGCAATCAGACAGATGTTCTCTAAACCCTCACGGCTCCCCTCTGTCTTCTACAATAAAGAAAACTTTCAACTCGGGGCTTTTTTAGGCTCCTTTGTCAGTATCTATAAGGTACATTTAAGCTTTTTTTTTTCTTTTCTTTGAATCTGCATTTTCTGTGCGTTTTTTTTAAAATTTTCCTTTCTCCTTTCACAACATTAATCTGAACTTATTGTCCTATATGCTGGTGACTTGAGTATTATTTTTCTTTGCTTTAGGGAACAAGCTGTTTGTTGCGCTGGGTGCGTGACATTGATGATGAACTTCATGGCCTGATAGCTGGTAAGACAGGATTGTGTTAATTGTTGGAGGAAGTCCCTGCAGGCTAATCCTCCAATGGATTTTGTCATGTTTTGGCTGATGCGCGGTTGTCTCTTTTCCCATCTCCTCTATCTCTCAAGGCTTCCTGGCCGGTATCTCTATGTTCTTCTACAAAAGCACAACAATAACCATGTATCTCTTCTCTAAGCTGGTGGAGGTAAATGGCTACAAACATATGAAGCTGGATCTTACATTGTATCACTCTGTTACTGATCGTGGTAGAGAAAGTATCCACTCATAAAGTGAAGGTGAGGTGGAGGTGAAATGGACTGTGTGTGTAAGGGTAAGACGGTACTGCGGGTCTGAGCGACATATCTCTGATGTATGTCTTACCAAAGAAGAACTGGCAGTGCTTTAACAGGACGTTTTAATTTTTTTTAATTTTATTTTATTATGTCCTGATACATAAAAGTTAAACATAAGAATTAAAGGAGGGTTTTCTTCTTTATAGCATGACTGTAAAACTGTAACGAAAGCACAGATAGAGATTATGTCTGTTCTGGTCAGCCAGTGTACTTGAACTTATTAGAAATGTCTGAAACCGTAGTCGTGTTTCGTATGCAGAATGCTGTTATGACATAAAATGGATTAGTACACCGATCAGCCATAGCATTAAAAGCACCTGTGAAATACAGTGTTGGTAATTGTCATGCAGTTCTGACCACTCAGGGCACCCCTGAGGTTACCTAACAGTGTCAGCAAGTGCCTATTTTTTTGATTAAGTTTGTTCTGCTGCTGGTTCAGAGCGAGTTCTGTTTGTGCTGTAGGATGGGATTATGGGGTCCAGCGAGACTAAAACTCACCTTGTATTGGAAAAACTGTACCAGTATAGCCTCCAGTCTACATTCTCTTATGGGGAACAATTAAACAACAATTAAAAAAAAAAAAACAGAGCTCCCACATTTTCTTGATGTCGCAGCAACAGTGTAAGCCCACAGGGCCGTTGTTCCTCTTATTATTCTTATTTATATGCAGGTTATAGAGCATAGAATGCAGCAACTCAAACCAAAAAGTGTTTATAGAAGCACACAAGTGATATCTGACATTGAGTTGCTAGGAAATCACCCCATTACACAAAAGCTGTAAAAAAAGACGAGCAATCTCCTTGAACTCTATCACTCAAAAGCACAGTTGGAACAGACACTTAGGCTACGGCTACACGGAAACGTTTTTCACTGTAAACGATACTTTTTCTTATCGTTTGGCTGTCGCGGCCACACGGAGCCGGCGTTCCCACTAACGATAGTTTTGGAGAACGGGTTCCAGAGTGGGAAGATTTGAGAACGGTTTCGTTTCCATTGTTACAGCCAAAACGGATTTGTTTACATCTGTGCCACAGCCACATGGCTAACGCAGTGACGTATACACATACGTCAGTGACCAGAACAAAAAGCGGCCTCCATTCACAATCCGGAAGAAGAAGACAACACAACAAGGACAGACAGCGATCATCATGGACCCCACAACATTGATAGCAGCACTGCTGCAGACACTGCTAACTACAGCGGCGTTGTTGAAGGAACAACGTGAGCTTCGCGCTGGTAGAAGTAGGGGCGTACACGCATGCGCATTGCTTCTTCTATTGTTCTGGTGTAACCGGTGGGGGGGGCTTACAGCGCACAGAGGTGTGGCGTGTGTACTGCATCGTTTTCAGCGTTTTAATCGTTTCCAGCTTTCCTGTGTGGTCGCAATAATTTTCGTACCCGTTTTCAAAAAAAACCTTGTTTCGTTTCCGTGTAGCCGTAGCCTTCGTGGCATAATGACATTGGTCTGAGGTGGCTCACTACCCCATGTCAAAGCAGACTGGTTCTTAAAAGGTTCTAAAGCTCAACCAACTCCAAACTGACACCAGCACCAGGCTCATGTAGGTCAAACAGTGGTAAAAGTTTTATTTATAACTGTCAGTGGGTTTAATGTTGTGGCTTGTTGGTGTATGTTAGTAGCATTTTACTGTAGATTTGAACCTATTTATAGCTCATTTATGTTGGATATTTTTATCATTGACAGCACATGTGATCTCTCTTTTCAGACTATGTACTTCAAGGGCATTGAGGCAGGCCGGTTCCCTTACTTTCCACATGCTGACACCGTTATTTATGCCATCTCCACAGCTATTTGTTTCCATGCTGTGAGTAACACTTAAGGATGCACCTACTCGCATAAATACGCTACACACACACATATTGGTTTTCTGCTGACTAAGGATATGTCTGGCTTGTGACATTTCCGCAGGCTGTAATGGAAGTGCAGAACCTCAGGCCCTCGTACTGGAAGTTCCTGCTGCGTTTAACGAAGGGCAGGTATGAGTGTGTACTGTCAGTTTTAAGCAGTGTTTCGGTTGAGAATCATCAGAAATAGATTACCAGATTTGTTTCGGGTGTGTTTGCAATCTACTGTTCAAAAGAGAGAAGTTGCTTGTTTATTATTGCAAGATTTAAAGAACTTGGTGTTCTTTAAAGAGGGGTCTCAAACTGATCCGTGAAAGGGCCGGTGTGGCTGTATGTAATATTGAATGCAGTAATGTTTCATAATTATTGTCTGTCTATTTTCCTAGATTTGCTATGATGAACCGGGAGTTGCTCGACGTGTTTGGGACGCACGCATCCAGGGACTTTAAAGGCTTTGTGCCCCAACTGGACCCTCGTTACACCACAGTGCCCTGTAGAACTGTGCTTCCACCTGGAGGTGACATCCAGCTTGGATGAATTAGGACTCGGCCCTTTGGGGGACTTTAGGGGTTACCTCAAAGGAAAATGGACGACGTGGCTATTCATTCAGAGTAGCTTAAGGATTTTCTAAAGGTGATATAATTGTTTAAAAGTGATGTGGTTGTGTTATGAGGTGTGAAATGCAAACAAAAGCATAAGATTTTTCAAGTCATGACTTTTAATTGTGGTGATGCACAGATCCACTCGTTGCAGGAGACAGCAAAACAAATGCATAATTTGATTTAAAACATCTTGTTTTCCTTAATTAAATTAAAGATGGGGATGGCAGTAAATCTGGAAAAGACTCAAAACCTTTCCCCTCTATTCTTACACACTCTTACAGTCTTGCTTCTTAAACTTCATGAACACGAAACTCGCCTCACTGCAGCCTTGAGCCTTTGGCGCTGGTGAGCAGAAGGCTAAATTATAAGCAGCTTTTATAATATTTGATATTTTTAAAGACTCAGAATATGATGCAACCACATTGCTCTTCTCCATTATTCACGGCAGTCCGGGTTTGTCGTTGGTGAACCCATTTTCGTTTGAAAATATGCATTCAAATCACTGGGCGGAAACCATAGACTGCAATGGAAAGATGGACAAATGAATCAGCCACTGGTTTGTGAAGCCTGCTGTGAAACCTCAAATCCAGAATTGGATCTCACCTTCTTGGTATTTTTCTCTTAATCAGAAGTAATCTAGAAGTAATCCTGGGAAGCTTGATTGATGATGAATATCTTTTGCGCTATAGTTATTTTAAAAAAGTTGATTTCACCCACACAAGCAGTGAATCTGTCTTGTGATGTCGGGTCCTTTCACACCAACCTGACTGCGGTCAATTTAAGTCCCAGTTTGGCTGCAACCATAACTTGATTCGTAGGCGCCCATCACTGCTCCTCAGGGCGCCTACGCGTTGGCTTCTCGTAACGTTGCCGATGACTTTGTTCATCTTTGTCGACGGTCTTTTGGTGAAACTCACTGATCTTACTGGGATAGAAACTCGACGCCTGATTTTTGACTTTTTCGATTCAAAAGCAGAATGAATTTGAGATTACTCGCCGACATTTTTCTGAATTTGCATTTAAGTTGATGGGTGTATCTGATGGTGTTTCTAACTTTGTAGCCTTATCAAATATTTTATGCATAATGACAATGGAGGAGATGTATTTAGATTCTATTTTATGAGGTGAAATGCAGAGAGTTTTATTTTATTTACATCAGACAGTGTTTGTTCCAGCGAAGTGAGCCACATTGACTTGGTGGGCTTGAAGAAAGCATAAAGGACAAACAGGCAAGCAGTGCGTTGGGAACAAATCAGTTCTGGGGATTAGTTTGACTTCAATTTAATTTTTTTTAATAGTCGGTGCTGGGAAAATCTGTCATTTCACCGAGCAATTCAATACTTGTTTACTTGTAAAAGGTACAGAGAATCTCATTTTGCACATGAAACTGGGTAAAGCTTATTTGAGAAAGCAAGTGTACATTCAGAGCACGAACTTGATCATTTTAAAACCTGCAGAAAGATCAGTTTACACGTAAGTGTCAATATATTTCAAGTGAAACAATAACTCTGCCAACTGAAGAGATTATTTTGGCAGTGGACTTTGGTAGTGCTGCAAACATGGGAGGGAACTTCTCTCTTTCCCCCCTACTGTGTGCATAAAGTATGCCAGAAACTATCTGCTGCCAGCTGTGCCGTATTACCCATTTACAGCCATCGATTTTTTTTTTTTTTTTTTTTTTTTTTTTGTTTTTTTTTTTGTTTTTTTTTTTTTTGTTTTGTTTTGTTTTATATTGGAATTTAGCAGTCCATGTCAATGGGAACCAAACCCAGCTCAAGCGACATGTGTTTTGTTTCAAACAATCTTTTTAAGACACTGCTGACATTTGAATTTGCACCGACTGGAAATCACGAGCTGAACTCAAATGGAAAAAAAAACAAAAAACGATGTTATGAAGAGGAAGATTTGGGTTCCACACAGAAGCATTTGCTTGACTGTTGTCTGTTAATAAAAAAAAAAAAAAATCACACAATGCAATCAACTTTTGGTTTGGATTTTTTTGTGAGTTAGAAAGAAAGATGCCGGTTAAGATGCTGTTCTCAGCAGAGAGTTTATTACGTGTTTTACCGACTGATCAACTGACTCTGCAGTTAGTAAAGTGAAGGACACGGTGGCCACTTCTCTTCTTCATGTCAGACTTTTTCAAAATACAAAATGTTGTCATTAACTTGAGTCCCTAATAATAACTATATCTAATTAGACTTTATAGTTGTGAACTCTCATAAACATACCTGTATGTTGTTTTAGCTCACTTCCTTTCAATTCTTCACACCAGAAACCAGAATTGTGAAAAAATACACATTGAAATGTGTTTAAACAAGAGGTGCTTACAAAAAAAAGTCATATATGACCTAATCTGATGTTCCGAGTTATATTGTTTTTCTTTTTTTATGTAAAGCTGGTTTACATTGAATCATTTCTTTTCATTCAAATGCAGGACTTGTTCTGCTCCGCTCAGTTGCTTTGCATTTGTCTAACGTCTTTCAGGAGAAAAGAGTCCTTCGATAGGTGCTCCATCTGCAGCAAAATGTACACATTTGTGGGACAACTTTTGAAACAGTTGCACAGTGTAGCTGAAGATCACTGCTCCTTTGATTATTCTGTTGCCATTTCTCAAGGCCTCAAGATGAGAAGTTGCCGCGATAAAAGTATCATAATTCTGAATACTGAGTACTTTACCACTGGTGCACAAAAACTGTTTATTTTATGGCGCCGACATGACATGAGCAGAATCACCTGAACATAAGTGAGCCTGGACACCATTTTGCACAGCCCTCCGAACTTTGTACATTTTATATATATAAAAAAAAAAAAAAAACAGATCAAATGGCAACTTAAATAAAAACCTAATGTTTTAAAAATTAAATCTTTTTTTTTTTGTATTCGTATGTCATTTAAAACACAAGTTGTCTTAATTTTTTTTTTAAGGCCATAAATAGTTACATTAAACAGTTAGTTATTCTCAAAAAATCATAGTTGGGGCTGAATAATGTTCCAAAAACGTTCAGAAGTGCAATCTAAGTGGCGGATAGCTATGAATTTTTCTTAATTGATTCCCCAGAAGAAGAAGCGGCCTTTAAAGTTCACTTTAAAGTTCACTTTAAAGTTCTCTTGTCCTCAGCCCAAAAAGATAAACAATCTATAAATGAATCATGCTGATGATTAACATAAATTTGTTGTCGGCAGCAAATTCAGGCAGGGTGGAAATGAGTCACAAGGTTTCTAGTTTACCTCAAACAGACTAAAAGGAATTTGAATGTGCAAACCGGAGAGGGGTGACAGGCTTAGTTGTAGTGCTTGCTCCAAATTGAGCTTTAGCTTTTGAACTGTCCACTGATCCCTGGAAGCACGGAGCAATGTTACGGAGTTAATTTTACCGTTGTTCCACATCTCCATGAGGGTTGATACTTTATACTGAATAAGAATTTGATGTTCATCATTAACAGTGAGATCAGAGAGACAGTGTGCATCATATTCAAGTACAATCATTTTAAATTTTTTGACTACAAAAAGATAAAGATTTCTGTATATAAATTTGAATGATTAATGCAGATTTTTGTTCTTGATTGGTCCTGAAAAGCCCTACATAGTGAATCCCTGTCAAACTTATTTTGTTCTAGAAAACATGAGGATTTCAATTTAGTACATTTTAAAGTTTGAAATCTTTAGTTTTTGTTTCATTTTGATTTTGATCCAATAAGAATAATTTGCAGAATTTGGAAAAATGGCTTATTGATTTGAAAAGCAATACTATTCTTTTTTTTTAGAGCTGATACTATGATTTTTTTAATCTAGCCATATACAGGACTGTCTCAGAAAATTAGAATATTGTGATAAAGTTCTTTATTTTCTGTAATGCAATTAAAAAAAACAAAAATGTCATACATTCTGGATTCATTACAAATAAACTGAAATATTGCAAGCCTTTTATTATTTTAATATTGCTGATTATGGCTTACAGCTTAAGAAAACTCAAAAATCCTATCTCAAAAAATTAGAATAGTTCCTCAGACCAAGTAAAAAAAAAAAAAAAAAAAAAAAAATTTATAACAGCAAAACAAAATCAAACATTTGAAAATGTCCATTAATGCACTCAGTACTTGGTTGGGAATCCTTTTGCACGGATTACTGCATCAATGCGGCGTGGCATGGAGGCAATCAGCCTGTGGCATTGCTGAGGTGTGATGGATGCCCAGGATGCTTCAATAGCGGCCTTTAGCTCATTAGCATTGTTGGGTCTGGTGTCTCTCAGCTTCTTCTTCACAATACCCCACATATTCTCGATGGGGTTCAGGTCAGGGGAATTGGCAGGCCAATCGAGGACAGTAATGCCATGGTCAGTACACCAGTTACTGGTGGTTTTGGCACTGTGGGCAGGTGCCAGATCATGCTGGAAAATGAATTCCTCATCTCCATAGAGCTTTTCAGCAGACGGACGCATGTAGTGCTCTAAAATCTCTTGGTACACAGCTGCATTTACTCTGGGCTTGATGAAACACAGTGGACCAACACCAGCAGCTGACATGGCTCCCCAAACCATCGCTGACTGTGGGAACTTAACACTGGATTTCAAGCAACTTGGATTTTGCTCCTCTCCAGCCTTTCTCCAGACTCTGGCGCCTTGACTTCCAAATGAAATACAAAACTTGCTTTCGTCTGAAAAGAGGACTTTGGACCACTCTGCAACTGTCCAGTGCTTCTTTTCCATAGCCCAAGTCAGACGCTCCTTCCGTTGTCTTGAGTTCAGAAGTGGCTTGACCATGGGAATACGGCTATTGTAGCCCATTTCCCGGACACGTCTGTGAACAGTGGCTTTTGATACCTGGACTCCAGCTTCAGTCCACTGTCTTTGAAGCTCCCCAAATTCTGAAAGCGACTCTTCTTCACAATGCTGTTAAGGCTGCGGTCATCTCTCTTGGTTGTGCAGCGTTTCCTGCCACATTTCCCCTTCCAACAGACTTTTTGTGGATGTGCTTTGAAACTGCACTCTGTGAACAGCTTGCTCTTTGAGAAATTTCTTTTTGTGTCTTACCCTCCTAATGGAGGGTGTCAATGATGGTCCTCTGGACAGCAGTCAGATCAGCAGTCTTCCCCATACTTGTGATTTAGTTTACTGAACCAAGCTGAGTGTTTTTCAAGGCTCAGGAAACCCTTGCAGGTGTTTCGAGTTAATTAGACGATTCAAAGGGTGGAATGCTCTCTCCGGGTCGGGAATGAGATCCTTCCCCAAGTGGAGGAGTTCAAGTATCTCGGGGTCTTGTTCACGAGTGAGGGACGAATGGAGCAGGAGATTGACAGGCGGATCGGTGCGGCGTCTGCAGTGATGCGGGCTCTGCACCGGCCCGTCGTGGTGAAGAAGGAGCTGAGCCAGAAGGCGAAGCTCTCGATTTACCGGTCAATCTATGTTCCTACCCTCACCTATGGTCACGAGCTGTGGGTAGTGACCGAAAGAACGAGATCGCGAATACAAGCGGCCGAAATGAGTTTCCTCCGCAGGGTGTCTGGGCTCTCCCTTAGAGATAGGGTGAGAAGCTCGGTCATCCGGGAGGGGCTCGGAGAAGAACCGCTGCTCCTCCGCATCGAGAGGAGTCAGATGAGGTGGCTCGGGCATCTGGTTAGGATGCCTCCTGGACGCCTCCCCGGTGAGGTGTTCCGGGCCCGTCCCACTGGGAGGAGGCCCCGGGGAAGACCCAGGACACATTGGAGAGACTATGTTTCTAGGCTGGCCTGGGAACGCCTCGGGGTCCCCCCAGAAGAGCTGGAGGAAGTGGCCGGGGACAGGGACGTCTGGGTCTCTTTGCTTAAGCTGCTGCCCCCGCGACCCGATCCCCGGACCAGCGGAAGATAATGAATGGATGGATGGATGGATGGATGGATGGATGGATAGACGATTCAAGTGATTCGTTGAACACCCTACTAGTATACTTTTTCATGATATTCTAATATTTAGAGATAGGATATTTGAGTTTTCTTAAGCTGTATGCCATAATCAGCAATATTAAAATAATAAAAGGCTTGCAATATTTCAGTTGATTTGTAATGAATCCAGAATGTATGACATTTTTGTTTTTTTAATTGCATTACAGAAAATAAAGAACTTTATCACAATATTCTAATTTTCTGAGACAGTGTACATGCATTGGGAATGATTTCAACATCAGATTATTAGAAAAAGATGCCGGGAAATAACTTGAAAATCACAACAAAGGTAGCTGGGGACATATAGAACAAGAATCTGGTGGAGTTTGCAGAAAACAATTCGATTTTCTTTTTTTAAGAATTATTTTATCTGCCCATACACATCGTGCATTGGGCTCAAACGCTTTACCGTACGACACGGTGTAGACGCGCACTAGATTTTCAAGTGTAGCTGCGCGACCGTGCCTCTCCGAAGCGCAGATGGCGTGACCGCAGTATCAAAAAGCAGGTATATTTCTGGCCTAAGTGTAGCCCTGTATAAAATTCATAAAGGTTACAGTGTATAAAAATTATAATAAGATGTTGTTTTACAAATAATTCATGATGTAAAGAGAAAAAGCATGATAAATACAGTTCAAGGTGTTATAAAATGGTTAGCGAGCTCAAGAGCCAATCAGAATGTATTCGCTGTGTAAGGGGCGGGACTATTGGTGCCGGTCAGTGAGCACGTATGGGAGAGACAGACGCTATCAACCAGAGAGCTGTCGTCAGAAGTTCAGAGTGAGAAACATTTAGGAGTAAAAATTCACCCTGCAATATGGCCCTCTTGAAGCCACCTGTAATATATAATATGAATGAACAATATGATTTTTACAGACAATTGCTTAATTATATGATGCTGTGAAGTAACTATATTGTTTAAAATGGGATGTATTTCACTTATTAATTTATTCATTATTTATTTAACTTATTAAACTTTATGAAATAAATCAATTCACAACTTTGTTGCTCAATGATGCCCATTTTTCACTCCAATTTTCAGGCAGTAGGGTATGTTATATTGCGTTCCATTAGCTAGCTCTCTTTAGATTTATAGGGAAACAAAGTAAACTTACATCTGAGAGCAATCCCCAGTCGATTGCGAGCATGATGTACCGAAGACAGCGGGCCGAACTTCATCTCAGAGCTGACAAAACTCTCCGGTAAGGCATTTGAACGGTCAAATTCCGTTAACGGGACGAGAGCAGTCAAAACGGCATAACCGGAAGTGCGTTACTCACTGCGGCTAGCTTTAGTAGCGCCGAATTCGTGGGAACAAAATTGTAAATAGCCGGTATTTTGTCAGATTTTCAACACCTTGGGGGTCTAAATGACTACTTTTTCGCCTGAAAATGTTTCAAATGTTGCTAAAGTTATATATTTACAGAGTTTATAGCTTAAGCGAAATCAGCTTTTCAGGCCGGCTGATTTCGGCTCGGGCAGGAGTGAAGTGCACTGTGGGTAAACGCTCTGCATACTGTCTGATCGATGAGTATGCAGTATGGAAGTATGTAGTATGCAGTAGGCGGTTTCGAACACAGCCAGTAAGCAGCAGACATTGCTTTAAGCAATGGTGGACAAAGTACTCAACTCCAGTAGGCTACTTGAGTTAAAGTATTGATACTCATGGTCAAATCTTACTCAACTGCAAGTTCAAAATTTTACTCAAGTTAAAATACCGAAGAACTTACTTTTAAAAATACTTAAGTATTCAAAAGGACAAAGTACGTTTTCTAATATCAGTACATTGCTGTATTGTTTTCTGAATGCTTTTACAGAACCATGTAACTCTCTGAAACCACATAATGTAGACTTTTTGCACCACTCTGCTACAAAATAACAACAGCGCAGCTCTGATCTAACAGTGCAATAGTACGCGTTCATTCATTCATTGGTCTTAAAGTATCGGGGAAATAAAGACAGATAATGCCTTATTTAGAGGCTGTATGGTCTCTGCCCTGTTCTCTCCCGTTATATGGATATACGCCGATCTCCAGTGATCTAAATATCTTCCGAAGGACGCCGACTTTCACCAAACTGTTATCGGTGAGTAGATGAATGTATTTTAAGCCAGAAATAAGGTCCAGGTTAAAAAAAAAAAAAAAAAAAAAAGAACTTCTCCTTTAAGAAAGATACTTATTTTATTCAGTTAATTTTGTTATTTTGTATTAAAGTGAATTCCTGAATAATAATTTGTTTTCCATGTGTTCATGTCACTTAGAAAATATGCATCTAATTCAATTCAGGTTCGAGTTAAATAGTTAAAAAATCGTTTCACTCACAAAAAAAGGGGCTAAAAAATTCACCAGGCCAGGAAAGGTGAAGGCAATCGGGTCGGCCGGCCCTTCTAATGAGGTGTCCCTTATTTATTTTTCAGGGAGTTGGCAACCCTAGGTGAAACCCAGCTATTGAATATGCTGAAGCGGCTTCCTGGTAAGTCCCCTCCACAATTGTTTTTTTTTTAAATATATTTTCCCACATATTCCCACAACTCTATTACACCGCATATAATTTGTAGATATTATATATATATATATCAGGCCTGGAATTTCGTCATTTTAGGGGCAAGGCCACTTGGCCTTTTGAGTTGTCAATTTTTTAAGGGCACAAAGGCCAAAAGCCAGGGCACCAAGGCCATAAATTAAAACAATGATTTAACATATGATATGAAGTGACTACGATTGTATATGCATTTACAATACTTTTATATATACACTTATTAAGCATTCAATGGACCAAATTGCAATTAAACTTATGTGCATACAAAACTTATTCAAACATTTCATTACTCCTCAACTCTCGCATACTATTCAGGGTCACATTTTTTGTACATAAAAAAATAACTTTAAAACTGATTTATATTCATGTGAACCCTGAATCTACAAAAATGGAAATATTTAACAACTTTCTAATCATGTTTTAGTGCAGATAATGCACAAAATTAAACACAAAACTATGTGCAGAGACTAGTTATGGAATTATGGATACTGTGAAATGCTTAAACATCGTCCGAGCTCTCTGAACTGTCTTCGGATCCATCTAAATCAGTTCCATTTTTCCCTTTTCTCACAAAGTATGGCCAGCGTGTGCGCAAGCTGTCACCATGCCAGATTCAATATATTCAAAATATCATCCTCCTCCCCTCCTTTGGCAGGCATATCTTTTCTCTTCGCGGCCGGCTGTCCCAACCATCGCCACATTTTGTTAGTGTTTGCGTCTGTATTTGTACCAATAACACGCTGTCAAATAATGCTCCCCCTTCTCAATGCATTCATTCACAATGATGGAGCAGAGTCACCTAAATAAAGACAGAAGTGTCCCAAATACAAAAATCAAATGGTGAATGACACCCCATTTGTGCATAAGCTAACTGCTTGTTAATACGATAGGCCTAAGTGTTTTATTACTTTGCATGTCTTCCAAAAGAGAAAATAATCAGACGCAGGGTCGCAAAACATTATAGGCGTGAAAACGAAACTTAGAAAATCGGCTCGGCGCATGCACAAAGTAGTAATTCTCGACAAGTAGGAGAAATCGACTGAACACCGGCGTCTATCGTATTTCCAAACCAGAGTGACGGTAGGCGTCCACTATTCCGGCACGTCAAGCCGTATCCAACGCATTCAATTCATTTTCAATGAAATCCGGCCGATCGTTGTCGCCGTGCTCGCAAAGCATGCTGGGATTCCGGCACGGCGAGCGGCGGACCTGCGGCACGTCAAAAAGTTGGGCTCGGCCAAACTTTATGCAAATTTGCCACGGCAGACGGAGTGCGTTATCCAATGGCAGTAGATCATGTGATCTCCTGTGTCTCAGCAGCAGCAGCAGCACAGCAGCTCTCCTCGCTCGCAGATCCGGATCCATGGTACAATATGAAATAATGTTCCATTGCTGACGATTTATACACATTCATTTCCCTCCAAAACTCAAATTTTTAGAGGGAGAAACTTCGGTTGGTTAAAATCACAAGTTATTTACTTTCCCCCGGAGCCATTTCACACGCCCATCTGTACACACCCACTGTAGTAGCAACACGGCGACAACTAGGCATCCAATCCGGCGAGTTACGTTGACGTGCCGGAATAGTGGACGCCTACCCTGACCCACTCCCCTAGTACGGCAGCCTCGGCGGTTTCTATGCGTTCCCATAGAAACTGCGCTCGCGCGTCCCGCGAAATAGATGGTAAAGTTCCTCATTTATCATCGGCCAAGCCGGCAAGTGAGTTTTTTTTAATACACGCCAAAAATAACTTTCACCCGCATTTGGCGGGTTGGCGGGTGTTAATTTAGAGCCCTGGATAAACGAGCAGCAAACGAACCTAGTCTGCACAGAAGTCTTTGACAGCTAACAACACAGCGCTAACTGCCTAGTTGTTAGCTAACTGCAACGTAACTTATCCAAGTAGTAACAAAAACACTTCAAAATATTATAATTATGTATTACCATACGAGCAAGAAATAGTAATGTTATCCATAAAATTACACTTAAAGCTGGACAAATGAAAAACTTAACGGCAAACAGGATCATCACAAAACCTTAATATATATACTTTTTTAAAATATTATATTTATTTCAAACATTTCGGTTTACAGTGATGTTACCGCAGCCACCACCAGGGGGGGCTGCAGCCCCGACAGTGTGTTGATTATTTAAAGAGTGCCGCCCGCAACTGTCTTTTTATGAGGCCCTGACCTTACTTGAAGATGTCCAAAGCAGCGCACGGAGTTGAGGAGGCGGGCTAAGAGTTAACCTGTTGTTGAAGCTTCCCTGGAGCTTTTCACAAAAGCACAAGAGCACAAGCATCTGCCTACAGCGATAACAAGGAGGACTACCACAGCGGAGCAAATGGAGCCTTTGGAGGATTTTGTTTCTTCTCTCTTCTTGGGTCCTACAGCGGCGATAGGTGCTGTTTTCCTCCTGCTCATCCTTTATCTTGTCTCGGTTTCCTCCACCTCTGCGGGAGTGAGGAGGAGAGAACCTCCAGGACCGAGGCCTCTGCCCCTGCTTGGCAACCTGTTGCAGCTGGATCTCAACAGACCCCACAAGACACTGCATGAGGTGACGTAGTACTAACCCAAAACCAGATATTCCGTAACTTGTTGTGTGCAACAAGTATTATCTGCCTTTTTTTTTGTCACCCCCTTTTGTGTTTTTATTTTCTTTGTGATTCCATTTTCTTGCTCTTCTTTTAATGTACCGCTCTTCGCCCTTCTAATTGCACTTCGGGGATAAATAAAGATTTTTTTCTGATTCTGATTGTGATTTTGGTTTGATGCCGAACCCATTTTCTTTTATCCGCCCAGCTTTCTAAGAAATATGGGTCCGTATTTGCGGTTTACTTTGGAACCAAAAAAAGTGGTCGTCCTGGCTGGGTATAAGGCAGTCAAAGACGCTCTGGTCAGCTTTGCAGAGGAGTTTGGAGACCGAGAAATCTCACCTATATTTAATGACACAACCAAAGGCCACGGTATGACCTTCATTTTCAGTGTGTGTGCAAATATCTTTTACGATACTAAGACACAAACAGAATAACTCAAAGAATTAAACTGTTTCATTTGAAAATTGAACATAAAACCATAAATTACACATTTTGATATGCATTTGTTTACATGTTTGCTCTTGTGATTGGTCATCATCAGTCCACATTTAATGTTTTTTCTTTTTTTTTTTTAAAGGAATTCTGTTTGCAAATGGAGTTTCTTGGAAAGAAATGAGACGGTTTTCCCTCACCGCCCTCGAAGACTTTGGGATTGGCAAAAGAGTTACTGAGGAAAAAATCTTAGAGGAGTGTGATCACCTGATTCAAACGCTTGAAGAGCATAAAGGTATGATGTTTATATTACGTATTATGTAAATGATAACTCACAGCACATAGTGCTGTACACAGAAAAGCTTAATTAGAATGCAAAGTGACTCTCTGTAGTGCTATTGAACTTACTAATACATCCATGTATCTAAAGTTGTGCTCACTCTAATTGCACTGCCCATTATTCTCATTGTGACTTTACAGGGCAACCATTTGACACAGCGCATCCATTAAATTATGCCACATCCAACATCATATCGTCTTTGGTGTATGGAAGCAGATTTGAATACACTGACCCCCGATTCAGAAACCTGATCAGCCGAGCCAATGAGACGATACGCGTCACTGGTTCCGTAGCAATCCAGGTAGGCATTCATAGGAACTGATTAACATCTGACTTTATGTCATGGAATAACTAAGTTTTGGTTTAACATCGGTGAAGATGGAGTTGATTTAATTTATTTTCACAGCAGGTCCAAGTTACATATTGCCTCCAGGGCTCCGAACCGGTTCAAGGAACGAAAACAAAAACGGAAAACGAACGGAATTTTACGAGGAACGAAATGGTCTTCAACTGTTCCGGAACAGAAACATTATTCTGAAATCGACAAAACCGGTTAATAACGTTTTTTTTTTCGTTCTCTATATATTTTATAAAATTTCACAAAAGCGTAGCCTTTGTCAGGGGAAAACAAAGACTACTTCCGGTTGTGCGTTCACTTCGCTGCCCGCTAGGCTCAATGCAGGCAGCTGTCACGAATCACCGTCACGTCACCTAGTTCCAGCGTTAGCCCCACCAGCCTGTTTTTGACACTGATGAGTAAAATCTTACCCGTCGTAGTTTTTTTGTGATCAAAAGTTGTTTTATGCAGTAGGATGTTATGACCATACAGCAGATGAATCGTTACTTTAATAAATCCGAAAGTATGAAATGTTAACGTTGTCAGGTCAAGTGTCAGTAGGAGGACACTGTCTGGACGCATGAAACACTTGTTTCAATCGTCACCCACGCCTTAATGCTGGGTCAAAATAAAACAGGAGGATCCACTATAAATTCTGCAACAGAATGGCAGAAAAAAAGCTTAAAGGAAAACGCCGGAAAGTTTCAAACTTACTATTTTCCCTGGTACATGTTCCCCAAAATCGATTTCTCACCTTGTTTACATTTGTCAGCCCGAGAGAGTAATATTCGCGAATGTTTGAAATTCAAGTTATACCGCTCTGGCTCTCCCTCCCTAGCGCCGCCATGTTCACTCAGCATGACGTCAGAAATGCAAACATTTTTTCTACAGCAATGGAAGACACTTACGAACTGTCTTGGTCTGACTCGGACCCGGAGATAGAATGCGAAGTTTCGCCTGAGTCCGAGTCAGATCATGATCAGCCTCTCGATCCAAGTTATGTTAGCTTATAGCCATCAGCCGAGATGGTCGGATAAGGCTAAAAATAAGGATGGACAAGTGGCTGTCGCAGCAGCCGCGGCACCGCCGCCAAATGCTAACAACTCACCGGTTGTATCCACGAGCCGTGAGGCGTTTCCGGACCCATGCCCAACCTTGTGTACCGTTTCCAGGCCTACCGGCAGGTGACCTACTTTCTCCATGGGAGACTTGGGAAGCGCTTCCGAAGAGTGATTCCCTCCTGTGCGGTGTGGGCGATCAGGGATAAATATGAGTCGCAGGACGGGACCTACAAGGGTTTCCTTCACGCCGATGAGGCAGTTGTAGACTATCACTACATGTGAACATACATGTTGAAATAAAAATAATTTCTAATTCTACTATATACAGGTAGTATTCAATCATTGTGTATTTCCAAGTTACACTCTACACTTTGTTAGAGCACACTCCCGCCACACAAGTAGAATTTTATTTCCGCTGCACAAGTAGAATTGCATTTCTGACGTAAAATATGCTCGGATGTGGCTGAACATGGCTGCGCCCATGGCCAGAAGTGAAAAAATCTGGGAGCGCAAGGTTATGGGTTGAATAATGTAAAACAGTGTGAGAAATCGATTTTGGAGGACAGGTGTCAGGGAAAATAGGAAAATTGAAAATTTCCAACGTTTTCCTTTAACAGAAAGTTTCATTCGTCCCGGCTCTCCCCCACTTATCCAGAAATGTTTTTGATAAGAAATGATTTATCATAGAATAGGCCTATAGGCTACAGTAAGCTATGTGGGATGGATAGCCCATCTGAATGTTTTTGGATGCTGCCGGTGATTTGTTAAATTTGGGCATAGAGCTACGGTGTAAATCAAGTGCAAAAACTAATGAGTACGTCTATTCTAAGGTAAAGTCCACACACGTAGACTTGATAGGCCCGCCAAACACTGCCGGAACGATTAGAACGAACGATATTTTACGTTCCGAACCGGTTCAGGAACGATATGTTGGTGGCGGAACGCAAGAACGAAAACGTTAAACATGCCTGAACCGTTCGGAACGGAACGATTGAAAAATAATTTAGTTTTCAAGCCCTGATTGCCTCATTATAACATTATTTATTTACTACTAATAATAATGATGATTTAAGAATTAAGAGGGCAAGTAACAGCCAGGTGCTCCCAATCAAATGCACTTAATTAGATGATTATCAGCGAGTGGGACCACTTTCTAAAAAAGCAGTAGTTTTGGCACGTAGCTGGTCTGGAGCACCTGTAAACAACTCAATGATTTATTTATTTTCTTTTTCCACTGAGCCCTTATGTGTACTTTCTTTTTCACTTGACTGTACAATAAAATGGATACACATCTAACTATACCACATGTATCTTGTACAGACCCAAATATGCACATAGTTAAAGTATATAGACACACTCAAATGTGTGAGTTAGTTTTGGTTTACACAGAGAAGAGGATCATTTGAATTTTTAATTTTTTTAATTAAAAAAAAAAAAAAAAATGTAATCCTGTAATCTTCCTTATTGGTTTTAAGATAAATTGTAATGCCACTGTTCATCTTGACTCAAAGACCCTTGTCCATGTTATAATATTTAATTCTGTTCTTCATTCCTATGTAGATTCTGCTAGAGGAAGGAAACTAGCACATATTCTTCGTCACAGTTTTTGTTGAACATAGTACAGTTTCATCTATGACATCATTCCACTTGTTTTGTTTTCATTGTAATTTGGCAGCTTTACAACATCTTTCCTTGGCTGGTCAAATGGGTAAAAGCACGGTAGGTGATATTAAAAAATAATGAGAGGACTTTCAGGGATGTGAAAGATTTGATCAAACATCTGAAAGAGACACTGAACCCTCAGATATGCAGGGGACTTGTGGACTGTTTTCTGATTAGGAAGCAGAAGGATGAAGTAAGAGCTACGCTTTCTTTTAGAACAAAATCGGTGTTACACACGTCTGTTTTTTGACGATATGGGGATGTTCATTCTCTTAGGATTCTTGTGTTATGGATTCTCACTACATTGAGGAAAACTTGATATTCACAGTGGCCAACCTGTTTGCTGCTGGCACTGAAACCACAGCTACCACACTGAGATGGGCTTTGCTGCTGATGGCCAAATATCCAAAAATTCAGGGTAAACCTCCCTCTACACAGCATAGAGTTGAATCAATACAGTGTGTTCAGTCAGAGGCTTCTTCAGCTCTGCTGCATCACAGAACAGTACTGGGGGTCATTCCTTCCAGCAGCAATAATCGTACATAATGGCAGTTAAAGATGCCAACCTTTATTTACTACCAAATTATAGCATGTCTCATCTCAAAGCACTTTTTTTCAAGGCCAAACTCATTTATATGTTAGCCATTGTATAACTGCTTAATGGTTCACATAGGTTTTGTGCTGCCTTTTTTTTCCCACACTTTTCTGTGTTCTACAAAGTGTAGAACGTACTCCAATGTACTTTGAACTTGTTGAGACACAGAAAATGTTAAACATTATAAATGCCATATAGCTGTGCAGAGCTGCTAGCTTGTAGACGGTCCCGTGAAGGTGAATGCATTGCAAAGTATCTTTATCTGCAGACCAGGTTAAGGAGGAGATGACCAGGGTGATAGGAAGCCGTGAAGTCCGAGTAGACGACCGTAAAAACCTGCCGTACGCCAATGCTGTCATCCATGAGACGCAGAGACTGGGCACCATCATCCCCATATCCCCACACAAAACCAGCCGAGACGTCACCTTCAAGGGATACTTTATCAAAGAGGTCAGCAGCACACTGGTGTTTCATATCTTCCAAACAATATTGCTTGTAGGACATATAAATACACCTCTGACAACATGAAAAAGTTCTGTGATCCTCAGATTTTACATAATGATCTCATTTCATCCTCAGGGAACTACTGTAATTCCTCTTCTTAATTCTGTCCTCCATGATGAGAGTGAGTGGGAGACCCCGTACACTTTTAACCCCTCTCATTTCCTGAATTCCGAGGGTAAATTTATCAAGAGAGATGCCTTCTTGGCCTTTTCTGCAGGTATTACAACTTTGTCGAGGTTTTTGCCACTTCAGAGATTCGGGATCATTACCACTTGCCCAGACATGATGACATTTCTTGCAGGTCGCAGGGTGTGTCTCGGAGAGAGCCTGGCTAAGATGGAGCTCTTCCTCTTCTTCACCAACCTCCTTCAGCGCTTTCGCTTTACCCAGGCTCCACCTGGAGTTTCAGAAGATGAACTGGACCTGAAACCAGATGTGGGCTTCGTCCTCGCTCCTTCACCTCATGAGCTGTGTGCCGTCAGCCTGCAGTGAGCAAGAGCAGCAAAATGTGGCACTGTGATCACCTGATATAGTCATAATCTGTTCTTGCTCTCGGTGGAAGAGGTTGCATTTCTCTCTGCTCCTCCCTCCCTGTTTTTATGCCCTGCTCAGCGTGTCTGCATGTGTGTCTTTTGGAGCATCTTTTTATATATCAGACGAATTCAAGTAAGATGGATTTGGTCAGCTGGTCTCTCAACGCTATTGATCAAATTTTCTCAAACGCAAAGTTGGGGAAAGGAGAACCCTCATGCCCCGACGGGACATTCTTCGCTGGATATTCGATGGACGCCTGGGGGAAGTGGCGTATCGTGTGTTTAGCGTTGCTGGCTGTCGAGGACGCGGAAGACGTCTACATATTCGGATTTATGATACTCGGGTTCCTGCTGTTTGGAGTTGGAGGATACCTGGTATTTTGTGAAATTAAGAAAACGTGGAAGGCGTTCGATGGGGTCACAAGAGCAATCAACGCTCAGACTGAGATGCTACGTGAGCAGAATCGGAAGCTGGATGTGATCCTTGCGCAGGTTCGCAGGCTGGCTGAGATTCCTGGACTCAGAAGAGAAATGGATTAACCTGGGAGAATGGTTGATTGATCACTTGGACCGGGCGGAATGGGTCCACATCCCACAATTCGGCTGAATTCGGGACTTTCGCCATGAGATACCAGCAATGGACAAAAAGACAGGCAACGTAATCAGCTGTCTGTCTGACCTAAATAAATTGTTATTCCAATCCGGCGCCCCACACTGGCCTTCTCCACGCTTGTTATGATAACATGATGCTCTTTCCCATGTGCCCCCCCCCCTCCCCTTCCTGACACTCCTGTGAGATTTGTTGGACTGGCTGACATATTCCAACCTGTCAAGGACAATTTGCCTGATACAACACTCTGTGCAGACTTATTGAACAAACACACACGCACACACACACACGTGCTCATTGATAACACACGCAACTCCTCACCTCTTCACTGTCCCATTGCTTAAAGATGTTGTTATGTGTATGTGTTGCTTTTTCTGTGCTGAGGTTTTTTGCGATCTCAGACCGTATCCTGATAAGGGTGTAGGAGCCAAAGTATACCTTTGCTTGTTTGCTTTTATAGGTTTTACGTCATTGTGTTAATGACGTCATTGCGTGACATAGCCAGGGGTGTGGTTATTTTATGTTACCTATTGTGTGTGGTGGCGGGAGTTTTGAGACACAAAGAAAGAGAACTAGAAGCTCAAATATTTTTTGTTGACCGTCATTAGACGTCACTCTACTTTATAATCTCGCCGTTATTCTGATCATTATTATTTATTGAAAGATATCATTTTTTCCCTTTGCTTCATCTGCTCGTTGACCACAGTTTGGACTTTTGTTACAATAAACACCTTAAATGGATAATGGACACTTGGATTTCTTGGACGCGTCACAAATGGGCTTTTAAGTTTCTTAGCGACTGAACATACAAAAAGACAGCCGCAACATTAGTCAACAAAAAATATCCACGTCGGACTTGGAATACAATACTTTGGACTTGCACGTTTGTGGAGCTTTGGATTTGGATATGGATTTGGGATTGCAAGTTTATGGAGCTTTGGATATGGATTTGGACGTGGACTCGCAATGAATTGGATTCAGCTCGCCGGTATTAAAAAGGGACCACAGCGGAGCGCTGCGTAAAAGCAAAGGAATAACGAAATGGAAAGAAAGAGCGTCGGCGCATCACAGCCAGAAACGGTACGTTGAGATTCCTTCTGTGTGTTTATGAATTGTGGAACACAGTTTGGATTTGTTGGATTTGAAGTGGATGCCGTTTGTCTATTGGGGACTGTTTGGCTTGTGTTTATGCGCGCTGGATACGCCGATATCAGCGGAGATTTGGATCGCGCGCATTGAATTGTTGTGGCACTGTGCCTGCTTGTTGAATGTAAAGAGCGCACGGACTAAAAGTTGGAGCTGAACGTGAACGGATTAATATGAGTGAGACAATGGATGTGGATGATGGAATGGAGAAGAGGACGGTCAAGCTTACAATCAAAGCGTTGGCTTGTAAAATTGAAACCCTGCAAAATGAGCGTCAAGCGGCGATAAAAAAACTCAAGGGACGCACACGGGAAATTAAAGAACTCATGAAAGATGATGAAAATGTAAAGAACGTGCAAGTCACCCTGGAGAAACTGATTGAACTTTATAAAAATGCAAAGGATGCGCACGAATCAGTTATTGCTTTGCTTCCTAAGGAGGAACTAGAAACTCAGACGGACTGGTTTGCACGTGTAACCAAATACAACGCAGATTTTGTGGAGGATGTGAAACAATGGCTGTCTGAGATTGAAAGACACTCTAGGCAAACAGATCATGTGACTGTGGATTTACCAACCGCCGCAGAGGCAGACACTTCCTCCATCTCACCTGAAAAAACACCTGTTGAAGCAAGGGAGGAAATTCCTCTCCCTCAGCTAAACCCAAAAGCAACATCTGATGTGCAGGAACTGATTCAACCAGGTGACAGTGTGTCTAACGTTGCAAACAGCAAGATAAGCAAACACAGTTCCAAAGCATCAAGTACTTCATCTGCGCGGATTAAAGCCGAGGCTGAAGTCGCTGCTCTTGTTGTTCGAAAAAAACTGCTGAAAGATAAACATGCACTCGAGGAACAAGAGGAGTTGTTGAAAAGGAAAAAAGAGCAATTGGAGCTGGAAGCAGACATTGCTGCTACTATGGCCAAGGTGCATGTGCTCGGAGCAGCAAGAGGATCCAGTATACAAAGTCATCTAACTAAAAGGTCTGATGGTATGATGTCATATTTTGAAAAACAACAAGGAAAGAAAGCTCTTCATGTTGAAGCAAAATCTCTTGTGCCAAATTCACAAAACATGTATCCACATGGACATAATCTCCCAGATCAAGACGTCACAAACATCACCAATCCACAAACCATAGGACCTACAGCTGCAACCCGCACCCAACCTACCATTACAGATCCCAGGACACTCAACTCACGCATCGTGAATGCAGGTGATCAGGCACATGTGACAACTCCAGCCATCTTACCAACCTTAAACAATGGTGAGCAGAACAACATATATTCAGTTATGGAAAAACAAAATGAAATCACTGCACTGTTAATAAATCAACAATGCCTTTCTTCTATGCCAAAGAGGGAAATTCAAGTTTATGATGGTGACCCCCTTCAGTACCAAACATTCATTAAGTCATTTGAACACAGTATTGAGAGCAAGAATGACAACTACAGAGACTGTTTATATTACTTGGAACAATACACAAGAGGACAGCCGAGGGAAATAGTAAGAAGCTGCCTACACATGGACTCAGACAGAGGATACAGGAAGGCTAAGTCTTTACTTCGGGAGCATTTTGGCAACGAGCATAAAATTGCTAGAGCTTACATGGACAAGGCTCTTGCATGGCCATCAATAAAACCTGATGACACAAAGTCCCTTCAAGCATACACTCTTTTTCTACAAGGATGTTGCAACGCCATGGAAGATGTGAACTACATGAAAGAGCTTGACATGCCTTCAAACATGCTTGTCATTGTAAAGAAATTGCCCTATCGGCTGAGGGATAAATGGAGAACTCTGGCTTGTGACATCCAGGAAAAACACAAACAAAGAGCTACCTTCAAGGAGGTGGTGTATTTCCTGGAAAGACAAGTGAGGATTTTGACGGACCCAGTGTTCGGAGATATTAAAGACACTCCAGCAGTGAGCAAAGATCTAAGGAGGTCCAAGTCACAACCTCAACCAAGGATAAAAGGAAGTATTTTTGCCACCACTGTGACACTTAAAGACAAAAATGCAAAAGGCACGAAGAAAAAAGAAAATTTGTTGGACTTGAAAAGCTGTTTGTTTTGTGAAGGTGTGCATGCTTTGGATGTATGTTCAAAACTGGAAAAGAGGACACATAGTGAGAAAATTGCTTTCATGAGAGAAAATGGAATATGTTTTGGCTGTTTGTGCAGAGGACACCTCAGCAAAGACTGCAGAAAGCGACTCACTTGTGACATATGTGGTTTGAGGCATCCCAGGATGTTGCATATTTACCAAAGGAAAAAGGAGATGGACACATGGCAAACAGAGACTAAGGACACAGCTAAAAAGAGTGCTGTAGCTTCGGTTCAAACCAGTGGTCTTACTGGGGCCGGTGAGGATAACTGCAAACTTTCAATCGTGCCTGTACAGGTGAAAGCCAAGAAGGGGAGTGCAATAGTACATACTTATGCATTTCTTGACCCAGGTAGCACTGCATCATTTTGTACAGTGGACCTAATGACTAAGCTTAAGCTCCAAGGAAGAAGGTCAAGTATTCTTTTGAGAACCATGGGTCAAAGAAAGGTCGTTGGAACCAACATTGTTTCAGGTCTTGAAGTTGCTGGACTGGATAGCAGCCATTTTTGTGATCTTCCAGGTATATACACCCAGAAGACTATGCCCGTGCATCAAGGAAACATCCCACATCAGAAAGATGTCGAACAGTGGTCTCATCTGAATAATGTCCATCTGCCTGAAATTAATTCTGGAATAGAACTGCTAATTGGCTCGGATGTGCCAAAGGCTCTGGAACCACTTGAGGTTATACAGAGTGTAGGAAATGGACCTTATGCTGTTAAAACCATGCTTGGCTGGACAGTTAATGGACCACTGGGAAATAGGGATGATGATGCTCAGGAACAGTCAACAGTCAATGTCAACAGGATCTCAGTTGTGAAACTTGACGAGCTGTGGGAGCAACAGTTCAGAAATGACTTCCCTGAGTGTGTCAGAGAAGATAAGGAACCGTCAAAAGAAGACAGGATGTTTTTGGATCTGGTCTCACAATCTACCATACTAGTAGATGGCCATTATCACATTCATTTACCTTTAAAGGAAAAGGAAATATGTATGCCGGACAACCGAAGTGTTGCTGAACAACGCACACTAAACTTAAAGAAAAGATTTAAAAGGGATCCACCTTTTCACTCTGATTACACCAGCTTCGTGTCTGACATGTTAGCCAAAGGTTACGCTGAAAGGGTACCAGATTGTGTCTTGGAACGCAGTGATGGCAGAAAATGGTATTTGCCCCATCATGGAGTCCTACATCCACAAAAGAAGAAACTAAGAGTGGTGTTTGACTGTGGAGCAACGTTTCAGGGAGTTTCGCTGAATTCTCAGCTCTTACAGGGGCCAGACCTGACCAGCACGCTAATAGGAGTCTTGGCTAGATTCCGCAAAGAAGCTGTTGTCATCGCTGCAGATATTGAGGCAATGTTTTATCAAGTCAAGGTGCCAAGTGAAGACCGGGATTTGTTACGATTCTTATGGTGGCCTGATGGAGACTACAGTCAGAATATGGTGGAATACAGAATGACGGTGCATCTGTTTGGAGCGACTTCGTCCCCCAGTTGTGCAAACTTTGCACTTAGAAAATGTGCTGAGGACAACGTGAAGGAGTTCAGCCCTCAAGCTGTAAACACCGTCATGAACAATTTCTACGTGGATGATTGCCTCGCGTCAATAGCTTCAGAGGAGGATGCAATAGCTCTTTACCAGGAGCTGCGAGCTATTTGTTTCAAAGGAGGTTTTGTGCTTAACAAGTGGATAAGTAACAGTCGTTGTGTGTTGATGTCCATACCTGAAACAGAGAAAGCAAAAGAGATAAAGAATTTGGATTTGGATCGTGACAACCTACCTGTGGAGAGAATGCTGGGTGTACAATGGTGTGTACAGTCTGACGTCTTCAAGTTTAAAATCATCTTCAAAGACAGACCACTCACAAGAAGAGGAATCCTTTCAATAGTGAGCTCGATATATGATCCCCTTGGAATATTGTCACCTGTCGTCTTGACCGCCAAGAAAATCCTGCAAGATTTGTGCAGAAAAAAGGTTGGTTGGGATGATGCATTACCTGATTCCACTGGACAGGAATGGATGCATTGGATTCAAGAGCTTCAGGAGCTAGAAGACTTCGAGGTTGACAGATGCTTCAAACCCACAGACTTTGGAACAGTTGCATCTGCTCAGCTACATCATTTTTCAGATGCATGTGAAGATGGTTATGGAACTGTTAGCTATCTGCTACTACATAACGACCAGGGCCAAGCACACTGCGGATTTGTGATGGGAAAAGCAAGAGTGGCTCCATTAAAGCCAGCCACTATCCCTCGAATGGAGTTGACTGCAGCTACAATGGCAAGCAGAATGGACACAGTGTGGAGAAAGGAGCTGCAGATGGAATTGGCAGATTCTATATTCTGGACCGATAGCACCTCTGTGCTCAAATACATCAACAACAAAACCACCAGATTCCGCACTTTTGTGGCCAACAGAGTTGCTGAAATCCACAAAGTCTCACATGCACAACAGTGGAGATATGTCAACACAGCTACCAACCCAGCAGACATGGCTTCACGGGGTTTAAGAGTTGAATCTTTTCTTCGAAAGGAAACATGGCTGTCTGGGCCTGAATTTCTTCTTCAGTCTCAGGAAGAGTGGCCGCGAAATCCCGACGGTTTGGAAAAAATCTCACCAAAAGACTCTGAAGTCAGGAGCATAACTGTAAATGTTACTCAGGTAATGACTGAAAACATGGATCCAGTAACACGCTTCATCCATCATTTCTCCTCTTGGACTCATCTGAAAAGAGCAGTGGCATGGATACTCAGATTTAGGAGACTGCTTTTGCGTCTTAGCAAAAAAAGAAAACAAGCAACTTGTGTTCATGTTCGCTCAGATAACATTCCTCACAGAAACTCACCACAAAACAACACAGGAAACCTTCAGACCCTGGAAAACCCTCATCTCACCATGGAGGAACTGGATGTCGCTGAAATGGAGATAATCTGCTTTTGTCAGAAGAGGAGGTTTGCAGATGAAATTGCAAGTCTAAGGAAAGGAATGAATGTCAAGCAAGCCAGCCACATTCATAAACTCAATCCCATCTTGGACAGTGATGTGCTGCGAGTCGGAGGCCGACTAAGCAGAGCAGCAATGCCAGAAGAGGTGAAACATCCTGTCATATTGGCCAAAGAGTTTCACATTTCTGCTCTGATTCTGCGACATATTCATGAAAAGGTGGGTCATGGTGGTCGCAACCATATGTTATCAAGGCTACGTCAAAAATACTGGATTCCTGGCGCCACTGTGTTGATCAGAAAGATACTGTCAAAATGTATTATTTGTCGGGGTGTAAACGCTACCCCTGGTCAACAGCAAATGGCAGACTTGCCACTGGATAGAGTCACTCCTGATGAACCTCCATTCACATATGTTGGAGTTGACTATTTTGGACCCTTTGGAGTAAAACAGGGAAGGAAAGTTGTGAAGCGCTATGGTGTTATTTTCACATGCTTGGCTGTAAGAGCAGTTCACATTGAAGTGGCATCGTCACTCGACACAGACGCTTTCATCAATGCCCTTCGGCGCTTTATAGCCAGACGTGGTCAGATAAAGGAACTTCGATCTGATAATGGCACCAATTTTGTTGGAGCTCAGCGGGAGTTGAGAAAAACAATTGAAAGCTGGAATCAAAGTCAGATTCATAATACTCTGCTTAACAAGGGAATCAACTGGATCTTCAATCCCCCTGCTGGCTCACACCATGGTGGTGTATGGGAAAGATTGATTAAATCAGTGCGAAAGGTTCTGAACTCAACTTTAAATGTACAAAATCTTGATGAGGAGGGTCTGCACACAGTTTTATGTGAGGTTGAGGCAATCCTCAACAGTCGCCCAATTACCAAGGCTTCTACAGACCCGAACGACCTTGAAGCACTCACCCCAAACCACCTTCTTCTTCTCAAAGCCATGCCTTTATATCCACCAGGACAGTTTGAACGGGAAGACATCTACGCTCGCCGCAGGTGGAGACAAATTCAGTACATGTCAGATCTGTTCTGGAAAAGGTGGATTAAGGAATATCTTCCACAACTGCAGGAAAGACAGAAATGGTCTAAAATCAGACGCAACTTCACACCAGGAGACATCGTGATCATCATGGACGAGTCGGCACCTCGAAACACCTGGCTCACTGGAAAAATTGCAGAGACCATTCTGGACAAAAGGGGACTCGTTCGTCACGTTCGGATCAAGACCAAAACCGGTTTTCTGAACAGACCAATTAACAAAATCTGCCTTCTATTGGAGGCAGAAGCGCTTTGAAAAGCCCAAACGGACTTTGTTTTATTTTGGACTTTGACCTTTGCCCCTTGCACACTACAGTACATACACTATGGACTATGGACTGATTCAGAGTGACAGTAAAGATCACTCTTTTTTCAAGATCTTCTTGGACTCTATAATTTTGAAATGTACTTATGTGTGTGGTTATTATTTATTATGTAATTATTATTGATTGAAGTATAATAATTAGGGGCCGGTATTGTAGGAGCCAAAGTATACCTTTGCTTGTTTGCTTTTATAGGTTTTACGTCATTGTGTTAATGACGTCATTGCGTGACACAGCCAGGGGTGTGGTTATTTTATGTTACCTATTGTGTGTGGTGGCGGGAGTTTTGAGACACAAAGAAAGAGAACTAGAAGCTCAAATATTTTTTGTTGACCGTCATTAGACGTCACTCTACTTTATAATCTCGCCGTTATTCTGATCATTATTATTTATTGAAAGATATCATTTTTTCCCTTTGCTTCATCTGCTCGTTGACCACAGTTTGGACTTTTGTTACAATAAACACCTTAAATGGATAATGGACACTTGGATTTCTTGGACGCGTCACAAATGGGCTTTTAAGTTTCTTAGCGACTGAACATACAAAAAGACAGCCGCAACAAAGGGTATAGTGTGAAGTATGATTTTTTTTTTTTTTTCCTCCTCCTCTCACCCAATGTTGTTCCCTTCCTTCTTATCTGGCGGCGCCTGTGGGCTGCGAGCCCGCGGGCCTGGTTGCCTTGGTCACACTCTCTCCCTGTTTGTTTCTGTGTTGTCTGTCATGACCGAAATTGGAATTTCCCCTTGGGGATTAATAAAGTATAATTGATTGATTGATTAATGAGCCCCATCAATGATAGGTGGAGTAACTTTCTGGCCTAGATGAATGTTTTTTTTTTTAAATTTTTCTATTTGTTCACATTGTTCAGTTTCTTAGACTCATACCAGTACCAGTAATGTTTAATGTAGATTCCTGCTTTTCTGCCACTATGTTGTATCTTCACATACTGATACATTTTTGCAGATTAGAACTGGGTTAGATGTATGTTACAGGAAGCATAGAAGTGTATTGTTAGCGTTAAATAAATTTGGATAAGTTTCTTCACACTCAATAAATCTTAAATGAAAATAAACTGAAGCTTAACCTTTTTAATTTTGTTCACTTTCAGAGATTTTTGGCACCATATTACAAAAAAAAACTGTTGACCACGACATACAGCACATTTTAACACAGAGTAGATTCACCCTAGGGTCATTTGAACCGTGACATCCAGCCAAGTAGCCCACCCGAAGTTTTTCCGATATTGGCTGAACATCAGCTGAGTTACTGAGTTATCCCGAATAGCTTCGTACAAGGGTTAATGGACCCTGGCAGTATCTCCAAAATGACCACACTAAAATCACATGTCATGACACCAAACTTCTACAGTAGTACAAATATGGTCTGTACTCACAAAGCGATGCATTTGGAGGTTTGTACATAGTCCAGGAGTTTATTATTATCATCAACACAAGCCTGATAGCTTTTCTGCTGCTAAAGCTGCGTCGACGTCACTTCTGGGAGCTTCAATGTAAGATGAGGGTTGATCTACTACTGTAGACAACAAAGCAAGGCTGCTCAATTTCTCCATTGATAAAATAAATTCACAACTCTACAACATAAACATTCATGTAGATTATAGCATATACTCCTGGAGAAACTCATCCATGCATTCATCTCCAGTAGACTCGATTACTGTAATGTTCTTTTAACTGGACTTCCCAAAAAGAGCATTAAACATCTGCAGCTCATCCAGAACGCTGCTGCTAGAGTTTTAACCCGGACTAAGAGATCTGAACACATCACACCAGTTTTAAAATCTTTCCACTGGCTTCCAGTCAGTCACAGAATAGATTTTAAAAGCCTGCTGATGGTTTACAAATCCCAGAACGGTTTAGGCCCAAAATACATCTGTGATATGTTCAGAGAATATAAAGCCAGCAGAGCTCTTAGATCCAAGGACTCAGGTCAGCTGGTCCAGTCCAGAGTCCAGACTAAACATGGAGAAGCAGCATTTAGCTGTTATATGCTGCAAACAAGTGGAACAAACTGCCAGTGGAGATTAAACTTTCACCAAATGTGGACATTTTTAAATCCAGGTTAAAAACATTTCTTTTCTCATGTGTCTATGCATGAAATATCTTTTAACTTATCTAGACTGTTGCTTGTTTTTAAATTCATTTAAATGATTTTATTTGTTTCTCTTCCACTCCCTGCTGAAATGCTTTTATTTTATGTAAAGCACTTTGAATTGTTTGTACATGAAATGTGCTATATAAATAAATTTGATTTGATTTAGATATTTTTTTTTTTAAACATCGTAACATGCAAGACAAAAACATACCCACGAAAAAAGAGTGAAATCCTACAGGACACCAGCAAAAAGTTTAAAGTACGATAAAGTTTTATATGTGTGTGTAGTGAGTGGTGCAATGGGGGTTTGTTGTGCGAGTGTGTTCTCCCAGAAGATGATACATATAACAAATATAATCAATAAGGGAGAGAAAAAGGTTAAAGACAACTAAATAAAAAACTAAGTGGTAACAAAAACAATAATAACGATAGTAATAAAAGATGTCCGCCTCAAGCCACTGTTAGAGCAGATAAAGGACTGGACCGACATTCATTCAAATGAAAGAATTAGATGAAAAGCAAATAAATTAATCAGCATAGAAGTTCTTATTAGATTGAAGCCCTCATGTGTTTCATAATTGTCTAAATTCCAACAATGATTGGTTTATATTCTGCACTTTTTCAGATGTATAACTTGTTTCCTTGGTTGGGCCCTTGCCTTAAAAACTGGAGGGATGTGATTAGGAATGTGGAAGTCGGGAAGACAGACACAAGGAAGATTATAGCAGATCTGAAGGAGACTCTGGACCCTGAGATGTGCAGATGCTTTGTGGATGCATTTTTGATCCATAAGCAAAATCTGGAGGTGAGCAACACTGCAGTGAGTCTAATCCCAGGCCGTGAATACTGATCAATAAATATATTCTCTCTTTACTTTTTGTTATACCAGGAAAATGAAATCCATAATTCACACTACCATGATGATAACCTGCTCTACAGTGTGACAAATTTGTTTGCAGCTGGAACTGATACCACAGGAATTACTTTGAAGTGGTGTCTTCTTTACATGGCCAAGTATCCTCATATTCAAGGTACCAGATGCATTCAAATAATAAAAACATTAAACTGTTGCTACAGCAGCATCATAGCTCATTAGGTCTAAATTGTATTTTTATCCAGATTGGGTTGTGGAGGAGCTTAGCACGGTGGTTGGAAGTCATCAGGTTCGAATAGAGGACAGAAAGAACCTACCGTACACTGACGCAGTCATCCATGAGTCACAGAGACTTGCCAACATCGTCCCAATGTCCATTCCACACACAACAAGCAAAGATGTCACCTTTCAGGGCTACTTTATCAAAGAGGTCAGGTGCTCCCATTGTCTTCTCTACAAAGTCCCAAAACACAAACCTTTGTTCTTTTGTTTTGTTTTGTTTCTTTTTGCATGCAGGGCACTACCGTGCTTGCTTCCTCTTCCCACGTCTCATTAATTACAGTATTCCTGCTCTTGACAGCGGCATTGTTTTCTTCTCCACTTTCGTGGTTGTAGAGTAGCAGTAACCTTAACGTAGCAGCGCCACCTCTGTGACAGAGAAAATTGCAACTACTGGCGCATCGACTTGCGCCACTATACATGGCGGGCACGAAATCGTGACGTCATCAACACCGCTCGCGCTAGCAGACGCGGCAACCATGCTAGAGCCTTTATCCTACCCAGTTATTTTATCCCGCTACGTCATCTTAAAGTCTTGGACATACATTGCATTTGTATGAGCAGAGTGTACACGTACAAACTAGGAACATAGATAATTTAGTGAACTACAGAATATGACTACATAAAGTCTAAGAATAAAGTCAATTTATAACATTCCCCCTCTTGGCATGATTTCATCATGTCAACCTTAAAATGAGGTCGGAGTGTCATATTCTGAATTGTGTCACCCCTGTTAGCGGCAGCCAACCTAGCAGGGCCCCAAACTGCAAGTCCGCAGCCACTTTAAGGTGTAGCACAACCAGAGAGGAGATTTTTTGTCATCATTACGTAAGTGTCTATGTGTAAGCTGTTCTTCATTGCGTTTTATCAGCAGCAAGCAAGTCTTCATTGCACAGGCATGTGGAAATAATAAATATAATAAAACAATTCTAATGCCTTAGCAAAAACCTTTTCTATTATTCCATCATTTTGCTCGGAACAGAACCTCTTTCCGAGAGGGTTAAGACCTTCAAAACTCACTGATTATAACTCTGCAAATGAGCACATTTCTTAAAAACTATAAGTGTCACGCCTCTACGTGTGTGCAAGGACTACATGTATAAATATTTCTTGATATTATTCTGTGCGTATGTGGCCCCGAACCCATCTTCTGTGTGGAAAACTATATGTGGTTTGAGCAGTGTCAAGGCCCTGCTCACCCATAAGTACCATCATAACACATAATAATAAATAACGAAGCTACAAAAAAAAATTTCTAACATCTTGAAACTCAAACAGTGCATAAGGCGATTAACATTACCAGCAGGCTCGTCCACCGTTCGCAGCGAATAGGAGCGAAAACCCGATGGCTGAACCGGGACAAATTCTCCTATGGCCCCATTTCCACTTGGCGACCGACCACCTCATTACCTTTCAGGCTACCTTTACACGGAAACGATCTGAAACCAAAACGCAAAAGTGGCGTTTCGTTTTCACTTTTAAATCTGCATTTAGACGAGCGTTTTAGGGTGAAAATCTGCGTGCATACGGAAACGCAAAAGTGTGTGACGTTTCATATTTATCGATGCAGTAAACACGGCAGATGGCTCCCACCACTGAGAAGTCCTCCCAGGTCTCACCCACAGCTGTCCAGGTCGCCTGCTCTCTCTATGAACTTCAAGAATTTCGAGAACGTAGTTCATATTTTTGGTCTGTTCTTTACTACTCTCGCTCATCATTGCTGTTATCTGATGAAATGACTCTTGAACGTCAATTACCGCGCCTAAGGCGAGTTGAAAGTCCGCAGGGACGGACATGTTGATAGCCTACTGATGTGTTTCCCACGGTTTTCTGGCGCTTTATTATGCTTGTCACGTCATTTCTATGTGACGAGAAACGCAGTTTTGCATTTTCATCCCATTACACGGTGGCGCGACAGTGGAGCGTTTTCAAGAATTCCACTCTGGAGGGCGGTTTCACTTTTTTGCGTTTTCATGCCCCCAAAATGCCGTTACCATCTAAACGATATAGTGCATCCGCAAAAAGGTTTTGCGTTTTTAACCCGTTTTCGTTTCCGTGTAAAGTGCCCCTCAATGTCTATGGTCCTGCTCCAAACAGCCGAGTCACACCACTGGCAATGGTCATACTAATGATTGGTTGATTTATACCTAAAAAATGATTAATTAGCTTAATGATTACATGAAATTCAAAAGATGAACAAATACAATTTTTTACGATGACCACGTGACGAGTCGTGTGGTCTCTTCTGGTCCAATCCTGTCACTGCTTGGTGCTCGGTTCTCCTCGGCTGAACATTAGTTCAGCATTCTGATCCAGACCTAATCTTGGAAGGAGAGGTCACCAGCACTTCACTTCCCTGAGGGATCTTTACCATCCCTTCTCCCTAACTTATCTGTTTTTAGGACAATTCAGGAGAGAATTCAGATGTATTATGTTGACCGTGGTTGAAGATTGTGTGATTGTTCAACCATCATCTTGGCATGATGGGCACGGCCTTCCAGAATTTCAGATGGACAACTTGTCCGTTGCTTGGCTGTGAGTCCTGTAGTGGTTCTTTTTTTTTTTTTTCCCCTTGTCCTGTCCAGCATTATGGCAGCAGAATTGTAATCTGAATACCGTTTATGCTAAACACATTTGCTATGCCAAGGGAAGCTTTATGAATGTAAAGCCCCCCTTGATGCCCATCAACTCATTTTTATTTATTTATTTTTGTTACAATATTTAACATGATGTGATAATAGTGCCGAACCGGACCGGGGGACAGAGAGAGAGGGAGAGCGAAGAAGAGAAAAAAAGAACAGAAACATGAAGAGACAAACATAAAAAACAATGAAAAAACAGACAACCAGCTGCTACACCTGTAGAAACAAAACTGAAGACAATTCACGGCTTTTGTGGGGAATCCAGCCTTAGAAGCACCAGCAGCACCTGTAAGCAGACAAGCAGAGAACAAACACACAAACAAACAAACAACAAAGCACAAGCAGCAGCAATCACATATAATACAACTGTGGATACAGATGACCTTAAACCACAGGACAGCACAACAACTGCTTTGTGAGCATGCTACTGGGCTAATGAATGTGTGTGTGAGAGTCTGTGAGAGTGTGTGTGTGTGTGCATGAACATGCAATACACATAGATGGTCCCACATAATAACCATGCTTAAATATCAGTGTATAGGGCCACAGTCCCCACCCCCCCAGCAATCAGAAGCAGGTCGAGAGGGCCCCCAGACCCAGGCCACCAACAGCCCCCAAGGAGCACAGAACCCAGGAAGCCCACCATAGGGACAACCATGCATCCCCCCAGAAGACACCAGAGGAAGCCCCCGGACAGAGCCCCCTGTAGTCCTGTAGTGGTTCTGAATCTGTGGATTAATATTTAGTAGGAGAACAAATCGTGCAGCACACCAGAGCAATTTGTACTGTTTTTTTTGTTTTTTTATATACTCAGGACATGTCTTTCTTGACAGGTTCAATGCTAGTGCCCAATTCATCTTTTTTTTTTCTTATGTCCCCCAAACCAAAACCAAAACAACCAAATAAAATTACATAAAATAAAATAAAATAAGATAACCCAAAACAAAACAACTGGCCAGTTGATATAACCCCTCGTGTGCTCATATAACTCAATGCTGTGCAGCATTACTGCAGAATTCAGTACCATCAATTTCCTTTTGCTGTGGAAAAAATTTCAAATCATTTAGAGAACACATCACCACAGAGACACAACACAAGACAACACATAACAAAGACAAAAGAAGACACACAGAGAATTTTGTTGGGAAAACTTGAGAAGTAATTAATTGCAGTTTCTCCTCCTGTGTTGCTCTCTGCTGCAGGACAGAAATGTTTGTGGTTAGATTTTATATTGGGAGCAGCACAGCATCAAGAAAGCAGCCATTTCTTCTCAAAGACTAACTGATTTACCTGTTTAGGATAAATATTGTCTGTCCTCTCTTAATTCAGCTCAGAGTGTTAAGATAAAATTTCAGCATAATCAGTTTAATTCTCACTTGTTACTTGCTACTAAATTTTCTTAAATTCTTACCAGTGGCTGTGTTTCGTGATGCTGAGCCGTCCACAAACAGTTCAGGATCAGCATCTCGTTTTTCTGCTCCAGTTGAATCAGAAACACTTCATGTGGTACCAACAGTGTGACATCAGAGCTGTTTCCAACATCACGTGATACCATAACATGTTTCCATACAGATTAGAATTAGCAACATAGGTTTATTTTATTTGTTAGTTGATCTTAATTCATCCTTTATTTTTTATCTTTGAGGTGAGCGTTGTGGCCTTGTGCTGCTGACTTTTTCCTCCCAGTATGTGTGTGCGTGTGTCTGTATGTGGCCTTGGGTTTCACTGCTTTGTTTTATCTGCTTCTTGAGTTGATGTAGGTGTTTAACAGGGCGCCGGCTGAGGTCACAAAAACCTTTCTTATTAACGGATTAATCTACCTTTTCCAATGAGAGCGGCTCAGACCTCTATTTTTTTTAAATGTTCTAAAATTCACTCCTTTTCTCAGTTTGTTAATATGGTTGAGTTTTATCTCTTTAACTGTAAACAGCATTTTATTTCTATTTCACCCATTCTATCCAATGCTATACTGTTTCATTCACTTATCATTTATCTGCAGGGTTAGAAACTGCTAATCGTGTTGATATATTGTTTCTCTTGTACGGCTCTCTGGTCACTGTGGCTGTTTTTAAATGCGTCATAAAAACAAAACTTATCTTGTCTTGTTATGAATCAGTCTCACTGCAGCTGTAGTTTTCCTCTTTAAGAAAGCTATTGGTGATATCTGACTCCTGTAGCGCCTTTTATTGTTGTGTTTATGTTAATATCCTAATAATCTAACTTATTTTAAACCTCTCTATAAAGCACTTTGCTGCTTTGTTAAGAGAGCATTTTAATTGTTTCATAGATCTGCTGCAGTGAAATAGTTAAATGATTTAGTTAAATAGTTAAATGATATATGAATATTGATAACTATTAACTCAGAATTGGTGAAAAGAGGCAGAGGAGAACTATTTAGATCAGCTAAATTTTTGAAGTTATGTTAATATGATCTCTAAAACAATAAAGGCTAACTTTTACTGCTTTAAGATGATAACTGGCTGTCTGACATCTGACTGTCTGGCCTTGCTGTTAAATCCTGATTGTTTAATCTATGTCATATAGTCTGACTGTCTGATCTCAGTCCTGCTTCAGGTGGAAATCATAAAGTCTCAATTTGTAGAACTTTTTGTTCCGACAGTTTTCAACAACTTGTATGAATGTCTTGTTTTAAACATTGTGTCCTTCCTGGATGTATTTTGGACATTTTATTCCTTCTTATCTCTTCACTGTGATTCTTGCATTGAAAAGCTGTTTTCAGTTTATCTAAGTACTTTGGTATCTCTCCTAATCATATTCATGTTAAAATAACTAGATGAGGTAATAAAAATTGCTCTAGTATAAAACTAAACATCCATTATCATATGTAGTTCTTGTACTCTGCCCGAATGGTAGGACTTGTTTCAAGAAGCTTCTACACAGGGTCTAAAACTCCTGTGCGCTTGATCGCTGGGGGTCTTTTCCCAGTCCACACACTCGTTTTAATTCACCAATTTCTGAAACACCCTATCTTACTTCAACCTTTTTCTATTCCAAACCCCAATATGCAAAACCACTTGAGATCTGTGTACTATCAGAGTAAAATATCTTCAAATGGCGACCCACCCCACAGTTTCATGAAACATAAAAAAAAACTAGTCCTGCGTCCTTATGCCGCGTCCTTCTTATGAACCACCGACGCGGACAATTTTACAGACTCTTCCCATGAGGATAACAATTTAGAAGACAACCTCTCACAGGGTTTCTTTCAATATAACAAACAAACAGTAAATTCATACTTTGATTTTTACTGATCAGAGGACATCTTAATTCAGACAACTTAATTAAGCTTGTCCAATGTGCAGAAATTTCACATATATTCATATATAAGAGGTTTTCTGCTCACCTTTTTTTTTTTTTTTGTCTGTGTGTGTTTGTCTGTGGGCTGTCTGTGGCAGTAGCACGACGATGACGTCAGTAACACCCACTTTACGACAAAAATTCAAAATTACAGTAACCCGGATTTTTTTAAAGTTCCCATGGCATGGTATAGTAGTGGCGCTTTAAATGGGCTTTCGGAGGCTTCAGGATGTTATACCCCCAGGCGTTCTCAAAATTCACCCGAAAAACGCAGATTTGGCCTCTTAGAAGAAAGCAGCATTTCAGCGCTCTCTCCAGTGCCCTGTTTTCCTAATGAGAAGCAAGGAGGAGCGCGAGGGGTGTGTCATGGCTGAATGGGGGCGTGTCTGATTCTCTGTTTTGGCTCCGCGCATGTTAGCTGCCTGCTAGTAGGAAAAAAAAATAGAAATGGCAGGTGAGCAAACCATCGTACCTTTCGCCTTCGACCCGGAATCGGACCCTGAAGCGAGGCGCAGGCAGTTCAGCAACAAACTGCAGATCAGCAGCGCCTTCAGTAAAACGTCTCAGAATGGTGAGTTTGAAATGTTATGTCTGGAAACGTTTATAGTTGGGTCGGTCCGAACCACTGAGGTGCGCAGATACTAGCAGTGGCTTAGCCTACGGTAGCCTAATTAGAGCAGAAATTAGTCACTACATCAGGACTACCTAAAATGTTATTTTTGCTTACAAAACGTATAAGTTCCCAACTTATTTTGCAATGTGGGCACGTGTTTGCAGTGCTAACATTAGTGAGTATGGCTGCTGGCATCTCCAGTCTCTACACCAAGTAACTTTCTCAATGTCGCCTTGCATTGTACAACAGTAACACTGCCAAAGTATTTCCCATAGTACACATTGCCAACATGCAAATGATTCTCCACCCAGTGTTGACATAAGGGGAGCGATTTATAACCAAGTTTTATAGACAAAAAGGTTTACATGCTGTAATATACAAAAAAAAAAAAAAAGCATACCTCATCATATCCTGACCAAGTGCTGGATCCAAAGTGTAACTACACGGAATGAAACTTATGCCACATATTTCTGTGTACACCTTTTTAATAGCCCGTCTTCACTGGGAACAGCCAGCTGTGCGTTGCCCATGTAGTTATACAGTAGCCTATGGCATGCAAAAAACATGATAGTATTCTGACCAGCATGTAATTATTCTCCATGCTCACCTGTTAACTCATTTACTTGCCACTAAAGATGTTTCATTGTTATATTTGCCGGCATTACCTGAAAACAGAATATCATTACACTGCCTTTTTTTTTTAAAATAATAGGTGTCAATGTGGAATTTGCGAGATAATGCCCACAGAAAGGGAGAATAGATGCTGCATGGAGATCCCTCAGGTAACACTGTAAACATTTGGATCTACCTGTTTGGCAGTTTACGCCTGAGAAGAACGCATCGGTAAGCGCTGTAAAATAATCACTCATAGCCACATACATAAGAGTTTACAGTACACCCACCCAACAGAGCCTGATAATTCAACTATGCAGACAGTATGAAGAGTGTTTGTAGATTTATTTACAAGACATTATTAAAACACAATCAAGAATAATCCTTAGGAATATGTAAATATGTACAACATAGCAATAACAGAAGAACAACAACATTCTCTGCAAGTGTCGTTTTTTTCTATCTGTTCTTCCAGGCGCTTCAGGCATTTGGCCTACAGGCAGTTTGTGGCGTGGTGCTGGGGCTTTTTGGGTCGCCGGATCAGAGCGGTCATTCCTGCCTGTGTGGTCCTGCGTATCCGTGCCGAGTACCCCGATGATGAAGGACACTGCACCAGGTTTAGACTGCCTCGCGTGTGAAAAATTAGGTCCATCAGGACATCCACATTCCCTTTTCACACAGAACATTCATACACACTGTACACGCTCAACATTTGTATATTTCAGTTAGTCATTTGTACATTTCAATGTTTATTTATATATTTATATTTGTTCTATATATATATTTATGTTTGTTTAGATTTCTATTTCTCACATTTTTTGTATTCCTATTTGTTGGAATTAACCTCAGTAAATTTGATAAAGGCAAAAGTAGTTGGACTTGAATTCTTGAACTTTTGAGGTCTTACCAAAGGTTGGCTTAGTCTTTTGACGTTTGACTGCACTCTCCCTTCTTGGATTTGGGAAAGGAGATTTTGAAGAGAGGTACACCGTCTGCTGTCTGGGCCTGTGGTCGGTTTGCATTTTCATTAAAGTGGATCGCTGCCAAGTACAGTCTGAAAGTACAAGAAACCATGTGTAAACGGTGTTTCTCACAGAATTTTCATTTGTCATGGTGGTGGGGGTTAGCTGGTAGAGACACATGCATCATCATGGGAAAGCATTTGAAAAGCTCTTTTCCAAAATGCTATAGAAGCTGTTCTCATTACTTTTTTTTAAAAATCTGATTTCAAGCATCAGGAAAGTGATATCAGCTGAGATAGCATTTGAAACATTTAAATGCTGCTTTTAATGGTAGTAACAAATAAAACAATATTTTTGAAAGTAGGTATAAAACATTTTGGAAAAAGCTTTTCATATATTGTGAAGTTTCATAGGAACTATGATCTGAAAACCCCCTAAAAGTATACATTTTTTGGTAAATCAAATATAAATTACATTCACAAGACAATCTTTTCAGGGGACCTGGTCTAGGTGTTTCGTGCCTTATAGTGCTGGAGAAACCCGGCTCAATAATGACATTTCAGACAACAAAAACTTTCAACAACTACAAGGTAAAACATCTCACCTGCAAAGCATTCCAATATAGAGAAAGACAACATTCTTCGGTGTGGCTGCAGTCCTATTGACAATGGGGTCAGTCTGGCAGGCAGCATCCCTGGTCCGGGATGTCTGGACGTGAGCACTTGATGTGCTGGCCAGTGAAGAGTGAACCTGATGCAGACAGAGAGCACACATCTCATGGTTCGAAAGCCGAGCATTACACTCGTGATAATCTGACGTGTCACGACAGATTTGAAGTCAAAACTGTGTTCGAATTGACAGATACATAATGGTGTATGTTCGAGGGAAGTCAGCAAACGTTTGCTAAACATCCTTCACCTAGCCACAACACCCGATCGCATATCACACACGAAAGACGCAGAAACGACTCGATGTCAAAAAAAAAAGTCACCAAACCGTAACAAAGGCTTACAAAATATAAAGTCACCAATCTAAAGAAAGGCTTACAAAATATGAATTGTTATCGTCGGGCGTCATTTTCCGTGTAACAGACGTATTTAGCCGCAGAACATAACTAGACTTGCTTACCTTAGTATTCATGCTGTATGTAGTCCCCTACACGTAAGATACTTGGTCAAAAGACAAATGTCTTGTTTTACAACCAATTTTCCAAATCTAACCAGTTTAACAGAGTATTGGTTTTGTAGCGCAGTGTAGGTTTCATGGATAAATACCTCCACAGCTAATGTTGGCTAGTTAGCTGCTGTCACCCATGAAGTGCTAGCGGCTCCAAATAATTATGACTTACTTGATCGGTGTGGGTAGCTGATGGACCGCAAGGCTTGGCACTGATCCAGGCTTCAACTTCAGGTGTAGGGCAAAACCTGCCCTGTACTGTCCCAAGTTGTGGAAGCATTCCTCTGAAATGTGTCGCGCAAACACTGACGCTCTTTGGAACATGCATGGGCACCTGTCCCGTGTAAATGAAATTAGCCATTCCGTTTTCAAAGGGACAGAGGGTGGAAGCGGAAACATATTCTTCTCTTCATCTTCACATCCTGGCACAGTACATTTCGCATGGTAAAGTCGTTTGGAAGCCATTGCTGTATCTTCTGTGACTGTCTTCAGTCGTGGCGAGTCTCGGTCTACTCCACATGAGTTGGGCGGGTAAGATACAGGTAGTTTACCAGCAGTGGGTGGAGACAGAGGGCGTGGCGGAGAGAGGGGGTGGGAAATTTTGATGAGCTCTATCCTGGCATGACGTCATGCCAGGAGCCTTGAGTCAACGAGACAATTCGAGGCGCTCTGTTCAAAACACGGAGGAAATGCTGTACTGCTCAGTGAATACATTTCGCAATTTCTACTCACTGGGGTGACTAAAGGAGGCTAGAGAAACTCATTTTAAGGCTCAAAAACCTCTGAAAGTGATATTTTCATGCCATGGGACCTTTAAGTAAGCGACGCACCTCCACGTTATCAGTGCTAGTGTACAGTAATTAATAAATTATAAACAGCATAGTTTGTGCCTGTATAAGCTTGCCCATAGGAAACCGTTTCATGGCCGAATATCTCAAGAGAGCAGCCAGACGCCTCTCGAATATCTTCGGAACAGCTCCAAATTACCAACAACAGGCAGGGGTGAGTAGAACATCATGTTATAATGTGAAATCAAGGGCCCAATGTCAAAAAACGGTCTTGTCCTTTAAAGCAGAGATAAGGTACTGTGTTTAAAGTTATTGAAAATTATGAACAGATAGGTGTATCTCATGCAGCCAGTGTAGTTACATGATCCCACACTGATTTGGAGTCAATTGATTACGTGACCTGGAAGCTATTGAGCAAAAATGATAATATTTACATATAAATATTAATAAAAAATATGAACAGATCTAAAATATAAAAATAAAAGGTGTATCTCAAGCAACCAGTGTAGTTACATGATCCCACACTGATTTGGAGTCAATTGATCACATGACCTGGAAGCTATTGAGCAAAAATGCTAATATTTACTTATAAATATTAATAAAAATTATCAACAGATCTAAAATATAAAAATAAAATGTGTATCTCATGTAGCCAGGGGGACAAGACCTTCCCCACTACATTAATGGGGGACAGGAGGTGCAGCTTCCAATCCAGCTGGTATGACAATCACCCCTGGATAGAGTATTCTGTGATGAACGACCATTGTAAATCTTTTTCTTTCTATTTTTTCCTTGTTACTACAGTGAGATAATGACCATGTAATTTAAATAGATAGTGTAATGTCATGCTGTGAAAAATAATTGTAAATATAGAATAAAACGAAAAAGATAAACTAATGTTTTGTCGTTATATATATGGTTATAAATGTGCCCCCCTTAAAAACACACTGGCCCCACCTCGGCCCCCCTGGTGATTTTGGTCTAGAACCGCCACATCATAGGCAATAGACGTTGACCTATGTATGTGACGACGATGTCTTATTCTGAAAGCTATCGACAGGAAGTCATTGTACCACTTCATAAGCGAACATAGCACATGTTTATGCTACATTCGGGGGTCACTGAGAACTCGGAATTTTTAAGATCCAACATGTAAACCGTCAAAATAAGTTGGATTTCCTTCTCAAGTGTGACGTTTTTCAACCCAAACCGTTGCATTTTTTAGCTTTTGTGTCTTCTTTAGATTGGCGAACGACATACGTGTGATCATTATCTATCTCTATGAGCGTTACACTTTCGCAGAAAAGCAATTAACCACAAACGAAAGGACCTATTTCCCACCCATTTTGTGTAGTGAATGTACGACAGTGACGTAACTTAGCGTTCGGACTCGTCACTTCCGTTTATACAACTAGAGTCAAGTACCTTGAGTGTTTGTGGGCATTATAGTTATCAAAGGAAACAAATACTTTAAAGGCTAGGGCGTATCCATGGGGGGTAAGAACAAACAGCGAACAAAAGGAAATGTTCGGGTGAGCTGCTACCAATATTTGTAGCCCAGTGTTGAAGTAGCAAACAGTGCTAGCAACAACACTCGCAGTAGCTACAAAGTAAACTTGAGGTTCTGAGCTAACGCAACGTGTGGCTTTCCTCGTGATATCTACACTGTTTGCTAACCACAACCTGTCTTTCTGTCTGACGTTCCTTCCTCTGTTACATTGTACATTACAAATCTAACACCATACATTTCCCTCCCGTAACTAGCCGTCTAGCAGCGGCCGAGCTGCCGAGGTTCTGACCCGGGAAGGTGGTGTCATCCCGGGCTTTGTGGGCTTCGACTCTACGGCCATTTCTGAGCTGAGTTACGTGCCAGCTGTCCACGGAGCAGAGGACATAGACAACCTAGTAGATGCTGATTTCCGCTTGGTGCTTCGAAAACTCTCAAAGAGGGATGGCGTGACAAGACTGAAAGTGAGCTTAAACTTTTAAGCTACATGATTTGAAATGGCATTTTTACTGTTCCTTGCTGCCAGACATGCACAATTCGCGATAGCACTGCATTTATAAAACACCTGTAGAGTCAAACACATTTGCGCAATGTGTGAACGTATGCATTCTGCCACATCTGTACACAATAACAGAAAAAAGTATGTAAAGATCCCAGTTTCTCATGTTATGAGTTTAGGTTGCACCAGGGTGATTTTCAGTCCAGTTCTGCTTAGTGACAATGCGTCTGTCTTGTCCTCAGGCTGTTCAGGACTTTGGGTCCATGTGTCAGGAACGGGATACTGAAGAGGTTAAAGGAGTCCTACCGTACTGGCCGAGGATTTACTGCAAAATATCAGTGGTGAGCTGGTCCTGCATAAATGAAATTACTCATTCAGTATCATCAGCGTACACTTATTGTTGTCAGTATTCTGGAGATGATCCATCTTTACAAACAAACAAACAAACAAACACCTGCAGCTAATTCCACCAACATAGTTCAGAGTTTTCTCTCCGTCATTATCTCTGCTAGGATCATGATCGCCGCATCAGGGAGGCTACCCAGCAGGCCTTTGAACAGCTGGTGCTGAAAGTGCGCCGGAGCTTGGCGCCCTTTCTGAAGAGTTTGATGGGCCACTGGATTCTGTCCCAGTGTGACACTTACACACCTGCAGCCTCTGCTGCGTGCCAGGCCTTCCAGGCCGCTTTCTCACCCACCAAACAGCCTGAGGCTCTGGGCTTCTGCAAGGACGAGATCCTTAATGTGAGTCGCAGTGGTGGCTTTAGTGTAGACATGTGGAGTGTTGCTCTGAAATCCTGAGCTGAGCTTGACATTTGAATTGTGTTTGGTCGCAGGTACTTCAAGATGTTTTGTTAAAGGAAACGGCAGACACGCTGAGCGATCCACAGTATGTTGAGAGTTGTGCTGATTTCTGCTTTTATGTCTATCCCCCATTACTATGTATGCGCAATGATAATGTTTTTCTGTCAGACTTTCCTGAGTCGAGTGTTTTCACCTGTTCTGTAGAAGTGTGACAGAGGAGGAGAGAGAAGCCAAGTATGTGCGCATGCTGACCAGTTCCCTGTTAGGGGTGAAAAGACTGCTTTCCCTGCTGCTTCAGACCGACAGAGTGGCCCTCGAAGAGAAACTGGCACATCTCCTTAGCTCTGGGAAGTGCTGGAAGTACACCAAGCACAAGACGCCACAGGTGCGTATGTAATGCAGTTTAGCAAAGCTGTATATAAGATGCAGAATTTATTATTTCCCTAGCAGAAAAACACGCAAGTATGAAGGAGTCTAGAAAGGCTCGGTTCATTTTCGATCCCCAAGGTGTGTTATTGATGGGCGCAAACCAAAATGCGCCTTTGATGTGTTGGATAGAGCTACAAGGAGTCACACTAGTACAAAGAGTGTCTTGGCATTCCGTTGATCAGTCTTATGTCAAAGTCACCCCGTATAAGATAAATGTGGCAGAAATCTCAAACATCAGGAGGGGAGCCAGACTCATTCTGCCAGAGCCAATTAAAATATGATCTTTTAGAATCCGCCACATAGGAACTTTTGATATTCATCATTAAAATCGTGAATGGACGTTTAATTTAATAACATGTTACGACTTGACACGTGAAGTAATCTGTTCTTCATGACATTATCTGCAGTGTGTGTGTATGTGTTTTTTAGTGCGAAAAAGGCTCAATCGCACGTGTTCTTGCCATAAATGCCACGTTGTACGTGTTCAATAATCTGCTGTGAGCATATCTCAGTACAACCTCTTGTGTTGCTCCGCAGGTGCGCGGGGCCTTTTTTGAGATGGTGTGTGCTCTGTGCGAGTTTACTCCGGAACTTGCCCAAGCCGAAGCAGCGCGCCTCTGCCCTGCTGTCCTCCTCAGTATAGACGACACTGATCCTGTTGTGCTGCCTCCCGTGTGGGAAGCTGTTCTTCATGTCGTGTCTACAATACCTGTGAGTCTGTCTTTTAATAACGAGATTGACTGTAATACCAGTGTTATTTCCCGTAATCCCGTCAAATGCAGTCGGGTCAACAGATGGAGCAAAAGAAAATGGATTATCTCAGTAGAGTTGCTTCATTCTTTGTTGTGCTAATTTCTCTTATGTTGCGTCTAACGTTGGAGTTTCCTGTTACCATCGCAGGACTGCTGGACGCATGTAAATGCCAAGAAAGGCTTCTTACCGAAACTTTGGGCTCTATTAAAAGAGGGCGGTAAAGGCATGGCTAAAGCTCTCCACCCAAATCTACTGCCACTTCTCAGCAAACTGCCACAACAAGTCACCGATCCAAACTTGGACTTCTATACGACCTTCTTCACTGCTTTCATACAAGGGTAATTTGTTTGTATTTTTGTGTGCGCGCTCTGGCCGGGGGAGGATGTGAGAACATGTATTGAAAACTGTCAAAATCCTCATTCTTACAGTGCATTTTGTTTTTGTCAGTCTGTGTAGTGAGCGTGCAGTAACAAGCCCATCAGAAAGTGCTGTGATAGTGACATCTTTTGTTGAGTGCTTGAGGTATTGCATACTGCAAAATGCAGAGGAAGACGAGTACCAGGGAAAAATAAGGACCATGCTAATTTTACAGCAGGTACACTCGCACAAGCTGCGCATCATTTTTCCACGATGTCAAACCTGCTGATGCTCAGCTCCTGCTCACATTGTTTTGTCTTTTTTTGCAGCTCCTACCTTTATTGGAGAAGGCTCTGAGAGATCCTTCCCTTCAGAACGGGCCTCTTTTCCTCACGGTCACTGAAATGCTTATTTCCTGGGAGAAAAGGGCGGGTTTACATGGTGAAGGTGAGGTAAATGGCGGCAAGGACGTCTTTCAGAGACTTCTGGCAGACTTCTGGGAGGACCTCGGTCTTTTGCTTGTGCGATACATTGACAAAGAGGAAGCGGATCCACAAGCTTTGGAGGGGGTAGCCATCTTGCTGCAGGTATGCTCTTTGTTTTGAGAGGTGCTGTTCAGATAATTGTTATCTTAATAATTATTACTATTAGTTCACGCCCTGAAGCATGACCAGTGCAACTGAGCCAAACGGATGAAATGTTGTCGAGATAATTCTGTCCTCCCTTGTGTTTTGTTCAGGTGATGCGTTCCCCTGAGAGTGCAAGCAAAAGGCACACCCCGAAGAAGAAATCTGTCAGGGTGTGTTTATCGACACCAGAAGAGGATGAAAAGTACAGAGTTGAGGGAGACGGGATCGAGAATTTAGAGCAGGCGGCGTCGGAGCTCGTGACCGAGAAAGCATTCGAGTCGCTACAAACTCAACATTTTGAAGACGTCGTGTGCCAGCTGACGCAACTGTGCCTGGTGCATGTCAATGAGAAAAAGTCAGAGAGACATCTCGTCTTCCTCTCCCTTCTCTTGCGATCTTTCCACACACCTAAGGTCTTCAGTGTAAGTCCCGATTCACGATGTTTTTACTGATGATCTATTGTGTAAAAACCTGAGTGAAAATGCTTTGAACGATTCTTCATGTTAGTTTTTAGCTAAACAGGTTTTAAACATGAAAAGCCACAAGTTTGGATATTTTGCGTTGAAATAATCAAATGTTTTTACCAGCTGAAGAAATTTTTTAATGCCATCGTTTTCTTTTTTCTTTTAAACTGTGCTTGCTTTAGACCTTGGTTGAGTATGATGAAAAAATAACAGAAGACGATAAACAGAGAAATGAGCTGATGGTGAAAAATCCGGCGATGCAGTTCCTTCTGGAGCGAGTGGTGGTTTGGCTCTCTGAAACGGGGCGCAGTGACACCGAGCACCTGGTGGAGATGGTTTTCAGCTCGTTGTACTGCTGCAGCCGTCAGGAGACCACCCGCATCCTCAACCATATCACTATGGTAACAACATCCTCTTTGTTGTAGATTCAACTACAAAATTTGCTGTGTTTTTTTTTTTTTTTTTGGCATTCACATTCTTAGTTCTCTTTTTATTCTTTTTTTTTCAGATGGGTTTACGGTGGGGAATTATCCTGCAAATTATTCAAAGGGTATGTATGATTCTGTTTTCTCCTATTTGAATCAAAGTGTGCTCCCTACCTGTCCAGATACTATTCTGTCGTCTGTCTCGCCAGGCATGTAAAGATCCCGAGACTCTAATGAGCTGCAATGATTGGCTGAAGGGTTCGGTTCTGGGGGAGCAACTCTTGGTACTGACTGAGGAGCTATGCGCAGTGGGGAGCAGCTCTTCTACGAGCAGCCACAGCTGGACACTTATCAGCCTGGTCCTCTCTCAGAACCACAACAATGGTGAACCTGTTTGCTGGACTCTAAATGCACATCCTGTGTGGGTTTCCTTTCAGCCACCTAACGATGTAACCTTTTGTTATGATATGCTTTCCATGTGCAGAGTCTCTGATAGGGGAGGTGTACATGGAGAAGATCTTGGAGCAGCTCCACACCACTCTTTCCGAGACCAAGAGTCTATCGGATGCAGGCAACATGGAGCCGCTCATCTCCTTCATCTGCGATGTGGCCTCCTCTTTCTTCTCTTCAGTGCAGGACTGTCTTCTGCTGCTCTCTGCTGAGGAGCTGCTGCTCACCGTCTTTCAGCTCACTGCCCAAGATCAAAGGCACACTCATCTGTCTGGTGGGTACTCCTTCAGCTCACAGTCATGTTTTTAATTGTCTGGCGAGTCAAATGGCTAATTTGTGTTGGTACTGCTTTCGAAGATTCGCTTCTAGATAAGCTGAAGAAAGTGTGTGTTGCTGGGGTCCAGTCACTGGTGCAACACTGTGATTGTGAGGTCCGGGAAGGTGGCTTCCTGCACAGTGCTGCTGTTTGGGTGACAAAGCAACTCCTCAATGTCTCCCTAGATATAAAAAGGTAACTCAACACGACGTCTTTTTGTGCCTCAATCACTGTCAACATATCTTGCGCTAGCTCATGTCAAGCCTTTATTGGTATTTTTTCTTCTTCTTCTTCAGTTTGCAGGTTCTCGTTGCAGCTGTGCAAAGCTTAGTTGAGACAATCATCTCTGTTGGCAATCAGGCCACTCCCATCCTCAGCCACTTCTTTACCCTGTTGACACCGAGTCAAACAGAATGGACAAGAATCAGACAAGCTCTGCCTCCCCAGGTCAGAAAGCCAAATACTTCCACAATACAGTGTTTGCAAAATACTCGATACAGAGGTACTCGGCCTCGATTAAGCCCTGCACGCAAAACATTTGATTTTGGTGCATTGCGTCACCTCTTTTCTCTCGTCTTTTTTAGTGGGTCAAAACCCCTTTACTGTCCAGCCGTCACAGAGGGGTTTGTCAAAAACCCTCCAAGGATACCTGGAAGTTTCGGGAGTATAAAAGATTGCCAGCCCACCTGTGTGTCTCTGCCCTCTTAGGGAGGGTTGCCCAGACAGTTGTATCTCGTGGCCAGAAGGAAGCAGAGTGTCCCACAACCCTACCAAACCTTACATACACAGGTACACACCCAGGATGGGAGATTTACTTTAACCTTCGATTGATTTGTAATTTTCTTTAGATTTTTTATTTGTTGTGCGTTGTTGAAAGCATCGTGAAGCTTTTCTTTGGTTTGGTAGTTTCAGAACTGCTGTATGCACTGCAATGGTGTAAAGAGCTTAAGTACAGCCCTACACTAGTGTCCGCCTATCACAAGCTGCTGACTGAATGGGGGCTTTCAGATGGGCTCCATGGCCAGATTCCAATGAAAACCCTGTTAGACACACTCTACTCAAGGTAAGGTTCACATACTTGTCCCATCACAAAAGAAGAGATCAGCTTATCTTTGGACGTTATTAAAAAGTTCTACATCAGATTTATTTGTTTAGTGATCGAGATTTATGAATGCACATTACAGATGTGTATGTAATTTAGCGCCATCGGACGGTCACTAAAAAGAGTTGACTGCAGAAAGATGCGAAATGAACATTTTTCAGCCTCTGGGGGAAAGAAAAAAAAAAAAGAACTTCCACAAAATTCTTCAGCTCAGGTTTTTATTCACATTTGCTTTTCCAATCAGCCATTTTAAACGATATCCACCGACTGTGTTCTTTTTGTTTTGTTGCCCTTAAGGTCGGTGCTGGATGGAGGTCTGTGGTCTCTGACTTTAGAACACTACGTCCAGTCCAACGACTTGGCAGCCACTCACGGTGCGGCTCTGAGGACGCTCTGTGGGAGTGCAGACAGGTCAGTAATCCACCAGAGAACATCATTTGATTGCTTATGATTTCACATTAAGTCACTTGCTGCGTTGTATACTGAAAACTGTTTGTTTAAATAGTCTGTTTCCAGCGTCTCAAAGCAAGCTGAGCACACTTCAGGTGCTCTGCCCGGTTATGACAAACGAGGACAGAGAGACTCTCATCGCTTTGGCAACTGCTGGATTAATGAACTGGCAGGAGAATGACGGTGAGAATACACACCACCAACACATAGAAATACATTTCATGGATAGATGCTCAGGCATTCAGGAATTATATAAGCAAGTGATCATTTTGGCTGTGTGTTGCAGATGTGTATGGGTGCCTGGCAGTGCTGCTGTGCTGCTTAAACACGAATACACAAGTAGAGGAAGAGGTTGTGCAGGCTACCCTGGCCACTGTGATGGAATGGAGGAATAGCAGGGAGGATTGGTTCCTCTTCAGCTGGTAATGTTGTTTTTATATGTCTTGAAACACTTTCACATTTGTGTTGATCAGCCACAGCAGTGAAACGTACCTGAGAGGTGGGAGACATTAGATAGTAAGTTAACAGTCAGCAGCAATGTTCCCTCTAAGCTGCGCGCCTGCGCAATTGCGCACTGCTCGCACATTCTCAGCGCACAAGAAAATCTATGCAGCACATAAAATAAAATTCACCATAAACGTATTCATTAATATCTAATACTAGACCTAATCTAATTAATTAGACCAATAATGTGTTTTTCTGTACCATTTTTCAATATAACACAGTGAGTGACAGGTGTTCAGCCAATGATGCGGGTTTACTTACGCTATGCAGCCAATCAGAGCATTGATAGTGCTTGCATATGTGCCCTGCCCATACGCGCCGTGCAGGTTAGCTAGCCAACAACAGTGCGGTGGAGTTAGGAGTTAAGAGACTCAACTCCTTATCATGGCGAAACGAACGGGCAGCGACACATCCACTCACCAAGCCAAAGTAAAGAAGAAATGCGGTTCTTTTAGGATGGAATGGCTGTCTGAGTGCGAATAGATGAACAAGCGGTGAAACTGGGTGAATTTTTTTCTTTTTCGAGTGAGAAAGATCTACTCTGCAAAACATGCAGGCTGCAAGCATGACTCTCACACATAACAGATAACATACTACACATCTCATGAACAACAAGATTTGTCTTTTTCATTTTAAGTGGGCCAAATCACTTATATTAAAAGTAAACTAATGGAAATTGCTGCCGTGATTTGTTTATTTTAATAAGCCATGTAACTTGCTATGATCCAAGGTTATGCACAGGTGTGATACTGGTCTGTGGCCACAGCGTGCACATCTGATGTTGCTCACAGTGGTCCTCAGTGTGCTCAGAGAGCCCAGACACGTGAAAAATTAGAGGGAACATTGGTCTGCAGTCAGAGTTGAATGTAATGAGGCATGTAAAACTGGCAAACAGTGATCCACATGATTTTGGCAAGTAACATATTTTGATGGCTAACCAACTGGGGGACCTCTGTCCAACAATTAAAGAACCTTAGGGGATGCATTGGAAAAGAATAAGTCAAGTTAAGTACATAACTTAAAGGTTCAGCTGATATCAGAACACTCCGTCAGGGATCTTGGGTAGTCTTGAAGGGTTACTTCTGTTTTGGTGGCGAGGGGATGATCTCCACACTATCGACAGTGGTAAGTGGCTGATCAGTGTATTTTCTACCGACTACTAAATTGGTCAAATCTTTGCATTCCAGTGATCTCTCTGAAGCCACATCTGAACAGTTGAACCTTAATGTAGAGGTGATGCGTTTCCTGTCCTGGCTGGTGAGCCGTTGTCCGGCAGTTCTTGGGGGAAGCCAGTGGGACTTTTTGCTCTGCTCTATGTTGGCCTGGTTGGAGGTGAGACGTGGCTCATACACATCCTCATATATTTTTTTTTAAGGCTTGGGGTTTGAGGCCAGGGTCTACTTCAGAGTAGACAGATTGGTTGAGGGTTGTCATTGTATTATTTAATTTAATTGAGCTGTTCAAAGTTCTTGCCATTTTTCTCAGTTTTCCCTTGATAATCAGTTTGAGCTATCTATAATTTTTCTTTCTCAACTGTTTTGATCCTAGATTTTTTTTTGTTGTTGATCGAACTTCCTTGCTTCCAAACTCAGACCGCCAGTGAGAACGTGAGCAGTCTGTGGAACCCTTGGGTGCAGCTGTTTGTGTGTGAGAACGCTGCATTGATCGTGAGGCTGAACCGGTTCTTTGCGTCGTCTTCGTCCGACGTGCTGGAGAAGCTGCCATCAGAACTGGCTGGTGAATGGGGCGATTTCTTCGTGGAGGGGGTCTACAACCTGTTGCTACCTTTGCCTGTAAAAATCACAGGTATGTACGTGTGTTTTTCTACAGTCTCTGGGATGTTTTTTTTAAATGGCACCTCACATTACTCTTGTCCATCGCTGATTAGTAAATGTAAGATTCAGAAGTGTACCCTTTGTAATCGATCGACTCCTGGTGAAGGCTTCATGTCGCAACTTTCTTCAGATAAGCTGTGCAAAGTGCAAACTCTTGGCTTTGGCTGCAAATACTGATACCATTTTTTGCTGAAAGTATCACTTCTCTATGCAACTTTAACATTCTAGATGAATATAAAACATCCAGCTGCTGCAACAAAGTAGGCTTTTTCTCTTTTTGGAAACCCCTACTCTCCTTCTCAGCAAAGTATTAGGATCTTACCCTCCATGAAGATAACAGGACTGCAGCTGTTCTGTGGGAGCCTAAGAGTATTATTTTTTTTTCTCCATAAAATGCATTAAAACTGATGAAGAAATGTGTTTGGGATGTTTCCACGTGGTGAACATCTCATGTAAACTCAGTGTCTCATTAGTTAAATGTAAATATGTAGATTTGCACTTGATAGCAAAGTATTCTTATTATATTCCTGAATATACTGAATGTAGCTCAGCTTATTATTAGATTAAAAAAAGTCATTTTCTGACGGAACAGCTGTTAAATATTTAGCGTAGCCGTTAAAGACTTGAAGGTAGTTTGACACCACTTGCGCTTATCGTGTCAGTCATCTTTAGACACCGACTCGCTTTTGTCCGTGATAAGTGTTCAGAACAGGCTTGTTTTAAAAAAAACCATTTTTATTTTAATTTATTCATTTTTTGCATTTCCTTGAGACCTGTTTGACTGCTCAGGTCTACTGTGTGAAGTTTGACATCACACAAACTTAAAAAAAAAGATGTTACTACGTCATTTGATAGCAACTTAATAATGAACTTGTACATGGTTCATTAAGTCCCCAAAAAATGTTAAATTCTATGCAAGTACTGTATTTGGCGGTCTTGATTTTGAACTTCGCAGTTCTTCTGTTTGTTGCCTTTACTCAGAGACCTTCACCGAACCAGATGACCCAGTGTTCCCCATGGCTGTCCTGCAGTCAGTTGGCTTGGCTCTCGCAGATGTCCCCGTGCAGCAGCTGAACCAAAACTCGCTGCCACCGCGCTTCATCGCGGACCAAAAGACAAACCTGCCAGAGCCTCTGCAGACGCTCCTCAATACTTTGTGCCCTTTGTTGCTGTTCAAGGCCAGGCCTCTGCAGATCACCGTGTACCACTTGTTGGAAAAGTAAGAATTTTTTTCATTTTATTAATATTTTTTTTTTTAGGTTGTTTATAAGTGGATTATTTTTCCTTCGTGGAAGTTTCAGCAAAGAAAGGCCCTATTAGCGAGTTATTACAAGATGTTACCTGTCCTGCTGGATGTTGTGACAGGTTGGCTGGTATTTAACATACCGTGTTATTGTTAATACAGGGTCATGCCTCAGTTGCCCGAGTGCGATGGAGAAGGAGACAACAATAAATCTGATGATGATAGAGATGAGCCGTGTCTGTAAGTCAGTGGGGGGGTGGGGAGATCTGTGGGTTAATGGTTAGTGTTTTGATTTGCCCAGCGATGCTTTTTAAATTGTTCTAACTGTAGCACGTTTGCTCTCAGTTCTCCTCCAGCTTCGCTCATGGCCATCCTGTCAACCTGCGAAGAGCTGTGTGATAGCATCCTGGCAGCTGTTCAGGTGGGAGAGTTTGCTGTGGTCCAGCCTCTCAGTGTGGAGTATTCCTGCATCCTGGGATACTTGCTGGCATGGAAGCTGCTTCTCACTTTCTTCAAATCATCCCCCTCCCATGTGAGTCACGACTTTTAGTTTAATTGTACGAGTTTATACAAGCAGTCAGGTTTCCAAATTCTGCAGTGAGAGTTGGCTTTAGTGAGAAAAGGAATCTTGATATGTGTTCAAGGTTTTGTCACAGCGCTGAACCCTCTTCTTATTTATCTTTAGCTGCGTGCCCATTATGCTCAGTACCTTAAGAGAAGCTGCTCCCTCAACAAGCTGCTCCTCCATCTCTTCAAACTGATGCCTGAAAACCCCATCTACCCAGGCCAGGGGCCAGAGACAAAGGAGACCAAAACTTTCTTCTCAGAGAGCCTGTTTCTGACAGTTGACAGTAAGTTAAAAAAAAAAAAAATGAGAAAACACACCAACGTAGTTTCTGTAAAAATGTGATTATAGAGGAAAACTGTGTTTTTTCTGCTACAGAGAGGGACAGCGTTGAGTGGGAGCTCCCTCACCTGGCATGCAGTGTGTATTACAGCACGGTGCAGGACCTGCCTGCCATGGTTCGGCTGTGGTGGAACGGCCAGGAGAAGAGAGTGAGCACAGCTGTGGAGAAGTTCACCATTAAATACGTCAGTCCCGTCCTCTCAGCCCAGGAGATCTCCTCCGTCCACACGAGCACTCAGATGTTTGAAAACATGACCGTAAGTTAGCAGATACATGTACAGCTACAAGCTTCACTAGTTATTGGTTGAACTGTTATCTTCAAGACTTAATTCATTTTGGTTCAATAGATGCAGGCAAATGTATTATGCAGTAATGAAAGATGGTAAATTGAGCTGTCTGTTAAACAAATTTTTTTTGAGAGAAATGGATTGTTTGATTATTTTCTATTCAGAGTGTCAAATGTATACTAAATATACTAATGCTAATTCTTATTTGGCACAGGCTGCGAGGCCTTTTTGTTCCTCTTTTAATAATCGTCCCATCTCGTCTTCTTTGAACTGGATGCAGTTGTTTAGAGAACAGACCTGCGGTTCCTTTCCTTCTAACCAGTGGCACAAGGCTAAAGTTTGCATTAACAGACATTTAATTTACATTAATCCTGTGGTGCTACACCTGCCTCACATTTGCAGGATAATGATGCAGCAAAAATGGATTCTGTTAAGTTGAAATGAATGGACTCATTTGTGATGAAAGCATTAAGTTAAGTGCGATCCTGGCATTAAACTGTACGGCAGGTGTCGGATCATTTGACTAAAAGACCCCCAGTGACAACAATAGAATAGAAAAATACTTTGTTTAGAACGGTATCTTTATCTTTTTAGGTCAAAGCCCGCTCGGCCGCACGAGAGGTGATTGCTACCTACTCTGTGGATGACATCTTCATCGAGTTGGTGATTCAGCTGCCGCAGAATTACCCTCTGGGCTCCATCACTGTAGAGAGTGGGAGGCGTGTGGGCGTCGCCGTGCAGCAGTGGAGGAACTGGATGCTGCAGCTGAGCACCTACCTCACACATCAGGTAGAAATACAACCAGTGGGGATATGATTACTAGACTGTTCTTCATACATTCGCAGGGACGGATTTTTAGCCTTTGTTTGTTCTTTTGAAAACAATAAAATGCCGAGGGATTGCGAGGAGAAAGGGCTGAAACAATTGTAAGCGTGTGTTTGTGTGTGCAGAATGGCAGTATAATGGAAGGCCTGGCTCTGTGGAAGAACAACGTTGATAAGCGTTTCGAGGGAATAGAGGACTGTATGATCTGCTTCTCAGTTATCCACGGCTCCAACTACTCTCTGCCTAAAAAGGCTTGTCGCACCTGCAAGAAGAAATTCCACTCTGCGTGTTTGGTAAGATATGCATGCATCTGATCATTAGATGTGAGCAGACAGTACTCGCACATTACCACATTCTTCTGAGTATATTTTTCGGTCTTTGATTAGCCATCTCAGCGAGCGGCCTCAATTTGCTATTTGAATAATTCCTTTTCTCCTCTCCTCTCTCTACAGTACAAATGGTTCACTTCCAGTAACAAGTCCACCTGCCCACTCTGCAGAGAAACATTCTTCTGATACCCGTCAGCCTTGGCTCAGAGGACGAGTGCTCTTAAAAATAAACCAGGACTGAATCTGTGATGATTGCGCAACAAAGTTTATCGTGATACTCGTGTAGATAGCGGTCTCAATTCCTTGGAGCACTGTTTGGTTGAATATCTGAATACTTTTAGTTGCCCACACACAGTTGTGTTGTTAATAAGCTCCAAAGGGTTTGTATATACCAGTGCTTTGCTGTATCTCATATTCCCAGCATCAGTGACCCCCTGCTGATGTTTTTATCTTTTTTTTTTTCTCCTCAACTTTTGAAACTCACTTGTGCAGAAGAAGCCGATTTACATAGTTGGGAAAATCAGAGCTGTTTGTGCGCTTCAGTTGCAGAGAGGCGATGTTTTACGAAACGGGCGGGCGGGGGGATTGGTTGAAATATTGCAATGTAAAAGATGGCTTTCACTACTATTTCCTAATATTTAGGAGTGTAAAGGGATTATGTCTGATTAGTGACATGCGTTTCATCTATCAAAAGCTAAAAAGTGGACTTATTGGGGGGGTTTTAATGTCAGAATGCATGACGGTATGTGTCTTACCCTGTGCCTGCATACAGCTGTAATGATGTTGAAAAGAAATTAAAACGCAACTCACTGGATGTTCTTAATGGATGAGAAGTGTTTGATTTAGCATAGCATGTGTCAAAGCATATGCGATGAATCATGAAGGTGGCTCAAAGACTCTTATTTATCTGCGTATTTATGTAGTCGTGACACATGGAATCTTTGCCTAAACAAGTTTCTTCTATTTGTTAATAGTTGTAACGTCTGAAACTGAAGGGGGATTTTTTTCTTTTTGATTCCAAGCATAACGACATATTGATGGAAAAAGAAATGAAAAGAAAAGCACGCATGATTAATCCATCGGGATACGGTTAGATTCGATTCCAACTTGGACCCGTGACTACCTTTTCACTACAAATAGAGTACAAATATGCATTTGCTGTGAAGTTCCTACTTCACTTTTTTTTCTTTTCTTTTTTAAAAAGTCAGTTGAAAGGAGTCCAGGGCTTCTGTTAACTTGATCCTCCAATTACACATACAAAAAAGTGCTTCCAAGCAAGGCTTACTGTAAGTAACCTGTGCTTGTCTCCAAGAAAAGATTGTAATTAGCCTCAGCCCTCGACTGCTGCTCCAGACTCCCCAGCTCATTTATCTTGGGTCCACCTCTTCCTCATGTTGAATAATTTATCTGTTTAATGGAGACTTGCTCTCATCACAGTTGTTCCTATGGAATTAATTATGACAGATTAAGCATGATCAATGAATTAGTCCCTATTATTTGGTCCTCTGTCTTACTTGTGTGTGTGCAAGCGTGTGTGCATTTGTAATTCATTACTGCGATCAAAATTTATCAATACAAACAGCCAACATCCATCATCATCTGCCCTTGACCTTTTTAATCGCCATTGATCTGTTTGCCATGCATAAATATTTATACAGAAACCTCCTCCTCTCGGGGGTTTTGACAGAAAGACTCACTCCGACAGCCTCGAGTCTTATTGCTCATTATCTGCTTGATTAAGCAGTGGTGCGAATGTTATGAACTACAGTAGAATTATCAGGGAAGCTTATTCTTTACATAACATCAGTCGAGCAGCCTTACCAGGAGATGGCAGTATTACCAAAAGGACTGGCTGGCAGCCTCAGAGGGAGCCTCGACAAGTTAACCTGACAGAAAAGGCAGGACTGCTTTGGACTATCGAGGGAGACTTACCCTCTATAATCAAATTCTAGTGCAAGACATTTTTTTTCTCATATTACTCCTTCAATTGGCCAAATGATTAATATGGCATAAAAGTGAGTTAACAATTAATTCCACTGGGATTATCAACCAAAACATTGATGAATAAATTCTGTTACAGCTGTATGAAGGTGAAGCTTTTTTCTTGACAGAGGCAATGGATCATATACCACGTGTCTTCTTCTAGTTCTTTTTTTTAATTTTTTTTTTAAACTAAATATTCAGGATTTCTTCCTTCCATTTTTGACCCACTTGCATGAAACAGCTGAGCTACTACAAGCTAATGAGCAGACACCCTGTCAACGAGCAGTCAGATCACTGGCCTCTGTGGTCTTAAAGCCAGATTGGTGCTAACTTGGTTACTCCACAATTAGCCAGGCCTAGTTGGCTTTCATTTAGCTACCTCTGACCCATTTGCAAGTTCATTAGTATTCCAGGCCATTTGTAGGAGGCTGGTCCCATCCTGGTCACGCCACTCTGCAACACTGCAGGCAACTGCTTAGCTCTGGAAATGGTTTGGAATTACTGTGTGTGTGTGTGTGTATATTTTGTGAATATAGAGGAAAATGTGCCCATCAGTATCGCTGTCGATATTCTTTCTATTGAAATGAATCCCACACAGTCATTTTGTTTTCCTGTGTGGCTGGTCTGCCTCTCCTCCTCCGTTTCTTTGAGTCTCTTCCCCCGTGTTCCCCATCATGCAGCAAACTGAGCAAAATCACACCCAGCTTATAATCGATATCTGAATTTGAATGTGATCCTTGAAATACATCGGATTCCTTTATCCTAAAATGAAGCCGAGAACCTTACAGCATGGACTATATTCTTAACTGAATTCGACTCGCTTGCACAGGGATCAATTTTATTAACATTTGCCGTTTTCATATGATGAAGGCAATAAACAATGATTATTGACCCCAGTCTATTGGCTCCTAGACATGCATTTGTATTAGCCATTATGACTGGGAAAGGCTTCTTGGTCTGCCACAGTTTAAATCAACTGTTATTTGTCTGTCATCACGTACAGGCCTTTTATAGTTTTCTATTACGGCTGCCATGTTGCAGCAGCAGTGGAGCACAGCAAAGATCAGGAGACTGAAGGAGCTGTGATTCAGAACCACAGAGAGTAGATTGGAAGAGACACTAAAGGGATGAAAAACAAGCAAGACTATGAGGAATTACATGTGATAAATCATGCTGTTACAGAATCTACAGCAACGGAAAAAACAACTTGTGTAATTTGATTTAGAAATGATTTCAGTGGGCAAAAGTGCATAATCTGTTAATATGACTTGAAAATACATGTTTTGCTCTACGGTAAGACAAAGAGCAAGAGTGACTGCAAAGAGGCTAAACATTTTAAGGCTTCATTTTAAACCAAACACAAGTATTCAGAAGCATTGCCCAAGCTCAAAGTCAAGCACCGGCAATGCAAATCTGCGAACAAATAAAACCGCACGTGTGATTTTTTTTCTTTTCGTTTTTTTTCCTACCAGAAAACCCTTTATGGGTTAGCTTCAATCCGTCAACTCCAAAGCGTGGCTCTGGTGTACATGGAAATAACAGCACACAAGAACTGTGAAGGGAGAACTCTGGATGACATTTCTCTATCATGCCCCATTCACTAAATTTATAGAGACCCACAGGCATATCCATATGTTGTACTAATGCTCTATATATTGTTATAGAAGCTAAGAAAATGGACTTCCATTCCCTTTGGCATAATTTGATTCACTGTGAAATTTAAATGGCCTCCCTTTGAGGGAGGCTACTGCTTCCATAGCTAAGCCCAAGGGCATTGAGATAAATCAAGTTATAAAGTAACAACATACTTAACATATACCATGGGAGGCAAACCAAGAACACAGCGTTCAACTCATCAAAATCAAATTCTGTGTTTTGATCCGACAATTGGGCTCTTTCCGTTTAGAATAGTTGGCCACAGTTTTATTTCAGACAGAAATCTCAAGCACAAGTAGGATTTACTATAGACTTTTTACAGAAGTTACAGTCCACAGAGATGAATGCTGTTGACTTTAGAGATTCAATTACTTTGGTTTTCTATGAGGCCAACAATTTGAGGTCAAAAACCGCTTCTTGATTTGCTGTGAAATATTGCAAAAACTTGGTTAATTCATTCATGACCAAATCCCTTTCACAGGATGCTTAGAAGGCAAGAGGACTACAAAAGCCTTCTAACAAAAGCATGCCACAGTTAGGGTTAGGTTGAAACCTGAGAACAAAAGCCACAGAACTGAAAAACATCACAATGAATGAATACAAAGTAAAAGCAATATAAAATACAGCCAAGAGGAGACAACATCACGAAAGGGAGTTTCTGAAACTAGACTCTTGGAATAGACTTAAAAATGTCCTTCTTACCAACTTAGACTAGTCATTCCAAAGTCGAAGGGGACTGATGTAAAAAAGCAAGGCCACCTCTGGATTTAAGCCTCAACTTTAGAGCAGCCAGAATAACTCCACCTGAGGATCTAAGGCTGCAAACTCGCTCATACGGAGGTCAACATTTCTGCTTTGTAGCTTGAGGTGAGATCCAGCTGGGCTTTGAAAGTGCTCTAAAATGAACACTTAGAGAATGAATAGAGGCGAAGATTTGGGTTATCATGTTATGTCATCCGCTTAAACTAGAGGGCTGGCAGCTGCATTCAGAACTATATTGAGATGAGAGACTGATTTTTGCTGTGTGGCTGAGAAGAGCCGCAATAGTCAAGAACAGAGAAACTAAGTCTATGAAGAATATTATTTCCAGGTTAGCATATTTTGACAGTACAGTAAAGGGAATATGAACTTTTTTTCATTTCAGTCAAATAATAGTTTCAGTAGGACAGCTCTCAGTATGACATAGCAACCAGAAATCCTTATGTTTAGTCCAGTAAACGGCATCTGAGTTGATTAGAATTAATTTAGGCAATGTACTGTACAACAGCAACCAGGCCTTTCATAAGGAGGGCATTTCTTTGCGTAGCAACAAAAAGACATGTTGTGATTTTGGATGATCTGGCCAGTTGGAGAAGTAGACATAAAAGAAATGTACCCAAAACTGGGGCTTGTGATGTCCTATAAATAATATGAGTCACAAAATATTAGTTACCCGAGATTCTTTTTTTTTAGGAGTTAATACTCTACAGTATAAAAGCTCATTCGCAGCACTTTCTTTTTTCTTTGGTGCACAACAGGATAAATGTACAAAGGAAGAGACTTTCCACATACTAGAAAGTCATAGTCCCACTTTCTCAGGTGAGACTAATAAGGGGCCGTTGTCTATTACATAATCAGTCTCACAAGCTGTATACATTCAGTTTGTTCATCTTTGACGGTGGTGGAGTTATGTTCCAGCAGTCTACAGTGAGCAGCAACTACGTCCATCTACACCCAAAAACTGACAAATAGCTTTGGAACTGGTATGCTTGAAAATAGCTTTATAGTGACACAGCGTGTAGTAGATCTTAAAGGGGAAGTTCGTTTTTTTTTTTTTTTTAAACCTGAACCTTATTTCTGGTATAAAATACGTTCATCTACTCACCGATAACTGTTTGGTGAAAGTCGGCGTCCTTCGGATGCTATTTAGATCACTGGAGATCCGTGTATATCCATATAACGGGAGAAAACTGTGCTGTTGTTATTGGGGGCATCTACTGGGATGACGTCGTCGACGCGCCCCGCCGCAGCAACATCTTTACACGGAATTTACTACTGCTGCTGGTAACATGGTTCATTATTGCCCCCGAATGCCCCCAATAACAACAACATGGCAGCTCTGAACAAACAGTGCAACAGTACGCGTTCATTCATTCATTCGTCTTAAAGTATTGGTGAAATAAAGACAGATAATGCCTTATTTAGAGGCTGTATTGTCAATGCCCTGTTCACTCCCGTTATATGGATATAAGCGGATCTTGAGTGATCTCGCCGACTTCTGTTATCGGTGAGTAGATAATGGTATTTTATGCCAGAAATAAGGTCCAGGTTTAAAAAAACAAAAACAAAAGAAAAAAAAACTTCCCCTTTAAGGTAAACCAACAAAGATTCAATTCTAAAAGTTACCACATAATTTCTCGGTCAAGGTGACCATAACACTGAGCCGACACCAACATCACAGAAAAACTAAAATCTAATAAAGGCTCATTTACAAGGGAACTGTGTGGGCTTTAGAGACACCTACCAGCCAGGTTGCAGCTTGCAGTCAACAGGATACACCCTTCAACATTCTAGCCTTCCAGTGTGTAGGAGAAATACACTGGCTTTGACAAAGGTGGATGGTCCTCCTAGGAGTCACTGTTTACTTAGTCATTTCTGGGGTCCTGTAGAAAGAGTCATTTAAGTCATGGGTAGATATACAAGACTCCATCTAAGATAACAAAAACTTGTCTCTTATTTTCACACAGTTCTACGATAATGACAAACTAGGGCTGGGCGAGTTTACGCGATAATAACGAGTTAACTCAATTATTTAACGCCGACAAATATTTTATCGCGCATTAGCGCAGGTTTTATTATTTATTTTATTATTGTAAAAGTCTGTTGCTCACAGGCTTTTATTTTGTAAAACCGGAAAAGAAAGTAATTGGCGGATCCGCCAAACATGGAGAAGGGTACGGAACTTTTACTCGGCCATTTTCATTTTAAAGCTCTTCCAGACAGCAGAGTCGACAGAATCAAAGTGTAAACACTGCCAAGTTGAATTGTCTTCTCACCGTAGTAGTTCCAGTCTAAAATATCACTTAAAGGCAAAACACACAACTGATACCAGTCCAGCTCCACTGTCGGTTTCATTCACCGAAACAGACAGTGGAGCGAGGCTTCTGCATAAAAACACCGATGTTAAAAGTGTCTTTGCACAGAAGTTGTCCTTGGTGCAGTGGGTTGAGCAGGCGCCCCATGTATAAGAGGCTACAGTCCTCACTGCAGCTGGCCCCGGTTCGAGTCCCGCATTGGACCGCCCTTTGCTGCATGTCGTTCCCCCTCTCTCTGCCCCCTGCTTCCCGTCTCTCCTTACTGTCCTATCCATTAAAGGCATACCTTTCATTTAAAAGGAAAGCCCAAAAAAATTATTACAAAAAAATATATATATATATATATATATATATATATATATATATAAATATATATTTTGTTTGCACAACAAATGTTATGGCACTTTCATTCATGTGGCAGTACATTTAAAATAAAACTAAATGCTAAAAGAAGCTATACACTACTTTTGAATTCATTTTTGGATTTTGCGTACAAATGTGATTAATCAGGGAAATCATGTGATTAATTAGATTAAAAATTTTAATCGTTGACCGGCCCTATGAAAAATGAGTAATGACTTTTATATTGTATATAAGCCAGTAGATTACAATAAATGTTTCAGTGTGCACTGTTTTCAAAGGAACGTTACATGGATAAGACATTGTTCCTGTTATCCATAGCCTGCCTGGTAGTTTTTATTCAGTCTAGTTTAGAATATAAAGGACTCATATCACTGCATTTCCATCAGCCTCCATCATCATACTGTAACACCAAGGACAGTTAATGTAGATGAACATGGTTAATATTACCCTATAAACTAGATGTCTGCTTTTAGATTTTGTCATCTTGGCATCAAGACTTTTGAATTTAGCTCATAACATCCCTGAACCTACAGAACAGCCTCAGCCGGTCTATACAAATTCCCTCTTATTCTTTCCACTCACATTGATAGGAAGCAACAATGATAGCGTAAAAGCTTATGTAAAATACCGTGGCAGGACAAATTTAAAGTGACATAGACATAGGTTTAGCTATTCAAGTCACTGCACTACCTGTTCCTGTCTGCTTGCCTCAGCTGTAGTATTTACTGTCTTGAGTAAATCAAAATGTGATCCCAGCTGGTTCTGCTTGTCTGCATCAGTCATCAGAATAGTGCACCTGATAAACAAGTATAGAGAGGGGTATGGCTTCATGCAGCGCTGCAAACTGAGAGCGAAAGCATCAGATCCATGAAGATTTGAACAATTAGGTAAATCCTAATTGGCAATTACTTTGATTTGTAATCCTAAAGATTTTTAATGAGCTCATTTAATGGTGCCACTGAGCATGATGGAGTATGGTAATTGGCTTTTATAAGATGTGTAAAAATCAAAATGTGCTTGTGAGGTGGGTGGTGCCACTTATTTGCCAAACCATTATGGACCATTAAGATAAAACAATTTTTTCCACAGAAGAACTTTGGAGAAAAAAAAAAAAAATCTTTAAAACCCCAGATCAAAATAGAGCAGTTTTGACACCTGCACCTTTCTTCTTCATGATAATCCGCTGAAGACTATGTTTATATGTACGTGCATCCACAAAGGTTGAATTGGAAGGTAAGGAAAGACAGACAGCTGACATCTTGCTGATTTTTACCTCTGGAAAAGTGGACATCTCATTCTCTAGTTCTAACAAGGTCATAGTTGTCTAGAAAGAGTGAGGCTGGGGAGCCAATATACTCAGACAAGGAGGAAGAATCATCTTTCATGCACACTACAGACAGAGGACTAGAGGACAGAGTGAGATGGAGAAAAGAATGGAAATGAGAGAGCAAAGGGGAAGAGAGGGAAGATTAGGACAAGTTGGACAGGGGAACAGAAAGAGGGAGTAAATAGATAAAGGGGAATTGGAGCATAGAGTGGAGGATGAGGAGTGGAGATGAGAGAAGCTGGCTGCCCTACCCTGAACCGGTGTTAAAATGACAGTTGTCTGAAGCCAAATCTGAGGCCAGCTCATCCCACTGATAAATGCCTCCGACATCTTTCCACAGAGGAATGCATGCACACTACCTTCCCTTGTATCTGAGAAACCAAATGTTTGTTAAAAGCATGGTTTTAGATAAGTTAATTGTGATCCATCACTATTGATTCCCTACAAAAACGGGCTATTTTTTGGCTGATCTCAAACACAATTTACCTCTGCAGTATGACTCCTTCTTACACAGTCCTTATCTATGTGACATTAGCACCAGTCAGCAGCACTCTCATACATGCTTATCATTTTTCTTTTGGACTAATTGTACAGAGCTAATGGCCAATAAATAAAACTAATTATGCTTATGATAATGAAGAGATCATTTGACATCAATTACTCATTCACTGCACAAGCAGGACACTGTGGTATTTCACTGAATGAGTCAAGAACTTGAAGAGAGGAGAGAAAGATACCCGAAACCAATGCTGCCTATGGGCTAATACTCACATTATGTCTACATTATCTCACCGTGCAATGGAGCCTTATCAAGGCCAGCAAAAGTAACGAGGTAATCAATTAAGTGAACCATGCAATTAACTTAATTAATTGCTTGTATGCCCAGGAGTTTCCTGGGGCTTGTGCTGTGGACCACATTGGTACACTGGCCAGTGATTAGATTACAGAGTTAGTAATGCCATTTGAGTCTCAAGTGTGAGAGCTGCAAAGTAAAGTCCCACTGGTTGCTGTAAACGTCCAACTCCAAATTAACAGTATAATGTCCTCCTGCATGGGCAGTGAAAGTAAGGGGGCAAAATGTCTTTATCTTCTGGAGGACAAACGCATTATGTGCTTTGCTTAGTTTCTGCAGATTAACAGCTCATTGGGACTTTCAGACCCATAAAACGCCAATTTTTAACCACTTCAGTTTACCAGTGAAATATGGCTCCAGTTGCTCTACTGATAAGGTTTCAATTCTTGTCGTGATGTGGTAATGTTGGTGCTTAAAATGTCATATTGTTGACAGTTTGCCACTGTTGACTAAGACCAAATCACCATATTTAAGGAGAACGGAAAGGTTAGTGAATTTCATTAAAGAGTTTACCCAGATCCTGGTTGCCCAAGGTGCAACCATGAACCCGCCTCAATAGGACACATGTTCTGGGCATGCACCTCTCTCAACGACTATTGGAGACAGATATTTGATGTATTTTCCAAAATCTGTGGTCAGACTATAACGCCTGAGTACCACATAGCCATCTTTGGGGTACCACCTAGGCTGCAAAATTTCAAAATTACAAGCTAACGCCTTGGCATTTGCTTCCCTGCTTGCACGCAGACTTATACTTTTTAACTGGAAATCGAATTCACCTCCGTCATTTCTGCAGTGGCTAAGAGATGTACTATCTTTTCTACCTTTAGAAAAACTGAGATGTAAGTTATATAAGGCCGGCAACAGTGACCTGGAGTCCCCTTATAGAATTTGTAGAAGGGTTCCCTTTCCAATGTACCTTAACACCAGCTGTATTACATGGTTATAAACATATGGTCACGCTGGAAACGTCAGCTCACTCAACATATGATGAGAGGTTCCTGTCTGATTATTTTTGCATTGTTCCTGTACTTTTCTGTTTGTTTTTCGTTTTTTTTTTTTTTGTCTTTGTTTAAGAGCCTTGGGGAGGGGAGGGAGGTGGTCTGTGTTTGTAAGCTGTATGTCTGTTATTGAAAAGCTGCAAAATAAAGTTTGAAAAAAAAAAAAAAAAAGATTTTACCCTCAAATGAGAGATTCCTGGTTCAAATTGTGCCTTGCAGTAAAACAAATAAATAAAAGTAAAGAGATATATGGTTAGGATTATAAAAAAAAAAAAAAAAAAAAAAATCATACATTGTCAAGGACTAGACAGTTGGTTTTGGTTTGTGATGTTACATTACTCTACACAAAACAATTTTCCACTAATACATCATCACCCAATTTCTATGGCTGGAGTGTGAAGCTATGGGAAGCATGGGATGTGTGGACGACTGCGTCCACTTCACAGCTTCTGGGTCACAACACACACTTTTGTAACATGAACCTCACGTCTGTCCAGCCATTTTGTCTGGCATTTTCCAAACACTACACTACTTTAACATTTATCTATTTAATATTTTGTATTATGCATCTTTACATTGATGTCAGAACTCAGGATTAGTTAACACAGTCTTTTAGTAACAGCAGAAAGACACATGGTTGGACATCATTCTCATAATTTTCACACAGTTTGTGTAAATTCTCAGTAAAAGTCCACACAAATGAATCAATAGAAGAAGGTGAAAGAAGAAAGTGAGCCTTTGTGATCAAGGTTACTTGTCGAGCATTACTTACTGAAATACAAAGCATTTCATAGCACTTCCCCTTTTTGTTACATGGTGGAATTTATGGATGCAGAACTCTCGTTAGGCAGTCTGGGGGCATTTTATTGACACATTGCATTCTTTCATTCTGTGAAAGACATGTTGTGCATGTTATGTTTGGCTTCACAGGCCAAAGAGAACGGAACATTAAGTTTGATGTATTCAAAACACACGTATACAAAAGCAACTTGAGGAATTGATTTGTTGTCATTCCGATTTTTCCTCCTCATTTTGGCTGCCAGTAATCTGTTGCCGTTTCTCTGTGCAACATTGATGATAAGAGCGTCAGTCATTTCTGTTACGTTCTGGATTTGAGCACATTGCCACACCGCAGCAAACACTGTGGGCGTATTGTATCACAGCAGAATGTGTTGCTGTCCCTCTGTCCGATATTCTTTTGTGTTATAATGAACATGCTGACAGTCCAATTAGCATGATGTCACTTTGGTAGTATGTTCAAGCGACATGGCTTTACAGCTGTCCCACTGTGATAGCACACTGCATCCTGTTTAAGGATCATAGCACATCCAATGAAACACTTACAATGGTATTTTGGGGGGCAAGCCGACATTACTTTAATTTGGATCACACCGTTTTTCTCCTATAGCTCTTCATCACAGGTTATCACAAATTGTTTGGAAACTTCTTTTTTGAATTAAGACTGTGGCAGAGGCTACGTCTCTAATTAAAAATGAAGGAATTTGCTTCGATGTTAGACACCATTGCGCAACATACAGATGTTGAGAAGACTTATTCTTACCCTCACCTCACCCCAACTACCTGTGCAATCCTTACATTATCTTAGTTGAAACCATGACTTTACATTTGGGAGGTCTTCCTACTGTAATAAAGCATTTATGAGGACGAGGAGGCTGCAATGTGACTCACCGGTGTGACAGTATAAATAGATGCAAGCCCTCACAATATTAGAAATAAAAGTCTACTCTCTCCTTCCCTCACACACACACACACACACACCTTGCCCAGGTGCACACCTAAGCACTTCTTCTATAGGTGAGGAAGTAGAAACTAAACACTTAGTTTTAATTGAGTCCCCCTGAGCAAACTGGAGAAGTTCACCCATCACTCAAACACATGGCTTCCTACTTTTAAACCCACGCAGCCACAGTGGAGAGGCCTATTCTTAATAAGCTCCCTTGGGTCGTGATGTTATTGTTGATTTCCATGCGGAAGACACAAAGACGAACATAATCAAATTCACATGTAAATACGCACAGGCCAGTTCTGCATACACATATGAATGAATGCATGAACACTGGCTAAGGCAGATACTCATCCTTCCTTTACACACTTCATAAAACAAATATATTCCATACCTTCAGTACACGTTAAATTTGTTGTTAAACAAACATGTTAAACCTGAATCAGTCTGTGGTCATGTGAATGTGAGTCTAACTGTACTGCATAAAAATGCATTCAGAGTATTTAAACTTATGAATCCTTTCTCCTTACAGTGCCCCAATTAATGGAGTTGTTTCATGCAAATTTTCATGAATATTCTCTTTTTTTTTTTTTAAAGACATTACACTGTCCAGTCAGAGCACTCTTAGCGAAGCAAAACAGCTAATTTGTTGTCAGTGTCTACTCCCTCCTCATCTGATTAATTGGAAGATATGAACTCCCGAACAAAATTGCATTATTATAAATTGCTATTACCATTTACTGCTAATTACATGGTGCAACTTTAGCATATTTTGATGATAAAGTTATGATTTTAACAGCTAAGGAAAGATATACAACATATCATTAATCTAACCTTCAGAAGTGGATGCATGGTACATTGCACATATTTTGGAAATGACGTACATTAATTCACATTTCTGAAACACACAAAACTAAAAATTTCCAAGGAGATTTTATCCATCACCATCACCAAGCCAAACCAATTATCTTTTTCACAAGCTTTTAAAAATTAATCAAGATAGACGCCAAAACTTCATGGGTTCTTCCTTTGCACATGCTCCACCTCCCCACCGACTTTCATTGTGTGTAATCTTGGTATGCCTCTGCCGAAGAACAGCTTCCTGCAAAAGTTTTCTACTTCTTTAAGATCCTTGGGTTGTCTTACAAAAGCTGCTCTTTACAAGTCTGTCCACAGATTTTCTATTATATTTAGGCCAGACGACTGAGTTCTGTGGTGAAAACTCTGCTTTGCAATGACAGATAAGAGGTGTGTTAAGAACCGCTATCCTGTTAATACTCTTACTTAATCCTCCCCTTTTCATCTTCAGCTTTATAACAAATAGTGTGATCTGTTATTAGGTCTACCAGGAATTGTTCTTCTGTGTCAAGAGGTACAACGCAGCACACAAAGATCTATTTTCAGTTACGATGACTGACGCTATGACTGATCCTATAAGTAGTATCAGGCTTCTTTAAATGTTCATTTTCAAACTTCTGATGGTGAACGTTATGTGGGAATGCATTAGGGGTGGGACGATATGCTTTGGTCACGATTCGATTGTATCACGATTCTAAGGTACCGATTCGATTTGTATCACGATTCTTGATAATTGCGATTCTACAAGTATTGCGATTCGATATAACCAGTGTAGCAGTCACAGTGCCGTGTGGATTAAGAGTTTTTCAAACTTTGACAAAACCAACATTCCTGTGGGGGATGTTTACGTATGTGGATATAAACCAGATCTTCATTTTCTTTCCACAAAGGAAAAAGAGACAGAAACTGCCTAATTTACAACACCCTTAAGAGCTTTTGGGGAGTCGAACTCACTCTTGGAAAAGTGGGAGACTTACTATCTTATCTAGACCATAACTCGAAAGTTGACACTTTAACACCCCTTTTCACCAGGAATCCGACCAGATGGCTACACACATGAACTGAGAAGACTCACTTTTAGTTAAATCTTAAAACTATATTAAATGTGTTTGATAACCGTGTACAATTTCTTTCAGGTTTCCCGCTTGATCACAAGACGCATATAGAGACAAGTTGTACGATTCTGGCTTAAATATTGACAAAGAACTGATCTTGGTGGAAAATGCCCAACCTGCCTGACGGAACCACATTGCCCCCTAGTGGTCTGCAGTGTTGATTAGTTGAACATTTAAATCCCAAAGGACTCAGTAAAATGGATATGGAATGGACAATATATGCAGCTAGTGACTTCTAACGATGTCCCTTCGGTATCTATTTGGTATTTGTTTAGTGTCCCCATTGTTAACACAGAAATTAGCATTGTGTAATTCACTATTCATTTGTCACGATTTCATAGATATTCATCTGAATTTTGAAAGTCATAATTGTCTTTATCATGTGTGTTATTTTGATGTCTTTATATTACAAGTCTATGTTATATCTTTAATCTGCATATCTTAACAAGATGTGGTGTTTTCAGAATCACCGAGACAAATGTTCTGAGATGGGAGTAATGGAGAAATAAGAGTTTTCTTTGTCTCATCCAGAAATCTCCCTAGCACAGATCACCTTACACAGACATGCACACAGTTCAAGCATGTCATTGGCTGAAAAAGTAGTGTAAGCCCCGCCTCCGAGAGTCAAAACCCGGAACAGCGGAAAACACAGGCCTCTTGCCCTCTTGCCTTCTTGCCTTCTTGTGCTCTGGATCTTGCTCCAGAAGGGCTCCAACCCAGAGTTTCAGAAGGAGATTTGAGCAGAAAACAGCTGCTCATAGACTTTTAGAGATGGTTTAAGCAGAAGAGAAGAGCTCGCCGGAGTTTGGGAGTTTTCCATAATCTCAGGAGAGAGCGGAAGGACGTGTGGATAACGATGCAGCGGACGACCGGAGGAGACCCTCCAGAACCCAGTGAGACCCCGGAGACGAGAAAGAAAGATCCGAACAAAGAAACAGATTGAAATACTCTGAAGATGCACGTTTTACGTGTTTGTGTTCGTCCCTCGCCATCCACGTCCTTCTACGTCGCACGTCCTAACCTCCGCTGTTTCACACCATCATCACCTTTTCCTACCAAGAAAGCCAACTCCAAGCAACCTTTTATTAATCTTCTGTGAACTTAAGTTCACTTCATCAGAGAAAGCAGCAACGGGCCAACTCTGACACAACGATGGATTTGATCATCCCACAGTAAAGCCCTCGACATCATCGTCCCCGTTTCCCTGTGAAAAGAAGCAACTGAGAAGTCCGCTAAAGTCAGCCACCACAGCCAGGAAGGCCCAGAGAGCGGAAGAGAAATCCCCTCGGACCCCGCGTGGCCGCTGCCGTGGTCCGAACCGGCTAAGCACAGTAAGACCGACCCGTTTTCACCTTAAAGTGGGTTTGATGGATGTCTCGAGGCTTTCACAGAATGATAAATTAATCCGAAATGTCAGTATTTAGATTCAAATAGTCAGCCAACCCAAACTATTTGAATACATCCAGTATCTCCCCATTCCCCATATTTTATTTTATATTCACTAAGTGTTTTATATAATCACCCATATTCAATGCATCTCCTGTTTGTTTAAAGGTTCATGTCTAAGATCAATAAACAGTTCATATATCTATATATATGTTATAATCACAGATTGTGTCGTATGCTTTCTTTACGTAATGTCTGTCCAACCAAACGAGAACTTCACGAAAGTAGCGAGATATGAGACTGAATATTAATTGAATATTAATCGAAAGATTAATTCAACACCAGGATCGTAAGATTTCGAACAGTTTTCCTACCTGACTGTGACTTAAAACTAAGTCAAAACCTAGGTTGGTGGTGCCCCTGAATTCGAGGTAAGGTTTATTTGAGACTGTAAGAACATCTCATAAATCCTTATATTTAATAGGTATATAAATACCCGGTAACGCTACACCAGTAATTGCAATTTTCTTTTCCTCCTTAAAAAACAAACAAGTTGAATCATACACTTCTAGAATGAATGTCGTTCCCATAAACGATACACATCAGTAAGTGTCAGTCAGTCGAGCAGCTGACATTTATTTCAACTCAGACAAGAGCTACTTAACATGTACAGCATTTTTTAAAGTTTACAGTTACAAAATGAATAGAAACGTCCACAAAGCACAAATGTGGGCTAGTTTTAACAGAACTTAATGTAATGAATTGTTGAAGTTTTTCTGGACACGGATATGACGTAATATAATCGATTCCGGGGAGAAAAACTGATTTTTAAAATCATCCCATAAAAAAAATAAAAATATCGCGATATGTACATGAATCGATTTTTTCGCCCACCCCTAGAACGCATGAAAAGTTCAATTCTGATGACTCCTAACTTCTCTAGAAAAAAAAATTATATTCCAGTAATTATGCGATGGTTCATGGAATGAAGACCTAAATACAAAACAAAGTCAACTTTATAAAAGGTCAAATAGAAAATAGAATTAATGTGTTGTGGAGGGAGAAAGATAATGGCATTTTCTCAACCAAAAACACCAAACTTGTGCTGTCAATCATCTCCAACCTGGTGTGCAAGTATCCTGCTGACATTTGTTTATAAGAGACATATTGTAATCATAAATATCCACAATATGATTATGAAGCAATGCTGTCTTCAAGTGGTGTTTAAAATGCATCAGCGGCTGGTTACATCCATCTCCTAATGAGTCCTCTATATAGTAAACGCTATATGAAGTGGATGTGTGAGTGAACCATCCATCCATCCATTTTCTACACCCTCCTAATCAAACTCAGGGTCGCAGGGTGGCTGGAGCCTATCCCAGCTGTCATTGGGCGAGAGGCAGGACAGGTCACCAGTCCATCACAGGGCCACACAGAGACAAACAACCATCCACACTCACCCCTACGGTCAATTTAGAGTCACCAATGAACCTGACATGAATGTTTTTGGGCGGTGGAAGGAAGCCAGAGTACCCGGATAGAAACCACGCATACATAGGGAGAACATGCAAACTCCACACAGAAAGGCCCCAGCCGGGACTCGAACCAGGAACCCTCTAGCTGTGAGGTGACGGTGCTAACTACCTGTGAGTAAAGTTAGTGATAAATGGTGATAATTTGGACTATTTAATAGGCTGAATATATAACATTGGAAATATTTATTAAATGATAGGATGTTTACATAATCAAGGCAGCTCCTTGGCATTCTCATACCAAAATACAGTAATGTAATGTTGTAAATATACCTAATGAAGGTTAGATTGACAGCAACATTACATCAATGAGTTAATCAAGAAACCAGTGTGTGGGAGTCCTTACTGTTGTTGAAATCTAGTTTTACCTCCCTCTGACACTCCAATCACTTACTAGGTGTGCACAGCTTTCACACTTTTTTCTTTTCTTTTAAAGCTATACACTAAAATCTGTAAAAAAAAAAAAAAAAAAAAAATTGATTGCTTTAAGCGCTTTAAAAGGACAGGACACACGCCCCCATTCACACAATTCTTAATACAATTTCTGAAATGTTACGTCGAAATTATCGGTGAGAAATTAACCTGTTAAGTTTGCACGGAATAATGCGCAAAAACATCTAATAGACAAAATCTAGTAAGAATAAAAACTGAAGTTGAACATCTTCTTTCAATCAAGATTTTAAAAAAAAAAAGAAAAAGAAAAAAGGCCTGTAAGGGAGATAAAAGAAATGTGTTGCATGTCATGTATCATCTTAGATTTGATTCACCTCTTACATTAATGATACAACCTAATGATTTTACTATTTTATGCACACGTATTTAAAAAAAAAAAAAAAAAAAAAGGAGTAATCTGCCAGCTATGGTCCTGGCCTAAATTTGAAACTTTACTCATACAATAACTTTATTGTGTTTCTCAAGACATGATTAGGACCCAGTTTTTCTCACTTCATTACCATACAATGTTTTGATCACCCTCTTTGACCCTCTTTTGACCTCTCTAGTCCCTCAGAGAAAATGGAGAATGTGGTGATGGTGCTCCTCAACTATTTTTGCAGGCACCGGGAGAGCTGTGAAATACATCTAAGACTCGCCTGCGGTCTCGTCATTAGTATTCATCTTGCTGAAAGATTGAAAGGAGTTTGATCTGTACAATTAAATTACCTCTAAACATTTTTTGGTGCCCGGAGGAAATGTGCTTTGGAACACTGTCTGATTCAGAGGGTAGTTAGGAAACATGTTTTCAGGTTAAAACCATTTGTGCAGGAAAAAAAGCAGCAAATTTGCCACTAAATAATAGATGCTACAGCTGCAGAATCACTAAATATGAAAGACACTAACATTAATTACATTATTACACACACAAGGTAAGGTTTAATATGTTCAGCTGTCCTTGTAATGGTGGTTTTTGACATCAACGATGACACTTGCTACAAAACCACATTGCTTTTTGTCAAACAAAATCACAGCTTTTTTTTTTTTTTTGTAGTCACAATCTGTCTCCCTTGTAGAACAAAGTCATTCGCCATCTGCCTCTATGAGAATTATTGCCTCATTTGAAATTTCATAGCCACACCTATCTCTAGGCAAAAAGTTTCAATAAACAAGTGAAATGACTGTGCTTTATCTCTACAGTAGCTACACTGCAATAAATATGAAGTTTGACACGTTCTTCGACAAAATTATGTAAACTAATAAAGGAAGAAATTAACAAAGTTGATGAAAACAGACAATCTTCAGCTGCTTCGATTAGACAAATGAGACACAACCACACACGCTCACACTCACTTCCAGGGACAATTTAAATCCACCAATTAAAGGTGGGGTAGGGGTTCTTTTTCCGGAACATTTTTTTTACATATTGCTTGAAATACTCTTCACACCCCCATTGCAAACAATTAATTAAAAGTTTTGACACAAAAATGAAAAGTTTAAGTGGCCTCTAGAACGTACAATCTAGGAAAAACACTATCCAATCATACTGAACGGACCGTTAACAATGATTGGATTCTGATGCGTCCATCAAACTGCAATCTGCCCCCCCCCCCCGCGTACCCTTCTTCGTGAAGCTGGAGTACCCGGAGACGACATGCAAACTCCACACAGAGAGGCCCCAGCCTCTTGCTGTGAGGCAACAGTGCTAACCACAACACCAGCATGCAGCCCCTGCTTTTGAGTGCACCACTTGAATAGTACCCATATGCTGTAGTAGTGATTTACTTAGTAATACTAATGTGTATATTCCACATCTCTTTTTTAACAATGAAAGAAATGAGTTGCTAAGTGGATTTGATTTGGCTACTTTTTCCAACATAAAGAAAAACAAGCTAATAGAGAAGTTGTTTGTGTGCAAGTTGTGTTCATCTCACCCACTGATTTTATGCACCTTTCTAAACACAATGGCGTCTGTTCACAACACTGACAGAACGGCGTGCTGATTGGTTGATTACTAGACTGCACAGAAAATCAAGCTCACTTTGACGACTTTCAGCCACTGATGTATTCTGATGCCAGAATTTATAAGAAGGGGAAACAGGCTGCCAGATTCGACGCTAATTTAACAATAAGCAGTTCAAAACTCATGCATCACATTTACACTGTAATACAAGCTCAAGCTGTTCAAAACACAGGAAGAGCTGCATTGCATTTGGCTAAGAAAGCCGAGGCTGTCCATTCCTGATCCCTACTGATCTTAACCTGAACCTATATGATTTTTTATTTATGCTCTGTGTGTAATCATGGGTTACGATGTGTTCATTTCACAAGAATCATCTACCTGATTCTTTGACATCTCACTCAAACTTTTAAACCCTTAAAAAAAAAAAAAAAATAGTGGAAACTTTGACGTCGGCATGGCTGCAGCCACTTTTCTTTTTTGTTATTCAGCTCACATTCTCTCAGTGGAGGAATTAATAAATAATTGTCCGGAAAAAAAAAAACGTTTTCAGTAGTTTAAGTAACCTAATCATGGCAGAGGTGAACACTGTAGCTCATCAGTGCATAATGGAGACACATAATACAGCCAGACACACACACACACACACGTGCGCGAACACACCTAAAACTAGGCCAGGCAAGGCCTTGGAGGAAGAACGGAGAAGTACGGAGTGCTCAGCCAATCAGAAATGTGGAGGGGCCTGAGGAATGGTGTGAGTAGGGGGAAAGGTGAGAAAACGGAAAAGTTTATGATGTGTGGAAATGAGAGACCTGAAGAGTTAGAGAAAGAAGTTAAAGTTTATGTCACCCATTTAGCATAAAAACACATCAACTTTAAAAGTCCACACCCTATATCTGGCATGAGGTACTCTCCAGGTGCTCAGAACAAACGGTTTATTCAGACAATTCATTTTAAGAATCAGAGCATGTGATCATGAGCATCCGATCCATGTGTGTGGGCACTGTCTGGACCGAAGTAGAGGCAAAATGTTTCGTGAGAATGAAAACCCAAAAAAAAATTTAAGCTCCATTTCAATCAAGTTTGTCCCCCCATCCATATGAATGTTTGTTTTCCGTCTGTCACTTTTATATTCTGGCTTTGCTTCGTCTTCGCACTAGTCTTGGAGTTTTGAAATGCTAAACTGAAGACGGTCATGCGTAAGGTTGTGGCTGTAGAGCACAAATGTCCCACCACGATGCTGGAGCATGTCTGCTCGTTTGTAAAATTTGCAGTTTGGCTTTTACATGAGAAAATGTGTAACACAAGTTTAACACAAGGTGTTTCCTTAGATTGGAACATCTTCAATACATATTTATAAGGGGTACTGGTTAATATAAAAAAAAACATGATGGCTTTATTCCCAAGGAGATATTGATCTGTGTGGAGTTGTCAAAGGCAGAGAGGTGAAGTAGGGAAGCAAGGGAATCATTTGTTTAGTGATGACAGGCCAACAGATAAATCCTGCAAGGACATGTTTTATAGATGTCTGTCACATAGTCTATGTGTAAGCAGTGAATGTAACAAGGCAATGCATGGACTTCTGCCTCTTATGAATGAGAAAAGAACATATCTGGAAATGGCTGGTCCATATTTATGTCCATGTATTCAAACAGGGATTATAGACAGATCATCAATAATCATCGACGCCTGTTAGGTTTAGTTGCTAACAATGTTAAAGCAATACAATGTAACTTCTCAAAAAGCCCACTCTGGAGCTCCCCCTACAGGCTTGGAGGTAATGTACAGTTACACTGTCGTAAATACAACACCCTTTCGCTTTCACGTTTGTTGACGAACCGGCGAGGAGTCAGAAGGTGCAAGCTATGTCGACCGAGAAGGTAAGAGTAATCAAATGTACCTGGGAGCGTGAGAGGGGTCTATTTGTTTTTGCGGTAGGTGTGCCAGAAAGCAAGTCGAAGTACTTCCGCTCAGCTCCCGGGCCGCTCCCGGGCCGGTCCAGCAAAGTTACATAGCGCAGTTTTTCCAACTCAGACCCCCGAAGGGCATAGGAGACAGGCCAATCGTAATATTAAAACTAATTCTAGCCGCACAATTTTTTTCAAGCTGTTGTTTTAAGGTAGAAATGTTACATAGTATTACTTTAAGGGTCATAGAGACAGAATCTTAGGTTAGATTTGACAGATTTAGTTTCAGAAAGAAAAAGATGAGGTTAAGACCGTTTTCCCTCAAAGCTGGATGTCAGACAGCAGGAGCAAAGACAGGTAAAAATTCAGAGACCATCCCGGTAGGAGAACAACGGGATTGTTCAAAGACTTGATGCAAACCAGGTTATCCAATAAGCAATACTGGTGTTACTATATTTTTCCAGGTATGGACTGGCTACTGGTGATATATTTGAGCTTCACAGCAGAGGTAAGTTTTCAGGCCCCGGACCAGGTGTTTAGCAACATTGGAGGGGGGCAGGCGGGTTGGTAAAAGTTAAGTCCAAGTGGACAAAAAAAAACAAGATTCAGTTCAGAGTATTTAAACAGAGGCCAACAGAACTGAGTGTCAGAACTGATGAGCTAATAGGAGAGCATACCAGGACTGATACAATTTTAAGAGGAAATGCTCACAAGCAGGGGTAGACAAACAGAAAGCAACAATAAAAAAGGGAAGAAGACTCAAGAAGAAAGGGAGGGTACGGCCAGTCCCTGACACATAGACCCACGATGTCACTCCCAGTTTAGTGGATGATAGCTTTGAAAGTCATCAAATTAGAAAAAAAAGAAACTAGAAAAAAATATAACAAACAAAAACCCAAAATGTTATGTGCCAGAGGTAGATGCAGCACTATTCACAGAGAACCTGTGAAAAATATGAATACTCCTACAGTAGCACACACTTCTTTGAAGGGTGGTTGAAATGTTATCATTCAAAATGGGACACCCCTTCAAAAATCCCTCAGTTATTTTTGATTCTTTTTAGGTAAACAGGCGCGACAAAATAAGATGCTGCTGTAATCTCTGTTCTGTGGGCTATAGGTAACACATTGTGGTTCTCCGTAGTAAATCGAGAAAAATCTTTGAAAATCTTTTTAACACCTGGGAATGTTGGTACAAGAAAACACGGCAATATTTGTTGTCGTCATGTGACTAATGGCAACAAAATTTCCATGCAGAAATGGGTAGCATGGACACTTTTGGTGGCACATCTTTATAGAACAGAAAAATACTTTATTCATCCCCCAATGGGGGAAATTAAAAAAGGATGTTAGATTTTATGTTGGATTGACCGAAAATGGTCTGCACATGTTCCATTTGATGCATTGATCATTTGGTGAACTGTGTGGAAACTTGTCACAGCACTCCAACCAAAACGGTGAATCAGTCTTCAGCTGAAGGAGCAAAGGAATGCAATTGGATTGGGCAATAGAGTTAGACATCATTTTCCAATTAAGGAATTGTCCCCTGCTGGCATCAGATACAACAGAGTGCAGGTTTATCGTACTTCTGCAGTAAATTCACTTTTTTGAACCGGAGGCTACGTCCATGGTTTATATACAGTCCATGTTCAGGAGTCATATCACCACTGCAGGTAATTCTCGGTTGGATGCTTTGCTAAATTTAACCTGGCTTTATAACATAAATAATTGACTAAGTTTGCATCGGTTCCGTCTTTCCCCAGGTGCTTTATTGGTTTAGAACCTTTAGTGGAGGCTGCATGTTTTTTTTAATGTCGGCAGGCAGACTTGAAAACGCATGCCTTGAATAGAAAAAGTATGAAGGAGTGCCATTAAAGATTTATGGGCAATGAATATGACAAAAACACGCTACATTACGTGATCACGTTGCAAGAACAGTCGGTGAAAATATCACGATGGATATTCAGCCGTTTAATGAAATAAGCCTATTCATGCTTTAGATTGATTTTAGATAAATATAACTTACAGGATATTTTAGCTGCTGAACAGAAAGGCATTTGAATGCATGGATGAAGGTTTTTAGGTTAAAAAAAATAAATAGATAATCAGTAGTACCAATATTTAAAAACAAAGTAAGGACAAAAAAATAGCAAAAGGACAACTATCTATTTGAAAAGTCTGAAAAAGAGACATTCAGTCATTCTGGAATCAATATCATACCATTTATGTGTTGAGAAAAATACAACAAAGGACACTGATTCTGTTACACTCCCACTTGATAACCATTAGTCTGACATAGTTTAACGTAAAAACATGTAAATGTATACTGCTTTTGGAAGGAGTATCTGCTCGACTGATGGTGGCTCAGCATTAGACTCATTCAATGAGCAAACAAGAAACATGTAGATGCAGCAGATTTTCCCACTTACGGGTTCAGTGACAGAGCAAACCCGATGTCAAACCACACCGTTAATGAGACACTAAATGTGCAGAGGTGAGCAGAGTATACTTTTAATGATGTGCATGAGTCAGAGTTTTCTTTGTGCCTTCCATCAGCAGCCGTGGTTCAGGACGCTGTTATTAAGAGAAAAAGACTGATCTGCTCTTTCTGTTTTGTAGTATTTTCACAAGTGTTATATTCACACAAAGCTTAATTACTGCTTCTATTTTTCAAATAGCTTAAATTCAGACAGCACTGGCGAGCATGTTGTGCATTTTTGGGCTATATTTCAATAGGTGTATTCTTTACGGTAACTCTTAGTGATGGCGTTGCTCGTGCTTGATATATTTCTTCATGATTGAGCATATTCATGTGTTTAAAAACACAGCTCATTTAATCATCTAATAATGATCCCGATATCCCGTGTATGTATCAGGGCCGGGCCTTTTGTAAACCAAGAAAAAAAAAAACACATCACGAAGCAGGGATAAGTAGACTATGCTCATTAAAAGCATCCCTCTCCCTTTTCTTATTTGTTCATATTGTCACATCATTTACAGCTGCTTCGGTTCTGAGACTTTGTAGAGCTGTGTGGTCTTTAATGGCAATTGATATGACACTGCAGGATTCAGTAAAATTAAGATGCAGCTCTGATTATGTTAAACATCTGCTTCATATTAGAAGATACACTCCCAGGTCACAAACCCCTTGGGAGATGCTCTCCCTTGACGCTCAGACGACATTGGACCATCATTGATGGATTAATTAAGGTCTTTGCTCCAAACACATGAGCTTTAATAACACCTAATTATCATAATTGAGGATTTTAATATCCCCTCTATAGTTTAGTACAGATAGGTGACACATGCTTGTTCAGGTTCACCGTGTCCAGAATCTTCCTAGAGTTACCTTTTTATCTCTTCTATTATTTCCCTTTTCTCTCAAGCCCGCAGTTTGAGCCCGTGGGCCAGCAGCCAATCAACATTTATAATACATCCCATTTGGTCCCTCTTACCTCTGAAGACATCTTAGATTTCAAAATTTCCTTTAAGAGATGTTCTGCTTTCATAAAGCCCACTCAGTATGCGACGAGACGAGTATTATGGGCCGACTGACAGAACCAGCAGTTAAGTGGTTTATCAGAGATCTTCTGAAGGGAATCTCCCTCGCCGTTAGTTTCTTTCTTGTAGTGGATGTCTCCGTTTGGCCATTAATCATATCATATCACAGAAGTGTCTCAAAAGTTTGCTGAAGCTAAATGCAACTCATCCATCACATTACTGAGAGGCTTCAAGTGTAAGGAATGTAGACATTTTTCTTGTCACCGGGGTATGCGATCTACATACAAAGTCGGGTTCTCTTCAGTTATTTTGTGAGGACCTCCAGAGAAAGCAGTGGATGAAAGGCAGAGGGTAGAAATAGCAAATGGCGCAAATAGCATAAAGATTAGAGTATAGGTAAGAACAGCAAAAGAGAAAGAAAGAGAACAAGCCACAAAGAAGGAGACAGATGAAGGGACGATGAGGAGACTTGCAGATAACATCGCTGTGGGATAGATTCTTGCAAAGACTAAGCTGGACTGAGAGAGAATAAGTCAAGTCCTGAGTGACAAGCAAAGAGAATGCTTATCAATGACGAGCGAAGGGAAATCGGACGTCTCCTGAATGCCCTCATGATAAAGCTGCTCACTTATGCATTTGTTTCTTGAGTGGAACACAACACTGTAATCGATAACATGCCATTTCATTCTTTGTCTAATCTGTAAGTAGAGTGACACAGATATTTGTCTGACCATTATAGCTGCACTCTCAAAATGAACAGCAGTCCCCAACAGGCTCATACAACCTCTGTGCAGCATTTTATTTATTTTTCTCCTGAGGTAGAGCACAAGATCTTTTGCCAATTTGTTGTTTACTATTCAGCTTAACTAAGCACAAAGACTGAGTGTGACACATCATTCTGTGTATAGCTAAACTCATCCAGATTTACTAATGACCCGCACTTATTAAAGCCTGGTCAAATATAACGGTGTATTGATAACACACCAAATCATTCTCAACCCTACTTGTACTTTTAACATAATTCCAATCAGTTGGAGTGTTATGTCTTTATTTTTTCTCACCCTAGCACCAACATGTAGGGTATCTCCCAGCAGTTGACCTTACAGACAGCAAACAAGTAGGAGACACTTTAAAAATGTAGGAGAAACTTCCCACAAAATAAATGTGTAGTTTAATACCTAGAGATATTTTCCTAAGCCTAATTCAGTGGTTTTTGCTAAACCTAACAAAATACTTTTAGGGATGAAAGTTAAACAAGCAGAGACTGAGATTGAAATCAAAGAGCAAATTAATGTAAAGAAATTAGTAAAAATCCGCTGTCCCAAAATTGCTTTGAAATGTCAGCAACTTATTTATTGGTCCGCCGACTCTCCCGCACCCCTTTCTGAGCTTGTCACTTTCTGTTGATGAGCACCGTTTACTATGTTTGCAGTGTTATGCTCTTGGTGTTGATCGGTGTTACTCTTCATCGGTGCATCAGTTAAATAAATCTTCTTCTTTCGGCCTCCCCCTTTATCAGGGGTCGCCACAGTGAATTGATCTTGCGTAATTTATTTGGCACATGTTTTATACCAGATGCCCTTTCTGACGCAACCTTCACTATTTATTCGGGCTTGGGACCGGCGCGACAATCAGTTAAATAAATCAGTTATCAAAAAAAAAAACGAATCAAAAGAACATCCTGTGCATTAAAAGAGGAGGGTCATGCTAGGCCTATGAGTTGTGTGGTAGCATGGCAGGTGGATGTAGTCCCAACAGGAAACATAAAATATGGGCCTTCACCTACATTCAGCCATTTCTCCTTTTTTTTTCTTTAAAAAAAAAACAAAAAACGAGATTGACAGTCTTGTTTACAATTACAATCCATCTTGCTTTTCTACGAAGAAAAAAAAAGAAGGATATTTTGTAGAATGACAAAATGTACAATTGAGGTAATCATCAGAAAGACAAAACATAAATCGCATAGTGGGCTTGGAAAAATACAGGCCAGTAACTGTGTCCTTCAGTCATTTCATGAGCTAGGAAATCATGCTATGGTCTGATATCAAGGCATGGAAACAAGGGAGCATGGGAATAACTTCATGGGAATCAAAAAAACAAAAACAAACTTACAGTGTGAGGTTGGGTTGTTTAAAACCACATTCTTATCCAATCTTATTTGCTGATAGCCAAATGGAAAACTCAAGGCTTTAGAACAGCAAGCAACATATAAGCCAACAGGTGACATCAAGGTGTCTACAGCCATCTTTTATGTTCCCCATGTTAACCTTCCTCCCCCTTTTCTACCTCTTTCTGCTCGCTGTGTCACCAAGTTAGCCTTAAAAGTTCCAACCAGATGGCTCCGGAAAATGAATCAGTGTCTGTGTATGTGAATGTGTGCGAGTCTGTGCAGTGACTTATTCAGGGTTAAGAGGGACATTAGTGGAAAATGATTCTGACACCCCATCAGGAAAATATATCTCACAGTCCTTCACTTGGCTCATTCATCTCTATCCCCGTTTCTCCTTCACCCATTTATTCTCGTCCTTGCCATCTACATTTTGCATGAGCATCTATTTATTTCTTAAACAGTGTTACTTTAAAGTGCTATCTGGCATATCTCCGGGCTATGAGGTAAGATCTGGACATAAGAAAACATAAAGGATAGAAACCCTCTACTGACAGAAAAGAGGGGGGAAGTGCTACTCTTGAGTGACCACAGATTGTGTATATAGATTGTTGAGAGTCAGGACTAAACAAGGTGAGGCTGTGTTTCAGTTTTATGCTCCTGAAATCTGGAACAGTCGTCCAGAAGATGTGAGACAGGCCTCAACTCTGACAATGTTTAAATCCAGGCTGAAAACAGTTCTGTTTAACTGTGCATATGACACCTGAAAGTATTTTATCTGCACTCTTCACTTTTAAATTAATTAATTAATTATCATTTATTTATTTATTTGTTTTTATTTATTTTTAATAATTTTATTGCCTTCTTGTGATTTTATGTAGCTGTGAAGCACTTTGAATTGCCTGGTGTATGAATTGTGCTCTATAAATAAAATTGCCTTACCTTGCCTATATCTGTATGAATATCACAAATGGTTAAAAAAAAAATAAAAAAAAATGTCAGTTTAAGTCCTGATGCTATTAAAAGAAAAGCAGCTATTCTACTTTCAGTCTACCTAAAAGCTACACAAGTGCTTGAATTTTGAAGAGCTGGTCCCCCTAAATGAATTTAATCACATTTTCACCTTTCAAGATGCAGGAACATCTGACTGTAAATGTTACGATTGATCATAGCTGCCTCTGGTAATGACAACTGTTGCAGTGACTTGACAAGAAAGTTTAAACTATTAGAGCCTCCATATAAAGTCAAAGGTTATTTATTTAAACCTCTTACACCCACCTGTGGTTCATTTGCTGCCGAAGTGTGTGCAGTCATGACGCCAAGACCTTTAAAAAAAAAAAAAGTTGTGAATTTTTGTCTGGTGAAGGATTTAAAATCATCTCAGAATATCTAGACCAAATAGGTTTGGGATACTGGGTTAAGTGGGACATGGGAAATTGATGAAGAATGGGCAGGAAATTAAGTCTCACTTCTATTATTCAGAAGGTTAAATCTGTTTTTTAGCCTTTTTCAGCTGAAGCGATTTTGTGCTGGTTCAGAGCTGCTGTCATAACCATTTCAATGTTGGTTCTATAAAGAATCAAAGTCGATTTCCAGAGCCAGGGAGCCAGGACAGAGCCATGTCATTATTTTATTTTGAACTTTTCTTTCGATGCAAGTCTGAACCTTTCCTTTCCTAATACCTCTCCTGTATTTTCAATTGCTAACAATTTATCTTCAAAGATCTCAATGTTTGTCTAATTTTTTCCTGATAACTGACTGCATTCATTTATACAGACGGTACGTAGAAGGCTCCTTGAAAGATTAACTGGCATTTTACAGATGCTGAATGATATTTCTGAACAGTGCTGTATACGGGATTCAGACGCTCCATTTCAAGCCGGATCTTTCCACTCGCTGTTTGAATGCCGTTTAAAAATTCCGTTGTGAATGGCAATTGTGAACGCTGCTCTATGCATTGAACCGGGCTTTGGTGACTCTACTGGTGACATAAAAACGTTAAAAAGCAGGAAAATGAGAGGAAAAGGGTGTGTTCTCCTTTACATCTTAGTTAGCTTTGTTTGGACAAGTTGAACCCTTTGATAGAACATAGTACTTTAGCATACTTGCAATTCCCCCAAGTAATTACTTAGAAATAAGTAATAGAGGCATATTAAATGGCCAATGTGGTTGAGTTCATATTAATCAGCAGGGCACTTTTCGGAAAATGATCAAATATTTGCTTGTTCAAATATGTATTAAAAAAAAAAAAAATACAAGTAATATATTTCCATGGGATGCATTTAATCTTTCACAATCTGACAGTATGCCTTGTATGCATTAATGTGGAAGGGCATGTCTAGTATACAAAGTAGCACTTGATGTGACTAGAAGTATAATAGAAATTGATTTATCATGCTGTACAAATACACAGCATAGATAAATGATAAAGAGGATTCATAGCGCATATTTTCCAGAGGGAATTCACTTCTCTTCTCTTCTGTCACAGACATATTAATCATCTCAGGAGGAAGAGTGACAGCATGATAGTTTCATGAATTAATAAAGCACTTGCTACACAACAAAGCCTTCCGGTTAATCCAAATAAGGTCATAACTCAGCTGCATTTGTTTGCAAGAAGTTGCACAGGTGCTACATGCCAGCCACACAAACGCAAACGCATATACAAAAAGATGCCAACCTTGCTCTATTACAGCATTTTTTCCATGGAGGCGATAGCCGAGTGTTAATACTTATTATTCAGAAACAGTGGGGAGGTGTCGAGCTCAGCTGGCTACCCATTTCTTAATAAACAGCCCACTGCTGAGCAAAATCATATCATAGTTACTGTTTGTGTATGTCTATCAGAGCATGAAAGAAATGCACAAAGCATGCGAGAACAAACGAATTCATGTTTTTAATATGTAAAGTGAAGGAGACAAATTGCAGAATTGGATTAATGCCTTAGTGGATATTAGATGCAAACCCGTCCTCCATTTTGAATCATAAACACACGAGTTTGTGTGCCAACATTCTTGCATCACGCTACTGGGAAGGAACAGCATGATGAAAAACATCATTTGCAGTTACTCCCACAGATAGAAGCACCTACAGAGTATAGCACAGTGCAGTATTTGAAAAAAACTGAACAGTATTTGTTCAGTTTTATCTAGATACCACCCTAAAAAAAAAAAAAGTAGGTGCATCTTGAGTGACATCACTAATTACTCGTCAAGTCATTGTGATTTTGTGTTTGTTTCTCTGACTGATGTATTCTTATCCATACAGTCTATATTCAGGCAGAACTATTCTCCTCAAAGGTATTTCACGTAGATGTTTGACCTTCACTAGGCAGGAAGATGGATTTACAGAAGCGTGTGCTAATTCGGTTTAAGTTAAAGACATGGTTGGTAATCCTGTTCAGAAACACATTTTGTAATACTGGGTGAAATGGTCCGTCTATCCTGAGAGAAATCTATACAAGATGTATTTAGAAAAAGGGACGAAAATAATCAGACCTCTGTGGCAGCTGCAGGACTGAGAAAAAGCTGACCAATCCGAGATCAGCGTCCCGCTGATCTCGGATTGGTCGCCTACAAAAAACCAATCAGATGCCTCTGCTTTCTGCCCACGCCCCCCTCTGCCGGCTCCATGCTCCATGTGCGCATGTGGTTCCACGCAGTGTCGTAACCAGCATTGAGGACACACAGGTCATGACCTCGGTATTTTCCCCGGTGATTTTTATTTTATTTTTTATTCAGAGAAATGTCAAATTAATATATGATGAAAATCGTTCTGACTTTGATTGGTGGAAAGATCAGCATGCATTCTCATTTGTTTTTCTGAAAATAAAGTCCACATAATCCCTTTATTATCACGTTATATTTTAAAACTGAGTGGAAATACACCACCCGACATTGGAAACATGTTTATCATATTACGCAGCTTCGACGCAAAATTAATTCCATTAATGGAAGCAAGATGAAGAAATCTACTAAACAAACTAAACTCAGCTTTGGAAAGCCAACTGGCCAGGGGAAAAGAAAGAGAGAAGGAGGTGAGTTCATTTCGCCAATCGCCAGTGAGAATGAGTGACAGTTCATAATGTTCATATGCGTTCAAAGCGCGGCTAGGAATGGGAGGATGCTAGATCATTGTTCTCAGCATTTCAAGCAACAGTCACAAAGCCCCTTGGTTAGGATTTCGTTTTCCAGTCGGCACAAACACACTGCACACAAATCTCTCTCTCAATTCGATTTTCCAAAAAAAAAAGTCGCGACCTGTAATGAAATTATTGGGAATCGTGACACGGCTTGGGCTGTTAAGCTAACTTTTTTTTTTAATCAGGGCTTGACAGTTTTGTGCCAACTGTGGCTAGTGGTCATTCAGCCTCACTAGCTACAGTTTTGTTCAGTGCTATATGGCTTCCTACATGTAAATAAAGCAGACTAATAGGAACTGGGTCAGAAACTTATATTTTTCTTTTACTTAAAACAATTGATGATGCACACGGGGTAAAATAACAGAATTAAATACCTCGTGTACTCCCTCATATGACACAATCTTGAGGTTAGTTGTGCTGCTCATGGTGCATTATGAAGCCAAGTTTTACCAGCATTGAGCTAGTTGTCAGGCCCAGCATGATACTATGTCTTCTCTGTGTTGAGTGAATGGATTGAATTGAAACTATACATCTAAAATACAGCCAACATCTTGTGGTCTGTTTGGCACATTCTACGATGTTAATTTAGTGGGTGGATTCAACCAGTTACTTAGGTAAAATGATTGCATTTTTCCTAATGAACCATTTGGATTTTAATGCAAATGGTGTCTAAAATTTTGCACATCGGTTAGACCAATAACCCAACTCATTCATTTGACCTTTTAGTGGGTCATGCACATGCATGGTGATGATGGTGACAATAGTAATAGTAGTAATAATAATAATGTAATATTAATAACAATAATACTTATAATAATAACAATAATATTAATGGTGATGCTGATGATGATGATGATAATATTTTAAAACAGATGACACAGGAGAGGATGAGAATCGGGGAGTTGAAGAGAGAGAGTCAGTAGAGGAAGAAAGGGGAAGAACTGAGTCAGGAGAGGAAGAAATAACAGGATCAGGAGATAAAGATAGGGAAATGACAGGTGAAGATGAAGAACGTCCAATTACAAGTTTTTCCATCCATGATCCTTCAAGCTATAAATACAAAAATTCCTACACAAGTGAGGAGAAAAGGAACATTCTATAGGGTAGATGGACTCACTCACATTCTCACTCACTCACTCACTCACTCACTCACTCACATACTCTACTTTTGTGATCACAATTTGTTATAATAAACTTGTTCACCTACATATTCACCTCCTTGATGGGCTTGTGATTTACCTCTGTTTATTCACGTTTCCAAACTGTATTTTAAAAAGTCAGCATATTAGGATGTTTTTTTGTCAAATAAGATTTATCGCAATATTTGACCTCGGTATTTGAAAAATCCTGGTTACAGCCCTGGTTCCACCAGCTTTGGATGAAGCACTGACGGAATGGGGAGGGGGGGGTGGAGTTTAGAGGAGGGGACACTTTCGAATCTTGCTAGCTCTCTTGCTAGCTCTTTAGGATTACCTACCATAGCTTTAAGACACCACAGGCAAAACCTCCCTTTGAGTTTTTTGCCTCCAGTTCTGGTTGTCTACGCCAGTAGCGTAAAGGAATCATCCAAAACACACCTATAGGTGTTTAGAACTCTTTGTCCTGTGGGGATTTATGCAAATCAGAGCATACTCATCTAGATAATGTCTGATCTACATATACGTGAATGCTATATATCGGAAAAAAAAAGTTCTTAAGGAATTTTCATGGTTTTTCTACCAGTTAAAAGTGCTCAGTGCATTTTTCGGTTCAGTTACCGTTAGTCTCCAGTTAGTTTAGTCCTGCCATTTCCTCACCTTTCCTCCTGCCAGTCGTCAGCTCCACTCTTTACTCACTTATCCTCAGCTACACTCAGTCACCCTCCACAGTATTTAGGCTACGGCTACACGGAAACGTTTTTCACTGTAAACGATACTTTTTCTTATCGTTTGGCTGTCGTGGCCACACGGAGCCGGCGTTCCCACTACCCCAAAACGATAGTTTTTGAGAACGGGTTCCAGAGTGGGAAGATTTGAGAACGGTGTCGTTTCGTTTCCATTGTTACAGCCAAAACGGATTCGTTTACATCTGCGTCACAGCCACATGGCTAACGCAGTGACGTATACACATACGTCAGTGACCAGAACAAAAAGCGGCTTCCATTCACAATCCGGAAGAAGACAACACAACAAGGACAGACAGCGATCATCATGGACCCCACAACATTGATAGCAGCACTGCTGCAGACACTGCTAACTACAGCGGCGTTGTTGAAGGAACAACGTGAGCTTCGCGCTGGTAGAAGTAGGGGCGTACACGCATGCGCATTGCTTCTTCTATTGTTCTGGTGTAACCGGTGGGGGTGGCTTACAGCGCACAGAGGTGTGGCGTGTGTACTGCATCGTTTTCAGCAAGCGTGGCGTTTCCATCTGGACAGAGAAGCTCCCCTGTGTGGTCGAAATCGTTTTCGTACCCGTTTTCAAAAAACCCTCGTTTCGTTTTCGTTTTCGCCTTAGTCTCCCGGTTGGCCTTCAGCTTTTGTCAGATCCTCACCGTCACACCTCATGTTTACCCGGTCTGCTCAAGCTCCTTGACTCCGTTTTTTGTGTGATCAGTTTTGTCGTTTGGTGTTCCGGCTCTGCTGCATTTTTTTGTTTACAGTTTTAGAATAAATCAAGTTTTTACCTCCAATCTGCATCTGGGTCTGCATTTGGATCCTCGCACCTCGTCGCTACGCAGACACACCGTGACACACAGAGAATGTTGTTTTCCGATACCTTTCCATAACAACAATAATATCTTTAGAGGCTGTTTCCTAAAAATCTCAAAATTTAGTTATACGTTTATATTTTTCTAGATTCTGACAAAAAAAAAGAAAAGAAAAATCTGCTTTAGGAGGTCAGAGGGTTTGAAAGGTGGAGTAACAAATGTCTGTCAGTCGATAAATCTAAGTCAGTCATGCCACTGATGCTGTGCTTTTTACACCCTGGTTTTAAACTTCACTTTGGCTGTCCGTTGTTGGATATTTTTAGCATTATTTTGTTTGTTCAAGTTTAAGCACAGAAAGTTTGAGGCATTAGGAACTACTTGGTTTATAATAAAAAAGGAACATTGCTTGCCATGTACCAAACACTCACAGAATGCACACTGCATATTAATACAGCACAGTTATTTTACTTCTTACTATAGGGGGTATTTTGCCACAGAATCCCTGAAGTGACGCTGTGACATTTTTTTTTTTAGTGTGCTCAAGATTTCCAAAAGAAAAAAAATAATAATCTAAAATTCAGGTGTACAGTACCTTGTTGAGATAGAACATGCAGCCTCTTGACATCGGCCTAATTATTTTCCAACACATTTTCTTATTTTTCTGGCTTGTTATGAACTGAAGCTACTTTCAAATAAAGGCCACCAGTGCCCAAAATACCTTTTTTTCCTTTTCTTTTTTTAAATAGAAAATTGTAAGTAGCAAAATTTACGTTGACACCTGATGTCTAAAGAGTACACTTTGTGTAGAAGACCTCTTGTGTCCAGCAGAAATAAGACAATTACAAACTAAAAGTAATTCTAGGAAATTCAAAGGTCATTGATGCTTTTGAAGGAAAACCCATTAGACCCAAGACATTAGGAGAAAAAAAAAAAAAATCACATTATTTTAAGATAGCGTAAATTAGCAACCATATTATGAGCATAGAGGAGCATCTGGAAAAATAAAGAGGCAGAAATTTCTTTGTTTAACAAGACACCAGATATTGCGATTATGTATTATTGGACTTCAACATTAGACGCATTGTGTGTTCAAGTATAAATTGAAAAGACATCGAATCATTATATGATCATGATGAAATGCGAACATGTACATAATACTAGAAAAACCCTAATCTTTATGTTAGTCAGCCCAAAACCGGACAAAAAATACATACAAACATGAAGTTCAGCCAAGGTCAGGTGAAACTGAAGCTGGACCAAAACAACAGATAATGCAATTGGGAGTTGAATCATTACACAACTAGATTCAAATTTGCCTTGGTAATGTATACTGGGCCAAGGACAGTAGTACAATTAAATATTAAAGTCAAACTTTAACAGTAGCTCAACGTAAATGTGCACAAAAACATACTAAAAGTCAGCATTGCATTTAGAGAAGAAAAAAAACAAAAAAAACTTGTATTAATCTTTGGTTGTGAGTTCCTTTTACAATGTACTCAAGATTTTTTTAAAATTATTTTTTAAAAAGGTAAAAGTGTCACACGAGTAGAGGCAGATATGGCTGTCTTTGTATCTTGTATATTAGCTATGTTCTCGGGAGGAATAAAACCCAAGTTTTGTTGTATAGACTATAAGGGAAAATCTGTGACTAAAAGTAGAGGTTACACCTCACACCACTACAAAAATGTGACATGGTTTGCAGAAAAATCATCTGCATTCCTCCAAGCATCTTACGACCCAAGTCTCTGGAGAAAGAAACCCGTTATATGTCCAGGCGTTCAGTTTCATTAAGGAGATTCAGAAAGCCATGTAGCTGACCACGCTAAAAACAGTGGAGATGACAGTGGACTTTAGGAGAAGCCCCCCCACTCTGCCACCCATCACCATCACCAACAACGCAGTGTCTGCTGTGGAATCCTTCAGGTTTCTGGGCCCCACAATCTCTCAGGACCTGAAGTGGGAGACCAACACAGTCACTACCATCAAAAAGGCCCAGCAGAGGTTGTACTTCCTGCGGCAGCTCAGGAAGCTCAACCTACCTAAGGAGCTGCTGATCCAGTTTTACACCGCCATTGTTCAGTCTGTTCTCTGTTCATCCATCACCGTTTGGTTCGGATCAACCACCAAACAGGAAAAAAACAGACTGCAACGGACAATAAGGTCTGCAGAGAAGATTATTGGTGTCAGCCTGCCCTCCATCCAGGATCTGTACCTGTCCAGAGTCAGGAAACGGGCAGGTTACATCTCTGCAGACCCATCACACCCTGGACACAAACTGTTTAAACTCCTCCCTTCTGCAAGGCGCTACAGAACTCTGTACGCCAAAACAACAAGACACAGGAACAGTTTCTTCCCTCAGGCTGTCTCTGTGTTAAACAGCTAAAACCGGACTTCGGTGTTTCATCCTTGCACCATGCACCAATTTGCACTTCTGATTTAATCTTGTTCTATGTCTATTTTTTTGTCTATTTTTTTGTAATTGTTGCACTAAAGAGAGTGAGGTGTAACCGGAGTCAAATTCCTCGTGTGTGTCCACATACCTGGCAATAAAAAGCGATTCTGATTCTGATTCTGATCTGAACAACAGTTCTGTGAGAACATTGTTCGTTTGCTTTTAAATATCTCCAGGGATGCAATGCACATCGGGTCAGAATGTTAAGAGATGTTCGTAGTTTCCCCAATTTGTAAACCTTCGTATCTTCATCAAGCATAAAGTTCTGAAGGGTACAAACTGTATATAAAAAACAACAAAGGAAACCTGCTGCTTCCTCAGACATAGTTATGTTCTCTAACTAACATATAATCTCTTTCTGATTAAGAACAGGAGGTTGGTAATAAGATCATTTAAATAATTTGACAAAAAGATTCAGAGCTTTGATCATTTTGATTAAATTACAGTTGGCTCAATGAGCAAAAATAATCAGAATTTAACTAGAAATACTCAAATTATTTTAAGTCGCTGTCATTGCCACAGTTTGAAAGACGTCACAAGAATTTTACTTGTTGGAATCCAACTTGGAAATGAACTTTAAATCATTGTTAAATAAGCAGACATAACCTTTTTGTTTCTGTCCGAATACAAAGTGCGGTTACAGAGTTCCACAAAAAGATCATCCAACTTAATGTTTGTGGTTCAAGTGTCAATATGATCCATCTTACTCACTGACAGCAAACTTATGTGCATAAGCCCTGTGCCATATGTCTCTGAATTGAAGTAATTGCCCTCCATTGGATGAAAAAGGGGAAATGAAACGTACCACAGAATATTATCTAACAGCAGAACAACAGTGGCTGAATGACGCGACAGCAGCCGGTCTGGTATTTGACTGAGCATTCTCACAATATGTAACCTTAACAATCATTTCCTGGCAACACCATGGCAACAGCACAAAAGCTGGAGTTTTGTTTTCTCACTCATAAGCAGGGGGTCTCTTCTGAGAGACGGCAGCATTTAGTCAGCTCAGAGACGATGTGGCATGCAAATCCCTTCTGGTCTGCAACATCTGCCTTGTACTGACCCATGTGCCGATGCACTGGCAGAAGTCCCCGCCATAACATCTGTTTAAAGGTGACCCTAACCCCTGTGTTGTACCGCGGTGTAAAGTTGTCCCTTTCACTCGACATAGATCATTACCTCAAACTGGCGGGGGTAGCGCATGTGAGACGGAGATGCATGAAAATGAAGAATCCCTGCTTTGTTGTGACCTTTTCACGACCTCCGACAAAGTTACAACTTTGTCAGCAATTTTTCATTCTTACAGCTGGATGTTGTGTGCCTGTCATGTCTCCAGGTGAGACATGATATAGATTTCTGGAACCGTCCAATGAATTTAAAAAAGGATGCTCTGTCAGTTCAACTTGCTCACAGAGAGGACTTTACAAAGCGTGTCAAAAGTTAAGAGAAACTTTTCTTGTGGCGAATATGTGTTTTCAAGACACAAAAAGAAACTTATATAACCTTTTATTGAGGTTTAACTCAATTCTTAGACATAATTACATTCCCATTTGAGCTGAATATTCTGCAATAAAAGAAAAGGTCTAACTTATGTGGCAATAATAAACATGATACAGAGCTGCTTAAAGTCATTTTAGAAATCAAGCAATACAAAAATTCTTGAAACTATTTCGTTGAGACCAGAATATAGAAGAAGTTATCTTGGACTTTTGCCCAGTTATGGGTGACTCACATCCACATTTGGGTGACTGTTCACAGTATAGCTGATAGTTATACATTTATCGCAGAATTGGCAGAGGAGGCTCTGCTGTTCCAGAGTGATAATTATTATCATTATTTTTTTTAATCAGAGCAAGAATTTTACTGACAGAGCTACTCCCTCAATACAAAACCGTTTCTCCCTGCTTAGTATGAGCACAGGGCACATTAGTCCCTTACGCCAAAGTCTGCTATCCTGAATATGCACCAGGTATGCAGCAGATAAATATGTTGCAGGCTGCTAACAGTATCTATTTCAATATATGGTCCTAGATAATGGAACAACGCCACCACACCCTATGCACAGAAGAGTTTTCTGCACAGATGTAGCCAGGTAGAACTTTGGCAAGACCAGCACTTCTCAAACAAACACATGAGATATTAACTCATTACCAGTGTCAAGTTCTGTGCGTTTTTGTGACCACAACTCTACCCAAACTTGAAAAACTGCTTGATCAACTGCTGAAGGGTGCAATGGACATCTCAATTATTCATATTCTTTGATTTTATTTTCCTTGAAGATTGTTTTGGAATAGGCTTTGGATTAGGTTGATGAACTTCAAGATAACGGAAAAGACATACATCAGCCTCAAATAAATTTCAATAAACATTTTCCAACAAAGTTTTCATGCAGAATAAATGTTACCGTTACTTAATTATCAAAATAAACAAAGCCATTCAAACTAACTTAGGATCCCAAACCAGTTAATGATTAAAGTAACAAGATATATTCTTAAAGTCTCAAGGTGCATAAACTTGAATGAGCATAACCAAAATTATCCAACTTAAACTGCGTTTTGCTTACTCATTCACCTAAACAGTCACGGAGAAGCATGACCTTAACACATCATCCCCATTCAAACTTTATCTTTCCTACCAGTTGCATCTCCTGACTGATCAGTGGCTGTGGTCATGCTTTGTTTCCAATGGCAGGAGAGAGGGCAAACTGAGCTCCATCCAAACATTTCATCCCATGCTCTTTCAGTGGGTGCACAGGTGAATATGATGCCTCTAACAGCACTTACTGAAAGTTTGGGTTCCACCACCTCCTTTAGTGTGTGGTTGCCCTCTGCAGGTTTGGAGTGCATCAGAGTGCCTTGTGAATGTGCTCTTGTGAATGAATGGGGAATTGGGATTGGACACAACAACCAGCATCCATTTTCTTGAATAATACTTGTGAAAATGAATAGAAACATTACAGCAGATAAATGTTAAGTGTGAATATTGCAAGCTGAGCAGAGGAACATCGCCTTCCTGCACTGAGCCAAAACATGCGGGGTGACAAAGTTGACTGTTCATGGCATGAAAGAGGAATATATTGCCTGGGCCTGAAAAGTCAAGCCAGTGAAGCAATGCTTCAAACCAGCACACCTGATACTAATCAGCTGGGAGAGAGAGTACTCCTATTTTACAAAAGACATTAGAAAATGACCAAAGTTAAAATGGTTCTGCTTGAGTGTATGGTTTCATTGCAATTTTCAAAGCTTCCTCACCACATTATGATGATTATCTTGTAGGTGACAGTTTTGTTAAAGACACCATAGGGGAAGGTATGCTTCAGGGTGGAGCCACCTTATGATTGGCATATTACATTGTGTGTGTGTTGGGTGTCCTCAGGCTTTCAGTCAGATTCACATACAATTTCGGAGAGATGAGATGGTGACGGCTTAAATTCCAAACATTAGGCTACCAGACATTTGTCCACAGACCAAAATACCTACTCCTGCCAAAGAAATAGAAGCAATACTTTTTGCTTTGCCCCTGAAGCAATGACACAACACGAGCTTTCAGAGTTGATGCTCAATGGAGTGTGTTTTTCAGTTTTTATAAGTTTTTATATGTGCTTTAAAAAAAACGCAAAGAATCTGTTCCAATCTGTTCTGATAAACTACAGTAACCCCACTGCATTTTAACCATCCCCACTCCATGACCTGAAACCCACACACACACGTGCTTTCTCATCATTTGGAAATCACAGTCTAGAATGGACAGACCCAGGCTTTTCATATCCTCCATTAGTTGTGCAGCAGAAATAAATTAGAAGCATCACTGCAACCATGGCAGCATGCTGCCAAAGGCGGACTTATGCTTTGCAATCGTCCATAAAGCTCACATTCCAGTATGATAGACTACCACACTGATGTCTCACATAAAATGAGCTGCTTTGGACAGCCACACAGAGATGTTTTGGCTCTGCACTGTTATTACTTTAGTTTTGAAACAGCTCAGCTGTGTTTCATGTCCAGACTGACAGCTTTAATTGATATGTTCTCTCACAAGAAATGAGCAGTGGGAAAACTTCTGCCTCAGTTTGTCAACTTTGCACAGCCCTGTAGTTTATTTCTTTCCTGTGTTACAAAGAAATGCTTTTCTTATTAAAATCCCAGAATACTCAGTTATTTATACCTTGCATTGATGTGGGTGCCAATTTGTTTGAGAACATGGATGGAACACTCAAGAAGCATTCTTCAGATGATTGCTAAGTGTGAGACCGAGACAAGTCAAAGTTATTAGTTTAATTTTCAACGTGTTCAAAGTTTTTCTTTCTAAATGAATAGATTCTTAATGCAAATGTGTTCCATTGAAATAAGTTATGATAAGCTGTGAGAAGGTTGAATTGTCGACTGCATTTAATACATAGAGGGAATTAATAATTGCATCGCTCGTAGTCAGAGATAAAGTGTCCATCTGGGCCCAGCTTCCAGAATAACTGTTACTTAAAATTTGTGGAAAGTGGAAATAACGACCCTGTTAATCCAAAGTTATGGCATTGTCGTAATGTAAGTTTAACTGCGCTCACTGATGCTGTCTTAATCTGCGTTGTGCACCTTCACGAAGTATGATTTTGCCTACTATCGTTTCAAATCAAATCAATTTAAATCAAACTTTATTTATATAGCACCTTTCATACTAAAAAGCAGCACAAAGTGCTTTACATAATAAAATCAATAATGAAATCAATTCATGCATAAACTCACACACAACATCACACCGACAACCACACTGCACACATACCACCCCCCAACATGAGCAACATCAATATCAACAACAATCAACATTAAAATCTGGCTTGACGCTGAAGTGAGGTTTCCCCACCACCACAGAGCTGCTGGTCTGTTTTCTCAGTTTCTTTCGGGTATATGACATTTACCTGTTTAATGGCTGCTTTTGAAGTAGCACAATGCTGTAATCACCTTGCGTTAGTAAGACTCGTGAGAGTATTTCTAAAGGAGGCTGTGCGCAAAAGCGTTTTTTTTTTTCATTTTCTTTTTCAAATCTCAATTTGATTTTGCGATTTTTGATGGTGATCAATAATGAAAGTAAATGCAGAGTTGTGCATGTGTCTGCTTAGACGGTCATGGGGCCAATGTTCCAGAACTTAGTAGCACTCCATGACTGTATGTGCGATATAAAGGGGAGTATTTGGAGGTCATATAAAAGTGAGAAATTAACTTGAACTAAGGAATAAATTGATTTTTGGGAAAGTGAATGAACTTTTAATGATTCACCTGCTCCTGCTGATTCCTGAACTACATAATGATAATCATTTCTAAAATGTTGTCTCTAAACAGCCTCCACATTCACTGAATACTCTATACTTTTTCTTCTTCATTGCACTTTGAACGACACTCAAAACAGTGCAGGATGTCACCACAAATATAAGCTTTCTGTGGTTAGTTGTTGTACATAGATAAAGGAACTTCATTTTAAGTTAATAGTCATAACAATTTATATACTACTAAAACAAGTTTTCAATGATTTTTTTCTACTAGATCAAACTGCCAATGTTACACACTGTACATTTAAATAGTCACAGTACCAATTAAGAAAAGAAATGTAAAAAAACAATAAAAACCAGAAGTCTTACTTGCTTAAGTAAGTCACTGTATTCTCGAGGTTATGCAGTGGAAAAGAAAATTAAGAAAACTCACTGTATTTTTCTTTCATATGACAAATTATTTTCATTAATGTTCTATACATATTCTTGACCTGGATGTTTCATATCATTAGACGACATATCTCACAAAAAATGAGCAAAGACTGGTTGAGACTGGTGCAAACGTTTAAGTAAGCATATAAGAATGATTCAGATAATGATAATAAAAGAACCTCACGAGGTTCGTGGATCAGAAAGAATTACTTTGATAAATCTATGTAGTATCACTTTGGATTAGATTTGATCTAGCTTTGACCAATAATGAAAGAGATTTGACATTGGGTACTGTCTCTGAAATGTCTTGACTTGAGATTACCCCCCCCGATCTCCACTAGACTTTGGCTTGAACTTTGCAAAAGTCAAAAAGAAGGTGCCATTTGAGGACATCAGCAGTTTATGTGAGCAATGTTCCTGTGAGGTTTGTAGACATGAAAGTCTTTTTCTATCTGATTGCATCTCGAAGCACAGCAAACAACTCATAGCGGGTCATGTCTGAGTGGCGGTGTGGCCACACATGGTCAGCACATTTGCTGAACATCAAAGCCCTGCCATCATCCTCCAAAGTGAATCCACCTGAAGGGAAATGAAGAACTGGCTGAACAGGATACTGTTGGAAATGGCGGAGAGAAAGAGGGCAATTAGAGGGAAATTAATGTGAATTACTTTGAATGTATACGTGCCACGTTATAGAAAATCAATTGAGAAAAAGATAAGTCTTGATTTAGGCACAGACAGTGAAGTGGCTCTGACTTTTAAGGACCGAAAGAAGGGCATGTGCATTCTCATCCCAAAGAAGAGCTGTGTATTTTCATATGGAAGGGCTGACGCCTCATCTGACAGTGCTGGACACCTTGGTGTGCAGGGGGCAGCATTTATCCTAAGCAGCCCCTTGTGCAGCAGCCCTTAAAAAAAACTGAAATAAACTGTATCCATAATTCATCTATAATCTATAATGTATACATAATTTTCCAGCGCACAACCATCTATATCCTTGTGCGGAATTCCCTTTTCTGCAAAATGTTCTTTTTTTCTCCCAAAGTCCCAAAGCTAAACAGCTCAAGTTGGCTGTACAGTATTATTGTCATCATCATTATTATCAATCTCAGCTTTGTATCAAAATGTCCCAAATAAACATTTTAAACTTGTCAGTGGGACAAGAGTTATTCTTCATTCTGAAACAGGCTTGCGCTGACAGTCTTAAATGAGTGCATTAATCAGTGTTACCCTTTATTTCCCAAACAGCTTTATTCCCTTGTCATTTTTACCGGTGGCAACAAGGCAGTATTTGTTTTAGGTGCACGGCTTGATGATAATTGTACCTATCGTGATCATTTTTGTGTGATCAAACACTTCTGAATGCTTTTCTGCTCAGGGGCTTTTTTTGTATGGCTGTAAGGTTTTAGCACACGATCAATTCCTTCACAAGGTGTGTACAATGATGGCTGAGATGGCTCAGTAAAGTCTATTTGTCCTTGTTTCACTGAGAAACATCTTGACGGATCAATATTTCTAACCAGAGGTAAGTTTATTGAGAGCAAAACAAACCAAGTTATTAAAAAAAAAATCTCTGTTATGGCTGTGTTGCCTTGTTGGTTTTAGTAATATAGTATTTAAGTACAGTATATAGTTTGTCAATGCTAAATAAGTAAGTGCGTTTTATGAAAATTGATGCTTTTGTAATATGATTACTTAAAACTGTATTTTAGAATTACATGTAAGGCATGACTTGACTAGCAGCAAAGGAATAAGCGATAAACTGAGGTGGTTTCGGGTGGTGTGACAGCTCAGCAGATTTTGTTGCGTGGTGCTTAATCATCGCACAAGCTCGAATCCACCTGAGTTTGCTATCCCACTCATCTCTTCCTTATATCCACATATTCCTCGATGCCATCCTATAAAACTGCAACACAACGTATAAAAAAACTTTGCACATTTAGGAATGTTTGAACATCAATTTTCTCCGGGCCATGCAAATCCTTTGGCCGACGTTGGCTGTTTGAAAATGAGGTGGGATAAAAGATAATTTATGCAAACTAGCATTTTGCATGGAAAGCAATTGTTGGCCAGTCTTCCTCGAGCCGCCTTTGCCAGTTCCTGAAACTGCTCCAATTGATTGAGAGGTAATTGAGTTTTTCACTGACCTCTCACTTTCCATCAGCGGAGGAATCATACCTGTGCTGCAAAAATGCAACCCTCTCCGGGCTGTATTTATTCCTGACAGATGGGGGTGGTTGCAGCTGCTTTCTTCAGTCTAACATGACATCTTATTGCCACCACCTAATTCCCCTCTCAGTCATCATCCTCTGACTTACTGAAAATGGTGGATGGCTCTCCCTTCTGTCTTTCAGGCTTGGTTGCGTTCACACCTTTCTCATTCTCTCCCGCTCTCATAGCCCTCTGCATGTGATTAATCCGATCTTAATTTTATGCTCAACCTTCAGTCCACTGGTGCAGTTGGGGGTATAAATGAAAGTGAGAATTGAAATCTGAGTAATGCAGAAATACATGGGATATATGGGTTTGTCACATCACGGAAAAAATGGTTTTATCTACAAATTTGCCAAAAATGTATGGTAATAAAATTCTGAGTATAAATAAAATTAGCCATCAAAACCACATGAAGATTAAGTGTTCAGGGCTTCAGATACCTGCTCTGCAGCATCATGGAGGCTAGATTTTAAAATCCACCCTGAAAACTGAAAATTAACATTGCTACATAATTCATGTTTACATGGAAATCTTTGAATTTGCTTTACTATGGCTTTGGAGAATTTTCCTGTTACCACCTCCAGAGGCTGATTCAATGCACTAAATCAAACCACAAGTATTTAAGATGTCATGGTCTTTGGGTTTTGTTATGTTTCTGTTGTTTCCTTGTCATTCTGATTCCCATGTGTTGCTGTGCGAGACTTTGTTTGGTTCATCTTGGTTTTTCAGTTTCATTTGTTCTTGTTTCATGACTAAAGCCCTTGTTCTGTCTCAAATAGTCTAGCTTTCTGTCTCTCCCCACAGTCCTAGTTTCCTAATTACCACGTCTGCCCTTCGTTTGTCATTAGCTTCCTCCGCATAAATCCAGGTTTTCGTTTGTTCTGTGCCAGCTTCTTGTTTTGGTTAACTGTGTGCTCACTGCATGTGTAGTTTAATGTGCTCTGTTTGAGTTTTCTTTTTTTTTTTCTAATTCTCTAATACCACACTCTGGACATTACGTCTCTGTTTTTCCGACTTTTACGTAGTCTTTTTTTCTTTTTATATAAAAAAGTTAGTTGTTTCCCCCTCTCCACCTGCCTCCTGAGCCAAGTCTCCTTTTGTGTCCTTACCACCACCTCTAAAATACACTACTTTTTGACACACTAAGCTGGCCAAGAATGGACCCAGCAGGTGAATAATTAACTCTTTCTGAGTTCTTCAGCCACGAGGCTGCCAAAGTCACACCCCACTAGATGAGATATCATCATGCCTTCAACTGGGAAGTCTTTGTTTGGGAGTTGCAGGGGTCAGGTCTGGCGGGTAATGTGACAACACAGTTGACCCAGCGAGTCCTTGGGCCACGCCTCACTGGCCCCTGGCCAATTTGAGCTTTAGTTACCCTGAAACGTCCCCTAGTTATGCTGCTATCAGCCTGGATTGGTGGGGGTCCTCCCATGGTACATCTTCTCTCACTCTGCTCTCTTTACTCTCCATGTACATACAACACTATTGTTGTCATTAACTTGTGTTTCTCTTTCTATGCAGCCTGATGTCATGGTGCTTGTTGGCCCCTCTTTACTGTCCTCTCAACCCACAACAAGTCAAGATTGGAGGTTTCTTCCTGTTAAAGAGGACATTAAATTGGCATTACATAAATTAAAATAATTACGACTTTAATGAATTTGATTATAATTGGCTTGAATTGGACTGTATTTCTGAAGTGCCTTAATGTGATATTTGTTGTGATTTTGCACTAAACAAATTAAATTGAATTGATGATGAACAGTAAGCGTAGTCCATAAAGTTAAGTAAAAGTAAGGATGATACAGAATTATAAATGTATGTGTCAGATTACTCATTACTACACAATCTAATAGTATTACAGTGATTTAATGTTTTTCTTGGTTTTATTACCCCTGGTAAATATACTGCTAAATTACTGCTTATTAGAGTAGATTCCGCGTAAAACAGTAAACATATCAGGGTATTTGCTGCCAGTATTTCACAGATTCTTCACGATATATATCTTTCACAGCCAGCAAGTGATATTTTATCAGCAGAATTGGCTTTTTCATTCTGTTTTTTTTTTTTTTACAAATCACAACTACACCGACTAATTTAGAGGATTTTACACAACATGTCTCAGGTAAAGCTGTTTTTGCTGGAGTATTACTTTATAGGCTTTTGACAAATATGGGAAATAACACTCGAGATGGCTGAAAGACTCCTCGTGACAAACTGATTGGAATCTAACACCCCCACAGAATACAGAAAGGGAGCGGAATGACATAACGAATTATTTTTGTTGATGAAATTTCACAAACATGCGTCTGCATGCGTTTTTTTTTCTTGTGTTTTTCTGTGTATGTGTGCGTGCATATATCCTCATTGGAACTGATTCAGATATTGCCAATGCAGAAGTTGTTACAGTGAATCATCAGTGCTTATTGACCACATCAGAAAAACTTAAATAAAATGCTTCCAAGGGGGAAATCACGAGTTATAGATAGAAACAGGCTTCTACAACTGTTTTGGCAACTATTTATTCAACAATTTTCATTTCATACATACAAACTTCTAAATTGAATAATAAATCCCACTGACAATGGGAGAGAAACACCTCCATTTTGGGGCTCTTTAACAAATCAAGCTCTCTGTGCACAGCTTGATAGGAAACACTTTATTTCATCGTGGTACATCGGGTCTGAACTAACATATGTCTATTTCTAATCCTGGTCTTTACTGCAGAAATTTTGTATTTACTGAGTGATAGTGCCTTGAATCACCTTCAATCAAAGACTGATACACATTAAGATGCGTGTTACAGCACAAAAAAAAAAACAACAACACAAGAGAGGGTAATTGCTTTGAAACTCATGACTATTTGCAGCATATTTCTAAATCCCAGCATTCGAAGTCAGTGATGATAATAAGAGTGCTTTCTTATGTCTAATAATCCAATGACAGCGAGGTGACAAAATTACTGAAGAATCACAGAATCATTTTTATTAACATTGTGATAATCTTAAACTCAACAGATACATGGTGTCAGCATACAGGGACGAGAGTGATAAGTGCTCACAGGTCCCAGTTTAAGGACATGAAACAAACAAAAGAAAATCTAAGTGAAATATTTTCCTGAGATGCAAAAGAAAAGAAACAGATATGAAAAAAAAGAAAGAACCCTCACATCACTGCATGCGATTGTGTCTCTTGCTGCCGTAAGTGTGATGATGATATAGAAATTGGACTGATTGATGCTAGTGTCAATATTGCAGAGGAACAAAGAATTTCACTGAAGCCAAACTGTACAAGAAAGACATACGTGGGACCAGACAAGTAAAGAGAGGGGGGGGGAGGGCACACAAACAGGCCATGTTATGTCATCTTCCCAGCAGTGGAGAGCATAACAACTTAAATGACGGATTAAAATAAAGACGTAAACTAATACAATTAAAGAAGAAGCAGATAGATGAGTAACCACAGCAGCCATAACTCTCATACCCATTTTCTACGACCCTGGGTTGGTATTTTTAGTTGAAACGGGCCTCTGGTTTCCTCTTTGCTCCAGAACTAGCGCAGTGCAAAGAACAGCACGCACTTAGAAAGAGTTCACGATACAGAATAAGGAAGCCTTAATAATCACTAATGATGCCAGCTTGTCTAATTCCTCTTCAAAAGAAGCAGATAAGCAGGAGGAGGGTGCGGATGATTCAAGAAATAAACAGCTCCCTAATAACTTCTGATATCCATTTCTGGGTTGAATTTACTTTTTAAGACACACTGATAGGATTTTATGCTATCAAGTAAAAACATAAATATACATATTTTTTTTATCAGGGCCACCAAATCAACTAAAACTGTAATTCATGGAATAAAAAACTGTCTCTATACTTTTGTTGTCTGTCTGAAGCAATGTTTGCAAAACTCATCCACTCGCTTAATCAAAAGCAAACAGGTTTAATCACATAATAGCCTGTTCTTAAATCTGTTTCAGGTTAACGGGAGGAGAAAAACAAGCCTCGCAGTGAAAAAGAAGAGTCGTTTCTTTTTGTAATTTTGTACTGAGGTGTCCGTGCCGCTGCCAGTATGAAAATTGTTCTCAAATTGTGAGCAATTTCATGCCAAAATTACTGCCAGTATTGCACTGCTTAATCTGCATAAATGCACAACCTCAACCCCACAATGCGTGCCTTCAGAGTGAGAAAAAGGGTTCGTCTGGAGCCAGGAAAATTAGAGACACAATACCAGAAAATGGGATTGTGCCCAATGAAAATGGCCCCGCGACTACGTTAGCACGATTACCGACTTGCTGCCAGGATGAAAATTAGAGGCCCGTGATCTTGTGAATGGGAACCAAGCCAGTATATACAGGAAATGAAGGAGGCGACATTTTTAAAGCTTAGTTTCAACCGACAACAAATAAAAACGGAGCTCCACAAATGAATCTGTACAATAAAATGGCGCAAGGTGGTTTGAGCGAGGTTGTTAAAATAACAAATTTAAAAACAATTTAGGTTTGGTCTAGTGATTATAAAAAGCCATTGCAATAAAATCAGCTCATTACTGTTGTGTCAACACAAATATTTACACGTGGTTTTCAGAGAGAAAAACAAAACATTTTCACAATTACTTGGAAACCCATTAACCCCTTGGTCAGAGTGCATCATTTAGTAAATGGCATTGTTTAACTTGGTGTTCATTTAACATATATTATTCCAACCTGTTTCTCATCCGAATAACAATTTGTCATATTTCTAAAACAAAGCAGCTGAAAATGTGACGGACACCATCAGTGATTAAACACATGACGAATTAAGATTAAAAAAAAAAAAAAAAAAGAGAGGGCATTAGATCTTTGTTTTAAATGTATATACACAAATGTTATCGATAAGGTTTCAACAGACCAGAGCTTATCTGGTCTGGCTCTAAAGGTTTGTGGTGATTCTGAAATGAAACCTGTGAACGTTGCTTTTGCTGATTGAAGTGCACAAAAAACAAAGTGTAAAAACTGTGAAAAAGCTTCTTGGCTTTTCAAATCGCAGCGTACAGCCTGCTTCTTACATCGGCAGTGTCAGGCATAAACTGGGCTCATATCGACCTAATGATTTCCAACCTGTGATTCACTCCAGCACTGCTGCTTGAGTTATAACATGAAGAGAAAGACCTTGCTTGCTGACCTTATTTGCATAATGTTGTAAATTGGCCACTGAATTGGGGACAGCTGGGCCAGCTTTTCTCATTGCCCTTGGTAATAATTTGCTCCCTCTAAGTAAATTAGCACATTGCTTTTAAGTCTTTAGGTGTTTATCACTCTTTCGCAGCAGTGTAAATCAGCCAAATTCCTGCAAACTGATGAGAGAGGAATGATGGGGATGTGTTACGTATGTCATAATTCGTCAAGACTTTTGTTGCCACCAACACAAAGGTAATGTTTCTTGTTGCGGTATGTTTCTTAACGTTGATTTCGGTTAGCATTTTAAGGATTTGGTGAAGAAAACGCATGTTTCGTTTCATGTCTGTGGACAACCACAGCTTTTTTGTTTCCTTTTTTTACGTTATATTTTCATCCTTCAGATGAGTAGAACCCGAAGGCACGTCACAAACACAAGAAGCCACTTTTTCTCCAAAATTAATATACCTTCATTGTGGTTCACTCTTCAATAACGTCTGTTCAAACTAATTCAATCAAGAAAAAGAACCAAACAAAAACATGCTAATGTGTATTAACAAAGTTTAGTTCTTACACATTATGTACATGCTTTGCACAAAAACAAAACACCATGGTTTTAAAGCCTTCTAATTTATGCCATGAAACATGATAAAAAGTAAATAGATAAGGTGGCTAATATACAAATTTGAAGCAATACAGGAGTCCAGAATTTAACAGTAATTTTCACAATAAACCACATTTTAGCAGACACAATATACAGCAGGGAGCTTTAACAATTTCAACCAAAAATATTAGAAACATCATTTTTATATAAAAACATGATTTAACTTACATTTTCAAAAAAGATGCACTGCAGCTTTTTTTTTTTTTTTCTTTCAGAAATGAATCAAAGACGGCTTTGTCATCTTTCTGCTACCCATATGAATAGAAGAGCTGTTCCCAAGGCAATCTAGTTGTTGGCAAAGGAACACAGTAACTCATTCAGACAATTTTTTTGTGCTTCTCTATATGTCTTCAGTTTTAAGTTTTGGAAATGAGGCCCCTGTGGATTTGTGACCTAACGCTCGCACCATTTCTTTCTTTTCTTCTTCTTTTTTTGTCACTTGAAGATGACAAGAAATGGACGTGCAGTTAATTGAAAGTGATTTTGACTACGTTGAAAAAAAAAAAGAAGTGTGAAAAGTTGGTAACAGTACATTTCACGAGATCCTCAAGCCTTGATATGATTTCAGAGTGACGTTAACAGGAACTAAAATCTTAAAAGTGAAATGTTTGACTAATTTCAGTACAATTTATACAACTTTAAGACAGAGAAGACCGACTCTTTCTGTAAACCTGAACCCTTTAGATAAAATGCAAACTACTGTAAGCTGTCCAGATGATGCTAAAGGTGTTTCTCCTGCACAGAGCTGGTATATGCAGATTAAAGTACACAGGGAGAGCAGATTTAGAGAATGGTTTCATATACTTGCTTGAGTTGACTTGATGGAATGCTTCATCTAGCATCTTTTGTACATTTTTGGTGTGTATTCTCTGCTCTAAACAAAACCACACTACCCTTACACTCCTACCCAAAGAGTGAAATCATATTATACACTTATCTGACAGACCTTGCTACAGTGTTACACAAAACCTTCTTCTTATCTTACAAGGGGTCGACTGTTAAATTACAGGTCTATTTAGAGGGGATGGGGCTAGGAGCGGCAGATCATCTAAAAGTACCATATTTAGTGTGATAGACATGTATAAGGCGTAAACAGCACAGATTTTCATTCAAATAAAAAAGACGCAATGCATAATCAAAAGCTGTGAGCTAAGCAATGACATGATCTACGAAGCATTTACACAGCTACTGACAGACGATACATGAAGGCATTGACAGAAGTTCAATGGCGTCTGTATTTTTAGGCACCGTGTTGATGTGAGATATGATATGTGTTTGTGAACACAGGGGATATAATATGTGTTTGTGTGTCTGCTTGTTGGGAAGCAGCAGAAAAGATGAACAAGGGGTCATGTAAGAAGCAGTCATGGTACATATACAGATTTCCAGGAGTTCATGTCAAAAGACGAGAAAAACGTGAGACAGCTTCAGCAGCAACAGCAAGCCGCCTGTGAGAAACATCAGCTCGAAATGAAATAATAAAGAATTACAGAAGAAAGGCATAAGTGATGAGAGAAATGGACTGAAATGAGATAAAACAGTGGAAAACACAAGGGGAACTTCTCTGCCTGGGAGCTCCCTGTTAACTCGACGAAGGCAGTGGCCAGAGGTGAAGAAGAAAAGTGTAAGACTGAAAGAGAGAGTAAGAGATACAGAGACTGAGGGGCAGAAAGCAAATGGAGAGAGCTTCACAGCTCCCTCTGCAGTCTAAATGAAGTATTCTTTCTTTTCTTCTGCGTGTGCGTGGTTGCCCTCAGCGTTGATGATGGCTGTGTCGGCATCTGGCGCATCGTCGGCTCCTTTGGCTTCGTTCGTCAAATATGTTCCTGTGGAACGAAAAAACAAATACATTTCATGGAAAACAAATATCGAGCAGCCCTGCATGGTGTTGGCTGCCAGAGGCAAAAAAAAAAACACATCTAAAGACAACATCAGTGATGCTACATTATTCATAAACAGAATGATGAGAAGCTCGGATAGTGTGGTATGAGTAAATACAGCAGAAAGTGTAAAACTTGACAGATACAGCAGATGAGAATAAAAAAAAAACAACACTATTGTCAGTGGTGGCAATTATTATAGTCTATCTATCTATAATGCACGTCCAAATAATCTGATGCAGCTCTCAGAACTAAGTTTTGTAGTTAATATTGGACTGTGTTGATACCATCTCTTGCAGAAGCTTTGCCTCTACTGTATTATAGTGTGCCCAGATATGCCATACATGCCTTTTTCCTGAATTATTTAATCTGCACATCAATGTCAGCAATTTGTATCGTCTTTTTTTTTTAATGAAAAAATGCGCCAAGCTGACAGACCTTTACATTAAAAGTCAGTTTCCATTACAACATTAACTACAAAGACACGAAAATATGGACTTTGCCTTTGACTTTAATTGAAAAATTCATATGCAAACGCATGCATGAAAGTTCTTGAGACGAATCGGGAAACTGTCTTTCAGTGTGCCAAATTTCAAAGAATTTTTTCCCGTACAGTTAAGGACAGCAAACATAAACGTCAAGAAGAAACAAAATAATGGAAAAAGGGTGGAAACATTGGGTGCCCATGCCTGCGTGGCCCCCGGTGACGCATTGACAATTCCCTTAATGTGCTTGATTACTTCTGTCCTTCACTGAAGGTATGTCATAATGATGCTAATTGTGAATCGGACTGCACTCAGTTAGGACACGGACAACTGGTTCAGTGAGCCTTGGCTGGTGTCCGTTTTGCTTTTACCTTTATGCCTGGCCAGGTATCTTCCCAGAACAATGATTAAACACAAGGTGACAAAGACCACAACAGCCACCACTCCTCCGATCAAGGCATGGTCAGTGCCATGCTGCCCCAGCGCGTTGGGATCTGAGGAGAGACGAAGGGAAACAAAGAGAGAAGATAAAAGTGTCAGTTAGAAAGGTTAGGGAGTGAGAGCAAAGGGGCAGGAATAGAAAGACAAAACAAAGCAAGGAGGGTTAAGACTATTTCCAGATTGTTCCTTCTTTAACAATTGTTCTGACTGCTGTCATTCCTCTCTCCTTTCACATCATGCAGTGAGGGCAGAGCAGCACAACTCTCCGAGAATGATAAATCAGAAAGAGAGAAGAAGAGAGGGACAAAGAGACCAGGAGACACACGTTGGCCCTGCAAAATGAAGGAAAATGAGAATACAAGAGGGATTTGGAAAATAGAGGTGAATAATTCATGACCACCCCCACAGTGCCGGAGGAGTCCCCAACATGCAAACCAGGGCAGTGAGGAAGAGTTGTACACGGTAAATAAATCATCACATGGAAAGTAAAAAAAGGAAAGATCAATCTATTTCTGGTACTTTGAGAGGAAGAATTATTGTTGGGAAATGTCAAAGAGTTGCTACTGGTCTCCAGTTGGTTGAAAAGCTGCAGAGATGATAGCAAAGTCATAAATGAGTGAGGAATCTGCTTGTTCGTGGCTCATGCAATACCCCGTAAAAGGCTTCCCTCTTTTCAACAACAGCTCATTTCCATGATTCACACCGAGTTCTTCTTGCTCAAAGTCTGATTTTTCAAGGTAAGAGTAAGGACAGGACACGGATGCTCTCAAGGAGCAAGGACCCACTGTGTGCAAATCTACAAAAAAGTCGACAGTGACAGCAGTGAGGAGATGGGTAACGGAAAAGCCTGTATTATTCATATCAGTCCATGACACCTGAGAAATTACGGGAGCACGATCTCATTATCATCTTTCAAGTGTCATGGCATGTCATACACAACCTTGCCACTTTGTGTGTATATTTATGAGTGTATGTGGACTAATGATAGCTAAAGCATGGCACTGTCAGAGTGTCAGAGCAGGGAAAGCAGTGATAGAAGGATGGGTTATACATACATACAGCGCACTTCATATATTGGCTCAGTTTCTCTTCAGCATTCTCCTTTTCTTACTGTGTCTGCCCATGTGGCCAAATTGAACAGCTGGCTTGCTTTCGCTCCATAAGCCTCCATGGTCTGAGTGACCAGGCCGTCACACTTCACTGCTTCTCAGTGGACAAACACACAGTCACACAGACACGCACGCTCATAGACACAGATGTGAGTAATGTGGCTTCTCTGTACTGCAGTTCTGCTTGGTTGGTGGAGCAGAGAGTAGAGGAATGTTCCCCTGGCAGGACCCAGCAGGGCGAGGACTGGGGCGTTGAGTTACACGGCTGTACCTTCGCTCCTCTATCTGTCAGCACAGTGTGTGTGTGTGTGTGTGTGTGTGTTTTCTTTAACCATCAAACACATTCACTGTCTGATTGCTGCTCTTCTGCTGCCTGTTTGATATGTAAGACTTTGAACTGTGAGTCAAAAGCCATTGACTTTCTCCAGGACGTGTTGTCTGATTCTTTAACAGATCATACAATATAGAATGTTGACAAGAAGTCAAGGCGAAATATGTACTTTCAAAAAGTCAAGGGTAATCCACTGAGTCTTTACTGTGTGTTTAATTTATTCCATACACTTTAAAGTTTTTATACTGCATGCTAAATTAAATTAATGTTCATTTAGCACAATCAGTTCATTGTGCTAAATGAAGTGCAAAGTGTAACAATGAGTTGTACAAAAACACAGAATCTTCAGAATAAGTCTTCGAGCGATGCTACTGAAGCCAGTTTTGACTACGGCTGGAAACTGCAATTAACAAGAACATAAAATGAAAATGGAACCTTCAAAAAAGCAAAGGAAAAAGTCCCAAAGGAAACATACTGTTGTCTCTCTCTTATGTATCAACATAAATCCCAATTAGTACAACTATGTGAAAATAATTCACTTTGAATATAGATTGCAAAGCATTGTGGCATGGCAATATCTTCTTTTTTTTTTTTAATCAAAAGATGGTTAAATGTTTCCTGTGCTGATAAGATTACTGCAGCAAGCACTGAAGCTCCTTAAAAAAAGACTTTTGGACCGTCATAGCCAAGGGAAACCCAGTGTGTATCTCAAAGATGCTACCAGCTTTTAACCACAATAGGCATAACTAAAATCTTTGGCTAAACTGTCATAAATCATGTTATATTAAGGGTAATGTAGAGGTTAAGGGCAAAGGATCTTGATAAGGAACAATAATGTGAGGAATAGCTCTGCTGCACTGTTAACTTTAAAAAAACAAACAAAAAAACCTGCTTCCATGTGCCAAATATGGTTCTATTTGTTCTAAACATGCAACCAACCACATTTTTTAATGCTTCCAAGCAGGGCCCGTAAACCTAATCCATCAAGTACATCTGTGACTGAGCTAGATGGACCAGCTTTAGTTTATGGAGCTGTTACTTTCTTTCATATTTAGTTTTGATTTGTTTTATTTTTCTTCTTCTGCATTCATCTAAACTCCAGCTTTATGGTTATGCAAGTGTTAAGTGAATTATTTCTGAGGTGAAAGTTTTAAAAGATAGTCCAAGGCTATCACAAGACAAATAATGTAATAGGAACGTAATGCTAAACCCTTTTTAATCATGTTTGAAGCCAAATAAAGTATTTATATGTCAGTAAAATCATATTTTCATTTGAATATTCCATCGACTTGATATGCAATGGGCATTGAAAGCCTGTGAAATCACATCACATCGATTAAAAAAACAAAAGAAAAACAGTTCTTCCACTGTATCCTTATTAACTCAGTTCTATTATACCTTTAATAACAGATTAATAAAAATACAGCAAGTGTTTTCATAGAAAGACAGGGAAAGAAAAAAAAATTGATGGAAACTAAAAGGCAAAAATTTAATTTGGACCAAGAAGAAAAAGGAAAGCAGACAAGAAGAGGGATTTTGTGTAGCAGGTTATACATTTTCATGACTCAAGAACACATTATCTTTTAATAGGGACATATACATTCTTCTCTGTATGATTTAATATTGGAGCATGGCAGAGAAAACTCTTCCTTTAATATTCATAACACCCTCCTCGTCACTTGGCCTTGTGAGTTGGGCTTGTTTAATAAATTAAAAGAGGTTAAAAGGGGTATTCTGTGAGCCAGTGCTAGGTCAAACAGTACCAAAAGTCTTCTTCTTAAACACCCTCGGTAACTCCTCATCGTATGAGACACTGGCTCCCTGTGGGATAACTCAGATAGGATATGTGACAGTGATAATGTGGCTGTGTAATGTCTAGATATGGAGAGAATATATTCTAAAGACATTTTTCTTTTTCCCCTAATGAGGAAAGATTATTACTCGGCTATTTTCATGTAATGCATACATTAAACAAGGTATGCAACATTATCATTACACCAACAGCTAGTTTTACACCCCAAAGCTTTTAGCTGGTTTCAGTAAACTTGGTACAGGAATTTGGAGATTAATTGCAGAGTAACATTTATAGAGAAACTAGCAAAGAAACAACTTTGAACCAAGTGCTCTAAAGTTGAGAAATGGAATTTGCTATCACAACTGGAGCCTAATGAGGCACAACAAAGCAAGTTGGAGCCAAGGCTACAAGTCAGGGGGACACACAACACCATCCCCACCATCTGAGAAAGGGTACCAAACCCCAATAAAAATCCAAGATAAACTTACAACCTTAAAAGGAAGTGAAGATTAAAGCAACACAGGGAGAGGTTAGCCTGCTATCAGAACTTCAAAAAGGTAATAGGCAATAAAAAAAGAACTCACTAAGAAATACGACTAAATGTCCATACGTGAGATGCTGGATACTCCCAGCTCTGGCTACCCACCTGAGAAGGTACACTTAGGAAATTGAAGCCAGGAGAATAAATGGGACATTCTAACCTGAACCATTTGAAGTGTACTCTCACGGGTAGGTAATAAGGTGATAATAGACCTACCATGGGCAGACACTGAACAATACTGGAAAAGCTATAGGAGAGAGAAGCCTCACATTACAGCAATGTTCCATGGCTAGCGAATCTATGAACTGATCCTTGGAATCTCAGAGTACAAGAACCAGTCACCAACATGGTAGGAGACATTCAGGCAAGAGTGTCAAGTATGGTTAGCTGGACTGTACCGGGTCCAGAAATGCAAACCTAATGGCAAAAAAAAGAAAAAAAGAAACTATGCTCCATGAATGCCTGGCAGCACAAATGGGAAAAGCTGCTAATGGATGGTATTGACCCAGACCAACCCTGGTTAACTCAAGGTCATAAAGTTTCATCATAGCAGATGAAATGAGTATGCACATGGCTTATTACTTAAGTAGGACCCAAATGGGAATTGGGTGTAACATCAGAGAAGCTTAACATCAGCTACTGATCGACAGAACTGTCACTCAAGACTGTATGATCAGACATACAAATATGTGGAATGCCAACAAGAAAGCCTACCACTCACTGCCACAGAGATGGACATTGGAGGGCTTGGAACTCTATGATATCAACGGGACCCCTGCAGCCTTAATCAAGAACTCAATGGGACTGTGGAAGGCAACCCTTGAGCCCAATTCCAAGCCAAGTGCACTTACCATCAAGTGCTGTATCTACCAAGGAGATGCTCCATATCTGCTGTTCTGCATAGGCCTAAACCAACTCAGCCACATTATCACAAAGAGTGGCTATGGATACCATTTCTGAAGTGGAACAATCATCAGCCACCTCCTAGACGGACTACATCAGCCACAGCCGAGTACCAACAAAAAGTAAGGCAGGTCCTGACAAGTCAGCTGAATGGGAAGAACAAAGTCCAAGCCATTTGCATGTATGCCTTGCCAATTATTTAATACCCCACTGGTATAAAAACCTGGCAAAAGGGTAAGACAGTAGCCACTGACAACAAAACAAGAAAACTCCTCACAATGAATGGTGGGTTTCTCCCCAAAAGTCCAGCTGCCTGAGATTGTACAATAAACAGAAGCTTCGTAATCAACTTCAGAACCACAATCCAGGATGAAATGACAAAGATCCAGAAATACATCATGAAGATGGCCCTCAATGAGCTGCTAAGTGAGTTTGTCAGGCAAATGAAATCCAGTGAAGGGGAGTAGGAGGAAGCGGAACCATCGTGGAGGGAGTCTCTGCCCAACAGATTCCGCCAACAGACTGAAGAGTTGCCTGGGAAGAAGTCATTAAGTCCTATCAGTTACTAAAAAGGTGCTATAGAGGCACTAATGAGGACAGTGTCTTTATTGCAGTGGGCAAGAACTTCCCATAAAGTTCTTTGTTGCACCAGAGAAGAGGAGGGAGTACAGAGAGAGTACAGTCTACTGTGGTGTTGCTGAGCATCTTCTCAGACACACAAGCTTCAGTCTGACAGGTTTGTAATCAATAATCCAACATCAGGAATCTAAGCAAAGTGCTTTGGGTCTTAAAACATATCTACTTTCTTAGGAAAGCCAATGGCAATTTCTCCAGCACAATGATGGTGAGGAATATAAGAGCAACTAGTCCGTAGTCGTTGAAGGAAAATGAGTGAGATTATTTAGGTGCCAGGACAAGGCAAGATGTCATTTCTCATGACTTAAGTCAAGTTTGAGGAGGTGCTGTAAAATCCCAGATATATGTTCAGCACAGGCCTTCAGGACCCAGCTTGTAGTGACACTATCTGGACCTGCAGCCTTGTCCTGGTTCAATTTTATCAACTACTTCTTTACATGACTGCTAGAGATATAAAGGCTGGAGGGGGGGGGGGCAGATGAAGTCTCAGTATGTGCTGATGATGGGAGCGATGTTGATGAGGCAGTGTTATTATCTATGACTAAGGTTCAGGAGGATTCTGTTGAGATATGACAGGAAGGCCATTTTGCTTTTGTGTAGAATATTATTACAAGATCTCCTGTGTGTTGCAATATATCATCCTGAACACTGCCTTTCATCTAAAGTCATCTTTTCTTTATAATAGTCAGAAATGATCTGACAAAGGGTCCTTTAATCCATCATATTAGTATGCTATTCTAATGCCCTCTCCACACTCCTACTTAACACACAGCACATCTCTGTCATTTTATCTCTCTTTCTCCCTCAGCTTCAAATTTATTTAATAATGAAATTCATCCCCTACAGGCACCTTTTCTTCTTTTAGATTCTGCCTTTTCCGTTCTCTGTTTCAGATGTAGCTCTTTGAAGCAATAGGTTCACTTGCTCAGATCAATAAAGCAGCAACTAGCCTGGGCATGAGCTTATAGAGCTGCTGTGCCCTTGTGTCTGTAGTGTGGGTCAGAGAATCTTTGAATGTGTCTGTGAGCATATCATTATGGTTAAAGAGACCATATAAGGTTGAAACTATAAAAAGCCCTAGGAACTAATCAATGTCAACCAATCTTTTTCACCATCAAAATTAAGTTTGTAATGTATTACATAGGCGCATAACATACAAAGCTTTTTCTGACTTTTTTTCTGATCTTTAACTTCTTTAAAAAAATAAAATGTTACTATTTTACTGTTTTAAAAAAGCTCTGGTGACATCTCTGCTGAAACATGCTTTTCTCAACATGAGAATGATCGACACTTTTACTTCTTCCATTTCTATGCAGAGCGAAAGTGCAAATTTCAAACAGGTGTCAGATAGAATGAATCATGACCTTGATCCAAATTAGCCAAAGTATACAAATAGATCGCTGGAGCTGCAGTTAATTCCTCTGTTTTCATTGTGCTAGACTCATTAGCAGTGTTTGACATCATGCATTAAAGCAGAGAAACATCTAAAACCCGCAGGACAGCGGCCCCTGAGGACTGGATTTGGACATCCCTGACATAGTGGGATCCCACTATCTGTTTACTCTGAGACAGACATCAAATTCTAGGCACACGGTTGGTTTGGATCGTACTTCACCACTTATCTTTCAAGGTGAGGACAAGCATCTGCATCCCATTGCCCCTCCACAGAAGTGCCCTGAGGCTTGGTGCTGGAGCCCCTCCTCTTTAAAGCAAACACCACATCCCTGGGCCTGGTCATCCGTGCCCATGGCTTTAAGTGACAAATCTTTATGTTGATGATAACCAACTTTAATTCCTGTGAGATGACCCCACAGTTTCATCATGAATCCCAGCTTGTCTGTCTGACATAACAGCAGTGATACAGGAAGACCACTTTAAACTAAACCTCTCCAAAAGTGATATAATTGTTATACGCAACAAAATACCGATGTAAAAATCACCTCTTTAGCTTCCTCTTGTGACTGTCTCTCAGCCATGACACTTTGAACTTTATGTACACTTTTGAGTGTCCTGATGATTGAATATTCTTCCTCCTTTCTCCTTCCTGTATGCAACTTTGGATAAAAGTATCTGCTCTCTAAATGTGAATGTATGTAAAATGTAAAACTACATAAACACATACATTAGATGTAGTTAAGGGTTTATGGATGAACGCAAATGAAGAGCATAAGTTACTGACAGCTATTGTGTGCGTTTGTAGAGAAATTCACAGGAAAGTGCTCAGTGACCATCAGTGGACATACAAGATGAGAAAAATTATGCTCACAGGGAATTTGTGGATTGCAATGACACTTCACAAACACTTTCACAACAAGCAGGACACAACATGTCTGAAACTAAAGAAAGACCATTGGTGTGAAAGCACCAATAGTTTGTCGTACATTCTGACAAGATACAATATAACCATATAACTAAAACTAAGATGTGACAACAAAGAAACCTGGAAAACAACACAAAACATCCTTGCCTTGAGGGAGTCCACAATTACCTGTAATCTTTTATGAAAGCAAAGTGTCGAGTAAAAATCTTTCTGAAAACACTGCACATCACATCATCAACTGTGAACATAAAGAAACACCTGTTACTCTTTATTTCTGTATTTCTATTCCTCTGCAGTGCTGGCAAGTTAAAGGTAGAGACACAAAAGAAAGACGACCATTCAAGAAGAGCGATAGTCAAAAAGAGAAAGAATTACAAACTACAAAGACTTAATCTTTGATTATGCAAATGTTTTCCTTTTTAAAAAAAATTAAATTAAACTAAAAAAATTCACAAATTCACATTTGATGCTGGTTCTATAGCTTCTCTAACAGAGAGCCAAAAGACTTTTGTGTCCAACTTTGAAAACATGCACCCAAGCACAAAAGAGAAGATGTTACCAAATCGTGTGTGTTTGTGTGTCCTTGCACATTGCTGCTTGCTGGGTCAGAGTGGATTAATTAGATTCTGAAAACAAATTACCTCAGCTAATTATTCAATAAAGCCCACATGTGGACCCTATCTTGAATATTCAACCACCTCCCTTTTTTTTCCCCCTTCTTCTTAGAATGAAAAGAATTTGTGGTCAGCAGGGTAACTGCATCAAATAATAAGCACAGCAAGAAATTAATCATATGAATGAATTAAGTTGCAAGAATCTATCAAAGCAGCTTGACGGTCTGCAAAATTAATAACCTCTGAAAAACAAAAAAGAAAACAACAATAAAACATGACAAAGGAAGAAGCAGAACGAAACCGTCACTAAAAGCTTTGCAGTTACTTAAGCTAAACTGTATTCCTGCAGCTTTTCAGATATTTTCTGCCATACAATACAGTGCTGCTGGACTGTAGAAAAAGAGCAATAAAATTCCTTGCCCAAAGGGAGTGATTTTTAAGGAATGTTGCATCATCAAGCTCAACCATTTCCCCTATGATCCGAGGAGAGAAAAATGAATAAAAGACCAAATAGAACTTCTTGTCCACTTTATGCCCACGTGTGTGCACACACGTGTCTGTATGGGCTTCCTTAATATTGCTGAAAGTGTCCTCTGCTATTGAGATTTAATAAGAGAATGGCTATCACATGTAATTCATAACACCAGCCAAGCTAGCTAATGATTTCTCCTGTTTCTATTCAACACTTTATTCCAAATTGTTGCTATAACTCTTCCCCGAAGCAAGTTAATGTGACAGGTCATCAATAAACTCGCCCAACAATAAGTGGAAAGACCTTTGCGTTTTGTTTTAATTTCTCCTGTGCTCCTCAGCTTTATGGTGTAGGGAGTGGGGAATCGAGGGAGAAATGGAGTGAAGAGGGTCAGTTCTGTCCAATATTTAACCATTTCACCATTATAGACAGCAACTAACCAGTTGCCCTTGATACGTACCCTCGAGAGCATATATCCTTAACTCATCACATAGCCGAATCCGTGCCCTCCATTTTAAAACGAGATCAATGGCAATGGAATAAAACTGTTACAAATCCCTCCAAGGAATGAAAATTGTCCCTTTCCTGATTGAGTTTTCACCTAAGGTCGGTCTTCATTCTTAAGAACTTTCAAGGTGAATGTGGGGTTAAAGCCATAAAATATCACCTGTGCAGAGTGACCAGCCCTTATAATTTACAACCAAATTTTATCAGCAACAGAAGACAATTCATTGCAATTTCAACAGTCTTAATAAATATAAAAAGGAAGAAAGGATATTATTAAACAGGTAATCCGTCTCATTGATCTTTCATATTAGTGTCAGCTCCACTCATCTCTGCAATATAATTTAAAATTCTCTCCAGATTTCTTCTGAGACTTCTTCCTTCTGGTTTGCAAAGGATGTTAAATTTGGTCAGGGAGTTAAATCGCTACTTTGCTTGTATTGAGTCGCTTTAAGACACCACACACACACACACACACACACACACACACACACACACACACACACATAGTCTCCTCTGACTACAGGCCAGGCACATTCATCTTCCTAGAACACCGGGTTCGTAGTGTGTTCAGGTCAGTAAACCAGAGGAAAGCTGCTGGTCCCAATGGAGTACCTGGCAAAGTACTTAAAGCATGTGCCGACCAGCTGTCCACTGTGTTTAATAAGATCTTCAACCTCTCCCTGACACAAGCCTCCCTCTCTGCCTCAAATCAGCCACCATAATCCTTGTCCCCAAGAGCGCCACCATCAGCAACCTCAGTGACTTCAGACCCATTGCCCTAACACCCGTGGTTGCTAAATGCTTTCAGAGGCTGATCTTACAACACATCAAAGACTGCCTACCCCTCAGCTTTGACCCCTTTGCTTACAAAGCAAACAGGTCCACAGAGGACGCTGTCTAAACTGCTCTTCATGTTGCCCTGCGCTACGTAGAGCATCATGGGACTTCAGTAAGGTTGCTCTTCGTCGACTAGAGCTTGGCCTTTAATACCATAATTCCAGACATCCTAACATCCGCCCTGCCACCTGCGCATGGATTAAGAACTTTCGTTCAGACCGCCCACAGGCGGTGAGCAAGCTCATCCGCCCTGACGCTCAGCACTGGTTCTCCACAGGGCTGTGTGCTAAGCCCTCTTTTGTATACCATTTACACACACAACTGTACTCCCATCCATCCCTGTAATACCATAATAAAATTTGCAGATGACACCACCTTGCTGGGACTAATGACCGAGGACGATGACTCAGCCTCCATGGACGAGGTGCAGCGGCTGACAGAGTGGTGCGACAGGAACAATCCGTCTCCCAACACAAAAAAAACAAAGGAAGTGGTCATGTGGTCACTTTAGTTCAAAAAGAGAGCAAAAGTTTCAAGCCTAACCCTATCTTCTGAACCGTGACCATTCTCTTGGATTCTCCACAAGTGTGTAGACACTGCTATCAACTTCAAGTGGAAAAGAATGGCCCTGTGTTTTGTTGTGTGGACTAATACCCATACAGAACATGATGGTGGATGGATTACCATGGTAACCTCCACTGTCTGTTTAAACATTGGATAGAAAACCGCTTTATGGTATCAGTTTAAGAGAAAATAGCAATTTCTTCCATGTTATGGTCTGCACTTTGATTAAAAGTCTCAAGGATCTCTACACTTTTATCTTGAGATTCTTTTAGGGACAACTACTGGGCCTCAGAAAAGAGAAGTTTTACTCTGCGTGGTGGTAGATGGGTATTATTTTAGTTTTTTTTCTGTTCTTCTCCACAGGCACAGACAGTAGGCATGAATAATTACAGGCCTCTCAGCAGTGGGTCCTTTTTCTGCAGCAATAACAGGCTACAGGGGCTGAGTTTGGCCACACGAATGCTGATTATGAGACGCGAATGGTAAATATTTTAAACACCAAAGAACCCCTTGTGTACGATTCAACCTTTCAGCTTCACAAGGTCAAAGCTAATTTGCAAGTCAGAAAAAAAAACATTTGGCAAATTTCAGAGAACTCAGTGCTGGTGGGGGAGTTTGTGTGTGTGTGTTCATGGAAGGGAAGATGTGATGACATTACATAGACCCGTGATACTTAGCGGAAGAGTTATTATATCCATTAAGGCTGGCCGGGCTATTGAAGCAGTGTGAGTGCTGAGCATACCTGCCAGTACCTCATTAATAAAGAGAATCACCGACTGCAATTATGAATCAGTCCAGGTAATATACAGAATGGATGAAAAACCGGGGAATCTCCTCCATTCCTGTACACTAGCTACAATCCAAAAGTCAACAAGTGAAAGAAATAAAGCTGTAGTTTCCTGTGAATTTTACATTTCCCATTAGAGCCAGTGAGCCTACAGTATTAAATATTTATTCCATAATATTCCAGCAAGAATGAATAAATGTTTCCATTAAATGGTGCATCATTATATTGCCCACTAATACTCACTGTCACCATGTCAGCAAAGCTAGACATAAAAAAAGATGTTATTGTCAAATCATGCAAGTAAATACCTAGATGATTAAGTAAATAATTCATAATAAATCCCTTAAGCTGAGTAACCCTATGTTTGAATAGAAAGGAGAATTGTCAGCTGTTAATTTCAGTACTGTGGCTATGTTATGCCTGGAATGGAATAACTCTATTTTCTCACATGTTTGGATTGTCTGGGATTACATCTGTTGGTGAATAAGTTCATCATTTTAACAAACCTGAAAACAAGCAAAAAGCTCAAAATCCCACACTTATTGCATTTGACCCTACGTGCTTGTGACTCATTCAGAATAATTTGTCTTGCATAAAAGCTCAAACATTGTAATGTATGGTATTATCACCCCTGTGATAAATCAAAGAATTTCTGCCTGTCTGTCAGTCATTCAGCGAGCTAATGACTGTATTCTAAAACTAATGATAGTATAACACCAAGTGAGGAAGACAATGAAATTGCTAACCACAATGATTTCTTTGACACTTCATTGTCAGCTCAAATATCATGACTGTGACAGCCCCAATCAGGCTAATGACGATTCCTCTGTATGTTTCTGTTTCTGTAAACATATGCTCCGGAAGCATTACCCCATGCCAGTTGCCGTCACAGGATCTGACAGGTCTTATCCGACTGAAAAACCACAAGTTTCAGAGGGGCTCAGTTATAAGCAAAGTTGTAACACTGAAGATCTGTAAAGTTTAAGATGTGTACAATTAGAGTAATTAAAAACTGTCAAATGGCATAAAACTCAGCCCAATGCTAAAGCCTGATACAAACAAACAGCTCTTCAAATTGTCTGTGGAAGAAACTATTTTAACCTGTACTGTATCACTTACCTGATGCCTGCTGGAGGAGTATTATATCATGACAACAGTATCAATATGATATTGACATACCTGAGAAAACTATGGGGGTGGAGAAAAAGAAATCCTGACATGGTGAATTTTGGAGAATGGCATTAGAGCCATGCTTATTGTTGAGAAAAGGGTCGACATTAACCCCAAACAGCATCTATTCTTAAACCTAAACAGTCAGTTCAGGGGTCTAATAATAACTGTAATTCCTCTTTTGTACAGCACTCACACTTGTGAATGGTTAGAGTCAGATCAAATCTAGATGGTTGGGGTGAGATGTTGCAAAGTATATGGTCAAACAATTACAAACATGTACAGGATTATGGCTTACTCATTTTACTTCTCATCGGTCAAGATTTCCATTATGGCACAAGAATACTCCCGGACAGAAAACTACAGCCTAGGGATACGTTGCCATCTCTCTTACAACCATGGATTGTGAAAGCAGTACATTGTGAACATTTTTTTTGTTCTAATATATGTTTTCTGGTGAGATTGGGCTGTCATGACCATGATTGAACACTTGTCAATCCTCTCGGTGAGTGCAAAAAGAAAGAAAGTGCAAAGACACATTACAGCCTTATAACAGAAAAACAATGCTTAAAAACTGGGACAAAAGGCCAGTTAGACAATATAATCTTCACTTAAAGCTATCAATGCATTGAGGGGAGGGATTTATCATATATTATTTAAGATTATCGATTGCTGGTATACAGTGAAAACTGCATTGCATTTACCATAACCATCGACACACAAAGCAAAAACAGTCTTTCATAAAGGACTTGAGCTCTTTTTTCCAGTGGCTGGAAGTGGGCTGGTGCCTGCTTGAGCTGTTAAACAATATGGACACCAGCGACAGCAGCTAAAGCTTTTTTTTTTTTTTTTTTTTAAATCGTAGAAAAGAAAAAAGGTTGGTCTCCCCGCTTCTGATCTCCTCTCTTCCTAAACTCTCTTTGTTGGGAGGTGTTTCAGACTCACCCGGGGCAGTCATGTGATTTCAGCTGAAGACACGAGTCCAGTATAACTGAGACAGCAGAACAAAGAGCTGTACACCTGAAAGAGCTTGTCATAATATGCTGATGTTCTACATACAGGCTATGTTGCTGAAGCCACCGTATGCGTTTCTGTTGCACAGCAGGACGACTTTATTAAAAAAAAAAAAAAAAAAGAAGACAGGCATCATAGGGCCTGGTTTAGCTCCACAGTTGTTTGCTTTCATCCAAAGCTTGTGAAAAGACCTGGTAATAAATCAACTAGACACATGAAAACAGATAGTGTTGTAATCCTGTGAGTGGGGACGCGGTGAAAGAAACTGATATTTAGATTCCCTGAAGATACACTGAGAGTCTCAGCTCTCCGCTCGTGTCCCTGCACTACACAAACAGACATCAGAGTCGAATTGAGGCACGCTGATGAGGAACATCGAACGGCGTGTGGAAGCCTGTAATCTAACGGGGTCTTCAGAGAGATGTGAGGACAGAGGGGAGGAAACAGAGAGGGGAGAGGAAACTGAAATAAAGGCGACGCAGAGGGAAAAGTAGTGGGGGAGTCAAGACTCCTGTGGGACTTTAAAGATGGTAATTTACAGAAAGCAGTAGTGATGAGGGGGGAATTATTCTGAGATGGGAACTGTGGAACACCATGAAGTTGAGAGAAGCATAGAAGAGAAGAGGCAAGACTAAAGGTAATCTTAGTTACATTTATATGGTGAGAAAACAGACATATGCAGTATTTGAAAGCGAATAAAGCTTCTTGAGAGAAGAGACAGAAAGAGGGCAAAGGCAAAGGATCATGGTTAGAAGTTTCTAACATTAATGTTTTAAAGTTTTTAATTTGAAGCTGAACTGAATGTTTCGTTAGAAAATACACCATGTTGAATATATTAAAACATTTGATTTTTTTCACAGCATAAATGATCACAATATTCTCGAGAAAGCCTGTTGTGTATTTGTAATAACTTTAGAAACCACCATAAAGATGATCTATGAGTTAGTAAGCTCTTTTGTAAGAGAGCCTATAGCTGCACTTAAAAGCTGATATGCCAGGTGTCATGTCAGCATTTACCTTGGCCAAAAGCATAAAGCAGGAATGCCTTCTCAGAGATTTGTAATATCCTTTGCATTTCTCCATTAACTGCAATTTATCTGGGTCGCAATTATGCCAAAACATCATTATACCAAGCCACATCCCTCAGCTCCTCTTTTGAAAGATGCTGATGCTTTCACTTTTCAGGTGGGAAATGTAATCCCTCCATCCTTTTCTTGGTCTGCCTCATGGTCTCCTCCCAGTTGGATATGTCCGAGTGCCTCCATAGAGAGGCTTCCCATTGGGAGATTGGTCAGATGCCCAAATCAACTCAATTCTCCCTTAAATGCAGAGACACTTAATCCGGACATGGCAATAGACCTTGAGGGTTTTACTCATTTTATGGCAAACATACACTCTGCAAAAAGGGGGAATCATGTCAGCCATTTCGACTACCCCAAAGCAGTTAATGGGGGGATGGCTGGGGAAGAGATACCATGAAAGAGAAGCTAACAAAATCTTTAGGCCACGGACGCCCAGACTTACTTTACTCAATCACTTAAAACCATGCCACCTCACAATATCCCAGGGGAGGTATGGTCTTATGTTCATTTGTGTTCATACACAGATACAGTGCACAGTGAAAATGAGTACACCCCTGTTGAAAAGTAACATTTTGAACAATATTTTAATATACACACAAGTTATTCCCAAAACGTGCATAGATGGCTTGACACCATCTAAAGCAAATTTGTTCATCTTGGTGTCATCAGATCACAGGACATGGTTCCAAAAATCCATATCCTTAGTTTGTTTGTCTCTGATGACACCAAGATGAACAAATTTGCTTTAGATGGTGTCAAGCATGTGTGGTGGTAAAAAGTGATTTGTACAAAGAAAAGTGCCCCATGCTTAAAGTCAAGCATAGTAGTGGGAGTGACATGGTTTGGGGCTGTATGGATGCCATCAACAGTAGGAAGCTGAATTTCACCAAAAGAAACATGCTTGTCAACATGTACTGTGACTACTGAAGCAGATCATGATACTCTCCATAGGATTTCAGTCAAATCTCACACATCTCTCTTTTAGCCTGGTGCAGACTCAAAATGTAAAATTTCAATGTAAGGCAAGGATGAAACACACAACGATGACCTCCCTTTTAATGCCTTTTCATTTCATGACATTTCGGGCCAACACGGCCCATTCTCAGGGAGTTTAACATAGGGGTGTACTCACTTTTGCACCAGCATAATTTCACAAAAATGGACAAATATGTCATTTAAGTTATATTATTGACCTTTCTTTTCTGTTGTAAGCTGAACAGATGTTGTATTAAACTTACTCTATGCACGTTTTGGGAATAACTTGCGTGTGTATTAAAATATTGTTCAAAATGTTACTTTTCAACAGGGGTGTACTCATTTTCACTGTGCACTGTAGATTCACAAGATTAAGAAGCTGGCCCAGTTTTTAACAATTTAGATGCAACCGTCTGAACATCAGCTTTAAGAAAGCTTCAAGAAAGAGTATAAACAAAGCAATACATTGTTCCAGATCTGGTGAGACACTATCCCTACAGTAGTGGCTTTAATGCTCAAATAAAAGAATGTAAAAAAATAAGTCTGCGTGGCATTGGTGCGGATGGATGGTGATGACAGCAAATGAATTCTCTCTGGATATCAGCTTATCTCACCGAAAATTTTAATGCAGAAGTATAACACATAACTGTGTGCATGTCATCATCCTCGGCAAGAATGAGAAACTTCAAATTTGACACAACCTGAGAGCTTTTATGATCCATCCTGTTTTCTTATTATAGACGGCATCCACTTATTCATATTTAAAATCATAATGCTAAAGAACACGGCTTCAACGACGGCTTTCACACTCTGGAGAAATAGATCCTGTAAAAACACCAAATACGTAGTAACTGATAATTCTCTAAGACTTAAGAGTCACAACATCTCCCTTTCCCCAGACATTTTCAGACGGACATTTGCTACTTTCATGCTCCAGGGTAAAGAGGTAGTGGGATCTTTGAAATACCAAGAGGACAGTTGATAGAGGATGTGAACAGAAGGACTATTCAGGTAGAGACCCAAAATCTGATTGATGTCCTTAATGTAAAGTGAGTATGCTATTGTTGATAGAACACACACAGACACAGAGTTTGTTAGCTGTGCTAAAGGGGTAGCCATTTAAAACCAAGTATTCAGGCAAAACTGTAAATAGCAGAGAAAGAAGGAGACGTAAAGGTAAGAGAAAAGTGGGAACACAGAGTAGCATGCTGAGGGGGCTGTGGTGGGGGTGTTACTGTACCTCTGTTGCCAGTGACTGTGGGGTCTGAGGCGTGGGCATTTAACTGAGCTGTAGGATCTGGAGGGATGGGATGTAGGGGGGGAGTGGTGGATGGAGGCAGGGTGGTGGGAACGTCTGGTGGAGGGCACAGACAGACATATGCACACAAAAATAATACAACAACAACAAAAGTGAATTCACACAGAAAAGTCATGCTCTGAAAAACAAAAATGAACAATGTAAAAGATTTGAGTTGTTTCCTGCTGTTGAAGATGTTCACTGTGTGTTGCTGTGGAGTCTGTTGTTTCTTAGAACTATCACTGTATTTTCAGTGTTGGCTACAAGCTATGTGCAGTTCATTGTGTAAGCATTTCAAAGTATTATTGGAAAATATTACTGTAAATTTGAATTTGGTAATAATTGCCTGAGTGAAATCTTGAAGCCTTTTTCTTCATTTGGGTGTATTAAATTGTATCATTTTAACATTTTTAAGTTGAGGGAAATTTGTCTTGCCTCTTCCAAAGAGGTTTGCAATATCAAAGGATTCATGGAAGCTTTAATTCAGAACAATGCGTCATTAAACTACCAACAAGCTAATGTTGTGATATTTCAAGTTCACTCTTCACTTTGAGCTCCTCGCAATGGCTGTAAACCAGGATGAGACCCCATGATGCTGACCTGGCACCTGGTCCTCATCTTGATATTCTAAAGTAAAAATTGCAGGTATGCTAATCTATTTACTAGAATCGCCCCTGATGATTTTTATGTTCTGTAACATCACTGACAAACAAGCCACGGCTAAAGACTCTCCCGCCAGCTCTGAAGTATGTGATTTGTGGCACTTTGGTTAAATATCTGAATGTCTCCAACCCAGTCTCACAGCAAAACATAAAACTGTTCTAACCAAATGTTTTCCATGCGACAGAGCAGTGGCTCTACTCTGAGCTCCCTGCGAATGGCGTCAGATAGCTTCTCCCGCTATCTCTAAGGCCCATTTCAGCTGTTTGTATCCACAATTTTGTTATTTTGGTCACTACCCAGATCTCATGACCATAGGTGATGGTTGAAACAAAGATTGACCAGTAAATTGAAAGCTTTGCCTTCCGACTCAGGTCCCTCTTCACCAAGATGGACCGGAGCAGCCTCAGTCAAGGTCCTGAGTGAGCCCACTTGATACTATGCGGTGATAGTGACACACTGCAGAGCGCTGATTGATCAGAGAATCATCACTTGTGTGAGCAAAGAGTGTCTTAGCAGCAGTGCACACCAGCATGCTTCCCTGTTCTATAATTACATTTGAAAAACTAGCAAACAATTTACAATGTAAATTGAGGATATCTCATGACCAAACAAGCAAACAAATGATTAAGATAAATAAACAAGTTTCACGTTTTGTCACCTTTTCTCATTTTGCAGTAAGACTGGGCTGATGTCTCAATTATTTTATGTGATGGCTGTTCAGTATACACAGTCCAAGATGCTTAGAACATTACGAAGTAAAATGAATTGATTTTTAAAGAAAATTATTACTATTTACTGCATGTGTGGAAGGGGGCTCTACTGAGGGCATTGAGTAGATGACGTATGCATGTTAAGAGAAAGCCCCAGGCTCCCCACATTTTCTTGGCATTAAGATTGAAAAGAACTGTTGGATGCAGGGGCCTTTTCCGCAGCAAGAGAACAGAGGTAATGTTGCTAATGCGGTCTTCTTTCTCTGATGAAAGAAAGTGGGATTACAAAAATAAAAGTGATTTGACAAATTATCTTCCAGCACTGGTTTTTAGAAAAGGTAGTCAAGCCATCTTTACTATGCTCTGTTTCTAGACCTCTCACTACAGGAAAATGGTAGTGCTTCATGCTAGGACGTGTTTCTCACTGTCACATGCTAGAGCAAAAGAAAAAAAGGGATTGAAACATTGTGTGTGACCAAGTTAATGAGGTTACACTACCACCTTGGCTTTAATGTTTATGTCACTCTGCATTTTATGGTGAGCTAGAGGCTTTTAATTGGCTGTGGTAGTCTTTCTCAGGGCCAACTGTCCTCTGTGTCTCGGTGACATTTCAGCGTGACTCACGGAGCAGCTAACTGCATGTCTGGAGGAAATAGGGAAGAGAGAAAGCGTCGCCTTGTTGGAGGGGGACCATTAAAAAGGTATTTTTCAAGAATTATGGAGGCAGTTGTAAAAGGCTAAAAGGTGTGCTAATCACTAATGAAGGATAGAAACAGACTTGGTGCCATTTGAGGCGAACGAGTAATGAAACTGAATAGGACTCTTTGACCCTCCCGTACCCAGTAGCCTTTTTTTTGTGGTTCAGAATTTGTCAGTTTAATATCATCGCAGTCATTATGTGCATTGGTTTTTTTGCTTGCTCTTAGCTTCAGCTGGCATTTGAAGGAATTGTTAGGTGCAGGCACATACCGCAGCCTGGGTGAGAAGTGCACTAATTAAAACAGAGCTGTAACAATTAGTCAAAAGAAATTGAATTTACTTTTTAATTAAGGGGTTTGGGGGAACGAATGTAAATAGAATATGCAAAATCAAAGAATACATATATTAAAATGGCTTGACAACAAATTGGTGATCATACTCAATATGCTGCTATAAGTCTGCTTTGGTCGATGTTTAACCAGCATAGAGATCAGATTTAAGCACTACTCCCTGTATGTTAACTCTGTATGGAAGCGTCACATCTTCTTCTGCTTTGATAAAGCTCTAACATTGGAATTAAATTTGAAGGTGAAAAGTATCATAAATGTTAGATGGTATACATGATTAGCCAGCCGTGATTCCTGTTTTTGTGGCTTTGAATTGTCAGATGGAAGCCTCAACTTACTCAGGAACAGACACGTGAAAATGATTTCTGCATTTGAAATTATACGTATGTAAAAGATCGTCTCGCAAAAAACAAGTGAAGTTCATTTGTATATCTGTAATGATGCTGTCACAGTAACTATCAAAATATAGTTTGCAACGACATCAGTAATTACTTTTACAATGCTGGGATTTCACTTAGTCTTTGGCTTGATCTAAAGCATTTTAATTTCACTTCTGTAATCACACATTACTGAGCACTACGAGATCACGTTAGAAGCCATTAACATGCTGTTCATTTGGAGGATGACACGACAGTATATTTCAGTGACATTTACAGTCTCGGTTTGATGCATGGGTCTCTTAAAGCTTGGTGTCATCTGTGCAATGAGTTGAATAAAATCTCTGCCTGTAGGAAGTTAATAGCCTTTAGGTATGACTTCTGTGCGTGTGCACATTGCTCAGTTTTTCAAAGTGAATATTGTCTCACCTGCAGTAGACAGCGGTCAGCATGCTCTAGGTTTGGTGGATACTTACTTAAAGGTAAGCTAGCTATTAGCTACAGAAACAACTCAAACATAAACATTTAATTGTGGTCGAAACAAAGTTATTATAGTTATTGTTGCAATTACACGAAGCTGAAAATGAATGTGTTTCACCATGTGCCCAGCCAGGAGGTAAACCTCTTCTCCTTTTCCTCTGATTTGTCCCAAATTTACAATGTCTGCATGTAATGTTATCTTTCACTTACAATTGAAAATTTTGTAGCAAAAGGCTAGTTTTAGGTATGTGGTAAATTAAATATACTAAGACTAAACTAAAAATTTAGGCTGACTTGAACAAATCATGAGCAGCTGTAATGTCACAAATTTGCACAATAGCAAACCGTAATATCGACTTATATCGCAAACCTGTTTCGCTGTTTGGGGACGCAGCCTGCGAGCATCTCAACCAAACTAGCTGTTCCACAACTTGGCAGCAGTACAGTCAACTATTTACAATGGACTGTAGCAAAATTCTCTTTTACTCTGTGTTTGCGTATACAGCATCGTCATACAACCAATTTCCCAATAAACTGGCTCTCATTCACATAGTTTTCAGCTTCTTATGAGCACGAAAGTGAGACTTAATAACAGTTCATAACTATTACATGTGTGCTGAATAACTTCTGTGCTGCAATACAATATTACAATATAATATTAGCTTGGCTCACCACTCAGAAATCCTTCTGGATTCTTCAAAAGAGCCAGCTGACTGCTGTTGACTGCAGATGAGACACTAACTACTCAAAAGTACTTTGCACAACCCCACTAACAAAAACAAACAAACAAGCAAACCAAAGCCTATACAGTGACCTAACTGTATTTACTTGCGTATGAACACATCTCACTGTACACAGTAAATTTTGGTAAAATGAACTACCGTCAGCTGCATATTTATTTTGTTGCGAATGCTTATAACTGCACCACATGTCTGCATTTGGAGAGTCTAGATTAATAATTGAATAATTGGCATCCTCATTTACATAAAAGTGAGCCAACAATAGAAAACAAGGTCATCAAATTATATCCACATCTAACTGCATGATGCAATAGGGTATTAGGTTCATTTAAGGACCGTTTGAGTAGCATTTTTAAAAGTCCAAATTCAGACGGTTTTCTCAAGCGTCGTGGTACTTTATAATCTGTTGCTAGTAGGGGTGGAACGGTACAAAAAACTCGGTTTGGACCCTACGGTTCGGTACATTTTCGGTACAGTGCCGAAGGAGGCGTGTAGCGAGGTTCGAGCACATGTAATGGATATCTGAATCCTGCCTCTTCTACAGTGGAATGTGGGCGCATAGCAGATGCGATGTAAATTCCAATTGCTTCGGAAATTTTTTTTGCTCTGCATGTATTCGTATCCAAGGGTTACTGTAATACATTTGGGAGACGTAATTGGTCGGGTCTTTTCATGGTTCTATAGAACACATCTGACGGAGGTGTGTGGTGGTCGGTAGCTACGCCCCATGTCATGCTATCACGGCTGAAATGTTTCATCATACCACACAGACACAACCTTGGCGTGTTTAATAAGTTAAACTTACACGTTGTCTCATTTGTCTGCGGCGCACTGCTCTCCTTTCTTCCTTCATGAAACGAAGAAGTATCGTCTCCTGACTCTCTCTGTGAGCTCTTCCAGCCTCGATATTAGACGCCTGATGTGATCGTCCATGATTAATATCACCATCATGCAGACCATGAACACGGTGACCTCCCCGCTCTCCATATTAGCTTCTTGGTGGTGTTTTTTCTTCTCTCGGGTTTTGTTTTGTTCTGTTTTGTAGTTGAATGTTGCGCTAAACGGCTAATGGTGCGAATGCAGACTGAAACAGCTCCGCTGGGGAAGGACAGTTATCAGAACGAAATTCGAGTAGGACAGTTCTGATAACTGCGTTCTTATAACTACTCTGTCCGAAAGCGTATATCTCTACGGACCAATCAGAGCTTGCATGTGGCAGTGTTTAAATGGGTCCTGAAGGAAACTCTTGCAAAATAACAGTTCCGCGTTCAGAAAACTTCCGTAGTGTGTATTCTGTGTGGAAATGCGCGTACCGAACCGTGACCCCCGTACCGTGACGGTTCGGTACGAATACATATGGTGCCGGCCCTAGTTGCTAGGCATCTTGGCTTCATCCCTCATTAGTTTGTATCTGGTTACTCGTGTACTGTACACCTACCAAACAGTCAGGATTGAAATCTCTTTTCCTCTTGCAAAGTATCGCTGAGGGCTGCTGATATTCTCTCATGTTTTTCTCAGGTTAGGTCTGGTTTTAAATAAAACAACAAATAAAACACCCTGATCTAATTTGTGAAATTTTCCTTTCTGTCCGTGATTATAAACTGTTTTGACATCTCCAAACAAAACAGACTTCAGATGCCTCACTGTCCTCCTCTCTCTTTTTTTTAAAAGTATTATTACTTAATGCCATGAGATAAATGGCAGAAGAGAATCGGAAAGGAGAAAGAACTATCTGTTTTCCCTGACAGTGAGTCCCTCTATCCTCCATCTCCTCTGGCATTACTAGGAATTACTTATCCTGATATTCCTGACAATGCAGCACTAAATTCTGCCTCCCTCGTGGTGTGTGTACAGTCTGCGTGTGGAGGATCTGGGACACAGATTTATTTAAGGAAAGGTGTTGGTGGCATTTCTTTCACCTGAGGCCCATATTTTTCTTGTGAGAGATGGTACCACTAATCACTCTTTCCACTGATCCAGTAAGCAGATCTGGAAGTACTATAACCTTAGTTTTTGCAATGGAGTTTGGTGTTTTCACATGTTTATATTTTCTAATATTTCCTTATGTACCATCATTGGAGTCCAATTTGTCCTCTTTTAGATCTTCTCATCTCTTTTGTCTGCCAGTGGTGTTAGAAAAGTAACTGGTGAAGATATCTCTGTTCGTGTACCCCTGGCCAACATTACATGAAATGCAATTACCTACACATCAGCTTTGCCTCCGAACTCACCGTAGACGTAGAGTACATATTCAGCACTGCTGGTCCCAAGGTGGTTGCTCGCTTCACAGCGGTAAGTGCCATTGTCTGTCTTGTTGAGTGAGGTAAAGGTGAGCTCCCTCCCCTCTACAATCATCCTATCCAGGTCAGGAAGTTCACCTCCATCCTTTGTCCACATCACAGGATCTGGCCTGGTATGGAGGAACATGAGAAAGAGATTTAAGCACACTTCGTGGACCGTATGTGATGAGCACTCCATCTGCAAAAGCAGAATTTAGGTTACTTACGATGGGTTTCCTTTGGACACACACTCCAGCTTCAAGTACTGGCCCTCCTGAGGGACTGCAAGGGAGTGGACGATCTCCACTCTGGGAGCATCTGGGACAGTTGGAGAAAATGTAGACTCAGGCAAAATGGTATGAAACACATAGAAAGAATGATCCCATTATTTTCTTGACATTGATATGATATTATTATCTATTCAATATTCTACTGTAAGACTAAGGCTACGTTCAGATTGCAGGCCTTGATGCTCAATTCCGATTTTTTTGTGAGGTCGTTCACATTGCAATTAAAGGATAAGACCGGTTTTTTGACATTGGGCCCTTGATTTCACATTATAACATGATGTTCTACTCACCCCTGCTTGTTGTTGAACATTTGGAGCTGTTCCGAAGATATTCGCGAGGCGTCTGGCTGCTCTCTTGAGATATTCGGCCATGAAACGGTTTCCTATGGGCAAGTTTATACAGGCACAAACTATGCTGTTTATAATTTATTAATTACTGTACACTAGCACTGATAACGTGGAGGTGCGTCGCTTACTTAAAAAAATCCGGGTTACTAATTTTGAATTTTAGCCGAATGAATAAATAGGCAGCAGGTCTGTGGGCTGTCTGTGGCAGTAGCACGACGAGGACGTCAGTAACACCCACTTTACAACAAAAAAATCTAAATTACAGTAACCCGGATTTTTTTAAGTAAGCGACGCACCTCCACGTTATCAGTGCTAATGTACAGTAATTAATAAATTATAAACAGCATTGTTTGTGCCTGTATAAGCTTGCCCATAGGAAACCGTTTCATGGCCGAATATCTCAAGAGAGCAGCCAGACGCCTCTCGAATATCTTCGGAACAGCTCCAAATGTTCAACAACACGCAGGGGTGAGTAGAACATCATGTTATAATGTAAAATCAAGGGCCCAATATCAAAAAAACGGTCTTATCCTTTAAATGCGACCTGTATGTGGCCTGCTGTGTGAACGGCTTACCGCCCCATACTATCCCGCATGTGCAGAAGAGCGTACGATGACGTCATACGCAGCGAGCGTGCCCAGTGTTTGCGGAAGTAAACATGGATGGTAAGAGTAGGAATGCATATATTGCGATTTTAAAGTTGTTGTCCAGCCGAAGCCAGCACATTAATCACGGCATAATTTTAAAGAGGATATTAAAAAGAAAAAGAGCTAGGCTTTTGGCCCCGGCCTTTTGTGGGGCAGTGACATCGTCTATCCAAAGACACGTTTGGGTGTGTCGTCGTAGCCAGGAGTGGTGGGACTGTGATGTGAGCGGCTTTTCAGACGCGTAGGTCGGATAAATGTGCCCTGGCCGTTCAGACTGCAGTCGCATGGCAAAAGATCAGATACGTATCGGAATTAGGACCACATATTCCAGTGGCCTGGATCGGATTTGAAAAAATCCGATCTGTGCTGTTCAGACTGTCATGAAAAGATCAGATTTGGGTCACTTCAGTGTGCTGTCTGAACGTAGCCTAATAAATATGTGGAAAAACTGGTACTTCCAACTGAGCCACACTTTAGTAATTGATATCTTGATACTGTGTGATAAATATACAAGCAGGCCTCATGTTAAAATCTAAAGGATGGCTGATAGTGGTCTCAGTTGGTTGAATACCACCTACATAGATTCCACAGCTATAAAGCTCTCTTTACCTTGGACATCTATATTAGTGACTTCCCCTTTGAATTATTCTTCCTTTTCCTTTATGTCCACCTACACAGTTATGTATGCATTCAAGTGTATGTATGTTGTGTGAACACTCACAATGGACCTCCAGTACTTCAGTGGCCTGCTGCGGTGTCTGTGTAAGTGCCACATGATCCACTCTGCAGGTGTAAGCCACTCCATCATCATTTCTGTCCACGTGCAGCTGCAAAGAGCTCCGCACTGTGAATGTCTTCCCACTTGCATTCACCTCTTTGGCACCTTTGGAAAGAGTTGCACACCGTCACCAATGCAGCTCATTTATCTTGTGAGACATCAAAGTAATGCCCATGTTTTCCACGGTTCAGTTTAAAGCTGCTTTACATCCACGGCCAAGGTCTTCCATTCACATACTATAGACAAGGCCATATCAAACATTGAAAGCAATTTAAAAGCATCTTTACAATTACAGTCAGTTTTATCCTCATATAATCTGAAACAGATATCATACATAATAATGACAGTAAAGCAAATGGGCAAAAAGGTCAGGGAAAAAAAGTGCCAGGCTGTTAGGGCTCTTATTTACACCAGCAACATCAGGAGGTTCCTACCGAGTCTCATTTGAACAAATAAAACAGTACTTGAAAACACCGTATACATCTGTACATCATTGCCATGCAGTCTATGGCTGTGCAAGAAGACAAAGTTCGTCAGTACAAAAAGGGGCGGTAATACATCCATCCATACATTTTCTGTACCGCTGAATCCGTCAGTCGGGTCGCGGGGGGGCTGGAGCCTATCCCAGCGGTCAATGGACGAGAGGCGGGGTACACCCTGGACAGGCCGCCAGTGCGGTAATACATATATTATGGTAAAAAGTAATCTGAAAGACTGCTTAGTTTCAAAACAAAAAAATTAGATAGCTTGTTTTGTCTTGTTTATTGTTGTGGCTTGTAATTTTTTGTTTCTATGAGGTGAGATGTACTTATAAACCTTTATGGGTTTTTTTAATCTCACCTGCACATCTGGTTTGCTGTATTTTAGCTGTTTGTTTGTTATATTTGTGCAAATAAATGAATCAAAAAATCAAATATATCAAATTATAAAAAAAAGAAGGAAGTAGCTGGACTTTAGAATCATGATTATTAGTATTTCTTCAGTTTCCTTAACATGCTAAGTTAACTATTTGCTTTCTGTCATCAGCGTCAATTTCCTTTTCGTGCACTCATTCTGATTTTAATGTGCACAGGGAAATCAGAGTGAACTCTGTCAACTACTGAAACAATGACAATTCCATGTGTTGAAATCAGCTTAAAAGGACATGTGACGACATTGAGTCCAACAATGGCAACGGGACGCACACACTGATAATACAAGAGAGACAGACGTTCACAGACAATCCAGACATGCCTCATGGCTAAGTGCTAGCTTGGTGAAGAGCCTCTCTATGGATGTATTTTCAAGAGCATGGACACTGGTATCATACTCCACTGCAATCATCCGTGGAGGTATTATTTGGACAGAGCCACCAACAGCGGACGTCTCTCCAACTATCAGTGCTTGGTAAAATCCCTTTGTTGACCATGTACCTTAGTACAAATCTTCCTAGAAGCTGCTTTTATGGTTCTGCACGGCCAGTTCTCGCCTTATTTCTAGCCAGGGATTCAATGACTGTAATATGTATGTTAAAACTTGTTTTTTGAACCACATGTGGCCTCACCCACCAGTTCTGCATGTGCTTCCCTGGGCTTCACCACTCTCATACAGCACGACCATATCCTGCCAAACACCGAAATGCACTTCCATTTTCCCTCTGCTTATACTCTCTCCACATGGCAACTATTTCAAGCCGCTTTGGGACAAAAAAATTGCCATTCCTATCAGACATTTGGCTTGTAGCAAAGTATCATTATACCTCTTGCTCTGACCAATTTGCGGTCAGAGCCACCCCCACAACACCTGCCTTGAATTCTGGCCAAACAGCTGATACACCTCTTCGTGCCCATCCACATACCAATCATTGCCAAGGCTGTGCAAAACCCCTGCAGTCAGCTTCCTAAAATCATCTGCCTGATGTTCTGGAATTTGGCATATGTCTTCATTACATCTGTCCCCACTTTTGCTTCATTTGCCTCCCTAATGATATTGGCTTTAAAATGTGTAAAATGTGTTACAATTAAGTGCCATGACCTCCTTCCTTCTAACTGGAAGGTTAAAGGTTGGACTCCTGCACCTCTAACTTTCCCCGTCTCTTTCAAACTGTGCTTGAACTCAAATCCTTTACTTTACATGATCCTTGTGCCCTGTCCACCACAGTTTTAGTGTCCCGCAGTGTCGTAGACTAAGATTCTTTCACTTTACTGATATATTACAAAGACTTGCTCCTCTAATAGTTTGTAGTAATTTTTCTTTTTTTGGAGATTGGAAGTTTGAGAAACACTAACTACATCTGGCAAGTGCCCTCTTACAATTCATGGCTACATCATTTCAGGGACTGTACCCATTTCAGCTCAAAACTGACATTTCAGACAGTTTCCCAAGATTTTCTGACGACCATCCTACTAATATGACACCAAAAAACTAAGAAGCATCTATGTATGCATTATGTTGTACAAATCAACACCCCATTTCAGAACACACACTCACACAGAAGCCAGTAGTCTTGTAGCCTGATAAACCAGCCTAAATGGATTGGATGTCTAATTTAGTCTGGCACCGATCAATGGATACAACGGAACATTGTTGATGAGCACAACCCGTTGTCTTTCAAACCGCGTCTGTGCCTATAGGCCAACGCTCTGACCAATCAGCGCAACTGACTGTGACGTAGTAAGCGCGACAGAAAGCTTTGGTGGGAGGGGACTCTTCCAAAACTGATGCCAAGCACAGATTCTATAATAGGACAGATACGCCACTCACGGTGCATTTCCGGTTTCCAACGAGGCGATTTTGGTTGCAGTTCCACCCTCTTTCCACGTGGGGCGCCCAATTTTGGAGACCAGAATGAATGGAGTCCTATGGAGCTATTCGCCCTTTCGTGCCCTTATCTCAAGATATAATTTTTTCTCTAGTAATTCGAATGTTGTTTTCGAAAAAGGGTGTTTAGAAAATACCCATGGCTGAGTTTTAGATTTTTAGAGCCACTCATTTGCTTAAAAAAAGGATTTGAAGTGTATATGACGTCATACATAGCGGGTCGACCAGCTGTCATTAGCACAATGCTAGCGCGTTGTGGACAACAAGAAGCCAACCAGTAAGAAATCAAAGCGATATATGTACTCGTTCAGTAGATTTTTTACTTGAAACCCATGTTGAGCTCTCAGAAACTACATTCAAATCTGAGCGCTCTTGAGGAGACTTAGGTGAAACTGACCATTTGTAGCATCTAGCTCCATAGGGTCCCATTCATTCTGGTCTCCACCGACGCTCCCAGTGGAATTCTGGTGGAACTGCAGCCAAAAAGCCGGTACAATGGGGCTTAATACAGAGTGGCAAGGCTGTTCGTTATAATGGCTGTGTGCCAAGGCTGAATCAAACGAGCACTGTTCCATTGCCGCCGCCATCTTTCTTGTTGTGCTTTCGCTTGTCTATGTTCGCTTCCACTGCCCAACGTCGCACTGCTCTGTCGTCACTCCCTCAAAACCCTCTGGCCCGCCCGCGTTGATTCAAAACACATCTCTGCGTTGTGATTGGTTTAGTTGCCATCTGCCAGATTCAGGGCAGTATTTTCAAAATGACAAGTGGATCGAGGCCAGACCCAACCGCAGGCAAAACATTTTGCCGTCCAGCAGTTGGCGCTGGTTTTCCAGGCTAGTAGTCTTGCATAATTCAGCATCCCCAGATTTGCTTTATCTAGTGGCTGATAAAAAAAACCCCAAAACACATCCACCTCTAAGCTATTTTTTAACAAAAACCTCTTCTAAATCAGATCCATCCATTTGAGCCACCTAAAACAAAACTATTTGGTCTACTAATGTAGTGCCAGCAGCCTTTACTTGAGATCACATTCATCCTATGTTTTCAGAAGGGGGACAAAATCAGCCCTTTACTATATTCAGCAGTCCAGGCTTATCTCTGCATTCAGATGTTGCCCTTCGTGGTAAAACGTTTTTCTCTTTTTCTGCACTTTACACTGTCTGTCACAGAAAAATCATGGAAGTGTAAGCACACGGCGTGTACAGTGTGTTTCTCATGCTGACTGCTTTTGTTTGTATCTCCTAAAGAGACTATTTACGCTGCATGTCCTTCTCTCCTCTTTGCTCAACTGCTCCGCTTTCTCAGCTCTTCCTCTCACTTCTGCTAGTCAACTACTCTGCTTTACAAACTGAAGCAATGAGCCCACCTCCCCAAGAGATGAATGACTGACAGGCCTGCAGTGTCAGCAGCATCCATCCAATCAACAAGAGAAAGGGAAAACGGATAGATTTCTTCACAACGACGAACAGGAGGAGACGGAGGAGAGTGGAAAAGAGAGGAGGGCAGAGCGGAAGGACAGAAATATCTAATTGTTCAAGTTGAAGAAATGCCTATGGGAAGCAGGAATTTTACTATGATGTTTATTAGACACGCTAGCTCCTCTTAAACTGCTTCTCCGTGCGTCTGTGTGTCTTCATTAGTCCGACTTCACTTTCTCCTTTTGTCTGTTTTCTTTCCACACATACACTGCTTTAAACCTTTCACCCCAAATCTATTTGTTTTAGTCAGTTTTCTTATTGTTCCTGTTAATATTTTTGTGTGTTGTCTTTGCAGGTCAGTTTCAGGGTTATTCAATAGTTGATTTATCGCTTCAATCAAACAAAAGGCAATTAAATTAAAAAGATGAGTCACGTTTCCTGAAATTGTGCATATGTGTGCAATTCACTGACTTATTGTAAAACAATTTTAAAAAAGGTTATTTTTGCTAATTTTTTAAGCCTTTCTCATGGCCTTTTTCTTCTTTTTTTTTTACAAAAGTTTGTCATGTAACAAGTTTAGAAAAGAGGATTATTACTTTGAATGCCCTCATTTAAAAAAAAAAAAAAACTGAACAACTGAACTGAACAAACCATCCTTAACTATGCAATGCCCTGTAGCAACTAGCCTTTGGTTCTGATTGTACTACGATTGAACAGTTTCTCCCTGCACACTGTCAACTTGCAAGCCACAAAAGTTATTTGTGTTTTAGAATTTCTTGATGGTAAATGCAGTACAACGTAAACTGAGAAACTCACTTTCTATTGAGTATAATTGTGCCATGTAAAGTGCCTGGACTACTTTAATTATTTTTTTTCATAAGGTATTTTGAATGGACTCTGATTGCCTCAGTGTGAGTCGAGACTAAAGCATTATAAAAACTGACATGCTTGCAGCTCATAAATATCATTATTTGCTCCAAATCTTCTAAGGTCTAAGATCATATCAACGTTTGTCTAACACCAAGTAAGACCTAATTGAAGTGCACCAATCTGCAAGTGCACGTGTTTGGGTGAATGTTAGTATAATTGGTCTTTAAATACAACATCTTAGCACATTTTAAACACAGCTGAATGGAGCAGCTGACACCAAGCTGCTGTTACAGCTCAGGCTTACAGATAAAAATTAAACACACTGTTTAACATGTGTGCCTACATCATTGGCTTGAATAATCAAAGACGGTGAGGAGGTGAATGTATTTACTTGTTTTTAAGATTTCTGTGTTCCCTGCAAAATAATTGTATACATGTTACAGGGTTTCTATCTTAGGGAGAGAGCTTACCTATCAATTGTTTTATCTAGGCAAAAGAAAAGTGTTGGACATTAGGGACATGTATTCTGAATTTCTTGGAAAACCCTGTTTCAAATCCCCCCCCCCCAAAAAATAAAAAAAAAACAGGTGTAGAAATGTAAACAGAAAAAAGTGGTGATTTAAACATATACAAACCTCATATCAATTTAGAATAAATGACAGCAACACAACAAGCTGAAACAAGATCTGATGGAATATCTCATAACTACTCTCAGGTTCAATGTGTCAGTAACATGTAACAAAACATTTTCATTTCATACTTGTCAGATACTGACAACCCTTTGTGTCAGTTCTTGACACACAGCATACCTCTTTACTTTTACTATCCGATGCACTGAGAAGTGCAGCATATTTCCAGCAATCCCCTGCGGCTGTATGTGATGCACCAGCTGTGCCATTAGTAAACAGCAACAGGAAATTGTCATTCCATAGTGCTGGCATATCAAAAATTAATCCAGATCTCACCACGATCACACTCATTTTAAAGCCCAACCATGACATTTTCACTTATTTTGACTTTTATTCTTTATTTCTACTTTGTATGCAATAAAAGAAGCTACTTCCTTAAGGCTAGGATAGCATTGGCACATCTTAAATGCACATTAAAATACATTTCACCGTGGAAAGCTGTGCTGACATATCCTGAGATTATCACTTTACCAGCTCACCTTTACATCATGAAGTGGCATTTGGGCATGGAGAACAGGTTGGTTTAAAAAAAGAAAAGAAAAAGACATCCAAGAAAAACTGGGTCTTTAGGGACATGATGGGGGAGCTTCACCGTTCTGTAAAAGAGTGTAGGTGCAAATAGTTGAACTTCTTTTTTTTCAAATATAACATTGACTAAATGTTGTGATCTTTGGGCCTTAAAGCAGCCCTGCAATAAAAACAGACCCGGTTCTATCTTTTAAATTGCTGCATGAGCTCAGGAACACAACATGAAAAGAACCAAAAATATGTAAGCATGATCAAGATATGGGGCCACCATCTCTTGTCCTGAGGTTATTTGAGATGCTGTATTTTTTGGGCTAAGAAGAGACTGAGACCTTCTGACCAGTAATTACAGTACAGTTTTAAAAGCAAGTATCTGTGATGGTGTGGGGGTGCAATAGTGCCCTATACACAGGTATCTTGTGTATACACGAAGGCAGTATCAGCAGAAAAATAATATAAGTTTTGGAGTAATATATATATCTATATATATATATATAGATATATATATATCTATATATATATATGGGCTTTAAAATGAGTGTGGTCGTGGTGCGATCTGGATTAGTTTTTGATATGCCAGCACTATGGAATGACAATTTCCTGTTTACTAATGGCACAGCTGGTGCGTCATATATATATATAGATATATATATATCTATATATATATTGCTTTCCAGATTATATATTTTCAAGGGACAGCCTTGTTTATTTCAATATCAACCTACATTGCACAAGTATTACAGTAGCATGGCTCTTTGGAAAAAGGAATTAAGCTGTTAAACTGATCTTCCAAGACCTGAAACTCAGCTTTTGTCAAATTATGAAGATAAAAGTAAACCCATTCTAATAAGAATCTTAATCAAGCAACAATAGGGAAACTTCCCTTTAAAACTGCCTTTGATATTCATTATTTAACTTTTTTGGAAAGTCCCTGGACAGAAATCAACATGTAGATATATACATTTTGATCCGATCTACATGATCTACTTGAGTGATGAGAAATTCAACATGTACAAAAAAACGGAGTAGCAGGGAATAAAAGAAAAAATGAATACCATCCTGCCACATTAACCTCTGGTACGCTCTCTTCCACAAAAAGCCTGGTAGTATTTGGCAGTGTCTGTGGCATTCTGTTATGTGGGTGGGAGTTGTGGACCACTTATGTGAGCCAAGACAGAGCCTCGGAGGATTAGAAATGGAAATGACAGGCGTAAAATGTGGCAATCTGACCCTTTATGCCATTTCACAGGAGAGAAGGACAACTCAAGAACAGGAAATGAGTGGACAAGACAACAGAAACAGAGGCATCGTGTTGTTGATAATTCCTCCTCCAGCATCCTGAGGTGGAGGAAGAAATATCAACAACAGCAACAGTGCTGACTAATGCTGGCAGCAAGTGTCTGAGGGCTGACTCAACATACCCTGAACAGCATCCCATCTGAGATCTAAAAACATTTATCAAAGTGAGAGCAATGCAAAACCTACTTTGGCAGGGGGAGTATAGTCGGCATATATAAAACTGTAAAACACACTGAACATGCAAAAGGTACGCTGCCAGGTCAGTGCCTACTTTGCAATATTTAGGAAGCTTAAGACTGTTGGCAAGTTGTATCCTTCCTCCTCTGATCGACATTTCTCCCCAGCTCGGTTCTAGATGGCAAAGAATTTTAACATAAAATACTGGCAGAAGAGGTGGCAGTATTTTGCTGTTATTTTACTGTACATCAGAGATAATTTTAACCATCTATTACTGAACCTTTGGGCTGCTTGAAAAAAAAAAGATTTGTTTTGACAAATATCTACTCATCTACTTGTTATTATTTTGCTATCTACTGTTATTAGTTAACTAACAACTTTAAGTTTTTCATTTAAATGTGAAACATTCATAACTAAATTAATGTCACTATGAAACACAGTCAGATGCCGTTGTAAATCTGCAGGAAATTTACTGCAGCCCAGTTTAATGTGTGCTTAACTGACAAATGACTACAACCAGGGAGAGCTGCTGGATGTTGGGTTTTTATCTGTGCCAGGCAGACGTGTCATAATGTCCTCTCTGACATGAAAAACCCCTGAGCAATCACAGCTTAGGAGTGTCTGCTGCGGATTCATGAAGATGGCTTTCCACTCCAAAAGGAGAGGCCTGGTCAGTCTCGGCGCCTTGGCATTTAAAAATGGACAGGTGGCCCACCTCCATGATGTTGCTCTTAACCGACATAGACAGGGGGCTGTTGCAATCTTTTATCCCCTCTACTTCTCTGCTCAAGGCTAAGTCTGTTAACCTGTTCTCGCTGTTATTCTGCCAGGGACAGAGGATATTTTAGAAACACCTCTACGAGGATGAATCTAATCAATGTGACACAAGTTTAGGGAGAGAATGAAGGCTGTACTTAATATACCTCTGCTGTTATCTCTCTTAAATGTACCTTAAATGAATACAGACCAGTAAAATATCAATCTACCAGGCTTTCACAAATCTAATTTAGGACATTTGCATGTGTGTATTTGCACGTATGCTTTTTTTGTGGTGCAACATGGTGACGGCCCCGGCTATACATATGGTGTGTTAAGAGCATTGACTTATATTTTTGTCCACCTATAGGTTGATCCACTGGAGCTCGAGTGGGCCATTCCTTTGGCCTGATTTTTATCATGCATAGCCTCCCTTTTTGTAAAAATAAAGTGCTCTTGCACTTGCATTTTGCCTGTCCTTTCCCGTTTTTGTCACGGCCTACTGAGCTGGATCATGACAACATGTAACCGGATAGAGGAGACTGCTCGCCAAAATGTTCCATAGTTGCGTTTATTCATGCTTCATGGGTATAGTCAATAATTACGCGTGAAAAATGTGCAACCTTTAGTTGTCCTGAAAGCAATTGCACGTGAAGGGTAAAAGTGACGATCATGGGGGTTTTTTAGCCCTCACCAAGTGTTGTTGTTGTCAAAACCCCAACACAAAGTGACAAGTGTTAAGTAAAAAGTGTTGTTGTGTTATTGTTGGAACATATGTTGGTCTCGATCTCATGTTCACCCTCCTCTTAACACCCCATTTTTCCTTAAAAGAACCTTGTGGCTTCTTTGACAAAATACAGACATGACCATTTCAGTTGGAGGACTTGGTGGGATAGAGAGGGTGAATATGTATTTTTATGTGTGCAACTTTGGCATCTTTTATTCATGCCACTGTGACTCACAGGAGCCATCTTGAAATTACATCTTTAATGGTCATTGATCTTCCCCACCCCAGGGAGCTGGGTCGTATAAATGTAATCCCAACGCTGACTTTTCAAGCAGTCTGAAAGCAAGGTTGTCAAACACTGCCAAAGTGGCAGAAAATGTATTTTACTTTTAAGTAGAAAACTTCTTTAAAATCCCAAACTCGATTCTTATTTTAGTGTTCACTATGTCATTGGCGGTTTCATCAGCCTCAGCATCACTTTTCAAAGATGCTCCAGGAGCTTTCTCCTGGTTACTTTCCTCAATAGATCCTTGTGGGGTGAGCCTTAGAATAATGATGGCCACCTTATTCTATTCTTAGTCACAGTAGTCTAGGACTATTACCCAGAAATGAAAAAAAAAAAAAAACAGCCAGCGCTCTTTCAAAAGGTTGTTCAGTCGACTGTTCAACTCTTCAGGCAGACTTGAGCGATAGCAGATTGAAAAGCCAGCAGACAACGACCTTAAATAGTGCAAGGTATACTCTGCAGTAATAGTCCTCTGTCCTTGACTAACAAGTTTGACAATATCAGGATGTGACCACAAGCGTATTTGAATTAAATCTCGGTGTTTTTTTTATTAAGCCCCCTTGGAATAGAGCTGCAGCGTAACATGATGAAGCAATAACCTCCCCAGTTTAGGTCAGAGAGTATGATAATACTAGCCTGATAGTCAAGATCTCCTCCCTTATTTGAAATAAATATTCATTTCATCTCTGTCTTGCTCGCTCTCCACACTGCTCCCCCTGGTTCACTGGTGTGTAAACAACTCCTACATGTGGTGATATTGGAGGAGGTCTCTATGGGTTATGGTGTGTAACTGAGATAGAAATATATCATTACTGGGTGGGGACTGAGGGGATCTGAGGGACAAAGAGACTGAGAAATAAGAATATTGAATTCTGTTCCACACACACAAGCTTATGTCCTTACATGCAGGCTGTCCACTCCATCTGCCTGTTTTGCTCATGCAGACACGCGCACATATACATCAATATAGGCACATACACACAGACACTTAGCATAGGGTGTCTGTTAACTGCGGCGAATGGGTGATGGACTGCTCCAGTGGCTCTGCTGGTAATATAATCTTCTCTATTTCCCCAGATCCCACACCAATATGTCACAATTGTCATTTATTCCCAGCATGGCTGCCCCTCAATCAGATGGCTTTTCACATTGAACACTCCCTGATCCTGTCAGCATGATGAACACTTCAAGTGCATTCCACGTACAGCAGACATATATTGCGTATTAACATGCGCTGCTCTTTGGGAATACTTGTTTTCTTTCTTTTTATTTATCTATTTTGTCAACTTTGAATTCTAACCGTAGGAAATTGGTTTACACCTGGAATGGCCTCATTTTCCTAATATAAACCCAACACATTTGCACATGCAATTACATACAAAGAAAACTGTCTGTTGGTCTCACATCTCGCAAGTTGGACTGAAAGAGGCCAGCTGGTAATTCACACGTTTTTATTATGACAAGAAAGTGGAGCAATTAAGTGTCAGGAATGCATTTGCGGTTTAACAAAGTAGAACATTATGTGAAAATGTGCGTGTCACTCATGGTACTGAGAACAGGCTTTTTCCAAAGTAAACAGGTTCCGGATGTTTTTGTTAAAAGCAACACACAAAGCAACATACAGCTAATATATAACTTGTCACAAAAGACGTGCAATTATTCCAGAGATCAACACTTCCTTTGCCACTGAAATCAAGAGGTGTTTTATGCATTGTTTTTTTGGGTAAAATGAAAAGATTACAACGACAAGGTCAGCAATTAGTCACATTTAAAAATGCTCATGAATTCGGTTTGATTAGAGATAAATTGTGTGACGTTGCAAATTGAGGGGTAACGTTCAGTCTGTCCAGATGCTTTTTAAGCAAAGAAGATGTCCTCTGCAAGTCTGAATAAGCATCATCACATTGTTTCAATATAATCTACAGAATAATTATAATAAAAGATAACACTGAAATCACACTGATATCAGTGTTATCTAACTGATGGATTTGGCTTGGTCTCCTTCCTTATCTGGAACCTGGGAAACCCTAATGCCAGATTGGAGGCTGAGCTGTCTGGATTTAAGCTTGGATAGGAGCGTGTGTAATGGCTGACCCTGAGCGAGCCTTTCAGTGAACTCGGCAAGCAAACACCAACTCAGATTGAAATTCTTGACGAGTCCAAAAGCGAATCAAGCTACTATCTTCAAATCTGACATTTGTTTTATGTATCAAGGCTCTTCATTCTGTTCTGGGGAACTGTTGCCAAGATTACCTTTGAAAAAAGAGGTACAACCACATAATGTGGATGCATTTGTACACATGTGTATATTGTACATTTACAAGTGCAATTTTTTTAAACTTAGCTGCATTTTCTTTTTTGTCATTTGAACTTTTAACAGACGAAAGTTAAATTAAATTAATTTCACAACCAGGCCTTATTGTATTTAGGAAATATATACACATTTAAATTTGATGCCAGTGACACACTCAAAAGATATTGGAAGAGAGGCAAGTTGAAAATGATGTTACAGCAATCTTTCTTTTTAATTACGCTTTTTAATCATTTGGGAACTGAGGATACTAATTGTTGTGGTTTTGCGAGAGGAATCTGTGTCCTCTCTGCTGCTCAACAGTCCATGGCTGCTGTCTGATTCTCCTTTTCATGATGCATCTTTCATTCTTGAAAGGAGGCATAGCTGTACTTTGGGAAGGCCCAATTAGCACATTCTGTCTATGAAGCAACGGTGTTTGAATTGAGCAGAATAATGGCTAGATTGTCCAGCTGAAACAATTTGTTGGCTTGTTGGTCGCTTATGTCAAAAATTCCAATATCTGCCTCAGCAATAATGGTTCCTACACACATTGGGAAGTTATCCATGCCATACACACTGATGCACCATCAAATTTACAACAGCCTGGACGGCCTTTTTGATCTTAGCTGGATGAACCAGAGGTAATTTCTTCCCAAAAGCAGCTGAAACATGAACTAATCCGACCACGGAATACTAATCTAGTGTTTAAAGGACTTTTGTGAAAAATCTGACATTTTAGTTCAGATTTATGCAGAAATGGATACAATTCCAAAGGGTTCACAGTCTTCATATACCATCTTTGTAAAGTTTACTTGTTAAACTCTTTTGAAAATATTATTTTTTGTATATTGGGGAGAAATCTAACATATACAAATAATCAAATCAATTTTAATATGAATGTAGGGAAAAAAGCATATCCTCTCAAAGTTCCCAAATTACTTTTACATCAAGCTGCTATGGATATCTCCAACTACCTGTTAACTTTTGTTGATAAATGTTCATAATGACCAAGCCAGCTCTATGTATTTGCTTAACAGGGAGCTCTTCTCTTTGTAGTCGGGCCACTGGGAGAAGCAATAATCATCCAAGGGCAAAATAAGCCTGATCGGAAAAAATACTCTCACTGCTAATTAGTACTTTATGTATTGTGTGTATATTTGCTTGTACCTCAAGCAGCATGGCATATATCAGTGTTTATTAGCATAATAATAGGGAGAATATTAGAAGTAAGCATGTTGGATCAGTGCTTCTTGAGGAGAAAACCTCTCAGTTTTCAGGTGAATGATAAGCTGCATCAGTTGCCATGGAAATGTGTATTGCAAAGCATACTTCAATAAATGGACATAAAAATTCCCATTGAACATCATACTGAGTTGATGTTCTATGTGAGAGTAGAAAGAAAAGCATTTATATGTGGAGTTAATGAGAAAACAAAAATCATGCATGTGTGGCATACAGAGCCATAGTTAATTTGATTTCCCATTTTGGACAGCTCATGTTCAGGGTGGTGAAAATAGTCTGGGTGTTTTGTGATAAGATAGGAGATTAGTTTATTGTTGTTATTATTTAGTGTAAAATATGGTCATCAAGCAATCGGGATGCAGTGTCTAACCCTTACCAGCAGAGGGCTCGTTCGCTACACTGTGTGTTCAGGGACAAAGGGAAGTCTCGCGGGAATACGTTTCGCGAACGAGAACACACCTGGGAATGTGAAAGAAGCTGTGTGTGGCGAACGGGAATAAATAAGTTTACCTACTTTTGCTCTTTGCAGGTAAGAAGGGAGGGTTAGAAGGGTGTAATTGATGTGTGAATATGTTATGTGGTATTTTATAATCCCGGTTGGACTTAATGTGATTTTGTTTATAAACGTTACTTGTTCAGCGAACGTAATGTACTGAGGATGGCTGACCAGTGGTTAGTGTTGGTTGCCTAGCAACCTCGAGCGCCCGTTAAGCTGGAGAATAGTAGTCGATCTGCGCTGCTCATGTGTAGTTTATGATTTAAGAAATAAATAACTTAAAATAGATATATAATTAATTTGGTTAATATGACAATGTTTATGTGGTACTTTATAATCCCAGTTGGACTTTGTGATTTTGGTTATGAACGTTACTTGTTCAGCGAACGTAACGTATTGAGAATGGCTAGCCAGTGGTTAGTGTTGGTTGCCTAGCAACCTCGAGCGCCCGTTAAGCTGGAGAGGAATAGAAGTTGATCTTAAAAGCTCGCGCTGCTCATGTTTAGTTCATGGTTTAAGAAATAGATACATGATTAATTTGGTTAATATGACAATGTTTGGGAGACGTGATTGACTGACTGTGTATTTCAGAAATAAGTTGATATTGAATGTACTTGATGAAACTGGTTTTTAAATAGTGATGTAAAATACATAATTATTTGTTTGGATGTTGGTGCTGATGTTATTAGAGAACGAGAACACACCTGTGAATGTGAAAGAAGCTGTGTGTGGCGAACGGGAATAAATAAGTTTACCTACTTTTGCTCTTTGCAGAACAAAAATCATTACAACAAATTAAATGTGTAGTGGAGGCAGTCTTCACTCTGCACCACGCTACACATGCTTTGGGAAAAAACCTTTTCGTGGTTTATCAATCCCTTGAATGGGAGGAGGAACAATAATGTTTGTGTTACAATTAATTGGGCATTTAGGACGTGCAACACCTGGATGCTTGTTATTCTCATTACTGAGTGGCAGTGATCTGATAAACAGCAAAGATTTTGACAGTATCTTTTCATGCGACTGTATTTTTCAAGGAAGGTGTTTTCAGTAAAGCAATCCTGTGATTTTCAGTCCAAATTTGAAGATTTCTTTGACAGAAATGGGGTGATTTACATTACAGAAACCTTAGTAAACTGGGCTTCACAACTGTTCTGATGATCTGTGACAGTCTGTCCAACTGGGTTTTAATGTTTTTATTTCATCCATAGCCACATCCATTTCTTTCCTCCTCAAAGACAATCTCATCATCTCATGTTCTCATCTTTTTTTTTTTGGTATCCTCCGTCACCCTTCCCTGGCCGTCTCTTTCAGAAAATTACAAGGCGGATAGTTCATGAAGTTGAGCAGAGCAGGACCAGGGTGGAAATGAGGTATGCAGTTGATTATGTGAGATTTAGAGCAGCCGTCGGATACCAAGGGAAGTTAGTGTAACTGACTCTTGCCTGACGGCAAAAGCTAAATCTGCTCTGCAACAAACAACCACTAATGCATCAGCCGCATCGAGTTCATGATACCAACATTTGAAAAAACGTCTCCCCACCGTATGTTAGTGAATCTCAAAACAAAGTTTTGCAGTGGAGATGAGGCTGACTTCCTAAAGACAACAATGCAGGACTAATTAGAAAGTTTGTTCTAAAGGAGATTTACAGCTAGGTGGTAAATTATTAGTATGTTAGAAAATTAAATATGACTGTAACTGATGCATTTATGCATGAATAGACTTCTAAAATCCCATCCCATTCCATCAATCCCACCCTTTTTCATTGCTCACCATAAGCTTCTCTCTGACACCGTTGATAAAGTGTTTGTTTGACACGCTTGTTTTTTTGTATGTCTATAGCCACAGGTGTGAAGCAGGTAAATGGAGATGCAGATGTCACACACCTTTGACTTCCTTTTCATTCCTGAACCAACGCAGGTCGGCGGCGGGCTTGCTGCCCTGAGTGATGCAGGTCAGAGTGACGTGGTCCCCCTCCATGGCGGGCTTTGTCAGGCCATCGATCTCTGGCTTCTTCGGCACACCTGAATGATTGAATGGAAATCACAGTGATGGAAATAATTCACACACACAGCAGTATGTCATTATGCAACAATGATTCTGTTGCGCCTCAGTGGAAATTCTCCTCCAGCTAACCCACCTGAAGAGAAATTAGAGAATAAACTACAGAGCTTTCCTGAGCAGGGCCCTGCTCCAACCCATATTAGGGAAGGCTCTTACTGGCACATGTTTGGATGGTTTCTCTGAACACTTGGATATTCACATTGCACAAAGCATATTCTTAATTAAACCTAATGGTGCCAAGCCATGTAGAACATTTAGTCTTTTTCCAGGCTGTATCTGTCTCTGCTTTGACTCAATCATAATAGGGTTGAATGAAGATCTGTTTGTTATGTTCACAGATTTTACCCTTTTATTTTGTTTTACTTTTACATAATGGTCACTTTTTTCTGGGTACCCCACAGACGTTAGCAGGAAATGTTTTCACTGGATTACCATGACAACAGAGAGCCTCAGCACCAATTACAGTGCAAATGCTAAGTTGAACAACCTGTTTTTTTTTTTTTAAATGCGTGTACCTGAGGGTAATCAAAGTCTGTGACCAGAGAGGAGACCATGAGATTATACAGAAATGTTAATTACTGGCCTTTCCTGTAATGAGTGTTTTAGGTAACTTGTGTCTGCCTTTCTATTGTCGATGAGCAATAAGTCTGCCCCTGGCTGAGAGACTGAAAGGTCTGTCAGTCAATGCCATTGACTGATGCTTGCCTTGTCAGTCTCACCACCTCCTGTAAGGTTTATAGGTTTATTAGCAGAGATATCACTCTGTTTAATGTTCATCATTCATATAAAGGTAAAAAGTGCAAACATAATCCTGATAACAGCTGCTTCTTCATAGCTATGTCTCTTCATCTGACTAAATACAATGTAAATTATGTTAAATATGCATCATTTTCTATGAAAACGTCAGATGAGCGATGCTCTTTTCACTCATGACTCATGAGTGTCAATATTTTCCTCGATCCACTGCTCTGATTATGACTAAAATACCAGCCTGAGAGATTTCCATGGAATTTGGTGCTGGTATTCATGGCCCCTGGTGAATCAATTCTCATGACGGTGGTGATTCTGGACTTTTTTCCTTTCAGCACCACTGCGAGTCCACGTTTGTGCTTTTAACTGCCATTTAACAGATCGCAGGGAAATTTTCGATACATTACTGTTACCGTTTGGATGGTCCTCCTGAAATAAACTTACTATTTTATTAGTCAAGCGCCTTGTTCCATAACATTTAAATCAGTTATATCAATTATTGTTCCCCTTTGGTGAGAGGTATGCACACGTTTGTGTCCAACTCAAACCATTTGTGCATGTTTATTTTCAGTTTGGTATTTTGTCCACATCATTTTCACGTGTTGATTTGCAACAATCACTGCCTTGATGCAGCGGCAGATAAACCAGGCCGTTCCCAGACCATTTTGTGTGATTATTAAAGCTCTTTTTCTGTTTCCTGGTGTGCACCATTAACTATTGTTTGGTATTGCAAAATAATTTTCTCCATATCCTTATTGAGCGGTAGGCTTTAATGTCTCTAATTCTCAGAATGCTTGTTAACACAGAGAGCCAGTTAATGGTCCTGGAGTGCACTAACACATCTATTAGCATTAGGGAAAACTAATTGAAAAGATAATAAGCCCAGTGGCAGGAAATGAGATGATGTTTGTGCGAGGCGATGGTCACAACACAAATAGTACTAAAAGGAGGGGGGGAAGGCACTGACATGTTTCGATTTATCCGCAGCTGCAGCCTCTTTTAGACCATAGTAAAGCAAAAGAAAACAAATTATCAACCCAAATACACAAAAAAACAAACAACACCGGAAACCATGAAGAAAGAGGTCTACCAAAGCTGCAGCCTTACTTGAGTTGTTATAATAACGAAGCTTATGAGTAAGTCCAATAAGGAAGATCTGTTCCCTCAAGTCTGCCCTCATTCACTGCTACGCTTTGTCACTTCTGTCAAACACTTGTTTCTCAATCAGCTGTCACTACTCTGCTCCGATGGTCTTCGTGGGCGCTACATTTCCAGCTAATCAGACCGATTTCCCCCCTCTGTAAAACTCTCTTCGGCTCTGCCCACACAAAATTAGAGAATGATGCGTATTTTACTACATGACAGTCGTGTCATGTCGGGGGTGTTACAGAGTAAATCTTTACTTTGACTTGTTTTTTTGTGATAATAAATTCATAATTCTATAGTTTTTTGAAATCCAGGTAAAAAGTAATGCAGCAACCATTTACAATAAGCACCTAATTATATCAATATACACTGACATGCTGTTTATGTATTTCTTTTATAAAATTCGTGCTTAAAATTGTATATGAATACAACTGAACTGAATAAACTAATGTCACAAGCTACTTTTCTCAGCGGGTATAGCTGTCATGTGACTAGTTAATATCTAATGGTAGTAATCTTATTACTTAATATGTTACCCAACGCAGTCTATAAATGCTGGCTTAAGAAAAAGTATTGGGGAACATATTGACCGCAGGAGAGAGTGCGAGCATGCATGGCTGTTTTCTCCGATTCGTCTATGTGTTGGCCTTGTGATAAAATAGGTGACCTGTACAGGATCTACCCTGATAATCGCCCAATGGCAGCTGGGATATTCAGCTGCCCCCCCACCTCAGAACCGTGAAAAGGGCGAGGCAGGTATGGAAAATAAATGATTGAAAGTTACTCAGCACTGCTGAAAATGTTAAGCCTTCTTTAAGCCCCATAGCCTAACTCTCTTTCCAGTTTAGCAGAAATGTTTTGTCAAAGTTTTTTGCTTAACATAAATATTGGCAATGCAGTCTGAGCTGAGCTTATCCTCCTGTAGGCTCAGTAATGCTGATGTACTGTATAGCTGTTTCAAAATCTGAAGCTTCCACTCCGAATAAGTTCTAACGCTGGCTGCCGCCTAAGATTCCGAGAATCGGGAGTTGTCATTTTGTGCCCTCTGTATTTTGGGTGACATCATGGAGAGAAATGATGAAAGAAAGCGAGTTTTTACTTGAACAGAAGCTTTTTGAGAACATGGGACTTTTCAACTGTAAGACACATCCGAGAGGAAAGCTCAGAAGGGAGCTGCTCACTGCTCACAAACCTGCCGATTTAGCTTGTTCTGCAAACACGTGTGCTCCACAACCGGAAGCAAAGATGTTACACCTGTTTTCTGTGCGCCTTTCAAACTGTGGAATCTTTTATATATATATATATATATATTTTTTTTAAACTACAATAAAGAAGATAGACACAAATGAATGTCTCTTACCTAGAACAGTGAGGTAGGCTTTGGCCGTTCGGACGGGCATGGTGAAGAGAGAGCAGGTGTACATTCCCTCATCAGACAGTGTGACATCACTGATACTGATGGTCAACTCCGACCACGATGCGTGCACAAGCTCAATCCTGTTGTCCCTTAAAGCTGCACATGAAGACACACAAACGGACAGTTAGACAGCAAATACTACACCCAGCTTAAAGAACTGCAAAGTAGTAGCTGTGGCAGACAGACTGAAACTTCAACTGTATGAGCAGATGGAAAGCAGTTTACTGCATTTAGTTGATAAAGTGAAAGCCTTGTTATTATATGGAAAATTCTGCCTTTGATATTATTCAGACAGTAACTGCGAGTTTACATGTTCCGTGACCTGTTTGAAGAAGGAAATGTCATTTTGTCAACCCAAAATGTACCCATTCTTATTTCAATATAGTATAAAAAGCATTTGTGTGCTAGCAAAACCAAGCTTTGCACTTTGAAAATGTACATTATGGACTCATTTTTGTGCATAAACTTTGGAAAAAATTGCAAACAACAACAAAAAAACAACAACTTTCTGTTAAGTCTGAAAATGAATGCATCAGCATCTACAGTAGACAACACTGCTACAATTTTCTCTGCTGGAAACCACAATGGACATTTACTTATATGAAAATGTAATCTTCCAAACGACATAATGGAATGGAAATCAATACTGCAATAACAGGCACAGACAGAGAAGCCTAATGAGAATTTGGCAAGGTGTGAGAGTTTAAATAGATTTGCTGAGATTGAATGGCCGGTTGAAAAGTTCTCCCAACTCCACTTGCTACCCTGTGTCTGCGATGCAGTGGGAGCATGTGCTGCAATTTCAGAAAAGACGAGGCACCTTGAAAACAGCAGGAACTGTGTGTGTTTATATCCAACTGGTATGCTGTGAGCTATAAAACAAAACTACATGAAAGACGCGTTTGTATATGTATGAGGAAAAAGCCATGTGAATTGTTGAGTGCTCAAAAATGCTGTTCATGCTATTTCTCTGGCCTTGGCTGCTGAAGAGATCTATTCAAGGCATCCTTTTGCACAAACAAAGACTTCCTGCACACCACGTTTAATACGAGCAGCCAAGGCTGCTTTGCTTTTAATCTCCATGAAAGTGACTCTGAGCTCACTGCAGTGGGAGTACGCATGCACGTTTGTGTGTCTAAGTATGTGTGTGTTCAGGTTTTTTTGTGCACAGATGTTTACATTAAGAGTAATTTCATAATTTCATGATCTTTCCCAACATGTCTAGATGAATGTGAAAAGTAAAAGCCATTAGACTGTCTGCTTGCAGAACACTTTGAAGACTAGCTGACCAATAGTGAGAAATACCTAATGTGTCTAATATTAATAATTCATCACAACATCCTAAAGCTTTCAGCTGAGCAACACTAACTACGTAGCTGCAAAGCACATCTTCATTCACTTAGACACAATGTCAACTGATTGAAAATAAAAAAAAGATTTAATTAGATTAGATTATAACAGATTGGATTCTGTTATGTTGTTATTTAGCAAAAGATAGTCGATACTCACTTTGAAAACCCTTACTTTAAACACTGAAGAAACATTAAATAAGAAAGAGTTGTGAATATACTTTATGTAGCTATTTTCTTTGTCATTAATGGAATAATAACTAATATAATCTCTTCATAGGCTCCGTGATAAGACAAAGATGCTGGCTAGGTCATTATTGTAATCCCTGAGAAATATTTCTGCCCTCTTAGCATTTAACACACCATGATATTCTTCTAAACACTGTTTTATTGCAAAAAGAGGCTTGTTTGTGCTCTCGCAGATTCATCAGGATTATTCTTTCTGCCGAGAGGCATCCAAGTATGAAAAGGTCCTTTAAAAGAAAGAAAGAATGTTCTGATTGGAATGAGAGGCCCTGCAGACAAAGCGTAGTGCAAACTGGAAGTCTGAATTAAAGATTTAACTCAGAGCCAGCAATAATGTGGACCACACAATTCTTCTGGAAAATAGGCGTAACAAAAAAAATTCCCTGCTCCAACAGCCATGCCAACATTGAACCGGAAAATCATTTGCATCTTAGTAAAGCGGGAGTCGCATACCATGTGAATTCAAAGAATTTTTATATATTAAATCTGCACAGCATTAGCTTATGAGGTTGAATTGTGTTCCCTGGCAAACCTGGGTGGAACAGTAGGCACTAGGTGTCGTTGTACTGTACAGTACCTTTGTAACTGTCACACCCTGTTAAATTTCAAACCTGTCATGTCAGTATGAAAAGAAGTGTTCAGCACATCAGCTGCATCATTTTTGTGGCCTCTGAGAATGCATGCTGCAGTGATCACAGAGCTGACAAAGGTAGAGAAATGTCAGCGAGCACACTATCTCATGTCATTTGGCCTGCCAAGGGATGGAAAGCTTTGCTCTGCTGCTCCCAGCCTAAACACCTACAGTAAATGGCACCAGAGTTGTAATCAGTTAGACTAAACGACAGCTGCTCACTCTCATTTAGTATTGCATTTGTTCTGTCCCTTCCTGTTCCTCGCAACACCAGTTATCTCTACATGCTGTGCACTAAGCATGAGCAGGCGTCACTCACTGATACACTGTAGGCACATGACATATCTTTAGGCTTTACACCTGTGACAGTACATTTCTGTTTCTGTGTGCGTATGAGTACACATGGTTATCAATGCAAGACACCAAATTAGTTTTAGTCGGATGCACTGCCAGCTCAGTTCATGATGAAACCTGCCCCGAGAAGATACAATAATTGTGTTCTATGCTGTATGTATACAGAAATAAAGATTATTTAAACTGATTCTAATCAAGAACTGGGTATGTCTGTAGGTGAATCTCAATTTCTCTTTATCTTCAGACCTCATTCTGTCTACTCACGCAGCTCCGCTAACCTGTGAATGTGTATGAGTTAAACAATTCTTCATTTCAACAGTTGTCTTTTTTTTGCTTAAGCCAAGGAACTATGAGCAGGCAAATGTCAGAAAATACATTTACTGGCTCACTAGCTGCCGAACGCAACTTCGCCTTCGTCCTCCCCTCAACAGCCCTTTCCGAGAAGCAGTTTATGAGAAATCCAAATCCTGGGAAGCATACAAACTATTCTGATTTGTTGGTCTACTGAAACAAAGTCCAGAAAATTCAGTGACTTGACAAGCTGCGTTGACCCGGCGTTCACATTGACAATAAAAAGTACGACAACACTGGCTGGATACAATTAAGTACACAGACAATTCAACACATCAGATTTACTGAATTTGAAGATTACTATTATTCAATTACAAATATCAACTTGATCAACGAATCATGTCCACAGAATGTGCATCTTTTTTAAGCGGTTACAGGGAGAGATCAGGACAGTTTGATGCCAAAAAGCAGGATCATCCCGATCCTCATGGAAGGGTGGATTCAGGCTGGACATATGTGATACATAACCATGAAATCATCACATAATTAAAAACATCCCTACTGTAACAAACATTTGATTTGAAAAAAACTTTGAAAACAATGTCTGAAATCAATAATCATTGGTCAGCAGCAGCTGACTAATAATCCTGTTGTGAGGATGATTTTGCTTTGGCTTTCTTGGACAATATCAGGTCGTAAAGGAAGTGGTTCCTAGCCTAGAAATCTAGACGCCCCTAGCGGCCGCAAATGGAATTTGCTCCGGGGCTTTTTGCTGTACGGGTCTGGCTTGCTAGGCTAAGTGGTTCCATCATGGCTAAAGGAACCAGGCTGTGGACAGGACAAGGAACCACCCACTTCCAGAAATGGGAAAAACAGTGGTGGAAAAGAGAGATGATGCAATCTGAAAAGTCAGAGGAAAGTCTGATGACAAATACATTGGAAGTGGATTCTCAAGGAGTTGCAATTTTTATTTTAATTCGTATCATTGCACCGACAGACCATATTTCATCTCTGGCAGAACTTCTATGTCGGGATTTACAAAACACCTAAATCATAACCGGGCACAGCTCAATCTGTTCAGTTTGGGAAGATATTTGCAATTTAGTACATATGATTTATTCAAAAGATGAAGGTAGAGATTCTTATGTTGTGCAACTTCAAAATCAGTTCAAGTATAAAATAAGATAAAGAATAATTTCAGGCACACATTCACATCTATATACGGACTCATATTTGTGTACTTTATAAAAAAAACAGAGTTTAATGAACTGTTACCTGTTGTTGTCCTTGACAGCGTAACCTCTGCTGTGTCATTCTATGCTTTGTGAAAGTTTAGATATAGGCAGAGTGAGCAGAGAAGAGGTAGATAAACTCTGCTATTTGTCTGCTTAGGTGCCTCAGCTGCCTGCCATCCATTACAAACCATTAATGCTGACAGTCTTCAATGTGCTCATGGAGGATGGTGTTGTTGTGAGCATCACTGAGTGGCAGATATGTGTTCTGCAATAACCACTTACTGAATGTACAACCACGTTTTTTTTTTTTTCCTCAGGAAACTATCGCGTTTGTCTCTCCTCCAGACAGAGACAGAAAGTAAAGATGCATTTGTCAACATCAAAGTGAGATCTGTCTCTGCAACAAATGGTCAGTACACGTCTGTCTCTTTAGCTGCTGGTTAAGTGCATGCATGTGGATGTGTGTAAGTCAGTGAAAGAGTTTTATATTTTCTACATTTAAGTGGCTAAATCTCAGCGGCACATGCACAGAGTACCCCAAGATGTGACAATTGTAAGTTTGCCAAAACAGATACAGTTTGCCTCAGAAGCCCAGTGGAAGCAGAAAGATTTTCCATCTAATTACAAGTGCTGATGACCATTGGCCCACGGGAGCCGTCAGCGTGGAGGTTCCCTAAATGCAGCCAAGACCGATCAGATAACAGCACGAAAAATACTGTGACACCAAAGCCACAAGACTCTTTGTTCCAAAACACAAAGGGACAGAACAAGGTGGAAAAAGTGTCATCTATCTCTTTTAAAAATCTGCAGAGGGGGAGCAGAGAGGCACATCTTCGGAAAGGAAAACTGAAGCTGCGGAGGGAGGTCAAAGATGCCTTGTTTCCTCTAAATTAAAAGTGAGATCCTTATTCTAAGAGAAAACATTCAGTCGGGTGATGGTGTCATTGGAACTGTGACTGGATACAAACGCGTTGTCCAGGATATTATAGCAATCATGTGATAGAATAAGAAATTATTGAAAGCATTAGAGCTTTCATTTAGAGAAATCAAAGCATGTGCAATGATTTCCAAAGACTTGCTCGTCACTTATTTTGCATCAATGGGGATGCTAACAGTTGATTTTATTGATGACAATTTTGCATCATTTTCTGTACAAATTTGCAATTTAGAACTAATCAAAGGACAAATAGATGGACTGTTAAAGAGCTCATGTTATGCTGATTTACTGGTGCTTGGTTTTATTTGTCGGTCTCCTACAAAAAAGTTCAAATACAAAAAAAAAAACATACAATTTCTCTCAAATTGTACTTTGTTGCAGTATATCTTGTCCCATTCTGTCTGAAATGCTTAATTTCAGGTCTTGTCTCTTTCACGGCGCCTTCAATAATGCTCAGTCGGCTCTGATTAGGAAGCTGAAGATCAAGATGGCAGAATTCCTTCCATGTAGCTTACAACTATGCGGGCATCATGTAGATGTGTTTTAGGGTGATGTCGTTCAGTAAAGGGAAAAGTCTGAACAAGAAACAGGTCATTTCTATCTTTGGTTTGAATTCTGGGTAACCAAATTAAACTACGGAACAGTAATTAATATCTTTCTGTACATTGTTTGAACACATTTTATGTTCTCTGTGAAGCACATTGAATTGCCTGGTTGTTGATTTGCACAGCAATATTTACCCTTACTCACAGATGATGGTTTAGTGAGTCATCAATATGCTAGCGGAGTCTCATAGAAATTGCAAAAATATTACAATGCAGATGGACACAGCACACCAGCAACATATTTTTGTATTTATGTAGAAAGTAGTACATGCGCATATGTGTACATGCAGCACATATTTGCACATCTAAACTGGATGCATAAACATCAGTTGTTTATGTTTATGCATTTGGTTTTATCCGAAGCGATTCACAAATGAGGATATAACATTAATTCTAACGTCAAAGCTAACAATAAGCTACAGCTACATAGAAGGAACTACCCTTCTCTTATTTTTAAAAGCACAAGGTGATGAGATAGGAATGTATGGGGATGTGCATGTGTATGTATTGATGGTAATTATGTACCTAAATTTGGGATGTGTTTATTGTTTAGGTACACCAAGTGTATGCACATATAAATAGCTATTGACTTGCTTTTAGCCTATCACATTTAGCTATTTCATTTCATCCCTTTCTTTCTCCTCTTATTACTCCCTTCTGCCCTCTTACAGTTTTCCACAGTCCCTCCCTGTCCCCTCATCTATCCAGGGACACCGTGTATTAGTACAGAACCTTGGCAGGTGTTTGCTCATTCAGGTGACACAGTTTTATAATGAGAAAAGTGCAAATTTCACACTATACATTCAGCTGTCTGTGTCTGGATGTGGCCGTTGTCTTTTCCTTGTCGACAGCCCATCTGGGAACTCGAATTTGTCTGTGTGAAAGTGTGTGTGTAAGTGTATGGACACGGAGAGAGCCAAGCAAACAGAACATAGTGCTTGTTGAAGAGCTTCGCGTATATTCTGTATCTCAGCCGTTCCTCAACCTCTATCGCCTCTCATACCTTTCTGAGGAAAAGCTGGCTTCGTGAAATGTAAAATGTGCCATATTCCAAAGAGTAATTGGGTTATGGGGATTTTTTTTTCCGTGACAGAAATGATTTTCATCTGTCTATACCTGCCATACCGAGTTCAGTGGGACACCGTCACCGGCCCTGCTTCATTAAATCCTTGTGAGCAGCAGGTCAGTCAGGAGATGACTCTTGCCCATCAAGTCTATTGTATTTTGCAGAGGAATACATTTTCCCCCTGCAGCTCAAGAGTACTAAAACATTATAGCCTTTGAAGGAAAGTGGGCAATATTTGCATAGCTGTACAATCATTTCGATCTTATTTTGATGATAAAAGAAAGAAAAGCAACCATTCCCACTTGCCTCAGTTATACTTTCTACACCCCCTACAAATGGAAAGTAGCTCTACTAATAAACACTGTGATAACTGGATCTGTTGCTTTATTTGAAGATGTAACCTCTTTCTCACCCCAACGTGTCTTACAGCACAAACAGACATTTGTCTGACACCAGTTTTTCTGATTCACTGGCAACACACGGTGAAAAATTCACAGGTTTTTGCTTTTAATCATTGCACTTGTCAGCACGGCAAAGCACAATGCAAAGACAAATAAGTAGAACAAGCTTTTAATCAAAAGCTGAACGTTACACTCAAACACAGACATGCAAAGAGAAGAAACCAAAAAATAGCTCAAGGTCAAAAGAAAAGTTCTGTATCTTCCAAAGGTGATGACTGTAACTGAAAACTCCCATAAAACGCCTCCTTAATTCCTCTCCTTTATCTCACCAAGGCCTACATTCCGTCTCCTTTTCCTTCTCTTTCCTCCTCTCATGTTTTATGGTCCTTGTCTCGGAGAGAGGGGACTTGTTAGGGATCTTTGGAGATTTACAGTCAAGTTTTTTTTTCCCTATCAGAGAGAACACCGCACCAATCTTCAAGCCAATATGAAAGGATGTTTCATAGAGGCACTCTTCCAAGAGAAGAAAAAAAAAAGAAAAGAAAGCCATCTCAAAAGTTGAACTTTCCTGCTAAGATTAAGTTTTGAGAGAAACTTCTGTTTAATAAAAAGTCTGTCAGGCATTTCTTATTTTGTTATTTACTTTGGAAAACTTTTAAAAGCCTATCCACTAAATTGCTCAGGCACAGATACTCTGAATGCATCAAAGCTTTCGTGGTTGCATACTGGGGAGGAGGAATGCTTGACATTCCAAAAGCACACACATATATGCGCACTTAAAAGCATATACACACACATATATATGTACACGCTCACACAACCACAAACAGGCAGAAAATTGATTCAGACAGCTGAATATTTGACATCCGAGTACCTGAGCAGTTTCAAATTCAGCAGCTCGGGGGCCTGAAAAAGAGCAGTGGGGCCTTAGCTGTTCATCCATGACACTAATTTTAATGTTTAAACAGATTCAATCAATCGACAGATGCCACAGCATGTAGGTCCACGGGTATGTTATGGTGAGCATTTTGGCATTTTTCCTTTTTAAATGTTTTTGTAAATGTTATTGCCAATACATAAATCAAAAAGATGCAGATAGGTTAACTTGATGCAACAATTTGGGCATAACTGAGAAAACTGTATGTTGTTCTGGCTTCTAGTGAAAAGTAGTAAACTGAGTCCCAGCAGCTATGACAAATGAAAAAAATCTTTTGAATGCGTTTTCATTCAATACAGAACTGGTCCTTTGGTCATCAGGGAGTCTATGTAGAGATACTGTAACTTATCATGTCCACTTAGTCTTTAAAACAGCTTGAGCCACGGGAAATCTAACTTAAGATCATGAAACTGGCCTCAAATTGCACAGAGGCCTTCTCTAAACCAAGAAAAATAAATGCAGATAAATTCACACTATATGTTATATGAGTTAATAACAGCAACAATAATAGCATCAATGCAGCATTTAGTTGAAACAATATTAACTTTCTTTTCAAAAATACTAAAGTTATACAAAGAAATATGAATGGAATTGATTCCAGGTTCCAAAAGGATTTCAGGTTCGAATCCAAGCTGAGGCCTTTCCATGTGGAGTTTGCATGTTCTCCCCGTGTATGCGTGGGTTCTCTCCAGGTACGCTTCCTCCCACTGCCTAAAAACATGCATGTCAAGTTAATTGGTGACTCTAATCCTCCCTAGGACTGAGTGTGGGCGTAGATGGTTGTGTGTCTCGTTTCTCTCTGTGTCGCCCTGTGATGGACCTGTCCAGGGTGGTGTACCCTGCCTCTTGCCCAATGACAGCTGGGATAGGCTCAAGCCCCCCAGCGCTTTTTACTCTTCTGACTATGTAGCTTCAGGATGGATGCAATCTGGCTATTCACAAGAAATTTGTCCCTCCATTTTCTATATCCGCTTTATCCAACTCAGGGTGCCCATGTTGAATAAAATAAGTGGCATTATGACAGCCAAAGTAGCCTTTGTTCCCTAACTGGAACACTGTCCCAAATGTCAAACGACCTCCCAGAAAAGCTCACAAAGTTCCCAAGTAGCCTGACCACTCAGGCTACAGCGACAGGAATGTCACGATTACGAAATTTGACCTGTTAAGAATTCCTTGTAATTGTCAGACATATATTTGCATTTACTGAGTTAAATGCCCTTTTCTTTACATTATCATACAACTATTATAGGATTTACCAACTACTAATTGAATAATTTCTCACTTTTCTAAAGAATAACTATCTATCTATCTATCTATCTATCTATCTATCTATCTATCTATCTATCTATTGAAAAAGAATACAGCGACATAAATAAAAACATATGTTTCTGTTAGCTTTTAAGGCTTTCAACACAAAAAAAATGATCATAGCAGATATAGGATGTCAGTCAACTCTACTGAATAGTAAAGAATACTGTGGAAACGTGACATTGCCGTTGAATGAATAAAGATGATTAAGATGATTATCCAGATATGGATCAGGATTATCTCAAATAATCTCTATTATACAGTTAACTGCTAATTGTGATGGGCATAGACTGTGATAGTAATAACAACAGCAACAACAGAGGAAACATAATCAGATTTCTACAGCATGAGCTGCCATTGCATTCTTGACCAGGCAAAAAAAACAAAACATTTCCTGATGTCAGCAGGTGAGTCAATGCTGAAACAAAATGTAACTGATTCTAAAATGATGTGCACTCCTTCTTGACCTGAGAGAAAACAGCCCCAATGATGCAGCAAAGCTTATCGCTATTTTATTCCAAAGAGCAACCCGATTCTCTCAAGATGAAATTAGCTTAATCCAAATGTCAAACAGCTAATTAGTGACGCCCTACCTGGGAAGTACGTTCAGAATTTCCTGATACCACACGGCTGCCAATATAATTGACGGCTGCAATAGCCACATTCTGGACAAAGCGGTAACATATTCATTTCCATCAAATGTGTGCTGTGGGGAAAATCTTTAAATCGGAATATAAACAAGGAAAGCTATGCTCCAGCGGGACTCCTGGAGACCGATAATTTGAGCGACGACAGAAATGGATCAGGGAACACACTGCAGGCTGAAAATGAGAATATAAATGTTGGTGTTAAAAGAGAAACATTGTGAGAAAGGGAAATTTCAGCAGTCGTTTTGAATCAGTGATTTAAATGTCATACCTTAGCCAGTGCTCAAATATGATGAGTCCATTGAATAGGTCTGCAAATTTAGCCTAAGAGGTACTTACACACAGGCTCTTTCTAATATGCAAATAAAGAAAAAATTCTAATTATGTCTCATTGCAAAATTTGTCCATCCAAGAAAGAAAGCTATTATCAAGTCCTGGATTACACGAAACCAAATGAGCAATTTGTAACAAGATATTAGCCTCTTTTGAATCTTATAAAAGAGAGAATCCCTTTTTCCCAGCGCTCATCTCTCTCCCTCTGTCGAATCCCAGTTTAAGTTCCTGAGCGGTGAGTAATGGAAAGGACAAAATTGGCTGCTTTTGGGACAATGACTGATTTGAAATTCAAACAACTCTTCACAGACGGCACCTTCGAGAGGGCGGAGGACCAGAGAAGAGCGAGTCTGAGCCCAGATATTAGACAACAACAGCCGTGAAGCTCGCACACTAAAAGGACTGTTATCGAGTCAGTTCTCTGCGTTTGTCTTTAAAAAAGCAATAAGCTTATGCTAATGCTCTACACCTGACTTTAAAGGAAGGTGTAGGTCTCACTTTGCTGTGAAATAAAACGTGCACATGTGGGTATGAGTGAACAGTCAACAGCGTGTTGAATTATCAAAAAAACATTTATTGATAAATGTCTGTTCACAAAAGTATAGTAAACTATTCCGTGTGAGTAGATTTGCTTTTCAAATAAACTGGTATCTTCTGAAAGAACATGACTTTTACATAAAACTTTGACACGCGTATAGGAATTGTATTAGGCAGTAGAATTCCCATAACCTCAAAATTTAAAAATATAATTTATTGTTTCTTTGACTACAGGAAAAAAAACAACTTTTCAACAAATTGCATTTGAGGAAACTGTGCAGAAACTTGGCAAGTTGGTATTGTATTTTTGAGCAGCTTGGCCTAATCCCCATCTTCTTCTTCCCAACAGACAGCAAAGAAAATTAATCTGAAACCTACTGTGCTCAAAGGCTGAGACATCTTTCCTTTCTCACACTGCCAGAGGCACTTTGAAAACACTCAGCATCTCAATGCTCCCATCAGCATGTGCATCTGAGCTTGCCACGATCAGCAAGACAACTCTCAAAGCACACGCACACTCACAAAAACACACAGCCAACCCAAAAGGGCCTTAGTAGTATCCCTTTGCTTTTCTGATAATACAAACGTCTTTGGCAGGTTTTTCGTTTCCAATCTCAGAGCCCCGCACTGCAAATGCCATGAAGTCGACCCCCAAGCTCAACCCCCGGTGTGATATGGAATAACCTGCAGAGAACATCAACTGTTGAGTTTGATGTTCAATAGAGCATTTTAGTGCTAGCCCTTTCAGAGAACAGGTATGCAAATAAAAATGTGAACTGGAATACTTTGCACCTGCATGCATTCATTTACTGCATGCAAACACACACACACACACACACACACACACACACACACACACACAGACAAGGACACACATACACGTATAAAGGGCATGAGCACACAAATGGACAAAGAAGTCCAACGGGCAGCAGGAGAATGGAAGACGACTGTGTAAATCCCATATGTGCTTAATCCAGACACTTACAAGAGAGTGTGATTCATACTCTATTACACTCGACTAATACAACTGAGAAACGCACCGGGTGCAATCATTTCAGCAAGCATGAACCGACCACGTAACACCCATGAATTCTTTTTATGAGGACTTCACTGAAGATGGTGTGAAAGTTTAGGAATAAAGCCTCCGTCATTAAAACACAGCCACACCCACTGTTTGTTTGTTTGTGTTTGTATGTGGACATGCTCAGAGATAACAGGAGGTGGCATTCATTTAATAGAGGGAACTTTTCTGTGGGGCTGTGCAGATTTCCAGTATATAAACTGTTATTTATTGCACAGCGTCTGAGTCTTTCCTCCAGACGACTGAGGCTGCGGAGTGGCTGAGAGGGCTGTTAAAGTCCCACATCACAAAACACAAGACCTTCTTTTCACTGTGCGCTAACAGTTTAACAAAGACTAAAATAATGCTACAGACATTGTGTTTTGAGATTTTTCATTGTTAAATATTTCCAAGTATTAGACTGCAAAAGTGGTTTTAACTGGTGGACTACTGGAAAACATTAGCACTCTATGTCTAACATTAGGCAGATTAATGTACTGCACTGGAAAACATTTCTCTTAAGTCAAGTCTGTAGTTTGTTGTTGGTCCTTTTGTGCAAGAAAATTGTGGTTGTGCTAAAAACATCTACAGCACTATGAGGTTCTTGGACATGTAACCCATTGGAAAAACTACACCGTCAAAAATATCATAACAGCATAGCACGGGAGTATTTCCAGTGGCTGTCCTACATAATGTGAAACTAAGTCTTTGAATGCATTTCTAACTGATTTCATGATATTTACATTACCAATAAATGTAAGGTCATAATCCTGCTCCATAGACTGCTCAGGTGATTAGGTTTGTTCTTTCAGCAGAAGTCTAATTCATAATGTAATGTACTGTACTGTATGTGCGACTGGCAGTAGTGAAGGGCACTTACACAGCAGCACCAACGGCTGACTGTGAGCATGTGTGGGCTGCTCTGATCTTCTAATATCACCTGAAAAACAACTCTAAACTTCAGAGTGTGATTTAGGCAGAGAGGCTATAGAAAATAAAACCCCGTCTGATTCACCACTTCCTTTTCAAAAGGACATAGTCAACTTGAGCATCGATTGTACTTGGAAACGAAATGCTAAAGAAAATGACAGTACACAGGAAAGCAACTGAAGCTAGATTTGATGAAAACAGACGTGTGTGTCTGCTCCTCTGTACTGTAAGTGCCCTCACTATAAAATCTGAGCACCGACCAGAAAACGGAGACGCACGAATTGTGGCTCAGTTTATTTGACACAATAGGGACAGCAGTTTGTTAATGTGACAAACACACAGAAAAAACCCCTCCTTTTTTTTTTAGCTTGCTCTCGCTTTCTTTGCCACCTCAATCCTACAGCAACGCAGATAACACTTTTAAAGACTGTGTCTTGTCTTGAGGATGCTAATGTGTGTGTCGATCTCTAACTCACCTTTCTTGTCCCCAAAAAAGAGGGTCTGCTGTGCCGGGTTTGACCACTGGAGGGAGGTGTTGTCATTATACTCCACACGGCAGGTCAGGTTGGCTGTCCCACCCTCTGTCACGGTCAAATTTTGAACCAGAGGATACTGACCACTGATACCTGCAACATGATACAAAAAGAAAGAAGAGCTGATGATGACGATGCATCTGGAAGGAGACAGACAGACACAAAAGTGGACAGAGAAAAGAAGCTTGAGCATTCATGATCGCTTGATTTCCAAGGTTGCTTTGGAGATTAAATTCATCTGATGAATCTCTTTTCAGTCTAATGTTGATCACTTAGAATAAAACTAGTCTAAGCAGGCATTGATTTTATCTACATCCTGCAGAATTATAGAGCTGTTCGTGAAATAAATGCTCTTCTCCAACCAACACTGTATGACAGAGGAAATCTGGCATATCTCCTGGGGAGAGAAAAAAAAAATAAAAAAATTTAAAACCCTAATTACAAAGCAAATGCTCAGAGAGGCTGGCCAGTGACTGCTGTGTGCTAAATTGGACCCTAACATTGAACACACAGGAGGCATTAAGCCTGAAGTATTGAAACCTTAGCTACATGAAGAGGACCAATTAAAATTTGTTCTCTGCGGACTTGTTAGCATGTGTGGACGCTGATATGTGTAACGCCTGCATCCAGTGAGTGAAAAAAGAAGACAAATGAACTGATAAATTTATTGCTGTGTGAACTTGGAGCAGATTAGAGCTGGTTTTCAGCACCATGGACAGGGCACTGATGCGACTGGGTCATCCATGATTTTTCTCAATTGTTTAGTTTTCAGGACCCTGGAAAGCTCACATTGTTGCCTGACTGTGTGCTGTGGTACATTTATTTGTGTATGTGTGTGTGTGTGTGTGTGTGTGTGTGTTTGTGTGTTGGGGGGAATCAGGCAAGAAAGTAAATCATAATAACCATAAATCTATTCCTGGCCCCATCCCCAGAGGACAGATTTTAAAGACCGTGTGAATGAAGGCTTAGGTTAGAAAGATAATTTATCACCCGCAAACTCATGACTTAATTCCCCCAAAGGATGGAGCAGGAACCCCTAAAGAAAAGAAAAACAAGTACAAGGAAAAGGAAAAGAAAAAAAAAAAACTTTCTGATTGAGAGTTTTTAGATGATAATGGATTTCCCATCAAATGCCAGCCAGTATCATGTGCAACTTTTTGGTTTCCTAACAAAAGGGTAATTTAGGGCACAGGTAGCATAAACTAAACGTCAAACACAGTTTGCTTACTGGGTTAGCAGGAAAGGCAAACCCTATGACAGAGAAACCTTTGGTGGAGGAGATGTTGAGAAGAGAGAAGATGAGGGGAAGGGAGGAAGGAGAGAGGTAAGTCAAGGAGCACGGGTCATTTCCAGTGTTGATTAAGGCCTCCCGAGGTTAATCATGCGTGTGAGAGATAGAGAGAGAAGAAGAGGAAAATGGTGGAAAAATTGATCTGAGCTATGGCAGGCGAGGAATATGTTTTATTCATGAAAGTTTTGCATGAAGCATGATCTGCCAACATTTTACCGTTCTCCGTGCCTGCCTTCGCTCTCTTTATTACATCTTCTCTTTAAATCACTTACTTTTTCCTAATTTTTCTCCCTCATGCAGCAGTGCCACATACAGCCCTATGTGATACATTTTTGCTCTTTTGTGCTGGCCAAAAAAGGAAGTTAATAGTTCTCCACTTTACCGAATGCCGGGAATAAGTGAGATTTTGCACAATGTAATTTCACTGCAGAGGAAGTGACACTGTATAATGTCACTGAAGCCAGGGGCACTCTGGGGATATGCCTGCGTGTTGCATTGTCATCTGCTCACTCATATCTGAAAATACAACACGAGTATGTTATGACCTCCTTTTTTAAAAAACATGGAAACATAAGATTTGAGTAATTTACTCGATGATGGACAAAAAAACAAAAACAAAACTAGGGACATTTTTCCACTGATGATTTTGAAACAAAAATATATGGTAACGATACATAAACATTTGATTGACCTGATAGAATCATGAAGGAAATATAGAAAATATAGCAATTTATTGTATATTTACTACAATGCAAAACAAATAGAACAATGTCTGTGAGCTTGTTCAGGCAGTCAAATCTAGCTGTGTTGATGCATACACATGTGATCTGCCTCCATCTCTACACATTACCTATCAAACACTCACAAACTAGCGGTTAGGCTGTAAAATTTCCCATCTCCGCTTCTGACGAGTCAGTGCCGCAGATGTTTTAAATAGGCTGCTTTGCTTCCCCGCTCTTTCAATCCCTTTCACCACTCCAGTATCCACCTGCTGGCTCCTGTGTGATGATATTTAGTCATCACTCCCCAATTGGTTCACGAAAACATCTTCAAGGAATGATGAGCTCAGAGACTACACATTAAATTGCAGCTAAAACTCAAACTGTGAGGTGTCTGAAATAATTGCAAGAAATGGCAGAGCAGACAAAAAAACCCCAAAAACTTTTCATATTTATAATGTTCTGTACGTTTGCTTAACGGGACCCTGCATCAGTGTCTGATACTACACACCCAGTGGGAATGAAAGGCCCAAAGGGGCCACCGTGATGGCTGTATTAGAGCAGAGCAGTGTTCAGTGCACCTAATTGGCCAGTGGAGTAGGTTCTCCCATTTTCCCCCCTGGCCACCCAGACCTGATTTAAATGTATCTCCAGAGGGAAGAAAGCAGCTGTTCTCTCCTGATTTCCATGCTAAATTTAGGCTCTCCCCTCACTGCAACTCCACTTCTCCTACTTTCAGTTTCTTGCTATGTCTTTTCCAATTCTTATCTATTCAACTCTGTTCCCTTCTATCCATTCTTTTCTGTTGCTGTCACATTTCCTCGTCTGGTTGATCCCTGAAGGGTGGCATTTTCCACTTTCTTTGTTGCTCATTTTCATATTCTCTCCGTCTCCTGGTGCTCCTTTGTCTTCAAGTTTATCTTGATCCAACCTCCTTTCTCTTGCCAAATTGTGCTTTATGTCTTGCCAAGATAGGGGTCAGTTTAATTGTCCTCCATCTTGACTGACAAGCCGAGGCTAAGCCGGGTCAATAAAGCTCTCATCTGCATGCCATTATAAAGGAATGACATAAAAAAATTAGCTTTTCTATCTATAGCCTGAAATGAAGAACATGGTGAAAGCACGGGAAAGTTCTACACCAGGGGTGGCCAACCGGTCAGAGACTAAGAGCCGCATTTTTTACTGTGTGACCACAAAGAGCCACATTATTTTTGAAAAATGACCGAATTCTCTCCGTTCCATCCGTCTGTTCTTGACTCTTAACTCTCGTCTCGGTCATGTGACGCATCAACGCTGATATTAAACCAACGTACCGAGCAAAATGAGTCAAAAACAGGCGTGTTTGGAAAGCTCCTTCCCAGTGAGGAGACGGAAGAAGAGGCTGTGACCACCAAGAAAAAGAAAGCTGCATTTTGAAGGCATGTTTAAGCGTTACCATAGCGACCAGAGAGCATTAGGAGGCAGAGAGGATGTTACGTCAGGAGGACGCTGCTAATAAAGTTACATACAAGTACACAGTGGATTCAAGTTTATTATTATATTTACTAAATGCCACAGAGTCAAGGCCGGTCCGTGAAAATATTGTCTGACATTAAACCGGTCCATGGAGCAAAAAAGGTTGGAGACCGCTGCCGTATTGAACTCAAACGAAGCGGAACATTTTTTTTTAAAATTTTGATATGAACGTAAGAGCCACATGAAACCAGACAAAGAGCCACATGCGGCTGAGGAGCCGCGGGTTGGCCACCCCTGTTCTACACCATCAAGATGTTATTATATGACTATTAGCACTAGACGCAACAAGCTATTACTTATCTCCTATTTGTACAATTGTCTGACAAGTAAATAGATATGCAGAGAACATATCAACACATAGTCAGACACCTTTTGCACAAGCAAATGACTGAACAAATAATACTGGGAAGGATATAAGAGTATCCGGATGTTTCCTGTCTGCTCCCACTCATGACCTTTCAAGCAAGAGTAGCTGAGTCTACTAACCTTTCTTATTTAGGCATTCAAGAAGCGTAGAAAAAGAGATAGATGCACACAGACAGACGGACAGCCCAAAGCCACTGACCTTTACAGCGGGACTAGAGCTCAACTGAGCTGTAGAACTGGGATGTATGGCTGGGAATATAAGATTACAGAATGTATAGAGGCAGTCAACAGGTTTGATTAGCTGAGTCACTTTTTAAGTCATTCAAGCCCAACTGACGCTTGCAGACTTGGGTTCACACCATGGCAAAAGAATAATTCAGTTTTTTACACAAATGTTTTTTTTGTGCTTCTACGGTTTTTAAATAAATACCCATCCAAAATGTACACACTTATAAGGCAATTCCTGGTTTGTTCCCAAATTATCTACAGACTTGATTCTTGAAAAAAAGTAATGGAAATTGTTGACTGTTCAAATAAATTATTCCTTTTCTCTATGCCTAATGCCGACGATGAATTTTGGAAATAATAAAATTTGGCGCTTGACATCGCCCTCAAAAACCTCAATCTCAAGAAGGTGTTTTCACTAAATCAATTCAAGCACTTATAAAACATGTCAGAGACAGATATGTCTGGCTGTAAATGCTAGTCCTGGCCATTCAGCCCTGTTTGGACTGTAATGATGTTGTGATTAAACTATTCAGAATTTTGTGTTTCTTATGCTTTTCATGTTTCAAATGTGGATGTCTTTTAGCTCCTTTTTAAATGATGCTTACACATACATATAATTTTATGTACTGTGAGTATGTGCTGTTGTATTATTCCTTCTGACCTGAGCTGCAGTCTATATTAGTGAGGACACTCTTGGAAAAGGGATTTCTCAATATTTATGATTTTCTGGTTGAATAAGTCTCAAATAATAATTATATTAATGAAAAAATATCGTTCTTTATTACAAATACTGGGGGGAAGCCAGAGAAGACACAAAGGACAATTAGGGTTAAAAGCTGTTCTACCTAATTTGTTTGACTGAGCTCAGGTGTTGCTCAAGCTCTGCTTTCTTTTAAGCGTAAGTTGAGGAAATTGGAAATAAGACGGAACATTTTTACTCTAGTGGTTAAAATGCAGATTGTAACAAACTGAATACCCCTTGCCTCACCCTCATCTTCCAAGCCTGTTGCTTCCACAGATATGAAAGACAAGTAATCGAAACAAAACTGATCTTTTTGTCCGCCACATTTAAATTTTATGAAAACATAGTTGTGAATACAATATTGCATTTCCACCAAAATGTGCCCTTGGATATTACACAATGGAACTACAAGGAACAAGCAGGTGCAATAATATTGCACAAGTATCAAATCTTAAATTCGGATTGTCATTGCATTATGGAAGAGTGTGAAATTATTGCTCCTCCACCCTTACAAGTTTAAATATCTTATGAACACATGTAGTTTCTTTTTTAAACAACATTGTCTCAAATATTAGTAATTCAAACCATGGGAGACCACTTCAAGTTCAGCTACCATTGCACAGCTCTGTCTCAGATGCCCTGACTTAAAGTGCCTCTCTGTTAAAAGATGCATCCCACTAGGAAGACTATCAATGAGATGCACAAGACTATATGAGACATGACAGCTTTGCCATGACCAGTTAGTGTCTCTAAAGTTACACAGGTGGGTAAACAAGTCTTTCAGACAGACTGATTCTCAGGGTGTTAGGCAGCAGGGTGGCCTTGTGATTGGAGAGACAGTACAAGGTCAAGTGTTTGATCATCTCAAGAGCTTGTGTGAATTCATCAACCAGGCATGTATCCTGTCATAGTGTCCTTGAGCAAGAAAACTCATGCCTCCTCACAGCTCACTAGCTAAAAACATCAGCAGAATATTGAGAGCACGACTGAAAAAAATTCAATATCAATACAGTTTCCCGAGAAACTTTTTTTATTTTCTTTTTCTCCTTTTCTGTGCAAAAACACGAAATGCTGTTAACAACATCCTGGAACAGAAGTTAATATGTCAGAAAAGTGCATCATCTCTCCCTCCCCCAAACAACCTCCCTCCTTTTTCTCAAGAACACGTTGTGTGCACAGTGTTGTTTTTGCAATGACCTTTTTCACGAGGAAATCATTGCATTGCATATTCCGGTGAGAAAAAAGGCAATCATCAGTATGATGACAAGGTAGCTGCTTTTTTTCTTTTTTTTTAATAAGATCACAAGGAAAATGGTTCAGCCCTGTCTTCAACCCTTGTTCGCCTTTAACAAATCTACTTCAGCCATAAGCCACTATCAGTCTGATAAAATGCATCCACTTTTAAAATTTGACACTTTAAAACTGGACTACTCTATGAGAGTGAGTGCTGGTAATTTGTAATTTTATGGAGTGAAACAATATTTACATAAATCTGAATATTGTTATGAAAAAGCCCATATATTGGAGAACAGCAGTTGGTTAAACAGACTCTTATAGGATAACTAAAAGGATTAAACGCCCTATTTCTCTGCTTTGTTTCTTCTCTATTTGCAAATGAATTGTATGTTAATTTGTGTGTGTGGGTGGGTGTGTACTAACCTGGTCTTTTGACAGTAATAACATTTCTGCTGTGAACAAATTGAATGCAGCCCCTGCAGTGGGTGGAGCTACCTTTGTATTCAGCTCTGGCATGCTACCACCTCAGGACACTCATTTATGATCTATGAGATATGAAAATAATTATCCAGCACCACAGAGGCTATGGCTATGGCAGTGATGTTGTCATTTACATACAGTAATTAGACTGGGCAGCTGCTGGTGCTGCCTTCACAAACTTGACATCCAACTCAGCCCTTGGAGTCAGATCAACAAAATATCATCTACCTCTCCACGGTGCTGTTAGGTCTTGTTTAAGGGTGGTGTGACGGAAACAGAACTGTTTGGTATGAATCATGAGTACATTTGTTTCTTTTTATGGACATATTTGTGAAAAAGAAAATGTTTCCAGTAGCATCTAGGGTGTGAGTGCTTGTAACAGATGTTCTTAAGGCAGTGACGAACCCAGTGAAAGACTTCCCCCTGTGATATAGGGCCTTCTTTTGTGTACAAAGCACGACAAACATCGCAGAGCACACAGCAGTTCCTCTAGTTTTTGGGGGTTGCAGAAGAAAAACTTCAGCTGAACTTTTGTACGAGGTTGCTTTCTGATATCCAGTACCATATATCTGGATTTCAAAAGGCCCATACACTAATTTCAAACTGGTCGGCAGACACGCTTTCCAGACGCATGTAATTTGCTCAGTATTCCTGCCCTTGATTCTGCCACATCAATTTAAAGTACAGAGATACAACCTCTCTCGGCTCTCTGTGTGTAAGCTGCCTGAGTTCATGCTTTCACAGTTCAAAATGGCTAGGGATCTCACTATCCTTTCTGTGCCAAGGTCAGACATCTCATGGTTTTATTACAGAGGTAAACCTGGCCTTCATAAATACTTCATACAATGTTTTCTGTAAAAAGCGAGCAGAAGAAGCTTAAAGCAAAGGCGAGTTAGGCAAGTATAGAGGTTTATTTGACAGAGAAGTGAAAACAAGACAGAACACAACAGAGATGTCTTAAAGGTTTCCTTAGCCATAGTGAAAGTTTAGACAGGCTGGGTAATGTAAACCTCTACGTGTAGTTGTGTTTGCCTCTTTGAGCTGCTCATGCGTGTGTGTATTCCGTTTGTAGGTGTGGATGTGTGGGGCTGTCTTTTGGAAATGGTAAGTGAATTACATCCTAACAGAGAACAAAGCTTTGGCTGGCGCATCCATCACATTGAGCCAGAAATATTCCACTTTAGTCTCTCTTTAAATATAAGGCCAAGCAATATTAGCAGTTATCCACACTTGTTGGATCTGTAGGTTTTCTAAATCAAATGTCATAAAAGCACAATGTCAGAGACGTCTGGTATATCGAGGCGTTTCTTAAACTGATATGGATGGAATATGAGCTTGACTGGATCTTTTTTTAAATCACATGGAGGGATTAATGTTTTATGCTTTCTGTGCGGTGAGAGCAGGATGATCACAGGCGAGGGTGGGATTCAGGAGAATAATCAGACTAATCACGCTGCCACCGAAAACTCCCAAATTCCCCACATCAACACTGCACTGAGTGATATTCTAATGTGTAGTGATGTGTTGACAGATACTGTTCATTTAGGAGTGATCTGGAGAAATGCTCCTAGCCCCAGAGGGGATATGATGCAAGATTCAGTGGGCAGAAAGTGCTAGCTTTAAAAAACTGCTTTTATCATTTGACTTATGTCAAATTGACTTTACTGCAGTGCTCTATCACCACAACTTCCAGTCAGGGCTCACAATGCGAGTGTTGACACTGGAGATCTCCTCTCAGAGCTAAGCTCAGACTTGTATAATGAAGCTTGAACACAGCTAAATAAATTATTCAAGAAAACTTTTAACTCGTGTGACAACTACAAGTATAAAAAGTGTCGATTGTGCATTCGAAATGTTATGCTATCCCGTACTATTCCCTTTCCTCTACCAGATCTAGAATATGTTGTAAAAAATATAGGCTTTTTATTCAGCAGGCAAATGAAGGATAATCTATATGATCCAATAGTTTTGTAGCAGATGTTTTAAAACAGTGAGAGATGTGAGGAAAACTCCTGGCCTATTCACCAACACAGCAGCTGAAGGCTGTAGTTTTGACACACAGCTCAATTTGATGGATTTATGATCATTTAAAAGAGTCCAAAAATGCTCATTTTTGCCTCACACAAACACCGGCATTTTGATGACCACAGGTTCTTCTGTGCATTGGCACCGGTACTCCACATGTAAAACACCTTACAGTGTGAAGATCGTTTTCACTGATTTATGACAGTACTGACATCAGATTGTGGGCTGCTCTCTCCTTGTTCTAACGACCCAAATATGCAATTTCTCCCTTATTCCACTTTGCTTACATAGCAGTGGCAAACTCAGCCATGAGAGTGCTGGTGCTAACTTTGTTTACAGGAAAATGTTCTACATTTGCACATAAATGTATACTACATTACACGCCAACTTAATTGAAGAAACGAGAGGCCTCAATATGTTATGGAGTGTCATACTAATACACTGCAGAGACAAAAAAACGTGACTTTCTGTGCAAGTTTTGAAACAGAAGACATGTTTGGATTTTTTTTTACACCAAACCAAAGTCAAGGACAAGCGCCAACGGCAGACCCCGCCGTGTGAGCTCAGCCTTAGTCAGACTGAGCATACACACACACAGACATATTTTAGGATTCATGTGCACTCCACTTTGAAGATGTAATTTTCTCCAAAATCCAATCCTCTTCCAATTCATAGGGAACGAGTAGCAACTTTTAAAGACAGAACCTCTCAGAAAATCATAGTGTTATTAAGAATTTATTCTATTTTTCACTTTCCAAAAAAAAAATAAAAAAATCCATTCTCAGATATCGGCCATAATGGGGCCGAAACCAATTGTGAAACCAAGCTCAGGGCTCTTCAAGCAGTGCTTTTTCTCTCAGGAAAAAACAACAAATAGATGCTGCAGATGCAGGAGGTTTTTTATGAGAGTGGTTTAGTCAGTGAAGGAAAATCTGCAAGTTTGCCATATTGCAAGCACTAACAAAAATGGAAGCACTACTGATTTGCAGATTTCTGGGTCAAAGTAAGAAAACAGCCTTTACTATGTTACTCAACATTCAGATGAGGCCCCTCCTCTGTTCAGCAACCGGAAGAGTGTTGCAGCCGCAGTGTTAAAGCAAACAGGAGAAAGCAAAAGTAAGAAATGTAATCCCGCTTCAATCTTCTACTAGTAACAATCAAGGGGATCTTTAAATCAATCTTTAGTTCTATATACCCTGTAATAATTTGTTAGACTATACAATGTACAGCCTCTCTGTATAGTTAAAGGCAGGGTAGGGGATCTTTTTCTGGAACATTTTTTTACATATTGCTTGAAATACTCTTCACACCCCCATTGCAACCAATTAATTAAAAGTTTTGACACAAATATGAAAAGTTTTAGTGGCCTCTAGAACGTACAATCTAGGAAAAACACTATCCAATCATTGTGAACGGACCGTTCACAATGATTGGATACTGATGCCGTCTATCAAACTGCAATCTGCTCCTCCTTCCCCCTCCTTCCCCCTGTGCGCGTACCCTGCTCCGTGAACGAAGCTTGGCAGGAAGCTAAACTAGAGCCAGCTTGGCTAGCACCTAGCATTATGAAACGTATAGTTAGCATAAACTAAATACTAAATACTAAATATGGCAACGATCGATGCTTGCTGTCAGAACAGCGCTCGTGCACCTTTGTGCTCGTGCGCGTTCATGTACTCTAGAGGCGTGCCTTCGGGGGAAAAGTGAAGAAAAGGGTTGGGACTTTTTACCTGTGTATTTTCAAAATGCTGCTTCGCTGGACTCAAAATCCAGGATCTCCTACCCTACCTTTAAGAGAGGCACGGCCCCGATGTGTTCTTTAATCCGATGTTATATATTTCATATTCTCCTTTTAAGAGTGCAAGTAAATCATCTAGCGTCACAATAGCCGCATTCGGACAGAGCAGTTCTAAGAACGGCCCACCTCGAATTTCGTTCTAATAACTGCCCTTCCCCAGGGGAACTGTTTCAGTTTGCATTGGCACATGAGTCGGGACCTGATAGAGACTGATGTGACGCAACCATCTGCGACAGCGACGTGTTACTTTAGCGCCACACTCAACAACAATCAAAACAAAACCGGCGAAAAGTAAGGAGAGAAGAAAAAAACACCACCAAGAAGCTAATATGGAGAGCGGGGAGGCCACCGTGTTCATGGTCTGCATGATGGTGATATTAATCATGGACGATCACATCAGGCGTCTAACATCGAGGCTGGAAGAGCTCACAGAGCAAAGGATTGAGCGCAGGCCATACTTTTTCATTTCATGACGGAAGGAGAGCAGAGCGCCGCAGACAAAGGAGACCACGTGTAAGTTTAACTTATTAAACACTCGCCGGTTGTGTCGTATGAGGAAACATTTAAGCCGCGACAGCATGAGAAGGGGCGGAGCTACCAACCACCAAACACCTCCGTCAGATGCGTTCCTATAGAACCCAGAACAGACCCAGCTGAGGAGAAGGAGCTGAAATGGTTATAGGAACTGAGGGCCGTGGTCCCGAGTTCCTGTATGTGCGAATGCGAGAAAAAACGTCCCCATTCCTGAAAAGGTTATAGGAACTGCAAAAGGTTCCTACAGTGCGAATGCGGCTATTAACAAAAGGTGTGGATCCAGTAAGAGCACTTTTTAAAAAGAGGAAGGTCTCGAGACTGAATGAAATGCTACAGTCAAACACATGCAGCTGGATGGTGATCAGGGAGAGATGGTTTGAATTCATCACGCCTTCAAAACCAGGAGGAAAATGAGAAAAAACGGAGTAGAGATGTACAAGTGATGCTTAAGTTCTAACCTCTATTGCTATGGAAGAGGTTATACTGAAAGTAAGAAAAAGGACGGAGAGTCATAAAAGGAGGTGGCAGGGTTTTGACATAAATAGTGTACTAAATCAATCAAACTTATGATTGGGTTTGATTTTTGTTTTTTAGGTTGACTTCCTCCGATTCAAGTGCGTTCATCCAGTGTCTTTACCCTGATTGAATAGCATTCTGACAATTTACAAGATGAGAAGTTGCAAAACGATTAACGATATATCTGCATAAGCAGATATTCAAATGACTCTTCAGGTAGAGTCTTCTGAGAACTTGTCTAAGATCTTCAATGGATTAAGACAGCGTCGTAGCCCAACATCCTAAAGTCATGTATCTCCTGACTGACTATGTTGTTAAGATGATGACTCTTTGGGAACTATACCATATGTTGCAGGACTCTTTAAGATGATTTGTTTTCTTTATTCATGCTGTGGGTTTTGAACACTATATTAAATCTATCAATGATTAATAAGATTCAATCGTTCCAAATATAATTAAGATCTTCTATAGCCTCGATTTATTACCATTGTTGGGACCTTCTTAGCTTGGATACCTACCCTCTTGTCTGGTTTATCATCACATCTCTGCTCAGGAACTGACTGAGCAGTGTGTCTGTAGGCTTTCCCCAAATGCAAAAACAAAACAGAAGGGAATCCTAATAGAAATCACTAAATGCTTTTGAGGGACATATTTGCTGAAGAACTGAACTGAAGAAGATTTTGAGCTATCTCATTCAATAATATCACAGTTTTTTGTTTTTTTTTGTATTTTTACACTTCAATAGTCTTCAACTCAATCTGAAAAACCTACAACAATATCAAGGCTATTTTTTTGTTGTTGCTGTAGTTGTCCTTCAAATCTTAAACTAACAACAAATTTGGATTCCAAGCAAACTCCCCCCCCCCCCAATCAGGTCATTTTTCCATTGTAAGTAAACTGTTAAAACATACGTTCCAAAGATGTCCATTATGTGGCTTGCAGATGTGTTTGAGCCTCCGACCAAATATCTGGCTCATTTGTTAAACAAATAAACCACAAACGTAAAGCAAACACAACAAAGTGCATGCTGACGAAAATATGGTCTTTGGTTAAATTTAGAATTTGGGTCAATATTGGCAAATATCTAAACCTCTGATGTTTCCGGCATGCAGCATCATGACAGCCACGAGAGAGAAGCTGTAGGGAGAAACTTTGAGTTCTCTCCGAAAACCAGGTGAGCAAAGCAGACTGAACCACCAGGAGCTACTTGTATTATAACATCACTGATGAGAGCGAGAGAGTTGTCTGCATGACAAGTCAAAGCGTCTGCTCCCCCTTCCACTCACTTGTGTAGCGTGAGCTCACTAAGGCTTCAGAATTCAAAATCAGAAGAGAAGCACACGGCACAGTGTGAACGATACAATGATCCAACGACACTAAAAGCCTTATAGACTGAACTTGGCCTCAGGCTGAGTTCGGCGCACAGGAGAGGGAAGCAGTAGCAGCATCCACAACTCACCTCGAACTTTGCCTTTTGAGGCCATCACTGCAGTCCCCAAGAAGAGAGGAGGGGTTGGATGGACAGCAAGAGAGGCAGATGTCAGAAGCAAGAGAGAAAAAGACAGAAGACAGAGCAACAGATTAGATAACTGTCAGAAGAACAGTGTCTATATCTGATGAATACATGTACCCTGTGGATGTCGATCCCAATTGCTGCAGTTCCTCGATCAATCAACCCTGATGGAGACTGCCCAGATTTAGTTCAATGGTAAATTTTAAGACTTTGCACCGTAACACCTTTTACTCGTTGTGTCGCATCATCTGGATCATGATCATTCATGCTTTCTAATGACCTCGCGAGACGTGCAAGAAGACGGGCATATCGTGTGTTGTCGATTAGTGTGCTTCATCCATTCAGTACGCTTCATTTGAGGAAATTTTTGTTTGTTATATTGTTTTTATTTGACGTCAACGTGGCTTTCGATTTTTAAAGATGCATACACATCCTCAGAATCACACACATATGTATTGTCTGTGCGTGCGTGGCCAGGACAGACTACAGTCCCACATGTAAACTGGCACGCCAGCACATTACATTGTGAGTGACAGCACTGTAATTAGCAGGGAGAAGCACAGGCAAATTTGTAACCCAACAGAAAATAAATCATGATGTAGGAGTAGCCTATAAACAGCTCAGAGAAAACCATATAGGCCGGCGAGGTCATGTATAAGAACAAAAGAAACCACAGCACAGAGAACATCGCCAACACACGAGCGTCTCAGCTCTGAGACTCCTGCCAATAAAAGCAGAGAGGAAAGCCAAATAAACTATTGGTGTGCATTTGTGTGTCTTTGTATTTGCGTATGTGTCCCAAAGGAATGACTCTTATGCTTCACACACACTGCTTTGCCAAATTGATGGATCTATTGGAATGCCTCCAGTGAGCCTGAAAACGTGTACAACTCGGAAAGACAGCGCCTGAAAAACGAATGAGGGAGGGAGAACAAAGAGAATCTCATTGCAGGTGCCGTGGAGGCAGGTTATAAAAATTATTGTGGTTTCTTTTCGATTACAGATTTATAAACCGCTCTCCCTGTAAACAACAACTAATTTCACTATGTAAATTTGAATTCACAGTCAGAGGGAGAGAAAAAAACCAAAAACAATCTGGAGATGCATTCCAGCTGCTTGAGGGTGACCACTCTTTTGACCCTCACATACGTAGATATTGCTTTGTTTTTATGGGAGTGCCATTAAATCCTGATAGCCAATTTCCCGTGGCTGATGGAGATGATTGAGCTTTGCTAGTATTACATTATGACTTAAGTGAAACTGAAAATGTGAGAGAAAAACAAATATTTCTTTCCTTTTGATTTGTGGTGAATTTTTCTACTTAATTCATACAAACGCCTGATTTTCAGCATTACCGGCGACACACAACAGCGATAACATAAGTAAGGAACAAAAAAAACGCAAAAACAACCAACTTCATCTGTGCACCAGGTGCATTGTTTTTTACTTTTACACGTAGACAAATACACTCCCAACGACGTATTCTAACACTTTTTTCGGCTGTGTCACTGGTCAATAAAGAAAAGGGCCCAACTGAGAAACAGGGCAGCATATGTCACATCTCTACCACCATGGCTTTCTATACGAGACTGTTGACTTTTCAATACATTCCTTCAGCTTGTCTGACCTCACTCTATTGCTGTCTTTTATCCCTGTTGTAAAGCTGCGAGCTCCCTGGAACAACTGTGGTCGTCTCTGTGATCTCTGTGAGTCAAAAGCCATTGAGAAATAAGATTAAGAAAAGGAAAAAAAAAAAAAAAAAAAGGAGAGATTTTACAAGTCTTCACTTGTAATCAACACCTGAACATATATTTGGCTATATGGAGAAAGAGGGAAGACAAGCAGTGAAGAAAAGAGAAAAGTGGTGGGAGTGTTTTTCACTAGAGTCCCTGCACTTGTATCTCGGAGTATTGCAGTTACTAGGCAACCGGCACAACAGTTCTGTAAGTCAAGCTGAAATTGCATAAAACACTTTTCATTCTGCTCTCTCATTCCCCTATTTTACCATGCGGTGAGCAGAGTATTCCCAATTGATTACACACTGCCCACCTCTCCCATGCCCTCAATACTCAACACTGATTGGTTAGAATACACTAAGGATAAATAAGAGATCAACACCTAAATGGGATCAGAATTGGCTATTTGTGTGTACTATAGCCTACAGCACTGCATTACAAACCAACACTTATGGGATTCCTCTCTTTTGCACCGTTTGATGTCCTGAAAAGACTCTTAATAGAATTACAGGAATTAATACACCACCACACTTGCTTCTTTATTTGTTTATTCATCCGTTCCTTTATCCCTACAATTGTTGTTTAAGTGGACCTTACTGGGGTCCAAGAGTGTTGAATGTTGGATTTATTGAAGAGAGCATTCCTCTTTTTTTTTTTGGTGGCTATGTAACTGGGCTGCTGTTTGTTAATGTGAAGGTCATTAAAAATAAATCATTTAAATTGCAATAATTCTCAACAAGCGTAAATCAAAAATTTTTTGGCCCTAATATAACTTCACCTTCATGAGCATGCATGTGTGTATATAAGTTGTCCTATATACACAGGATGTCTCCTGCAGGTATTGTAGGATTCTCACTCGTCTTCATATCTCCGATGAATCATTTCAATTAACGCTTGAAGTTATTGGGCTGGCCTTCATCATTTGGCCTTGCTCACGGGCATACCGCATATTTTCCTTTGCAAACTGTATCCATGAGGCTTTTGTAAATCAGATGCTCACTTGAAAGCAGTTGATCAAATAAGAGAAGTTAAGCTCTTCGAAACGAACATTGGAAAATTTATTTGACATCTCTTTTAGTCTCATCTATTTGTTTTCATGTAGCTCAGCACATTTAATTGTTAACAGACAAATATGAAGGACTAATCATCATGACAGGCCTAGATGCAAGCTGAGAATTGTCTGCATTAGAGAAACTTGCAGTCTAACACTTTTTGGAAATATTCTTATCCTGTAACACAACCTGGTACTACTATATAAAAGTTTTTCTACCCCTTTTTTTTAGTGGATTTGTTTATTTTTCATTTTGTATAGATAAATAACAGTGATTGCAAAGCTGCGCATGATCACACTCTCAAGTATTACCCAAAAATGGCTTGAAGCTATTGATCTAGGTACTGTGTAAACACCCGCACTTCATCTGGGAGGATGAAAAATAAGTGGTGAAACTGGAGAGCAGCGAGTTGCAAGCATGTTGTTCTCTGTCTCTGTAACCATCAGCAGGGAGCCGTCATAAATAAACTGTGTGATAGATGCCACCTACTGCTCCTGCCAGCCCCTCAACCTCATCACACACACATATATACACAAACAAACACACATATGTAGCGGTGATCACAGGACTCCCTTAAGGTATAAGTCTCCTGGGAGGACGTGTTTTCTGTTAGAACATCCTTCCTGTTTTCCTCCTCTTTACCTGCTCCATTTTTTTCCTTTTAGCTTGAGCTTACTGAGGAGCTTGTCTCACCTCCCTTTTCATATTCACTCTGCCTCCTTATTAACTCTTTCCTTATCTCCAACCCCCTCAGGCTACCTTTTTCACAGTTGCAGATATATTCAGACTCTGACAGGCGGTGAAAAGCCTATGGAGATCGATGTGTGCAGCGTGCCTCTCTGAGCTGTCACATGACATGATGGAGAGTTTAACTTATCTTTCGTACAGCAGCAGCTGTTTTGCCACATGTCTGAAGTACTCCAAGCCCTTGGAATTCAACCAATATTCCACCGGTGAGCAGCTTGCTGTAAAACCTTAACATACTCTTTGTCACCTTATGACTTGGCTGCAGACGGAGCATCAATCCGCTCATTTGCACAAATGTAAAAACGCAGAGGAAAAATATGCTCTGTCCCACATACAGTGACTTCTACAATGTTTGTGACCATTTTGATTTACAGATAACCACAAGCATGAAAATAGCTTCAACAAAATACAAATATTTGAATCTGAATTGATTTAGCAGCAAATGTATTTAAATCTTATTTGCTTTAGTGGAGCTTTTGCTAAGGGCTGCAATTCAACTCTGGATAATAAAGGAGACGGTAAACAGTGTTAATAGATGGAATCAAGCTTACTTAACTCGGCTTATTGCCACCATACTGCCAGCTTTATTAGATCTGTCTGCCACACCCTGGGTTTCTCACATTATAGGGAGACACACATCTGTTTGTTTTGTCATTTAATCTAGCATATTTAATTTCCACTCCATAACACAATTACACAAACATATCCTGTCCACGGCAGAATCATCTGCTCATAAACTGAACAAAGACACATACAGGGACACGTGCACAGATGCCCATGTTGATCACACATGCGTTATAACACTTTTACATCCGTTTTTTTTCCTCATGCTGGAAAGCAAACTAAATTATGTGAACTATCCTAACCAAGTCTCTATGAATAGTGCCTTGCAGCCTGGATGCAGTCATATAACAGGAGCTCTGGGTGGTTGGCATGTATGACGGAGGTTAAGAAACAGACGCATAAAGATGAATGGAAATGGCTCAGAAATTTAAAAAAAACTAAATTGTTTTCCATCTTTTTGCAACGTGTGTGTTGTGTTGAGGTGATGGTGTGGGCACAGTCTAGAGGCAATATAGAATGATAATGAGTCGAGGGATAGGCAGCTTACTCCGGTGGTCAACAACCTTCGACTAAACACATAGTGAAACATATTAAGGCTGTGAACCTGATGGATTACCACCACTTTAGCCATGTATCTTTGTTGGCAAAGCCCAAACACAAAGCTGACCCTGCTAAATAGCAGCCCGTTTTATATGGATGCTTATCCGGCTGGCACTTCAAGTGAGTCAGTAGTTCTTCATATCATAATTTGTATCAGGATGTAAAGTGTGTTGAGGGAAGCTGAGAGAAGTTGACTGAAACAGCACCGCCTTTGTGTCCCATGATAAACGTATGCTTTCTCTCAATTGGGTCTCCTGTTAGTTTGATGATATGATCTTTCTGGGTTTAGTTAGTTGAAAAATAAATACATCTTGTAAAAAAGGTTTTCTGCCACTTAAATCCAGCACCTTTTAGCAACCATAACTATAGCAGACTTGATCATATTCAGAATCTTTTTTGTTTCCAGATCATAACTCTAATACACAATGTGACCTAGATAACAGTTATCTATTTCTTGTGTGTCTTTGGACAAAAAATGTTTATTTAGAGTATAATTCACCCAGTTTGTTATATAAATACAGAACAGAAGCGTCACTGAAGTAAAAGTGTCATAACTATTTCTTTGGTCTATTTTCTTTAGTCTACATATCAGGATATCATTTCAATTTCATGACCATTCTCTTGCCACTGACATGAAATCCTGCCACAACCACAACAATTAAAACAGACTCTTGGACTCTCTTAAGAACAACTGTATGCTGTTAACATGCTTTGCACCGGAAGAGAAAGCAAAATGTGTCTTGTTATGTTTTTTTTTCTTCCGTTAATTCACCTTAAATAGTTAAAATCTTGGTGTTTATGCTTGTATCATATCGGTCCAAATTTTGGTTGACACATTGTACAGTGAGTCAATATGTGGACTTCTGTTGTGATGATGCCGTTATTCCAAAATGGCACCATCACACAGCACAATTTCCCAGAAACCATTAAGAAGCTGAACCAGCTTAACATTTTCATCACTGGCATAGCTAAGTACATTGTTCCAGAAGTAGTGGTGGTAAGTAATCTGTTAGTCAGCAACTGTATATTTGAACTATGATAGAGAATTTTTTTATTCAAAATATGAGACATGTTTAGAAACACTTTTGGGGATCACATATGTTTGCGATTATCACTATTCTGTACTACACTATATTGTTATGGTTAAGAAGAGAGATCAGGACTAAATCCATATCCATGTCATGCTCTTCAGGGTTGTGGATCGGGATCTCAAATGACAATGGGTGGCAGAGGAGGTATTCACTCATTCCTGTCTGACCCCAGAATCTCCTTATTGTGGGGAGACCAAACCACTGTGTCACCATGCTAACCTGATACACTCTCTCACAGTTTCAAAGAGATGCAGATCTGTACCTAAATTCAAATTGCTCTCTCCTTTTCCGCGGTCCACTTTTCCCCGATGTTTCATGAAAATTGGCTTGGTTAGTTTTGAATAATTCAGCTAGCAGGCAGCAAGACAAATGGCAATAAAAATAAAAAAAAACTTTGTTGGAATGAAACATGAAAAGAAATCATCTTTAATTCCTCTTTCAGTCTCAAAATACCAGCAAGAAAATGATTCCAAAGATGTTCTAAAAAAAAAAAAAAAAATGAACATACAATTTTAAACCTGCAGTTAGTATACTAGAAGGAGGGTTCAGTGACAGCGGTTTTGTGGTTTTTAATGTCATTTTGCTTTCCAGTTGCTCTGTCACTCGACTTCAACGCTGTTCAACAACAAAAAGGTCACTGAATGCACTCAGAGCATGCACAACTACACAAGAACAACACGTGCACACTACTGTCTACAACTCCTCATATTGTTTGCCGTTAGCTTGTATGGAACATAATACTGGGTAAAATTCAAAACGTGTATATTTGCAGAGTGCATTGATTTTATTCACAGAATGAACACCCATGCTGGCATATACAGTATCAGATCATCCCTCCAGACTAAAACGGTGCTGTACGTACAGCACATAAACCTGTACTCATCTTATCTACTCGTTTGAGTAGATTTGTATGTCTTGTTAATTAGCTGGGGCACTGTTAGAAAAATTGTAAGCTTGGAGCGAAGTTCTGAGATATCAAGCACCAACACAATATTAAATACAAACACAATATTTCGTTTTTATAAACCTGCAAGCTTTGAGGCAATTCTGTATTTTGCATATAACATTTCAGTAATGCCTGTGCTCCCAACTGATGATGAGGAATAATTGTTTTTATCAGAATTAATTTTTTCACTTGTAGATAAGAATCGCCTCTTAAAAAGGTGTAGGATTTCAAGAATGGCCTATAGCCTGGGCAATGTCTTTCTACAGTGTGCACATACAGTTAATCATATAATATATAACAACAAAAGAAAGCTGCCTCACTCTGATTTTCACTTGGCTGTAACTACAATGAACTACAATTCACTTGGTTGTCCACTTTACAGGTTGATTTGCTTTTGTGACTGAAATGAACCTGATTTTTGGAAGTATGTTAATTTAAATTATGTAGACGAGAATAGCGCATGATCTAACATGTGAAGGAAAAAGATGAATGTTGTGCCTCGTTGTGGCCATTTAGTGCCTTATGCTGAGATCTATCTCTGTCTGCTGGCAGGTATGTCTTTTGTAGCAGGAATCTTAATCAAGGTTTATATAAAAATAAAAATCACATCACAGAGTTTATCTCACGTTATTAACGACAAGCCTGACAAAAAAAATCCAGATCCTTTCCATACAGATTAAATAAAATGGGGATTCAACATGATTTATGACCTTGAGACAATTCTAAATCTTGCATGTTTATGTCGAGATGTTTTTTTCCACTTAAATACGACACTTAATGACAATTTTCATTGAGTATGTTTTGTTTAAAAATTGAATAGAAACCAAAACAGTTCTCATTAATCTTTCCGAGACAGCCACAGGACAGTTACTATGGCAACACCCTGTCGTAGGAATGACGAAACCACTTTCATGTTAACGTGGCTAATACACACTCACCAGCCACATTATCAGTTACACCTGATTCACCTGCTCGTAAAGCAAACATCAGGCCAGGAACCAAATGCATGTAGGCAAGCCTACGTCACTTAAAACCTGGCATGGCTGTTGGTGCGAGGCATGGCTGGTTTGAGTTTGGAGAGAATGGTTAAAAAAAAAAACCTTCTTCAATTAAGCAGAAATGCCTTGTTGATGACAGAGGTAAGAGAAGGCAACAATGACTGAAATAGTCTTGTGAACAAAGTATGTAGAAAAGAATGTGGAGATGCACAGCATGTCAAATAATGAAACAGATAGGTGAAATGAGACGTAGACCACAGTGCATGACATCTAAGGCAGGAAAGCTAAGGATGCAGAGGGAAAGTGCTCTTTAGGAACAGATAATAGATAATTAGAAAAATGTGGCTTGATCAGACGAAGTCTTGATGTCTGCAGGTATGGTCATTATATGTAGGGCTCCAGAGTGTGATAGCTGTCTTGCTTGTTTGCAGATGTGAGCCCAACATTCAGCAAATGTTTTTTTTTTTCCTCCCTTTTGTTGCAAGCTTATTTCTCTATGAGCTCCCCCCTCCCCACACCCATGCTCATAAAAGAAGAACATCAAGGTCAGAGTCAGTCAAAGGCAGAGAAGAGATGCGTCCTCATCGCTGACTGGCTCTGACCCAAAGATTCCTCGAGACTGATGCTACACATGTGACACATGCCAGCAACAGGTAAAACTAAAACAAATGCCAGCAACTGATGAAACAAAAAAGACCTTAGCCATCAAGGTGGAGAGATATATTGATCGTGTTTTTTCTTTAGGGATAATGATGTGCCGTCCATTACACATGAACCTCGATTCAAGTTCTGAAAATTCCAGCCTGGATGTAACACCTCTAGCAGAGGTAATTGTTAAACTGTCCTTCTTCCTGGTAAGATGGAAAACAGTTGCCCTGACCAAGCATCGGAGGTAGCATTAGACTTAGAGTCAGAGCCAGGTGAAAATAAAAAGACCAAAATGTATGTACCTCAGAAAAACTGATTAGTTAGGTCACCATGGCTCAGGTTTGATAAAATAGCCAATGGGATATTTTCGAAAGGATGAAGCCAAAGCATGACCGGTATCAGTGTAATTGGTGAAAAAAAGCACGAAGACTCAAACACACTTACTATCTGCCTTGACAATTGTCTGACCGACAAAGTGCCCTCCCTCCCCACAGCATTTCATCGACGTCGAGTAGTTCTAAACCAAAGCAGTGAAGAGTCAGATTATCCATCCATCCATTTTCTGTACCCGCTTAATCCAACTGTAGGTTGGAGCCTATCCCAGTCTTCATTGGGCGAGAGGTGGGGTACACCCTAGACAGGTCGCCAGTACATCACAGGACCACACAGAGACAAACGAGACTAACTACCACACACACGCTCACACTCACTCCTAGGGACAATTTAGAGACACCAATGAACCTAACATGCATGCTTTTGGATGGTTGGAGGAAGCCGGAGTGAGTCAGATTATAATAAATCTTATTCTTACAATTGATATAGCAAAGAAGAGATGGGTTTTACTAAAACATATATTATATAGGCCATGAAAAAGTTAAGTGCACCAATGCAACCAGTAGAAAAAGTGATGGCCTGAATATCATGAAATCATCGATCCATTAGGTTAGTGGTGGGAATGTAATGTTGTGGGGGATATTCTCTTGGGATACTTTTGGCTTCTTAGTATGAGCTTCATTTAACTGCCACATCCTAGCGGAGTATTGCTGATGCCCATGTCCAGCCTTTTATGAGCACCATATCCATCTTCAAATGGCTACTTTCCGCTGGATAATGCACCATATCACAAAGCTCCTATCATCTCAGATTGGTTTCTTGAACATGACAATGAGTTCAGTGGATTCAAATGGCCTCTAAGTGTTCAATAGAGCACCTTTGGGATGTGGCGGAACGGGAGAAACGCAATATAATGGTGCTACTCACAAATCTAGAGAAAATATTTGATGCTATCATTTTCATACAGACCAAAATCTCAGAGAAATGTTTCCAGAACCTTGTGGAATGAATTCTTTAGAGTTGAGAAATTTCTGAAGGCAAAAAGAAGTCCAATCTTTTACCAGTGGCTATTGAGTGTTGTATGCAACTTTTGAATTCTTTATATTGCAGTGGATGGTGTAACAGACAGAGGCGGAAAGGAGTTCATCTCATAAAAACTGCCGTTGGACTGCAAAAACAAATAAATATAGGTGTATGCGCATACACACACACAGGCAGCCCATAAACCTCTGCTATTTCAAACCTTTAAGAAATTCCCCCTGGACTCATGGAGCACATTTCAATTTCCACATAACACCTGAGGGGTATCGAAAACATGAATCTCCCAAACAGGACAAGTCAAACACATATTGCTATAGGATGATGGACACACCAGGACGCAAACGCATGCTGTCTAAGCACACACACGCACACAGTGCACACTGTCAAACAGGTACTGCCACTGGATGATGGACAGCCCAGGTACAGCCCATAACTCAGCAGAAGCTTTTTGTTTCCTCCGCTTCTTCAAATGAATAGTTTAGAAGTTGAGGTTATATTGTGATCGATGCCTTGGGGGTAACAAATGCCTTCCTCCATACAAAGCTTTAAAGTGGATGTGCACGCCTAGTCACCAACCTGTAATCTCCAGCCATTTGTCAGGTAGAGGGGACAGGAGATTTTCAAGGAAAAATTCCAGATAATATAAGCTCATTTTTTACACCATGCAGAGGTCAGATCCCCTACAGGATGAGGAGGTTGTGTCAGAGTATTACTTCCCTCAGCATCAGGTGCTCTCTTTAATTCAAACATATGGATTGTCCAATATTTCCGGCGGATTTTCTGCTTTGTGGCTTTATCCATTCTGTTAGAGATCGTGTTGAGGGGGGAAGCTTTTATCCTCAGTGGAGAGGAACACATAGCGTCTAGAAAATGCCTCCTCCCCTTGATAGTGAGACTTTGATCAAAAATGTGTCATAGCATTTTGCTCGAGCTGAATTATTCAAAGGTCAGTGAACAAAGGCATGTTTGTGCTGGGTTGCCTTACAAAGGGTAGAATGATGGTAAATTGGCAAAGTGCTCACTGTGTCTCTGTAGGGAGCTGACCACTGAGCCTCACCCTCAAGGGACCATTTGGCATCAAACAGTGCAAGCTCCCTGTGATTGTTACTGCTTCAGTCATAGCCAGGCTGTTACCTCACATTTTCAAACCATCATCTTTACATCTGATTCTATTTAGGGCATTTTTATTTCCACGGCGTTCAAGCAGGTCGAGAGGAGAACAGACGTTTAGCGAGAGAAACTGAAAGCTCTGGTCCTGCTGGAATATGCCCTCCTAATGAATGTTGCATGGGTGCACTTGTGTGCACATACAGTACATGTACGTGTGTATCAATTATCCGTGAGTCCAAGCAAAACCCTGTTTGTATATGCAGGTGTGAGTATATGTGTGGGGGGACTATGAGTGCAGTGGGACTTTGGTAATGATGGGAATAAGCAATCTCTAGGGAATTGGGGCAGTCAGCAGCTCTTACAGTTACGGTTACATGGACTAAAAAAAGAAGGACAAGATATGAGGGGATTCAAATCCAAGACGATAGCGGTTTCTCTTTTTATGTGTATTGTTCTATCTTTTATCCATAAATTCATACCTCTCTACTTTAATGGTTTTAATGTTATCCCCTTCAAGGAATTCAAAAGAAAAAAAAAAATCAACATAACTAAACCTTGTGCTGTTTTGTCCTTTGGGTGGGCCAATGGAAAAGATCAGAGCAAGCAAGGAGTAGGGGAGGAAAGGAAAAGGATGAGGGCAGAGGTAGGAGAAAATGGCTAACACTGAGTGTTTGTGAGCCTCTACGCTGTATGCATAACGACATTCATTATACTTCAGCAGCTTCCATTATTCATGCTGTGTTTCTTAAGAAAAACTCAAGTAAGCGTGTGTGGCTGATGTGGATTCTCATTAATTAAAGACCCAACAAATATATACACAAAATACACCAGACAGAAAAGAGAGGCAGGGAGATGCAGAAGAATTTCTAAAAGTGAGGTGAGCAGTGCCACACATGGGTCTTCAATTGGAGTTCACTCCATTTCCATGTAAGGATATTCATGTAGAAATGTACAGAAATACTGAAAAAGCCTCTCAAGAAGAAGGGACACTCCTTTGAGGACAGAAAGGTACACATTCTGGATATAGAAGACAGATGGTTTGAGAGAGGAGTCCAGAACAAAGGAGGTGGTCTCAGGTATCACCTTCCCAGCATCTACAATGCAGCATTGTTTCTCCTTCACACCTTGGATCCTGTGACCGAAACCTTTCAGACAAGTAGACAATTCATAGGTGAGACTTACTTGAACAACACGCACATTGGTCAGGGGGTAGGATTACCATGATCTGGATGACTGAGAATCTACATCAACAACTGAAGAAATTTGGTTTCGACTTGATTTTTTTATTTTCTCTGTAGTCGTGTTTGTTTACAAATGTGGTTGTCTTTTGCACTTCAGGTCCACAGTATAAACAAATTGGTTATGGTTATAAAAAGGATCACGGTTAGACCACAACACATTCTTTTACATGACCATGACTGCCATCTTTTAGGAAGACCGTTGTCTTTACGCCTCACACGAACTTCCTCTTGCAAACCTCAAGATGCTACATATTCAACAAATGTAATTACAGGCTGTGTCGGCCCGCATGAAGAAACACCCCATGGTTGACTTATATGGGCCGTGGACAGTCTCGGCTGATCTTATGGAACAATTTGCTTAACTCGAAGTATGTTTTTTTTTTTTCAATGAAAATTAGGCTGTTGCTCACTGTCTACCTTACTATAATTTGGAAAGAGGCAATTATTTGGGTTTTCACAACATTTCGAATCTGTGAATGTAAACCAGACAAAAGAAAAAAACTGTCCTGATTCAGTAAGACATCAGATGAATTACTTTCTCTATGGGGATTAATCTGTGAGGAGCCTCATTTATTTAAAGCAGTTAGTAGCTGGTAAAATGTGAGATGATTAGAACAGCCTTACACTCAGTGAGAGTAAAATCCAGGTGCTGACACACATTGTGTCACCCATTACCCCTTTACCCAAGGCCGGAAGACGTGAATAATTCCCATTTCATGGATCGGCTTATTTACTGAAAACCAAAAGAAAAGCTGTGTTCAATTACCAAAGACAAATTTGAACTCATCTGGGTCATTTTGAGCAAATTGAACTGACACTAATTCCCCTCAAGTGTTGCAAATGATGTGAATAAATAATAAAACATTGACCTGTTTGCTTTCTTTCCCATCAAATTAAAGTTGACCCCAACGTGCTCCTATTTATTGCAGTCTACAGGCACAGGCCCATGAGAGCTGGTTAAGCACACTGGAGGATAGGGATTTGCCCTCTGGAAGAAAAAGCACAATATCCAGCTTATTGTCGTCAAAAAAAAAAAAAAAAAATCCATATTTTTGTCAGCGTCACACTCCAAACCCCGTTTCTTGTCAATCCTAGCTTTCACTCCGTGTCTCTCTCGCTCACTGCAAAGGTGTAAATTGGACACAGATAATTGAACATTACCATCCTGGGAGATAGCTGGCACCATCTGTTAAATGTCCGCCCCCAACCATCACAGTGTACCATACAATGTGCCCAATCATCCCAGAGTGCCATGCTGCACATATGTGTGGGCACGTAAACTGTGGGGTTGGATGGACACTTTCCTTCAATTTTCCGATTGGTGAGTGCAAGTGTAACCGCTGTGAAACTTAAAAAGGCCACTGAGTTAAGTCTCTAACGATAACTTTTTGTTCACAGCAAAACTGACTTGTACACAAAGTACAATTAATCTACAGCTCTTCATGTGGTCAAATGAAAAATTTCTGCTTATTGGTATTACTCAACTTGTACAGTTCTGTTAAAATTGGCTTTGTTCTTAGACATTATGAATGAAATAGTCTCTGTACTTTTCCACGATGACCTAAAGTGATCCAGGAATGGGAAGACAAAACAATTAGCCTGGGAAAGCAGGTGCAGATTCACGCACACACACAGTTTGGCTGATCCAGAGAATATGACGAAGCATGTTGAACCTACTCATGTCCAATCATACTCGGTTGAGTGTGAGTCAAACCTATGAGGCTATAAATGCAAATGATACCCGGAAATCGAGGCTCAGTCTGACGGATTTAATGCGGGAGCTCTGTTCCACTGAGCCCAGCGCTGATATGCTTGACGTGTGACTACCAATAAACACTTTATTTAACTTGAGATTCCTCCGGCTTGTTCTTGAGCTTCCATTGAAAGAATCGATCTAACAATTCACAAAAGTAAGTTGAGAGGGAGTTAAGGGAGCTGTGTGAACTAGTTCTTCAAATGCAGATGGTGCTTAATAAACATAACCAACCACTGTGATCATGTTGAACTGAATGAAAGGTTGTGATGAAATTTGCTTCAAGTACAACCTTTGTGTCTCGAAATAAAAGTTTTGAGGTATTTTGCATTCAGTTTTGGAGCGTGATTGTTTTCATTATTTAGGCTTTTCTGTTTATTTTGTTGAGCTCATTTACTTAAGTTCCCCTGCACTCTAGTTCAAGATGTTATATGGAAACAAACCTACGCACTGAATTGCTCATCTTTATTTGTGATAATAATACAAGGCCATGTTCCAGCAGCATTGGTTACTGAAAAAACAAATGAAAGTACAAATGGGCCAACATAAGCTACATTGTTATACCTGTGCTGACTATTAATACAACATTTTCAAATACTGTGCATCGTCTTTGGACCATGGTCAAAAATGTTGTTTAGACACAAGCGTTCTTTGTAAATGCATCTTTGATTAGAACTTTCTGTTGCTAGTTATCCCCTAATCAAGCTTCACATTGTATTTAATGGTATTGTTCATTCCAGATGGATGGTTTACATAAATTCCTCACATTTAGTGCATTCCATGCGATTCCCAACAAAAACTCAATTATTGGCTGGAGCTGGATTACAATCCACACAAATAATGAGGCAAAATGCCTATGTGGATCCTCTCTCTCCCGTTCTCTAACACACATGGCTGATTAGCAGTTGGCATTTTGTCTTGGCCATGTGTAAAATGAGCACAGCAACATTACCATCTCAAAGATGCTCTCCTTGCCCAGTTAATGATCAGGACACAATGACTGCTCAAGCACTTGATGGATCATTGAGGGATTATGCTATTTGGCTTTGTGCCTTTATGGCCACTTTGTGTGCACATGCGTGTGCACGTGAATGCACATACATATGCATCTGACTATGTGTGTGAAACAGAGACGGAGGCGCTATCCTGTAGGTGTGGACTCCTACAGACCTCTCAATGGGGGCAATAATGCAGAGGAGCTACAATGTCATATCCCTCAGAGCTGACTTTCTGTCAAGGCCAGACAAAGGTGTTGACACCTCAACACCACATATTGAGTGAGGAGACCATTCAAATGTCAGTTAGATGACACACAGTCATGCTCTTTTAGATAGGTGGTAACCAGTGATTGTCAGTTGGTAACTAAGAAAAAAGGCCACTGCATATATAAAGCTCAGGAGGGGCAATCCATTGAGATTTAATGAATGAATATTTTTTCATCCTTTGAGGGAAGTATTCAGTTGGCACAATCACACCTGTCAAGTCAAATCAGAACTCATAGAGATGATTCAAGTTCAGCCGCCCCATTTAATACTTTATCATACATAAAGCCCATTTAAAGCAACAAATGTTGCCCAAAGCGCTTTACGGGGAGACCACAAACAAAGGACTAGTCATACTGAATTTAGAAATAAACTATGAGACATTACTGAATTAATAAGCATTACATAATTTCAGGGTAAATCCTAAAACAAACAGTTTTTCAAAAGTACAATTTAGGATGCAAACAACTGAAAGCCATTCTGAAAATAGTGGTCTGGTGTGTAAGTTGGTGCATGAGATGGAAACCAGTGAATGGTCATCAAATCTGTGAGGTTTGAAGGTGGAACTGGGATTGAGCAGTTCAGAAATGGGATCTAGGGCCATATGGAGTTTATTTTGTGTCAATAAGTCAATAAGGACAGCTAAGCAAGCGTACGAAGCAGCTCTGGCCACAGCAGCTACTCTGCTTCTGATTGGTTCTAAAAACGTCAACAACGGCGCGAAGGAATACGATCTCTGAAGAATGGCATAATAGTAAACTATAGACATGTCCTTACCTCGGACTGCATTTTGCCATTCTTCAGAGATCGTATTCCTTCGCGCCGTTGTTGACCTTTTTAGAACCAACGTTTTAGTTACCTAGATGGTCCAGTGCCAGCTACCTGTTTGCACACTCCAATGTCCCTGGATGTGATGCAGTCCTGAGAAATGCAATGTATAAATTTATGTGCCGACTGGATTGCTCTCAAAATAGTATAATGGAATCTTTAGTAAATCCAACTAAGAGCTCGGTGAGGTTCTCTTCTAAGCTTAGGCGACACTGGAGAGAGTGCTTATATGCCTGATGGCTATGTACTTGTCTTGTCTTTTAATTTTTAATTTTTTTTTTACTATGTATTTATATTGTGATATGGACCATGCACTTGTGTCTGATATGTATATATATATATATATATATATATATATATATATATATATATAAATAATAATAAAATAATAAATAATTTACTCTTTATTTGAAAGTGAGTGTTGACGGGTTGTCTGCAGGGCCAAAGATTAAAGTCTCAGCCTAAGTCTGGTGTGCAGAAGGAAGTTGCCAATAGCGATCAGTTTAATGAGGTCGCAGCGTCAGTGTAAGTCTTTACGCTCAATGCCAAGAGATTAAAAAAAGAAAAGAAAAAAAAGATGATTTTTAACTTTGATGAAGGTAGTCCAGCAGCTCTTTGACTCTTTCTAAATAGATATATAAATACAAACCAAAACTAATTAACTCGAGTTGACATACGGTAACTGTACTTTGCCTAACACTGGGCAATTGATATATGCTCTCAGAAAATGTACCTGCTAAGAGTCGAGTGGTTGTACGTGTCCTTTTTTTTTTATCCATAAATTGAAAGTCCACCACAACGAACAACCAAAAAAAGTATAAAAGTGGCATTAGATGTCAGAGAAGCAATGCTTGTTGCTACTCCACCGGCTGCCTCCACTGTACGAGCTGAGTCCAAACGACCGGTTCGAGTGCAGTTTAAAAAATTAGACGCAAAATCTCAGCACTTTTCAAAACTTACAGACCACCACATACCAATTCAAAGCATTTCCTAAGATTTCCAGGACCCATAAGAACATTTCAGCTGTTTGGTAGACAAATCCTGCTAGTGAGGATCCGACCTCTAAAGCACCATAGCCATCGTGACACACTTTCAACGTGTTCGGCTGGGTATTAGAATGTCAGTCCACAGCAATCCAGTTTTTTAGTATCTGATACAAAGTTACACTTCAGCTCTATTTTTGAAACAATTTAATTATGGAGCCTCACACCTTACAGGCAAAATTTCACACGACTGCAACAAACCCTCTTCGTTATATTGCATTTTAAAAATAGAATACACCATGTCATCACCATAAATAATTAATCTGCACTTTAAAACATTTTTTTTAAATTTATTTATAGTTACTTTAAGTATACGTTATGAGATGATGTTTTAGGTTATGCAATCTTAGTTGACAGTTTTGTCAATTGGGAACTTAAATGCCTTACTCTCTTCATTTCTATCACTAATTACAAGACAAGATAACTAATCATTTTGTAATTCACCGAACCACCTCATCTCCTTCGATTTAATCAGTCAAATCTATCAAAAGGTGGAAAGCAACATGGAAATATTTCTGCTGTTTTCATACAGGTGGATGAAAAGGATTGAGATGATTATGTAACCAGGATCATGATTATGTCAAAGAATTGAGATTCCAAACAGTGTTGCTAATTGGGATAGCCCTTCTGACAACAGAAACCACGAATACATGTACAGTCCTGTTGTACGAAATCATGTCAGCGTACAATTCAAATGAAACACAGCGAATTGGATAATCTGAAGAAAATATAGACCCAGATTTGACATCAAGACAGCGTATCAAGAGTTAAAACAGAAATTTGGAAAAACCTTCAACAGACAAGATGAAAAGCTCTGAGATGCTGAAAACGAGCAACTAAACAGATAAACTGACAGTGAGCCATTGAGTGACTGGGTATAAAAAAGAGAATCCCAGAGAATGGATAGAGGGGAAAAGCTGAAAATAGGCTTGTTGATTCGATATGTGATAACTGGCATGTTCATGATCAACAATGAAGAAAAAAATAACCGTTGTCTGGGGACTCTGGGTTGATTGAATGATAAAAGAGAGTGATGGGAAAGGAGGGTGGAAAAAATGAAAGAATGTTTTTTTTTTCTTCTCCCCAATAGTAGCAGCCGGGTATGTAGGATAATCTTTGTAATCTTTCAATTTCCTAAAGACAAATAAACTGTTGGTCTGAGCATGCAGGCCGGGACATCTCAGACCAAAGGCACAATGACCTCTGAAACTCACTTAGCTTTTTTTTTTTTGGGGGGGGGGCACACCTGTGTACAGTTCAGCTAACTGATTTTGTTGTTAACAAAATTCATGAACCCCAATTTTATATATGGGGATGCTATTTATCACTGTATTACGTCCCTTCTTACATCAATTTAACACCGTTAGAGGCTGCAAAGACGACACATTTGTTTCACTCTATTAGCTTTGAATGACAAACGTCTTTTCATTCTTGTCCAAAGACCACTCCCCTCCAACACATCACTGCTGTCTTTAAAACTGTGGACCACATGCTGTGTCCCACTTCCTTCAGCCTAGAAATCACTGGACTGAGATGTCCTTCCTTGCAGTGGGAAAAGGGACTCTCTAAGTATGAATATCATTTTAAAACACTGAAACGTGAGCTTGGCTGTATGCTCAAGGTTCACCAAACCACTGTCCTGGTCTCCATTACATTTGGCCTCCAAGCTTGAGCTTGATTCAGCTGCACTTTCTTCACCTACACATTAACTACGTTAGCTTCTCAGCTGTTGTTTGAGATTTATTTGTCTTCCATCCAATAGTGCAGCTTCCTTCAAAGTAGGATAATGAAGTAATGTTTCCCTCTCCAAAAATGCCTCCTAGGCAATCCCTGTCTTTCATCATAAAATAAAATGAATGTCACCAAGAAATATATTTCTCTGTCCCACTTGAATCATGGTTTCCTTTATATTATTACTCTAGATCCTCATATTTCTTGGTTGCCCCTGTCTGCAAAGTTTCTTTATCCAATTGTTGATTCTTTTTTAAAGATAGATTTTTCTGTTTTCCTTTTTTGTATATTAGCACATTAGCCGGCCTGCTTCACCACTGCAGTCTTTATGTATTTTGATAAGGACACTTGCCTAATGTGTTAGCATTTCATTAAAAAAAGATTAATACATTCAAGTCAGTTTACAGTTTATTTAGTTTATTTATTTTGTGGCTGTGTGACACTATGGTCAGCTAAAGTTGTTGTGTTTTCAGAGCCCGTGTATGAAATCTTTTTGACTTCTGTTCATTTGTAAAACTTGTCTACAGATCCAACTCAAATGATGTCCTAGGCAGTGGCGATTCTAGAGATTTATTCATGGGGTGGTACAGGGGTGGCAGGCATATATTGTAGGGTGGCAATTTTTTTTAGGAAGCCCATCTTACTTTGTACTTTATATGAGCCCATTATACAACAGTTTTTTCAACACCCAAGTGTGATAAATTCAATATTTGGTCTACATACATGAGCATTCCACTTTTTAGTACATTAAAACAGTGTTTCCCTTGGGGTATTGTAGCAGCAGAAATGTTTTCCCCCCATTAACAATAACAAAACATGTATATCAACTGATTGCTATACAGTTTCAAATTTACAGAAGCTGTATGCGACGAATGCTGTGCAGCAAATCTCTTAACAAACTCATCCAAATCTAAATTTTTAGCACGTTTAGACTCAATACTGAGAATTGCTAAACCTGTGAGTCTGTTCTCTGACATAGTTGAACGCAGGTGATTTTTGATGAGTTTAAGAGCTGAAAAACTACTCTGTATGGTTCCAAAAAACACAGAAATTCTGCTAGCCTTAGCCACCACTAGCATACTAGCCAACGCCAACTAGCAGACTTTTTAAGAACGGTTCATAGAACAACAATGATATAAAATGCCACAACTTCAATTGGTTTCAGTTCAATATGTCAAAGGCTAGCCAGTAGCTAGCTAGTTAGCCTATCAACGTTTTTCAGTTAGGTAGCGCCAGCTATCTAGTTACCGAACTGGCTTGAAAAGCTATCTTGTGGCTAACCGTGACATGAGGTAAAACGTAGCTAGCGGTTATCTGGAGATTTTTTTGTGCAAATCCGTTTCATGAATGAGACCCGAACTGGCTTGAAAATAATAATAATAATACTGTAGTGACTTCACGGAGGCTCTGAGACCGGCGGTTGCCGAACTGCTCTTTATTAAGTGTTACACTAGCAGTACAATCAAAGAACACGGGTGACTCTCAGTCCTGCTCCGCAACCAACCCTAGGAGAGCACCAGACCTGCACACAGACTGGCCCTCCCCTCCCCTCCCCTCCCCTCCCCCAATCACCAGCCCACACCTGAGTGACATGACCTGCGGTCCAGTGATTGACAGGGAGAGGAGGAAACAAGCCAGTCCGTGTGCTTTTACGTTAATTCTGGGTCGTTACCAAGGCAGGAATTTCACGAGGGCCACTTTGGCCTTGTGCCCTTGAAAATTATATCTGCCATAAGGCCACAGTGGCCTTGATGCCCTCTCTGACTAAGTTTTGCGGTTTAGCAGTCTGCCTCTTTTCTGACACGGCTTCAATGATCAATGAGCATCTGGTGGAGAAAAAAAAAAAAAAATCAGAGCCTGGATTTACACCGCTCGGACGGTCTATGATGACAGTTGACATCAGTCTATCTCCGCCCACCCCCTCACGCGTCCGTGTGCGTAGCCAGCTGATTCTCCGCTGGAGGTGAGGTAAGGTTTTGTGATGATCCTGTTTGCCTTAAGTTTTTCATTTGTCCAGCTTTAAGTGTAATTTTATGGATAACATTACTATTTCTTGCTCGTATGGTAATACATAATTATAATATTTTGAAGTGTTTTTGTTACTACTTGGATAAGTTACATTGCAGTTGTGTTCTTTTATTTTTATCTAGTGCTAGGCAGTTAGCTAACAACTAGGCAGTTAGCTGTCAAAGACCTCTGTGCAGGTTCGTTTGCTGCTCGTTTATATGATATAAACTCTAAATTAACACCCGCCAACCCGCCAAATGCGGGTGAAAGTTATTTTTGGCGTGTATTAAAAAAAACTCACTAGCCGGCTTGGCCGATGATAAATGAGGAACTTTACCATCTATTTCGCGGGACGCGCGAGCGCAGTTTCTATGGGAACGCATCCGCCGAGGCTGCCGTACTAGGGGAGTGGGTCACTCTTGGTTTGGAAATATGATAGACGCCGGTGTTCAGCCGATTTCTCCTACTTGTCGAGAATTACTACTTTGTGCATGCGCCAAGCCGATTGTCTAAGTTTCGTTTTCACGCCCATAATGTTTTGCTACCCTGCGTCTGATTATTTTCTTTTTTGGAAGACATGCAAAGTAATAAAACACTTATCAGTTGCAGTTAGCTTATCATGCACAAATGGGGTGTCATTCACCATTTGATTTTTGTATTTGGGATAAATGCATTTACAATCGTAGTCACTTCATATCATATGTTAAATCATTGTTTCAATTTATGGCCTTGGTGCCCTGGCTTTTGGCCTTTGTGCCCTTAAAAAATTGACAACTCAAAAAGGCCAAGTGGCCTTGCCCCTAAAATGACGAAATTCCAGGCCTGGTCGTTACAATACTTTTATTTTGTACAGCGCCTTCCATCTATGAGGAATTATAAACGTTTCGAAACCATATTACACTTTGATGCATGTATCATGATTTTGTGTGAATGACAATTTATTTTCGCTGCGTTTGAACAACAGGATTACGATATATTGATACATTTGTGGTCAAATATGTACCGCAAGTTTAGCTATGGGTGGGTGAAGTCACACTCTGAAGTAGACTTGCGCTGTGGGTTACAGGGGGCTGGTGACCGTGATCTGGACTTCACTTCAATGATTCACTCCAACTTTACTTAAACTCTAGTTGTTACTTCTTCAAAGGGGTTGAAGACACGGACAAGAGGCTCCTCACTGTCAAAGTCACCACAACTTCAGAGTCCGGCTTACTTCAAATGTTCACTTCATGTGCTAGGTTTCGACATACAGCAGGATAAATTAGCTGCTAGCCTACTGCTGTCTGTATCCTACTCATGAAAGTACCCAACTTTCGAGAAACGTATGCTGCTCCTGTCCTGAACGGTTTCATATTCAATTTATCCTGTTAGCAACAACAAAAAAGAAACTGACTAACTGGTTTGCAGGCTGCGGTTTTAGCTAAAACGTGTGCCCTCCTCTCGTCTTGTGCCCTCGTCTTTTAGCTGTTCCTCTTACATAAAGTTTGCTGAATAAAGTTCCCCTACACACTCAGAGCAAATTACGACATAAATCATTATATTACCATACCTTATTGTATAATGCGGTCTCTCTGATCCTGTTTCGCGGGAGCTGCAGGTGACAGGCAGTGTTCATCTCGCGTTGGCTCTACTGAGCAGGGTTGCCAGATGTTGAACGATAAAATAAGCCATAGCCGCCCAGACCTGCATGGTCACTCGAAAAACTGATCAGAAATCAGCTCTCTGCAGCATCAGTCCGACCATTATTGTGTTAGTTCAAAATGTAAAACTGACTCTAGATCCGTCAGCCAACCATCACCATTGACTGACAGCGTTTCTCTTGTTTGTTGTGTTGACGAACTTGATCAATTACCTATCAGATCTAGGGTGGCCACCGGGGTGACCAATGACATTTCAGTGGTGGCCAGGGCTGATGCCTTTCAGGTGAAATTTACAGTCACAAAAATACCAAAACTGATATTTGTTACATACAAATTACATCAACTTTTTTACAGATTTCAACCTAAACTCACCTTATAACTGTTTTGCAGCATCAGTTGACTTCCTGGCTAACTCTACCAAAGTGGACTCGTACAACCTCGCTCCTGTTTTTAATTTTTCCTCTATTTTGTTCGAATTTTTAGCTCATCATTTTCAGTTCCCATCATTTTACATAATTAACCACGATAGCAAACGTTTCTTCAAACTTAAAGGGGGCATTTTAGGTATTTCTATGACCTTAGAGTTCAAAGAGATAAAGAGGAGAGAAAGATCAAAATCTATATCAATATTGATACACTTATGATTCGACTTAAAAAGATACATCACCTCCACAATCTGCCTCTTAAAAGCAAAAACATTTCTAGTAGGGTTTCACGCAGCACACATCAACAAGTCAAGTCTTTTTAGCTGGATAATAATGACTGATGATGTGTGATAAGATCAGCAAGGCCTTGTTAGACATGGGCTGAAGACTGTGCAGATAAGTTTTAAGACTTTGCAGTGTCTTTGATGTCAAATACAATTAAGAGTAACTGTGGAAAGTGGATGAAATTTCCAGTTACAACCATGGATAATGGATAATGTTTCAGATATCAGTAATGATGATATAACAAAAAAAAAAAAAGTGCATGTTCATGCAGATCTACAAAAACAGTTACCTACTTAGATTACATTATTCTATGTGTTTTCATCCACATGCACAGCATGTGACAGTGAAAATGCGAGCGATGTGAGGTGAAAATGCAGAAAATATTAACGGTAGTGTGAAATTTTTTTTTCTTTATGGATATTTTGGACAGCACAGCAGATTCAAGGTTCCGGCAGCTGAGCATAGCTGTGCTGTTTGACCTGAGTGATGAACTCATAAGCTAAAAGTGATGAATAGCCAGGAAAGTGCCAAGTGTTTAATGTGTATTAATATGTATATATTTCCTGCTTTCTGCTACAGCTAAATTATTTAATCATAACAAAATAACAAAGGTCAGATTAATTGGCATATGTGATCAACACTGACTAAATGAGGTGCAAAATAGAATCGCAAGAATATTTGACAGTTTTCTGGCCTCTGATTCTGCAAAACAAGAAATGAAAACGGATTAAAGGTCGTCAGCAGAAAAAAACTATTTTCCAAAATCAGGCAGAGATATAAGGTATGATTGTAGATGTATTTTGCAAAGGATAGAACTGGTTCTATTGGAAAGAGATAATGAAAATCATTGTCACTATGTTCTTATTGTGCTAAACACTTTTATTGGAGAAAACAATAACACATTTTTATACAATCCAAAATATTCAAATGGTTTGGCAAATTTTTATGTTTGCACTGAACTGGACTTGTGAAAGTGGATAAATAGACACGGATACAATTGCATTCCTTTGCGTGAAGGACGTATCTGTTGTAATCGTTTGATATCATCAGGGATGTTCAAGACACATTCAAGTTTTGAGCGGAACATGATCATTTATGAAACATTTCAATTATAACTATTGCAGTAATTTAAAGGCAAATATCAATGTTAATATTTCCAGTTGACTGCTGTTACCCACATTATATGAAATCGGTCTTTCTTTTTGCGTCCATCTGATTTAGTTATTCCGATCGAATGTAAATATCAATGTGATGTTGCAAAGTGCTTCCATACTGAAAATAGTCCGTTCGTGAACTCATTTGAATTTTTGCCAGTACCTAGCAAGTTGATTTAATGCTGTTGTCAAATAGAAAAACACAACAGAAAGGTCTACTCTTATAGACTCACAGCAGCTAAAATTCTCAGACAAGCAGGTGCACTTTGCATTTTACACCTCCTTAACTAAAGCAAAAAATAAATAAATAAAATAAAATAAAAAAAGAGGTGGATGCTGTCCTTAACCATAATTTTGTTTAAATGATTAGATACAAAAAACGTAAAAAGATTAGGAAAAGTAAGGTTAGCTTACACACATTAAATGGCATTAAATTAATTTGGTTCCTGGAAATTCTCCAGCCCCGAACAAAAAACACATTACTTTTATCTGTAGAGAAAAAAACATGGTGTCGGCGTTGACATTTACAGAGCAGTTGTCCTGAAAGAAGGACACCTAGAAGCCACGATCAAATATCTCTCCTGTTTTAATGGGAGGTAGTAACCTCCCACATCAGCACGCCACCACTTAGACCCATCAGCACACTTCCACTCAGACCTGCCTGTTAGTCTCAGATGGCTGCTTCTTCCTCCCTCAGGAAAAAACTCCATAAAACACAGGACATTTATTTAAGGGAATACACATGTGCACCCATGCATGCCAAACACGCATGCACATGACCTCACAAATGAAGACAGATATTTATAACCGGAGAAAAAAAAAAAAAAAAAGGAGACTCGGGGAAGAATTTCTGTTTGAGTGAAAGTAATGTCACTGAAAAGTTGGAGATATTTGGTGTGTAACACCCGATTTTGGTTAAACAAAGTGAAAAAATAAATGTGCACGCTGTGCTGCAGCAAAAAGGGAAATTGTTCAAAGACCGTCTCCAGTTAAACTAATTTTTTAACCTTGTTCACAGGATCATACAGTGCCTTTTATATGCTATATGAGATACCAAGCGTGGAAAAGAAGTCAGTGCAGTAGCTGAGGATTTTTTCACCTTGGAACTGCAGTGTACAGAAACATTAAAAAACACAAATTGCAACATCCAGTGTTTCCCGTGAAGTGAACCTATAGAACCAATCCCATTTACCTGCTAGGGAGGACTTTTTAGAGCTGCCAAATGATAAATAAGCTTATCTAAAATTAGCAACACATTATGAGCTGCTCGCTAAAGTAGCCAAAGCCAAGGAGTCAAGGGTATTTTATCCAAATTGAGGGTGAGCAGCTGCAGCCAGGGAGATGGAGGCAGGGCCTATTTGCATGTTTATAGATACACACCCATTGAAATGGCTAGGTGTACAGAGCTGTGCAAAGCTCTTGAGCTTGCACTTAGAAGGATTTTCTCCTAACTCAACATCCAAGCGCTCTATAAACCCTACAGTAATCTCACACAAAAACTGTTTCACCCAAAGGACAAAACCCACAAAACCAGTGTGTGTACAGACTTTTATACTGGGGAAACTAAACAACCACTTCATAAGAGCATGGCACAACACAGGAGAGTCAGCTCCACAATTAAAGACTCAGCGGTCCTTCTAAATCTGTTGGAGAACTCTTTAAGCAACTTTCATCAAAGGGGGTGACCTCAGGGATCCGGTATGCTGCCCTAACTCTCCCACCCCGGTGGTTTCACAACCTTTCACACCTTGGATCTTATGACCAACATGTTGGTAAACAACACACAGGCAACAATGACATAAATCACCCACAGAAAGGTCAGGTGGGTCAGTTATTCACCTGAATGACTCTCCTAATGCCCCAGTTACAGTTTATAAGCCTAAACTCCCCACCAGCTGAGAGCTGAAAAAGCCCTTTTTTTAATTAAGGGTGAAACATCTTTGAGAATTCTGGTATGTTAATAACTTCTTTAGTAAAACAGCTCTCCAGCAAAACGGTAAATAGGTGCAGTGATGCATTGAAACATTTGCATTAGTCCCTTTATTCTTCAACTCAGCCTGAACCCTAGACACCTTCTGTCATTTCTTTAAGTAGTCTTCAGGAATAGTTCTCCAGGCCTTTAGAAGGACATCCCAAAGCTCTTCTTTGGATGTGGGCTGCCTTTTGTTCCGTTCTCTGTCAGGATGATCCCACACTGCTTCAGTAATGTTGAGCTCCGGGCTCTGGGGAGGATTCATCCCTCCATCAGACCCATCGCCACTGATTTTCAGTCCACTTCTTGTGTTACTTGGCGTAGCTCAGCCTTTTCTCCCCGTTTCTACTTCATAAGAATGGCTTTTTGACAGCCAGACCTCCATGGAGACCATTTCTGATGAGGTTTCAGTGAACAGCATCTCTCAGGTGCTGCGTCAGGTCTTTGCTGGATTTTCTCCTCTTTTTTAAGGACATCTCTGTAAATCTGCTGTACAAATGTTCTTCTTTTGTCCTTCACTCGTCCAACTTTCTCAATTTTTTAAAGACACTGCACACCATGCTGAGATGTGCATGACTTTTTCCAGAGATGCAACTAAAGAATGGGAGTAAATTATGTGTCGATGCAATAGGTTGCTCGAAAGAAAGTGCCTGAAGATACTGTCCAATTCAAAATAGCTTCTTTGCTATATTGTCTCTTACAAAATCGGTTCATCCGTTGAGTTGGTGCCTTTCTTATGATTGTTTTCATAGGTAGGTTTTAAATTACTTATCAAAAAAAAAAATAGTCAGGTAAAAGGACCAGGCTATAAAGGAATGAAGAAGCAGCCAATGTCCAAAGATAAGAATTGAAAGACCTTCAGACAGCCTGGAGAGCTATCGCTTAAGATAAGCAAGATATTAAAAAGACGGGTGGGTTTTTTTCTGCAGCGAGAAGAATTTTGCACAGTACTGTAAGTCTACATCTGTGCCTCTTCTGAGGCCATTTAAACTATCGGAGCTGCTTATTTTCATGAGAATCAATTGAAATGGTTGAGGTGAAACCTTTTCAAAACATCTTTGATGAGCTGTAATGAGTTTTTACAAGTGTAATCACTGCCTCGAGAAGGGATTTAAAATATCGCATAATCACTGGGCTTTGTCAGGCTCACAAATCGGTACTGATAAGATCAAATTTAGTCACAGTCCAACCCGAAACATTAATGTTGATATTATAAAATGTCATGAAATCATCAAAACTGCTGAATGCATCTCAGTCATGTCAATACAGAGAACAAAACAGCCTTTACCAAACTGTTTGTGCCTTGTTTGAGATACACCTGTGAGAAGTGCCGAAAAAACAAGACGTAGAAAAAAACAACAGTGCAAACTGTTGGGCACAGTTCAGTGTTTTTTTTTTTATTTCTGTTGCACAACATGTTCAGTGCTAGGTTGTCTTGAGCATGCATTGTAAATGCCGAGGAAAATCCTGCCTCTGAGCTGTATTGATTCCAGAGTTCCAGTTTGCTGTGTATACGAATGTGCCACTGTGTGCCTGTGTGGAAATGTGGTTGTTTATACATTTGTGTTCGCTTGTGCCCTCTGCATTGATTCCCCACTTTGTACCAATTATCAGTAAGGTTATGGGGCCTAATAACTGCTATTCACACAAGCATTAGAGCAACAGAAGGGAAGCACATCCGAGAATGGAGTCTTAAGAGAGTAGGAGGTGCAGAGATGAGGGAGAGGAGAAGATGCAGAGCTTGGGGAAGTAAAGGAAAGCAAAATCACAAAATGATGCAATGAATAAATATTTCAGGGTGTTTTTAAAAAAAAAAATATATATTTTTATCTACCATTTATTGGTTGGAGGCCAGATCCCTGGGCAGCTTCAGTGTTGTGGATTCCCCGTTCCCTCTTTTAGGGTTAGTCAGTCAAGACACTGCAAATATTGTGTGTTTGTGTCCAGAGAATTACATGTTTGGATCTGACGGAAACTTTCTGATTTGAACATTACTGATTTCTTCCGTCCTCTTTTATATAAAAAATGTCTTGCAAATAACAGAAAGTCCAGCATTTCATTGTGTGACATGGGATTGCTTTCAGTCATCTCTAAATGTTTAATGAATTTTACCAATGACTTTAATTTGTTATCCTCAGATCACTGGCTATCTTCACGTGACGTGACTTTGACAAATGATTGAGGTCATGGCTGCATTAGGGGCTTTTTCAGCAGGAGTAAGAGATGGTCGCATCAGAGGTTTATATATAGGTTTAGGTTTATAGAGTGCTCAAAGTAGGTTTAAAAGCACACCCAATAAGCCTGAAATTATTTATGACTGAGATTTCTTCAAAATCTCTTCTATAGTCTCACCCCAAGACATTAGTTGTTAATGCTTATGAGCAGGAATACTTGCTGACTGGCCTTTTCCCTGGTTTACCGATGGACTCCCGCCGTGTGAATTAAAAGATTTAGTGTTGTTACAGATTGATTTTCTCCTCACGCACAGTCCTGCCTGTATGTTTTGTGTCGTGCATGCGAGTGTGTCGACTGTGCATCTCCACAGCAATCAAGTGTAACCCATAAACCCCATGCTGGAGGTCAACAATGCTGACACATCCTGCAGGTATTGATTGCCTCCCTGGTGAAGGCAACGATGGAGTTTTGGACACCATACAAGAGACTTGGTGAGAATCTTAGGTACGATCGTGATGCTATGCAATCTATTGCAGTTAATACCGAGCACAAATGAACTTGCAAAGGAGAGAAGTAAACAAAGGATTGAAAGGAACTTTATGCTGAGGGAAGAGAAAATGAGATGCATTTGTGTCAACGCACACGTGTGTGTATTTACAAGTCTGGATGGAAATCTCTCTTGTGGTTTGAGCCGCATTGTTTGATTCCACTGATTCCACAGTAAGAGCCGCCAGAGGCTTGTTGCCAAGGTTCAGCCAATTGAATTAGGGATTTGCTGTTCCCTCCTCAGTCTAGCCCTCCTGACCATTTCCTGTTTCTGGTGATCCCAGAGGACCCTTCCTCTGCATTCAGCTGTAGACTCTAATTGTATTTAGGATGCCTGTGCAAAGCCCAGTGGAGTACAAGACGAGGAGAGGCCGAGAGACAAGGAGCAATAGAAGAAGAGTTGAAAGGATGCGTAAACATGACTGGGGGAGTAAAAAAGAAGTGGAAGAATGAAGAGATGAAGGCAATATGGGATGGGTAGGGAAGCTATTGGTGGAGAACAGAGATAGAAAGACCATCAACCCATCCAAATGAAATACAAGGTCATTGGTCTCATTAGATTCCCAAGCCTAAACCGGCTGGGAAAGGTTTGGTGTAAGCATTGCGACTCCTAAGCTGTAAAAGGAGGAATCTAATAGGCCATAATATCCAAAGACATTAGGGCAGGAGCAAAATGATTTTCCTTCATTCTCCACCAAATTTAGAAGAAACAGCAGTATCATATCACATGATACTTATCCTATTTAAAGTCTATAGTGTTAAAAATACCCCCCAAACACGTTTTATACCTTTTTCAATGCATGCATAACCTTACAATCAAAACAGCCATTGTAAAAGACTCATTTAGTCACATCCATTGAGAAACTGTTTCCTGCCTGTCAGGGAAATCAAGTTTGCATAATATGTGTTAATAAATTCATGTGTGAATTAATTCAACACATTAGTGGAGTTATTAGTATAGGGTTAAATGGCAATGTATTCCCAATATTAACATAACTGCAGGTGTAGCACACTGGGGGCCCTTGGCAAAATAGGTCAGAGTACATTGATGTTTAGCGAAATATCACCTGCCCCAAAGACCTTTTGCTGAGGGACCCCTTAAAGTTTTTCTCCCATAACCTCCCACTGTGGGTTTCTCTGTATACAGAAACTGGACACAATACCATAAAAAAATCTGTGCTACTTAGTATGGTGTATCTTTGTCAGCGGCATGGTATGTTTTGCTCATATTTCATATTATATTTTTTATCTATATTTAAATCTGGTTTTGGAAAAAAGTAGACATTTAGCAATTTAAACAAATTCTACTCTGTAAGCATCCTTTAAAAAAAGCAGGGAGAGACGAGAAAACAACTGCCACAAAGCCTGTGCTCCCTTAATCACGCTCATTTTGTTGTACATCAGAGAATTCTTGATACTTAGTGACTTCACGCTGCTGGATACTCTTATTTGAGTGACATATCTGGCAGACAGTGAGGCTGAGTGTATTTTGATGGGCGCACATTGTTTAGCTCTGACTCAGACTGTCACCTTGCAGCTGCAGCTGGAGCAGAGATCCAGCTCAACAGACCAAGAGACAAAAGCTTGCGCTTGCAGATTTTAATTTACTCAAAACTTATCGTTATTTAACTTTTTATTATGCTTTTGTTTGTCCTGCTCAATCACTGCAGCTATGTCTATGTCCAAGATCCAATCCAGCTAATGTGAGTGTGCCCAGCTCACTCTATGTCTTCAACCCTTGGCTCACATCCAATGAAACCATAAAGTTATCTTTGATGGTGTCCAACAGTTTTGTCTGACATGTGTTAGTCAGGGTCTGTCCTTCTGTTGCACCGCTTGGATCAAAGGGGGAAGCTACTCCACCCATCTGTGTCACATTTAATTTCTCACAGGCGCAACAAGCTTTGATTACACACAGATGCACATTTCTGCCCACACACAGAAGGGAAACAGGGGGTGATATTATATGGCTTATATGGATGAGATTATATGAAGCTGATTCAGCTAAAACTGATGGATTACAGAGTGAAGATTCAGGCATCGCGTAGAAGCAAACACATTTGACGCGGGTGCCCTTTCACGCCTCCATTGCTTCAATTCCTTCTATCTCCACTAGAGATGAGAGCCCTCCTTGGTCTTGCTTTGATGACCAGGTGTTGGGCAGGTGGTGTAAAGTAACAGGAGGTAGCCCTGCATGTGTGTGTGCGTTCGTGTGATAGTATGTGTGTGTTTTAGCGCGATAGAGGAAAATCCATCCCAACAGTAATGAGAGGGCCAACTGCTCTTCCATCTGGCATTGAGAAAACTTTCTCCTTCTCTCCTCACTCCTCCATTTCTCACCCCTGCATTTCTTATCGTCTGTTCATTTGCCCATACTTCAGTATCATCCATTTTGACATTTTCAGATGATGTAAACAGTTGACTATACCCACACACACTTCACCCCGTTTCAACACATTAGAACTGAGAAGTTCGAGCTACCTCTCCCTCTGAATTCAAAATTCATACATTGGCTACAAATGGAGCCAATTGGCAAAAACATCTGGTTGTGAAACATCTGTGGCTTTATGAACTTTACTGCCAATGTATCGTGGATGTTTGTGATATTGTGCCTTCTGTGCCTCTGCACTGCACATTTCAGACCAAAGAGCAACCCACACAAAACTATGCAGACTTAATAAGAAGAGTTAAACCTAGTCTTTTTTATACTTTGACAGCTTTAAAGGAGGTCAAAATACCGGTTGGTACTGATGCAAAGGTGAATGAGTCATTACAGGATTCATTCATTCTTCCTGTAATGTTTTCTCACCATTTTGTTCTTTTTTCACAATAATTCTTGGTTAAACCAAAAATCGGCTTCTTGGCAGTATGAAGGCTTTCGCTCATTCAGTCCTACAGCCAAGCGAGGACTGGCACCTATGCAGCAAAGCGTCTTTGTGTTTGCAGATGAAAAGGAATTATAGCACATTGGTTGAAATCTTGAAAGAACAATATCAAGCAGCTACCAAAGGATTGAACAAACTTGGTGCTAAATCAGTTTTGCTTGTTCAAATTTACGATCCTGCCACTTTTAAATCAAACTGTGGTGAAAAGTACAATTAAAAATACAATCAATCAAGTAAGTTGTTTCTTTTATCTAGTTTTTTGTTTAATGCTTTAACTTTTAGATACTTGTAACTTATTTAATTCAAATTTAATTCAAATTTATTTCATACCTCTACTCCAACACCTTTTTCTGGGAAATAATATATTCCCTATTCTTCAAATGTTAGACAGCTTCAGTTATTACTTCGTTTTAGAATGAAGATTTTCAACAATGGTTGATAGAAAACGCTTTTGAATTATAATGCAGCATATATTTCTCCCATTGATACACACGCAGGCAAGCCAACATGCAGATAGACATGCATACAAACATGTCTAGCTTCTGTCCAGGTGTTTTGAGTGACATGGGCTGTCGGGAGAGACGAGTAATGACGAGGCAGCTGGCAAATGGACTGACGGGTAATGAGGGACCCGGTTTCACCGATAGTTGGATGCCTAATTATATGACATCTACTGTGTTCTAAACATGTCACATTCTTCCAACATGTCACAATATCACATCACTCCTTTGTCTATTCAAACATTTGTTTCATAATGCTTGTTTCTTTGCAGCATATTTTGTTACAGCTGAGTTATGACGGGGACTTAGGATTTAAAGTTTGACCTCTACAACTTCAAATACAAATTCAGCTGTAAAGTTAGAACAGCTGTGGCTGTGCTCCAAGCTAAAAATGATGCTGATTGTATTGAAAGCATTGTCAGCGACACCTGGATACCTGGTCAGCGATACAAAGCTTCTCATTCTGGCCCTCCTGTTCGGTTCAGTTATCTTTTAGCATAAACATTTAATATGATTAACAATGCACCTATTGTCATGTTAATAGACAAAAGAAAAACACATTTTTCATGCCTACGATAGTAATCGATTTAGAACTATAATAGTGGTTCGCTATTCTTTTTTTTTTTGTTCACGTTTTCACGTTAGAGTTGAAGCTCCTTTTTACATGTGTGAGGGTTCACTTGTATGTTTTATTGAATTAATTTTGTTTTTCCACTTGCAGCAAAAAAGCTCCAAGAAATAAGACTTTTAAGCTCGAACATCTGTCTCCAGATCAGTACCCTCAGTGGGATATAGTCGAGTACATCAACATTTGACAATCTGTTAAAGTTAAGGACGCTCACAAAAAGTGGAGCTTAAATGTTTTAATTGTTTTTGTACACTTGTATTGTTATTTGTGACATAATTTAACTTGCATGACAACTGTTGGCTATTTTCATACATGGTGACACATGGCTCAAACATTGCAGAGGACTGAAGCCCTTGTAATATATCCTGATTTGAATCCATGCTTACACTGGTGGAATGAGTGCAGTTGAGTAATGGCTCTGGATTTACTGCTCAGCTCTTCACACACTTGTCCCATCCAACACTAAGGCAAGCCAGTTAAACTGGCAACCAAGGACTAACATTAGATTTTTTTCATTGGACAAATTTTATAGAGGTGGATGGTTGGCTGTTACAATGGACCACAAGATGTGTTTCTCCACACCTTGGGTAGTCAAAGACACAAAGGGAGGTGGCTGTTCTTGCCTTAGGTGCTTAGAGATAGTGGCAGATATTGTCCATTTGGGATGCCATTAGAATGATGTAGTACCAAGCTTTCTGCTGACAATGGCAGGGACCTTATATGTTCCCTGTTTATTATTGGCCATTACAGATATTTACTACATCCACCATCAATGGCTTGACCCCTGAAAGCTTCCCACTGACCTCTAACTCCCAACTTAGAGAGACTGCATCTCTATAGAATGCCTATATTTGAATAAACAACTGTTAAACAGATGCTTGGGCGGCCGCTTTTCCTTTGAGACGCACAACATTGAAGTGAATGACATTTTCTTGCTTGAAAGTCTGAAGTTTTAATTGCTTGTGCTTGGCACTGCGAGAATACTCACAGCCTTAGTTTTCAGCACTATCATTTAATTTGTTTTGTTGCCCATCTAAATGCCTCTAGGTCAAAATTATTTGCACTTGCACACAGCATAAGTAGCTTAAAGAGGTAAGTTACAATGAGCAAATATTTTAGTGTTTATTTGTGTTCTATTGGGTGAAATGGAATGGAAAGTCATGCTTCTCTTGTAGATGGCTGAAAATGTGTTGTGCTCTGTTGTTGCACGAAACATGTAGGTTTCGGTCTGGTTGTTTGTATACTGTATGTGTTCCTTGAAAATAAGATGCATCCCGAGGGAGTTCCTGTGATAGACATCTGAAGCACATCAAGCACATTGTATTCTCAAAGTCTTTCTCATCTCAGATTATAATTATCTACTATGTTGACTTTTTCTGACTGTGTTCTCAAAACTCTCATAGAATGCTTATTACATTAATGTTAAGAAGTCACTTTCTGCTAAAGGAAAATGAATGGTAATTCAACTGACAGTATTCTGCGCATACACAATGCTCCAGGGCTAAGTCAATAAATCTCGCTGTAGTGTGTGTCCATGACAGGGTCAACAGGCAATGCAAAAGTTTGGTAGTTCATTATTCTGCTGCTAACAGAAGATTTTGTATTTGCTGTATGCGAGTATTGCAGCTTCTTTGAATAAAAAGTGTCTCTGGGGTCTGTAGTCTGAGGGGGAAATGAGAAACTAATCACAATAAAGATCTAGTCTTTACAGAAATTTCTCAAGAATTGATGTTTAAAGAGGGTACTTAATATGAGTGGCATTTTCCTCAAATCCTGTAGTTTATGTGATGGTTAGATTAAAATTGGTTGAAAATGAAGGCTTCTAAACTACAAATCCAGTTCCTTTATATTACAGTATATACACCAAGAAACTATAGTTTTGTCCTCCACTCTCACTTCTGAGGACCAAATGTAATATACTGTATAGTGGATCACCGGCGTGAGGCAAATGCGTTTTTAACAGGTGGCGGAGAGAAGGATGGATACAACGGGAGCGAAACACAGCTGGCAAACTTCTGTCAAAGTACAGGAAATTGTGTGCTTACCTGTTGATGAAACAACATGACAGATGTCAGGAAACAGTCAAGTCAGCAGGTACAGGAAATGAGAGACAAAATAAGAAAAAGAGAAGAAAAAAATTATTGTGGGAGATTTATTTATTTTTTTTCAAGAAACGACAAGAATAATGAAATCTAGCATAATCTTCAGAACGCCTGCAACATGTAAACAAGGCATCCAGGAAACAGCAAACACAAATGTTCTGCAATATTAATCGTCCTGTTATTTTAATGGACTGACAAAGACATTTGCCCACAAGTCCAAAACATAGCAGTGTCACAATTTAGGGTTAAAAATCCTGACACCTTTTCTTGAGGTAAAAAAACAAGTATACAGATGCTGCTTATCAAATTTACCAAAAAAAAAAAAAGATTGAATAGAGAAGCAATGGTTGCTGCTCATCAATCTGAGAAGGGTTATGAGACCATTTCCAGACAAGTTAAGAGTTCGTCATTCTATAGTGCAAATATGTGCACACTGTCATCGAGTAACAAGTTTTAAGCTAACATCATCATGTAGCAAAAACAACAGAAGAGAACATATATGTTGTCATGTAAGCTTTGTAATGACGGAATGAAAATGAAAATAAATCAATTAAAATGAATGGAAAAAATACCTTGTTCATCCCAAAGAGAAATTATAATGTTGCAGTATTTTATTTTCATTTCTTTTTAATAATAATCTAAAGCGGCCGTTGAGTAGCCTACTGTTATAACTGCTGGCACAATTGACCTACTGTTCCAAACACCACCTTTTTCTCTGTATTACCAAAGGGAAATGAGTGAGGAAAATCATCAAACAAGTTTGTTCTCAGAAAGTGCCATGTTTCGTCTTGTGAAGTACTAATTCTTTCATATTCTCTCATTGCATAGTGGCTGAAAAAAAATGTAAGGAATGCAAAATGGCTACCGTGTTTGTTGGCTCTGCAAAAAATTCATCACGGTGGTGACACTGGCTATAACTAAGTTTAGGCTTAGGTGTGGACCTGGCTTTAAATGAGCAGTCATCATGTGTCCATAAAGAAGGATTTTAGACAAAAAAAAAAGTATCTACACAATAGAAGTCTGCTCCCTTGTTCGAGGTACATCAAGTGAAGCTCAAGAATGGAGAACAGAGAGAAGGATAAAAAAAATAAAACAGGAAAAACACTACACTCCCGATGAGGAAAGCTTAAACACTGGGACACCAAACTGCAGTGACACTCCATCCTCAATTAGCTGCTTTAAGTCATTGGAGTGTTACTTACTTGGAACAGCTGTTGTGTTTAAGTCCATTAATTTTTGGGAAATAATGCATCTTAAATGAATTATGTTGTGTAAATAACTCGCTGATCTCCCCCGGATTCAAGGGGAGAGATGATAATCCACTCTGCCTCTCCCTTTCTTTGTACTCTTTCCCATTGTTTACACTAAGCTGTGCCCTCAGAGGAAGGATAAGAGGGTTTAGAGAGGGGTTGCTAAATGTGATGTCACATACACATGCAAGGTGCATGTGAGAGCACACCCGGGCACGTACTTTCACTGAAAAGAAATAATCATTTTCAGTACAGAGGGGAAGATAAAGAATAAACAGAAGAAGTGATGACTTTCACAAAAATGTGGCTCTACAGGAATTTTCACCACAAACGAAGTCATCAAGCTAACAGATCTTCAGGTATACGTCTTAACTACAGCAGTTCCAACTAGTAGATAATTCTCAAAATTGTACTGATTACCTTAAGGTCTGTCATCAACAACCTGCACCTCAGCTGTATTTCCTCTGGACAGAAATAGTCCCATTTAACAGATAATGGGTTTCCTTGTGTCTCACAGGATTGCTGAAAGGCAGAGTGGTCACAGGCAGTTTTGTGATAGGATCACAACGTTCCTCATTACATCAAGATCACAATGTGTGGCTAATAAAACAATAGTATTCAATGCCAGTGTGGTATAGTAGTATATGTTTTCTGTGAAATAAAGATCATCTATTTTGAGTGCAGCCAATGAATGTGGCAGACACAGCTGGTCAATACTCCACCATGATTAGCTGGCAGGAAAGAAGACCAATTAGACATAATCAAGGCCTAATGAAATGGAGCTGGACATTATCCCTAAAAAAGACTGCAAGACCACTGACCCCAAGTCGGTCTATGTCTGTCTGTGACTACTCATCAGTGGGAATGAAGAACTGACAAATGTACTGCCCAGATAAGAAGAATAAAAAATTAATAAAAAAAAAAAAATCACATTAAGGACCCTTGTCACTGGATGAACCGCTGGGGAACAGATGTGACTTTGTACCTGAGGCATGTGTAATAGCTGTCAAGGCAACATCAAAATCAGTCTCTTGGTTACTAGTGCAACCATTTGTGCAACCAATGTGAGCTGAATTTAAATAGCAGTGCACGTGTTAGCTTTTTGTGTATCTTTTTTCTTTTCTTAATTATGCATCAATTTGTTTGATATCTGCCAAAAATGGGAAAGGAAGCAAATCGTACTTCAAAGCCAAAAGACAAAGATGTGTCAAATCACAGCACAGATAACAAAGAAATGTGCTGTGCATGGTCCCTTTTCCACTAACCAAGCGATGGACAAAGTAATACTGATAACCATGGTAACCATACACACTGAATGTGACAGCAGTAGACTCAATATACTTAGAATAAACATACACGATTAGTTAAAACTAAAAATAGACTAAAGAGTGACTATCTAAAACTAATAAGTACAAACTATACCGCACTAAAACAAATGCAAGTATGCATTAAAACACTTCAACTACAAGTAAATCTACAACAGGTACATTAAAAATACTAAACTCTCGTTTTCTTTTAGCCCAGGCTTTTCTTTGTACACTAAAATGGATAATAAAACAATAAAATGCTAATGCGGGTGCATGAAAATATAAGCAGGACATACAGAATGCATCACAATTCTAATTTGCAGAAAAAACATAGTAATGCCAGACCAATTACTGTAGAAACAGTTAATGGTCAATGTAGTAGATCTTGTAGAGAAAGGTCAATCTTCTGCAATGAAAAACAGTGAGAGCTTTGGATAGAATTGAGCTACTTTTGGGTAGTTGCCTGAAAAGTTGAAACAGCCTTGTGAGTTTGTCGTGGTGGAGCTTGGGGGACAAGATTTTAGGAATGTGTTGGCACAAAATCTTTGAATAAGGTACTAAAAGTAAGTGGGGGAAAAAAAATTACATTAATTTAATAATGATTCCCATATTGATGGTTTAAAACATCTGTTGTGCTCCCTCATCAGGCCTGAAGTAGAAGCTTACTTCTGAGTGTAATCAATAGCTTTCTAATTACAAATCACGGGGGGACAGCTGTTAGTCATTTAAAAGGCAAACACAATATAGCCACCAGATGCCTTACTGTGTGTTTATGGTTGTGTCTGTGCATGTGTGCAATGCGGAAAATGTCATTTTTTGGGGGTTTTGTTCGTCAAAGCGTTGTTTTTATTTTTTTATGTCTTAGCTAAAGGCAAAAGTTATCACTGGTAATAACCCAGCTGTGTATTCCTGAAGCAAACACCACTTTAGTTTGATTTTGCTGTTAAATGATTGAAAAAAAAATTACTACAGTTGCTAAAAACAAAAAAGCGAATATCACCAAAAAACTGTTTTCCTGCCCTCTTAACTGTTACAGATATCAGTTATGCAGTGCTATATTCAAACCAAGCATGAAGTCAATTTTTCTTTCTCAGCAGCGCAGAGCAGCAGTAACTTGAAGTCATACACAATACAATTTTAAACATTTTGCTACCCAGCAACTTGGCCAATGAGGCTAATACTCAGGGTTTTTAATTGTGTGTCCACTGTTGGGATGAAAATGAATACAGCAAAGTACTGTAGTATATATGAGGGATGGTCGCCGAGCCGATGTGGAGATGAGTAATGAAGAACTCTGCTGACACGGACTTAATCGAACATAGAAACCTTTATTGCATTCATCAGGTCCGTCTAAAATTTACAGAAAAGATGCATCAAGTCTGGAGAGAGTAGCCCAATTGTTGGAATGAAATCTCTCTGTCTTTCAGAGGGTTAAACTCCTTTTTATGGGTGTTAATTTATCCCTATATGGCAGAGATGCTCCAGGTCTCTTTTTCTCCAAGCATCTAGCCAAGAGACAATGTATATGGACTTCACGCCTTTAGAATGTAATTTCCTCCGAATCTCCTTATGTGACTATATGCCATCTCTGGTTGGAACACATGCACTCAGTGGCCTTCATCAGTGACGTGTTTAGAGCATATGTACTCAGTGAACTTAGAGATGATCCTTTTCAACTGTTCTCTTGAGTATCAGACACCTCAGTACCAAATGGTGAATATCTTTCTGATGTCATTAATTCCATTTTCATTAAAATCTCATTTCAGTCTAATTTCCTTACTTTCAAGCGCCAGCTGAACAATAAACTGAACAACGACTGAGAATCTGGCTGATTATTTCTGAGCAGTGTTTAGACATCAACTACTAACTCCACAAAGACAGTCTGACAGATTTCCCAATGCCTTCTCTTATTTTGAGTTAATGACAGCTGGAGGAATAAAAAAAAAAAAGAAGATCATTGCAATCATGATTATACTGTCGAACGAAATCAGATGGGAATGAACTATTTTGTTTTTATTGTATACGTGTATTTGCTTCAGAACTATTTGCACCGTACACCGGCATACACACAGCTCCGCCATGCGGTTTGTACATCAAAACAACAAGAAACAAAGAGCTCTGAAGACAACATTTAATAAATGTATCAGCGGGTTTATGTTTCTACATGGCGATGTGAAGCCAAGTTTATAAACTACTGTTGTTGATGAAAGTGCTGCACATAAGAAAAGTAAATGAAGAAATAGAAGTAGAAGTAGATCTTAGTGAGCTAGAAGGCCCAGATGGATAAAAGAAGAGGTCAGAGGGATAAAATCTAATACAGCCAAAATTTTATATTATTAGAACTCAATATAATTATGCTGTTTATATATATTCCATTACAATGCATTTTGATCAACAGTCCAAAAGTATTTTCAGCAATAAACTTAATGCAGTCCTGCTAATTCTTAAGAACATGAACTTAAATCTCTGTTCAACTGGTGAAGAATCAGGCACTAATGATGAATAATCCTGAGACAGCATGTGTCTGAAATCATTGCAAAGGCAGCTGGGGCTGTGCATTACTTGACAGTATCCTCACAAGTGTTATATCAGCAGACAAAAAATGTACCAACAAAGATTTCATGCTCACTTTGTGCTTCTTGGACTTGGGTTTGGTGTACAGATGGTTCGCCTGTTGGGTTTTTCGTTAATACTGTATGTTCTGACCGTAATCTGCCACTATCTAAGCAAAGAGAACGAGAGCCCATTTAATTGAAGATCTGTTGTTCTGCATTTAGAATTTGGTGAGTCAAATTGCACGTTATGCATTCCAATTTCTAAAAAGCCAATCCTAGAAGAATATCCAGTTGTATGGCGCTCAATCTGGCAAACACACATGGCAATTTTAGAGATCTTAAAGATGACAAAATCATTTCAAATTTTGACAGCGCCTTTTCTTTTCTTCTGCCTCTGGCAGTTTCTGTTAATTTACCTAACTACTTCTAATGGTTAATGTTCTGAATGAGTCAATTAATCCTGTGATTCATGTCTTTCTGTCTGCCTGCATCAAAAGTAGCATCATTACTTCCCATTACCTCCAACACTTACATTAGTAGCTGCTATATAACAGCCATCTAATCCCATTAAGAGTTTATGCAATTACAAGCCTAAAAGATCTAATAGAGGAGAAGGGAAACACAATTTGCAGTGATGAAAAATGCATTCCAAAAACAGATGTAGAAAGTATGGCGCACATATTAAAGCGCGTTCCATCCTCGATCTTGCCGAACATGCCACCTATTTGTCCTCCTTAAAAATCTTTTAGATGCAGGAAATTATGAGAAGTTTGAGAACAACAAAACGGTTGGCCTCATATGGACGAACACAGTATCCCTGGCCTGACACTTATTGCCCCTGATCTGCAATATAGAGGAGACAGCAGAGAGGGTGGCCAGTATGCTGCAGAATGTGGCTGCTTTTTCTTTTTTTCATGATGATACATGTGATTTTTTTTATGCTATACTTACTAAATGGGGAAGTCAGTAAAGCAAATGAAAGACGTTCAAGTTTTGTAAAGAAAAAAATTCCACTTTGTTCAGTGAGGAAAGCAATGTTGAATTTGAAGAAATATTGTGTGTGGCTTGCAGGTGTAAGTGCACATGGACACACACAGAAGTGCTGGCAGGCTGGAGTTAAAGCAGTTATGCTGCACTGTTGATTATGCCAGTGCATGACCCGTACTCGTTTCTACAGGAGCACAGTGTTCGGGTTCAATTTGTCCTGGAGATAAGAGTGACAGAAATGCACATTTATACAAAGTAACTGCCCCCCCCCCCCCCCCCCCCCCAAAAGAAAATAATGGAGGTATTTGATTCAAGTTTTGTTATAGGTGCTATAGTTCCCTTTGTGAGTCCAAGCTTAAGAGTAGTAATTAGTGTCTGCAGCGCTGTCGTGGAATACAGGCTGGGGTTGGCAAAATTACATATTCAGACACAACACTCCTCCCACATTATACATTTTTTTCTTCTTCTTGAAGTAAAAAAAAAACTATTTTTGACTGCATGCATATAAAAAGGTACTTCCCCCCCCCCCCCCCCCCCCCCCCCAATCACAATCACCACCGTGGAGGTTGTTGCATCACTGTGCAATTTTAAACACTATTTAAGAATTTAAATGAAAATCCACAGTGGATGTCCCCAGAAGAAAGTCCCATTCTTAAGATCATTCATCAACACTGCATGGCTGTGGGGTCTGTTTGCCAGGAAATAAATAATGTGCTAATATTAGTTTACTGAGTGCATTAACTGTTCGTTTGTATGCGCAGAATGTAAATTTTACAGTAGCTCGCAATTATCATGACAACAGTAATATGCTGTTGAATGTCCATCATAATGTTATTGATACAACAGTGGTGGGTCAACAACGACCAGTCCTACCGAGAGAAGGTGAAGCGACTGGTGCCGATCACAACAAGCTTTTCCTGAGTGTCGACAAGACCAAGGAAATGATCATCGACTTCAGGAGGAAACAGCCCAGCCACTCACTACTCATCATTGACAGCAAAGCTGTGGAGGTGGTAAACAGCACCAAATTTCTTGGGGTTGAATATGACTGACAGTTACTACACGGAACTGGTCACTACACACCTCATCACTGGTCAAATGGGCTCAGCGGCAGTTGCACTTCCTGCACTGAATGAGGAGAGCGCAGCTGTCTCCTTCCATCCGAAAACACTGCGGAGGGTGGTGAAGACGGCAGAGAAAAAAATCATTGGGACTTCTCTTCCATCCACCCAGGACATTGCACACAAACGCTGTCTCAGCAGAGCCCGCAGCATAATCCGACACTGCACACACCCCGAACGTGGACTGTTCTCCCTTTTGCCCTCTGGGAAGAGGTTCTGCAGCACCAAAATAGACAAGTTTTGCAATTATTTCATTCCCCAAGCCATCAGGCTGTTGACTGTTACTGTGCAATACACCTATGTGCAACACACTATTTATTTAATATATTATATTTATATATAGTTATATAGTTTTATATTTTTTATCTATTTTTTTTGTTTGTTTATATTTTCATACTGTATATCTTTTGGATTTTTTTGGGTGTTTATTATATTGTACTAGTCTGACGGCAAGTGAATGCATCACAATTTCTTTCCTAATGTGCACCAACTCGTGTATGTTCTGAATGACAAAAAAGTCGCTATTCTATTCTATTCTGTTGCAATTCTTCACAGTCTACCCTGTGTTCAACCTCAACAGGCACAACTACACAATGCATGTCGTACATGAGCATGCAAGCAGACAGTTGGAGTAACAGACCCCTTCATTTTGCAAGCGTGAACGAGAGATGCATAAAGAGAGCTGACTTGCTCTCTGTTGCTACTTCGGTCTCCAAGGTATGTGGTAGTGTTGATGTGACAGTGGGTTTGAGTTAGCGGGAGGTTTTCTGCAGCTTCTGGAGGGTGACTCAGCAGGAGCTTAATGAAAGAACAAAGAGGAGACCAATACAGTGCACATCGCAAGCTGTAAAACCACCATGAACTGCTTTCACTTTGATTTTGCAAAGAGTCCATGTACAAACCAGGTAAAGGGGCACAAAAAAAGACATGTGAATTGAACATCCCTGCCTGTAGTCCATTATCGGTTTCCATTTCCTTCCCATCATTCTTGTACTTTAGAACCATTTCTTCCAACTGAATTCTCTGTGGTAAGGTGCCTTCACCCATATCCTCAGTCACACCCTTGGCTTGATGCTTTTCCTTCTATTTGCTGCATCCAGAGCCCCTCTTGCCCCCCCCCCCCCACACCCCCAGACAAGGCGAGCAGCTCAGTGCCACATCTACTCAATATTTCACCACTGGTGGGAGGATGTTTTATTTACTGTAACTGGGATACCTGCAGCGACTTCCTCAACTGTGAGGCACTGCATGGCACAGTAGCCGGAGAGTTGAGGTCAAAGGGTTACAGTGGAAAAAAAAAAAAAAAATTCATACTGTGTATATTTGAAAAAAAAAGTTACCAAAATGGTCAAAACAAATTTTTAAATTCTCCAAATAAAAAACTTGTAATAACATCAGTTCTTAATATTCAATTGCATTTGTTACTTAGGAATAATAATAATAATCAAAAGTATTTTGGGGTCAAAGAGACATTTCCAGTAATTGGCAGAAAATAGCACCTTTCTGACACATGAGGAGTAACTTAATTTTATTGTGTGAAATTGCCGTTTCTCACTACAGCTACCGCAGCACAATAAACATGAACCCAGAGGCTGGGAAGAGTGGCTATTTGTGCCCTGCAGAGACTGACAAACAGAAAGATATTGAAAACCATAAAGACAGCAACATAGTAGAATATAAAAATCTGACATTTTCATTGTCTCTACATACATTAAGAGTGCAATGCTGTTAAGAGGGCTGTATAAGGAAGGAGAGACAGCATCACTTTGAAAAGATAAAAGCAGCAGGTAGAACACAAAGGAGACAGACTCCTTCTGCAGGATTATCTACCGTGTAAGTGACCTTTCACTCAGACACCTCATAATGATTTTACTTCTTTCAGGCTGTGTTAGTGTTAAATCCCCACGTAAGAGTCTGTAATCCAAATGTCCAAATCCTTTTATTCAGATTGACGTCTTTTCTTCGTATGGAATCATTTTTATGAACAGGACTAACACACACACCTCCATGCATCGCACTTAAACCTGAAGAAGTTTACCCCAAGCCACATCGACTTTGTGAGACAGACAGTAAAGGCAACGTGGGCGAGTTCCTTTTAGCTTTTACCATAAATTACATTTTTGCTTTCAGACAGTTAATATACAACAAACAAATAAGTAACCAAACAAGATTACAATCAAGTGTCTGAAACAGAGCCTTGGCTGAGCCTACTTCATATTATATTACAGTTGGAAGGATTCATGAATATATGCCACTGTGTATTAGGTTATAGAAAAGAACAAAAAAATCTATTGTGCAGAACACTGAAATGACATGAGTCCTTGTGCCAGTTTTGCATAAAAAAACATGCATATTCAATATGTAAAGAAAATGTCAAATTAGCTCAACAAAAATGCAGGCATGGGAAAACATAATTAGCCTTTTTTATTCGGAAATTAACTACAGTACTACTAATTCATGAAATAGGTATGTACAATATCCCTACAGAAGAAGTACATCACAAATGTAGTTTTTAGTTTTTTCATAATTCAGCATTCACCACAGTTCCTCAGATTGAATTTTGAGGTCTTAGGAATGTAAAAAAACAAACAAACAAAAAAAAAACCCGCTCACATCTACTGCTGCTTGAAATGATCCTTTCATATGTGTTGGGCTAACATGGCCCCGTTATCCTTTCTTCACATACATGACGCATTGGGGATAATATGACAAGTCAAGTCTTCATTGCGAGTTAATCAGGGCAAGACCACTCTGATCAGGATGTGTTGGGTCACCTGGCACAAGAGAGGGCAAACATCATTTAGTGTTTCGAACCGAAGAGGAAATGCTTTTCATGGTCACGTCTGGGTGTCAGGGCCTCTGCTCTTCCGAGACACACTCCACCAGCTAATTACAGAGTGTATTGAGCTGAGCAAGAGAGAAGAAACAACCTGTCTGGTATGGCTGAGAATATGAATAAAGCCACCAAAGTTTAAAACACTGATGCTGATACATGGACTGAATCTAAGCATTTACAATACATTGAACTTTAGATGGCTGTAATACCCCTTACAGTCATGCGTCGGTGTTTATAATGAAAATGAGCTCGTACTGCATGTGACAAGCTGATGCACAAATTAGAAATGTGCTAAAACATAATAAGCTGAGCAACAGTAGAAGAAAAAGACTGTGAAAAGTCTCAAAAGAAAAGTCTATATAAAGAAGCATTTAATTAAATGTTGTTTCTCCTGGTTTGAGACACTGTTCAATACCACATGGGCGAATTATTACGAGATACTTATTACTCTAATACAAAATCAGAAAGTCATCCATTGCTTTGCACGTTTTCCTCATAAATGACCCCTTTGATGGAGCTGATAAACAGTGAATCCAGCTCCAACGCGCAACTAGGATGCTAATTAGATCAAAGTGGGGAGATGTTTCAGCAGATATTTCAAAGAGCTAGCCACATGTCACGAATTAGCTTGTGACATGCCTCATATTAGCCTTTGTTCTGCGCTGCACCACTCTGACTCAGTAATTGGGAGACTATGATGCAGGACGCGGAATGTGATGAGTGTGAGTCTTACACTGTGCATGTGAGACAAAGAGCATGAGAGGGAAATTCACATTCTTGATCTCCATCACCATTTAAGTATCACAGTGACAAATTCGGGCGTAAAGGCACAAATTTAAAGCAATTTAAAGAAAGAACTGTGGGGTATTTTGTAAATTATACTTAAGCTTATATATATATATAAGTTTTAAAGCCCACTAAAAACAATGGTGAAGAGTAAAAGAGTGTGGAAAGAGAGTGTGAAACTATCAATGTGAGCTGAGAGAGTACAGAGTGCAACCTTCAAATGCGACGATGTGCTCTTATTCTGAGGATATCAGCCTAGTGGAAAATAATTAAAAAGAGTAGCTGAATGTAAAGAGAAAGTATTTAAAAAACAACAACAAAAAAAACACTTAGTGCATGAATTTATTCCAAAAAAAATTAAAAAATAAATCAAACAGCTTCCCAGTTCTTCAATGTGTTCTTTTGTTAGTAAGTTCTCCCACTTGAATTCTGTCTCTGAAGTGTTCTGCAAAGACATAATTGAAAAACATAGCATAAACCTTGAGGGAAAGTGATTTGGTGCACTGTTACTTAAAAAAAACAAAAACAAAGAACAAGCCAACTCTGCTTAAAAAACTTCTGATATGTGAAGCAAACACAAACAACCAGACTGGATGGCGAGAAAGCAGCAAGAATGCAACGTCAAGTTGAGTCGATATAAGATATTTAGTGGATCTGACTTAATTCTAATGAAGCCGTTTATCAACACTCATCTGAAGGACAAGCTAATACTTGCATAAAGAGCAAACCAAGCTCACACTGCCACACAACCAAAATAAATAAACTTGACCTTCTGTTCTATTCTCAAGTAACGATGACTCCTTTATCCGTTGTTCTGCCGGGGACAGCTGGTACTGATTCCTCTCCAAGACTCAATCTCGTCAAGAGACGTGTTGAATGGTACCACGTGTTGAAAGGTAAAAGGTAGCACCACATACTGTGGCTTAATAAACAATTAATGACTCAGATGGTAATACCTCTGCTGTGAATCAGCTTGATGAACTTCGAGATTCACTGTAGCTGAGAATTTGCTGTAAATAGTAAAGGGAAAAGCACGAGCAAAACCGTTTCAGCTCCCCACTTTTGCGGTACACAGAAGATAGCATAAATAGAATTTGAAGTTGAGTGGAGATACAGATGTGGGGGCTGGATGTTTTTACTCCGAGGCAGAAGTGCGAAGAAGACTGAATGAGATATTTACAGACCAAGTAGGGCGTAAACAAAGTGCCTGGCTTATTATTTTTTTTTCAAGCTAGTAAAGACACAAAGACACCCAAATATATGCTCTCAAGCCAGCAAATACAATTTTCTTTATAATGTGTTCCATTAAAGGAGGCCTGTACAAACAAACAAGCAATTCCAGCTGCTATACTGACTGTGTTTTCATCAAAACACTAAAATGATCAGCAGACCAAGAGGAACAAATGCATCATGACATGTTTCGCTCTTTACGTCCGTCTACAGTTATGTCAGTCAGGAGCTGACTATAAGTAGTTGCTTTTAACAGACCAAGTGACACTATATATCCTCATTTGTCCAGCAGGAACAGTGAACTGCACAGGTCAACACTCACCAGCACCCGTGAGACTGAAAACAACGAGAACGTACATGTTGGATAGAAATGTTTAGTGGTTTGAGAGGAGCTTTCACGAAAGAAAGCTACTAAAACATTACATGTCGGCAGAAATAAAAATCATAAAAATTAAACCTGAGTAATGGTGCTTTATAGTTATGAGCCCATCGTATGAAAGAATAATGTGCTCAACTATCTAAACAACAGCAGCAAACATTGGTTTTGATCTCAGACAAGGAAAATGTGCACGGCCTTTTATAGATTCACCACTTTGTTCTGATCCAGCATTTATAGAAGGTTGGCAGAGAGGGGAATGTGGCGATTGAAAGCCTCCACGATAATGACATAAGATCTCTCGCTGTTCTTCTGCTGAACTAATGTGGTCTCCTGCTATCCTACCCAATGGCTTTTGATTGTTGTTCTGTCCAACTAGACAGAATGTGACAAAACCCAGTAAATTGGGGCCTTGGCAAGAGGAATTGTGAGAGTTATAGGAAATCTACGAGGCCTGTTCATTGATACAATACGGGGAGAGACATATCAAGGACATGATGATCATTTTGAAATTGTTCTCACAATAATACAGGGTCAAAGGTGGATGTAGCTTAAAAGCTAAATTTTAACCGTCTTTTAGACCATACATCAAACTACTATACACAGCTTTTCCACACTTGTGCTGCATTTGCTAACTTGAACTGAGTTATTGGCAGAGACTGCTCCTAAATGGACTCTCTCCCATTGCTGCAACAGAGGTGGAGTGAGCTGGTGTTGCTGTTTTTTTGAGTGGAATTTCAGGAGAGCTGCAGGCAGGAGAGGGATGCTGAGAAAGGACTGATGGGGGCACAAAACCCCTAATGCACTTCCGTTTAAATAAGCTGCACATTAAGCTTTCATAGGATTCCCCACTGCTCCTCTTATCTGGCAATCCAAACAGCCATGCTGCATGCACAAACAGAAACCTGCATTCACACATACAGTACAAACATATAGTATGCATATGCTTTATATAAAGAAAATTAAAAAAAATAATAAAGAGACAAAGGCATGTAAATGCAACTTGTTACTTTGTGTAAATATTGTACTCAAATTAAAAACGATGAATCATCTTTGTGCTATAACAGTTCCAACACCTGCCTGTAATTAATTGAAGCCTTCTGCAATAATCACAAATAATCATTCAAATGGTGTCCATGCAACTGTTCAAAAACAGCTGGATACAAAACTAACTCCTCCTACCATCGTTTTCCACTCAGTCAGGTATGTCTGGTGCCTTTTTATTAATCTCATTTCCATCCCTTCTGTCTGCTACAGTCATAGGCGAAGAATAAGCATCAGCAGTCCATCTCAAGGCGCTTGACTTCTAATATTTGACCAAACACATTTTGAAAGCAACTCTGGATATGATGGTTTTCATATGATTTGTGGATAACAAGGATAGGGCTCTTTTTTTGGTCAGGCTACATCTTTGCCGGTGATTTCTTTGAGTCCCACAGCTCAACCGATGTGTGGGAGAAAAGTTAAATAAAACAGCACTCAACAATCAATAGGAGGCTTGATTGTTAGGTTAATTATAAATGAAAAGAATCTATGAGATTTTTTAGGTCAGCCAAAGACTAAAAGTGAGTACAAAGACTCACACAGTTTATTTTCGCTATCAGAGTAGGCGTCTCTATTCTTTCCAAACGGTATACCTCAATTTGAAATGAAACTCCTCTTTAAGACCTTCTGAGAATTGAGGTCGTTCATGGGGATCAAATATTAAAAGCACTGAGATGCAATGCATTTTTTCACATTCCATTTGTTTATAGAGACTGAAATAACAGCGGCGGCATTCATTTCTTTTCAGTGAGCTTTTTTTTTTCAGGGTCAGAGGTTCAGTCAGCTGAGTCTTCAGAATTCATAACTGCTTCACTAGTAGGGCAAAGAAACCCTGGAGATTTCGAGTATCGATTTGGAGCCCAGTTAGGAGCGAAGAGATACATACACGAGTGCACACGCATAAATACACGCGCACACACACAGGGTTTGTATCTGCCACTGATATTACTAATTTTTAGATTTTTAGAGATAAGATATTTTGATATTATTAATCACAAAAAAGATAGATATTTCTGCTTTAAACACCAAATTTAAATAAATTAATTACAAATTTGAAAATGGCCACTGACGATCTGATAATTAAAGGGAATTTTTTAATATACATGCAAACAGCCTGTTTGGTTTACCTGACTGTTATAAAAAGCCTGCATCTCCGATGGTGTGGGGGCGCATTGATGGTGCACATCTGGAGAGGCCCCATCAATGCTAAAAAGGTACATACACCTAACAAATGCATCCATCCAGATTATGCCTTTTTCAGGTAAGGCCCAGCATATTTCAGCAAGAAAATGCTAAACTACAAATTGCATTTCTTACAACAGCAAGGCTTTGTAGTAGAAGTCAACGTAGACGTAGCATCGTTGTGATTAAATTCAGTGATGAAATTTTCATTCAGCATTTGATGCGCTTTCCAGGTTCTACTTTGAATAAAGTATTGGCTTATAGGACATGCAAATCATTGCGTTCCGTTTTTTTCCCCATTTCATTTTTACACAGTTTACTAACTTTTTGGGAAATGAGGTTGTATATTTGAAACCAGCAATAATACATTTTGATGACTGATCTAGAAACAATTCAAACGATCACTTCCCTCTTTCTTTTCATAACTTGATTAAAATCAATTACTGCGTGAGTACTGAGCAGTAGATAAAAGATCTTCATCAGTTTCATTTTTTTGAGTGCTGTGTATTTGTACAGACAGGTTAGCAAAAGAGTGTACACTGTCAAAGCAGACAGGGTCCAAGCGAGAGCTAACCCTGTAAGTCCAAACACATAGATTGAGGCACGAATACAGTGCCACTGCCGCAGAGAGATCTGCCGGCACTTCCCACATCTCTCACTGCTTCTCAGCGAGACTTCACTCGTGTTTTATTCATGCTCCTTCTGGAGATGAGAAACACAAGATTAGGTGTCCGTGTGTGCACATGTGTGTACATTTGTGAGTTTATGTGTACATGGAGTATGTGTTCATGCTCATGTCTATCAACACAGAAATATATACAGCTTTAGAAATGTACTGAATAATCAAAGGTCAAAAGCTTTGATGGGGAAAAAAAACCCAAAACATGTATACATTAATGATTTTACATTTCATTTCGAGCCAAAGTATGAAACAACTGACACAAATACCAACCACTACCAAGCAGGAAACTTCCCACTGCATGACCATGTCAACAGATTACACAGGTTTAGGTAGATCTTGTTTAAACTCCTTCCTACGGGCTCACCACCCGTGGGAGGGGCCATGGGGGTCGGGTGCAGTGTGAGCTGGGCGGCAGCCGAAGGCAGGGACCTTGGCGGTCTGATCCTCGGCTACTGAAGCTGGCTCTTGGGACGTGGAACGTCACCTCTCTGCTGGGGAAGGAGCCTGAGCTGGTGCGCGAGGCTGAGCGGTTCCGGCTAGATATAGTCGGACTCACCTCGACGCATGGCTTGGGCTCCGGAACCAACCCCCCCGAGAGGGGGTGGACTCTCTTCCACTCTGGAGTTGCCCGCGGTGAGAGGTGTAAAGCAGGTGTAGGCATACTTATTGCCCCCCGGCTGTGCGCCTGTACATTGGGGTTCACCCCGGTAGACGAGAGGGTAGCCTCCCTCCGCCTTAGGGTGGGGGGACGGGTCCTGACTGTTGTTTGTGCTTATGCACCGAACGGCAGTTCAGAGTACCCACCCTTTTTGGAGTCCCTGGAGGAGGCACTAGAGAGTGCTCCTCCGGGAGACTCCCTCGTCCTGCTGGGGGACTTCAATGCTCACGTGGGCAATGACAGTGAGACCTGGAGGGGCGTGATTGGGAGGAACGGCCCCCCCGATCTGAATCAGAGTGGTGTTTTGTTGTTGGACTTCTGTGCTCGTCACGGATTGTCCATAACGAACACCATGTTCAGGCATAAGGGTGTCCTTATGTGCACTTGGCACCAGGACACCCTAGGCCGCAGCTCGATGATCGACTTTGTAGTCGTATCATCGGACTTGCGGCCGTATGTCCTGGACACTCGGGTGAAGAGAGGGGCGGAGCTGTCAACTGATCACCACCTGGTGGTGAGTTGGCTCCGCTGGTGGGGGAGGAAGCCGGTCAGACCTGGCAGGCCCAAACGTATTGTGAGGGTCTGTTGGGAACGGCTGGCGGAATCCCCTGTAAGGAGGAGTTTCAACTCCCACCTCCGGCAGAGCTTCAACCATGTCCCGGGGGAGGTGGGGGACATTGAGCCCGAATGGGCCATGTTCCGTGCCTCCATTGTTGAGGCGGCCGACCGGAGCTGTGGCCGCAAGGTGGTCGGTGCCTGTCGTGGCGGCAATCCCCGAACCCGCTGGTGGACCCCAGTGGTGAGGGAGGCCGTCAAGCTGAAGAAGGAGTCCTATCGGGCCTTTTTGGCCAGTGGGACTCTGGAAGCAGCTGATGGGTACCGACAGGCCAAGCGGAACGCAGCCTCGGCGGTTGCTGAGGCAAAAACTCGGGCTTGGGAGGAGTTCGGGGAGGCCATGGAGAACGATTTCCGGACGGCCTCGAGGAGATTCTGGTCCACCATCCGGCGGCTCAGGGGGGGGAAGCGGTGCACCGTCAACACCGTGTATGGTGAGGGCGGGGCTCTGCTGACTTCAACTAGGGACGTCGTGAGTCGGTGGGGGGAGTACTTCGAGGGCCTCCTCAATCCTACCGACACGCCTTCCGATGAGGAAGCAGAGTTGGGGAGCTCGGACGTGGGACCTCCCATTTCTGGGGCTGAGGTTGCCGAGGTGGTCAAAAAACTCCTCGGTGGCAAGGCCCCGGGGGTGGATGAGGTCCGTCCTGAGTTCCTCAAGGCTCTGGATGTAGTGGGGCTGTCTTGGTTGACACGCCTCTGCAGCATCGCGTGGACATCGGGGGCAGTGCCTCTGGACTGGCAGATCGGGGTGGTGGTCCCCCTCTTTAAAAAGGGGGACCGGAGGGTGTGTTCCAACTATAGGGGGATCACACTCCTCAGCCTCCCTGGTAAGGTCTTTTCGGGGGTACTGGAGAGGAGGATCCGCCGGATAGTCGAATCTCGGATTCAGGAGGTGCAGTGTGGTTTTCGTCCTGGCCGTGGAACAGTGGACCAGCTCTTCACCCTCCGCAGGATCCTGGAGGGAGCATGGGAGTTCGCCCAACCTGTCTACATGTGTTTTGTGGACTTGGAGAAGGCGTTCGACCGTGTCCCTCGGGGACTCTTGTGGGGGGTGCTCCGGGAGTATGGAGTGCCGGACTCCTTGATATGGGCTGTTCGGTCCCTGTATGACCGGTGTCAGAGTCTGGTCCGCATTGCCGGCAGTAAGTCGGACATGTTTCCTGTGAGGGTTGGACTCCGTCAGGGCTGCCCTTTGTCACCGATTCTGTTCATAATTTTTATGGACAGAATTTCTAGGCGCAGCCAGGGCGTCGAGGGGGTCCGGTTTGGCGACCTCAGAATCGGGTCTCTGCTTTTTGCGGACGATTTGGTTCTGTTGGCGTCATCAGGCCGTGACCTTCAGCTCTCACTGGAGCGGTTCGCAGCCGAGTGTGAAGCGGCTGGGATGACCATCAGCACCTCCAAATCTGAGACCATGGTCTTCGGCCGGAAAAGGGTGGAATGCTCTCTTCGGGTCGGGAATGAGATCCTTCCCCAAGTGGAGGAGTTCAAGTATCTCGGGGTCTTGTTCACGAGTGAGGGACGAATGGAACAGGAGATTGACAGACGGATTGGTGCGGCGTCTGCAGTGATGCGGGCTCTGCACCGGCCCGTCGTGGTGAAGAAGGAGCTGAGCCAGAAGGCCAGGCTCTCGATTTACCGGTCAATCTATGTTCCTACCCTCACCTATGGTCACGAGCTGTGGGTAGTGACCGAAAGAACGAGATCGCGAATACAAGCGGCCGAAATGAGTTTCCTCCGCAGGGTGTCTGGGCTCTCCCTTAGAGATAGGGTGAGAAGCTCGGTCATCCGGGAGGGGCTCGGAGTAGAACCGCTGCTCCTCCGCATCGAGAGGAGTCAGATGAGGTGGCTCGGGCATCTGGTGAGAATGCCTCCTGGACGCCTCCCCGGTGAGGTGTTCCGGGCCCGTCCCACTGGGAGGAGACCCCGGGGAAGACCCAGGACACGTTGGAGAGACTATGTCTCTCGGCTGGCCTGGGAACGCCTCGGGGTCCCCCCAGAAGAGCTGGAGGAAGTGGCCGGGGACAGGGACGTCTGGGTCTCTTTGCTCAAGCTGCTGCCCCCGCGACCCGATCCCCGGACCAGCGGAAGATAATGGATGGATGGATGGATGGATTGTTTAAACTCAACTATCAGCTCAGCTATCAAGACTTCCAGCACTCACATTCATGAGTGGAAATTGTGGTGCAGGGTGATCGTTGATGGTGGTAAATGAAAGAATTGCTCATCGGCCAAAAGGGAAAAGGCCATGGAAGCCATGGAACTATCAACACTAAGTTGGAGAGACAGAAAGACAGGTAAAAGATACAGAGAAGAACAAAGATTGAAAAAGACGGTAAGAAAAGAGTCAGAGGCAGAGTGATGCAGAGGGAGACTGAGAGGCAAAGAGAGGATGAGCAAGCAAGTGGAGAAGGGAGTGAGAGGTCCCCACTGAGCAGTGGCTGTTGAGTGAATTTATTTGATCTGTGGCCTCTCAAGTGAATCCCCTGAATGAGAGTAAATAGACAGCAGGCAATGTGAGGCGGCCTTGCCTTACAACAGCTGGTGTAAGAAAGGAGGATGGCAACAACACAAGGGATCTAACGGGATACTTAACTCAACGCAAAAACAATATGGCAACACATAGAATAAACCCACAAGTTATTTTCCTATGATTAAGCCGGTACAAGCACATTAAAGCAATGCAAATGTATCATAAGATGGCGCATTTGCAGAATGAGCAATTGATGGACAGTCAAAAAGGGGCTTTCTTTAGCTACTGATGTCATCTTTATCTTTACCACCATAGTGCCGTTTCTAAGAACTTGATCACAAACTGATACTTTTAACAAAAACTATAGACTTGACTGTGTTCAGGTTCACAGAAAAACAGAGAGAAATCATTGTGTTTTGATTTGACTTTGCAGATTATTTTATGGGACCGGTACACTAACTATGAAGAAAGATCTCCTCAGCTGTAAAACTGCTCTCATAAGAAGCAGCTTTAATATGGACCAAGGTTCCAGAACAACACTGGCTGTTATACATCAATCATGGAAGGCTGACAGACCCTTTTGTGTACAATGCAACGGTGAGGATAGTAATTATCTGCAGTAATGAACCTGAGAGCTGAGAGGTTATGAGACACTGGGCAAGATGAATAGAAGAGAATGTAACAGCATTCCTTTAAAGATTGTGTTGTGTTCCAGGAAGCATCGTCACAAAGCCTTCTCAATACGGATCAGGCCAACTTGGTGGGTTCACCTCAAGAGCGCAGACTCCAACTGTTGGAAGGACAATTTGCAGCACCCCCAGCACAGCCTCATCAGCTCAGCTCTGATGATAGTACCTTGCTAACGCTGTACCTCCCTATCCTTTGACGCAATAGTCTTAACTCCAACGTTCACTGAAAAGTGAGCTATGGTGAAGAAGTACACGTTAATAATATCTGTGTTCTCCAGCACGCTGTTGATACCGTCGTGAATAAAACAAAACACAAATAACACACAGAAAAAAGCTCTGTCTTTAAAAATATGAATTTTCTGAGACGAAAAGAAAGGTGCTTAAAAGTCACAAAACAGATGAAATCTATCTATCAGTCACGAACTTCATGCGCTTCGTGTCAAAGTTGTAATTGGATTTTTTACTTTCTCTTAAATAGCACTGCTTCACGGGTAAGTCATCCCTGTGATATTCGGACCACTGTGACTTCTGCAGAACCCTACACCAAAAGCCATGATAACCACAAAGAGCTACCAATCAGAAGAGTGCTTGAAACCACTTTGAACCCAAAGTGGTTCTACACAATCTGCTGAACTCCCAAAGCCCTGCAGAGGCACTGAATGGAAACACAAGAATTGCCAAAATATTAAAAACCTTCCAGTGTTCTTGGAGAAACAGTTGGTAAATGATTAAGACTGAACACAATTTACAGTTAATGGGATTAAATTTGTAAATCCAAAGGCGTTGTTGAAAACACATCCCACACAGGACTTACAGAGGAGGTGATAATCAATGCATCTCACTCAAGAACGTTTCCTAATCACTGAAGATGATATGAAAGAGATTTGTATTGCAACTTGCCCCTGTGGAACTACACGATGGCACCGTATAGAAGACAATACATTTAATAGTTTATTTCATCTTATCTCATATTATCTCATCTTAAAAAGAGAAACAACAGCATGTTTCTGGGAGGTCCAACTATGAAGTTTCTCGTTGACGCAATGAAAACTTTTCACGGCAGATAGTTTATTTTTGAAAATTTGAAATCGCTCCTATGCGTCCTTCACTCCAACCCCCTGTTTCTGTCCACCCTTGAGGTAACTCTTTGTGCCTGTCCTCCCTCTGTACAAAAATGTACACTGTAGAAAGTGACTGTCCACACCTCGCTGGCCAAGCGACTGGTGCCGACAAGCGACGGTTCCTTTCTCTTCCTGGGCGTTTGTATCTGTGTGACTGTGTTGGGGAAGACTGAGTGTAGTCCTGGCCTTATTCTCACTTTTGCTCTCTGTCTCGGTATGTGACTCCTTTTATGCTTCTACCTGTCTACCAACATTGCAACATCCCTTCCAAAGGAATAAAAACCCTGAAGCTGAGATGTTGTCAAATATGAGACGCCCACAAGTCCTCATTCTTTCACTCTTCATAACACATACATACACACATACACATATATATATATATACATATATATATATATATATATATATATATATATATATATATATATATATATATATATATATATATATATGTATGTGTCTTGTTTCTTTCAATAGCAACAATAGCTGGTAAGGCATTGGCAAATCTGCCTGATCTGTGTCCGTGTGTGTTTGCTGTGTGACACCATGCTGAGAGAGAAAAAGAAATCCAATCCATTTTTTTTCTGTCACAAAATACAGCATATAAGGTTGGCTCAGCGTACACATGTGTTTGTGTGCATGTTTGTGTAAACACAAAGGGTTTATGTCAGCGTGAGTCTGGTCCTGTGTCAGCTACCAATAGACAACCATGGCATTAGGATTTTCAGATTTAGCTAATCTCAGACCAGCCATTCTTTCGAGTTGCCACTTCAGCAATACGGCACCTAAGTGGAGCTTTATAGCTGCCTTGTGAGACTCACATCATTTCTGGTAAATGTAAAAGGGGGTGTATAAAAAAACAAAGGAAAAGGAAGACATAATGAGCGTATGAGTGTGTGTGTGTGTGTGTGTGTGTGTGTGTGTGTGTGTGTGTGTGTGTGTGTGTATGTTGGTATTTCCTTGCTTTAAGGCAGCTTGTACCCCGGCTGGTGGACGGCGCCTTGTGCAGCCATCTCATCCGTCTTCGTCAGAGTCATTGTCTCAGACAGCTGTTTCACAGCCCAACACTCACACAAGACGCTGCTCGCGCACCTGATCTCACAACACGCTCAGATGCACAGAGAAACACACACATTGGTACCGAGCAGCTATTTGTTCTACAGTTCTAATCCAACAGACCTGCTGAACCAACAGTCCCCCTAACCTCATAGTCGTTCTCCAACTGCGGGATCATTCTCATGCCGCGACGTTGATTTAAAAGCCATCTTAAACATTGCCTCTATCCTGCAACTACATAGCTTATGTCCATTTCTAATTCTTTGTCAATTTTAATGATAACCCAGCAGGTGAGGCTGTCAATGCGAAAAAAAAAGGAGACTCATATTTGTTTATGTGTGGGTTGCCACGGTTCCACGCTTAAAGTAATCTTGCACTCCTGTGCAGTGATCACACTTGTCCTTAAACATATATAGTAATACAGCCTCCAGATGCAACCTTCAGATTTAGTTTTTTGGTCCGAAGTTTCTTTATCACGATGCTGATGCGATCTTCACTGCTGGGTTGGGACATATGAGAGAATTATTATAGGAAAAAAATGAGAATGAGAATAATGCTTGCATGTGTGCCTAAATCTTTAGGGAGAGAAAAAAGGGATAGTGAGAAAGCGAGCCTGCTATGTAACATTTGTTGGATAAAGATTAGTGTGGTGAATAAAGAGATTGGAGAAGGAATAAAGAGAGTCAGTGGATTAAGGCCCAGCAACCAGACAGGCTGAGATTAGCCCACACTTAAAGGTCGAACGGCTTTACTGGAATGGGGGAAGAATAACTGGAGACTGGGAAAATAATCCAAGACTTTTTCTCCCACTGGAAGTAACATGTGACACTCACTATTTATATCAATTAGCTACAGGCAAAGCAATGTCTCTTTCTCAGGGCAATAGCTACCTATAAGCAGATTTCACAATGCTGTGATTGAAGAGAAGCGCACTCAGTCAAATGCATTTCTCTTTCAGGAACTGTCAGAATTACTTTTCCTTTGCAATCTTATTACAGAGGTTAGAAGACTGGGTGGGAATCTCTGGTAGTGCTTTAAACTGGTTCAAGTCCTATCTGGAGGACAGGAAATATTTTGTTGAAATTGGTAACTGTGTCTCAGACCAAATGGCTATGACCTGTGGGGTTCCCCAGGGGTCAATCCTGGGACCCGTACTGTTCAATCTGTACATGCTTCCATTAGGCCAGCTAATAAGCAGCTATAATGTGTCCTACCACAACTATGCAGATTACACTCAGATCTACGTGTCACTGACGGCAGGAGAACACGGGCCTGTAGATACACTGTGTCGCTGCATCGAACAGATCAGTGTGTGGATGCAAAACATTTTTCTCCAGCTAAACTCAGACTAAACTGAAATCATTGTCTGTGGCCCACAGAAACAAAGAGAAAGTGTTATCAGTCACCTTGAGACTCTCTCTCTAAAACCTAACTATCAAGTTAGAAATCTCGGGGTAATATTGGACTCAGACCTGAACTTCAACAGCCACATTAAATCTGCAACATCAGCAGCTTTTTACCATCTAAAAAACATTGCCAGAATCAAAGGAATAGTGTCTAAACCAGACTTAGAAAGACTGATCCATGCTTTTGTCTCCAGCAGGTTATACTACTGTAACGGCCTGCTCACTGGGCTCTCTAAACGGGCTGTAAGACAGCTGCAGTACATCCAGAACGCTGCTGCTCGAGTCCTGACCAGAACCAGGAAATACGACCATATTAGTCCAGTGCTCAGGTCTCTGCACTGGCTTCCTGTCGCTCAGAGAATAGACTTTAAAACAGCTCTGCTTGGGTACAAGTCTCTTCATGGTCTAGCGCCAAAGTACATCTCTGACATGTTAGAGCCATATGAACCAACTCGGGCTCTGAGAACCTCAGGGAGGGGTCTCCTGCTGGTGCCCAGAGTCAGGACTAAACAAGGTGAGGCTGCGTTTCAGTTTTATGCTCCTAACATCTGGAACAGCCTTCCAGAAGATGTGAGACAGGCCTCAACTCTGACAATGTTTAAATCCAGGCTGAAAACAGTTCTATTCAGCTGTGCATATGGCAACTGAAAGTATTTTATCTGCACTCTTCGCTTTTAATTTAATTAATTAATGATTATTTTTTTATGTTTTTTTTGGAATTATTTTATTTGCCTTCTTGTGATTTTATGTAGCTGTAAAGCACTTTGAATTGCCTTGTGTACGAATTGTGCTCTACAAATAAACTTGCCTTGCCTTTGCGGCGATCTATAGATCGCGGATAGATCTTGCTCAGACAAGTAATGACTGCTCCACCAGATAGACTGCTTGGTAATACTGACAGCTTCGTCTGTCATTTTTTTAATCCTGGTCATTCATTTCTTTAAAAACTTCTCTCTGATAAGGCATTTCAGCTTGCTAATTACCTTGGAATAAAAAATAATAATAATTAAATAAAAAAAAAAACAACTTTAACCATCCTTGACAGCTGCCGACAAATTTCCTCAGATGCCTAGTGGCTCATTTTTCTTCTTTTTTTGTGTGTGCCATCATGCCCAACAATGAAGTCCCTGCTTGACATTTTTTAAAATATAGTTTAATTAAGATAGCAGACTTACAAAACAGTTTTTTGTTTTTTTTTAGATAATGTGAACTTGGGTCATCTACATAAAGATTTGTTCACTAATGAAAGTTCAACATTTCGGTTAAGATGTTTCTGTATTTCACATTGGATACTTCACTGATGTGTGCTCTGCTATATTTCAATAAGAAGAGCAGGCAGCATGAAACAGAGGTGATTCATATCACTATATTGTGTTGTTATAACTTTTCTAAAAACTGATTTGCAAAGGTTGCGTGTGTCTTTCTAAAGAATTGAATTAATTGAAAGTAGGTGTGGTCTGAAATGCACAAGGATACAGCACAAACACGTGACGTTGTTCTAGGAGGTACAATGACTTATCCCCCACCCCTAAAAAATGTAATGTGGTAACACATATACTCTAACTACATGTTCCACGTTTGAGAGGATCAGATGTGTTAGTCGTAGTCATACTTGATAAAAAAAACTTTGTTTAGTTCCTGTATTCTTTTCATTCCCGACCAACAGAAACATCCTCTTTTAATGAACAGTCAACTTAACCCTTCAATGTCCTCACTGGAAAAAAAAAAAGGGAGAAACAGCTAACGAAAAAAAAGTTTCCTTCCACTTCATTTCCTTGATGCAATAGTAATTAGATCAGTGGTTAGGATGAGGCTTCATGGTTAAAGTGTCAAAATTTGAATCAGTAATAACAAAAGGAATGAGATAACGTGCTCACTTCGGGCATTCATACCTAAACCGAGTGGTAGAAATGTGCTTCACCAAACAGTAGACATGAATGGTTAGGAGCAGAAAAAAATTCCATTAAGCCTCACCGTATTTTCTAATGGACAATGTTTCGAAAAGTAAAAACATTTGCCTGCTACCTGGCTGAAGACCGGTTTTAGCCTCCACTCACACACTGTTGTGAGGTAGAACATTTCACCGAGATCACTTGTTCATTTCCTGCAACTGCTGCCTTGTAGATGCTTTTCTGATTTAATATAAGATTCTTTTGGCAAGCACAACTACTCAGTATATGAATTTACAAGCAAAGTAAATCTATACTAAAACAGACATGATGAATGCTTTTGAACCACGTTAGTATGAATGTGTAGCAAAAAAAAAGAAAGAAATTCTTTGAGTTTGTTTCATATGAGCTCTGCTTGGTGAAAAGCTGATGAATATAGCAACATTAGCGACAAAGAGAAAAACATCTAATAAAGTTGAAAGTATCAGAAATGCGGCTGTTCATGGGTGTTTCAGCACTGATAACATGCAGCACATAGCTGCTTTAATGACACTCTGTCACCGAAGAGGCATTTCCTTGCAGGCACGCTGAAATGATGAATGGGACCCTCGTGTCTGTATTAGTTAGAACAAATGTTTTGTCATTTGTATGGGGCCGTGTCCTTCACAAGGGCTTCTGTCTGTGAGTGCTATTGTCCTCTGAATGGTCTCTTAGATCTGAGATGTGCTTGTGTTTGCTTTTGAGTGCATGTGTGTGGATCCACGGCATCCTAAATGACACTGTGCATTGACCAATTTTCCTTCAACAAAAATGTTTTGCTTTCTCCTTAAGAGCTTTTTGAGAAGTTTAGTTCAAATCTAACATAGTAGTCTAGATATAAACCCAATTAGAAAAGAAAAACTAGTGCACTAATGTAGACAAAGAGAAAGGTGGCTACCTGCTTTTGTTGTACTAATTAGACCACACGCTATGATCAGAACACCCGGGGGTTTACCTAAGTCCTTTTTTGGATCCGCGGGAGCAAGGCTAAGCAGGGATGTGGAGAATCTTGCAAGCAGAGGCAAACGCGGGTGGAAGGTTTAGAGGCAGTACACGTATCATGTTCTGAATTGTCAAAGCGGTTTGTATATCTAAATGCATCCTCTTGGTACCAGCAACATATTAAAACTATGATAATTCTTGGCTATTGTGTTGCCTTAAGAATACAGTATAAACAGATTTTTTTATGCTTTATTCAAGGACACGTTCAGGATTCAATTGGACTGGTTAAACCAAGTTGGAGTACACTGTTGTATGGCAGAGACTAGGGGTGCAACGGATCAAAAATCTCACGGTTCGGATCGTTCCTCGGATTAGAGTCACGGATCGGATCATTTTTCGGATCAGCAAAAAAAAAAAAAAAAAAAAAAAGACAAGACAAAAAAACATGTTTTTTCTTTTTGTTTATTAACACTTTTAAATTATTAACGTGGCTCGAGCACGTTCAGCATGTGCTTTGCACAACTGAATATGGCCTCATGTCTGCACCTATAAACACACCGATAGCGTTTGTGATCGCTTTAGCCCGGTCGGATTGGGAAGGAAGGGGCTGCTTAAACACCGCGATGATGAGCGGTTGTTGAGTCGCTTTCGGTTTCACTCCTGTCAGTGAAACACCGGGGTGATGTCGCTGCAAATGCGTGGCCATGCTCGATGTTTTTCCCACTGTTGAATCTGAGCGAGTGGCCATGACTTGTGGAGTCCCCCAGGGGTCAATTCTTGGACCTCTTCTGTTTAACTTGTATATGCTCCCTTTGGGTCAGATATTGCAGAACTTTAACATCAATTATCACAGTTATGCAGACGATACACAACTTTATGTGTCTCTGTCACCGGACGACTGCAGCCCAGCAGACGTACTGTGTCAGTGTCTGGAGGAAGTAAACACCTGGATGAGAGAGAATTTTCTACAATTAAATGAAGACAAAACTGAGATCATTCTGTTTGGTAGCAAAGAGAAGAGGGTCAGCGTTGGTAAATATCTTGAGACTCGGAACCTTACAATCACTGACCAGGTTCGTAACCTCGGAGTGTTGATAGACTCAGATCTGACTTTCAGCAGCCACATCAAAGCTGTCACCAAGGCAGCTTTTTACCACCTCAGAAACATCAACAGAATTAAAGGTTTCCTCTCCCAAAAAGACCAGGAGAAACTCATCCATGCATTCATCTCCAGTAGACTCGATTACTGTAATGCTCTTTTAACTGGACTTCCCAAAAAGAGCATTAAACATCTGCAGCTCATCCAGAACGCTGCTGCTAGAGTTTTAACCCGGACTAAGAGATCTGAACACATCACACCAGTTTTAATATCTTTACACTGGCTTCCAGTCAGTCACAGAATAGATTTTAAAAGCCTGCTGATGGTTTACAAATCCCAGAACGGTTTAGGCCCAAAATACATCTGTGATATGTTCAGAGAATATAAACCCAGCAGAGCTCTTAGATCCAAGGACTCAGGTCAGCTGGTTCAGTCCAGAGTCCAGACTAAACATGGAGAAGCAGCATTTAGCTGTTATGCTGCTAACAAGTGGAACAAACTGCCAGTGGAGATTAAACTTTCAGCAAATGTAGACATTTTTAAATCCAGGTTAAAGACATTTCTGTTCTCATGTGTCTATGCATGAAATATCTTTTAACTTATCTAGACTGTTGCCTGTTTTTAAATTCATTTAAATGATTTTATTTGTTTCTTTTTATATTCTTTTATGTATTTTTAATGCTTCTTGCACTCCCTGCTGCAATGCTTTTATTTTATGTAAAGCACTTTGAACTGTTTGTACATGAAATGTGCTATATAAATAAATTTGATTTGATTTTGATTTGTTGTGTGGCTTTCTTGTGCCACAGTGCCTACACACCGTCACGGTTTTATCCACCAACCTCTTTCCTTCTTCATTAAATTTGACAGGGAAGCCAAAATGCTCCCAAACAGAGGATTTAAATGACGTGGGGCGTGTTGCAGGTTAGGGGTTTTCTTTATGTTAGCTATCGCTATGTCAGCTACATGTTATGTCTGTGTGGTAACCTAGGCGACAGGTTTGTGTGGCAGCGCGAGTATTTGGAAACGGACAGAGGCAGCAGTTATCGTTACAGTAGTCACCGAAGTCTAGCCTACTTTTATTTTCCATGCCCACTGTTCTACATGTTGTACGCTGAGAACAATAAATCACAAACGAGCCATAGGGCTGTTTGCTTATTGAAGAGGGAACTGTTGCAGACTTTTACCCAGAGCGTGGAAAGTAGCTCTGTCCCTGGAACTAGCAGGAATGGTAACGGCTGTGTGAGGACTGAACATGCGCACATTTTTTTTTTTCATAAATCAATCCGCGGATCATGTGTGTGCCAAACCGAAATAATTGATCCGAACGGATCACGGATCAATGATGATCCGTTGCACCACTAGCAGAGACCAAAAAAAGGAAGCAAAACTTTGTGATATTGACAGCCTTGCAAAGAGATTTTCTGTGTTGCTCTCTCCCTCCATGCTTTGGTTTGTCCTGCCTTTTCAATCTTTCTTTTCTATTTCTATTTGTCCTTACTACTACTCTATGCGATTCTTATACATACGTGAAAAAAGAAGGTCTGAGTAGGTGAGCCTTTGCTTGCTGTAATGTGCCAGTGATGTCCCTATAAATCCTCACTGCTGGGGTAGTTCACTAAGGCAATGTCTTATCACTAGGGGTGGGCGAAAAAAATCGATTCATGTACATATCGCAATTTTTAATGGGATGATTTTAAAAATCGATTTTTCTCCCCAGAATCGATTATATTACGTCATATCCGTGTCCAGAAAAACTTCATCAATTCATTACATTAAGTTATGTTAAAACTAGCCCACATTTGTGCTGTGTGGACATTTCAATTCATTTTGTAACTGTAAACTTTAAAAAAATGCTGTACATGTTAAGTACCTCTTTTTGTCTGAGTTGAAATAAATGTCAGCTGCTGGACTGACTGACACTTACTGATGTGCATCGTTTATGGGAACGACATTCATTCTAGGAGTGTATGATTCAACTTGTTTGTTTTTTTAAGGAGGAAGGAAATTGCAATTACTGATTATATCGAATCGCAATACTTGTAGCATTGCAATTATCAAGAATCGTGATACAAATCGAATCGGCACCTTAGAATCGGGATACAATCGAATCGTGACCAAAGCATATCATCCCACCCCTACTTATCACTATCATTTTCAATCAGTTACTTTGCATCAGCTGAATGCAGAAGGGGATTTGCGATCATCATGACTGAGCCCACAGCTGGCTGACTTTTGGAGCCATTTTTGTCTAGTTTTTCTCTTCGCATTTATTATTTTTTTTTATTATATTTTTTGGGGGCTTTTTATGCCTTTAATGATAGGATAGTTGGAGAGAGACAGGAAGCAGGGGGCAGAGAGAGGGGGAAGACATGCAGAAAAAAAGCCATCCGGTGCGGGACTCGAACCAGGGCCCGCTGCAGCGAGGACTGCAGCCTCTGTACATGGGGCGCCTGCTTAACCCACTATGCCACCGACCGCCCCTCTCCCAATTTGAACTATGCAAATAAACAATATTTAAAGCACAATTCAAAGTGGACCTAATTCCAAATAGGTCCAACCTATTAGGAGTGAATAAATTCAAAGGGCATGTAGTTTGAGGGTGTGTTAAAAAAGTGTTAGTCACATCAAATGAGTCTCACGCTTAACACATGAAAGTTGGTAACCTGGTAACGTAAGTTATTCTCATCAGTTTATTCCTTCAGAATCTGCAAAGTGAGCATATACTAGTTTAGGACAACCTGGAAGGCACTCCACTGAGAGGCACAATTCATCCAAGGGCCATACAAAGCACTTTTCTCTGTCAAAAAAGTGCTGGCAGGGCGCTCTGAAGCACTCGCTGCTGGCGTTTTAACTAAAAAGCGCTTTCATACGGCAGTTTTTTTTTCTTTTTTTCTTTCAAGGACAATAACATCTTTACAACACATCTCCAGTTCAACCGTTAGAATTAGCCAGCATTAACCTACCCCTTTGCCTTGTATTATCTTAAGACTTCTGTGGTGCAACAAGAGGTCAGTGTGTGACACATTCTCTTAAAAGCAGCAGTACAATTGTGAAAGAGCTACTATTTGATGGAGACCGATTCCAAGCCTAATTTACTTCTATTAAGAATTTAAGAAGAAAGGGACAAATGCAACATTCCATCAGATATTAGCCCTCCACACCATCTCCGTGCTCCACTGTCACCTGGAAGACAGACTGTAGCTCATATCCATTTGAAAAGACTTCTAATCTGCTCCCATAAATCGGATTTTCTTGACTCTGACATTTCTGTCCGACATGTCATAATGCTATGATGTAAATTAGTTCAGAAACTCCACGTTTTGGTACAGGGACAGAGACAGCTGGAGAAAGCCTGTGCTACTATTTCTGGCAGCAAGCCAGAACATATGAAGGAAACTAATTCTGGACCAAAGTTCGCATTAAGATGCTTAGATCAGCAAAATTAAGGTTACACGATTATGACAATTTAGGGGATCATAGGGACAACTCATTGCACTTTAGAATTCAGAAAGTTTTTTGACAAGAACTGATGTCAATAATGCATCTGCTTTGTCTCAACCCAAGCTGTATGCTTATATCGAAAGGTCCTGGCTGAAGTCATATGGTGTCTTTTTTTTTTTTTTAAATGATTCATCCATTAACATCCTCACAAACAGGGTAAAATGTCTCTTTTCATATTGTGAGTTTTTATTATTTTTCCATGTCTGCATTCTACAAAAGCCAGCTCTGTTGAGTGCAAACCTTTATAACTTCTGAGTGCACAGTGCATATTCCCCTGGCATCATATCCACAAGTGCCATTTCAACATATTGCCCAACCCTTCTGTGATAAGTCTGTATTACTCAGACATGCACTTTAGGCAGGTTCCCACACACCTAATCTTGCATTTTTCACACCATGGTTTCCAGTTGTCACTTGCAACTTTCTAAACCTTCATGTCAAACTTTAATCTGTTTGTCTCTTGCTATAATTGTCAAGTTATTAACCATTTGAACGGTCCCTGAACGGCCCTTTTTACCTATCACATTTTGGCTAACTTTGTCCTGCTGACGGATCACCTGCGTTTGACCCAAACCTGGTCGAATAAACGCTGGATCTCTGACTTTTACATTTAGTCTGCGCCTAATTCTATTCCTGGTTCCAGACATTCTAACTTGCAATGCATTCAACCTTCAGCTCTCACATGTGATCACACTTTTGGAACTAAAATTATTCATGAAAAGTCTTTAGGCAACATTTTGTGCTGTGTAAAACACTCAACTGTGGCTTTCTCTGATGGTGACCGTGTACAGAGACATAATGTCAAAATTTAATAGTTATGATAATAATTACTGTGATCATTATGTAATTAAAAGTTAGGTACTCAGTAAATAAAAAAAAGATGTTGTTTAAAGGGTGAGTTCCGCTTTAAACAATTTTGAGAATACAGCTACCTATTGTATTATATGCTTATCAACTTATACACAATGATCTGTGTTCCATGTCTTATAGAAGGAAAGAGCAGCATTTGCTTGATGCAAAAAAATACTAGGACTTGCAAAAAAAAAAAAAAAAAAGGATAGAGGGTGCAGAAAGTTGGAGATGGAGACTGAGCGAGGAAGATAGAATTATGCCGTACGAGAGATGAGAGGAACACATTTTCTGCCCTGAGGACAGATAAAAAAGAGGATAGAGCAGAATACAACTGAAAATCAGTTGAAGTGCAGCACTTTGAGGAGTGCTGAGCATGGATAATTATACATTGTATATGCTAAAGGAAAGAGTATAGAGTATGTACTTAGATAGCTATTGAGTGTGAGAAAAGGACATTAAAAGCTTAAATATTGGACACAGAGAGAGCCATTCGTGCAAGGGTCCTTCTCGCACGACCCCATAAAATTAATTTATAGCTGCCACTGTGATATGTAATGAATTACAATTAGTGAATGATACATCCGGGCATGACAGACAAACTATGCCTGTGACGAACTGTCATGTCCACTGCATGAAATTTCACACACATATACATGTATATGCAGACATGCATGCACACACACACACGCATGCATGCTCGCATGGTCACAAACACATATACGCACACACACAACATAATACAAGCTTATACCCTAGACATACACAATGGGAAGCCCCTTGGTGGATCTAATTGAAGAGATTAGATGTTATCCTGTTATATCCCAGCCAATTTCAACCCATAGCCAAAAGTACTGCCTGAGAATTCTGAGGTTACATCAACCTCCACACACAGCATAGCTGTTCCCTTGGAAACAACAGCAAGACAGTCCACAACAACCAGCTTAATAAACTCTTTATCTCCCTTTACCCCTTTTACCTTTTTTTCTATCCCTTTAAACCTATTTTTGATCAATTTTATTTGCCCAACTTCTTTCTTTTACCACCTTTATGTTACCTCTGCCATCAGGACAAAAACAATTATATTTTCTTTTATCTTTTGCTCAATTCATCTGGATATGCAAAAACACAAAACTTCACCAAGAAGATTTCAACGGTCTCAGAGAGAAGACCAAATAAAAATACTAGCAGAAAAATACTAGTACAGACAGAAAAAAAACACATAAATGTATGACAATGTAGATCAGAAACGAGGAGCACTACAGTCGCAGATTTCCCTGATCAAGTGGTGTTCGGCATGCTGTGCCCTCTCAGCAGGACCAGCTTTAAGCAAGATTCTTAAATTATGCACAGTAGCAATGATTACCTTGTGTTAAAAAATAATGACTCCACTGAGGCAAGTGTATATGTGCATGTCTGTATCAATATGTGTGAGCTATGCATTAGAAATAGAAAGTTATGGTAGTGTACAAAAGCACCAATGACTTTTCGTTGAAGAGGGAAATAAAATGATGGGAATTAAATAAAGGAGAAAAGTCCAATCAAAATTAGGGCTGCAGCTATCAATTATTAGTAAGTGAGAATGCTATTGTTTATTTAATTGACTATTTCAGTCATGTTTCTTTTTTTCTCCTTTGGTCTTAATAAAGAACAATAATAGCATCGAAGTAATTTAGAATATACTTGGGTATCAATGAGATGGTTAGGGTAAAGTATCTGAGCAAGGTGGATATGGTTAGGAAAGCATGATGGCATGCATTAAAACAGACATTATAGAAAATATTTTTTGACCGTGTTACTGGCTGCAGAGTCTCACGCCCTCCACTAAAAATACAACACATGCTTGACTGACAAAGCAGAAATCCTCCTGAAACATAACTACAAAAGTTGTGCTGGGTGGCACCAAAAAAAGATTTAGTCCTTAAGTTTCCTTTTTTGTTACCATTTCATGCTTTGCCATGAGACCTGCCTATGAATTACTGAGAGAAAGGCAGGGTGCAGTGTGGGTGAGAGAAAAATCGCAAACTGGCATGGTTCAACAAAGGAAACATCAGATTATATCAAAATAGATAGTATTGTCTGATTTTACATCTTGTTTGAAAAAAACAAAACAAAAACAAAAACAATAATTAGAAAGTTTTTACAACAACCAACCCTAGCCAATATTAGCATAATTCTTTACAAAAAGCACATCTCAAGGGTGATACTGATTTTCATTAAAATGCTAATGTGAAACGTTGCCTTATGTTGGTTGTGGACTGGATGAATAGACTGCATGCTTTCCACTGAGATGTTGAATCATTGATATTATGCTATTAAGGTATGCTAATTTGGTGTTAGAATGGACAAATCGTGCAGCATTTTCACTTTGCTTGGTCTGAAACGGTCTTTTTCTCCAATTTTGCACTTTGCTATTTTCTTTATTTCCCTTCATTACACCGTGAAATCAAATGTGCTCCAAAAGTTCAGTGGCTCAGGCAAGTCGTGTGACAGTAATAATTGTCCAAGTTAAACATGGTGACCACTAAGCAAGTATATAGCAGTGTTGATTAATAAGGATTGAAACAAATAATTTGGATCAAGGATTTTTTTATTTTATTAATATTTTTAAACTCATGTTATTAAAGTTATTTGATGAAACGTTTCAACCCAAACTGAAATCGCTTGTCTGTGGAGGTTTCTGCCGTAAGCAAGATATAACACCACTTTTGTTCAACGAGTATTCGGAAGAAGAATCAAGTGAACAAGACAGGTAATTTATGTAACAAAATGCTATTAACGTCAGACACTTTGACAAATAACACTTGCAAACTAAGCATGGGACACAAGAGGGATCGACAGAAAAGTAGGTAAGTGGTCTTAATGTGGTGGCTGATTAATGTACCATGTTAGTGCATTGTATTGCAGGGCAAACATATCAACACCAGCAAAGGTTTAGGTAAAACTATTTCATATCAGCTACATATTCATCTCTTTTTTTTTTGTAACTGATGTTTTAAACGTTTTTAAGAATTGGTAGATGCATTCTTAATGATGGGTATGTTTTGAAGATAAGGGTTCCCTCCTTTCGTATTGCTTAATAGGTTGGCTTTAACTATTTACTAACAAGAAATAATGAGCTAAGGAAAAAAAATAAATAGTATGTCTGTTAGAAATAAACTAACAAGACTGTCTGAAAGGTTAAGGCATTTCATCATTCATCCAAATGGTTTCTTTTGGTCTAATGGCAAGCAAAAGCTCCAAACCATTCATCCTATGGGGATGTATGTTTACAGTAACCCATATAAATGGCAAATCAAGCTTATAGAACATAAGATACACCCTCCACCCCCACCCACCTCAGACAAGCAACTACTGCACAGTAGTTTCAGTGCAGCATTACCACTGCCACTGCCAGTGTAATGAAATTAGATATTGTTTTGCCAGTGGAGCTTCAGAACAAATTTGGGTCACAGAGAGAAAGTGATACAGCCCACTCAGTTTGAATGAATCCAATGTTTTGTTTGTAGCTGAGGGGAAATTACAGTTTGCAAAGTACTATTCAGACTTTATAGAGATAAAACTTACTGTAAAGTGTGATTCACTACAGATCTACACATGTAGAGAAGTTTCATGTACATATAAGATACATTTAAATTTGATTAGTTATATACTCGGCTGGCTGGTGGGTCGCTAAGTAAAATGATTAACTCTAGTTTAAGAAAATAAAATAAAGGACATAAAGATTTTTTTTCATATTTAGAAAAGTTATACTGTAGCAAAAACCCAGTTTAATGCAACATTTAGCAGTAATAGTATTCAATTTCTTTTAGCTGAGTAAATACAAGTTTAGCAAAGCTATAAGACTGACCTGTAATGAGGGCAAGAAGGCATAAAATTTCATCACTATCATGGCAAATTATGCGATTACTATTGATGCTGCTCATCAGGGATCTCATTGCCTCACCAAGAATGATTGGTTCTATCTGGCAGGGAGTTCCGTGTATGTGGCTGCAGCCTCCTATTAAACGTTGTGTCCGTCTGTGTGTGTGTGTGTGTGTGTGTGTGTGAGTGTGTGTGCGTGTGTGTGTGTGTGTGCGCGCTTGTAGGAGAAGAAGGTTGTTGTGATTAATACTCCTATTTGCTGCTGCCTGTCCCTCCTCAGCCCTCTTCTTGGCCCAAGGTTAGTCGGAAATGGCTGTTTCCATTAGAATATCAGAACAAGGTGTACCACAAAAGTAAAGAATGTATAAGTCAAAAAAAAATATTTTTAAGTACACACACAGTGTCATGCAGGGTTAAGTGATGGTAATCAATTTGAGGACGAGCCCAAACAACTGCTAATCTTGATAAGACTTAATTAGTATGCACATGGCACATTTTTTTAATATAGCCTTTATTTTACCAGATTATTGTGATTTTCAAACAGTTCAAATTGGAATGACTGGAATGATTTACATTTACAATTTGGTCCTCTTTCTTTCATTCCTTCTGTTATTAGTTGGAACTTGTGAGAAAAGGCAACCGTTGCCAACCAGACCTGCAGTTTTCAACATATAACTCAAAGGTTAATTGCTGTAGCACGTGTCAGTTTCTCACTGCTGAGCTGCAGCAGATATCATATAAAATAATTCATTATTCAGCTTAACGCTGTCCAATTCTGTTGCTTTTTCCCTAATAATTATTGCAAAAGCCAAAAAAGTCTCATATATGACATGTTACAATCAATCATGCTCATTTCTATTTTGTGAAACTACAAGAAATTAAAGCCAGTTCTTTTTCACATATAGCCAAAGCACTTTTTGTCCACTTCTGTCTTTAACTCAGCTTTAACTCTCTTGGGTGTGTACTCTGGGCTTTTTGACTTTGCTGACCTCTTACATGCACAAAAAAAGCAATATAACACAATGAAGTAAAAGGGTAAAAACCTGCCAAAGCATGAGATGGCCTTTTTAAAGCCTTTTCTTCCGGACAAGTAACATACCGTTTTGAAGTATTTCAAAGCATAAATCTCACCTTTCTGCAGTACATCCAAGTAGGCTATTTCTGCATGGAAATACTTATACATGTTGTCAATCTCAGTCATACACTTACAAACTCTAATCAATGTCCCTAAAATACACGCAGAGCTTTTTTTTATAGCGTATGCGCTGTGTAATAATTGAAAGGTTGGGTACTCAGACTTAGCGCTAATGTGCTACTTAAACAATCAGTGTCTATCGAACCAAATGGGAGCGCATGCTGTGGTGACAACTGAGTGCCTGAGCTGTAAATTGAAAGGTCTGCCTTTTGGTGTCCCCAATCAGATGTTAAAAACAACAAGAGACGCATCTGAGCGTACGCCACTGCACCATATTACACATGCAGCAATTAGCCGTTAGCTGCTTGTGCTAAACATGGTAAAAACGTCCAAAGCCTAAACGGTCATAGGAGTGGCTATATTTGCCCAGAAGATATCCCAACACAACTTTTCTTGGAGGAATTAACTCTGCTTGTGCAATTGTGCAAAGATACACTGTAGGCCTAAGGCAAGAAAGAGAGTCAAATAGAAAGTTAGATAAATTAAACTACCAAAGTCATCCAAATGGAACCAACATAAAACAGTTATATGACCAACACTAGGTAATTAGCTATGCGGCTCTAGTACTTGCTGTTTTTCCAGGCCCAAGATGCAGACTCATACCTTGAGCTTTTTCTTAAAGCTTTATCTACAAAAAGTAAAACACAGTAAGAGGTACAGAGCAGTGAGAGTCGTAAATCAAAGTCCTTTCATTAAATTAAAACAAATATTTCAACAGATACCGTCACATTAAACTGTCATGGATGCCGGTGTTGTTAGCGACTGGATATGGACAAGATTAACATGCTCAATGAAGTTACCAGAAATAATTTTGTTGCTGTCTAACTTGAGCTTCTCATTTTAATGGTAATGCTGCTGATAACAATGGTATGTGAGGTAATGCCACAGTACTTTGAGTACAATACAAGCTGTAAGACAGCTTATAATAAAACTGTCTCTTTCTGCCTGTGTGTGCAACTTTCTTTTCAGAAAGCATGACGGTTTTTGACAGTGAAGTTGAACTTTTATCGACTTAAAAAGAGTTGTGAGAATTCATATGTTGAAAGCTTTAAAGCAAAAGAAAAAGAAAAAAAGACATCATGTCTGAAGTCTTACAGCACCGAACTCGAACCGTTTATATGTTAGCAAGGATCTACATTTTGTTGCCGTGGCCTAGTGGTTAGGGAGGTGGACTTAAGATCAGAGGGTTGCAAGTTCAAATTCCGCCATTACCTCTCCCTACACCTCTATTCATGGCTGAAGTGCCCTTGAGCAAGGCACCTAACCCCACATTGCTCCAGGGGCTGTAACCAATACCCTGTATCTAAATAGCTGTAAGTTGCTTTGGATAAAAAGCGTCAGCTAAGTGTAATGTAATGTAATGTTGCTTAAATTTCTCAAAGTAGATCTTCAGCATCCAGGAAGCTGTGTTGATAATGGGCAAAAGAAAGACCCCATTAAAACTCAGGTAGGGAGCAGGGAGTCCCAGTATCCTGTGCTGCACTTCGAGCGCTCCAGAAGCCTGGACAAATGCTTGAAATCCATAATAACACAAACAATTGTGTAAAAGCATCTTTTTTTATGTAATCATTGAAAAAGTGATTTCTAACTAAATCTTCTAACAAAATGTTTCTGCTCCCTTTAATTACCCCCTAATTAAGTTGCCCATCATCATCCATCATCTGTCACACGGGGTTGTATTTTATCCACCACATTGTCATGTAAATCAACGGCTTCTCAATCAGTTAACACACTGATCAGTTAGTGCTTTCGATGATCAGGGATGACAATTCTTTTTTTAAAGCACTATGCACATCTTTAAATCTCCTCCCTCAGCTGAGTTTAAAAACTTTTAAAAACCTCTTTCCTTTCCATCTAGTTCTTATCATTATGTACACTTACTTGTACATAATGTACTTACTGTATCCCTTATGTATATACAGTAAGTACATGTTCAGTCGCTGAGCAAAGCGACGAGACGAAAACCACATTTTCCCCTAAGTTTAAACTATGTTTAAACTATGTTTATCTCGCTTTCTCTTTCTAACCTCTACGCCCATCCTCCCCGTCTCAACCTCAAACAGTTTTCTGCCTGATGACAGTTTGATTATGCAGAAACTGTTGGAAAGACAAGAGGTTGGGAATAAATTGATATTAATAACTGATTTGGCTGGCAGCATCTTGCCCAGCTATTTTCACATTTTGTTTATATTTGGGACATCATTCAAATGAACAGTTGCTGACTTGAAGAGAATGGAGATTCAAGGGTAAAATTGTAGTTGTGCATAATCATCATGGCTATTTTTATTTTTTTTTTTTATGAAAATGCACTATAATTTAAATCTACCACTAGGCTTGGATAAGCACACTGTGTCACACATACAAACAGACATACACAGGCAGGCAGTTGTGGGAAGACTGACTCTTGATGCCAGTAGAATGAACAATTACTGGTGAGATGAATGCTCTTCAGCCAGGCAATGTTTTTTTTTTCTGTACCAGATGATTGATCTGGCTGGTGGGAGAAAGTAAGGAAGTCCAAACATAAATATTACATAAAGTAAGCAGAAGATGAAAGAGACAGACAGAACCATCTGGCATACATTTTTCCATGCTCTCTTTTGTTGCTCTCTGTCTTAAAGTCTTCTTCTGTTTGAGTTGCTACACTGTGAAAATGTAGAAGCAAGTTAATACGAAGCAGGATTTGTTGTAGCAAAGAGCTTGAGTACCAGTAATTTACCGTGTCAAGTGTTTGCAGCATGGCGCGCAGCGGACATTGACAAAAAGACAGATTTCACACATAAACACACATGTCAAACTGTATGTAGGCAAGACTAAAAATGAAATATGAAATTGCACTCGCAAAAGCCAAAACAATGGCGAACGGAGTTTTGGGCACAGCAGGCAATTAAGAAAACAAGCGGGTTTAACAGCATGCAGCACATTCAAAGCTTTTCACTTCATTTTAGAAAGTATGTAGTCTTAAATTGGAATCACATTAACACACTCATACGGAATAAAAAACTAGGATATCCAGATCACTGTGGCCCCGGCTAAAATGCCCTTTCACAAACATTAGCACACACACACGCAGGGCTGTATATGCACGGCAGAATGTAAATTACCAGATAAGATGATGAATACTATAAGAACAGAAGCTTCATTAATCTTTGAGAAGATGAGGTGTAGTAATTAAGGTGGCTGACACACGGCAGACTCCCATGGGGAGGCTGTGACAGTCAGAGAGAGGAACAGCAATCCTCTCTGGTCGAGCTCTACAACCTCTTAGTGGGGCGCAGAGGTGAACCAAAGGCGTGACAGCATGGCCGATGCATCACCTCAGCTCAGCTCTCCTCACAACCACACATACTCTCAACAGTAGCTTGAATTCTTGTAGCCTTTTTACATAACCTCTCTTCTGTTCTCTACCATTGTGACCTTTGAAGTTCTATATAAAAGACATATTCTAAAAATGAAAAGAATATGATGAAGCTTTCATCATTTACAGTACATGATCTCATTAAGATATTCAGTGAATTCTGCGCGCAAGGTTCAAAGGCAAAATACAATATTAAATGGCAGTGATCTCTGCACACTGCTTAAGTTGGATAGGGTTTAGGAACACTGTGGATGTCGTTGTCAGTTAACACAGGTTGTTGCTGCATCAAGAATTGCAAGTGAAAACTTTCATGCTAAGACAAAACATACGAGCGAAAAACAAAGCTGGCTTCCCTGGATTCAAGTTAACATTAGCACAGACTTCAAAAGCTAACATCTATGATGGCATTGGGGTGTATTAGTGCCTTAACATCAATAGTTCTGATTGATAGTTTTCAGGGAGGGCCTCGTTTGTTTTTATCAAGACCATATAGGCAAACCACATCCTGCACATACTATAAATACGCGGCTCCTGGCGCTAAACTGGTCTGCCTGCAGTCCAGTCCTGTCATCTAAACATCTGGCACATCGTGAAAAATACAATTCGAAAGAGAAAGCCCTGAACTGAAGAGCACCCTCCATCAAGCAAGGATGGAAAAACATTTTGATTTTAAAACTGCAGTTAGCCTCTTAAATTACAAAGTGTTTGTGTTGTGAAAAAAAAATAAATAAATTCAACACAGTGGTGAGTCACGATTATAAAATCTCAATAGATCCTCATTTGTTAAATTTCCTTCTCTTCTCAATCTTATGCTGCAATAGCACAGGTCAACTGATTTTTATAATTTTAATTGTTTTATAATTCACCTTACACTTGGAAATGAATACAGTAATAGGAAAACAAATGTCTGCTTGTATGTCTGTTTGGATACATGTCAACAGCAGAGGAAAGGGGGGCAACAAGATGATGTTATTACGATGGCATCAACACAAATGGGTTAGTCACTTATCTCTATTAAATGATGGAAAACAGTGTGGAAATGTGACAATTGTGTCAGTTTCCCTCTGTTTTTTACTACAAGCGAATGAAGACAATTACTGCAATTATGATCGTGACCACCTCAAATAACTGTGGTAACGCAATTAATTGTACATGTTAAAAGCGGCAGCCCTTATGAGCATATGCCTGTCCATCCATGGAGGCAAAAAAAGAGCATATATTAAAATAAACAAACGAACAACAGAATCGATTCATTTTAAAATTGTATATATTGTCTGTTATGTTGTAGATTGTAAGTACTTTCTTTCAAATAAGGTTAAAAGGCTTTCAAATTACTGTGTGCTTATTCATTTATATTTCACACTGTGTAAAAACCCTTTTTGTTTTACTTTATGTTAAATAAAATTAACATTAGAATAGAAATTGAATATGATCTTATTAGGTACTGTCTATATTTTTACAAATTCTTTATTTTGTTTTAGTTGACATGAAAGAAATTGATTAAGCCCCAATGTCACCGTCTATTGTGCTGCTATGACTTAACGTAAGCAAAGAGTGACTTTTACATTTACATTGCTTCTGATAAGATTTTATTTCTCGAGAAGCTTGTTGAAGTTTCCTTTAAGTTGTTTATTTTTCAGTTGAAAGTACTCTCATTTCACAGGTTGAAATGTCATGTGATAAATCTATCTTTAGTAGATGAGAATGGGTATCCGGTGGGGGGATAACTCTTTAAAAACTACACTATTAAGTCTTATTAAGTATGCTAAAAACATTTGAGCTACTCATCTACACAATCACATATAATTTAACACGAACACTGACTGAATAGCAGAATATTGTGAGGCATCAATTTGGCACCATGTCAGACAAATTGTTTGAAACATTTTATGGAAAATAAAATTCTGACCATGTTATAATATTAAAACTCCGAAAACTCCTAAAGTCGTGTGGCTAAATTAATGACCAGAGGGTCTAAAGTGATTTGGGATACCCCAGCCAATGCAACGCAGTACCGAAAAACAGTTTGAAAAATTGCGTTTGAGAACATTGTTTTCCATCGGAGCTTGTGATTGACACATGCAATCTGATTTTCGCTTCTTGTCAACTGGTGTGTGACTCGTGTGTTATTCACTGGACAAATGCACACGGTGCCAACACAGCATCAAACATGCCTGCTGGAGTCCTCTGAAACACAGGAAGTAATCTGCATGTTTTTACTGGCACTTCTGTGTGTTGATTGGCAAATTCTGTGCTCGAGTTATTCTGTGATGTTTGCTTGTCAGCTAAGGATTTTTCAAACGCAACACAACAAAAACAGTATGGCTTTTGAAAGGTGGGTTGCTACAGAAAAAAAAAGAAGTCTTATTCCTCACAGCTCGGACTGCTTCTTCTTCACATCCCCCTCATATTGAGGTATATAAATAGCATAATTAGGTACGGAATAGGGTAAAGCTTCAGCTTCAACCTGGGTCTTATTTTCTAAGATTTTGGCACGGATGATTGATTGTGTTCATTACTCCCTGAAGATCTAGGGAACGCAATAATAAAACCATTATTTCACCTAAACTATATGACAGAAATCAGTTATCTAATTCATGTCTGCAATTTGTTAAAAATGCTACCACTTGGTATGTCACTAAATTCTAGTGAGAAACAGAAATTCACACATCCCTTCAAGGAAAGACATCAATGTTGAAACCATTGCAATAGTAACAATATTCAGGTGTTCCTTTAGTGTCTATCAATTTCTACACCTGCAAGAGGAACAAAGCAAACGTTTGCAACGGTAATTCTGAGGAAAGTAACGTGAAACAAAATATAGTGTAACAAATAGAAACTGTTGACTTATTAAGAGTAAAGGAGAACTTATCGAAGGAGACATTAATGGGAAGTGTGTTTGAATGAAGTCTCTGCTCTAAAAACAAATGTGTCCTGGGAGTTTTTTGTTTTTTTTTAAGAGGGAATTAACTGGAAAAAGAGTACAATCCCAATCAAAACCATGATGTCTGGTGAAAAGGCAACACGTCGTGTGGTTCCGCTTTTCTTTCTCTTGACCTGGATGATTTCACAAAACCAAAGAAACCATCAATTCTGAGGCCCATCTTCAAATTCTTGAATGGGTAAATCTTGCCATCAGCAGAGGAGTAATAACTGGGCCAAAAATGGGACATGCAACAAGAGAATGACCCAAAGCAATCCAGCAAGACAACCAAGAGATGGCTGATGGATTTGTCTCGATTTTGTCCTGCTTGCAGAGCTCAGCTATTCCACAAAGTAGAAGAGACATACGAGTTAGTCGCTATTTTTCTGTGGTCAGTCATTTGCAGTGTTTCCATTCTGAATTGGAGTCAAGTTTTTTTTTTTGTACATTTTTTAGAAAAAAAATTGTATTTGAGAAAACCAATGACCATAGCAAACATCTGAATCTTTTGTCATTTTGCATATGAATTGAAGACTATCCAGTCTGACCAGGATAAATGATCTTTCTGAACTTCAGATGTAGGTGAACATGCTAAACCGCAGCCCGCTCACTGCCTAATGAGAAAAGACCTTTAGTCACACGAAACATGTCACATCCTCCCTGGCCCACGTCAGTAGTTTCATGCTCAGGGAAATCCAATCTATCATAATTACATGGATGTCTGCCTATATTGATCACATGTTAGTCAGGCAAGACTGACAGTGAGCAGCAAAATTAAAATAGATGTGCGAGTACCAGACGTGAGCTAAGGGACTTCCACTTCACTCCGGCTGAGCGGCTCATGGATCTACAAGCCTTCAAGTGTCATTTTGATAGATCTCTTTCCCCCTCTCTCACACACTATTTTGCACACACATTTCGATTCATTGATAAATGTGACCTGAAAAACAGTGCAGATGTAATCCATACAGATAAACATAAATCCTTTGCCAAGGCTGAGTTTATATAATTTTAAGATTAAGATTACTTTGATGCAAAGCATGGTATTGTGTAATTACAAAATATCTAAGATATGCACAACGTCTCTTTGAATTGACACATATGTTGTGGCAAAATTTGACAAATGAAAACAAATACTCCTGCTAGAATAGAATAGAATAAGACTTTATTACAACGGAATTGTACAAGCATTAGTCAACAGCCTATCATTAAAGAAGTGGAAATAGTACTTGGTTGTTCGTCTTTTTGTCTGTCAGCAAATTTACATAAAAAACTACTCAGCCAACTTAAATGAGAGCTTTTGGAGATCTGGAGTATGGCCAAAAGAAGAACTTGGAATTGCAAAATAGTGTATTCGTCTTACGTAGGAACTGCATTCCAAGTGTCTTACAAGTAAATTAATTTCCATCCATCCTAAGTATATAACCCAGATGCAGTTCAACAACATTGCCAGATAATATAACCAGATAAAATGGTTGAGCCCTCCGATATTTGAAACCAGAGAATTATATTTTCATCATAACCCTAAAGTTGCATTTGTAGCAAGGAGTGATGACTACAGATACACACCAGCATCATCATGTCATCCTGGGCAGTGTCTCAGATTAAAGGCCTTTGCAATTATTATTATTTCAATCGTATTTATACACCGACTCTGAATCTTCAACGCTGCTTTTAAAAAAATATATATATATTCCTTCCCCTTTATGCCCGATTGGATGGAGCCACTATTTACTTACTTGCTTTAAAAATAAACAAGTGGATCAATGCTTGACGTCTCCATTCAGCGTTATATTATGAATGTCCACAATGGATAGATTAACCAAACACTTTGGACTCAGTTTACAAGCGTTGTGTGTGTGTAATGATCTTTGTTGGATAATGGATAAGTAAGAAAATAACGGAAAACATATGGGTATCATCGTCATTGTAACCACCGCTGTCATATTGTTTTTATTCTTTTCCTTATCACCCAATTCATTATCATCATCAGTCTGATAAAGTTGCATTTACTTTTGCCACACCCTCTTGAAATGCATGCATCGCTCTACTTAGTCTTGACATTTCCCATTTTCACATCATTTTTCCATTTTCTCGCTCACATCATTTTCCTCTCATATTTACATCCTTCCATGACTGACCCCCCCCCCCCCCTCCCCCGTCACCTAATTTCTCCGGGTGAAGGTGTCAGAGTGACTCCATCTTTTTCTGTGGAACAGCTGAAACCTTAATGGTCCCTAATGACAGACCCAAAAGGAGCAGAGGAATGGTTATACGGTCACGGGGGAGAGATGAGTGACCAGAGGAGAAAAACTGATAGATGGGTCTGTGAAGAAGAGGTGAGAAAACACATCGGAGGGAGCAAGAACGTGTTGATGGGACTCAAGAAAATGTGAAGGGAGGATTAGACAGAGGTTAGGGAAGACTGGCAGAAGTAGAGAACTCGAGCAGCTTGAGTGAGAAGTAATGCAATGTATACAGAAAAGCCTTATAGAAACAGACAGAGTGTTTGAGAGAAGGTGATAGAGAGATGAGGTGATACCTCCCAACAAGACAAGTGTTTAAATGACACATACAAAGGTCCAATCGCTTTAAGTGTTGTTGGACACAGAAGGAAGGAGAGCGGACGACTGGATGTCTGCGTTTCATCCTCTTGCGTTAATGTCTTACCACACAAACATGCAGATAGGTGGCCAGTCAGCTGGCCAACTACTGCAGGTTCACCACACCCAGCTTTCATCCCAGCAGCAGACTGATGGTGTAAATGCGCCAGATGTATGCGCGATCACACACTGCATGCTGCACAAAGCACGCATAGAGACCAGGTCCTGTGCGTGTGCACACACACAGCTGAGAAGACCAGTTAAAATTAACAAATTTGTTTACTAAATGCCAGTCAGGTTACAGCTCAGTGGGGAGGACAGCAGGGGAGGAAGTGAATAGCAGAAAGACAGACGAGATGAGACAAGGAGAGGAGTACGACTTGTCCCTGCCCATCTTGCATCTCCCAGTTACCGATCAACAGTGACTCATGTAGCATGAGAGTCACACACAGATATAGTCATGGGAAAAGAGAAAGAATAAGGGGCCATTTTTTAGGTTGCCACTTGGTAAGAATGTGCATGCTGCACAGAAGATTTTGCAACTAGATATCAGAATAAAAATGGAATGGATCTTAAGAAAAATAAAGTGACAAGAACTAGGTACTTGTTAAAGAGTATATATAAGGCTGTGGGGTTCAGTAAAAAAAAAAAAAGTCCAACACACTTGTGCAGGGGGAGAATGACAACAATCTTTACATTTGAAGCAATCTGGTAGTTTTAAGGGAACACCTTTTGACAGGAGCAGTGAAAAAACTAAATTCAAAAGTACAAGCAGAAGAGAAAGGGGACTCTGACAAATTCAATTTGCAAGGGCTCGAGCCAGTACATGCAGACAGGTTTATATTAGTATTACTCATATGATAGAGCAGCCAATCCATCACAAACATACGAGAAAAAAAAGAGGAGATGGGATGAGATGAGAGGGAGGAGGAGGAGGTGGACAGAAATAAAGGCGAGAACAATGCATCTAAATAGCATCTACTGATGACTAAACTGGGAGTTTTCATTCTGCTCTGAAACCAGTTTTCTTATATCCATGAACTCGTGGTTTTTTGGGGATTTATTTTTTTTAAACCACAGATACCCTCAGGGAGAAGCTACATTATTTGAGCTATTGTCTTGTGAAGGACAAAGCCGAAGGTTGCCGTCTCTTACTCCGTTTGCCATCTGATGGAGCCACTGACGTAACAAGCAGGGAATGGAAGCAGCTTGAAATTCATTGTACTGTATACCGTCATGTAGGTCACTATTCCCTAGACAAACTTAGCTTTTCTTTCTTCTTTTCTCCCCTTCATCTAATATGTCTCACTCATAACGTAAGTTACAAAAAAAGAAATGTGTGGAAAATTCTGGGTAATTATCAGGGCCAGAGCACACCAAAGCTGAACCGTGGAAAGAACAAAAGGCAGTATGTTAAAGGAAAATTCAGGATTAATTTAGCCTTGGCCATTTTCTCTCTTGTATTTAGCTGCCTTTTTTTGTCATTTAAAGATGAAAAAAATCTCTGCAGTCAGGCAGGCCTATATCGAGCAAGGGTGAGGACAACTACCAAATGATAGCTGCTTGAAAATGACACTCCAAGTCTGCTATACGTGGCTGAGAACATTATGAAAAGGATCTCTTTTGAGGTTTAGCTGAGAGAGAGGTCTCGCTCTGAAATCTCTTGGGAGCTCAGTTGTTGAAGGGAGACAAAAGTCTCCACATGAGTGAAAGCAGGAAAAAAAACAACCCGTGAGGAGTGGGCATTACAGATTTAGAGTACAAACCGCAGCTTTCTAAAAAAACAACAGTGGTCTCGTGCATGCACTTTTCTAAACCGTGGCCACCAAATGGCAAGCCGCACATTGTAAAGCTCCGACAGATGACCTTTAAAGGACTCGGTCACAGTCCTTTTGAAGTTGTGGCTTGTTGTGCTACAAATAAATGTTAACACTTGTGCCCATGAACTGACCCTCGCAGAGCAATACTGTTGCAAGTAACACTTTGACATTTTGACATTTTGACCTGGATTACTGCTGCTTATCAAATAGTACAAGAGATCCTCCATCGGAGCACTTTTTCCTCCAAAAAAAATGTTGTTTCATAAGCAGACAAAGCTGCTGTGGAGGCAGTTTTATTACCTGAAGTTCACCTTCCCTTTGGTTGTTGCCGTTTTCTTTTTCCTCATCTGTTCCTTGTAGAAGCTTGGCTTCTATATCTTCCAACACAAATGCATAGGAATAGCCATCAAAATTCAAACTACCTATCGAAATCGTCAAAAGTCTGCTAAATATTCAGGCTTGACAAGTGGAAATTAATTCATGCAAGCAGTTTGTCTGTTTCTGAAGCTGCGATTGCTGAAATAAATGTCCAGGTTTGATGACATTACATTTGGCAAGTCATCTCCTTTTGTAAACATCACATAATCATGTGATGCAATCCAGATAAATAACAAAGACACTAAATGAAATGACACTACTGAGACCAAATTAAACATCATAAAGACAAAGGTCTACCTATGTGGGCATCCTTTCGATAATGCTATAATTCAAGCCTGTCAGTGGAAAATACAAGTATTTTTGCTGCACATGATTTTGTGGTCTTGTTATTCTGCACTTGTTCCGCAATTGCTGGTGTTCTTGCTCAGTACGGGTCCGATTGCAAAGACTTTTCTGCCAATCAATAAATTCTACACCCAAAAAAATGGGTGAAAAACCCGAGGCCCTGTTATTTTCCTCATATAATAACTCTGAAAGGTCAGATAAAGTTGATTTGTGTTCTCAGATTTTAGAATGTGGACACCTTTGAGTTTCTGAAACACTGCATTAGGAGAACCAAAAAAACCCCCCAAAAAAACGGGTCATTTCCAAAACAAACAAATACTAAAATATGCATGTTTTTCTATTTTGCTGTTCTTTCATTTAGTTCCTACATTAGATGAAGGTCAGCCTGTCTCTGCAGCTTAGATGAATAATGAACAAACTTACAACATGTTTTGTTTCTTTTTCTTTCTCTCTTTTTCCTTTACTTCCTTTGTTCCTTCACTTTCATTCCCATGATGCCACGACACCATGGCTACCTATGCTTTAGGTTATGTTCAGCACATGAGTAAAAGGTTCACCCAGTACACGGTTCAGGGATGTGCATCAATTTATGTTTCCATGCATGTATGAGGTAATGCTTTTTCAACCCCTATCCAGCTTTATTAATTCATTTCCATGGGTTCCTCTCTTTGGTTCTTTATGTTTCCTCACATGCTTATAATTTGTTTGCCCAGATCACACATTTTCCCAAGATGTCTTATAACCAGTTGAACTCGTCTTTGCACAAAATAAATCATCCCATTTCATAATCAAGTCCAGAGAAACAGGAGCCCAGACTAGACTGATCCTCACATTATGTTCTTGTGGAGCTAACTCGTACACACACAGATACAAACGTCCCCATAGACAAGAATGACTTGTCACGCCACAATGTGAAGGTCATCCTCAAAGTACAAAAAACATCACTTTGTTTCTAAGCCAGACTTCAAATGAATCCTGATAGAAGTCAGTAATGCAATCAACCTTTTAGCCTCAACCCCAAACCTCCATTCTCCATGCAGTCCAATGTGGCCTCTGATAGGGCAGAGGACAATAACAACCCCCCTTAACGATTCAGAAGACCGAACAATGATAAAATCAATAGAGCAAACCTTGTAGGAACTGTTGTCGTCAACTGTTACAGAACAGCTTTCTATAATTTTTCTACCTGCCATACTTTCCTCAAGCTAAACCATTTAATGTTTCTCCTGATTCTCCACCTTAATCTTTGAAATGTCACGAATATCATGGGACAAAATACGACATACGCGTTGGACAAACCCAAATATCAGACTTTTCATTGTCATCACCCTGTTTGAATGGAGCGTTTACTGGGTCTCAGTTGGATCTATAATTCAGTTCTCCTATTCTCCTAGTCCTCGCCCCTGTGAGGTCCAACTCCTATCAGAGACATGTTTGATGTTAGCTTAGTACAAATAAATTAATCAAACAATAATTTAATTTAATACATTAAAAAAAATATGTAATTTTAACAAGGAAACTAGCACCATTTGTGGTGCGATATTGACACCATGAGACGCGAGAAGGTTCAGAGTGTTTGTTACACTCAAAAAATTGAACAAAAACAATTCTCCAAAGCTGGGCTGGAAACATGGCAAAATGAGTAATTGATACATTTACTGTGTTTTGCTACATGCAATGTAGCATGACAAACTTTTCATAGATCTGGACTCCCTGGCAAAAGAGAGATTGGATTTCTATGGGAGTTACCCAGACAAATAAATGAAAGGTAATAAAAAAAAAAGAAAAAAGGCGGCTCTGACTTTTATAGAATCACTACACCAAGAGCTCATAAAATATACTGAGTAACACGCCACGCTGAAATTATAAAGTGAAACAAACAACACACGTGAAGCCAGATGATGTCATGTATCTCCTACTGATACACAGCAAGCAAACTGTCTTGTTCGGTGTAATGTAAGATCTTATCCAGGCCTTCGAGCGTTTTGAATTGTGTGTTGAAAATGTGCGTCGAAAAGGAGGAGACGAGTCAAAACAATCTACAACATTTCATGTGTGAACATAATAGCTGTGTGTTTCTCGTTGCTAAGCTTGTATGTCAGTCAGCCCCAGAATGATCTAATATAAAGGCAGGACTCTCAATTTGCGGTGTTTCTCAAACCTATATTTAACAGCAACAGAGCCAAGACCCTAGACCGCACTTTCCACCCACTCAATCAAACTCCATTTTACATTCACCAAAAGGCTCTGCTTTTATCTCCAGCTATTCATCTGGGACACATATGGGGACCATTGTGGGAAATAAATGAGTATAGAAACAGGCTGTGTACCCCTCCCTTTCTGGTCTCTTCTCCCAATCTGCAAAATCACAATGATTGGATATCCAAAGAAATGATGCTGCCAAGCTGCTTTTTTTTTTTTTTTGTTACACACAACTGCAGATAAAAAAAAAAAAAATAGTTAAACCATACCCAACTAACATTAACTAAAGTTGCTCTTAACTTTGAGATTCATTGTAGTGAAATCTGAGATAATCAGAATTTTCTTTTGTTTGAATCAGTGCTTATCAAAATGATTTAGAAGTGTGCGTGTAAATTTTAAGTCTTCTGTTCGCTTCTGGTTCATGTGTGTCCAAGTGTGGCACAGTTTATTCACATCCTCATCGATTTGACCTAATGATCCAGTTTTGGGTCAGGTGCTGGGATAAAAGATGTCGTACTATAATGCTTTGATGTTAGTGGTGTGTCGCCACTCAGTGTAAGGCTCAGGCAAAATCAATTCAGCCGAAATAACTGCCAAATACAGCATCTGTATCATGAGTAGTCAGGGAAAGACAGTGAATGTGTACAACATCTCAGAAAGATGACAATTGCTCAAACTGCTTCATCTTGCAATGACTCAAATGCATGCACTGCAGAGCTCCCAGAAACTTATAATGCCCATGTTTGCTTAGGCTATTAGAGCAGCAAACACTGCACTGAGGGTTCATGCGCTCTGCTATTGCTGGTTGCCTGTCATAGCTTGAGGTTAACCTTATAGATATAATAACAAACGCACAGCTGTGTTCATGCACACTAAATGTGCTTTTCCTTCACATATCAGTCTGCTTATCATTCTCTCTTTATTCACATGAACATTGAAAGGCATATATATACACACACACGTGCAGTTTCCCTATATACTCACACTTGCTGTTGGCACCAATGTAACAATCTATAGGCTTAGGGATTCCATCACAGTGGATTAAAAGAGGTAGTTTAAAGGAAGAATGAGACTGCAGAGTGTGTTCATAAAATGTGTGGAAGCATCACAACCCTTCTTGATTTACATACTGATTTAAGAGTAGCCCACTACACTTAATGAGCTGATTTCAATTTGAACACTGACATACGAGTATACACTTAAGTAAAATTTCCATTTCTTTAAAACTGAGTGAATTTGAGTGTTAGTCACTTTTGATTGGACTATGTATGGGTTGAAACGATTGCTTTTCCAACAGCTATAAAACAGTTGATGCAAAATTATGAGGGTTATTTAAAACATTTTTTTTCTTCTTCTTTTTCTCGAGCAACTGGCGCCTTGAAGTTTGCTTAGATTCTGGTCTGTTTGATGTTTTTCTCTGCACTTTGGTAGGGACTAGATGAGCCAACTGCTCCATGGGCTTAGGCCTTTCCAACAACCCGAGGGCTGTGTGGGTTTGCAGAGCTTTTGACTGTGTGTGCTTGTGTTCACAATCTAATGTGGCATCTAAAGTGACATGACAGCTCGTGCAAAGGGAGGCTAGGCTGGTTCTGAGCCAGAGTAGAGGTTGTTTACACCCCAAAATGTGACACATCACACAAGAGAGAAAAGAAGGAAGAAAGGAAGGAAGGAAGGAAGGGGAAGTGGCATCGAGGGTGATTAGATTTGACAGCTTTCAACCCTGTTCTTTGTTTGCGTGATTATATCTTCTGTTCAAGAAAAAAACAAATGTAAAACTCAGTTCTTGAGTCTTTCGTAGACTTTCAAGTGCAAAATGTGTCCACTGGTACGTGTAAATTAGGGCAGTTTGGGATATCTATCCATGGAATGAGCCGTCCTAAATTAGGACCGAAGTTTACACTTAGAAAGAAGCTCTACGGCCACAGGGGACGCACATGCGCCACATTAATCTTATGTGTCTATTCAAGTTTTAAAACATGGTGATTGAGCAAGAAGACTAGGCTATAACTACAACATGATAAATACTGCATATTAACTTGTTACAACAACCCCCCCCCACTGCAAACTTGTGAAAATAAAAATACTACAAATTTAATGTTAGTATGTTCTGATAATACAGAATGAGTGACAATTCTCTATTTTTCAAGTCTTTAATTCTTCTATTTCATGACGAGCCAAACCAGTAGTTAATGTCTCCAGTAACCACTTAAAGAAAAAGAAAGAAAAAGGGTCTCCACTGAATGGGCAGACATGCATCCCAAGATGAGTAATGCTATGCTAATGCACACCAGATGCGTGTGTTTTGCTCCAGTGTGGGCTTACTGCACCACAGCCTTTTTATGGATAGTGGGTTTGCCTGCTATGTGATCCAATCAAAGCACACAGACATGGGACAAAAGTTTCACTTTTGCTCAAAGTTCATTTGTTGCTATTTCTGGAGTCAGGCTTACTGCATGATCAAAAGTCTGGTTGCTTAAAGTTTTACCAGAGACTGCTGGGAAGGTGTCTGCCCAACTGTGCGTGTGTATGTGGAATTCAAATACTCCCTGCTCATGAAAGTTCTTCTGTGCCTACGTGTCTGGATAAAATGGGGACAGAGGACATTGGGAGAGTTTGGTGGACAGAGCGGTTGGTTGAGCATTTTCCAGCAGCATCATTAAACGGGAAGAGAAAGGAAGGGAAGGATGAATGATGAGAAGAACAGACAAATAAAAGTGAAAATTGGAAAAAATACACAAAATCTAGCTAAACTTAACACGTGTTTGTATTCTTTTATTTGTCTTTTTGTAGGGGCGTAAATCTGTTTACACAGCCACAATGCAAATCCCAGTCACGCCAGCAATTGTAAACTATGAACGTTTGTCCACACGTCCAATGTGTACTCGTTTCACAATCCAAGGCTTCAGATATGTGTCGCAATGGTTTGTGATGGAAACTATGATCAGTAAGTATAAAACTGCAGTCAGTGACACTGTATATCTTTGCTAATGCTAACCATGTATATTTTAACATGCATACCTAAGCATGTACATTAATTCTAACCTCAGCCATTTATACTTTTAACTAATAATCTTAACCATTAGCAGGTGAGAAGGTACCTAGAGCCAACTTTCCCCATAAATCAGCATTTTCTTTGTCTAAGTGAACAGTGGCCACTGTTGACATCGTCATGCCGCCAACGTGAATATGTTGAGACGTCGTCAGAGGCATGACAGGAGCTCTATCGCTGTAGTGAATTGCAGAATTAAAGTATCCTACAATTCCTTTACCGAGTCTTTATGAAGAAACTTTACTGTGAAGCTGGTACTTATTCTTCCATGAACCACCGTTTGTATTCTATGATCTATCATGAGATTCTGTTTACAAGGCAGGAACTTTTGTCATTTTTGAGGAGGAGAAGCAGACGAGGGTGAATGTTTGTGCTTGTGTATGAATCGGTGCATGGTGGACTCTCCTGATAAACTTTATCTTGATCTCTGATCATTACCTTTCTCTGTCGGAGATGACAGCGGAGTGAAGACTCAACTACCCTCTGTTGCCGTTCATCTCGGCCCTCTCTTTTTACTTTCACATGTGTTTAACGTCATCACCCTCCATGTGCAAATACTTCTTTTCTTCCCCACTTCAAAGTCCATTAATGTTATCTAATAAGCAATCTGCATTTGCAAAATGGAACGTGATATTCCCGAGTGCAGGATGCAATGCTTACCAGAAAACAACAGCAGAACCCATTTCAGCTGCCAACATTATGAACAATATTGAAGAAAGATTTTGCATATATCAAAGGGATTTTAATTACCACCCTCTTCTGAGTTTCAGACGCTGCCTGCAGATAATAAAAGAACTAATGAACAGATTTAAGTCACAGCTCTCATCTAACAGACTGCACTGACACTTGAAAGATCACACATGACTACATGGCAGACTTCACAAGTTTGATACTCTATATATGTTTTGGAATGGTTTCAAAATTTGCTCACCCAAAACGTTGAGTAAACAGGCTAATTTCAAATAATTTAGTTTTTGAATTTAGTCGCTTTGGCCACGGGCCAAGAGGTATGTAATGCCTAATTAAGAGTTAAATCAGTCATGGAAAAATCAGTCGCTCAAGCATGTCAAAGGAATTCTGACGATTGTGAAATTAGCAGAATAAAATATGCCAGAAGGATTTTTGATTAGGACGCTGGAAAAAAAAACAAAAAAAAAACTATTCATTTCCAGAAAGCAGCATCTACACCGCGTTCCAAATTATCATTAAGTGTCATAAAAATGACATTTTTTGTTTTCCCATTAAACTCATGGATGGTATTGTGTCTCAGGGCTCTTTGGATCACTGAAATCAATCTCAGACACCTGTGATAACTAGATTGCCAGGTGAGCCCAATTGAAGGAAAAACTACTGAAGGACATTCTACATTATTAAGCAGACCACCATTTTTAAGCAATATGGGAAAGAAAAAGGATCTCTCTGCTGCTGAAAGGCATTAAATAGTGGAATGCCTTGGACAAGGTATGAAATGCTTAGATATTTCATGAAAACTTAAACGTGATCATCGTACTGTTAAGAGATTTCTGGCTGATTCAGAGCACACACGGGTTTGTGCAGATAAAGGCACGACGAGGAAGGTTTCTCCCAGACAAATACGTCGGATTAAGAGAAAAGCTGCTAAAATGCCATTACAAAGCAGCAAACGGCTATTAGAAGCTGCTGGTGCCCCTAGAGTCCCGAAAACATCAAGGTGTAGGATCCTCCAGAGGCTTGCAGTTATGCATAAACCTTCTATTCAGCCAACCCTAACCAATGCTCACAAGCAGAAAAGGCTGCAGTGGGCCCCGAAATACATGAAGACTCATTTTCAAACAGTCTTGTTCACTGATGAGTGCATTGACACCCTGGATGGTCCAGATAGACTGAGAAGTGGATGGTTGGTGGACGGCCATCATGTCCCAACAAGGCTGCGACGTCAGCAAGGAGGTGGAGGAGTCATGTTTTGGACCGGAATCATGGAGAGAAAGTGTTGGTCGGCCCCTTTAGGGTCTCTGAAGGTGTGAAAATAACCTCTGACTGACACCACATGGTACAAAAAGAAGAACCATGCTTTCATCTGCTGCAAGGAATACCTCTGCGTCATCGGCTGCTATGGGTATAAGAGCAGAGAAACTCGTGGTGTGGGCCCCGTTTTCTCCTGACCCTCAACCCTATTGAGAACCTTTGGTAGCTTTTGACTTCTGTAAATATGACCTCCTAATGCTGCAAATACAACAAATTAAAATTTTCAATCCTTTACAACCTATAAAATGTTTTGAAACTCTGTTGTGCGTAATAATTTAAAAAAAGTGCTTTTTAAGTTTTTTTTATTTTTGAAAAAACAATCCTGCAATCATTGGGATATTTGTTCAATAACATTCAAATTATACTCAAAGGGTTGATGACTTGAAAATAATGCTCACTCTCATTTGCATGGACTACTTAGGAAAATCCGAGAAAGATATAATTTGCATAATAATTTGGAACGCGGTGTACAGAAAATCCTACTAAATTTATAGTTGCTGGGATATCATTCATAGAATAAATTCATCTCGTCTTTACTCTTTCACTCTCCAGTTCTCTGTGAATGTACCCACATATTACCTTATGCATATTTCAAAACCCTCAATTACAAGTACAAATTGTGACTTTTGGAACACAAATATATAAATTATACCAGAGAAAAGCAAGCAGAGTTTTCTGCTCCGAATTTCAGAAGCAGTCTGAGAGGGTCTGGCTTATTTCATTGTAAGTGGAATAAGGCATGAAAAAAAGCCAAACATTTAAAATATGGGAAAAACTCAAAATGGTCTAGAAAAAATGGTTCCGAGGACAGTTTTCTGATGTGAGCAAGGTTCATACGGCTCCAAGAAAAGTTTTCCAATCTGGATCTTTATTTACAAAAGTGTGCAATAATTATGTCTTTTTACACATAATTAACAGATTAACATTTATGGAGTGAAATGCCTTTTAATGAAGCACAACATTCTCAAAGCAACAGAAAGTAAAGGAGAGAGGATTCTGTAATTCAACAACAAAAACAAAAAAACTAAAGACCTCAGGAGAACAACATTCACCTTTGCATACCTTATAAATAAACAAATACATAAATAAAGACATATTATGCCCCAGTATCAACACATTTGCTGGTTAGGAAAGCAAACTCATTGTGCAGCAGTGAGCATGACCGTGAGCTAGTGTTACCTGTGGAGAGGACCTTGAACAAACTGCAGTCTATCATAGACAATGAACTGCTGAAAAGAAGCCTTTAAACTAGTGTGGCATGTAGCAACCTGGTGCCACAGACTGTTAACAATGCCATCTATGCAAGCATATGAAAGCCTAAATAGTCTTTGAGATCAATAAAGTATTTATCCATCTCTAACCAATGCAGCAAAACACCCTGAAACTCACATCTGTGAGTTTTGGCAAGCATGTGGCACACTTTAAAATGTAACCGCACGAGTGTGGCCACGAGTTTCAGCCTCTAATTATATCATTGTCCTGAATCAAAGTATAATGAGCTTTTACATGATGCCTCCAGCTGAAAAACACAACTTAAATACCTAATAAGTGATCACGTGTTTTTAAGCTTTTATCACATCTGTGTTAAAAGCAATAGAGCACGGGGAAGTAAACGCTGCACCCTGTGAATAGCATTATTTATTGATAAAAAATAACCATGACAACTTTTGAAGCAAAGCGTTAACAAATACCTTGCGGTACAAATTGTTCAGCATTTTTCACTGTGCCAAAGCTCTGATTAGTGCGGCTGGTATGAACTGGAAAAACCTGCGCCAGAAGCTCAGATGGTAGCTGCTTCCTGAGGTTGTTGAGCTGTCTCAGATAACCGTTCCCCTAAAACTATGTATAATTATATCAGAATTGAATATAGCTTCAGGTCGAAGTAACTAAAACCCCTGGGCATCTTTCACATGTGCATTTTGAAGCCAATGCTTTTGATTTACACTGCAGCAAATGGTTGAAAGAACCTATACAGTAGATGTTTAGCTCCGGGGGCAAGCAAATGGATTCTTGGAAACAGAGAGTTGAAGAGAATAGTGTACTGCGTTTTTTTTTTTTTTTTTGCTTTGGGGCAGATAACATTGGCAGTAAGAGAAATGCAGAAAGGGTCCTTAAGGCTTTTAGAAGTTTATTTGCTGCTGAGATGTCACTGTTGTGTGCTGTGAAATGTTGCTAGGAGGTTTACCCTTGTTAACCCGTGTTTAAAGAACCAAAATGGACACTCGTACCTTTCTTGTATGTATATAGAGTTCCTGACAAAAGAAATCTGCCAGAGCTACAAGACCTTCTAAACACTTCCTGGAAATCATTGAACAGGCCTGAGTTATTTTTCTTTTTTCTTTTTATGGGAGGTGACGGATCCAACTAACATTTGACTTTATATTTTTCCTTGCATTTATCAATTAATGGCACAGGAGGAAATGTCCCCAATATCCTGTAAACAGCTAGTCGTCCCCCAATATATCATTGTGAACATCATTACTGCTATTTTACATGAATGGATATAATGCATTGTCATGTGAATGCTAATAAACAAAGCGACAAACTGGGATAAACAATTTTAAAAGATCTGGCTTTCAACCCTAAGTAGCTACTTTACATAGACAGAAAAAAAAAAACATGTTAACAGTTGTAAGCAGTCTGTATTTTTTTTCCTCCATTAGATCATGGTTGAATATCATCTGGCACATTGCCGAGTTAAATCAGTCCTAATTAGGTCCATTTTCGATCAATTTTCAAGCTGTTTGGTTTGTTAGAGAAGCCAGGCTTTTATCTACGGTGCTGGGTGCAAATGCGTGACATTATCTTAATATAAACATACTCTATATAGTCAGTTCAGTTAAACTGAGAAGGAGAAAAGGAGAAAAGGAAAAAAAAGCATCCAGTCATTTTTTAGGGCACTAAAATGCCAATTAAGTAAAACAGCTGTAGTGATATCGAAGGTAATTTGATAAAGTCCTTATAAGAAAGGAATGAAGGTCTGATGAAAATGTTTCACAAAGGTTTCAGAACACAGATCAGAGCTGGACTCAGACAGACAGTGAGTGAGAGAGGCACGGAAATTTGTTGATCCTCCATTAGTGTCATGAAGTTAGGGGCCATGTTACATTTCTAATTGTAAAAATGAACAGAAATCTGAATAATACACTTCAGACTATGAGCGAGATGGACGAGCAAAGAGTCAAGGAGACGGGAGCACACGGGACGATGATAAAACAACTTAGGCAACAGTGTCTCCAACCCTCAACATTTGCTTTTAAACTCATTTTTCTTTTTATTGCCATCCCCAACACATAAGTGATGCATCCAACCATAATTTACATGGAGAGCCGTTTCATTCAAAATTAGATAAATAAATACTTTAACAAATGTGCCATGAAATAAGCAAAACATGTCAATGAAATAAACAAAAAAATTGATTTGATGGCCAATTCATTTATTTCACGACTCTTTAATTTCATAATGGCATATTTATTTTGTAATACCACTTTTACTATTTCAGGAGACTTATTTTGTACTACCACTTTCATTTCATGGCTCTTTCTATTTCGGTTCCCTGCATTCAAAGGAAGGTGCGTGGTTATCTGTGCGGGGCAGGTTTGGCTGTGGCGAGCAGCAAATACATGCTGATATTCTCATCCTGTTTTTTGTCCAGGTATGTTTCAAAATGAAAACACAAAACTCGTACATTTGAAGATAAGGAACTGAAATAAAAAATGAAAAATAAAAGTGGTGTTACAAAATGAAAGTTTCCTGAAATAAAAGTGTTGTAAAACAACAGTGTGAAAATGTATTTTTTCAAATATTTTAATTCAATAATTGTTATTTTTTTCATATTCATTATATCAGTTCAGACTTTATTCTATACTCATTTATTTTTTAATTAAATGGCTCTCCACAGATTTAGGGCACTCGCAAAAGTTGAATTGTTATGGTGTGTGCTGAGAAAGTTTTGAGCTCAGCGTGGACCGGTCATCACTGCACAAATAACCAGTGTAAATGTGTTTCCATCACTCACAGATCCATTGCCCTTCAGTGTAGAGGGTTGACCACACATTTATCACTCACCTAGAGAGAGAGATGGAGAAATGTGGAGAAAATGAGAGAAGATTAAATAAAAAAAACATCAGCTGTCATTCTTAATGCAATCAGAGACATTTTTGTCCAGTAAACTCCACATACAGAGTTACTTCACATGATTTACCAACAGCGTATGTGAATTATACAATCTCTACAGCACAGCGTTGCCCTTGGACAACAGAAAGTTTTTTTTAACCCCCGTTTTTAAAAAGATTAGGATCAGATTTATTGTCATGGACAGTCATACACAAAATTTCTCCTCCGTTTTGAACCCATCCAGGTTGGCACACACATGCACATGCACAGGGTCACACACTCTTAGACACAGATGCCATACACTGGAGCAGTGGGCAGCCATTCACAGCGCCGGGGGAGCATGGCGGAACGGTGCCACCCTTCCAGCTGTCAGTTTCACCAATCTTTTTTGAGTGGGGAGTGGGAATCGAACTGCCAACCGTCCGGTTATTGGACGACCCACTCTAACCCCTGAGAAAAGTATCACATTTCAGTCCAATAAGAAGTTTATTTACATAAACTGTTAAAAAATATATATATATATATATATATATATATATATATATATATATATATATATATGCATGTGTATTAAGTTGTAGAGAGGATTTTTCTCAGGTTTTGTGAAGTATTTCTTTTATTTTGCATGGTCAGAAATTCAGGTTTTCTTTTCGATGCCTCAGGGCAATGTTGTGGGGGAATGTTAAGGGGAACAGCTTGAGGGAGACTTTGCTAACAGTGTGGTTGAATGTAATCATGTATTATTCCATGTATTTCTGCACAAAACTAGTCGTAAAAGCAATACCGTTTCATTCCTATTGAATTTTACTTCTCTTAACACTTTTTGACTGCAAAATGGACATAAGATTGTTCTATGGGAGGACAGAGCAGGATCGGCACGTTAGAAAAATCCCATCTGACAGTGAGGACATTGACATAGACGGCAATGACAGTGAGGAAGAATGGAGTGGAGAGAATGGTTTGAGCAAGAACAAGAAGACAAGAACAAGAAGATGACAATGACAATCCATCTGAGGAAGACAGTCGTTCCTCCAAAACCACTCGATGGAAAACATGTTACACCACTGCCTTCCAAGTATAGCCTGAATGGTTACATAATGCCAATGAAATTCTGTCTCCATAACAGTATTTTAAAGTTCTTCTCTCCGACGACCTCCTTTTGCTAATTGTTCATGAGTTAAACCTGTACAGTAGTCTGTGCAATGCTGCAAAGCCGCTCAACCTTACTGTTCAGAAGTTGAACAGTTCCTCGGCACTGTGCTGAACTTGTCATTATTTGGTCTTGCAGCCACTCGCATGTTTTGGAGCCACAGTAGCCAAATTCAAGCAGTACCTACCCAGTAAATCAAGAAAATGGGGCTTCAAAATATTAGTCCTTGCTGGATCAGATGGCATTCCACACAATTTTGAAGTTTGCACTGGGAAAAGCTGTCCAGCCACCTGATCTTCCAGATGTAGGGGCAAGTGGGAATGTAGTACCGCACCAAAGAACAGAAATTTCAAGCTGTTCTTTGACAACTGCTTTTGCTCGGTCCCTCTGATGCTTTAACTGTCTCAGCAAGCCGTTCACTGTCTTGGTACAATGTGCTCTAATCGCTTGCCAAGGCAGTTCCGTGATAGCAGATGCCGATCTAAAAACATGTGGTCCTGGATCCTTCCGAGAAAAAATTGCCAATGTTGGAGGTACGCAGCTGCATGCAGTAAAACAGGTCAATCACCTTCCTCAGTAGCTATGCAAGTGTTCACCCTGTCTCCCATGTGGATAGATGGCACAGACGCCAAAAGGAAACGATCAAGGTCCCATGCCCGGCAGCTGTATCCACATAAAATCGACCCTACGGGAGGTGTTGACTTCCTGGATTCACTGATGGCACTGTATCGCATCAATATCAGGCCGAAAAAGTGGCACCGTCGTCTTGTCTTTCATTTGATATGCACCTCTGTTTCACAGCAGAGAAGATGCATTTTGAGGAGTTTCACACGGAGTGACAGCAATGTCTCACGACATGAGAATCAATAGGACATGACACTGGACAATACAAACCTAAGCCTGTACCAAGTCATATATGTAAATATGTCTCAAGGGTTTTTCAATTCTTTGTTTCATAATTTGTTGACATTTCTGAAAAATGTTCTGATGTTTCTATCGCTCTCCAACAGTGGTCTTATGATCTATGCGATAATCATTTACTCTGTTGTTTTGTTTTTGTGTCAGAGACGTAAAAAAAATATATATTTCGACAATAAAATGGCCCAAAAGGAATCGGAAAATAATCATTTTCAGCATGCAGCATCAAAATGTGTGCAGTAGATATCAGAGACTTTTCAGTCTAGTAAACTTGAATGTAACATGAACGTATGTGAACTGTAGTTGTCTTAACTTTGTGAATCAATGTGTGCACATTCATAGAGGCATACTTAAAGAGCCGTATCTATAAATGCATGTACATTATTTCTCAGCAGGACTACTTTCCATCTTGATGGGGAGTAAACACCAAACGAGGATTGGGATGTCTTCTCCTGCTGAGTGACTGATCGAGATTATAGAGGGGGTGGAGAGTGTGCTTATTCGTTAAGAAAAGATGTGCGTCTGTGTATGTTTTTCAAAGGACTTGTGCAGGTGGGTGGATGAGATCCTGGCATCTTGTGAAATGTGATGTGGTTTAATGTCAGCTGTTGGCAGCTCCAAATTATGAAAGGGGCTTTGTGTTCCACTTTTTAAAACAAAAAAAAAATCTATTCAATACAACAGTATTTGCATCTGTTGATGACTGATTGTGTGGTTTGCAACTGAAAGATTATATAAATCCATAAAATGTTTGGTTTTTTGCCTGGCTGCACTGGTTACAAAAATGCCCTATGCTTGCATCTATGCATGCGAACGTGTGTGTGAAAATAAAGGTAAAATGGACAGAGAATGAAAATGGAGGGGTAATGAGCTCTGGTCTAAAAGCTCTGGTGGAAGCTCATCTCCTCCAATCACACGATTCCAAAGCTAATGAACCAGAAAGAAAGAGCCTTAAAAAAAAAAAAAATCTTACTATAGCTTGTGTTCCAACCAGGAGCTTTCACATTAACTCGGATCACTGACATAAAACCTAACATTATACATTCAAACTCAGTTCAGTGAACAAAGTGATCTTTACCAGCTGGGAAATAGTTACTTTTCCTCAGTAAACACATTAATGCCTCTCTGACCTGTCTTTACGTCATCATGAGCAACCACCCAGTCACAGCTCTCCCTGCTGGTATTGCTGCTGTGCAACAAACTCAGCTCCATCTGCAGCGTGTACGAGGGAGCACATCATGAGGGGTGTTGTTGTACTGTCATGGACAAAGACGCACTCATGTGTTAATGGATGCTTTGCCCATTAAAACACATCTCGAGCAAGTGCTGACAAGGTGAAAGCAAGTCTGTGCATGCGTGAGTGGATGTGCCCGTGCTCCCCATGTGACGGAGAACTGCAAGCAGGTCAGAGAATGAGAATATCTAGAATGTGATGATGATGAGCTTTCTGAAAGCATATAAGTTAAGGGATACATAATTAAGTGCTAAAAATAGCGCTGCTTCCATAACACTTTTATGGTTCTCATCTTCGTGCCATACCAATATTTTCACTTGTGAGACTATAAAAAGTCAAAGAATAGCCTGTTCCACTATTAATGCTCTCATGAAATGTTGATGCTGAATCTCTAGACAGGACAAAAAACTCAGACAGTTCAATACCCGGCTCTTGTCAAACACACTCACAGTCTGATGCACCCGAGACAGACCAAAATATCCACGGGGGTTTTTTGTCAGTGTGTGACCTAAGAGAAGCCTTGTGACTGTTTGTAAGTCTCAAAGATGTTTATGGTGAAGTGAAGTGAAATTTATTTATATAGCACTTTTCAGCAGCAGGGCTCTCCAAAGTGCTTGGTGTAAAACATAGCCTACAGTATGAGGAAAGGAAAAAAGGAAAAAAAATGTGTTTGTGTGACTGATGAATAAAAAGAAGAAAAAAAAACTGCATCAAATTGTTGTTTTTTTCATACTCATAAGATCTTAAGCACCTGAACTAACTGTTCAATAGTTTGCAGACATTTCTTTCTTATATTAAGTTTCTCTTAGAAGTGGAAGCTTATCCACTTTGTCTTGAAATCTGCAATGGTAAGACCAAGTGATACACAATTAATTATACTTTAATTTAAGTTGCTGAATAATTAAGCATGACACGGGGTCCTGCTGGTCTTGACCTAAAAAAAAAAACATTCCAGAACAAATAATAACTCGTGCAGAGGACTGGTGCAGCTGTTCAGTCAAGTGTATGAAAAGTTCACAGTTAAGTCAAAGTGAAGAGAACGGTTGGCTTTACCTCAAATATTCATAACAAATTCATCTCACCAGATGACAATGAAATTGTAAAATAGCTGGCTGTAGTACAGGTGATTTTTCTCACTCCATCTTTGCATACGTGTAAAAGCTGTTAAAAGCAGAGTGGACAAAAGCAAAGAAGTGGAAAGCATGCAACACCATTCATATACAATGTTTCCTGTTTGTGTCCCATGAGCCTGCTACCACATCAAGTGTTCAGAGTATTCTCTTATCGTGAATAATTCACTTCTTTCCCTCACTGTGTCCCAACATGGATACTTAGAGCAGTTTCAAACTATGTGCAGTGTGTAGGCTACTGGCCAAGTGATGTTGTTTCAAATTGAACAAGGCAAGTTTTGCGTTTACCAGACAAAGGTATTTAACCACGATTGTTAACTGTTAAGCCTCTGATCACAAATCCAACTCTGCAGTTAAGGTTGCATTTCATGTAGCCTAAACACAAATTACCACCATGGCATGTGTAATGTCAGTGCCTGCTCAAAATCTGCCCCCTGTTAGCTGGTTAGCTAGCATTAGCATCACCATTTGCACTGATGATGCATCGTCCTTCTTCTGGCTGAAAAACAGTTGTGGTCGCTCCTTTTTCCACAACATACAGACAAAGATGGCGACTTTTGTGAGTGAGAGATGTACTTTGTAGCATTCCACGTTCCGTTCTTTGACCATTATGAGTGTGTCACCTGGAAAAAATGTCTTTGTATACATGCCACTTAACATGGCAATAAAAGAAAACCGTGAATAAATTTACAGCCTAAAAAATACAAGCTGTGTAAAGACTTATGACTCATAAAAGATGTGAATGCTTGCGGTGCTAGTTGAAATTAAAGACATGTATAAGCATGTGTGTTTGGTAGATTTTAGCCAATATATTTTCCCAGTTCACAAAAACAACTATAACTGATATTTTTTCTTTCAGCTGTCTTTCAGCCGGAGGCAACACATACTCTCACCAGAGTGTGTAATAGCTACACTGATCCATAACTAGAAATGTGACAATTTCACAAAAATCATTTTGACACTACCATGTTGACATGACAATTGGGGAAATGCATCATTGTCTGGTGAGACTGGCTGCAGGAGGTGAATAAAAGAAACTTATACCTACTGTTCAAAATCTTTTTTTTTTTCTTAAACATTTGGCAATTGTGCACGAGTTTTTCCCGAAGAGAGCCATGCCTGTTACTTAAGGATTTTAGCAGAAGTGCTCATTTCTCTTATCCAGAAGCTATTTTTTTTTTGTTTTTTTTGTTTTTTACACAGCAAACTTAATTGAAGACTCACTCATTTGGTACATTTTTCTCTATCCGTTTTTGCTTTATTTCTTAATGCAACATTTAAATCACAGGAGGCCATCATAGAGGGAAAATGTTACACGATAATTGCATTACAAGCTGGAAAAGGAAAAGCTAGTATCTCCAAGTTATTGAATAATTTAAAGAGTATTGTGTCACTGTCTTGCTCTGTGATAGCCTGACGACAGACTCCTGTGAAACGGTGTAGGAAGTGCAGATGGATGCGTGGAGGGAAGGGTTTGCTTTGAGACTTTAACACATTCTAGAGGCAGCGTTAGGATATAATCAGCACTCCCAAAAACTGAAATCTGTGAAAAACTGTGCTTAATATATTGTGGTCTGGCAACGCTTAAGAAGCACTTTCTTGGTTCTGGTGCCATGCAATGGCTGTGCAACGGATGAGCCCCGGTGGCTATTCCCAAGGTTTGAGAGACTTTCGAAAAGAAAAGTATCGTGCCAAAAGCATTCATTTTGCCAGGATTAAGTGATTTTTAGTAGATGTTTTCCAAACTAAGTGAAAATAGACCTTGTTTGACTTAGACTGGCAACTGTGTATGAAATTGAGAGCTGACTACTGAGAGCAGGATTTATTCTGCCAAGGACCCATCCATATTTATTGAATTATAAACATTCTCTCCAATCCCAAACCCCATTTCCTGAACTGACACAATGTTTTATTTTGCCCTCAAATGTCTGCTTCTTTTTTCCCCAACACTGATATTCTTTTAATCAAAAGCAGCGCTGACGGCTTGCTGAATAACCTTCCACCCCTAAGGTTACCTGTATCGTATAACTGTGTCCTGTAATTTACATACAAAACAAAAAGACTTTACAGCAGAAGTAAGTTATCTAAAAGTGACAGTTGAACACTATGGGAGTCATGCCAAATGTAGTATGACAAACGTTTTGATGAGTAGAGATCAAAAGGCCTTGTAAATTCAGCACTTACCAGAGAAATTAAAGTCACTGCTGTGATATATTGCATGTACGAAGCTTTTGCTTGTGCTTCGTAGAGATTCAAGAAAAAGAATATATAAATCAGCCTTGAATTTTGATGGAAAAGCCATTACAATATGCAGCATTAGGGGTGGGCGAAAAAAATCAATTCATGTACATATCGCGATTTTTTTATGGGATGATTTTAAAATTTTATTTATTTATTTATTTTTTTTAATTTAAAATTTTTTTTTTTAACCCTTGTCCTGTCCAGCATTATGGCAGCAGAATTGTAATCTGAATACCGTTTATGCTAAACACATTTGCTATGCCAAGGGAAGCTTTATCGATTATATTACATCATATCCGTGTCCAGATAAACTTCATCAATTCATCACATTAAGTTATGTTAAAACTAGCCCACAATTGTGCTGTGTGGACATTTCAATTCATTTTGTAACTAAACTTTAAAAAAATGCCTCTTTTTGTCTCAGTTGAAATAAATGTCAGCTGCTGGACTGACTGACACAGACTGATGTGCATTGTTTATGGGAACGACATCAGGGGTGGAAAGTAACGAATTACATTTACTCACGTTACTGTAATTGAGTACTTTTTATGAGTAATTTGTAATTTTCTGAGTAGTTTTTGAAATGTGTAATTTTTACTTTTACTCGAGTACATTTTGACCCAAGTACTTTTACTTCGCCACATTTGAAACCCCTCACGTTACTGAGTAAAACAAATATTTATGGTGAAAAATTAAATGGGGGCGGAAATTTAAACAGCTGTCCCGTAACTGAAAGTCAATAGCTGGCTTTCACTTGACGTCACTTCCGTATTTTCTAAACGCGCAAACCTAAGTGGTGGGCAACTGGAGCTGGGTCCCATTGAAAACACTGTGTTTTGTCTGCCACTTTTTTGCCCAAAATACCTCAGTTTTGTGCCGTTTTTGGATGTTGCAATCGGTCTAACCGAGAGAAGGGAAAGGGTTACTATCGAGTACCGAAGGTAATTGCCCGTAGAGGTGAGAAATGGAAAAAACTCCCAGAACAACGCCGTAAAAAGTGGATAGCTAACCTACGTTTACAGACTGGAGGAGCTGAATCTGCAAATGCTTGTGTCTGCGGTGACCACTTCGTCAAAGGTATGCGCGAAATCTAACTGTTTTGTAGTAGTGCAGTAAAGTATTATGTTGTTAAATGCCAATCAACAGTAATGTAATACGGGCTACGTTTGGGCTTTGTTTTGAAGGCTGTCCCAGCGCGTTGTTGGCTACCGAGTCAGTGGACTGGGCTCCGACGTCAGTATTTGGATATTTGGATCTCGGCATTTTATCAAAACATAAACATTTTTTTATTGTTCTTCCACAATGAAGACCGGCAGGTCAGAGGGTTCTGGGGAATTGGAGCGGTACCTTGCCTGTGTGTCGGAGAGCATGGACCTGCTGAACTCCTTCCCAAACATTAAGAAGCTGTCTCTGAAACTCAACACAGGCCTTCCAGCCTCAGCTGCCTGTGAGAGGCTTTTTAGTTCAGCCGGGTTGCTCTTCACAGCAAAGAGAGCAAGACTTACAGCAAAAAACTTCAAAAATCTGCTGCTGCTGAAATTGAACAAGAGCTTTTCCGGTCTAAAGTTGTAGATTATGGGCAGATTTGTGGGATCCTGTGGGCACTGTATTTTGTATAGTGGGATCCTGTGAGCATTTTGTTTTATTTTGAGATGTGGGATCCTGTGGCGTTTTAGTTTGATTTGTGGTATCCTGTGGGCAATTAATTTTGTGTGCATTTTTTTTTTTTTTTTAATACTTTGATTGTAGTTTAAATTTCTTTATTCTTATCATAGTCTTGTCCATTGGACAATAGGACTGAAAATTGTTTGCACTTTATTCAATTCAAAAATACTTTATTTATCCCAGAGGGAAATTAAATGTTGATGTAGCTCAATTAAATCAAGGAGTTGTTATAGATGCTGATGGCTGTGGGCAGGAAAGATTTCCTGTAGCGGTCCGTTTTGCATCCAAACTGAAGAAGCCTTTGACTGAAGAGACTCTGTTTTCCGATAACAGTCTCATGGAGAGGATGTTCAGGGTTGTCCATAATTATGGTACAAGTTGTGACTGTCCTTGTGAGGAAGTATGTTCCTGAGCCCACTTGATCTTTTGCAAGTGTGGATGTGCACTTTAATACACCTCGAAATAGATTAAAACAACTTGTACTGAATTTGATTCATGACTCATCCTTTTTTGCATTAAGAAACTGAAAGTAATTAAGTAACTTTTACTCAAATTACATTTTAAATGAAGTAATTTTGTACTTTTACTCAAGTCAATTTTGAGATGGGTAATTTTACTTTTACTCTGAGTAGAATTTAGGCAAAGTAAAGATACTTTTACTTAATTACAATTTTTCAGTACTCTTTCCACCTCTGAACGACATTCATTCTAGAAGTGTACGATTCAACTTGTTTGTTTTTTTAAGGGGGAAGAAAATTGCAATTACTGATCATATCGAATCGCAATACTTGGAGAATCGCAATTATCAAGAATCGTGATACAATCGAATCGTGACCAAAGCATATCGTCCCACCCCTATGCAGCATGTCAAGTGAATACACAGCAGAAGCACGACTTTCTGAATAAGAACATTTTCTGACCATAAGACTTTGTTCAAATGATTGATTTTGCAAAGTCAATAAAGAGCTGGCACATTTCTAATCTCGAGAATCCAGTTATCCCTGGAGACACTCACTATCCTTTCATGTAAAATGTCAGATAGACTTATTGCCAACATTACCCTTTTTTTTTTGTATGTGAGGGTGTGTGGATGTGTGTGAGCAAGCTGATAAAGTGATGGTGGACACAAAATTAACATTTAGGATCGGAAGCCTACAGCATATCATCAGAACTATACTAGTGGCATAATGTCCCAGTGCAGGATAAACCATTGTTTTTCACAATCCTCTTTGTCATAAAAAAAATTACATTGTAATGTAAACCTACCATATTTTCCAATAACACCCAAATCTATTGTTTAATTCAAATTCTCTGATGTGAAACCTTAATTCCAATCAGCAAACTATCATCCTCACTCACCGTTTCTGTGATTTTGAGTCTGAACATCAAACTATGTGCTTACTGCTGTATAAACACTGCATTGAAGTTAAAGCATGCCACGATATTTTGCACGTCGCCGTCTCCAAGTCTTGGTTAATTTAGATCTCACTCTCTAGAGGCAGGCTGAAAATCTCAGCGCCCCTCAAAATCAACTCTGTCAGCAGCCAAAGACTAAACTCCGTCAATTACCACACTTTGTAGTTCACTGAGGGTTTCTGTGCTTCTCACCATAAAAGCCTCGCCCCCTCTTGCCTTAATACACAATAAATAGCAAAGAAGCTGAGACCTTGAAGTTGGAAAAGAAAGGGACGGTAAAGCATATGTTTTGGGTGTCTTTCAATCAGCTTTTCTTAAGAAATGTTTTTTCGGCTAATAACAGTGAGGAGAAAACTACATATTTCAGCCTACAGCATGTGTAAATAACATGAACAGAAGAGCACTGTTTTGAGCTCTGCAAAGAAATACTGTGGAGCTTTGACATGCCACTAAAAGAACTCACTTCATTTGTCTCTTTGTGGTCCTAAAAATTTAATTATACATTTTTTCAGCATGTTTTATAATACTTGAAGGGATATGGAAAATAAGGAGAAAAAAAAAAGTTTGGATCCATGGTACTTGTATTTTAATTTTCTTATTTAGTTAAAGTCAGTATGCTGGTTTATACTTCTGTTGAAGTTATAGGCTTGAACAATTACATTCCACAACCTCATTCTTTTCCAAATGTGCCGAGTATGGAAAACTAGGATATCGTGCTCTAATAATAGATGGCGGGAAATCTGGGGTCACGCTGCGCAAACAGGATTTCAAATGTCGCATAACTGATCACACACTACGCCACACATTCTCACATCAAAATAGGTCCTGAATCAACATTAACATGCATTAGGGAATATATTCCCAAAACCCATATGAGTCATAATCTCCTCTGCGAGTCAAACTTTCTTGCAAGACTTCAACCTCCGTTTACCATTTTGAACCTTCTCCCCAACCTCTCTGAAAATATCATGCGTTGCTTCAGCTAGAGAAAGAGCAAGTAACATTTGTGAGAAGAATTGATGATGATGATGATGATGATAGTAATTTATTTCAGACAAAACATTTCACCGGTCAGTGCAAAGCAAACACAAAGTACATAATAAATTATAAATAAATTTCTTGAAGACACATCACATCGGTGATTATGAGTCTGAAAAGGAGTATGATGAAGTATAACTTATATAATCATACCCCTTTTCCAGTCGTAATTTATCACATTATTTTCAGTTTCCAATATCCTTTCTGACAACATGAAATAATAATTATAGTTATATTTCCTCAGAGAGATGAAAGTACTACATACACACACATATACATATGTACACATACATATATACATATTCACATATACATACACCTATACACACATATACATACATACACCCATATACACACCCATCTGCTTATATACAAAAATAATACACAACTATTTACAGACCTATATACATTTACCCACACATGCCCAGACCTGCACACACTTGCTGAAATCATACATAGAGTTTTAATTCCCAGCCAGGATCATCCCCCTTGTTCTTCCTTATACCTTTGAATAATAACCATTTTGAGACCTTTCTTAAAATATCTCATGCTTGGACTTTGCTTCAGCTCTTTGCTTCAGAATTGCTGACATCTTCAGCCCGTGCTTTGCCAGACACAGAATGCACATAATCCCACACAGCGGAAACTATCCAGAATTCATGAACTGCGTTCTGCTGAAGAGTATTCATTTTTCAGGCCGTTATCGGAATAATTTAAGGCAAAATTTACTGTTGCATCAGTCAATTGCCCACCGACTTTACTGGTAACAGTAAAGTCTGGGATAAACACATTTATTTTTTTAAGTCTTTTATGAGGCAACTCTGTACAATGTTGCCCTCAAGTTGATGTTTGCTTTGACAGCCTGTTACAGCTCAAAGCTTTGAATCGTTGTTTCACATATTCAATATTGTGCGTCACTGGATTACATAAGAACGCTTCAGAAGACACAAAAAAACGACTTTACACATGCAGCTGCCTTGAAAGGCACTTTGTGGCAATAAAATACGAGGTCTGATATGTGCAGTGTATGTATGTACATTTTGTTTCTGTATTGCATCACTGCTGTGCTGAATCACCACAGCTCCAATTACTGCTATCACACACACACAAACAGTCTTTCCCTTATAAACTTAGTCTCTCTCTCACACACACACACATGTAGACTGTTATAGACATTTGGGGAGTGTTAGGCTACTGATAACAGGTGTAATATATTTCTAATGAGACAGCTGCCCCGCTGTAGAGCTGCTAATTCTCAATATTCAGCTGAACAGCAAGACACTCTTCAGCTCGGCAGGTAACATGGACACATACTGGGAAAGAGAGGGTGAGAGAAAATTCATGGACTCGTTACCCGTCTAACAGTGAAAGAGATAATAAAACAATAATTAGACCGACCGACAGAGAGTCGTCTGTAGTAAGTTGATTTTAGCAGCATTATCTGCCACAGAGGACAAAAAAAAGCTTGCTTAGCCAACAAGCACAAAACAGCAATGTCACTGCTCAGGAACGCAAGTAGGACTCAGACGCACAAGTACGGTAAAGTTCAAGATTAGAGAGATGTCATCATGACAAGCTAAGAGGCATCAAAGTAAACCCTCACCAGATGAATGACTGCATTGAAGACAAAGTATTTTTCTATCAGAAAAGTTTAATTTCACCATGTGAAAATGCATTATGAATCACGCCAGTGAATCGATTACACTTTAAGCGTTAACACGCTGCTTTTTTTTCTTGTTTCTTCCCTTTCATGATGCAGTGCCATTTTTCATGTGTCGAGCACAGCAGTGGAGCAGGCAGATGTCGGGCAGTCAATAAAACATAATGCAGGCGCATCTTCTGTCAACGCAGTGGTCATGTTTCCGTTGGCTGTTTCTTGGAATAAATCTGATACCACGGCTTAGCCTTTTCGTGTAAAAAGACACACACAGGAGATAACCTGGCATTTCCTCAGGGTGCAAATTTTCATGAATGCGTGTAGCCGTGTTTGATACTGTGGATTTTTTTTTTTTTAACAACTTTGGTGCTTTTCTCCCTCTAGGTGCGAACTATATTTGCACCTAAATGAATGTGGCTGATGTACAATTGAAGTTTAAGATAAACTGCATCTGAAGGTGATCTGACAAACATGATCACGTTGGCATTACAGGGCATCCTGTGGGCTTGTATATTTCACCTTGCACTCGTGCATTTTTCGTCGCCCATCCTAAAACAGACCATATTACCTAGGCTAGAACGAACCATCCTGCTGAGCAGTGCGGCCCGTAACGTACAATAAACAACTTCTTCACCTTGCACACTGTTGATCCTGCCAGGCCGATTCGACCTCGATATGCATGTTAACGTTGCAGAAATGTGAAGGATATATTTTTGTCCCCTTCATTTTCGTTAGTTCTAGTTTCACAGGTCAGTGCCACTGGACTGCATTGCACTGTTCCAGTGGTAACATAAGTATTTTTTCCAGGCACACATGTGACTGATGCATTTTCATTAGGAGGTCATCCAACTAGGTGGATACATTATAATTTGTGTGTGTCTGTGTGAGTGAGGGAGGGAGAGAGAGAGAGAGAGAGAGAAGGAGTGACAGAGATTGCAAATGCAAAAAGAGCAAAGGTGAGAGATGTGTTGCTGTACCCAGAGGAGTGAAGTGACAGCAGGTTGCTAAAGAATTGATGAGTACAGAGGGAACATGTTTCACCTCAGACATTTCCTGCTGTGATACATGTCCTCCATGATGACTTCCTGTCATCAATATCATTACATCCTGCTGAGGTGTGTTGAGAAAGGTATCTGATCTGTATCCTTCCCACACTGCACTGTGCCAAGACACAGTGCGCATGGATCTGAGAGAGAGGAACATGTTTCTGTGAAGGGCAGGAGAGGATTTTAGGAGGACAAATCTACAAGTGGCCTTCGCCGTGCTTATATAATGGCCTAATTCCCGTTATGAATTCTTACCGCAGAAGAATATAAATTTGAGATGAATGAGCAGATAACGTTTTCCACCTGGATGATCCACCTAAGGAATAATACATTTTATCATATGAAAAGACAAAGATATGTATACTTTTTCTATTGTAATTGTTTAAAACCCAGCTGGACCAAAAGTGGAAAATTCCATATCACGCATTAACATCACAATGATGTAGACTCTTTACAGGCAACTTCAGAACAGTGGCAAGTTAAAATGTAGGTGGAAGGTTTCTTGGACAACTCTCAAGAAAATGCCTCTGTTGTATTAACCTGCCTACAATTGTCAAAACAGTATCAGCAGGCACTCTGTGAGGGGAGCAAATTATATTTCAGTGCTTGACTAAAGGAGAGTTATTCCAATACTACACCACTGTCCTGTCAAATCACAGGATACCCAGTGGAAACAAGAAGCTTTCAGCTGGAAACCGATGAATCAAACTCAGATCTAATAGATCAGAGGCAAACTTAATCTCAGCTAAAGAATAGAGGCTTTGAGGATCTTCAGCAGCTAACCTGTGTTAAGAAGGGAAAGTATTTCTGCCAGAAGTTCAGGCTCAAGGACTCGCATGAGATAACTTCAACAGCTACACAAGAAAAGAAATACCAAAAGTGCCATTTGAAAAGGAGGGGGAAAAAAGATCCGACATTATCCCCCTCAGAAACATATATCTCCGACTTCCCACCTTTTCTCGCGCTTTCCCTTAACCCTTCTGCCTCTCCGATCACCCTCTCAGGTTTAACCCTTTACAAAAAACTACATAACAGCAACAACTAAAATGATAATAATCATATCAATATAATCTTTGAATCTACAAAACTTCAGCTTATTGAACTTTTACAAACCCAAATGATCGATTAGTGGAAAATTTAATCATCAGATTAAATCCATTATGAAATAGCCATTGGCTGAACTTTGATAAAAGTCTCTTGGATAAAATCAGCTCACTTCAAACTGAAAAGAAAATGTGTGAATGATAATAATAATAATAATAATAAAATTATATTACATCACTATGTTTTATTAAAGCTGCATTTAAGAACCTTTGACTTGCAACAGTACTTTTCAGTGATGGTATTTAGTCAGTGGTGGTATTTATTGCTTGGCGCTATTTTTGCCTCCCTTCATATCAATGCGTACAGCTACCTGTCGATAGCCGCACCTGTTACGGTGTTTGCTGCTCGGAAGCAGGGGACTGCTCGGTCTGGTCTTCGGTCTGCACAGTTTACACAGCCCGCAGTGATATGAAGGTAGAGAGAAATAGCGCAAAGCGATTGTCAGGTCTGACTTTTTCTGGAGGGACGATTTTGTGATGCAACTGTATTACTCTTTTGAACGCATATTGTTTTGAGAAGCAAGACGCTTTATTTTCAGGAACCTAGCAAACTAGCCGGACTACTTTCATCAACCCCAAAACGAGGCTGGAACTCGGCTCACAGGACGCAGCAGGGGGTAAGAAAATGTTCATAAATGATATTGCTAATATGGGATGTCATACAGCTTCATGTCAAAAGAGGCGAACTATCCCTTTAACAATTCATGTCAGCATGCCAGGCCCCTAGTGGTCGTGTGAAGCGTAACAGCAGTCGAGGGGAGCAGGTTTAGATACAACTTCTGTGCTTATAGAACAGTGTGTTATACTGCGAAGATTTAATGGCATAACAGTAACAGTGCTGATGTTATCAATTCAAGAAAATGTGAGGACTCCCTCTCAACACAGCAGAGAACCTGTGGCACACAAAACTGATACACGGTCAGAAGTACAGCTACAGTTCAGCAGTTCAGTTACAGATCAAATACTTCTCTCTCATTCACTTGACCCTACAGCCAATTACTATCGATAAAATAACAGAATAAAAATGATAAAAAACAAATTAAAGTTTGAACAATACTTATATCCATTCAATTAATAATGTGCCCTGTCAGATTCCTCTAAAAAACTGATTGTATGTCAAATTAACCCAGGCCTGGTATGTCTGTCTGCAACGTGACTGCAGCAGGTCATAATTTGCTGTGTTGAAAATTATACATAGTACTAGGTCCGACCTACTCGGACGAAGAAGAAGGAGAAGCTCCATATTGCAGGTCTGTCACTGGCCTGTAAGAAGCTCAGCAAATCATTGCATTTGCTGACCTTAAGCAGGATGCAATGATTGGTTGGATTACCAGGTCCTCTTCTTGTTTATCCTCCCTCCTGCACTCACTCTGTAGATTTAGGTGAAGTGCAACCGAGGCACAGAGGGCTGCTGGAACAGAGAGCGAAAGTTTCTCGAAGCTAGCAGATACCACAGAACTGGCAGAGAGAGAGAGAGCAGCGACGTAAACCTTCCACAACACGCAGCGAAACAGGAGACAGGAAAAAGAAGGCGGTATCAAAAAAGACTACAACTAAAGTCAAAGCAGAGTCAACTAAAGGATAGTTTTTCCAAGATGGCTATAACTCCGAGAATCACGGCTAAGAACTCGCAAAGTGGTTCCTTTTTTTCTGCTGGACAGGAAATGCTTTGATTTGTTTTGTGGGGAATATGCAGTTTTCATTACAATTCAGATGGTACATCATTATAGCTACACTGTATTAGTCAATGACTGTTCAGCATTATTCATGGAAAGCCAAGGCTAACCAGATGCTCTTCCAGCTGACTTGGTTGGTGCGTGTGCAAACACTGTTGAGGTGTAACTTTGGAGGGAGCTCTAAGGGGAGGGGAAGGGTGTTTTTTTTTTTCTTCCGTATGGTTTCATATTTCCTGTTCTCTTGCTCTGGGAATACATCATCCTCTGGAGGTTTGTAAAAGCCGCTTTACTTAGGCAAATAATACAAAAATTTCCCCCAACACTGCCCATATTGTACATTTGTATTATATTTTTGATATGTACGGTATATAATTTTTTTTTTTTTATTACAGTAAAAATATATATATATATATTGATATTTTCCCAACAATTCACAAACACATTTTTGCACTTTTCTTTGCGCAGAATACCTTGGAAAGAATTAGCACCGGCCACTGTTTACTTTTTGATCTAGCTGGCAAACTAGCCTGCACATTCACGCATCTCTTGTCAAGTTTTTACAGTAGTTTACGTGCCAATGGTTTGGAATTGCCCTGTTAACACAATGTGGCTCCGCTAATTCAATGAATTACTAAAGTGATAGTGCAAGGAGTCTATTCTATGATGACGCATACAAATAATATGACCAACGAAAGGACAAAGACCACCAGACCAGACTATGTTAATATTAGGACAAAGTAAAATGCGTATAAAACAGAGCCTCCCAGGCAGCCCAGCCTTTAGATTATTTAAATGGATTGCAACCAGTTAACAAAATAAGATTAGCACTGCTGTATCCAAATAGAAGAGAGGCTGAAAGCGTGCATCCAGTGCCAACTGTACCTGCCTTTTACTGTCTTTAGTAACCATAGAAACAGAAAGATTTAAAAACAGAAAGGTGGGTGAACTAGGAAGACTGAGCCCTTGCAATGCAATACAATGTAGATGGATAGATGCAGAGACGGATCAAATCTTTGCCTCCAGAACGCACGGAGTAGACTGTATATACAACAGCCCTAAAACCACTTAGCATCACATGAAGGTTTAGAAATATTCACTCTGGAAATGTCAGGAATAAAAGTTTTGATCAGCTAAAGGATGTTACTTTAAATGTCAACTGCTGATAGGGCCTCACTTCCATGCTAATTCAGGGCAGATAAACAGCTTATAGGATAAAATAATAATGTGCGGATTTGACATCGGCAGGCTTTGGGTTGGCCTTTAAAGATCCAGTGTTTGAAGCACCACCTTTATTTTTAGTTTAGGTGAAAAAGCTCCCAGACATGAGGTGCACAAGCAAAAGCATTTTGGATCTCGATGTGACAAAGTGGGTTGGTGACACCATTTGTCACCAAATGCAATATACTTACAACAGTCTGTTAACCATATTTGTTTGTTTTGATTGAATCATTTTAGCTACATATTAGTCAGTTGTCAGTAGACACAAACAATCCCAGGTTTGTTTGCGTTATTCTTTCTATTTAATTTGAGCTAAAATACATCAACATCTGTTAAATCAAGACGCACCAGTATAAATTGAGTTAACTATCATTCTTGTTTAAAACTGTTTCATTATCTACTTTTGTGTACTCACCATGTGTCCCAGGGTCTTAAGGAAGAAGCACAGAATTACTTCCTGTATTTATAGTGTTTGACTTTATTTGTGACATCATTGGAAGAGACCAAGTGTGAGATAAGGTATTTGGGTTTCGTTCGGTTATAGAAATAGTTTTTTTGTTTGTTTTATGGTTGAAAGACTGTGTATACATCAGTTTACATAAGGCAAATCGCAGAGGTGTACTGCAAATGAGTACATTCATTGTACTGTTTAAACCTGCAGAGAACTGACTTATCTGTCTAGGTGGAAGAGCCATTTTATGTTAAGGATCCTAAGGGTATTTAAGACATGACCTTTTGTGTGAGCAAGGAGAGGGCCTTGACCATGTAGCTGGGTGCATGTAGCTTATTTATGGTTAGTTTGAGGTCAGTTGTGTTCACTTTGACAAGTTAACTGTAAGTTCTGTTTTGTTAATAAATGTTTTGTATTTTTGTTGTTGCAACATGCACTCTGTTAATAAAACACTTGGCTTTCTGGAAGCCATTTGCCTTCTGCCACTTATTCAGCCACTCTGGCTTTGCAACTATCTCACAATCTCTATCAGGATCCTAATAACCCAAACAACTTGTCCCATCAAACTTTCAATGTACATGTTTCTGAGAGCCAAGAAAGACCCAATTTGAATTCTCATTATTCTGGGAGTCTTCTCTCTTTTGTCATTTAGCAGTATTGTAATGTTCAAACACTCTGTGCCATAGTCTCTTTGGACCTTCCAATAAAAAGCTAATTTGAATGTTAAAAACCATAATGTATCCTCATACGAATGATTGTCATAAGGAAGTAAATAAATGATCAGGATGTCACAGTGTATAACAAGAGAAGATAGAGTTTGGTGTTTTATTAAAAGAGACTTTGAACTTCCAGTTACAGAAAGAGATTGCAAACTGATCTTATGGCCAACCTTTTCAGTTCAACACTGCCTTGCTTACAAGCACCAAATGATCGAATACAGTGATTCAGCAACTTTTCAAGCTGTAAACATGACTATTTCTGTGCAATGAAGTGAGCATGAAAGAACGGTGAACAAACCGAATGGGGAAAAATGTCGGACGAAACAAAAGACAGTGCTGGAAATCATTGTTTTCTTTTCTTTTCGACTTAAAATCATTTATCTACATCCATCCTGTTAAATCCAAACCAAATATGTACCCCATCTCCTTCTCTGCAGTCGACTGGCAACATAAATGTTCTTTCCCTTAGTAATTCACAGCATTTACATTGCTCCTTTGCAAACATCATATAAACAATGAAAAGTCTATTAACACAGCATGGCTGTGTTAACATTCCAATGATGTAAATGTTCACACTTCAAGGTTAGCTGGTTTTGCTTCTGTGAATCATTCATTAATGTTTCCGTTATTGGACTGGAACAGTCAAATGGTTACAGGGGTCTACTTTCCCACAGGATCATACATGTCAGTGGAGTATTTTGCAGAACTTTAATGTTTATAGCAATGACAAAAAACAAACAAAAAAACCCAAAAACGTTTCAATGAAGAGACATTGTGACCAATAAATAACAGGGATGCTATCATATTTCCATTTCAGTAACAAAACAAAGGCTTATGAATAATCACGACCCTACCTAACCCTAATAGACACACCACACCTCTCACAGTCCACAGATCCTTCATGTTATAGATCTTGAATATGAATTTAAAACCAGCAACAATTGCCCCTTACAAGCATTGTTCCTAAAGGTCATTTGTTGGTAAGGCCTTAGAGAAGATAAGTGGTTTGGGGATGATCATTTCAAGGCTTGAATGTCAGTGAGAATGCTCAAGGAGGAGCATCTCCATGTCAACTTTAACAGCACATTCAGTTGCATATCCTATCAATAAGGGTGGAAAAAACACTACAAAAACTACAGCTTTTTAAATTGGGTATGTCTCAGTTTAAAATGAACCATGCTTTAATAACTCTAATGGCCAATTTCTTAACTGATAAAAGAAGTAATACAGAAGCCTTTATGATAAATTTTGTTACTCAGGGAAAATTATGTAGCATAAAACTGCTTATAAATCCAAAACAGTACAGTTTATCTGCAAAACAGATATGAATGCGTGTCTGTGTGTTCATGTATTTAGGAGAGCTTCAATTTCAGAAATATGCCCTCCGAACAGTTTGCTGATTCAAGCATTTAAGGAAAATTAGCCCCACAGCCACCATAAATCTCCTGCCTTTTCTTTAATGAATGCCGCAAAGCTAACATTTCCTTCTCATTAGCATATGAAAAGCGCCACCTTCACTGTCACTACATACCTTCATTGCGCCAACTGAATTAAAAAGGAGAGAAAATATTTTTACGTTGTGGTTTTTAGAAGTTTGTGTTGACAACTTCACATGAATTTGTACACAAAACAAACTTATTTAAACCTTGGAGAACCTTCCCTCTGATAACAATGTTATTATGCATCAGCAAATGACACCGAGTCACGATGCACTCTCATCTCGAATGATCCCTATGAACTCAGAACTATCATTTATCACTTCAGTGGCTAATGAGATATGATGCTAAATGAGAACAAGAAAGCTTTATGGACTGAAGACAGTAGAGTTGGTGTTTCAGTTTGATGAATATTTGGCTTTTTGGGAGTAAACAATCATGCCTCAGATGGCTGCTGAGGCAGAAGGGGGGAATAGAGCAACTTCTGTATGGCATTCACAAAGGCTCCAACTTAATGGAAGTTTGAATTACCATTTAAATAGGATTTCTTTTGGGGGAAGAGGAGGCGTCATACAGAAAGATAAATTACATTGTAAACAATGTCAAAACAGTTTAATGACACATATGAAATCAAAGCACACACCCCGTGCTTTCTTAGCTACTGAGTGATATAAAGAGTGGAGTGAATAAAAAATGAGGCAGCCTGAGGAAAAAAAGCAGCTCTGCAGACTTGTTTTGGCTGCGGCTGGGCCTGCACTTTTAATTGACTTGAATAAAACACTCAATTACAGCATTTCGGCCACCGGAGGGAGAGAGAGCAAGTGACAGAGAGGGGAAGTGAGAGGAGGATAAGAGGGAGGGAGGGAAGGAAGCAAAGAGAGGAGTGAATGAAGCATGAGAGAGGAATGCAGGAGTTATTGGGTCAGAATGGCACCTCAGGGGAAGTCAGGGCGGCAGACAAGCTTTTCTACAGGCCAGTCTGTCTATGGGAATTACACCTGCCTAAGAGGTGGAGGAAAATAGACCAAAAAAGAGTGGGGGGAGAAGGTAAAGTGCTTTGTCAGTACCTTCAAAGGGTTTTTATGCATTTATTGTCATATGTCCTCAACTATTCTACTGAGGCTGACTGAGATACTGATTGAAGGTGAGGGGCATTAAATCAAGTGAAATAAGTAAGCAGAATCACTCAGCTGAGGCGCTGATGTAGCCTCCACAGAATTTGACAGGCCTTGTGCTAGTAGAGTATTAAAATGCAGAACATGAATAGATAAGAAGGTAACACAAGAAATGGTGAGCGTGATGCAAGGAGAAAGAAACTTTGTAAGATTCTTTGTAAGGAGAAACCTCATGACCACACAGCGATACTGTCAGGGTGATAAAGAATGACTGACTACAGGTCTGCTGGCAGATTAGTGGGTGTGTGAGCACATGGATTTCACATTTTGTTATGTGTAGGTATGTTCCAGCTGTGGGAGTGATGGTGATAGTGACGGGAGGGGAGTTGTGGAAGTCTTCCCGATATCTCGAACAACAGATTCTTTGTCAGCCTGCAGCACTAAATGCAATGTTTGCGGACAGTGTGCCAATATTTCCGCTTTGTGTGTCTCTGTGTGTGTTTGGACAGAAAGCTGTTGTTCCCATGGTTGTGTGTTATTGATTAGTCATCTCTGTGGGCAATAGGAGCTGTTATCAGGCCTGACATGGAGACAGACGGGGGTGGATGATGCATGGGACGGGAAAACTGTTGAGACGCAAAGATAATGGAGCTACACACACACTTAGACACACACTGATGCACACACATACATGCTTTAAAGCTGGATGGGTACACACTGCCACATGCTTCCACAGATTCTTGCACACAGAATAGACCTATTACACAACTGAGCGCAAATGTATTGGCAGCAATAGATTTGTTTTCAGCACCATGGACAGCGCTCTAAATCTTGAGCGATGCCAGTACACAGTACATATGGCTAATGATTATATATGGTGGTGCCTGCAACTATAATCAGCCATTACTCAGATAAGTTAAGTGTAAATGCCCTCAAATATCACAATAAGCTTACCAAGACAATTCTAAGAAGTGGACAGAAAAAAACGCATACTGTGATGCCCAGTGCTTCTCATGATCAGGATGCATGCAGCAAGGATCGTGGTACTCACCTAAGAGAGAAAGAAAGAAGCAGGGAGAGAAGGGAGTCAGAGCCAAAACATTACACAATACACAGCCATGTATAGGAAAGCAAACATTGATAACACATACACATACAATCAGACTTTGGTCTCTGTGAAGACACCTATGAATTCAATGTTTTAACTAGCCTTTTAAGCAATTCGTGATCATCTGAACTTATCAGCCCCAACCCATACAGTAACTAAAACCTACCTGTAACCTTAAACTTACAAACAAATCTTAACCCTTAAGGAGCCCAAAAGTCATGCCTACTGCACATGTATAGTCTACAATGTAGCATGAGTAATGGGACAAAAGAAAGAGTAAATGACCAAGAGTGAAGCCCTAGCTTTATTGAGCTGACAAACACTGGAGAGAACATAATGACTTGTCTACTGAGTGCCGGCTGACTTATATCATTTCAGCAATCCGTAAATGAAGGAAAAATTAAAAGCATCTAGTTCTAAGAGGAGTCCTTGAGACTTGATGTGGAAGGGCCTTCTCTTTGTGCGACCCAAGAAAGTAACTCTTCACTTGCACTTATTGGCAGTGCTAAACAGACAATCAGAAGGAGTTCTGACACTAACAGAAATTACAGCACTATTTTATATTGAATCGGCTGAAAAAAGACTTGACTGAGAAAGAATTGACTGAGTCCAATAATTGCAAAGGGGCACACGCACCACAAATACAAGACAGATAGATTTTCAGAAACGCTCGAGATATGTCCAAGTCCAACTGATGAAAATCGGTTATACATTTGTAACTACGATGAAAACTGTAAATATAAAACATATCATTTAAACGGCTGGTGAGATTTTCATTAAAATTCCTCACACTGGGACTACAGTATACATCACTTGCAATCATGTGACAAAAGAAATGTTTCACAATCATAAATTTCCAATGGAAAAAAATGTATGTGCACTTATTGGGTAACTGCACATACATGCACATACATACAGTTACATAACGGTCATGTCAAACGCATTTCCTTATATCTAATGTGTAACAAGCAGGACTGAATTTTCTTCACGCACCCTCAGTTTTTCATCTGTCGGAGGGCTGAGTGAGTTGTGGGTAAATGTCAGCTGTGGAACAGGTTGTCCACGAGAGGCCAACCATGAGCATACAGGGAATAGATTGTCAAGGCCTTTCGCTTTAGAATCCTTTCCTTATCCACAGGGACAGGCAAACTCAGGTTTTTTTCCTGTGAACCATGAAAATACATGAGGTCAAGTTTCCCAACTTGTCCTCAGCTCACTCACAGGAGATGGACAGGGTTTGTTAGGGCCATACACCAAACACACAGAAAGTGAGCCATGAGTGGGAATTACTATAGTGACCTTCAGTACAAAGAGAAAACACAACACGAAGAAGATTCTGACATGTTCAAGCCCCTATAATTACAGGTGTTCTGAGGTAGAAATACAAATTCAGTATTTCAAAGCACAATGTAAAGAGTATATGAGTACTTATAGCAGAACATATTCATGCTGCATTTCAGAAGAGGATTTAAGAACTTTAGTGCTTGAGTCTCAACTAAAAGTTGAGGTCACAGTGATCTTAATCTTGACATCTTGATCACATCAGCATCATCATACGTAGTTGTGGACTTAGAATTTAGACCATTATTTTTTTTTTCAAAAGTTAGCCGACTGTCACAGAGCATGGAATAAATGAGCTGTGCTGCAGCGGCACGCATCGATGATGTCATCCCACTAGACACAAGTGTAAAAAGCCCCCTTAAGCCCCCCTTAAGCCCCGGATAACAACAACAAGGCAGCTATGAACTAACAGTGCAATAGTCCGTATTCATTCATTCATTCGTCTTAAAGTATTGGTGAAATAAAGACAGATAATGCCTTATTAAGAGGCTGTATTGTCTATGCCCTGTTCTCTCCCGTTATATGGATGTACGCAGATCTCGAGTGATCTAAATATCTTCCAAAGGACGCCGACTTTCACCAAACTGCTATCGGTGAGTAGATGAACGTATTTTATGCCAGAAATAATGTCCAGCTTTAAAAAAAACACTAACTTCTCCTTTAAGTTTCAAAAAAATAAAATAATGAGACCCAAAGATCTATTATACTGAAAAAGCTGTCTATTATCTTTTGTGTGAGTGTGAATGACTTGCTTATTGAGTAAAAGTCACACTGAAATAATTCTAAGAGCTGAATAAATTCTTCCGTCTTGCAGACTTCTCATATTCTTGGATGGGGAGTATCTGCAGTGATCGATGTGTCCCAATAGAAATGCCTCCTAATGATACAAGGTTGACTTGCTGTAAAGCTTACTTTATTGGAGTATCGAAAACAAAAACAAAATACTCATTTTCCCACATTTAAAAGCAGTGCTACATAACCATAAATGTGCAAAATATTACCAAACATTTCCAAAGTTTTATGTCCAGCTAGATGTGCTTGTAAGGCCTGTTTGGACAAAATATCTTAATCTATATAATGTGAAATGAAGACCATAGCAACACAGAGTCACAAAGAAATATCTAAAATCTCCGTCATTTCTGCATCCCAAGCCAAACCCAGAAATGTTTATGGTTTTAATAATTACACACAATATTTTATCTGATAATCAAAGGCTTGTTTAAGTGAATCCACTGGCAAGCTAGTGTTTACCTGTTGTTAAAATCTGGTTGTGATTTAGATTTACAGAGTGTCAAGACTGAATTGGATGTGTTCAGATCAAAATAAGTCAAACCAAAAGTGAACAGACCATCAGATGGGCGATACAACAAGCAGTGTTTGCTTAAGTATATCTAAGATAAGATAAAGACAAACCCATAACTAATGTAGAGCAATACCCCAATCAGAAAAAGTCTTGTCATAAGAAGGCTGTTGGGTTGTAAACTGCTGTAGGAGGATGAGTAGAATATCTAAACTCCATTTCAGGAAGGGAACAAGGCCAAACCATCAGATATTTCAAAAACAGCATTTAAAGTAAAGTCCAAATGACAACAATCTCATAGATTTCTGTCGGTAACAGAGGGGTGCACATAAAGAAATTAAAAAGAGATTTAATGATGTCACATATTCAATTGAGAGCGGTTTGATATACTAGAGACATACTAGAGACTACTAACCAAATAATCTCCATCTTGACCAAGAAGGAGGAGAATTCCATTCATCAGAGACATGCTCAAACCCTCTGGTTTGCATTTTTTATTAGGACTGCCACTGCAGCAGGTCAATGACCCCAAGATAATGATCCAATATTTGCAAGAAGCTGTTGGCAGACCTGTCAAGCTGCTCCACAGTGAAAAACCATCAACCGCTTAGGTGGGAACCCAAATTCTGAGAAAAAAACAGTCAAGCTGTGGCTATCATTTTTCAATTCAGAACCACTGCAAACCAGAGCAATCTTCACTAAAAGTTTTACACTTTTTCTCCCCATTATGCATATATGACTTTTTAATTTTATAAAAAAAAAAGTTTCATATATACACATGCATTTTTTGGAACTGCTTGGATATAACTGTAAGGTAATGTAGCTAAAACATAAAACGAATAAAAGCTTTGTCTAAAATTGAAATCACCCTGTCACCCTGTTAGATTCAATAGCTATGGATGGGGATGTTATCTTTTATACTAGCCTAATGAACACACTTATAGCAACACCACTTGTAGGCTATATAGTAAGACATCCATTGTAAAGCATCTTTACTGAGCTTTTTATTTTACTGTGGTACCTGTAAAATAAACCAATACAAAATGCATAAACAGTGAAACATCACTCGTCTCTTCTTACAGTTCTATCGAGATATTGCAAAAATGTCTCTAATACCTAAATTTGCTGCTTCCCTCTTGGCACTTGGATATAGCCTGCAGTCAAAACATCCCACGTCCCTTAGCTTAACGTGAACAAAACAAAAATCTGTTCACTCTAATGTTACCACTGTTTCTTTAAACAGGGATTCAAAGCTCTCTGATGTAGGGATGACTAAATCCAAGAAACTGGAAAAAAAGGTAGGTTTCGACGAGGCGCACGCACACACACACACACACACACACACAGAGTCACACACACACAGTGAGAGACACTGAGACAGCAGAAAGTACAGGAAAAAGACAATGTTTGGTCAATAATCCTAAAATGGGAACATGTCAGTGTAAAATTAATCACAGACTGACATTTATCTGAACCCTCTCTGTGTTTTGTAAACAACAGACCAAAAAAAAAAAACCATGACCAAAATTAGATCAAAGTGAAAAAATAAAAAAGTACCACTATTCAAAACAATGAGCGTTACGTAAGCATCTAATTCAATTTTTTCTTAATGGAAAAATGAATATAGATAGCGGTCCAAATTGCTTTCACATCAACCATAAACATATCTGATCAAGCATGAATTCATCTGATTACATAAACACTTGCTTGTACAGACAGCCATATCGCATTTTATTGTTGGTGAATTAAATAAATATTTACTTTTGATGCTGAGAAAGATGGGGGACGGTATTGCATAACCCTGCTTTGAATGAAGCTGACAAATCAATAGGGAGTCTGTTCTTGCTGTTGCCTGTCTGCGCTTTCCTCCCCAGTAGCGTTGACTCACTCGTGTTTTTGAGCATGAAAAGGTGCGGCTCTCCGGGAGCCATTCACTGCAGGGAAGTGGGTTTGTGTGTTTGTCAATGAAGAGATAAAGAAAAGTGATGACATGAATGGACAGGAAATAGTCCGGCCGCTGTATTCCTCTGTGAGGTAGCCCTCGTTTTGTTATCTTTCATTCTATGCTTATTCTTAAAAGATCATCCCTAATCACACAAACAAGAGATGATGAAAGGATGGTTGGACGCTCAAAAAAAAAATAGGGATGAGCCATTTCGCAGGGAGGACCCAGATGTAACAGGGCAGCAGCTTGAGATACCGTGTTACCTGTTAGGACAGTTAACATGGCGCCTATGCTGCATGCATATCGATAACCCTAACCTCTGACCATAACACCATATGGAGGTTGACCTCATGCCATCCACCAGTACAGACCCTAATGGGACAGACTGTGTTGGTCGAAGCACATTAGGAGGGCCATCAGGGTCACAAAGTCAACAGCTTTGCGTCTCCTCTGTACTCTCACAGGTAGTGACACCTAAGTGTTTAAAGAGACCTCATTCTGAAATGCTGTTGCTATAGTAAAGAAATACAGTAAATAGGTGCCTTGTAAGTAGGTCTTCTCCTTAAAATACACACACCTTTGTGAAGGTGCTTGTGTGCAAGTCCATGAGTGTATTGATTTTCCTTTCCACATCTTTTCTCATCTTTACTTCTCTAGCATACCTGTATTTTTCCATTTGTTTGTGGACATTTTCTCAGAGTTCACTCTGATGGAAAATGCAATCTTGTCCCACCCTTACTGTCTTGCTTCTTTTTGCTCATTTTTTTTTTGTTCTCTGACTAATAGAAATTCTGTTAGTATGTTTGTATGGGATGAGAGATGAAAATGATTTTGTGGAGAGGAAGAAAAATGGCAATGGAAAGGGAGGGGGTGGGTGAAAAAATAAAATGACAGAAGATAGAAAATCGATGGGAGATGAAATATATCAGAGCTCCTGGAGCAAGGTCAAGAGGATATGATCTCTCACGACACACAGTTGTGCCTCACTGAGCCAGAGGGAGCAGGCAAGATGGAGAGAGAGAAGGGAGGAGGGGGGGAGAGAGAGAGGGGGGGGGAGAGAGAGAGGGGGGGGGGGGGGGGTCACTAAGAAAGAGAAACGAGAACAGGGGCCAAGACAGACAAACAACTTTTCTTGAGTGAAGTCACTGTCCATTTATCAAAAAGAGCATCCCACTCAAAGCATAAGTTTGCCCATAAGGGCAAAACACTGTAACCACAAGCGGTGGACATGCAGTTTGCTGATGCTGGCACAAATGTGTCTGGTACAAATTGCTGAAATTAATCTTCCTTCAGTCAACTTTCTTCCTACGCTAACTAATTCACTGGCTAAAAGGGACCAGATCAGCAGCATGTGTCTCCACCCCAGGTCCTAGTCCTGGTTCCATATGCACAGACCATTAGAGCCACACTCTCACCTCCTACAGAGAGAAGGACCAGATAACATCTGTCTACCGCTACCTCCCAGCAAACACTCAACCAATTAAAGAGCCATTAGAGCTCAGGTTTGGTGGGTGGTGCGTGGGTCAGTTTGACTGTTTGTGTTTGTGCCTATTATCTAGGTTAACACAACAACCTCTTTTTTTAATGGCACGAAAAAACGTGTTATTTACACATTTATCCATATGCACACAATATAAGCACAAAAACATACACATTTACATCCATGCAAATCTTTGTTTTCCTCTCTCCACTCACTCCCTTGGCCCCGCCCCCACATGTAACATTCATAAGTCGCCCCAGTCTCCATCATACAATTTTAATTCATAATAGGGACAGAAGTAGGTCATTTGACAAACATGTCACATCTGCTCCAATCAAGGAGCTGCACCGCTTTTAGCATCTCTGCTAAAGACAAGAACGTAGGTTTCAGGCAGCAGAGAGTCGAAACCACACCTGAAATAAAAAGAGCTACGCTGGTGATGACTCGCCGTCGGCATCTCACAAGTTTAATCCTGCCAATGATGCCATTAATACAGAGCGAGCTGCTTTCTTCTCAAGGCCTATTTCCTTCAGTTAGCCATATGGGCAGTTAACAAAGATTATATTCAGTTAATCCCTAGTTGTAAGTAATTATATACTACTAAAATATTATCATCTCAGTGTCTAAAAGCAAGGACTCAAGGTATTAGCAAAACATAACATAACATAAAAAAACAAATACAATAAAGAGGATAAGACCTTTTGACAGTGTTGCCTAAGCTTGGTTATTTTATATATCATCCAAGAAATGCGCACAAGCATGCCTGAGATCTCAATATGATGTTGTAGATGCATCAGATACTCCAAGAGAACAGCTGCAAAAATGCAAAATGGCACTTACATCCCTGAGCAAACAATCTTGAAAATTTATATTCAGTTGCTTCGGCTTTTTGCAATTATTGGCTTTCCTGCAGCGTAGATTTGACAGGTTTTCCAATTTTTCAAGTAAATACAAAGAAATTTTAATTTTTCAGGTTAGGAAGAAGGAAAAAAAAGACATCAACAAAGCGTAGTTTTATGTAGAAATGGTGTTTGAAAAATGTCCCAGGGGAACATTAAAAGCTGGAAAGTGAAACAAAGAGGCCAGATGATTCTCAGAGTGACTCGTGTCAGCTGGCCTCCCGTAGCGCTTGCTGTGCTTTAACAGCGACCCAGGGGAGGCCAAGAGTCTGCTGTCCTCGGAGAGCCCTGCACGCCAGTCTGTTACTCTGCATGGCCGTCTGTCTGCCCACCAACTGGCAAGACTGATTACCCAAAACAATGGTGGATCCACATACCCATATGTAATCATTAGAATATATTGTATTGTTTACCAGTAGGAACAATATGTATACATTGTGTATATATATCTATGTTAAAATATTCAGATGTGAATTTCTGTGTGTTCATCTCCCCAAAAGTTCCCTGTGGAGAAAACAAGGCTGCAGCCAATGAGCTTTGAACACATCCACCACTGGAGACAACATGCAGGTTTTCAAATCCCTATGTCCAACAAGAGTCACTCGCTCTGCTTCCACACTGCTCCCAGCTATTAATTTGTAACCATATCTTAACACGCTACATTGACTTTAGCATGGATATATGCACTGAGCTTAAAATTGTCAAAGTCAGTGTATTTGCTCCACACAAGCAACTTGGCAAACCAATAAGGAAACACAGGAGCCTTCTCCAGCAACAGAATATTCTAGAGTGTGGATGCATGGGGTGGGGGTTGTTCCGTAACAAGGCTCAGGCTGTTGGACTAATGCAAAGATGCTAGACTGAATAATGACCATATTAGCTGGCGAACATAAGAGACGCTACAGGGCGCGTTTTATATGGGCAAGTTCCAACTGCCTCAAATAATAATTACAACTGGGAATAAAGTGAAAAACATCAAACAATAAAACGAAAAAATCCTATCTGGCCCAGTGATAGCATGGTTGCTGTCCGTCCTCATATTGTGTGGACAGTTTATGAACTGACAGATTTTGTATTTAAAAAAAAAAAAGTAAATAAGAGTGCTGCAGAATTTGAAAATCTCTTCTTGGAACTTACAATGAGCCTGGATCTAGAATAGATGAGATTAGATGAGAAGAGAAGAGAAGAGAAGAGAAGAGAAGAGAAGAGAAGAGAAGAGAAGAGAAGAAGGGAAGGGAGAAGGGTTGAGGCACATTTTCAGACAACCTCTGTCACCTCTACTTAATGTTAGAAGAATATTTACCCATGCCTCAGTGCCCAACAAAAAAACACTGGAAGTCTTTCTTTCTCTCTCTCCGACTCCCTCTTTCAATCCTCCTTTCATTCATTCTTTCTTTCATACACTAAGTCTCTCTGATGTTTCTGTGCTAGAAAAGTTATGTAAAAAAGAGCTCTGTCCACTAATGAAAACCCAACTAAGCTAATTTACATGTTTTGCCCCTGCGTGCCACAGTGTTTAGCATATTTCTCTTAGAGGAAAGTCCTAATTATCAATCACTTCAAAAAAAAAAAGAGAAGGAAACAAAAGTTCACATGTATGTTTGTTTGCACACGTGGGGGGAAACTCACTTGGATTCACCATAAAATGGGAACCTGGAATTCAAAGTAAAAGTTTGTCAAAACAACTCCCATAACTTGTATTCCTATCTTTAAAGCTTCAGTCTTGAAGATTCGGGGAGGTCATTTCAGCAGAAATTGCATTTAATATTCAGAATGATCTTTTCGTGTGAATCGTGTGAAAATAATTCCCTCAGAATGAGCTATTCTTACACTTACTCTCCACCACGCTGCACTGGCACGTCACCACAGTAACCCAAAAAGAACAAAACAAACATTAGCTCTTTTGTTTTTCAGTGCAGCTATTTAAGAAAATGGCGGATACGTTCTGAGGTATTCAGCTGGCGGCAAGCTGTACGCTGTGGAACTAAAGTCGTACTGAAGTTCTACATTTTTAAAATGATTATTTCTGTCATTAGAAAATCTTCTCCTTCAATCTTCTTTCTATCATTTAAATATGGGTTGGCGATTTGACCAAAAGACTTTTTGTTAATCCTTTGTGTTAAAATGATGATTTATAATCTCAACGCGCTCCTGAAATTTAACAGACTCACTTTGATTCCATGGTTAATTGTAAAAATGGCTGCCTGAAAAAAAAAAAACGACATTATTTTGTACCACCATCTAGAAATTCTGGACTATACTGTTATTCATTTAGTTAATAACACAATTTGTATGACTAATCTGAAAGTAGGTGATGTGCTGAAATGAAGTCAATATAAGACCACCCCCCCCTCGTACACACACACCCACACAGACAACAAACTGATAAGCATGTCCATTTACTACCATAATATTGAGATATTTGGACACTATTAGAAATGGACCATTGATTTGTGACTTGCAGAATGTTTGTGTACATGTCATGTACAGTCCATCACAAAATATTCTGGTTCTCTCCACTGCATCTTCACTGTCTTGTCAAACACCATGATAGATGTCAGATTCGTTTGAGGGAGATGCACTCGCGTGTGTGCCTGAATTAGCAGTCATGCCTGTCTGCTTTAAGTTACTGGGAACATGCCATCACTGACACAGCATATTTTCTTACTCACATTAGCAACTGAGAATATTCAGGAGTTGATTATACCAGGGGGAGGAAACGTCTTTTGATGAGCCAGCCAACTTCCCGCACACCTATAACATGCGCAGATGCCCTAGAACAGCCTGTTGAAAATGTTAGCAACATGCAAACATCCCGTTTCTCCTCCAAACAAGAACAATCAAATCCCTTAGCTGCCCTTGCCTTTGTTCCTCCTTTTAGCAGTGACAAGCCCAGAAGGTGGAGGGAGGTAGATGAAGGAAGGGGAGCTTCCTGCCTGTGTCCTATTTGTGCCAGTTGCCAAACTCTATAAAAACTCACTCTAGTTTTGGAGAATATGTCACCCACCCACTGACAGCTTCCACAGTTTTATACACTCTGCATTGCCAGTTGGAGATAGAGAGAAGAGATATGCAACCCAGCTGGGTTTATCCTTTTACATTTATGCACAAACCACTATCTCACCCAGAGAACACATAAATACTTAAATCAAATAGCAACACCTTCGATAGCTGAGCGAGTTTTCATGTTTTTAACTCAAACTGAGGTGTTTTTATGCTTTTTCAAGTCTTAAATGAAATAGTAGACTTGGTTAAACATTTATTTTTCTGTATATTATTCTAATATTTCTAGTAGGATAAAGCAATTAGCTACCATAGATATAAGCTAAAACATAAGTAGAGGACATATGAGAGCCACATTTTCAAAAAAAAACTAAATAAACACAAACATTTGCTTCTCAAAAAAAGAAATACTCTTAAAAAACTCTTAAAAGTGAAGTCACTATGATAAGCAAAAACACCCAGGATAATTCTGGAACAGCCTTCTCTAAACCTGTGATGTATTCAACCTCTTAAAATTGAACGCAAGTTACCCATTAATATTCTTGAAGCACATGTTTTCATTGTGAGGAAGAGTGGAGTCTATTTAGAAAAGCAAGTGAGTTGGAAACAAAAATTAATGGGGAAAAAGTGACCACACGCATACAATGAATTTCAATTACCTTCCTTTGCTGTCTATGCTGAAACACTAGGTCTGCACACATCAGCTGTGTATGGAAATCAAAGAAAAACTTCAAAACTCAGCTTCAAAATTATACATACATGAGAAGCTGAAAAACAACTTCCGTCATCAAATGAAGCCCTCTATTCTATGCAGACAGATGGTGCATGTAAGCAACTTGTGTATAGTAAGTTAGTTTTCTCAAAATAATTACAATCTTAAACACACAAATACACACGCACCCAAAAAAAAGTCTTTCATGGTCTTAAAGACTTGGTTAAGACTCATTTAGTGAATGAGGATATATAAATATGCTAATCCAGCCCCGCCCACATAGTTTGTGCTAGCTTTGCATCTAGCTTGCGGTAGCTGCTTATTTAATATGTTGGGACATGCAAATTATCTGTGAAGCTCAACCATGCAAGTAGTGAGGCTTGGTTCCTTCAGTATTTTACGTAGCACATACAGGGTGTCTGAACTTGCCCACAGACAGTTGGTAATCGACAGAGTAAAAGCAATGATCCTCATCCATAACTTTAGTGACTGATTTTGCTCATGGTATGTCTTGTGATGCATAAAACCATCTTATAGACAGGTCAACAAGGTTAAAATGTTCATTTTTAACAGAGGGGGACTTAACTTAGATCTTATTGTGCGTGAACGCATTGAAACGAACATATTCACGAGTGGCGTTCATACCTTCCATTCATTTTGAACTGAAAGAGGCAGTTTTTAACTGACAAATGTGAAGTGAGCACAGCTTCCTCTCACAGCATTAAATGACGACAGTGAAATTGTCATGATGAATTGGGCCAGTATCTACCCTGCAAGTGTACGCTCTGGTGCAATAATTTAACAACATATGCAAACATAAATAACATATTTAGACTCATCCAAATGCATCAGGACAAGATACGTTACGGATGTGCAGAAGCAACAATCCCATAGTAGACAGCCGGACAGAAACTGCCTAAATGTGGAGTACCAAAACATAGTGCGGTTTCAAATGAGAACAACAGTAACCTTTTTTTTTTAAGCAAACACTTTTGGAAAGGACTGGTAATGATTGCTGCTGTTGCTATGTGACTAATGGAAACACATTTGGAGTGAAAAAAGACTGAGGCATGCCAGCTGAATCTGAAGGATGTTATAGATGACTTTGCACAGCCTGTAATGTAAGTTGGACTTTTGTTTTGGCCTTGATGCAGACAGTTGCACTGAATCAGTTGTTGCTTGTCAGCGAGTATGATTTGATCTGCTAAGGTGCTTCCACGTCAGATTTTGACACACAACTGCTGGTCTGTTTTTCTTGGTTTCTTTAAAGTGTATTTGTTGCTGCTGGTACCTGTTTTTGAACTTGCCTTTTTATCACATATTACTGAAGTTGTCTATAATAGAATAGATAAATGCTGAGATGTACATGTTTCTCCTTAGAAGGCCCTGCGGCCCAAATACAAGTACTCCATAGCACTCTATAACACTGTGTATCATATCGGGAAGATCATTCAAAGGAGGTCATAAAAAGTGAAAGCTGAACAAAATAGTTCATTTCATGGTGAACTGTAAACATGAAATAATTCAGCTTTCATCTATGGGAACTGAACTTTGAATTAGTCTATGATAAAAGACAACTTTCACCATGTCTATTTGACTCTTTAAAACACTTTTTCTTCCTGAAAGTGTGAAATGCACAACAGTAGCAGACAAATAGCCAGTTTCATACGTGCACGTTGTTCTCTTGTTCTGATTCATTATTACTGTGTGTGACCCAACACAGAAAATGTTGCATTGCTGCTTTTCACTTCCAATGGCAGTGGGGGCTTAGCATGTAATGAGGGCTCAGTGCTGGGAGCAGAAAAACAGTCAAACTTCTAGCTTCAAGTCAAAAAGGGAAGTGAACTTCAAATGTGTTTCCATTAGTCACATAGGAACAGCAGCAATCTTTACCAGTCCTTTCCAAAAGCATTTAAAAAAAAAAAAAAAAAAAAGGGTTACTGTTGTGAAAAAGGACATCTTTTCTGAGTAGGACTGGAATGGTTGTTATGTTATGCTTTAAAGTGACATTTCAATTCTGCAAAATCTCTGTCTTAAACACCTTAACATTTTATGGATTCAGAGGAAGCTAATTCTGTTGAACATGTGCAAGCGCATAAGAGAATACAAATTGAATGCAGAGTTTCCTTTATATTCCAGCATCTCCTTTTAACCAGTCATGTAGCTGTACAGTGTCTACTCCATGTCAATCTGTCAACCAGCCAAGTGTCCTGCTCCGTGTTGACATGCAAGTCCCTATCCACTGGGCATTATCATGCAGGGCCAGCAGCAGCTAGGTGGGCCTGAGCAGAGCCCAAGGCAGGTGGCAGATAGTCAATGTGCACGCTCCTAAATCATTCATGTTGCTGAGTTGAGGAGATTGTGTTTTTTGTGTGAGTGCAAAGCAAAGGCAACACCTTCTATTTATGTTGCAAGATAAGAATGAGGCAAGTCGGAGGGACCATTAATTAATATTCCATAGCCTTTTTTAGATTTCACAATAATTCACAGGCATAATTCATCTGTATGTTTGTTATTACCATACAGAGCCTTAAAAAGATAAAGAAATGTAGGGGGGGAAAAAACTGGGTGTGGAGTGGGTAGGGACTGGGTGTTGATGGAACTGGAAGGTGAAACTGACATTCTTGAGAAGAGGCAGGCCATGCGGGTTTTGGTAATGAATTAGTATGCATGGCTTATACCACACAATGACCTCGAGCAAGGAGCTGACATGCCATAGACACTCGGCCGAAACTAACACTAACACCACAAATTATTACCTTTTCATTATGGAAATTAGCCCTTCCTTCTCATTCATCCCACTCCGTCTCTGCCTCGCTTCCCTCACCTGCTCTTTTCTATTCCTCACCTCTCCCCACTTGCTCTCGTATATTGGAGGAAGACTGGTGTTGACTCTGAAAAGCAATTACCTGTCATTTACCTGTCTCTCTCTCTCTCCCTTGGATAATGAATTTCAAGTGAAAGGTGAAATAATTATCTTTTCACTCACCAAATCAAAGTTGTAGGCGGGGATAGCCGCTGTCACAATATGTGGCGTGCCATATGGGATTAAAGGATTCTGGGCAGCGCATACACCCACATACAGTACACACCCACACGCAGTGCAAGTTGTTTTCTGAACTGCTTTTGCACGAATACCTCAACTTCAGTCTGGATTGTGACAGTAGCCATTGTGTGTTCTTTCTGATTGCCTGTATGATGTTAAAACTCAGATGTGGTGGTGAAACTCATGTGGAGATAGATTTATTGTAGCAGTGATAAACTGCCTTCTTGACAGTGAAAGCAAGACATTGATATCTTCTTACAAAATGGGATCAGTTTAACCATTGCAGAGTCAGATTCCATAGCCGACATCAACATTTGTGATTGCAAGTGAAATTGATGGGGGCATTGGTTTTCATCGGGGAAATCTGAGAGGGCCGCAGCAAACAGTCTATCAGAACAGCAGAAAAGATATGAGGCTGCTCTACAATGCGGATTTATAGTATGTTTGCTGAAAGGTTTGATTTGGACTATGATGACAAGAGTGCCACCTATCAAACCATCACAAAGTATTTTTCCAACTTTGTCTTAGATATGTTGATAGTCATGGGTTTTCACAATCCCTACATCATTGGTTGATCACATTTGTCTAACAGTACATAAATTCCATGACCATCTCAGTTTGCATATATAAAAATAGCTGAACGAAACAAATGGGAATATATTTCCATCACTGTTATATTGTATTTCAGAGTTACATCGCCTTCTGAGACTGCCCTCTTCCGCTATGGTTTAATGGCACCAAGAGTGAGTTGTAATATGAAAAGCATCAACTTGCTATCTGGAGAAGGTAACATTGGGGATCTAACGGATCATTTTGCACTTGAGGGACGAGTGCACTTTTGACCTTTTCTGATCTTGAAATTTGACCTATTTTCCATGGAGAAATGACACAGAAAACCTTCAAATAGGGTAGTATAATTGGTATAAATAAGGTTTTTAATTTTTGTCCTAAGTTGGTTAATGATATCAAAACAAACTGTTCTGTTCATAGCGTAGAGATAGAAAACTGCAGCAGCACTTCTACTCGTCCTATCTAAGAATAAGGAAGACAGAGGCAGAAAAAGACTTTACTGTATCTTGAAATGAAATGAGTACGTTCGGATGGCACTTTAATGGAGAATTTGTGTCATCAAGTGTTTATCTCGAGAAGCTTAACCTCTAATCCAGCTTATTTAAGCAAATTGACACATCTGAAACAAAAAGGTAATGGTCAATAGCGCCGCTACTATTTAAATATACATAGAAAAAAAGTAAACAAATCAACTGATTAATCAGGCAATTCTCCATCCTTGAGAAGACAGCTGCGGCACAGTTCCAAACTGTTTCATACGTTGTGTCTGCTATGAACAGTTCTTGTTCACGCCATAGACGAAGACAGAAATGTCATTTGTACAGTAAGTGACTCTTCTTTTTCATAAAGAGTGTGATTACAACAATTACCAGGATTTAATTTTAACAGTGGCATAAAAATGAAAGACGCAGTGTCAACTGCAAATTTTTGTACAACAGCAAGTCAACAAAAAAAAGCTCAAGATTGTGACAACCATCTCGTCCCCGCGGTCATGACTTTTTAAAACCAAAAAAAGTGTTTTTCACATCACACAATTTAGCTGATTAATAAAGGAAACTCCCAAAGTTTTCTTCCCGCATTTGACGATGTATTTTCACTCCAAACACAATAGATTTCCTTTACTTCAGAGGAGAACAGCTGCGTGAACATGTCTTTTCTTTTTTTGGGCCTTGAAAGATTAAAGATTTTCCTTGAAAGAGCTCAAATAATAAAAGATAGTCCTATGAAAGCAGAATACATACACAGTTACACAACCTCCTCAATGACCTCATTTATTTATAGCTCAATACGTATTTGACCTGGTGTCAAGATATGCCACAGAGCAACGGCAATTATGCAGACATTAAACTACCATTTCTAAATTCGAAAAGACCTGCTCTATAAAGATCATTTTATTGCTCTGATACAAGTTTGGGTTAGTTTGTGTTTGTGTGTGAATTGAGTACAGGGAGGGAGGGGTTGTATAAGCTTTAACAGCAGGCATTTGCTCAATGTGAAAATAAAATAGGAAGATAGAGAGAAGGGACAAGATGAGCAGAGCGCAGATGAATTGAAGCAGAAGAAACATGAGGAAGCTGCAGCTGCTTGTTGTTTCTCCCTGCGGCACCTTCAATTTCTAGCAGGAGGCAACGAAAGGAGCTTAAAATTGAACACTGTTGCATATGGACAATCACCTGCGCCCCGAGCCTCCAAAATGACGGATGAACGAAAGAGGGGGGAAGAGTAATGGAAGGGAACAATAACGGAAGGTGTGAGAAATCAAACACAAGCAAGCAAGTAGAGACCGAATAGACAAATATTATCATTTGAATGGTTTTCAGAAGGCATAACACATTTGCAAACATTACTTTATCTAACCTTGCCTTTTCTGACCCACACAGCTTTGTATATGATCTTCAAATATCCTTACGTCCACGATCAATTCTATGTGTGTGTATGTAAGTCAGTGTGACAGTGTATATGGTTTACTTATAGCCCAAAGCATGATGCTTCTGTCAATATCTAATCACTGTGAAAAACTACACTGTGAGCTAAAAGCGAACCCTATAAAGGATCAGACATTTATCAGTGCTTAAAAGGCTTCCTTAGAGTTGACTGGGACATAAACGCACATACAAGGCACATCAACTGTTTCTTTTCATAGCATCAACTTTATTTCTATGACATAATAAGAACAAAATGTGTGCAAATTAGGCTTTGGTATCATTTCAAAACATAAAAAAAAGAGGAAAATTCCCATTGCTTCCAAGATAATAAAATGCATTGCACATAATGCCATTAAAGAAATGTCTTTGAATTGCTTCCACGATGACAAATAAAAGAATCTGCTCTGTTTTGCTGTTTGCCTTATAGATAAATATAGTAGTGGAGGTTGCTTGTTACGACAGTATATTTTCTCACTGAAAAACTGTTTAAAAGCTTTGCTTTAATGATATACTCAATATTCCTTGTCACAGAACAGCTATCTCAGTTTTTCTCAAACTCATACTTTTAATTTTAGATACAATTTCAAAACACCTATGAACTCAGACCATTCTCACTCCAGTGGCATCTACTAACATTTTACAGAGAATACGCTTTAGATCAGTTTTCAGCAAGGACGGTCAATGCCAAACAATCCCTTCCGAATCTAAACCGAGTAGTTATTTGTTCTTAAATCAATCAAACCAAGTAAACCAAGAAGACAGTCCTCTTCAAAACGTGTGCATGTGGCATTTGTTCATGCAGGCCAATAATATTAACCTTAAAATAACATGTAACTTCTAGTGGTAGCAGTAGTGCGGAGCCATTCTGTGTAACCTTGAGATACAGAAGTGATGCAATGCAAAAATGCATAATATAGCACTTGCTTGAACCACAATTATATTTTTGAGGTAATTTTTAGAAAATTAGAATTTAGAAATTAGAATTTTTAAAAATTGCTCTTCTCGCAACCTCCATTTGACTAGCTTTTAGCTTAAATTGCCCATCAGGAAACCACCTGATTCACCACCAGTACTCGGCTAAAAGCAGAATGGGAGGCAGAGCCTTCAGTTATCAGGCTCCTCTCTTGTGGGAAGCAGACACCTTCTCTAACTTTAAGAGTAGGCTTGACATTTTCCGTTTTGATAAATAGTTAGGGATGACTCAGCTGATCCTGAAACATTCCACAGTTATGCTGCTCTAGGACTAGACTGCTGGGGGAGATCCCACGATGCACCTTTCCTCACTATGTCCTCTTTTTTCCCCTCTTTTATTTCCTCATATGAAATGTACATTTGGCATTATGGATGTCATTAACTTGTGTTTCTCTGTCTCAGCAGATATCCTTTGAATGGCGTTATGGTGTCTGTTGTCCCCTCTTTTATGTCCTCTCAAACCCCAGCTGGTCGAGGCGGATGGCCACGCTTCCTGGGTCTGGTTCTATCAGAGATTTCTTCTTGTTAGAAGAGAGTCGTTCCTCTCCACAGTCGCCTCATGTATGCGCAGGACGGGAGCAATCTGTTGGTTTCCTTCGCTAGGAAATAGTTTTTTCAATTTCAAGTTACTAACACAGTGTCAGGCAGGCAGCTATGGCTGACTATTTACTTGCACTTACCATCCTACTTTAGACACAGGTGACACTGATGCAAGTTTCTCTAAAATGTAGAAGTTTAAAAGATTTAAACCCTCGAGTTTGCTCCAAACTAACTATGCATAATTCTGCCAGAAACCCCACTAACTAACAGTTCCATTATGTTCCTTCTTCCTGTGAGTTCACCCCTTTCATATTCATAGAACACCAACACGGTGGCTGTTACCTTTGCACTGCTCTACATTATCTTTGTAATTTTAACAGGTTGAGCTCAGGCTGAAGGCAAGCAATCATCTTTGCACATATTTATTAAGAGAAAAATCTTCATATAGGCATCAGTCTATAGATGTCCTCAGAACGTCTCTATTTTCTATTGAGAGGGCTGTTTTGTATCTTCATGACTCAAGTGACATTTTTGGGTCAGAAAAGGCAGAATTCTGAATTCATCAAGAAAAATCCACTACCAACCTTACTGTTAGTTTGTGTCGCACTTAAAAAAAAAAATATATACATATATATATATATATATATATATATATATATATAGCTCATTTTAAAATAAACGTGTTTTTCTGTTTGCTATAAGACACTATGAGCACACTCACAAATATACTAAATATAATGAGCTATTCAAAAAAACATTACTTTTTCTTTTTTTTTAGCAGAATAGTTGTTATGGTACAACATATAGAAAGAAAAATGAACAGACAGACAAACAGTGCAGTGCAATGCACATAAAAAAGAAAGAGGTCCTCACACCTGATCCACATCTGAGCTATAGGCTCTTTTATCTCTGGAGAATGGCTTGGCTTGGGGAAAGCTGACTGGAGAAAAATCCATGTTACAATCACACAGGTGCACACACACACACACACACACACACACACACACACACACACACACACAAAGAAATTGTATCACTTTTAAAAATAGTCAGTTGATGCACCTCGCAGTAAAGGCAAAATATTTCCTCAATTCTTCACATCCTGTCAAAGATTACATAGTTAGCATGCATCAACTTCATTAACACAAAAAACACTTTCTGTTTTGCCTGATAAAAACACATTTGTTCTGATTGAGTGAATCTTTATCTGATAATGTGTCTGCAGTAAAAGGTTACCTCTTACTAATGCTGTTTTGTTTGATATATTCCACCAAAAACTCTTGCTTTCTGCCTGTTCCATCTCACTCATGCCCTACTTTTCCAAAGGCAAAAGTTGATATTATGCAAATGCTCACTAATGCTAATGTTTGAAGGCAGACACAAGCCTTATTTGCATATGGCAGCACACTCAGCCAGTGAAACAGCATGGCATGCTGACCCTCGTCAGGTTGCCGGGGGAACAAGCTTCCACACCCCACACACAGACACACGCACACACAAACACAAATAAGAGAGACCCAGGAAGAAAGAACTACTACAGCATTCCTCCGTTAAGATGTGCAGCACTAATACCCAATTTAGGGTTCACAACTTCATCAAATGTACCATGTTAACTTTGCCTATTGACCACATGAATATCCCATGCTGAGCATGGTCCTGTGATCTTAGAGGCACAATATGACACTCTTAATGGGCTGCTTTTGTGTCCATCACAGCCACTTAGTTCAGCCTTTGATATGGAAATTTTTGGATTACTGACAACAATTTCTCGTTCCTCTTTTAGTTAATTTTACAATGGGATGACGAAGAACTATGCTAAGTTTCGCTTCCTCTTGCCATCCTCTAAATAAAGACATTCTCATTTCCAGAAGTCAAAGCTCCAATGTTCTTTTCCAAGTGACACACTGACACACACACAGCAGATAAAGCAGCGTGCAACAAACACTGATACATGAAAGCATAGATGGGTAGGCAGCATATGTTTGTACGTGTGCGCTTTGCTTTCAGGATAACGCACGTTTGCTATCTGTTTTCTGCAAAAAAAAAAAAAAAAAAAACAATGGCTGACAAGGATGGATGTTCTGGATTCTAGCTGCTTAAGGATTACGTGAATGGTTCTTCTGTGCACACGATAAGCCAATAAGACCTTTACTTGGACAGTAAATTTGGGCGGGTGGGGTACAACTTTCAGGAATCCCCTTTCAGTCGCGGCGTCTCAGCATAAATCAAAGCTGACACAGTAGACGAAAAAATAATAACACAAAGCGGGGGAGACGGGGTAAAAAAAGAAGGAGGGGAATGTAGGAGTCGATTGGGTGGATGGGATTTACAGAAAGGTTGGTTGCACATGTTCAACCGCTCGGATTAAGAAGCCACAGCTGGCATTACAAAGTTTTCTTTATGTTTACGTAAGCCAACGCAAACAAGAATGAGGTGCTTTTCATCACAGCCAGACTCATCTTTATGGTATGGCATTTTCTCCGGTACATTATCTGAACCTATGTCAGATATAGGCCAAGGTTCTCCTTTTTTAAAGACCATCTTGTGATTCGATCTCACCACCTGAAACATGCAAGATAAATGGCTTATGCCCATCAACATTTTAACCTTAACTCCAATCTTTATTGGATTTATCTCAACTAAAATGTGGTGAAAATGAGACCTTTTTCTATTTCGCGAAAAATGTTAGCTTATCCTGAAAATGATGGGAGCAAAAAGTCTCAAAAACATTATGACAGATGTATCAAAAGGCTGAGGAAGTAAGTGTTACAAAAGAAACAGCGGGCAGAACATGTTGCAACTAATCTGGTTAATTGACAACAGGTCAGTAACATGATTGGGTATAAAAAGAGCACCTAGGAGACAGACTGTCTGAAGCAAAGATGGGCAGATGCTAACAAATCTACAAAAACTGTGTCAACAGATTTTAGAAAAAAACGTTGCTCAGTGCAAAAGTTTGAAGCTTTGGGATTTCCCATCATCTACAGTACAGTAAAATCATCAAAAGATTCCAAGAATCTGGAGACATCACCGGGAATAAAGTTGAAAAATCAACATTACATGCTTGTGATCTCAGAGTCCACAATTAGCATTAAAAACAAGTTAAAGCTCTAATGTAAGGAAGATGCCACAAGTAAACATGATCCAAAAACACTGTCATCTTCTCTGGACCAAAGGGACTGAGGCAAAGTGGAAAGCTGTTCTGCGGTCAGATGAATCAGAATCCTGGAGCCTACGTCTCTGACGGTATGGGGGGGGTGCAGTAGTGCCTATGCTCTGAATGTTGTAGGGCTGTCTTGGTTGACACGCCTCTGCAGCATCACGTGGACATCGGGGGCAGTGCCTCTGGACTGGCAGATCGGGGTGGTGGTCCCCCTCTTTAAAAAGGGGGACCGGAGGGTGTGTTCCAACTATAGGGGGATCACACTCCTCAGCCTCCCTGGTAAGGTCTATTCGGGGGTACTGGAGAGGAGGATCCGCCGGATAAACGAATCTCGGATTCAGGAGGTGCAGTGTGGTTTTTGTCCTGGCCGTGGAACAGTGGACCAGCTCTATACCCTCGGCAGGATCCTGGAGGGTGCATGGGAGTTCGCCCAACCGGTCTACATGTGTTTTGTGGACTTGGAGAAGGCGTTCGACCGTGTCCCTCGGGGAGTCCTGTGGGGGGTGCTCCGGGAGTATGGAGTGTCGGAGTCCTTGATATGGGCTGTTCGGTCCCTGTATGACCGGTGTCAGAGTTTGGTCCGCATTGCCGGCAGTAAGTCGGACATGTTTCCTGTGAGGGTTGGACTCCGTCAGGGCTGCCCTTTGTCACTGATTCTGTTCATAATTTTTATGGACAGAATTTCTAGGCGCTGCCAGGGCGTTGAGGGGGTCCGTTTTTGCGACCTCAGAATCGGGTCTCTGCTCTTTGCGGATGATGTGGTTCTGTTAGTGTTGTCGGGCCGTGACCTTCAGCTCTCACTGGAGCGGTTCGCAGCCGAGTGTGAAGCGGCTGGGATGAGAATCAGCACCTCCAATTCTGAGACCATGGTCCTCAGCCGGAAAAGGGTGGAATGCTCTCTCCGGGTCGGGAATGAGATCCTTCCCCAAGTGGAGGAGTTCAAGTATCTCGGGGTCTTGTTCACGAGTGAGGGACGAATGGAGCAGGAGATTGACAGGCGGATCGGTGCGGCGTCTGCAGTGAAGCCCGTCGTGGTGAAGAAGGAGCTGAGCCAGAAGGCGAAGCTCTCGATTTACCGGTCAATCTATGTTCCTACCCTCACCTATGGTCACGAGCTGTGGGTAGTGACCGAAAGAACGAGATAGCGAATACAAGCGGCCGAAATGAGTTTCCTCCGCAGGGTGTCTGGGCTCTCCCTTAGAGATAGGGTGAGAAGCTCGGTCATCCGGGAGGGGCTCGGAGTAGAACCGCTGCTCCTCCGCATCGAGAGGAGTCAGATGAGGTGGCTCGGGCATCTGGTTAGGATGCCTCCTGGACGCCTCCCTGGTGAGGTGTTCCGGGCCCGTCCCACTGGGAGGAGGCCCCGAGGAAGACCCAGGACACGTTGGAGAGACTATGTTTCTCGGCTGGCCTGGGAACGCCTCGGAGTCCCCCCAGAAGAGCTGGAGGAAGTGGCCGGGGACAGGGACATCTGGGTCTCTCTGCTCAAGCTGCTGCCCCCGCGACCCGATCCCCGGACCAGCGGAAGATGATGGATGGATGGATGGATGGATGGATATTTATCGCTGTTGTCGAAAGAAGAGGGAATGCCACATAGAGGCAAACAATGACCTGTCCTAACTGTTTTTGCCACATATTGCTGCCACTAAATTTAAGATGAGGCAAAAACTTTTCTTGAAACTTTAAAATGTCTCACTTTCTACATTTGATGTGGGTTTTTTTTATGTTCTATTGCGAATGAAATATTGGCTTGTGAATTTTGCAAATCATTGGTTCTTTATTGACATTTTTTCTTATTTTCTATTTTTTCGGAGCTGGGATTTTATATTTGTATTCATTACGTCGATGACAAACACCTGCAAAAGTAGCCTTAACTGCTTGTCTTGTAGTAACTGCTGCAGGAGGCGTTCCAAAGAAAAAAAACACACGCACACACATGCACATACCTAAGCGCATACCTACACAGAAGCTTATGCCCCTCTCCTTCTCAAAACGTTTGCACTAACCTCTATTGATTGTGTACAGCCTAACTCCCACCGTAACCATAACCTTCTCCAATTGATGCCTCACCCTGACTTTCACCTTTAACCCCAATCAGGGCCCCACCAATGATTTTTTTTTTTGCCTCATTAGGACAGGGCTTTGGACCCCATGAGAATTACTGGTCTTAAGAAGGTGAGCGTCAACAATGGAAAATATCCTGAAGGTAACAGGAACGAGCACACACACACGAACAGACCCACAGGATGGAAATAACAATAATCATGTCGAAATTGCTACCTATTTGACCTGAATTGAGATAAGCAGACTGTCAATACTAAGACTAATATAGGTGATTTGAGTGACTTTTTTGTAACAATTCTTCTATAGAAGAGATCTTATTTCAATTGAAACTTTCTCACATAGAGTACATACGTTTTAATTTCCCCGCATTTGATACACACTTCAGAAGACATTTACATTTTACCAGAGTCAAAAAAATGGACTGTCAAATTAGGTTGGCTGTGTCAAGTAGAGCATGCCCTGTACTGTTCAACTGATTCAACAAGTGGTATAGTGACAGTGGCTGATGTGTCATTAAGCTAGGTATTTATTCAAAAAGTTGCTTGTTGCTGCAAAAGGATGGAATTGTTCAAGATCTTAAGGAGAAAACTGACAGAAAACACAAAGGGAATGGGTGTGATTGAATATTGTATTAATGTAGTAAAAGTAAATTAATACAGTTTATAGTACTCTATAACCCTGGGATATCAGCTAATTATATTTGAAATGAGTAGCTGTAAAGAGAATTGGCAATGAACTCTTCAAATAACATGGAAACGCCGTGGTTAAACTTGCTTAAACATTGTGCTTAATGCTAGAGGATTTGTTTGAATAGTTTCAGACACAGTACAAATGCTAGATTCACCCATTCTTAGGGAACTGAATCAATACAAGATTAAAAGCCCTTGATGAGAGAATCCGTAGTGCTGAGCATTTTACAAACAGTAAAACAGCAGGATGAGCTTTCATTCGCACATCACTGCAGGCAACATGAAAGGCCCGGTGCCGAGGGACATTATGACATAATATTCCTGTGAGGGAGCTAATGATAAATGTCACACAAAGGAGTAATGAGAAAGACAGACGGAGAAACTCAGCAAAAGCAATCACAGTTGCAAATCTGGTCGTGGATATGCGTGGATGTTCCATTAATGAGTACAACTTCAACTGATGGCACGCTCGAATGGCAGCAGCGGGACTACACAACCCACCGGTAAAAATTGAAAATCAAGTCAAAAATTGTCCAGCTCAGGGAACATGATAAAGAGCCCAAGGCCTTGACCCAGACTTGCAGCCTCCCCAGATCCCAGTCTAATTGAGAACTTGTAGAAAGCCTGATCCACAGAGGCCCCGACCCACAACTCACAGGACCCAAAGGATCTGCTACCAAAACCCTGATGCCCAACACAACAAGACAGGTGCAGAGGTCCCATTTATTAGCTCTTTATGGGTCAGAGCTGTTTGGGAATTATAGGAGGACCTGCTAAATATATGGTGTGCTTTTAATGTCATGGATGATAAGGGTATATTTAACTATGCGTTACTTACATTTTGGTATGAACAAATTACATGGATTCTGGGAAATTGCTAATTGCTGTTGTAATTTTTTTTTTACAGGCAAGGAAAACATAATGAAATTTAAGAAAGGCCACAGATTTTGGAGCGTCGTGGTAAAGAGCAGCCTATGGGCATAAATTCCCCTTTACTTCTAAAAATACTTATAAGTCTTCCTCTTTCGCCCCACGCTAATGAATTTCACAGATTCATTAGACCTGGCCAACAAGGTTAATCAGCTCATCTTTGGTAAAGGAAAAAAACCTCATCTGCACTCGGAGCTTCCTACTTTTTAACTTTCAAACAGACATTTAAAACAATTTGAAAACTGTTCTCTAATCTCTTGAATCTAGAATGCAAGATGTTGATGGCAGTTTTAATTTAGCTATCCGATTAGGGCTCTGGGGGAAGCAGCAAGTTAAAATGAAAGCTGGGATGGCTGGAGGCACTGAGTATGGCTTTGTAATGCCACCCACCCTTAGTCTCTGTGTTGTAAAGAACACCCATTTATTTGTCACACGTCTAATTCAAGACTGCAGCATATGCACTTTTTCCATTCTTTTACTGTTATTTCTAGTTTATGAGTTTTCTTTCATTAGAGTGGCTTTTTAATTACTGTTCCTTCTCTCTTTATGGTCTTGTTTTTCTCAACACCCCCCCTTCTTTTTTTTTAATCAAAGTACTTCTTTGATAGTTTTATAAGTTGCACCAGTGGCTGTGTGGTAAGCAGATTAATAGGAGAGTAATGTCATTAAAATGGTAATGTGTAGACTTGGGCGAGATGCTGAAAACAATAATACTCCATTTGATTAATGACACTAACACATGAGCATGTACGCACACACTCGCACGCACACACAAAGTACTACAGGGGATTCACCTTTATAATAGAAGCTTTTTTGTTTGATAGCTTTAAGTACATTTATGCACTGGCTTTTTGGTAAATGCATGCATAAAATGGTCACTGGGAGTTTCATTTTTCCCTTTTTTTCTAGTCAATAAAATGGTAATTAGATTGCATGTGTACAGCTTTTTGTACTAAAAATAAAATGTTCAAAATATTGTCCAAGGATATGCTGGCCCCAAGAGATGAGATTAGTGGACTACCTCCTGCCCTTCCAGGAAAATGAGGAAGCAAACATCCGAGTTAACGAAGGCATTACTGAAAATACTAAATGAGCAGGCAGAGTGAGAAAAGGATGGAAAACACGTGTGCAAACACACGGGATACAAGCTAGCGCAAAGTGGAGATGGCTTTATACAATGTTATTGTGGAGAGCTTTTTTTTTTATGAAATCTGGAGCTGTCTTTCTGCCATATGCAGCTCATGGTTTCCAACCACAAGGACACAGAGTGGGTGAAAAAAAAAAAAAAAAAAAAACAGCCCAAAGACAGAGAGATCAGAAAAATACCAGTTGGAAGAGGTTTTGATGACTACAAAGGGAAGATTCCAGACTTCTAGCCTCTTTCTTGTTTTTCCACATGCCATCATTCAAGTACAATGTGAAATAGCACGCCAGTCAGGGTCAACATCCATATGTTAACAATAGTAACTTTGAGCAAAATCTAGGCAATGGTTTTGATGTGATGCTCAAAGAAAAAACATCATGGAAATCCGAACCATAATAAAGACATTCTGTGATTTTTGTAATCATTAAAACACGATTCTTACTTCATCAGTCCTGATCCAAAAAGTACTGGCTACATTACCAAGTTCCTTGACATCTCTTTTGTTGTCGTTTAGCTATCATATTCTAACAGATGCTGCTCAGTATAACAGTTTTAGTCATAATTTATAATAAGAATATGGTAATAAGAATATTACCAAAAAGATCTCGGGGTAGAATTGAAATACTCAATTTGAATCTTTACTGTGTCGACATGAAAAAACATGATTGGTTGTGTAGTTTTGGGTGAAAGTTTATTGGTTCTCTCAGTCTCCCAGCATCACAACAATTCTGCACTCTATGCCTGCCTGAAATAGCTCCGTAGGAATAAAATTAGCTGCTGGGCTACTGCACCAGACACAGGACAACATCCTGTATCCAACCCTGTGGGCAAAGCCCAAAACACATTGTGATATGTCTGCTTTACTCACTTCTATTCAACCCACAGTTAGGATGACTATGCATGGATGGTAGTGCTTTGCATCATTACATCTACTGAAGTGTGAGAATGTAAAGATTTATACAATACAAGCACTTTAAAACGAAAATGAAAATGAGGTAAAATATGCTCAAAGATCCTTTATTTTTTTCCCAAGCATAAACGCACACAAACACACACCTCGGGGCCTCCCTCTAGGATGAAGTTAAGGCCTCTCAGCCTGGCTGGCGTCAGGCGAAGGTAATAGTCACTGATCATCTAATAGGCCTGGCCCCTGAAAGACAGCGCACGTTTCATCAACCTGTCAGGGGGCCCAAGCTGATCCCACACAGCCATTTTGGCTCTGGCTGGCTGCATGCATGCTGAGAGGCTGACAAAAACAACCTATACAGAGCCTCAAATGTTCTGTCTCTGTCACTACAGGTAATCATCTAACCATTCAATTGCAAATTCCACATGAATATAACATCAACATAACAAATTTTTTTCTATGGCAAATGCACACACTCATAAAAACACACGAGGCAGATGGAAAATGGAACAAAACTCAAATCCATTAGATGTGTGCTTGTAACATAGATTACACATGTTGGGTGACAGGAGGCTTTCACTGACTGGAGACAGACACCTAAACAAAAAACAAGAGAAGACATAACATAAACCCTCAGTGTTGGAATTCTTCCACTTTGCACTACACTGTGCCACAGGCTAGAAGTCATGCCGCATTTGAAACACAATGAAAATAGAATGTGACTAAAAGAAAGCAAAACAATATCAGCCTCCCAACCACAACTGTGCCTACAGCAAGAGAAAATGACATGTTTGAGCACTTAAGCACAGAATACACACATACACATGTATGAGTGTAATACCCCTGCACACATTACACATATACACATGTATGAGTGTAATATCCCTGCACACATTACACACATACACATGTATGAGTGTAATATCCCTGCACACATTACACACATACACATGTATGAGTGTAATATCCCTGCACACATTACACACATACACATGTATGAGTGTAATATCCCTGCATACATTACACACATACACATGTATGAGTGTAATATCCCTGCATACATTACACACATACACATGTATGAGTGTAATATCCCTGCACACATGACACACATACATGTGTACGTGTGTCATGCCCCGCTAATAAAACAAACCACGAGAGCAGGGATTAAAGGCAGAAAGGGTGTGATGCGGCATCAGCAAATACACCTCAGCATGCCAAATGAGTTATGTGTGACCCTGGCCAAAGGTGAGAGCCCATGGGTGTGTGAGAGAGCCACAGTGATTAAATCTCACTGAGAGCGCATGTGGAATTGCTTGTGCTTGTTTGTGTGCTTAGTAAGCATCTGCGGGAAAAAAAAAAACAACACATAAATTGGGAAAGATATTTTTGTACGGGCTCTATTTCTGCTCAAGTAATCAATTATTGTGTCACTGCGCGTCGCCAACAGGCCACTGATTGTAAGGATGAAGGTTTGAAAAACAAATTTGAGATTTTCTCACAAGAGTATAACATGATGCTCAGGGGGATATAGATATGAAGTGTTCTGCATGAAATATGAAGTAAAGGCTGTGTTTAATGCACAGAACTCTAAAATGCTTGTCCTGCAATAATGGCTTGACTTTATACAAAAGATCTACAGTCATCCAGTGTTAAATGTGTAATACCACTGATGGCTTCTGGGGGATGGTGCCAAAACATTTCTGGTTCCAACAGACTACCATTGAAAGTCTACTAAATTTTTTTTTAATATTTGACCTCAAAGAGACATATTTTTGCCCAGTTAGGTTTCAGGTATGGCTCCTGCCCTTGTGTCCAAAAATAGTCACTTTTGGCTCCAAAAAAAGCCATGATTATGAAGAGCAAATGCTAAATGCCTCAAAACAGCAGTTGTGTTGTAAGTTGGCTTTTACAAAGAACACATGGGCACATTTCTCAAACCGATGATCATACACAAGCACAGAAAATGTGTAGTCACATAATATAAATTTGCTATCTGAAATATTCCACAGTTGGAATGAAATATAACTCCATGTCAGTGGTGTACTGAGCTACAAAATGCAGATGCTACTTTTTCCAGCATCTGCGTTTGAATATGCAATTAAACATTAATTGACACATTAATTCTGAGCCATATAATGTATGTAGGTAATGTTAGGTATATATAATGGCTGAATCAGTTATTGGCAGCGCATGTTTCAGCTGATGACAGTTGTCTGCACTGGCACGAGCGACGCATTGAAAATCAAACACTGTACAGCTTTCAAAAGGCTTTTGCCAAGACACACTGGACGACAGCAGACATGATGAAAACCTAAAGCCAAAGCAGTCCAAATGACAATCTGACATACGGGCTGTTCATCTCCTGCTTTGTTAGATCAACACAGATTGGACTAATGTAGCGCCATAATCCTCACAACATTGAATTCAAGCTGCAGCAAAATAATCACTTGCCGGTCGGTGTGTGGAAAGTTGTCACACTTTTGATTTTCACTAACAGGTTTGTCTTGGCTTGATTTGTCCTCAGCGAGAGAAGCTCACGGCAACCTGTTCCCAACCTGCTGCAGATGGATTATGTGCGGAGATGCGGTAGGTGGTGGGAGTGGGAAGAGGGATGAGAGGCAAGGTGCTGAAGGATGCCGTGGGTGTATTTATTACAGTAAACTGCAGAAGCAAGTACAAATCAATGCTGGGGTGTGATTTTTTTTTTCTGTTTGTTTAGTTTTTGAGGTTTGGGCTCCTATGCTGTGTAGGTGTTGTAGAGCATGTGTGATCACTCAAGAGCTGTGGGCCACTTAAGGCCAATGCATAGTAACTAGGTTTCTATGGGGGAGTAAAAGTAGTTTAAAACCAACACACAGAGACACACACACACACACACACAGATTCAATGGGGCCCCTCGTTACTCATGCATGACCAGTCCATAATACACTTGTGCGCTTTCACTCACCGTTGGCAGGACAACAGAATTTCTGAAAAAAAGGATTTGAGTAGGAAGAATTTGCCAAGACTGTGGGAACAGCCAGATTCCTTCTTACACCACAAAGGAAAGAGGAAGAGCAGCTCGAGTCTCCAGTTCTCTAGTGCGAACATTTAAAGAGGTGAAACCATCATCCACAAAAGTATTGTATTACCTGCTATTTCTGAGCCTAATGCGGCAGCAAAAGTAGTTTTCCACTTGAATTGCATGCAAAATAAGTTGCACATTAAAACCTGCTGGTTGAAGTAAAAACAAAGAGGGTGAGAAAAAAGTACAAGGAAGAAAGACAAACATGCAAAGTGACTGCACCTGAAGTCATGAACTTTGAGCTTTGTTTAAATGTACGTGTTATGTTGCGCATGTGTGTGCACATCAAGAATCCAGCTTTTGACTGAGCATTGATCCGTCTGGCTCCCTACAAAGCAGATGTGAGCAGACAACTAATGGAAGTGCTAGCCTCAATTAGCCCACTGACTGATGGGAAATGTGATTTAATTTAGTTGTCGCTACAGAGACTGTAAACAAGTCATGTTTCCCCTCTAGGAGAAAAAGGAAACATACACATCGTGAGAGACAAAGAGGAAGAGGTGTAGTCAGACGCATATGCAGATCTTTGCAGCTGGTAAGTAGGTTCCAATATACATCAATGAATGGTGTGAAAATGTGAGATGTGTCATTGTCACCTCTGCATACACAATAGCATTGTGTTAATTTGACGGCATGATTTTATTCTTACATAGATAACTATAAGTTCTCTGTTTCTCTCAAAACCTTTCTTGCCAGCACAGCTTTATGTACACAAGCAGGATAGCACGCACAGAAAAAAGCTCTATGTCCAAGCCTGTTAACATCACCGAATCGCTGTATCATTCCTTATATAATATGATTTTAGCCATCAAAGTTTCTATGTAGATTTTATTTTTTTACTTGTATTAAAATGTCTAAAAAATGACTCCACTAATGTTTTACAAAGATCAGGTTTAACATAAAATCCTTCTATCTGATTTTGTGTAGGTTCTTCTCATGCCGTCAAACTGGCTCTGCACCATCAGGGAATAGACAGAGGACATTGAGGGTGTCCTGTGGTGTTTGGCATCAGTATGTTGGCAATGGATCCTCAGGGACATGTTTGTTGCAGGGTGCAGGGCCTTTTGGGTTTGAGCTTGTGCGACATCCCACGCATGCTCAACTGGTTTAGGATCTGGCCAGTCTGGAGGCCTGGGACAACGTTTCATGCTCTATGCCATGTTCCTATAGCTGTGCCTGGGTCATTTTTGCATTGTAGTGGGATATGTTGTCCTTTTAGGACATAGATGTCAAACCCAGGCCCGCAGGCCAAATCTGGCCCACTTTGTAATTATATTTGGCCGGTGAGATAATACCAAATGTCTACTAGAGCTGGCCCGCCAGTCAGTGGACAGCACATGCACCGCTAATACTACAAAACCCAGAATGCTCTGCTGGTGCGTTGGCATATCAATCAGGACTGACACGCGTCCCCTCCTCTGTTGACATTCATTAGCGACCTCATGCTACCAGTCGTATCGGGCTACCCCTCCCAAAAATAGCCACATGAAAGGTGAAAAACAGGAGCTTTTTAGACAGGTGGGAAGCAGAATATCTCTTTTTTTTTACTTTGTCAAAGTTTTTCATTCTGACCCATCTTGTTCTAGGGATTAGGGCTACGTTGATATACCAACTTTTTAATTCATGTTGCCATTTTTTCGAGGACAGATATAAAAACAGACAATCTGAAGCTTCCTGTTTCCCACATATGCATGTAAGTCTATGTATTTATTTTCACTTGTGGCACAAAGCTCTTGCTGAACTTCTCTCTGCTGCCATCTCAACAAAGCGACCTTCATATTTTACCAGCAGAGCTGCAGCTGTCTGTCAGCCATGTGCATGTGAACAAACTTCTCCAAATAATTTTACATGGAGGGACAACCAAAATCAAGCCACAAATGTTGTCAAAGGTGATTTAACAGACAAGGTCACATTTGTACTTTTAACAGGTTTCATTTCAGATGCTCTTTCTGACTCAGTGTTCTGTCTGACAACTGAAACAGAAATGATGTAAATAACACAAGCTTTAATGGGAATTCAGTTGTACTCAGACACAATATGGGGGTGGACACTGGTTTAGTGGTTAGAACCATCGCCTCACAGTTCAAATCTGGGTGTGGGGCCTTTCGGTAAGTTTCGGTATTTTTTATGTTCTCCACATGTCTGCATAGCGTTTCTCTGAGTACTCAGGGCTCCTCCCAGAGTTGAAAAAAACATGCATGTTAGATTAATTAGAGATTCTAAATTTACTGTGAGTGTCAGCGTGCATCGTTGTTAGTTTCATTTGTCTCTGTGTTAGTCCAGTGATGGATGTGGCAGCTGGGAGAAAGGCTGCGTACATTCTGTGCCAGTAGGGCTCTAACCTCAAATAAACCCTGAACAGTATAACCTGGGAATGGAAAATGAATGAATTGATAAAATACTGTATATAAGAGCAGGTATAGTAGGACAGAAGAAAACAGATGCTAACTGCTTATGGAGTTTGACAGTAGGTAGAATGCAAAAATGTTTATATTGATAATAGCTATAGTATCAATGCAATAGAAGTAAAATAATAAGTAGTATCAATATATAAGTAATATCAATGTACCCTGTTCAAAGAATTATTTTCAACAATAATTATGCAGTTTGTTTTTCTGCCACACAATAGTAGGTTTTCATTAAATGCAGAACATTTTGCAACACAGTAATCCAGCAGATTGCTATAAACTGATAAGATAGTACAATATCAATCTAGCAATGAGGAACAAGATGCTCGTGCCTGCCAGTGTGATTATTTTGACCTCGGATTAAAGCATACTGCAACCCCAAGATAAATTTGCCACATCTCATTAGCAACCTTTGCTACATTCACAGTAGACTCATTTATTTGTAATTTAGCAATTATAAATAAAGTATGATTGGTTTCATTGATTACGTTAGTTAAAATTACTTTCACTGCTCTCGTGCTAATTTGTAACAATATCAAACTGCCTCTTTTTGTTTTGAGTAAAGAGAGCACAAGAGACTAAAATGATATCATCATTCATGCATTCATTCATTTCTTTCCATCTGTGCTTCATCCAATGCAGGGTTGAAAAGGGTCTGGGATAAGCAACCCCCCCCCCCCAACCCCCACCATCCCAGGTCAAGAGGTTGGGTACACCCATGATAGTTCTCTAGTTCATCACAGGGCCATCACACACATAAAGGAGAAAAACAACCATGCACGCTAACAGTCACTCCTATGGTCCATTTAGAATCATCAATCAACCTAAAATGCATGTTTTTAGACTGTGGGAGGAATATGGAGTACCCATGGAGAACCTGCCCAAGCATGGGGAGAACATCCAAACTCTAAACAGAAAGGCCCCGACTGACATTTGAATCAGAAACCTCTCTGCTGTGAGGTAACAGTGCTCATCACCACAACACTGTGCAGCCCAAGGAGAAAGGGGGAAAAAAAGTTTTTAATCTTGTTTACATATCCATAAGATGTTTTTCTTTGTCTTCCGAGACAAATGGTAAGTAAAATCCCCTATCAGCTGTCGCTGATTTTTTTTCTTTTAATCTGTAGAGCACCACCTACAGAAATGAGATCAGGCAGCCTCTAGTTTCGATGTAGAAGTTCAGAGGAAACAATCCTTACTACTTGTAGAGTGTAACTGTACTCTAGTTTTGTATGAGCTGTGAGAAATTGATTAAATAAGGAAACACAAGGAGAATTTATGATGACTGGTGGGCAGCCCAGCCAAGCGAGTGATGCATTTAAGAAGATATCAACAATATAATCACAACACATTTAGCCATGTTTTCCCATGTTCTAAGGTTGCGTTCCTCTATAATTAGTGGCATTCAATCAAAACCGATATCATATTAAATTAAGCAATGATGTACCCACGTTTTATAATTTTGTTAGCTGGGTAAACAAACTCTTTGCTTATTGCTGTTCCAACAATATATTCTCAACCAAGTTGATTTCTTCTTACTTGTTCTTAAGGGTTCTTAAATCGTCTTAGTCTTAGAATGTAGGTTAACTCCACATAGATGTTGAATCACAATGTCACATCCACATTGCTTTCACCACCACTGCTGTGGTAAAAGCACTGATTCCATTATGGAGATTTATATGCCACTATAGCATATGTAGAATATAGAGAACCTGACACAGAAATGCTTAGGTAGGACGTTATCCAAGCCCTCTGGCAGATGTTGCATATTAAGTGTCATTTAGATGCACATAACCTTTATGCAGTTGAACTGCACTGATATAAAGCTGAAGTCTCACTTCATCTGGTGAAAGAGAATGTGCAGATATTAGTAAAGAGATAGGGGAAGACAGCGAGAAGGACACCGAAAATGAAACAAAAAGAGCATAGTTTGCCAGCGTAACAGATTCATCACTATAGCCCAGATGCATTCCGAAGGGAATGGAGTACCATATCTAGTGCTCTGAAGAGAGGAAATTATATGTCATGGTCTATAAAGCAAGCCCTTCACATATTTTCAGAGACAGTATCCTTGTGGCTTAGATCATTGTTCAGGAGACGTTAGAACGCTCGTTATGACATCACCCTCTTTTAAGCCATTTAGTTTCTCTGCCGCAGGTGACACCAAAGAATAAAACTACTTTAAGGATAGAATTTCCTAAATTTTACAAAATTTGTCCATGTCAGATAGCTAGGAGTGGTGTGACATCATGATCTGGCATACCTTTACACTAATCCAGTGAAATTTCATGTCACTGATATCTCTCTGATAACCTCAAAACTTACTGTGAGCATGGCTTCTCCATCACAGGCAAAGCAATGAAGTTTGTGCCTACTGACACAATTCATAGTGTATTCCTTTTGAAGCCGGTTAGGTTAATGAATCCCACAAATCCATCCGACTGAAGTACTCAGACACTAGAGATTCAATTTATGTCTCACTCTCAATTTTACCAAAAATTTAAAGCAAGCATTTCTGAAAACATGACTCAGTATCCAGTTCACTGATTCCAAATTCTCCACGGATGTCAGCAAAGCACACTTTCTGTTGTCCCCCGTTGGGGATGCTGCAGAGAAACTTTAATGTCTGACAAGGACGTCAACACAACAGCCTCCAAACTTCCCTACATTTTTAATTTGGTCACGTGATCTGCTTTGGCATTGCTTTGCAGTTTCCATTGCATAACAAAACTCAGTGGTGCTTGTTAAAACACTTTTCGTATCTATGCAAGTGCAATGAATGGTGTGTGACAAGGGCGCTTGTCTCCCAATTGGGGTGTTCTTATGAGGGAAGCACCCTGTTGAGATGAAAGCTTAGGGTGAGACTGGAGAGCGATGTGCTGGCAGACAGCGAGAAACGAAGCATCCAGATGGGAGAGGGAGCAGACAAGTTGAGGGGGAGGCATGAAGAGGTAAGATAGACAAAGACTGGGAGAAAGTGAGAGGCAAGTAAGAATGAGTACCCCGCTGTACTTTAGACAAGGCTTTTGGCATTTCTATTTAGAGCCCATTAAAGCAGCTTTCACATTTAGACGGCCTGCACCTTTTTCAGAAAGGAACGTTAAAGAAAAGCTGCCATCAACATTTATTCATGCTATATATTAGAGCTGCACCAACTGATCGGCTGTGAAGAACTCCCGGTGCAGTTCGTCACATCGATGAGTTAAGATGACACAAAGCTTGCAATTTGTCCCAGTTTTATTTTCAAATAATTTGAGCATGAGATAAATATATATGCAGCGATCAAACAGCGAACCAGCACTTCCTCCTCGAAACATTAAGCGAACTGCACCTGTGTAGCAAATTCAAACTTCTTAGATCAATAACTCACATGTGAAATGATGTTAAAGCACAAGCAATACCTGTTTTTAACCGTGGCACAGCAGTAAGTGAGCTACAGCCTGATTTTCCTCATGGCCTCTATGTGCAGCCAGCTGTGAAACAAACGCACTGGGACCGTCTACAACGCGCAACACCAACAAAGGCAAAAGCCACCGCTGTCGTTCTTGTGAGATTAAGTGGGATAGACTGTAGTGATTATTCAGTGATTGATAATAACAGAAGGTCCTGTAGTGTGGTGCAGTTTTGAGGTTCACTTGAATAGTCAGTATTTTATCATAGGCTTATAGTATATAGTATATGTCATCTATAATGATCTGTAAAAAAAAATGTATTCAGACGAAATTGGTGAAAATGTCAAACTCCCTTTTTATTTTGCATTCACAATCTTTTTAAAAGAGCTAAATAAACTCGAGCCTGTAAAACTTCACCTCTTCACTGTCTCTTTGACTGCATCTTCATAGCCTCAGTATTGAGTGTTTCATCATGGCTCTGTACACTTGCAATTGTTAGATAATGTGCATTTGCCTATGAGTTGGAGGACAAGATTGAAGCCGTGTCAAAGCTCATTTCCTCGATAAATCAGGCATAACTCTGGCCCTTTTGTATTTGTATTTATTTTTTTTTTTTACTGTTATATTTTTCGTCCTCTGGGAATACCTTAATTCACTCTCATCAATCCTGTCACCCCCAAATCCTTCTAATTCTTTCATCCCTCTCGCCCTCAACCCATTTATGACACACATACTCACAGAGTGTTTTACTGCAACCCTCATCCCTGTCTCATCTCATCTTATCACGGCAAGGCTTTAAGAGAGCGGTGACACAGCAGTGGCCAGTGACATGTCATTCAGATACTAGGCAAACCACAGAAACAGCATCCTGCACTGCATCTCAGAAACAACCCATCAACCTTACCCTGGTGCGTGTCTGCTGTCTGTCTTTGTCTTCTTGTGCCTTTTTCCTATCTTTTGCTTCCCTGTAATCACTTCTATCAAGGTGCTCTCCTCTGAATGACAAGCAGCCTCCGGATATCAGCAGAACGTTTTCTTCAGAGATTATGCAGCTAATTTTTGCAAATCAAGCTGGAAAAAGATGAGAGTCATGCAAGCAATCCAAGATATTATTCTGTTTGGTCAAGAGTCCTACTTTAAAAGGGCTAATTTGACACAAGTTAGCTAATTAATATATGTACTTACTTCAAGTTGATTCAGCACTAGTCCAAAAGTACGATTTAATGGTATTTCCATTTCAAACGATGTCTTGCTGCACTTCACAATCCACCACGCCATTGATTTGACCATTTTACTACAACCGGAAAAGCATAATTGACTAAAATGTGACATCCTCCGTCTGTAGGAGGGAAAGTCTGGTCTATATAGCAAATATGTTCAAATATGCAAAGAATAAGCATTGGAATAACAAGTAAGCTTCTAAGATCATTGAGTCAGATTGCAGTTAATCAAGTGCATGATGATCCTCTCCAGATCAGTTAATCTAAAAGTAGGGCTGCGTTATGTGGGAGACAAGAGGGCAAGTAAGGCAAATATATCAAAACTATAGCAATCTGCTTAAGATTTCAATATAAGAAAAAATAATTTCATCACTATATATTTTTCAAGTGGATAAGAGCATGTGCTTCAAATGGTGGAAATTTACTGCTAACATATAATTTTTCATGATTATATTTTTGGTCAGTTCATTTCTTGCTGCCACGTGCAATATGACACGGTGCAACATTCCTGCAATGAAGGGTATCACTTACCACTGCAATACTGTATAGAAATTCAAATGATCTTTTTTTCTAAAAGAAACAAATAAATGAAAACATCTCAGACAGCTAATCTTGCCAATTCTGGATTATTCCCTGTTCACACTAGCCTGGCTGACGCGTCCACATCTCGATGAGATGGTGGTCTGGGAACTAGGTGTGCATTTTCTCGTATTTGAGGCGTGGTTTACGAATGCCTAGAGCTGTTTATTGGGCGCTACGAATGTCTATCAAATGGCGTCTGGTTCTTCCCATGCTGCTTTGCGCGCGATTCATAGCCAATTGTATCACTTATACCAGATGACGTATGTAGAGCGACAGAAATTCGAATCTTTCAACGCCAAACGTTGCTCTTTTTTAAAAGTAAACTTGCGTTCTAAGCTACTTAAAACACTTTCTAAGGCTGCATCGAACGGTAACGTTGTGTCCGCTGCCATGTTGGATTAACACTCTACAAGCTTCCGTGTCGCGCATAGACGTCGTCATCGTCTTGCTGCCCCCCCCATTCTGTGATTGGTTCCCTAACTCAGGCAAAAATAAGGGCGGTGGTTTCCAGGCTGCCTTTGCAGTGTGAAGCGCACAAAGCAGCATGGGAATTCCCAGGCTACGTTCACACTGTATATGAAGAGAATTATCTGAACTGATTAAATGGTAATAATTTCAAATTCAACTAAAATTAACGGTGCTTATGGGGATAAAAGGTGGTTCCCGGATTATGGAATATTAAGGTCACTTCCTCTTAAACAGGCTGGTCTATGATCAGCTGGATTGAGGAACGACTAGATATAACTCCTTTTGGTTATGGGATCACTTTTTATTAAGGTCAGTATTAGGGTGGCCAGTGCATTAAAGGCAAGCACTTAGCCTTTAGTCCTGAACAGTAGGCTACCAAAAACCATCCCAGTAGAACTGTGGTTAACACCGTCTCTTATTGCTGCTCAGCCAGGAGAGTTCTGGCAGCTTTGTGCAAACTACTTTGGGAATGAAAGGTAAGAAAGTAGTGAAAACAGGGAATATAGCTGCACCATTTCTATCAGAGAATGCCACAAATAGCTTTGTGGTCTCTCAATCACAAACATTCAAAGAAAGCTTTTTCCTAAGATTTATGGGTTTAACACCATACAGAAAGCTTGCTTTAGAGAGCTTTCTTTACTTATGATTCATCATTCCACTTGGTTGACCTTTACATTCTCTATTTTCTATAGTTCAGTTTCCACAATAACACTTTTTTTACTTGAACATATAATGGCTAGACGATGTAAGCTTTTAAAATAATTGAATCTGGAAGAACAACACATTTCTAGCAATTTTGATCAAAACAAATCTTTGCCGAACAAATGCTGTCTTTACAGTGACAATGTTTGAGCCCAGTTCAGGTTTTTCTGATTTTGTCAAAATAATTGTAAAATAGATTCAATAAATGATTTGATCCATTCATCTACATACTACACAGCAACAAAAGAAATGATCTGAAAGTACACATTTTTTCTTAAAGCATCATTACCAGCAATAGCAGACTCAAGTATTCCTAGGAAGTAAGTACTGGCAGAATGCTTTACTCAACCGAGTGGTTTTGGGAGCATCGGTGCATGGCCACACAGGCCATTGGGAAATGTGGCCAAATAGTTCAATCTTTGTTTCATCATATCAGAGGATGTTGGCTTTTCATGATCTGTGAGCTGTCCAGGTGTCTGGGATAATTCCCAGTAGTCTGTCATGTGCCTTTTACTGAGGAATGGCTTCTGTCTGGCTATCGCTGCACTGGCGGTTATTCTGCTGTAAGGTTCTCCCATCTCATCAAAGGAGCTCCGGATTGAATGCATAGCAAACGCTGGCTTGTTGATCACTTGTCTGACTAAGTTCCTTTGTCTCCAAATACTCGACCAGATCAAGGGAACACGCTGGTTTCCAAAACTCTTGTGTTGAGAAATGACAGGGACTACTATGCTGATAGGTTATTTTAAGAAGTTGCCTTTTTTCTTTCCAAAGATTTGCACCTTCTTTTACCACAGTTCTTTCAACTTTGTGGTTTAGCTTTCACTCTGACATATACCATCAGTTATAAGAACGTACATAGGTCATGTCTGAATAATTACATTACACAGGGGAGCTTTTGTCAAATTGTAGATACATCTTAAGGACCAGTGACATATGTAGAATGAACCCAATTACAAACATAAAAGAATATGCTTTTATGTGCTTTTATGAAATAGAAAATGTCATTGTTTCCTATTCTTTTTTTTTTGATTAATTAAAAAAAAATTTAAATACTAACCACAGAGGAGTGTTGTGTGTATACTGATTAATCCATTTCAAGATGAGTCTGAAACTCAACAAAACGTGTAAAAGTTCAAGGGTCTCAGAACTTTCTGTTCGCAGCATGCTGAAATGCTAGAAAAACTCCAAATAAATTACCACTGCCAAAAACCAGAACATACAGCCAAGGTTGTAGCTGAAATCCGATCCATCAAAACTAATCCCGCTAAATTCACTTACCAGGTGGGCCACAGATTAACATTCAAAAAATTATAAAATGCCCTTGTCGCGATCCTCTGAATAGGAATGTTAAATTGCATGTGGGCATAGCACCAGGCTTGCAAGGCTATGAAATAGTTTCAAGCACTGCAAGGGTACTTTCATAGATTGGAAATGTTGTTTGATAAGAGCATAAATGCACATTCTTGGCATGACTCACAAAACAGATCCAACAGCATGAGAATCTTTTCTCATGTCAACCAGTATAAGCTCTTGACTGTACGGGAGGCCAACGGACAGGATGACTGCGATCCTTTCAGAGTAAGAATACACATGAGGGTGATAACGAAGGCATTGGGTAAACTGTTTGTCAATATCAGTGATAAGAGATGAGTAGAGACATGGAGGGAGTGCAAAAAAGGCCAACTATTCTGCTTTCAAAAAGAATGCATCTGTTGTTTGTCCCGCTTGTCTTGCTAGTTGTTTTTTTTTTCCGAAGCACAATGCTTGCTGTACTCAAGCGGAGCAAAGTGAGAGAAAAGCAAATAGCTTTAAGATAGGCACTGAAATTACCAGTAATTGGAGACCATTTAAAAACATAATAACTTCTTTGTTTCCTCAGCAGGAGGTTCAGGGCTAGGGAATCTTTTTGATTAGAACTGGATATGAGTTAGCTATAAAACTACTGAGCCAAGATTCAGTAGCAAGATTCATGGAGCGCTTGTGCATCTGCTTGTCTTACATCTTTCTGCCAGAATGCAAAAAAATAATAATTCTGGATGCGACAGGATTATTAGGGTCCAGTGTCGCTTCAACAGGGACCAGTTGAAAATATCTCATCACAGTTATTTCCTCGTGAGGCAGCGGAACAAGTAAATAGGCTTGTAAAATCTCAGCGCGTCAATGCTAAACACCAACTTACAAAAATTCAAATGGAGCATGAAAATATGTATTCAAATATTGCTGGAAACATGCCGCAGCATCTGTAACAAAGACGTGTATGTGGTGGCAAATTGTCACCGTTCCACTGAGTAGTGGAAGTAAGCTTAGGGGTGTGTGCCACTTAGTATGGGGGGAATAATTTGGTGTAGCATATAATGGATTTGCAATGTGGCAAACAGAGACAGATGGTGAAGGGAGATGTGTTTTTTGTGTGCTATGTGTTGCTAGACTGGCCACACACACACACACATACGCGGCACAATGTGCGTGGAGAAGAAATCCCTAAGGCGCATTATGTATGCTGCTGCTCGTTCATCCAAGCCAAGGGTCTCAGTTCATTTGGTTTTTAACTATTATAAATTGTCTCACTTGACTCCATCTTCCCTCCCCTCTACAACAGGCCCGGAGCGATCTCTACACACTGGGAGGCCAGACTCCAAAACTTAGTACCAGCGTAGGTTTTGAGATATTCAGAGAGGGGATCCACACTGGTATAAAGAGTGAATGGAGGATATCATATCGCAAGAGGACGAAGCTAATAAGAGAGGACCAGAGAGTTTAGAGACTTAAATGGTAAGACTATTATCACTTAAACACAGCATAGAAGTATTACCATATAAATCAAAGGATGTCTGTATTTAAACAGGTTGACAAGGAAGTACACCGAGGGCAACAAAGAGGGTTTGTTCTTTGCTCCGGACTTTTGCCGCACCGATGCTTTTACTGCATGCTTTTTTTTTGCGTGTGTTTGTTAACATGGTCCTTAGATATAATCTGGTCGCTCTAGTTTCATGCCGACAGAAACTAATGTGCCCGCATGCACACACACCATCTTACTGAGTTATTGCACAGTTCTCCATTTCCTTCTAAGCCCTGAAACAACCCAGCGGTAAAAGCTGTTTGATATATGTTGTGCAGCATCCACAGTGACTGGACCAATTTAGTTTGAAACTAAGACACCATCAGAAGAATCCAACTGCATAATTCTATCACATTAGATGTGTTTAGAAATGGTGCTCATGTAAAAGAGTGTCTAATAGCTTTCAAAGACCAAATTAAGATGAGTGGAGGGGGGGTGGGGTGAGGCTACAGCTGATGATTAGACATTAGACATGGGACTAGGAAGTGACTTCTGGCAATAATAGAAAAATACACATACACATGTGCAAGTGCACACAAATGCAGGCATACACAGAAAGTCAATTAAAATGAACATGTCTTTGGGGAATTATATTTCAATTAGCTTTAACTTTCCTTTGAGAGCAAAATGCTAAAACAAGTTCATAGTTGTGTATTTATGGGTGCAATAAATCTTGTTTTTCAATTAGTGTAATACTTTAACTCAGTATTGTTTGGTACTAAATCAAGGTTTTACATTTTATAAAAGAGCCGTAACATTCAAATGAAGCATGCACATCGAATAACTTCTGCAGCTTCAGAAAATGTAGACGTAATGTGAGGCAGATATGAAACAAAATTAAAGCAGTGAGAAAGAAGTATCCATTAGAAATTAGTAATTGTTATCAGGAGGAATTACAAGGGAGTGCCACTTATGTTAAAACTCTTTTCCCCACAAACATACAGCCTGTTTTCATTTTTAAGGAAACTGCTTTCCGAACCTGATCCAAAAACAGCCAGGCTTTTAGCATTGAACTGATTATGAAGTCTGACGCTGCTCCAATCATTTATTCAGGAAACACCACCACCACAAATGCGGGCATGTCAGTTAAATGGTATGTTTACCTTTTTATAGTTTCTTTTTCAGCCAGCCAGCCCTGGCTGCACCGGTCTAAAGTTGTTATGTTTCTAACACAGTTGAAATCAAGAGAAAGTGAATACATGACCATTCCGATACTTCCCCTTGCAAGGGCCCTTGTATAATTTAGTGGTCTCTTCTTGAAAATTACTTTCTGGTTCCAACATGTACAGCTGGATTACGCCAGTATTAGATCTGGCCATGATGAAGCATAGCAGAATCAGAAAAGACAGGGCAGACATTCAGCATGGTCACATGCACAGCTGAGTCAAGCTAGAGTTACAACTGAAATTTGCCATTTAATTAGACCACTATATTTACCCCGGTAGGTCAGACCCGGTGATGCTACGATCTGTGGGACATCACCATATAGCTGATATAAATATGGCAAAATTCACAGGACAGATGTTTCCTTTAAAGTAATTGGATGGCGATTCTGTCATATGACGCTGAAGTTATAAAATCAGGATTTTTTTTAGAGTAGAGCAACAGTCGGGAAATGCTTTTAACTATAAATCTTCATTGGCTGTTATTCAATCACAACTTCTGACACGTTTCTGACAAAAAAACAAAAAACAAAAAAACAAACGTGTTAACAAGAGCAGCTTTATTGGGGATTCAGTCTATATTGACATACACCTGTGCTTTACTGTTGTTATAAAAAGATGCAAAAAGTACAGATGCTCCAAAGTTCCAGCGACTAGGCCCATTTGAGTGTTGCCGAGCTTATACATGCAGCTTAATTTGAGAAGCTTCATTTCTTACTAACTTTGCCGGGCTAACATGCATTACAACAAAAAAAAACACTATTGGTCAGACTAACACAATGACTTTTTTCTAGTAGTATGTGAATGTACTTCGTGACATTTGTGAGAGGCAGATTATACCCTGGACAGGTCGTCTGTAAACTTCACAGAGCAGAGACAGGACCTGTGGGTACTGGATTATTTGCTGTTTTTTAACTGAGTGGACAAGTGGAAGAGGCTAGAATGCAGAAAGATAGCTTCAAAACGTACGGGCTGGCAAATGTATCTTCCCATTATCCTTTCTATTTTGCTGTACCTTCAATTTCCTTTCTGGATATTCAGTGTAACCTCTCCCCGTCTGCCCAACTTTGAGAGGAAAAGTACTGTGTGTGTGTCTGTAGTCAGAGAAAGCCTTTTCTGGGTCACCAAAACATCAACAAGAAAAATTAAAAAAAAGAGACGATACGTCTGCTTTGTGTGCACATGTATACCTTTATATTGTATCTATATGAGTATGCATATTTTTGCTGTACTCGTACAATAAAGCTCCGGAAGCACGGATTGCTTTGCACATAAAATAGACTTTGATTGCTTTGGATGAATTCATTTCTGCCATGAAGAGAGACGCAGACTCCCCAAACAATAACAGAGTTGGGGAAGAAGACAAGAGCTGGAGAGCCACTGTTGTCCATATCTTTATTTCTGTCGGAGAAAACGATTACTGTAACATGCGCATCAAAGTCTCCGGTCCCCAACCTTCAGGGACTCGTGTGAAAAGAAGCCTTGAAGTGAAACAGGAAAAAAAAAAAACTTATTTAGGAAGGACTTGTTCAGAGAGGAGACCTGAAGAGCACATTAGCTTTTACTGAGTGTGCACCAAATGAATACCACTTTATTTGAACGTTTTTTAAGTAAGCATAGGGTTACTTAAAAACCAGAATGTTCAGAATGTTTTTAACCGAGAAAAGGAGTAAACTATTTATTTTTCCAGGGTTCTCCATATGTTCTTTCTCTCTTCACTTTCTTTTACTTTTTTGTCATTTTTTTTGGTTTAAAGATTACAACATAAAGTGTGAGGAGTTTTAATCCAAGCCTTGATTGTGTTTGTGTGTCTTTCTACGAGAGTGTTTGAGATTAGTGACACATGGCTTGTCAAAGACTGGAGCTTTAGATTAGCCACTCTCTAATCCTTTGGAATTTAATGTCATTACAGACATCGCATATGCATGCATGCACACACTCCCTCACACCACACACAAGAAAATAAGCCAACGGTTGTGCACCCTTGAAAAAAATTAAATCTCCTACAGTAAATATTCAGGTGAGTAGAACATTAAGAGATTTCAGCAAGGCCTACAATTACAGATACAGATTTTATAGTTTAAGAACAAAAAGAAGGGAAGGGAGCACTATTAAAAAGTTTGGGCATCCTTATAGATTTCAGGAAGGTCTCAGATAACTTTCACCATCTTGTGTCTTAGTTAACATAACTAATGCTCACCTACCATGAGAAGGCAAAGCATTTCAGGTAGCTGCTTCCTCGTGTAATTGTGAAACAACAGTTGGGCAAGTTGAGGTCAAGAACATTTTCAGTGTGTGGGTATCCTTAAAGGACTCTCCAGTAAAAACTCCCTGTTGAACTGAAAAAGACCACCAGAAAGATTTGGCACTGTGGATGGTGCCGCACTGCTCTGCTGTGTTATGACGCAAAAAAACAAATTAGTCCTTAAAGGAAAACCCTTAATTGGGAATTGTACCAATTCCGTAGGCAATCAAAATCCATCCATCAATCCATTTTCTATACCCGCTTAATCCGTCGGTCGGGTCACGGGGGCTGGAGCCTATCCCAGCAGTCATCGGGTGAGAGGTGGGGTACACCCTGGACGCCAGTCCATCACAGGGCCACACAGAGAGAAATGAGACAAACAACCACACACTCACTCATAAGGACAATTTTAGAGACACCAATTAACCTAACATGCATGTTTTTGGGCGGTGGGAGGAAGCCGGAGGTGCTAACCACCACACCACCGTGCAGCCCGCAATCAAAATCATTTCTGTAAAAAAACGTGAGGTGAGAAAAGAGAATTTTCACAGATCTAATTATCCTAAACCTTAAAATCCACAATGGACCCCCCCCCCCCCCCCCCAAAAAAAACCTGCAAGCTGGAGATATTGCAATGTCCTTCATCGTCCCCCAACCTAAACACTCATGAATGTAGACTGACTGTCCAAGAATCTTACCTTTTGCAGGAAGAATTCTTAGAATGTCCTTTTACAAGCTTTGCTAGTTGCCAGAGGGTTGTACTTAGTACAAAACAGTTAATCTTTCACACACTTCACTATATAAAGCGATATTGCGCTCAAACATTTGCATCCCACTGAATGTAGGAGGAATTTTTTTTGTGTTGAGCCAAGAAACATTTATAAATGCACCTGATTTTATATTCTGACTTCGACACATAAATAGCTACATGAAGAAATGCTCCATCAGCTGATCTGTAAGCTGAGGTCGCACAGCTCTTTCACCTACCGGGAGGTGTATTTAGGGTGAAAACTAGCTGTCTGCTGATGTCGCTGCTGCAAATGAATCCACCTGTGGGCTTGTATTCTCTTCGCTCTCTATGGGAGGCTGCATTTGATCTTTCCCTCTTGCTCTGGACTGAATTTAAACAACACTTGGCCTTAAGGCCCTGTCACACTGTTGCGTATGAGAGAAGTGTATGAGTTGCGTATGAAAATTAATAATATAATTTTCATACGCACGAAAAGTCCTTGAAAATAAAGAATGTCTAGCGTATGAGTAGCATATGAACTGCGCATGCCCAGCGTACGTTTCAACGCGCCTAGCAGCCTTTCCACATTGCTCCATTATTGCAGTAGACGACGCAGTATCAACATCTCTCGAGAAATTCATCTCGATCATGCCTCCCAAGAAGCAATCGTCGTTTGCCCGGGCCCTGGGCCGAGAAAAAGGCAAAAAAACACAAGAAACATTCTCACCCAAACCTGCTGAAATGCCTGATGCACCTGCGGCGAGGCTGATGAGTTACATGCTTCTGAGCGATCAAGATCCCCAACTCCTCCTCCTGACCGCGGGCAGAGGCTATAAATACGCTAGCTGTACGGTACACCTTCATGCCAACATATGGCAATTTATGTCCAGCGTTCTCGACCTATCAGTAACGTACCTATATCGTACCTCTAGCGTATTCAGCGTATGCCAAGCGTATGCTCAGCGTATTAACCATACGCACAAAAGTTTTGAGCATGTTCAAAAATTTATTTCTGCCTCAACGTATGCCAACGTATGCCAACGTATGCCAACGTATGCCAACGTATTCAGCGTATGCCAGCGTATGCTCAGCGTATTAACCATACGCACAAAAGTTTTGAGCATGTTCAAAAATTTATTTCTGCCTCAGCGTATGCCAACGTATGCCAGCGTGCTTGAAACGTATACAACCTATGCCTAACGTTTCCCTGGCGTATGTCAGCGTATACCAGCGTATGAGTGATAATTTTCATACGCAACACATATGCTTCTCTCATACGCAACAGTGTGACAGGGCCATTAAAGATATGAAATGCAGCCTAAGAATCATAATTTCATTCAACACGAATTCTCTGCAAAGTGAAATTTGGTTGGTATGCTCTGTGACTGTAACTAATGGGGAGCCATCAGCTCGCAGCATCAACAGCATATGATTTTGTAATATAATGCAATTTGGGTTAAAATAACAGTGTTCCTGACTTTATGCCTGACAGGATCATTCTAGATGTTTTTGCCATTTGTCCATTCGAAATGTGCAATGATTTTTTCTCTTTCAGGAGATACCAGAATCGGTACAGTGATGTACTGAGGCATTCAGCCAACTAAATATTCACCTTAAAGCTGAGGTGACACATGTGTGTGTTTCTATACAGTATAATAGCCTTGAAACCTTGAAGATTCATGCGAAAACCTCAGCGGTTGGCACGCTGTTGGATCATATTCTCTGCTGATCTGTCAATATACTCAGACAGAAAGGTTGAATCTTGCTTTATGTGCAAACGCCAGTGTTCATAAAGTCATTTAAAGTGTTTTGAAGGGGACGTTTTTTCCCTACCTACATCAAACAGTACCAAAAAGGGGGAATAGCCAGCAGTCCATGCTGCATCATGCAGTGTAGGTGCATCCTATTTTGCCGGCTCAGAAATGCTTAGGTGATTTCCACAGTCTGGTTTGGTTACTGAGCTGCAGGCTAATGTTCTGCTCACAAGAGGACATTTGCAGAAAACGTGTTACGAGCGTTATTTGCCACCTCTGAATCTTTGCCATCTGCAACAACATGTGTATTATGCTAAACAATGCTTGGCTTCCCGCCTCTTCTTGGCTTTTTTTTAACCTTATGTCTACACACAGCATAAGTGTGTCTGTACTTAACTGAAGCATGCTGAAGCAAAACCTGTCCAAATGCACTGGCGGACAGGTGGAGCAGGTGGCAGGATCACTGCAATTGTCTCTGGAGCAGTCCCGAAGCGGCCCATTTCCATTCTGCCATAAAGAGCTTGTAAGTTTTCAGTCCAACCACATTCCCTTTCAGTCTCCTCACCCTTCCTGTTTTAACTTTTTTTTTACACCTGGACTAACAAAAGACTGGCTTTGATCATGGGAAATCCCTTGGCAGAGCAGAGATGAACCCACACTAGAAGCTCCATGTGTGTGTGCGTTTGTGTGCTTTTGAATGTCTGTGTGATGCACATCAATCCGGCGCTACTCAGATTCTCAGTACTGAAACTTCATGGCAGGGGTATAAGGTAAAGAGCTCTTTGCATGTGCAGTGTGAAGATGAACACACTCGCAGACACACACACACACACACAGAAGAGGGAGGGAAAGTGCAAGTAAGCAAGAAAGAGGGAACATCTTGTTTCTCCCATGTAATCAGTATCTCTGCAAACACACACACAAGGCTGCTTGTTATCAGAAGCTTTCCCACGCTGCTGTGATACAAAGCTGCACACCAGGATGGGAGGATGAAGCGAGGGAGGAATGGACGGAACTACAGAGGGATGGAGGGTCAGCCTTCAGCAGCTTAGTCCCACTGCGGGGATAAACACATCCCTCAGCGGGAGTTTGTATTTAGGCGAGCAAGATCAGAGTTCAGGACAGACAGACTGCCAGGCAGGCAAAACGACAGGAAACAGACAGGGCAGTGGCGATAAACGAGCATCCATACGGCAAACAACCAGCAGCACACATCTCGTACGCATACTTTACTTGAGTAGATTGTAGCCTACAATCCTCCTCCACACCTCTGCTCCCACATTAGTCTTACATCGACTCTTCTATTCTAGAACATCTCTCTCTTTCTCTGTCTCGCTCTGTCTCCATCTCTCCCCTCGCCTGCTGCTCAGCCCGGAGCTCTTACGTAAGAGGTCCATTTGCATAACAGCCTGTTTTCTCTGGCTACGGCATGGCCACATGAGACAGACTCGATAATATGCTAACAACTCGGTCTGTTGGTAAACACCGACCTCCATCACAACACCTCACATTCGCACTATATGTGGTGCAGGTCTGGTCTGTGACAGAGATTTAGTGTCTTTGGATGTCTTGATGCCAGCTGGCTCAAGGCCAGAGGGGCTGAAACAGCTGTCATTTACAGAGCGCAAGCATAGGCCACGTCTTTGCCTCGATGGACCTCGTTCAGAAGGAGGCTGACCTGCCTGCTGTGCGGAGCCTATGCAATAATAGGTTTTGCACCAAGAGATGACTGTTCAAATCAGGCAGCCTGGTATTATCCTCTTCAGGGTTAGGACGAGAGGGAAAGAGACTGGTATGATTGCGTGTGCCGTTACCAGCGTGCATATGTCTTTGTATTGCTTATGTTTTAGGAAGCAAACAGAGCACACAAATGCTGGAACGTACACAAACACACACAATCATACATGCACACACACTCAAAACAAACGTGTCACTGTTAAGAGAATAAAAAGGAAAAAAGAGGCTCTGAAACATCAATAAATGCTGCTGTGGAAGCTGTTAGATACACAGTAAGATACCTCATTACACACCAATTCATTAAGTCAAGAATGGCCTTAATCGTGTCTGGTTATTAGGGAAGGGCTGCTCTCTTCCCCATATGCATACACACGCACACACACATACACTTCAAAGAGACAACAACAATTGATCAAGGGAATCAAGCACAAATGATCTCCTATCTGGGATTTCTCCTTTGTTCGTCTAGAAAACAGTGGTTAAAGTCAAGATTATGCTCATTTTGCCTTTCATGTTAACACATCTGTTATCTTGATATCACTTGAGGGGGGTGAAGTGGACCGAAACTTGGCAACATAAGTGGCTCTGCTGTTAAACTGGTAGTTGTTTCAGGAAAAAAAAATCATAACCCTCCTGCTGCGGTTCTGCTCGGCATGAATGTACCAATGGCGGAACTCAGGAAACTGTGCTCCCTCTTTAACATCCTACACACTGTTAATGGGAGTAGTGAAATAATTAGTTGATTATTTTAAGACTTGAAAGCCATCCAGTACATAACAGAGTACTTTATGATATAAAAATAGGAAAATGCCTGTTTTCATTCTCAAAAAAAGCTTTCTTATTTGGTCACTTTAATCATAATTGTATTCATGAATCATAACACCAACTGCAGCACCAATTTTATACTTTTTCTTTGCTTTGTAGATACTGTCAAGTGTATACAAAGTACTAAGACATGTGTTATTGCTTTAGTAAACCATTTTCACTGTCCAGTTTCTGTAGTTGTTTTTTTATTTAAAAAATATATATATATTCTAGTTCTATTTCAACGCATGCTAATAAAACACACTGAGACATTTTATAGTTTGTAAGTTAATTGCACGGTAACTGTGACCTTGTCCCCAATGTCAACGCCTTCTCGCGCTTAGTCACATCACCTGCCGTCAGAAGTGTTCATAGTACGTTCAGATTGTCACTCAAGGTACAAACCAAATAGTTTTTGATCTAATACATCTCATTTGAAGCACAAAAATCTGTGGCACAGCGTTGCTAATGAAGGCTGTGTAACTCTCAGGCTGTGAGTTTACTCGTATATGCTACTATGGAGGAAAGTAAACTATTGGGAACGTGATGGGAGAACCGTCTCCTGGACGTCGTTTGAGGTTACTGAAGAAGGCACGTCGCCTGAGCTGACTGCGCACATTAGCCACATACAGGCTGCTGCGACAGCTCAAGGAAAACAGTGTAATGAATTCTGAATCAAAAACAGAAAAATTAAGATGAAGATGAAAAAAAAGGTCCGCGAGCCCACCAGCTCCAACAAGAATCAGCAGAACCAAACAGTTCGGTGCGTAAAACGCTGCCAGTGACTCCAGGGCTCATCAAAGTGCAGCACGTGAAAAACAACCCCTGGCTTTGGTGATTGTATCGTGCGGCGTGTCCGTTTCCATCTCAGTCCGCGCACGGGACACTGGCGGTCCGTGCGGCGTGCTCAGGTCGTGTCCTGCGCATTCAGTTATGGAAGTAACACATCACCGTCCTGAACGTGTACATCCAAGGAACCTACATCACGCACGTCTGCAGACCAACGCACACACCTATGTTGAAAGACTCAAGACACGCACGTGCTTTTCAATGAAAAACCTTGTGTCTGCGCACGTGCGTGTTTATGACACAGAGAGGGAGAGCAAGGGGAAGACAGGTCCCCCATCTCTCTGCCAGGACCCGCGTGTGACTGCGCGTTTTGCCCCTTCATCCTGCCCTTCAGTCGGCCGGGAACACGCGCGTACACACATTTTAGGCATGCACACAACATGCGCACGTACGCACCACTCGTCCCGTAGGCTACTCACCTTTTAGAAGAATCCCATAAATAGTGTAGAGGGTGAAAATCAAATGACTCTTGAGATTCATCCTGCCTTCTTCTCTCTTGCTCCTGGCTTCCACGGGAATTTCTCCTCTCCGTTTCCCCACTGGACTTCTGACGGGACCGGACCTCTTTGTTCGCTATCCAGGTGGACCTGGGAGCGTGGCTTTTGTGCGTCTCTTTGAAACGGGGTTAACGAAGCCGACTGCACGACCCGTGGGCTGTTCTGCTTTTAAAAGCGGGAATATAATAGCTCCCCAATAAATAAAAATCTGGATGTTTGTCGGATATGCAGCACTGGTGAGGTACACACAGTTTTAGCAACTCTGGAAAAAACCTTCTCTGGTAAGAGAATAAACGCTGTCGTTCCTGTACAACTGTCTGCACAGCTCCTACTCTGCTGTGGCGCACAGTCCACAGCGCAGGGAGCACGAGTGGATTGTTTGAGTCCCGCCCACACGCTTTTGACTGACATGGAAGACGAACCAATCGCAACCGAGATTAAGCGAGGTCTGGGTCAAGCTTGAGACTGCAAAAAATATCAGTTTCAACAAATTTTCTGCACAAAAGACCAGTTACTGTTAAAGGTGAAAATATCCGAGCGACGTTGAAGAAATCTGAGCATTACTCATGATTAGGACGAGTTGACTTTGATTAAATGGTCACAATATCAAAGTTCCAGAAAAGCTGAGGAAACTGGGGAGCATTTTGCAGAAGCCTGCTGTCTTATATTTAAAGCGTCCACTGCAGAACATTGCAAGTTATTCAGATGTCTGTAATTTAAGGAATGTAAGGTATGATTTGAGGTGCGTCCAAGGTGGTGTTTCTTTTTTCTATCAATGCCCATCTTTGATGACGAGCGGGTTATTTCTTACAGTGTACCGGTAGTTAGGGCTCAGAATTCAAAACAGACATGCCCCTTGATGTGAGCTGCCCTTCCACATGAACACCTGGTAAGTCACAGTAAACTGTTTGTTTCAGTGCTCACGGCTCTGTCGATAATAATGACTGAGGTCACGCTGATGTGAAGTATAAAGGTTGAGAACAGCCGTGACTTTTGAAGATTGTCTTGTTTAAGATGGTGGAGAGGTGAGCGGGGATGTGATGGGGCAAGGTGGTGTATAGGTAAGGGGGCAGCTGTGAAAGGAGTGGAGAGGCCTTTTGAAGAGAGAGAGAGAGAGAGAGAGAGAGAGAGAGAGAGAGAAAGAGAGAGAGAATGCAAATACAAGAGGTTGTTGTGAGTTGACAGTGCAGGCAGAGAGGTGACACTTGAAAGGATAAAGCCATGACTGATGCATGTGATGTTTGTTTCTGTTCTTTGGATTTTGATTGCTAGATGTTGAGAAACTATGAAGGAGGGTTTGGACGTTTTCTATAAGTGTCTTGCGCAGTACGTCTAAATGCACAGAGCTTTGCCTATAGCTCAACTCGGCCGTTACACTGGACCTCTGTCCTCGTGTCAAAACATACAGAAAGCATTGAGAGAGGAATCGATGTATTGACCCGAGTATGTTAGGCTACGCTATGACAGGTGATAATATGCCACTTTCAGCTTACTAGTATCAGGCCTTTTCTGGATAACCTGTTAGGTCACAGACTAAAACAGCAGGTAAACAATTTAGTTGTTGGCAAATTTGTATAATGTAAAGTGAGTTGGGCAGGTCTGATCATTTCATGCCATTTGTCCGCATGAGCTTTTAACAAATTAGATGCATGCTACCCCTTCTGGGTTTTGTCTGTAATTCCTAGTTTCTTCTTTGTACCCGCTTCTTCTGCTAATTTCAGTACATTGGCCAGTTTTGGTCCAACTAAAACATATAGATACAGAAGAAAATCAACTCCCAATGTTTTATGTGGGACTTTGAGATATCTGTTTCGGCACGATTTCAAATCGAATAAACATGTTTGCATGTCTTTTGAAAATCCACTCTTACTCACACTTACACAATAATTACATTTTTCTTAAACCTTATAAACGTACTGACAGTGTCTGGTATTTCCTGGGGTGGGTTAGCCTGGCTGACGCGTCCACAATCTCGATGAGATGGTGGTCTGGGAACTAGGTGTGCATTTTCTCGTATTTGAGGCGTGGTTTACGAATGCCTAGAGCCGTTTATTGGGCGCTACGAATGTCTATCAAATGACGTCAGGTTCTTCCCATGCTGCTTTGCGCGCGATTCATAGCCAATTGTATCACTTATACCAGATGACGACAGAAATTCGACGAGGAAGAAGAAAAAAATGGAAAATAAAAGTAAACTTGCGCTCTAAGCTACTTAAATTGACAACAAAGTAGGCCTATATGCTATATTCTACATGAATTTTTATGTTGTAGAGTTGTGAATTTATTTTAATAATGGAGAAATTGAGCAGCCTTGCTTTGTTGTCTACAGTAGTAGATCAACCCTCATCTTACTTTGAAGCTCCCGGCTCCCAGAAGTGACGTTAACGAAGCTTTAGCAGCAGAAAAGCTATCAGGCTTGTGTTGATGATAATAATAAACTCCTGGACTATGTACAAACTTCCAAATGCATCGTTTGGTGAGTACAGACCATATTTGTACAACTGTAGAAGTTTGGTGTCATGACATGTGATTTTAGTGTGGTAATTTTGGAGATACGGACCAGGGTCCGTTAGCGCTTGTACTAAGCTATTCGGGATAACTCGGTAACTCAGCTGATGTTCAGCCAATATCGGAAAAACTTCGGGTGGGCTACTTGGCTGGATGTCACGGTTCAAATGACCCTAGGGTGAATCTACTCCGAAACACTTTCTAAGGCTGCATTGAACGGTAACGTTGTGTCCGCTGTCATGTTGGATTAACGCTCTACAAGCTTCGGTGTAGCGCATAGACGTCGTCATCGTCTTGCTGCCCCCCCCCCCGTTCTGTGATTGGTTCCCAAACTCTAGCAAAAATAAGGGCGGTGGTTTCCAGGCTGACTTTGCAGTGAGAATGAAATCGAGCGCAAAGCAGCATGGGAATTCCCAGGCTAGGGGTGGGTATAGCTCCAGAGGATGAGTATTTGTCATGACGTGCTGTATGAGTCTGTGTGAATGAATAGATGTGACTGGTAGCGCTTTGAGTGGTCAACTAGACTGGAAAGGTGCTGTATAAGTACCCTTTTTTTTCATTTACCCTTTTGAATTATATTGTATAATAACCACAACAACAGTGTTTACGGAGGCTTATTTTGCAATAATGTCAGCTGTAATCACACTTTTGCAACAACATATTATTAGATGTTCAAAATTTTCTTATACATTACATTCAACCTAAAAAAAGAGACTGAAACAGCTTTGAGATGTTGCCCTTTTAACACAAAGTGCCCAGACTTCAAAGTAATTCAACATATTGTGACAGTCAAGGCTCCATGAAATGCTTCAGATGTTGACATCAGTCATAACATCTGGTAAAATTCTAATTTCAAAGTTTACTGAACAAACCCCAAAGGTCATACACAGGCACATAGTCAGGGAGGGAGACAACAAGAGGCTAGATGCAGGAAAAAGACTTCCGTCCAACACTGGACAAAAACAACACAATGCATTAGAAAGGCCACGGGGGAAAGAAGAGTCAAAGTCGAGAGCAGCTTTAAATCGTGCGCAAGGAATCCACAAAAAGACAATAAAGGCTGGTGATTTGTAAAGGGTAGAGAGTATACAGATATGGATAATTGGATGATTACGCTCAGATGAGCCACACAATTGGTTGGAAAACAAAGAAAGAGAGTAAACAAAACAGACTGAAGTGACCATAACAACAAGGGGTGGAATGAGTCTACTTTATCTTTTCTGGAGCTCTTTTCTTTAACTTTGATTAAAAAAAAAAAAAAACATTACACGATTGACGAAAGATGTGAGATTTCATAAAGACTTGCAAAATAACAACTTCAATGCAAAAACAATCACTGCACTTCCAAGGTGATGACATATATTGTCAGTGTAAAGTGTGCCATGAAACAAAACCATCTGAAGACAAAAAGCACATCTAGATATTTATGTCCCGCGGACACTACTTCACTGCCAAGATGAACCATAAAAAGAAATATTTGTTACCAGATGTGAAATCAAATTACTGTTGCATTGGAATGGTTGCCAAACTTTTAGGTTAGAATGATAGAAGATAGATTTAAATTCAACATTCGATAGTGCACTGCTTTAAATGTTGCGTCTGCAGGGAAATGTGGGATGATGTTATATTCCCTCTTTTCATAAAGCATGATCCAGTGTATCCTTTGCTGAAGGAGACCAGGAAGGAAGCAGTAAGGGGAATTTGTTCATCTCTCATCATCATCTCACTTTGATACGTCCAGGCCTTATCATTTAGGAACTTCTCTAAGCTATAAAGATTATTCAGCAGCACTAACTTGGCAGGTGTTTAACTGCGAGATTTATGTGGAGGTGCAGGTTTGTGTCAGTCTGAAGGGTGAAAAGAAGAGCCACGTAAGTGACGAAGAAGATAATGGGCCTCAGAACAGTCGTGTATTAAATGAAGTTGGATTGCCAAAATCAACTCAACTGTTAACTTTTACGGTTACAGTATCAACTTTTTTATGACAATTTTTTCGTTTGATTTTATGCATTTCTGTCAATTACCTTTGTAACCTTAAAGTGGGAGCAAAGCATTAAAAGAGCTACCATTCCCTGACAGTTCACAAGATTTAAATCTGCTTAATTAAATCTGAGACTTGGCACCTAATATAGTATCCATCGGTTTATTTAATTTAGGATATATGAAAACAGAGCCTGCTATATAGCACATGGGACTAATTACTTCCTCTTTAGTAATTTGATTAATTCTGATTGTGAGATTGGATATACAGGGCTGCAATCTGCCTTGATATGACTTAGGCATAAATGAAGAAAAACAAAGAAAGAAAGAAAGAAAGAAAAAAGAAGCTTTGATCTCAACATTTTTGGTTAGGGGACCGCAAAAGCATGTAATACAAGAAAAAGTTCGAAGAGCAATGATATAAATGCACATATAAATGAATGTCAAGCATCATAAAACTAATCTCAAAGGAGGCATAAGAAGTTGTGCAATCAGAGGCGTTATGCAACAGTAAGAATTAATAAGGTGCTGTTTGTTTTATGTGCGTCTGGTGTTAATGAAAAACAACCTTGCTTTCTAGATCAAATCTTCTATGTAATAATTTTGCAATCACATAGTGCATCAAGGTATATCTAACTTCTCATGACATGTTTCCGTGATAAAGGCTCACGGCCTTTCTTTGACACTGCTTCTTTATCTCGATTATCAGACAGCTTCTTAATTTGACGCATGCATTATTTATATCATTAACTTAACTTTTTGGAAGTGGCCTGCCTTAGCAGGCAGTGTTCACCACTAGCTAACAGAAGTTTGCCATTCCATCATTTTGTCAAGGATCAGAATGCATGTGTTGCAAATACAAAATGTGCTGATGAGATAATGATGGCATTTCGTTTTTAACTGTACACTTGTTTACCATGAGTTTTACTATGTTTAGAGTCAGTTGCGGTGCTGTTCATCCGTTAACATGGAGCTGAGGGAATGTAATTCTGCTGGCTAGTGCTACCTTGTGATAATTATGATAATATAATATTCACAACTCATTATTGTGGTTACCCTCTGAGAATCCCTGGTGGGCAAATTACTCTCCTCTCAAATGTGAGGTGGCTAGTATCTTTTCTCGTTTGAGATGCAAGATTTTATACATTTTTGATAAAAAATATGTATCAGAACCGGATTTTGGCAAAATGTATTTAGTCTAAACGGTAAACGTGTGAGGGAAATGTTGTGGAAAGTAGATTTTGCAGTATAAGCATACAAGCTACAAAAGATGGGTTGTCATGGCTCCAAAAAAACCCAAAACCACATCTTTGCCAACAGTTGTTTTGTTCTGACATATTTAAGTGCTTTTTTTGTGGGTAATATACATCCCTGATTAAATTATTGGATGCTTTCAATTGAATTAAAGCTACAGTAAGTGATTTTGTATACAGCTCAATAAAAAAAAAGATGCAAGTGCGCACAGATTTGTGTAATCATTTCAAAATCAGTGTACTGTAGTGGTGAAAGATTTTCGTTTTTATATGTTCTCAACCAAAAACAGCAAACTCGTGCTGTCTTTCGCTTTGGATTTGGCATGTACCTGCGTTTGTTTATCTGACATGTAGCTATGACTGTGTGGCACTTAATTATGAAGCATCGCTGTATTCAAATAGTGTCCAAAATGCATCCGTAGCTGGCTGCCTTTATCCCCCAATGAGTTGTTATATAGCGAGCACTCTGTGTGGGTGACTGAGTGAATAAAATTAACGAATTGTTAAAAAATTAGTTCTGTCTTCCCCTTTCATATGCATGTGCACGGACACACACACACACACACACACACACACACACACACACACACACACACACACACACACACACATACAGTTGTTTCTTGTTTACCATAAAAGATTTTAATCAGTTTGTGGAAGAGGTTCTATAAATAAACTTGACTTGCTTTGGCCTGTTGATCTCATTTTGGGTCAATCCACTTTAAGAGGGGATGCAGCTTGGTGGAGCTCACCTTGTAATGGCTCATTTCACACTCTCAAAATTGGTGTGTGCCATCACTAGAGGCATAGCCAGGAACCAGGGGGTCATCTCTAAAAAGTGTTTGGATCCAGGAGAGAGGCCAGTCAGTGAACTGATGGAAACAGCACACTCAAGTTTCCGCCTCACCTGGGATTGTCTCACTGCTCCAGATGGCAGATAGACCAGTCTCTGTCTCTCTCACTCTGTCACACACAGACACACACAGCCATAAATGAACACCCTCCTCTCAGAGTTGCAAGTAACCACCACCTGCTCCTGGCTGAGACCATTGTTCATTGGTCCACCTAATGTGGGCTGACACATGTTGCCAAGATGAGGGCCCAGCACTTCAGCTTGGATAGAACAAGGCGGGGCACAACATGAATCACCTCACCTTTTATACTTAAATTTCCTTTCATCTGTGCCTCTGTGTGTTAAACCGAACGACCGGCTTTGTCAAATGTGTACAAAGAAATTCTCAATAATACATTTGAAATGAATATCAAAATAAATAGCAAAAATATGGGATGAAACGGAGGGAAAACACAAAAAGTGTGTCATGACTGTCATGACATGTGATGTGAGTTCTGAGGAGAGGACAGGTACTGCGTGTGGTTTAACCGGAGTAACAGTGGCGTTGTCCCCGGAAAGAGATGCTGCTGCCGAATTTCACAAAACGTCTTCTTAGTTTTACTTGATTTTAAACTAACTTACTTTTTGAGTGGGAGTTTGGACAAACATTGACATTCCCGCCTGTATAAACAGGCAAACAGGAACAGAAAATGTTCAACACGTTCCGCCGCTTCTAACTTTCTCTATCAGCGATCGTTGAACATAAAGAACTGAGTTCACCACCCAGACGATCTCTTCAAAGAAGACGCATTGTGCTCCTTTTCTTTCACAAGCTGACACAATTTCCTGAGGCCTCAATGAAATGTCTGTGGCATTCTTTGGTCAAAATAACACAGAGATACACTTTAGCAGCTTCTTTCATGTCTAATAATTTACACCTCTATTCAGACGGATCATTTAAGGGGATGGAGGGACTCACTTGACCCCTCCACTCCACTCTTCTCTTCCTTATGGTCTGCATCTTTTGAGATCTGTGGTAGTCAATACTTGCATTTGACCTGTCTGCAGTTGGACCCTGGACAGCTGGCAGTTTCCCTTTTCTAGGTACAGTTTTGTTGTACAGTCATGTGTTGAATGGCTCAAGTTGTTAAAACACACATTGCAGAACGTAATGCGGCTGGTCAGTTATTAACACCATCGAGAACTCACATTCTAATTTATCCGTCACACATTGGCTCCATAAACTCAGACTTCAATGTTACTCCAGTTGTCTGCGTTCTAAATTTTTTGTGGTTAACTTTAGTAATTTTTAGAACTGTTGCTTATTTAGTCAATATTTCACAGATGTTCGGTTGGTAATTGCAATTACTGGTGCTGTGTTGATGGTGCATTTGACACACCAGGAAAATACTAATGTGATTCTCTAGATGAAACATTCTGGGTGTTTACCAAGAATTTAAAAAACTGCTAGAATGATCCTGACATGACTGCTTTCTTCCCAATTATTTTATAGTGTGAACTGTGAATTTCTGCACGGCAGCTTAGCTGTTTATTCATAGAAAAAAAGGACAAAATTTACAGAAAAAAATCAATAAGACACCATCAAATCACAATGATTCATCAGAGGATTTGAATAATGAAGTTACTTCTCACTGAATGAGGAGATGGTCGGCTGCTGTCTCACTGAAACTTGAATAGCCAAGTACAGCATTCACACCACTCACAACAGCAGTTTAATTGACATTTAAACAAGAGAATTTAAGTTATACAAAGGACAGAATATTAAAACAAGTAGCTTACAGGCATATCAATAAGTGGAATACAGGCTTTTTTGAAAAGATAGATAAGTAAAAATTAATGATTTGGCATCTGTGTTTCTGTGCCCAAGCAGGGTGCTTGTTCCACAAAAGAGGAGCCACGAGGCTAAAGGCGCTGCCTCCTGGTCTAGCGTGAGAAATTTCAGGAAGAATTAGACCAGCATACTGAGAGAGGAGTGTTCTTGTGGGGTGATTAGGAACAATAAGATATTCCACACAGGTCAGCTAGTCCATTGAGGGGTTTGTATGAAATAAGAAAGATTTTAAATTCTATTCAAGAATCGTCTTCGGTTTTTGGTCTGGTCTTTTTTTTCCAGGCTTTTACCTGTTAGTCTGAAAGGCAGACATGTCTAATCTTCTAATTTGAAGACAACAAGGAGCACTTATTTGAAACTCTTGTAAAATGCAATGTGCTGCCTGCTGACAGGAAAAAAAAATCCCAACAGAGTAGAGCAACTCTCTATCAGCCAGTGTGAAAGTTTAATGGACCTTTTAGCCAAAGTATGAATATTGCTCACACATATGATTTCAAACTCAGTACCTCATCAAATGTCCAGCGATACCTTACGTGCTCCTTTCTGAAGCAGAACACACATACACACACACACACAGATTCAGAAGTGAGATATTCATTTACTGAAATGATTAATCATACAATCATCTCTCAATTATTGTCACATGCTGCAATTTCCCACCACAGTCAGCATAATATAATAAAGCGATGCAAATAATAATGTTAAGGTTTGAATATTACATTACTTCTCCCTCACACTTTCTGGACTCATCATCTGTTAATAACACACAGTTTAGAAGTTTGTGGTGTGACATCTGGAAGTGTGTGGGTGTTATTGCTGGGATTTGTGGGTTTTGGAGCACTCTGTTCTCTGCAGTACTCCCTGCTATCTATTTTTTATTTTCCTGCTGCTTGCTTTTCGCTGCGTAGTTTTAGCACCAAGTATCACTTGGATCGAGTTGCCAGTGTTCTGTTATATGTTGTCGGCAAGAAATGGCTAATTGATTACAGGAAAAAACAGCTATTTAAGGACCAAGGGACACGTTGGGTTCTGTGTGATAGCATAGCATCGAGCTAAGTTCTTCCATGTGCTGTATCTGCAGTTCAGCTTAGAACCCCTTTTGAACATAAATACTGTGCCGCAACTATACAGGCCGAAATTGGAAAATTAGATCCATTCAGAACGAGTCAGGGCAGAGGGAGAGAGAGCACACTGGAACGTTCTGCTGCAGCACAGGCAGAAAACTAAGAGGAAGGAAATTGTATGTAGATAATACAAATTACCAGCTACTGAAGTATGAGGCTGGCTCCTCCTGCAGACACCTGAGTGTTTTTCTCCCCCTGTGTCGGCAGTATAAATGACCTTTCCTTCGGATTTTGGCAACCATGAAGTGCTACAAAGACCAGAGCTATTGCAGGCTGCCACACCACAAGGGGAGACTGTCTGCCAAATACAACCAGATCCAAAGCTCAGCAGCAGTGTTGAGATTAGAGTGGCACACCAATTGTTTCAGTACCACTCATTCGGAAAGTGTTCCTAGACCGAACCCTGCATACTAAGACGGTAGGGACTGCCCTTTTGTTAATGAGAATGGCACCATTCCACATCCATTCAGAGGTGTAAAAATCTGTGCAGATTCTTTGTTCCAGACAATATTCATTATCACCTTTGGAATCTTAAAAGAAAGTAGTTAAATATGTCTGTACTTGTACAATCTACACTTTTTCTCTGTATTTATTTTCCTTTTAGTGGATAACAGACAACACAATGAGGCAGGAAATAAATGTTATGTTGGTTGTGTTGCTTGGTTACTGAAATCAAGTTCATAGCTGGGCACATTCAGGAACAGAACAGATCTGGTAACTTAGAGGATGTGTGCCATTTACCTGCAGGCATTAAAAAAGTGAAAACCAAAGTATCTGATTTTATCATTGAGGTAATGATCTGGATATCGTGTTTAGGTGGGTCATGACAAAAGCTACTACACCATTATGAAAGGCCATGCTGGCCATGAATCTTACCTATATGTAACAAGTGTAAATTTGGCTTGTTTATAATTCCATAAAATTATTCTTTTTAACCTGACATTTATAAGACTAGTCAGGTGGAACTTTTGTTTTCTTTTTCTGTTTCTGTACATTCTTTTATGGGGGAGCAACATCCGCTACAAAAGACACGTTCCCACCTAAACTCTTCCTCTTTTTTTCTGATGTTCGATGAGGAAAGGTGGGATCTCATCTTTTATATTTGGCATTTTATTTCGTCAGGTATGCTCCATGTTTTACTTATTTGTGCCAATGTTCGCGTGATTGTAATCGCGGCGCTCATTTTTCTGATGTTCGGTGAGGCAAGGTGAGGAAAGGTTGAGGAAAATAAAGACCTTCGAAAGAGTAGCGGTGTGGTCTTCATTCTTAGAAACCTTAACACAACGCAGAGATTTGGTACCGGTTACATTTACCCAGTGTCATAATCAAACAATGCACCAAACCCTGCGCTGCTGCGTTGAAACACAAGCACTCTGATAACCTTATGCACAAACATTCTTTCTTGCAATGAACAACATGAGTGATTTTACACCTTTAGCCCTGCCGCCTCACAGCAAGAGGGTTTCAGGTTCGATTCCCAGCTGGGGCCTTTCTATGTGGAGTTTGCATGTTCTCCAATGTTTATTGGTGACTCTAAATTGTGCTTAATAGTGAGTAAGAGCGTCCATGGTTGTGTGTCTCGTTTGCGTCTATGTGGCCCTGTGATGGACTGGCAACCTGTCCAGGGTGTACCCCGCCTCTTGCCCAATGACAGCTGGGATGGGCTCGACCCTAAATTGGAATAAGCAGGTATAGAAAATGGATGGATGGATGGCAACCACACCTAAAGGTCAAATTTTTGAAAAAGGTATCACCTCACAGTAATCATAAAATTTCAAAATGGTCAACCAAAGAATATTCTTTTAACAATCAAAAGCCTCCTCTCTGAGTAAAGTAAGAATATGTGGAACAAAAGTGTATACACTGGCAAACAAGATAGAGAAGCTGTAGCCACTATAACAAAGCTGAACTCAAGCTTGATTTCCAGTGTGCTCAGGTTCATGAACTTGGATTTAAAATGAGCTTTGAACAGCAGGAACCTATCTGCACTCTTATTGAAAAATTCCTAGATTAATATTTAATAGAGAGCATAAAAAGAATCCTGATTATTCTTGCAACTGTGGGGAGACTATTTGAACATTTCATTGGTATTGCACATTGCTTTACTATGGAATAGATCAACATCACTTATGCACTACTCCTTCATTGTAGCACAGGGATGTAGACATGCTTTGATGACAGTTTTCCATGAAACCGAAATAGGAAGACAACATTTAGGTGAGACTTTTTTTTTACAACACAACCTGTCTTTAGTCCAGTGGTTCTCATTTTAGACAGGGTAGTTGTTTCTACGTTATATCCCCCTAATATTATCAAATTTCAATAAACTATTGTCCCCTGCCCTGTATCGCATAGAGCCGTGCAGACGTCGCGATTTTGAAACAAAGATATTTTGTCTGCATTACAAAGGAAACCCAACTGCCACAGCTCATGCTGCAAAATGTCCAAGGCAAATCAATTTAAAAGGTAACATTTTTGTTATTTCTGAATGATGTGCAGTGTCGCTTAGTTCCTTGTGGCATCAGAATAAGTAACATGCAGCTTGATGACCATGCTGAAATGTGCCCGGCATGAGAGACAGAGAGACTGTGTGTGATTCATAAATTTGATCGTAAAAAGGTCAGAATGCTCTTTCTGTAAAGTTTGTCTTGTTGCCAGTGAAATGTCACATTGTGCCATGTTGATAGTTCAACACAGCTTGTGTGCCAGTTATGCCAGAGCAAGCAAACCCCCCCCTTTATATATATATATATATATATATATATATATATATATATATCATGCAACATATTTTTTACTTTCTCTGGTCGCAAGACTAAGTCTAATTTTTTTACATGCTGTAGAATGAGAACTGAAGGTCAAAAGCTGACCATGAGACAACACTGTAAAGTACTTTACTTTTTATCCTCATTTTTGTGTCTGCCTCCATCTGTCTCTCTCTGTGTGTGTTTTTTCTTTTTTTTGTCTGCCTGCCTGTGAGTCTGTCTTCGCTCTTGTAGTCAATACATCAACTAGTTCAGTCAGATCCAGCACAATTCTAGCGGGATGTAGCCAGAGCTGAATAAACCAACTGTTTCCTGGCAGTCAGAAATAAATTATTAGCCAGTCCATTTAAGTTACATTTCCGTGTTCGATTGCCATATTCAGCTACACATTGCCAGTGATGCTACATCAGTGGAAGTACAGCAAAGATAAAGTGCTCAAGAGAGGTTCCTAATGCTTTAATTTTCTATCTTTTACACAAAAAACACACATGGGCACAAACACTATCAGAGTAATATGCTCCATCATTATTCATTTACACATAATGTGAGTGTGACTGTCCACAGCTGAGGTATCTAGTTGGGCCAGAGACCTCTCACTCATGCAGAACCCCACAAATGCCATGTGCACGCAAACATGCACCACAAGTCCTGAACATGCACACGCATGGACATAACCTGAGCTCAAGTGGAGACCAAAACCTAACAGAGCAGAACTTGCACAGATTTTGGGATAATTCACTAGAGAGCTGGGTCTTCAGTTCGTACAGACACATGCAGACACACGCACGCACGCATACACACACCGACATACACATTAGCACTCTCTCACACGCAACAGCTCCAGCCTCAAGGTAAGGGAAGGCTCATGAAATTGAGTTCACGGTGGTCGCTTAGCAATGTTGGGCAGAGGGTGTGCTATCAAGCCAAATTGTTCCGGTTCCTCTTGGCTCCCCTCAATTCCGTTTGGGTGTTCAGGGGTGGAACGACGGCACAGAGATCTGGCTGCACTGACATTTAGAAAGGGGGAAGGGGAAAATAAAAGGCTGAAAGTAAGAATTTATCACCTTTTCACAAACTAAAAGAAAGCGTAACTGATCTAGATTTAGTTTTATTTTAAATGAAGCCTAAAATTGACTTTTGAATTTTTGCATAATTACTTTTTTTCCCCTAAATAATACTTTTCATGCACTTTTTTTTAAACAGCATTTTCCTTAGAAATGTTACAAAGTTCTTTTTTTGTCTAAGTACAACATTAAAACTGAGAAATATTCTGAAACTCAAGAAAGTTTCAGAACATGGAATATGGAATAGATGGAATAGATCATATTCTGACTGTAATCATGTGTTTTCAGTATCAAACTCATCTTTGTGCACATATGGATACACACCTGCATGCAGATATCACATGTACAGTTTGCAGCGAATGGGCAGATACCAATCCCCAAACACTGGGAAATGTGGTAACACATTTTTTCCTACTTCCTTTATTAAAAGCAAAGTTTTTTCTCTTTTTTTTCTCAGCCTCTGGGGCCAAATCTTAGCATATCTCATCTAAATTACATCTCACTCATAGATTTCACTCTGCCAAAAGGAAGTTCTAATTGAAGAGCAATTCACTCTCTAGCTTCTAGATATGTGTGTGGTTATATTACTACTGTTCCTCGTATTTTGCTCCATAGCTTATAAAATTGAACTTCACCCCAGATAGAAAGTTGCAATGGAAGATTATCATTCACATTACATTTGTTACTGATTTTTAAAAAGCGGTCATCTTGCATTATCACTGCAAAGTTAGAAAAAACCTACCCATTCATTTTTGCATGAGTGTGTAATCACATCTCATACTGGCATGGCTCAAAATGCTTGCTGTGCTCTTTTTAGAGGCCCTCCATCCACACTTGGCTAGCATTTTGACTGCACTTAATTGAGCTGTGCTGCACTAACAACTGCTTTTAAAGACACTTGCCCTCTGCTGTCTCCACATAGCTGATTCATTTCCATCACTCACCGGTAAGGGCTGTGACTGATACATTTCAGCTCACAATACATGATGATACGTGTATATAATTTGCCCAGAGGCATCCAAAACCTTTTTATCCACCTTTAAGTGCCAGCTGAATAGTAATTAGAAATGCTTGACAAGTGATTCAGTAAAATCTTCTTCAACAGAAAAAAAGCTCTGTGATTCATCACTTGCATGAACACCTACTACTAATGAAGAAATTGTTTGAACTTTTAAAGATAATTGGATATATCCGTCTTTCGTCAGCCACCAAACCTGTGTTTTAATGTCAGAGTGATAAAAAGGCGAGCTGAGGTTTAAAAAGACCTTTTTGGAGTTGATTCCAACCTCTCGGTTCTACCAAATGACTAAGTGCTGGTCACATGAAATACCAGCTGATTTTCCTGCCGTCAGAATTTGTTCAAATGTGAGAACAAACTAGACGTACACATGGCAAAGTTCCAGATTGTTACAACTGTAAGCATTTCTTAGTGAATGATTATAATTAGTTTTAACTAGTGAATTTGAGGTAACGTTCATTGGAAATGGATGTAATGAAACAATGGTTAAGCAATATTTGAGGCATGATCGCTGGAAGCTAAGAGCTAATTGTCCCCCAACCAAGGCAGGAATTACACTTTGGCCTTGTGCCCTTGAAAATTATATCTGCCATAAGGCCACAGTGGCCTTGATGCCCTCTCTGACTAAGTTTTGCGGTTTAGCAGTCTGCCTCTTTTCTGACACGGCTTCAATGATCAATGAGCATCTGGTGGAGAAAAAAAAAAATCAGCGGTGCGCTTGATTCGAGCCTGCATTTACACCGCTCGGACAGTCTATGATGACAGTTGACATCAGTCTATCTCCGCCCACCCCCTTACGCGTCCGTGTGCGTAGCCAGCTGATTCTCCGCTGGAGGTGAGTTTTGTGATGATCCTGTTTGCCGTTAAGTTTTTCATTTGTCCATCTTTAAGTGTAATTTTATGGATAACATTACTATTTCTTGCTAGTATGGTAATACATAATTATAATATTTTGAAGTGTTTTTGTTACTACTTGGATAAGTTACATTGCAGTTGTGTTCTTTTATTTTTATCTAGTGCTAGGCAGTTAGCTAACAACTAGGCAGTTAGCGCTGTGTTGTTAGCTGTCAAAGACCTCTGTGCAGACTAGGTTCGTTTGCTGCTCGTTTATACCAGGGCTCTAAATTAACACCCGCCAAATGCGGGTGAAAGTTATTTTTGGCGTGTATTAAAAAAAAAACTCACTAGCCGGCTTGGCCGATGATAAATGAGGAACTTTACCATCTATTTCGCGGGACGCGCGAGCGCAGTTTCTATGGCAACGCATCCGCCGAGGCTGTGGGTCACTCTTGGTTTGGAAATACGATAGACGCCGGTGTTCAGTCGATTTCTACTTGTCGAGAATTACTACTTTGTGCATGCGCCAAGCCGATTGTCTAAGTTTCGTTTTCACGCCCATAATGTTTTGCTACCCTGCGTCTGATTATTTTCTTTTTTGGAAGACATGCAAAGTAATAAAACACTTAATCGTATTAACAAGCAGTTAGCTTAACATGCACAAATGGGGTGTCATTCACCATTTGATTTTTGTATTTGGGACACTTCTGTCTTTATTTAGGTGACTCTGCTCCATCATTGTGAATGAATGTATTGAGAAGGGGGAGCATTATTTGACAGCGTGTTATTGGTACAAATACTGACGCAAACACTAACAAAATGTGGCGATGGTTGGGACAGCCGGCCGTGAAGAGAAAAGATATGCCTGCCAAAGGAGGGGAGGAGGATGATATTTTGAATATATTGAATCTGGCATGGTGACACTTTGTGAGAAAAGGGAAAAAATGGAACTGATTTAGATGGATCCGAAGACAGTTCAGAGAGCTTGGACGATGTTTAAGCATTTCACAGTATCCATAATTCCATAATTAGGCTCTGCACATAGTTTTGTGTTTAATTTTGTGCATTATCTGCACTAAAACATGGTTAGAAAGTTGTTAAATATTTCCATTTTTGTAGATTCAGGGTTCACATGAATATAGATCAGTTTTAAAGTTATTTTTTTATGTACAAAAAATGTGACCCTGAATAGTCAATAATGTGTGAGGGTTGAGGAGTAATGAAATGTTAGAATAAGTTTTGTATGTACATAAGTTTAATTATTGTAATTATTTTAATTGGATATACATTCCAAATTTCACTGTAAAATGAATTTAAAGCTTTAGTTAATAAATTGATCAAATGAATTCAGTGGGTCTCATCTGTCTGTGGCTAGTGGATATAAATGATATCGCCCCATTTTCAAAACGCAATCAAAATACCCATTCACATGTCTTGTGGCATGCCTGAACTGTCCACAAAAAAAATACATTACACCCACTGGCCAGAACTAGCTTAGTTAGCTTAGCATAGCAACTGCCATTCACTTACATTGTAAGTGACGTCCTTTCAACGTAGGCCCACTACCACAGTCTCACAGTGAGCCAAACATGTCTGTGCTATAAGAATCCTGTGTAGTTTTAATAAAAAATTTGTTTAATTGCAATTTGGTGTCCATTGAATGCTTAATAAGTATATATAAAAGTATTGTAAATGCATATACAATCGTAGTCACTTCATATCATATGTTAAATCATTGTTTTAATTTATGGCCTTGGTGCCCTGGCTTTTGGCCTTTGTGCCCTTAAAAAATTGACAACTCAAAAGGCCAAGTGGCCTTGCCCCTAAAATGACGAAATTCCTGGCCTGCCCCCAACTGTAGATAACCTGGGGCAGACAGAGGGAGACAGAAGCCACAAGATAAAGCAGAGATGTCAAAATAAGCTTAAATGTTGCAGGGTGGAAAACACACAAAACTTTGTGGACATCTTCTTTGTTTTTCAAAGCAAAAGCGTAAAACGTCCAATGAGTTTTAACATTATATGATCAAGCACACAAGTGATCAGTGGTCAAATTGGGCGAGATTCTCCAACTGTGCTGTGCAACACACTCCTGGTTGCGATAAACCCTTACACAGTATGAATGATTAATTCAATTCAGTTCAATTCAGTTTTATTTATATAGTGCTAAATCAAAACAAATGTCATCTCAGGGCACTCCAAAGATACGGTCCAATTCAAGCCTCTTAGAATCCAATTAATTGTAATACCATCTTCATACAATCAAATCCAGTTAATTCAATTCCAAATTAGTTCAATTCATGCACACAGTGCCAATTGAAAGAACCTAAGGAAACTAACAGACTGCACAGAAACCTCACCATTCCATTCTCCCAACCTGAGTGTGCACAAGGTGACTGTGGATTATGCAAAACTGACTAAGGAATTATGTCCATGGGTTCTTTTTCATCAGGCCTTTTATTTAGTTTTATTTTGCCTTGAAGAATGTGTGAATAGGAAAGGAATCATTCACTGCATCAGTGGTCCGATTCCTTCATTCGTGGATGGATTAGGATTGAGCAATAAGTCGTCCAATCAAATTTTCCCAATTGGTTATTTGTTCATACTCTTAAAAGTGCCCTATTACATGAGGAAATACCTCTCAGAGCTTTTCCACATTGGAGAAAACATAATTTTCCAGTGTTTCCTTTACAACCCACAAAGTCCTCTTGAGGACGCAAGGAGATAGATGGTGCGATTATTTGCTGCATAAGGATGCTTGAGATCTAGTTAATCTTCAGTTTAGGTAATAACCTTATTTGGGAAAGTTGAGGAAATAATCATTGTTGGAAATGTGAGCACTGCTCACGGATCTAAATAGGGAGGAGTGGGAATTATTCACTGAGTCTGGTCCATTTTTTCTTCAGCACAAGTTTCTTGTGTTTACCTTAAATCTTTTTACAGTCACTTTGATGAAGGGCATTTTAAGTTTAAGCCAGTTGCAGTATTGCAACGTCAACACAACATGTTCTGACAACACTTTTTGGAGGAGGGATAGTCCCATTTAACAGCTGCCACATTTCCTCCCGATAATCTTACCGCTGCGTTGCATTTTTCTACAAACCAGTGCATCAATGTCAGTTTGTTCTACTTCGCAAGCCCGTGTTTTTTCATCCTTACCTTCCCTTGCTTACTCATTACTTCTGTTCTTTTACTATTGATCAGATTTTTTTACCCATCTGACCTATCTCGGTTCATTGGCGTGAACTACAGTATTACGAGTTGGTCCAGACCAAACTAGGTTCCCTGCACAGCCTGCTCAAAGTGCCACATTTATCCAAAACGAATGCATTTATCTCTTAAGACCAACGTGCAGTGAAACAGACAGCGTGAGCTGCCACTTAAAGATGCAGAGCTTTTTCTGTGTGGGTGGGTTTACCCCATTAGAGCAAACACACAGCTGATCTATGCTCTCCTGTGGTCCAAAACTCATCTTTGACAAAAGCAGCATTAATAAAAAAAAATGTTTGATAGGGAAGTGATTGAGCAGTGAAGTGCTTTGTAAAATTCAGCCTTAAAGCACTTCAGTATGAAATATTAGCCTCTTTCAAGCCTTCATTTGCATGTCTCATTGTTACCCGGGCAGTCTTTGATTCATTAATAAACACATTCAATATTTTGTGACTGCCAGTTGAATGATCAAAACTACTCATTACCTTTATTGTAGAATATAATGATGCATGTATATTACGAACAATTAATTGTTTGATTAATTGCCTGATTAATGACATTCATAACATAATCTGATGTAGTTTCTTAGTCAGCATGTTTGCCATGATATTCCTTCTGTTCTTTTTCTCCAATGAATGAATATCTCTTAAAAATAATCATTTTTTAATTATCTGTTACTCATTTGAAAAAAGCTTGACTTGAAGTGAGTTAGTGGGTCGAAGATATCTATTTTTCATTTTTGTATTTTTCAATTTAATGTATCGTTTCACCACCCGTACAAAGAGCACAGGAACAATCCGCTTAACCTACCACTGTATAAAGATATGTGACTTCTTCCAGTCACACCTTCCCCAGTTACCAGTTCCATCAGAGGCAGGAATGGACTGATAAAACCTAAAGGCTATCCAAGCTGAGTGAGATGGCCTTGCTGGCCATGAATGTTGATGCCATAAATTCTGGGGCGAGCAAGCTAAAGTCAGCAGTCTCATGTAATTCCAGTACTTAGGGTGACCACAAGTCAATTCTGCAATCAATCTAACTCAACATGGTGGGCCTGGAGAAGAGAAACAGAATATGTTGACTCAGGGTTTTTAATATTTCCAAAGAAGCCAAAAAGGTTTTGAGCCCAAATGCATTCAGAAGTCAGACTGCTATTGCAAGCACACTAGATACATTGCGTAAGGGTGAAGATATTGAATGTTTTTTTAGTATCTCATTGAAAAGTGTCAGACAGTTGCACATATTTCACTAATAGCCAGAGATCAACTTTATTTGCCCAGCTCAGGATACTGCTTGTTTCGTTTTAAATCAGGTTGCTGCATGTTTTCTGCTGTTGAATAGAGGTGCTGTCAGTGCTTTAAATACCTGTTGTTCATGAGCTCCAAACTTGGGAACACAGAATCCGTGATTTACGTCTTTTTTTCAGCTTTGGTAAGTTTTCTACTGACTTATACATGAACAAACCTGAACATCAAAACAAATCCTTGTGGTACTAAGTACTAAGCAAAATGTGGGCAGTGTTCTGTGTGCTGAATGTAGAAAAAAATGTTTTTTTGTTTACTCAAACCTCTGTTGGAAAAGATGCATTTATATTTGTTTGTTATACTGGACTGTTGACTTTGGAATTTGCTCTTGGTGCAGTCCATTTAAACTCAGAAATAGGAATTTCTGAGTTCCCACTGGTAAAAAAATATCTAATGAAACAGCTGACGGAACCTCAACAGCCCTGACAAAATAGAGGGTCATGTATTGTTATAGTAATAATAATAGCTACACGCAGTCTGGCTTTTTTGGCTACAGCGCCATGTGTTGTACACTTCTTGATTATGTTGAGCTAAGTGGACAAACGAACATGAAGATCTCTGAAGATGGACTTGTAGGCTTGAGATTGTTGATATTTTTCCAGAGTTTTGGGTCCCTCAGACAGTTTTTCTTCTCTTCTTTCTGTTTTCCATGCTTAGTGTGGCACACACAGACACACAACAGAAAAGTTGAGTCAAGTTTTCTCCACTTTAACTGGCTTCAGGTGGGATTGCCAGCACCTGTTTCTTGCCGCAGCTGAGTTTAAACGAGCATCATATGCTTGTAACAAAACGATTTTCCCACAATTTTGAAAAGGTGCCAATAAATTATGACCGGCCTGGTTTTGGAGATCTGTGTGAAATTATGTGAAATTTGGCTTTTTTCTCTGGTTTTTAATGTGTTGCTCCAATTCACATGAAGGAAATAAACGTGTGTAGGCCTATACCAAAGTATTACTAGTCTTCTGGGAGAAATGGTGCAAATTTCCGCAAGTCAGGGTGGTTAAACGATGTTGTTGCTTTCCTGTTAATTTGTGAGCTTGGGGGCGGAAACTTGCTAAAATGGACTCAAAATGGTCTCGGCTACAAACTCTTGTAACTCCGCACAACACAGTGGCGTTACCAACGCAATAAAATCTGTGCTGATGGAGAGTTAAAAGCTTTGTTTGATGTTATTCCATTGTCCTCTTCTACTGCTTCTCCCTCGTCTTCTTTGTGGCTGTTGTAACTTTTTGATTTCAGTCCTTTGGGCAGCTGGGGACTCACCACCCTGATAACCAATTAAATAGAGGAGAAGCTTGTTGCTTTTGCAGTTTCATATCTCATCATGTGTTTCACTCTGTCCTGTTTTCTCCTCGGTTCATTTTTTGATTTTTCCCATTCCATTAAAATAGCTTATATTGGTGTAATGGGTTAAATGTATTGATGTAAACCTGCTCAAACATGCAAAATAAGATGACCCCTTGTACAGCTCTTTCTCCACAATGTGTGAATATCTTTGTTTTTTCCATATTTGACAAAATCAAAATTGTGTATTGTGCTCATTCTCCAACCATAACACATAACTGACTCAAATAAATCAACAAGATTCGTGGACAAATAAATTTTAGTTAAGTAAGTAGTTATCGAAAAGTAGTATGTAAGGATATTTGTCAGCTATAGTTAATTGGACATGTTCCAGGTGAGACAAGTAAGCTGCTCGTAAAGAGCTGGCAAGTCCTAAAAAAAATCCTAGCAGGGTAACGCATGGGAGCTCTTCTGTCTGGTCCTGTCTGCTGAGACCTAACACATTGTCAGCACCTTTTTCAGTCACTGTACCATTAGCTCACCGATATTGAACTGGGACTTTGAGCCACAACAAATGGGGAAAGGAGAGGAAACACTAATGCAAGAGAATAATACAGCCTGACAGTCAGGGAGTCAGGGCAGTTACACTTGATGCGGCAATTTCGTCATCCAGAACTCTAACCTTTGCACCATCCCACCTCACCAAGGGGCTTAACACTTCATAGATTAAAACTTAAACTGGACTTGGTGACCTTCTTATTCTTTAACGGCCTTGCCGGCAAAATGATTCAACCTCCAACTCATGGGGAAACTACGAAATCCGAAACGAAGGAGGTTGAAAAATCTTTCTGCCAAATGTAACTGTTGCAGAGTACATCCATCCATTTTCTGTACCCGCTGAATCTTAATTCAGGGTCGTGGGGGGCTGAAGCTTATCCCAGCTGCCTTTGGAAGAGAGACAAGGTACATCCTGGACAGGCTGTCCACAGACAACTGACCACAGAGACAACTGACCATGCACTCTCACTCACACTCACTCCTGTGGTCCATTTAAAATCAATTAGAATGCATGTTTTTGGATGGTTGAAGGAAGCCGGAGTACCTGCAGAGAACATACGAGCTCCACGCAGAGAGGACCCAGACAAGATTAGAACCAGGCACCTTCTTGCTGTAAGCTGACCATCTCACAAGCATGCAGCCCAAAGTGCACACAGTATACTTTAAAATGAAGTTCAAAGCAGAAGCACTGATTCAACTTTTATGTGCAAGTAAAGGGGAAAAAGTACATTTTAAAAGTTTGAAATACCATTCAAACAGCTATTTGAGATGAACGTTTTGCTGTGAATAAACTGTTGGTTATGAGTTTCACAAATCATTCCATTCTGTTTTCACACAAAGTTTTTTGGAATTGGGTTTGTAAATTTTCTGTGTCCTCATGCATCAACACCCACGGTATGAGTAACATAAAATGAGTGAAAGAATAAAGAAATGAGAGTAGGTGTCTCCACATTGACATGAGCACATGTTGGTGAAAAGAAAGGGCGTTAAGTGTTAAACCTCACTTCCTTATCTCTGGTCTCTGAGGGAAAGCCAAAATGAAATTACCTCTTCCTGCAATATCACCAATCTGACTCAGCAGCAACTTATTGTTCTCTTCTCTTCATTCCCATTGCTCTCAGGGTTGCCTTTTACTATCACCCTTTACTGCCTCTTGTGCCACAGAGCTGTGCATGGCCATTGAATTCGACATGAAGTCCCAGGTTTAGCTGCTCTTTTCTTTTCCCTTAGCTGCTCTCTGATGCTCCATCTCTTATGGTCTCTGCCCACGTGTTTTTGGGCTGTTGATGGGCCACAGAGATGTCATTAATTCCCAGCACAGTGTGAGCGAGAGCACACACCAGAGGGGAGCAGGACTGAAGCATTCACAGCCTTGCATCCCTCTGATCCTTCAGCCAAAAGAAAAATATCCCCATGGGGTACAGCTCTGGCACATGTGTGTGTGATAGGGAGACAGAGAGAAATATTGTGAAAGACAATCCAGAGAGAGTGATGGCCAAGCTAAATCACAGGTATTGTTTCAACCTAAGCTCCTTAGGGGGAAACTGACAGCCAGCTCATCAGACTTGATAAGATTGATGACCAGGATTTTTGGATCTCTGAAAGTGTCTCGGACCCTAAAAATCATCAAAAAGTCCAAGTTAGAGTCCAATTTTGTTTTAGATTCAGGATTTAAGATTAATGTCTTTGTTACTCAGACATTTCACAGAGTAAGGGTGTAGTAGATCAAAGTGACATAGCAACTGGCACACAAATGTAAATGGGAAAAATGCTAGGAAAACTAATACAGTAAAGGAATAATACATTTGATATGAATACAATGGAACTATAAACTAGTATGAATATATTGCATACAGTGAAAAAAATGCATTCGCCATATGAAATTGCTCTTCTGAAAAAATAAAACAGTTCACCTGAGTGAAGTGGAATTACATTTCAGCTAATAAAAAATAAAAAAAGCACATTAGATGAAATATGTGTGTGTAAGTAGGTACCATGTGTGGAAAAAGCTCTAGTTATGTATTGTATCCTCCAGTATCTTACTGCAGGGTGAAAGGACAAACTGTCCATGATAGGGGAGGCTGGGGTGACTGTTAATGCTGGGGGATACGTGCTATGCCCCGGGTGGATTGGAGTGAACACCCAATGATCTTTTCAGCTGTCCTCACCAGCCTCTGCAGGGACCTTCTATCCAAGACAACAAGTCACTATACCAGATGGAGATACAGCTGGTCAGGAGACTCTCTATGATGCCTCTGTAGAATGTGGTAAGAACAGGAGGAGAGGGATTGTGTTCTCTCCTCATCTGTCAAAGGAAATCCAAGAGCTGCCAACTCTTTTGGCAAGGGTTGGGGGTGTTTTTGGTTCTGGTACAGTCGTCTGCAGTGCACTATATTATACTGTTAGTAACGCTAACTTCTGATTTTGTATAGCTCCTCCTAATTTCTCGGCATTTCACAAACATATAAATAGACCAAAAAAGATATTTTTGTTTGAGAGCTTGTCAAAGGTGTCAGTGTACCACGGGAGAGTTGAATCTTTTTTTTTTGCTTCTACATAAAATATGCTCTGCAAAGTATTGACATTTTTTAATGATTTGTTTTCAGTTATTAATGTTTTGCACCTTTAAAGGGATGGACAAGTTGTGTTGACCAGTCAAAACAATTCACCCAAGATTCAATATCAATTACAAGCTGCGAGGCAACTAAATAGGTAAAATGTCTTATTGGGTGAATAGCTTTATAGGGCACTTAATATGGTCTGTGCAATGTCTGATTTATTTGTTATTGTCATTACTGAATGGATGTATATCATCCTGCTTGAAATGTATCAATAACTTGATTAATTTCTAAATTGAATTTCTACTATCACCCAGTGAAAGGGCCTCCATGGAAGTAAATGCAAAATGAAGAAGAAGAAGCCGTGACTGACAGTCAGTAAAATATCCCAAAGTAAAATTCAGCAACCTAAACCACACAGTTATTATATAAAACAGTGTCCAATTGAAAACACACAACTATTTAAATCCTGCAATTTAAGACTTATTGCAATGGCAAGGACCACCTACCTATAGCAGCAAGAAAGCAGAGACAAAGACGTAAGCTCCGTGTAAGCGATGTTAGAAAAGTCAAACGGGTAATGTTAGCAATCTCTCCATGTACAAAGACTTTAAAAATGTCGTAACCTCCTCACCGAGCGACATTTAGTGAAGACTCTACTTTCAGTTGCGTGCGAGAAATTTGCCAACTGTGTAAGCTATCTGATTTAATTGAGACAGGGCTGCCAACTCTTACAAACGGAGCGGGTGACTCACACCTTTGACAAGTCTCTCATGTTCTCGAGCCACAAGTCTCTTATAGTTTCATCAAATTTACAGGCATGTGGCTCGGAGTAATTTAGCTCCTGTGCAACAATACGTCTCTTACTATGCTGTTTGCCTACATAGGCTTCCCAAGACATGTCTGTGGCTAATGCTTGGAGTTACAACAGTAACAGGGATGGAGTGTTTCTCTGTCACTCAAAAACCTTCTTACAATCTCTCAGCTTTCTAGTCAAATGCCGAATTTCCATTCTTTTTTATTTGATATTTCTAGTATATTTGGTAAAAAAATACCGTGAACAGTTGTATGTTTTGCAGAAAACACAAAGATTTTAGAAGACTTTTTTTTATTTTTGAATTTTCCCCACTGGGGGATAAATGAAGTATTTTTCTATTCTATTCTATTCTATTCTATTCTAAACAAAGCCTTTGGTTTGAATGGTTTAACCTTCACAGGTCAGACTGCATCTATTCACTTGTATCACATCAAGTAACTATGTGAAGAAAAGACTAATTCCTGCGTGGCATTTATTATTGAAAAGAAAGAATGACTTTGAACTTTTTGGAATGCTTGAGGGGTGTTATGACAGTTCTTGGCAATGCTTAAACACGGCGAGCGATTGCCTGGGGCTGCCTTGGATTATCTATAAATCTGATGATATTAACATCCATGGTTTCGTTTGTCAGCAACTTTCAGCTCAGCTTTGGTATTTTAGTTATTCTGAAATTTCCAAGCCAAATTAAGTCTGTGGTTGTTTCTTCTCATTAGATAAACTGAAATACTGATTTTTCAGACTCCTGCCTTGTGTGATTGTCGTTTTGGTGTTTGCTTTGCTGCAGTTGACTGCAGTAAATACAATGTCAACCATGCTCCCACGAAATTACATGTAATACCTAACTATTTATGAATCTAAAGGACTTTGTGCAAGAGAGATTTTTTCTTCTGATTACAAACTACTTCAGTATAAAAACAAATTAAAGAATAGACGTCAAAATAGCTTTAATGGCTCAACTTTTGAGTATAGTGACAGTTTATTGGCATATTAACACACACAGCACATTCCAAAGCAACTTGAACAAGTATCCCAGCCAATCCAATCCAATCCAGCTTTATTTATAAAGCACTTTAAAATAGCCACAGTGGACCAAAGTGCTGTACAGAAGAGTAGGTAAAAGACATAGATAAATAAGCAATAAAAGACCTAATAAGTGAAAGAAGACACAAGAGATAAGTAATAAAATACCTAATAAGTGCTAAAAGACATAAGAAACAAACAATAGAATATACAATAAAATTAGATTAAATAAGAACAAGGAAGCCAACGACTCAAATGGTGTCAAAGGCCAAGGAGAAGAGACTCGATAGCAAGCACAGAAGAGGCCAGTCTAATATGCAAAGGCGACTCGTTCCACAACTTTGGAGCAACCACAGCAAAGCTCTGTCCCTTTTGAGCTTACACTTAGTTTTTGGAACATTCAGGAGCAGCTGATCAGCTGACCTGAGAGAATGAGTGGGTGTAGAAGGGCAAAGCAGCTCAGGGAGGTTTTTTTTTATTTTTTTAAGACTGAGATGAGCATGTCTAGGTGCCAAATATGCAATAAACCTTGGGTTTATGACAGAGGTCCAGATGATGATGGGCTTTAATGGTTCCTGGGTGCAGACACACTTTTTGGCCATCAGGATCACTGAGTTTACAGGCCCTCTCTGTACTATTAACACACACACACACACACACTTGTGATTACAGGCGTGGAGGAGGAAAAACACCAAAATGTCTTCAGTGAGGACCAGCTGTAGCAAGAAAGTGAAGGACTTGGTGCAGTGCAGACAAAAGATTGGGTTGGGAAGAATCTACATCCAGGAAAGTTGCAATGATTTTGGTAAGATTGTTGTACCCTGGATGGATGAAAAAACCTAATAAAAGAGATTCGAAGAGAGTGATTTGGTAGAGAGAGATTTGAACTGGAAACCTTAAAAAGTACAGTGATCGGACTAATCCGTTACATTGAATAATGTCTGATTTAGTGCTTACTGGCAGAATGAGCAGATACGCCATTTATTTCTGTTATCAGTGGATTGGCAGTTACTGTAACGCAGATAATAGAAGCCCCGATACACTTCCCTGCAAGGTACAGTTGCTGATGGAAAGCGATGGATAGCAATGGAAAGGAAAAGATAAAAAGGGATGGCAGATAATTGTCTATCGTCTATTGGGATTAAAAAGAACAGGCAGAGATGGAGGAGGTGATGAAGAGATTCTAATAATGTAATGGTGAATTCACATATCAGTCTTGTCCTTTAGTTGGAGGATTGATCTTTCCTCACATGCCTGAAGCCCATTCCTTTATCAATATTTTCATGACATGCACTCTCATCGTATGCACCTTATTGTTATGACCGAACAATTCCATTCATATGACACACATTTATCTCTCTGCACCAATTGCCATCCTCTGCCCAGTTTCACTCATTGAATCTCAGCCTCCTTCCTCCACCTGAATCAAGTGCTCCTCATCTATCACCCCTTCTTTACTGTCTCCATCCCTCTTTCTGTGTGTAATCTATTACCAGCTATATGGCTAAGCCCCCTCTGTCTCGAACTGGCAGAGCAGATCAGAAAAGCGTTGTTGTTGTGGTCACAGGTTAAAAGATGGAGTCTGTGAATCAGCCAAGAAGCCATTAAGGATCAGGGAAGAAATGGAAGACGATATACCTATGAAGAAATATGCACACATTCACAGTGACATCCAAGTGCTCTGACACAAATGCATTCTAAAACTTATCATGACGCTTTAGATTTAATTTTGCATTCCCCCACATGCACAAAATAAGACAAATCTAGACAGGGGCACATTCAACATACTGTTACATCTAATACCCATGCGTGACTCATGACTATTTAAAGTCTATGCCATGCCTACAGGCTATCTGCTACCAACAATTTTAAAGATGGGACAAACAGCTGCAAGACTCCTGAATCGAAATCTCTGCGAGAAGTCGATCGTCTGCAAAACTGGTAATGGCATAGAGCCAGTCATGTTGTTCCAACACTGGAAATGTGCGGTTAAGGTTCAGTTCAAGCGTGTGATAGCTGAGGGCAGACAATTGTCAAACAGATTCTTTCCTTTGAATGAGCGCAGAGGAAAACAATGGGCAGAGAGTAACAAACATAGACTTACCAAAGAAGGTAAGCATTGGGTTATAAGCTACCAAAAACGTTCACTCTGGTCGAGCGTAATTAGATCATAAATGGTTTTTGTTGTAGTGTGTACATAGTAGTAGTACGTTAGTGGGTAAAAAAGGATTCATGTTTTCGATTACCATAGAAATTCTTCCCATTCTTTTATAAAGGAGTGTTTACTGCAACCAGACTTATTAATTCACAACTTAACAAAACTAACCATAAGATTCCTCTCTTGAGATCAAACACAAGTCCCTGGCTGGGAAATCTCAACAGATCCAGGATCAGCACCTTGGAAACTGAGACCTAAAAAGAAACTGTTTCATAGACTTTTACACCTGTTGCCCCCCTTTGAACGTGTCTGAAAGCATGATTAACTCAATTGACTCAGGCGTCAATTCATAATCAAGGACTTCATCTTTCAGGATATTAACAGCCTCATTTTGCTGGTTGCCTACATGTAAACACACCGCTTTACAATGAGAGTGAATGGTTTCAAGCAATAACATCAGACACGCATGCTCTGCGCTACGGCCACCTGAGTTTACATGAACAAAGACATGCATGAAAATAGGCCCCGCGGGCATTCATGTGTTTTATCCTGTTTTAAAGCATAGGTTCAAAATGTGTTTAGAAAAACAAGCGTTTTATCAAGCAAACCAGAAAATGTTCCTTTTGCATGTGCACCTGTAAGTCATGCATGTAATGAGGATACCAAATGGAGTATCCTGGAGCACCACAGGTGAGCAAGTCACAGAAGAAAAAATGCAGTTATCCACTTTACGGTACGATGAGCAATAATGTCATTTGAATTTAGGAGAAACAAATGATGACACCAACATGACCATTTTTGGTATTCGATAAAGTACATATAAACAGTTTTTCCAAATGGAGAAGTATGAAATTTAAGAGGTTTTGTGAAACTGAGATAAACTTACATAAATCTCTTCCAAGGATGGTGAACAGGAAGAAGAACAGGACACTCATACGGAAAGAGGAGTCACAAGAGTTTTGGCTGCCAGGTCACCACTTCACACACCAGCCTGCGATCGCAGCTTGTTAGAGGTGTTACCAAAAACCCACCACAATCAAATTACTTTGACGCACAGCAAGGTAACACAATCAGTCCCCGGTGACTCAACACCTTGTTTTCCTGAGATCCCAGCTAGCCCAATTCTCCACCCCACCGCTGCACAGCTTGTGAGAGAAAGTGAGCAGGACCCGCTTGTTGTTGCCGTCATGAGAACTAGCTGTCAGAAACCATCATGTTTTGAACATGTAGACAATGGGAACCACTTATTTATATAATCATAATAAGTAGATTGTTTTGGGGGATCTATTGATCTAATGAATATGGAGATCTCAGGAATATTATTTAGGATTATTTTGAAATAAAAGATATTTGTTCACACAGTGTACATGCGTAGATGTAGGAGAAATTGCAAAAAAGAAAAAAAGGAAATAATCACATTTTGGAATGTATACCGCAAGCCCATCCCTAGGATTTTTATGGTGGTGAGTTTATATGTGTGAGTGTCTGTGCAGCAGTTCCCAGCTATCTTTCTGTTCAGGATTGACTCCATTGTGCTGTATTTTCCCAGCCATGCTTGAGGTATCCTGAGCTAAGCTGCCTTGGTGTAAACTGATAGGAGTGTGGAAGAGAGGTTTCCTAAATTTGTACAAGTAAACACTGTAAAAATTTCCATGTATCATTTCAAACCAAAATGAACTGGGATTGCTGAAGATCATTAGGCTCCGCTCATTCGTAGCTTGTGGATTCTGACAGCACATTAAACAAAACAAGCAGCTCAGTGATTGGTAAATACACAACTCAATGCTCCTGAGCACAAGATATCAAACCTATTTGGCTCAGAGTCTGAAGTCTTTAATCGCCTCTAAGAACTTTGCCATCCTGTCTCCTCTAGACTGCAAATTCTTCCACAGAATTGCTTTTTTGATTATGCCAGTTGGATGCTCATTGACATGCAAAATCTTTTAATGTTGAAAAAGCAAAAGGAGTCCACAGATGTTGCAGCCTTATAAAGATGATTTGAAGATTTTTTTTCTCCCTTCAAGTTAATGTGATTAAAACAAGCAGTGGTCTCTGATGAAAGAGCTGTTGAAATCCTGCAGATTTCTCCTGCACGTGTGTTACATTCGGTGTATATTTTGTCCACTAATGTGCACAAAATGTGCATGAGTACATGTATTATGTACTTACTTTACGATTGTATTATATACTTTACTTTTGTATGCTTGTTTATGAAATTTAAGAACGTTTACACAGCTTTAGATGTTTGGCTTTAATGGGGTCATCTGTTTAAAAATATATTTCTCATAGTTTCAATCCATGACACTCCTGATACCTGGTCCATACAAGTACGTATGGCTCATCTTAATAAGCTAGGCTCTCCCTAGGTTAATGCTATGTCAAGGCCAAATGTGGGCAAGAAGAAAACTGCAGATTTGGGCCATGTTCAGGCTACAGCTTCTTTTCTGTCCGAGATTATACCGTATACCACATGTATATGACGGTGTAGAATTCCTTCAGTTGTCTTGCAAATCATTCTTTGTTTCAAAGAAGTATAGACTGTATGTTCAATGAGCTTGAACATACAGTCAAAACACATTTAATGTAAACATGTGATTGAGTCCTTTGATGAATTTTTTTGTCTTACAATAGGTGGGTTTCACTTGACGTCACTTCCGTATTTTTCTAAGCGCGCGAACCCAGGTGGTGGGCAACCTGAGCTGGAGCCCATTGAAAACACTGTGTTTTGTCTGCCACTTTTTGCCCAAAATGCCTCAGTTTTGTGCCGTTTTTGGATGTTGCAATCGGTCTAACCTAGAGAAGGGAAAGGGTTACTATCGAGGACCGAAGGTAATCGCCCATAGAGGTGAGAAATGGAAAAAAAACTCAGAGAACAACGCCGCAAAAAGTGAATAGTTAACCTACGTTTACAGACTGGAGGAGCTGAATCTGCAAATGCTCGTGTCTGCGGTGACCACTTCGTCAAAGGTATGCGCGAAATCTAACTGTTTAGTAGTAGTGCAGTAAAGTATTATGTTGTTAAATGCCAATCAACAGTAATGTAATACGGACTACGTTTGGGCTTTGTTTTGAAGGCTGCCCCAGCACGTTGTTAGCTACTGAGTCAGTGGACTGGGCTCCGACGGTCAAGCTGGGTTACCAAAACACAAAGCTAAAGTCACCGTCATCGGTGTTTCATGCGATCTCTGAGAGTGGTTGATCTAAACAAAACAAATTTGTCACAATCTTCACGTTTCAGTAGTATCCACGAAGTGCTTAAGTGCTAACAGCGCACATTAGCTCCCAAGTTCTTGACAACAGAATCGCTCGCTCTCTCTCTGCCTTGTGCATTAGGCTAACAAAGACACAATGCATTTGGATCTCAGCATTTTATCAAAACATGAATGCCAACATTCACAGCTCGGCATTCAACATGTTAAGTTCTGCTTTACTGCCCAGCCCTGCACTACACACTGCATTTTCCACTGGGATAATGCACCGTAAACAAACTTACCCTGGCGAACACCAAAACACAATCATTCTGTAGACGTTTTACTCCGAGTTTGCTGATCCATCCGCTGTGGTAATAGTTGTATGCTTCCAAACTTTTGTGGGCCTTCATCTGTTGCTTGGTGTAGTAAGACATCTGGAGAACCAGGTGGCTCGTTATGTCCACAGCCTCTATTTTCGGCAAATCGTTCCGGTTTTGCGAAAATTCGGACATTGTGGAAGTTGCCTTTAGGCGAAAAGATGAGCCGAAAACTTCTCACATTAAGACTCTGTGAGTCGCGTTTATTAACTGACCAAAAACTGACAGTTCCAACTGACAGTTCCAACTGACAGCTCGCGCATCAACAGAACAGCTGTTATCATGAAACGTCACCGGATCTCTTAAAGAGACCGCAACTATTAAATGCATCATAACATTCAAGACAATGAACCGCACAACATTAAAAACGATGAACCAACAACATAACAGATAACAGAACACATATAAGAAAGTGAATTCTGCCGTCAGTGTTGAGAGCACTACACATGCCCCCCCAGAATTCACTCTAACAGAAAACCTGAGAAAAAATATCAACGGCGTGGGGGGCGAATCAAACGTCCAGTGCGGCTCCGCCGAATTTGAGAGTGCGGAACCGCCCCCTCAGTGGCTGTCTGTGGGGCTCCCCTGCGGCATGGTCGAGGGGCAGGAGGAACGGAAAGGGGGGGCCTAGTCAGAGGCCGTCCCCGTTTTGGGGGCTGCGCCAACTCAACTGGCCTGGCCAGATCAAGGTGAGCTGGTTTAAGGCGGTCCACAGAAATACACTCCAGTTTGCCCCCAATGTCCACCACAAAGTGCTTGTCCCCAGTTTCCACAACACGGAAAGGGCCCTCGTAAGGCGGACGGAGAGGTCCGCGGTGCCCATCCACACGAATGAAAACATACCCAGCAGACTGTAGGCCACTGGGGACACGAGAGTTTGGTATACCATGGCAGGAGGTAGCAAGTGGAGCAAACAGCTTGGCATTGTCTAACAGGCTGGAGCACTGGAGTGTGGCTGACCAAGGGGTCGTGGTGCTGGGGACGAAATCCCCGGGGACCCGCAGTGGCTGACCGTAGACCAGCTCTGCAGAGGAGGCCTGGAGGTCTTCCTTCGGCGCTGTCCTGATGCCCAGCATGACCCATGGGAGCTTGTCAGCCCAGGAACTGTCCTTCAGGCTGGCACGCAGGGAGGCTTTCATGGACCTGTGAAATCGTTCACAGAGGCCATTGCTCTGGGGGTGGTAGGCCGTGGTGCGGTGGAGTTTAACTCCCAAGCTCCCTGCGACAGCGTTCCAAAGCTCGGAGGTAAACTGAGCGCCACGGTCTGAGGAGATGTCTGAAGGGGCGCCAAAACGGGACACCCAGGTGCCAATAAATGCCCGTGCCACGTCCGCTGATGTTATGGATGACAGTGGAACAGCCTCTGCCCACCGTGTGGTCCTGTCGACCATAGTGAGCACATGAGTGTAACCCTGCGAGGGTGGAAGTGGGCCAACTAGGTCGATGTTGACGTGGTCGAAACGTCGTTCAGGCACTTGAAATTGTTCTAGTGGCGCTTTGGTGTGGCGGTGTACTTTGGCACGTTGGCACTCCACACAGGTGTTCGCCCAGTCCCTCACGTCCTTTTTAAGTCCGTGCCACACAAACTTTGCTGCCACCAGCCGTTGTGAGGCCTTGGTTCCGGGGTGTGAGAGGCTATGGATGGCGTCGAAAACAGGCCGCCTCCACTTCGCAGGCACAACAGGCCTAGGGGAGCCCATAGAGATGTCGCAAAGCAGAGTGGTGCCAGCGTCGTCGAATGCCACATCCTGAAGCTGCAGCCCAGTAGCGGATGAACGGCAAGCCTGCACGTCCGGGTCTGTGGCCTGCTCCGTTGCCATGCTGCCGTAGTCCAAACCGAGGTGGACCGCCCCCGCAACAGCACGGGAGAGGCAGTCTGCAACCTGGTTGTGCTTCCCAGAGAGGTGTGCAGCTGCCGCTGTTGCCTGCCGGACCATGGCTGAGTGACTTTGGACATGGCGAAGGTCAGAGGCTTGTGGTCCACAAAAACGGTGAACTGGCGTCCTTCCAGCAGTGAACGAAAGTGTCGGATGGCGAGGTACACTCCAAGTAGCTCCCGGTCGAAAGTGTTATACTTCCGTTCACTGGGACGTAACTGCCTGCTGAAAAAGGCGAGAGGCTGCCAAGCATTACCCACCCACTGCTCGTAAACCGCACCGACCGCGTAGTCCGAGGCGTCCGTGGTAAGTGCGATTGGGGCAGAGGAGGCGGGATGGGCCAACATGGCAGCCTTAGCCAGGGCTGTCTTAGCGTCCACAAAAGCCTTGTCTCTTTCCGGGTTCCAGTCCACAGTGTGCTTAGGCTTGGCACCTTTCAGAGCCTCGTACAGGGGCCGCATGGTTTGGGCAGCCCTGGGGAGAAAACGGTGGTAAAAGTTAACCATGCCAAGGAACTCCTGTAAGGCTCTGACAGTGACTGGGCGTGGAAAAGTGGTGATGGCCTCCACTTTTGACGGAAGGGGAACAACCCCGTCCTTCGTGACTCTGTGCCCCAGAAAGTCTATGGTGGACCGACCGAACTCGCACTTTGCTGGATTGATGATGAGCCCGTGGTCGGTAAGTCGCTCGAACAGAGTGCGAAGGTGCGAAAGGTGCTCTGGAGGTGATGAACTGGCCACGAGGATGTCGTCAAGGTACACAAACAGAAAAGGCAGATCCCGTAACACAGAGTCCATGAGCCGCTGGAATGTTTGAGCAGCATTTTTGAGCCCAAATGGTGTGTGCAGGAACTCAAACAAACCAAACGATGTGATTACAGCTGTTTTTGGAATGTCGCGAGGGTGTACGGGCACTTGATGGTATCCTCTGATCAGGTCCACCTTCGAAAACATGACCTTGCCAGCCAGGTGCGCTGAAAAATCCTGGATGTGCGGCACTGGGTAGCGGTCAGGCGTTGTCGCGTCGTTGAGCCGTCGGTAGTCCCCGCAAGGACGCCAGTCCCCCCCTGGTTTGGGGACGAGGTGTAGGGGAGAGGCCCAAGGACTGTTGGAGCGTCAAACAATCCCCAGGCGCTCCATGGACTCGAACTCTGTCTTGGCTACGGCAAGCTTGTTCGGCTCGAGGCGTCGAGCGCGGGCGTACACAGGTGGGCCAGTGGTGTCGATGTGATGCTCTACACCGTGCTTGGCTGTAGAAGAGGAGAAAGTGGGCTGGGTGAGTGCTGGAAACTCGGCGAGCAGCCGTTGGAAACTGTCCGTGACAGAGAGCAGGCTGGAGAGGTGTTCTGCGCCAGAGTCGCTGAGCGCGCAGACATAAGAACAGAAAGTGACGGCGTCGATCAAGCGCTGATTTTTAACGTCCACTAACAGTCCAAATGCACACAAAAAATCTGATCCTAAGAGGGGAACAGCGACTTTGGCAGTCACAAAGTCCCAGCCGAAGCATTGGCCGTCAAAACACAGTTCAACATGCCTTGTGCCGTATGTACGGATAGGGCTTCCATTGGCAGCTTCCATGGGGGGGCCGTGGGTGTCAGCCACCACGTCCACCTGTGAAGCAGGAAGTAGACTCCGCTGTGCCCCTGTGTCGCAGAGGAATCGCCGGCCGGAGATGGAGTCGTGGATGAAGAGCAGCCCGCCGGCCTTGGCGTTTCCCGCTCCACTGAAGCTGCATGGAGAGCGGCATCGTTTGGCCTTGGGGCCAAACCTGGCATGGTAGTAGCACACACCTGAAGACTGCTGCCGACGCGGGGCTGCTGCTGCGATGAGCATGTGATCATCGGATATTTCTGATACAGCAACAGCACCAGCAGGAAGAAGGGCAGCTGCGCAGGGCTGTTGACTAGCCAGGAAACACTTGTCAGCCTCAGCAGCCAGTTCTCTACAATCAGTGCTGGCAGTGTTGGCCAAAGCAGCTCTCACATGAGCAGGCAGTTGGCGCAGGAAAAGGTGGAGGAAAAGGAAATCTGGCTTGTTGTCACCGAGCAGATCGAGCATTCGGTCCATTAGCTCTGAGGGCTTGCTGTCACCGAGCCCTTGAAGAGAGAAAAGCCTGCTAGCCCTCTCTGTGTCAGATAGTTCGAATGTTTTCAGTAAGTATTCTTTCAGAGTTTCATACTTTCTCGTCAGAGGAGGACGTTTAAGAAGGCTCACTACTCTCGATGCCGTAGAACTTCCGAGGGCAGATACCACATAGTAGTATTTCGTTTCGTCAGCCGTTATCTGACGCAAGGCAAACTATGCCTCAGTCTGATCGAACCAGGCAGAAGAAGACGATTCCCAGAATTCGGGGAGCTTGAGAGACACAGCGTTTGCGGTCATGGCGATCTGGATACGTCCAGTAAACAAACGTCGGGGTCACCAGTGTGGAAGTTGCCTTTAGGCGAAAAGATGAGCCGAAAACTTCTCACATTAAGACTCTGTGAGTCGCGTTTATTAACTGACCAAAAACTGACAGTTCCAACTGGTAGTTCCAACTGACAGTTCCAACTGACAGCTCGCGCATCAACAGAACAGCTGTTATCATGAAACGTCACCGGATCTCTTAAAGAGACCGCAACTATTAAATGCATCATAACATTCAAGACAATGAACCGCACAACATTAAAGACGATGAACCAACAACATAACAGATAACAGAACACATATAAGAAAGTGAATTATGCCGTCAGTGTTGAGAGCACTACAACATTTTCATTAAGTATGTGTCACGCCCAATGCATTTCTCAACTAACGCCAAATACCTTTCCCTATGTGCCGGCTCCAAACCACTACAATATTCACTCATCTCCATATTCTCCATGCTGTTGCTATGCTGTAGTCCAGCTTCCTGCCCACCAACTGAAATTCGCGCGCTCCCGTGATGACGTAACTGAAACCCTCCTATTAAAACATTTTCAATTTATTTGACTATGAAACTGTACAGTCCTATAATTGAAATTATACACAAAATGCAATAGTTGAATTCTTAAAATAGCAATAACCTACAAGTTCTGAACAATTTGTATTACTCACTGTTGGTTAGACATAATAATAATATTCTATGACTCAATCCTAGTCACTCAGAAGATTGACCAGCAATTTTACTAAAGTTAACAATGAGCACAATTAAATATTACGGATTTCTTGGATTGTGGATTTTCTAGAAAATAACACTTTTTGTGTGCTGGTTTTCGATTGGACTCCATTGACAAGGTTTTGTAGATGATGGTCTTGTTTTGATATACGCCAGGTGTGAGAGGGCCAGATCAGAGAAAATATATTTGAGTTTGAGATGTACAGCTGAGACACATGAGCATTTCTCAGAGCTCTGCTTGTTGTGTCAAATTTGTACATTACTGCTGTGACCGTCCCTATTTTTCCAACGTCTGAGCTTCCAAAAAACACCCTGGTTAAGAAAAATGATGTGTTACTTTGACAAGCTTGTGCTGTAAATTGCATATGATGTCACTGCTGTGGAATGATTTGTTTTTATTTTTGACAAAATTGTTAATAGGGTGCTTTTCGTGGTTATTGTTTCTTTTGAGTATCATTTTGAAATTATTCAAAAGTAAAGTAGGGTGAGAACAATCTGATGTCTTCTCTCAAATTCATGAGACACCAGAAAACTCTTGTTTCATAATTAATAATAATAATATGGACATTTTTCTCTCAGGACAGCTATACTCACTTCGACTCTTACTCAGAATTAGCATGGTGCCCGGCTTCATTATTCACTGAGAACCCTTTGTAATGAAGCCAAAACAGACCGCATTCTGGTAAAATTGAATTAATTCCAGACCGGGTTGTACCTACTCAATTACACATTCTTTGCCTCTGGACAGTAATGAATAATTACAGTTGGAGTGGTGGATTTACGTCTCATTTCCACATATGTGTATGTTCATATGTGATTCAGGCAAAAGTCTATCAATTCCTGTGAGAGTTGCCGTAATTTCCCGTAGATGTGCTGAATTCTGCTTCTGTTTTTTACCCTCTCTGGAATTCGCCTCAAGTATGTTGAAATATTGTAACTTTTGCATTAGACTTTGGAGAGAGACCATACAGTGTGCCAGAAAGTTCAATAAACAAAGTAGCAAATAGGTTAGCTAATTACTAGCTATTAGCTTTACAGTCAAAGTGATCACTGCCTTCTGAATACAATCAAGTACAAACTTTACAGTTGCATTTAATCAGCATTTTTATTGAAATAATGGGAAGCTGTTTAATAGTTCATAACAGTTCTTTTGTCTTTTAACATCTTTCATAAGGAATATCTACCAGGCAGTCCAAGTTATTTCGACTTAACCTCGAACAGTGAAAGGTTGAGAAATTTTGCGGGGGGAAACTGTGAACTGAAAAATCGCAAGAAATGATCGTAATACGTGAACGTCTTTCATAAAACACTTACACATAATGTTTAGAACTGCATTTTCAAATACAAACTATACACAATCATCAGCAAATGTTATCTTTGCGGTTTCATCATAACAATTTGCTGATGTTGTTACATTCCAGAGTCTTAGTGGAACATTTGTTTGCTAAAACAATATTAGTTTCATTATCCCCTATGCTGAAGAAGAAGTGTATTTTTGCTGTTTCTTTTAGTCTATTTTAGTTACTTTTCACAAGAAAAGAGATGCCGAACAAATAAACGAATCCTTCAGCTGCTTAAAAGCAACCACTGTCTGTGATACTGAGGCTGATCAGGGGATGTGTTTGGTGGTAAAGTTGGTCAAATTTAGTGAAGAAAACTTGAAAATATAAGCAACTCTGAGTTGATACTAAACTGCAATGAAGGATATGCACAGATAACATCAGACGTGACAAACGTGATTATTCTCAGTTACACCCAATTGACTTGCTCAAAATCACAGACAACAGGTCTAAAGTGGCTAAATTGCCAATTAAAGCAATACTATGTAACATTTCTACCTTAAAATAACAGCTTGAAAAAATGTGTGTGGCTAGAATGAGTTTTAATATTACGATTGGCCTGTCTCCTATGCCCTTCGGGGGTCTGAGTTGGAAAAACTGCACTATGTAACTTTGCTGGAGCGGCCCGGTGGCGGCCCGGGAGCTGAGCGGAAGTACTTTGACTTGCTTTCTGGCACACCTACCGCAAAAACAAATAGACCCCTCTCACGCTCCCAGGTACATTTGATTACTCTTACCTTCTTGGTCGACATAGCTTGCACCTTCTAACTCCTCTCCGGTTCGTCAACAAACGTGAAAAGTGAAAGTGAAAGGGTGTTGTATTTACGACAGTGTAACCGTACATTACCTCCAAGCCTGTAGGGGGAGCTCCAGAGTGGGCTTTTTGAGGAGTTACATTGTATCGCTTTAAATCACAGGTTGTAACATATAAAAAAAAGAAAAACACTTAAGGCGGGGAGTCATTTTTGCAAGCTTGTTAATAATATGGGATACATAGTATTTTATATGCTATGAATTAATCCATTCTCAGAATGTTGATTGGAGTCTTCATCACTTTTATTTTAGTGACCATTCTCTCTGTAAAAATATGACCAGGCATCCAGTCTTTGCTTCATGAAGTATCAGGAGACCAAATTTCTGGCCAATTGTTAATGTCAGTGGTACACAGATCCTTGTTGAGATCGGCAACTTCACTTGTACACCCATTTTCCCAAGATGAGATGTAGTACAAGGTGTCTTTGTCACTCAGGGGGTGTGTCTGTGTTGTTGCTGAGATGGAGTAGTGACAGGGTTGCATATGCTCTATTACACTTGCAAACTATACCCAGTCTGTAGTCAGTAGGCCAGCCACTTTCTCAAAAAGGCTTTCTTGTCTTCTTTTCTCACGAAGAATGTAATGAATGAAAAGAGAAGGGTGAAAAAAGGGATGATGAATTTGAAAGGAGACAGACTGGAAAAAATTGCAAAAAACTAGAACCTAAGCAGAGTAAGACCAAATCAGACACACAGCATTTAATGGGCTTGTCAAGCGAAAAACTCAAAGCAGTGTCCTTAATAAGTCTCTATAACTGTTAAATTATGAAAGAAAATGTCTCATAGTCAAGTATCATCATGACAACTCAGTGAAAGGCCAAATTGGTTTATTTTTACACATCAGTCTTTTCGTGTGTGTGTGTTTGACAATGGGTCCTTTTTCACAGGCAGTGTGCTATTTTTGAATTAGTTTAGTCATCTAGTACAACCTCAGGCATGTATTGCAGCTTCTCATCTACATATTGTTTTGGGAATAATTAAATTTGCCCCGGCCAGTACATGATCGATACAGCTTCGACACTCACAGTAATGGTTCATGGAAAAGACGTACATACTGAGTCATTTCTCTTTCTCTCAAAAACTTAGATGTCGGAACAGTGCTCCAGCACATGCTTCTGCACAGTCTCACCACGGAAAACCACAGAACATTAGAGTGAGCAGAGATGGTGGTGTAAATCACAAAATGTAACCCTTGCTTATCTCAACATTGATTAAAAGGGAACACTGGCCCTGAATACCATCACCAGCCCAAAATGACGAGAACTGAATAAATCAAACAGCAGAAGGAGAAAATGAGCGATATGCCAGAAACCTTTTATTTTCTTATCAGTGTAAATATGAGGGGTTGTTTATTGAATTCTAAGCAGATGCTCACCTGGTTGGAATTGAATGCACAGTAAGAAGGTAGAATTATGGTGCATAAGACACACTTGAAATACAGCCTTTAATTCCACCATGAGGGATAATTTGAAAATACTGCAGACAGTGCATCTAAAGAATAAATTTACAGTTTAGTTTGGCACATATTCGTTTATAAAACAAATGATCTTAAATGAAATCATGACATGTAATAAGAGCTATATGTCCAAATATACATGTCTTTTTGACACATTTGTGCTGTAGATGTATCACTCTGCCTCACAATAGCAGGCTGCATGAAGTAGGCTAGTTGAAAAAGTTAATCAGCCTAGAATATAGATTGCTTTATTTTTATCTCAGTCATTTACAGGCATGAATTGGACAAATGGTTCTTTCTGTTTCTCTAAATGATGGAATGAATTGCCCTATTTAAAATGTAGGTTATGGCCATTGCTCTGACTAATTAATGACTTCAAGAGAAAAAAAAACATGTAAACGCATGCATTCATTCCATATCCAAAAAAATAAATCCCTTTCCACCCCAACCCATTGAGAGTATAAATCTTCTCTTTTCATTTTTTTTGAATCTGAAGAGCCTCAGTAGAAAACGCATTACAATGCAATACAACAGCTCTTTGACTCCCAGTGATATTAGTAACTAAGTTAGTAAGGCAGATAAATAGAAAATAATAAAACCGGAAAATACTAGGCATAACAACATGAGGCCTAAAGTACAGAGTCCCAAATTTAAAATACAAAATACCAAATGGCTCATGGTAAACTCATGGCAAATTTGTTTTCATAGGATAGCTTTTGTTAGATAAAACAAAGTACCATTAAATAAATATTTCCTTCTTAACTCTATACATGCAGAACAGATTGTTTGTGCTATACCAAGCTCTTTTTCCACAGTTTTCAGTCTGGTGCTGATTCCAGAACAGAAACCAACAACTAAAACAGATTTACACTGCAGCTCAGTAATAAGACAGTAATAATGGGATAATAGTCTGACAAAAGTATGTACAAATATAGGCAAACATGCTGTAATTACCAAAGTAATAACCAGATATTAGCTTAGCAGCAGCAATGGCTGGATGGGCAAATCATGATCCTAAATCCTAAGTTACAGCGCAATCAGGGGGCAAATGCTGGGAGTAATGTTTGGAGAAACAAACTTAAAGATGACAACATGGCAATATTAGGTGATGGTATAATAGTATTTTAGTAATAATACGGTAACATACTAACAATAAGCTGGTGCAACGTTTTGATTTGGAAGATGGAAAGAAAATTCATATAATTATGGTAACAACTTATTTATAACACAAATATTTCTCTAATATTTACATAATTAATACATATTTGTTATCAAAGTATTGACTCACTATTATCATTTTATTGTTGGGCTTTAATGTAAAGTACAACCCAAGTTTTGTTTTTCCCTACTTCACTGATGTGCCTCTTAATATCATTTCATATTTAGCAAAGATTTCCTTTTTTAATGACTTTCTACAACTAATGAGGCTAATGTTTACATTCTTTTATGGCTAAAAATGTTTGTGTATGTGCACAAAATGTCATGATGATTGAGATTTAAAAAAGAGAAACACATGTTTGCACGGTTTTCTAATTCTGGCTTCATGATATTCACTTTTCTCTTTGTATGAACACAGTTTTTTTGTAATGAAACTACACACAGTTTTTTATGAAGCTGGCCCGTCCTAGGGCACTGAAGTGCACAAAAAAACATGTCTTTGCTCCTCACTTGTAATAACTTACTGGTAAACATGATTGTAAAAACTAAAATATGGATATTTGCATTTCTCACATTTTTTGGCAGCAATTCTGAAATATTTGTGTATGCTGTGGACATCTGCAACCTCCCACAGACTGTCTGGGAATCGGTAATTTAAATCACAGCTGTCTTCGCATTGCATACTCAGAAGCTATTAGCATGGGAGCTGTTCCAGTCTTATATTAGAAATATATAATAAGGGGAATTCTTCACAAGATCTGCCACCTTTATTCATCTTACATGGCTTATAAATGGATGAATAACTTGTAAAAATGATGATTGATGCACTAATAGGTTGAATTTTTATAGTAGTACACTAACATTACGCTTCACTGATCAAGATATTGTCATCTAGAGTGCAAACATTTTTGGATGCTCTCTACATCAGATTATATTCTGTCCAAATTATTTTAGGATGAGTTGTGACTCATAGGTGCATTTTAGGTGCACACACACACACACACACAACCTGTCAGCCATCCTAAGCAATCCTGTCAGCTAGGAAACCCAGCCTGGATAGACTCTGACCTAGTTGTCTAACCAAGGTCTGATAGCTACTTTTTCCTCTCATCGACAAAAGAGAGGTCTGGAAGACAAAACCGCCAGAGACGTCTCTGTCATGAACTTTTTACTTGTCTGAAACAACATTTAGCTCTGTTGTTGCGAATCTGCTTTTCTGAGGCTGTGTATGCGTGCTTGTGTGTATTTACAGATGTGAGGGCTCTGCAGGGGGTTGACCTCCTGCTGCTTGAATGACATGTTTGCCGCACAACAGGTATTGTTGGCACATCTCCAGAGGCATCATTACAAAACCTTCACTTTTCTTTTACTTTCTAAGTTCACTGACTCCCTTTGGATGCTTTTTTTTTTTTTTTTTTTAGGGTGAAAGACACTGTCTCGCAGAATTAAAGAGCCTTAACAGCAATAATGATCTGTGGTCCTGTGTATTGTTGGCTCAGGTCGCTCAAAGCTACTTCAAGGAACATATTCATTGTTACACTTTAAGAAAATCACTATACACTGTACTAATGTTCGTTTATTTTAGATGAAGACAGAAGTGCCCATATCTCAGGTTACATGTGTTTCCTTTAAGGTGTACACACGTGTGCTACAAACCCTTTTGCCATTAGCGCTTATAGCTCTGAGGGCCCAGCACCTCCAATTAAATCTTGTTAAAGGTAGATTTCTTTTTACTTCTCTCCACAGGGAACCGACAGAGATGGCTTTTCTAGTTTCTCACTCTACCCAGAGTAATAATTACCTGAGATAATTACTTCCCTCTCTGAAGCAATTAATGCCATTTCTAGGGGTGATGGTTTGGGACTCTGGCAGGAAATGGGGTTATGCACGAGCTTAGAAATTAACAGCAATTTCTATTGTTTCTATTGTCTTTATTAAACACTTTGAGACATGGAACTGTATGACATGTAAGCCATGACATTCATTAGTGAACTGTAAATGTAGGGAGAAAAATAAAACAAGGTAATGAGAACAGATGTTTGTGTGACACAGTTCAAGTTTTGTTCTCTATTTTTTTCTGGTTCTGCATTTAGTAGCATTTGGCAGCAGAATGTGAGGAGACTAATAATAAAGGGGGAAAAAAAATCTCTTTATCCTTGTAAAAAAAAAAAATCAAATACAATTTGACGTACGCACAAACACACTGCTTGTTACATTGAACCAAAACACTCATACACCTTTGTAAATGACTAAAAAAAATCTTTTGGCAGTGTCAGCTTGAGCCGCATTCAAATGAGTGGGATCAGGATCAAAACCATACATGTCTGTATCTGATCCTGCTGTGTCCAAGTGTGCATGTGTGAATAAGCAAATCTGATAGCTATCACATGCAGCTGGCACCCTGGGCTGAGTGCTCGTACACTGGTGCCAGTCTCATCATGGGGTATGCAAAACATTTTAAGAGCAAAGAATATTCTGACAGCAAGAGTGGTCTAAAAGATTCTGGAGCTACGCATTGTACTTAACTGGCTATATTGGTGGTTTAAGGATCCATAATTAAGACATCAGACATGCTCTTCCATCATAACACCTTAAACAATGATAAACTATGTAAGGAGGATCATTATATTCATGTATAACAAAGATAGAAAGACAGCGAGTACTTGAGACGGAGAGCATCACGGAGAAAAATGGCATTTAAAATGTCGACTGTAGTCATTGTTGTTTGAATAACCATGTGGAGCTTGGTATTGTTTCATCAATAGTTAGCAAATGACAGAGAGGCAATGTTATTAGAGTGAGCAAGAAACAATACCTGTAATGGCTCATTGTGTCCATGAAAAGCACAATGAGCTCATCTTTTTTTAATGGTTTTGGCTGTCAGGAACCGATAATATGCTTGTTAAATATTCACCTAATTACTATAGACAAAGAGCGCTTCTTGTGTCGTGAGATGACATTTTAAATGGCATTCAATAAATCCCCATGTCTGTTCCTTCTTATTTCGGGTTCAAATAGATCGGAAGAAAATTTTAATGATCCTGCAGAGTAAAATATGTTTCAAACAACAACTGGTTGTAAACTGATCAAAAATGTGCATCTATCTAACACGAAAATATATATTCAACTGCCAGGGAAGAAACTGGTATGTGCATAGGCTTCATACAGTCGATGGGGATAGCAACAGAATGTCACTCTTGAAACCAAAGGGTAAGTGCCTCGACGTGCCACTGTTAACCACTCGCTTGACCCGTTGATCCAAATAAAATGTGTTGTTGTCAGATTGTCAACTTCTTTCATGCGACAGCTTTGTCAACATGTCCTTATGTCGCCAACCAAGTTCAATGAATGTACCCTCGTCTTTTTGGAAAAAATGACACACTTAAGTTGACATTGTGTCTTTGTATAATCAGGTTCAAGTATGACTCTTATCAACATATGGTCACCTTGTGCTTCAAAAAGCCAGATGGTGACAGGCGAAAGTTTATCTCAAATAAAACAGAACGCAGTGGTGATGTCACAGTGGTTACTTTAATCTTTAATATTCAGTCTATGGGTAAGAGGGCTGACGAGAGGTTAAGTGGATGAAGGTGGGATCATCAGAGGGAGGGATGCTGTACAGAGGGAGGGGGGTGAAAGGACATGGTTTGAGAGAAGTATGATCAGGAAATAAAAAAGAGTTTCTGGTTTAAAGCGTGTTTAGGTAGTTGATGTGCAATGTAGAAATATACTTGACATGGACTTCCTGTGGTCACGTAAATGGTGACTATTATCTTTCAGAGACACACTCGAGATTGAACATGCAAATTTAATGATCTGTTGATACTTTTAAAATTCTAGTTAGCAAAAGTAGAAGAAAAAAAAGGAAGAGTCAACATCCATTCGTTGCAGTTTTCATTTATTTACAGGATTATTATTCCCTAAACAGTCAGTACATTTGTCCCAATTTCATGCAACATCACAACACTGTGGCATGTCAGCCAGAACATTTCACACATGCTTCAAAAGCCTTCTATCGACTCAGCAAACTAAACAAAACAAGTTTTCAGTGATATCACCACAGCGGTCAACTGAGGAGACGTTTCCAACATGCTAATCTCTGTTTTTTTGTTGACTGCTTACTGTGCTGGGCAAGAATGTCAGGCTGAATGCTGTTGTGTATCACAGGGAGCTTTTTGTTCCACGTTTGTTAATAGGTGAATGTTTACATGGAAAATTTGAAAAAAATATAAAATTACACAATAAAGTACATTGAATATGCAGAAACTGCACACAAGCGATTTGCACATTTGTGCATGTAAAGTAAATCTTGCTATATATCAATGTTTTGCGTGCATTCGATACTGAAAGTGTAATTTCATGTAAAGTCAGAGGCAGCGAACAGAAAATCTGCCACCACAAACACTAGGAGGTCAGTAAAACATAACAACTTGGTATTATCACCGGTTCATGACATGAATAGGTTCTCATGCTTGTGCATTTACACTTGCATGGAGGTATGTTAGCCCTCGCAGATGGGTACTTTTCCAGTGCAGATGGAGAAATCTATATTCCTCTAAGAAGCATCTGCATCTTCTTCAGAGATTACATTAGGGAATGGTCAAATGGCAATTAGTTGAAAGTTAGCAAATTGAGCAGAGAGGAGCCTACAACAACCAGTTTCATAACAAACAGGATGAATAGCCGAAAACAATCAATAGCAAAGAAGCACAGGTGAAAAACTCAGGCAACACTGGATAATCTGCTCTGCGCTTGCAATTGAAGAACCAGTTTTTTTTTTGTTTTTTTTGAATACCATAAGAGGAAGAGACAGAGGATGAAAGATGAAGAGAAGTCTGAAAATGACCACTGGTGTTTCACTTGTGGACAAAGTCTGTTTTCATCATTTCAGAGCTGCATCTGTCATATCATTTTTGTGTTAGGTCATTCTCTCAGCAACTAATGGGTTGTTATTAGTGGTGCACCACCCAGTGGCTCAGAACAGCCTCAGGCTTGCAGCGTGAAACAGTTCCGTTATCCATTTCTGCTCTGTGATCACCATGCGTTCTGTCTGATAAAAGAAAATGCTCCTACTGGAAAAAGCCCTTTAAAACTGCAGATTGCTAAGACAATCCAATAAGTGTCTCATTTATATTCTGCTCAGTCTTTATGCAACTGTGGAGTATTTTAAATCCTGACATTTCTCTCAATGAATCATTGTGATTTTAGGTCCTGCTGTGTTTTTTTTCCACTGAGTGGGTTCATCTGGATACAGTTGGGAAATTTTCTTCTTACCTGCAATATGTTTTTTTTTTTGAAGAAGAAGAAATCAGCATTCTGTCAGGTAGGGTGGTGTTAGAAGGACACGGATATTCAAAAAAAGCAAAGTAGATTTATTATACAAAAACAAAGTAACAACAGAAAGCGTGGCTGAGCCGGATTCAAAAACCTGAGCTGTGGAAAAATTATTTAACAAAACAAAACACTTGGCAAAACATGGAAAAAAGACTTGACTTGACTTGACTTGATTGTGGCGTGGCGTGGCGTGGATGGTGACGGGGAAGGATCTCACAAAAACTGAAAGGGAACCTGGAAACTAAATACTGTGGAGGGTGATTAAGGATTGAGTGCAGCTGATGGGGAAAACACAGGTGAGGGACGTGAGGCTGATGGCAGGGCAGGGGAGGGTGGCATGACATAAACTAAACACAAGACCTGAACCTGAAACATGAGAACTAAACTAAGACATGACTAAAAACCAAACATGACCTAAAACATAAAACTCAAGACACGAGTCCATGCCGTGACACATTCAAGGACTATTATTTCATTTCTATATGAATAAAGAGAACCATGTGTTTTTTTCTTAAACTTGTGTTTCCATCTGTTACTACACGATGACAGAGTTTCTTAGCACATTTTAGTACATTTACATGAATATGCTTGTTAAAGTGCACAAACATGTAGGAGGTACACACATACATGCTAACTCGGAAGCACATACACCAACAACTATATGTCATACATTTACAAATGATCAGTGGCTTTAAAATGTTAAAGATTTGATCCTTTTCTGCAAAACCCCTCTTTTCTTCTCCTTCTGATCTTTTCATAGATGGAATATCATCTAACACAATACAGGCATCTGTTAAGACGATTGGCAAACAATTGATGTGCCAGTCTTGTCTAGACAGCAGCATTTTATTCAATTGTGTTGCAAATACAAACATGAGCACAACAACAATGGCAGGATTATTAACACCTTAAAGAAGGGGAAGAAGACACATGATCAGGATAAAATTGACAAGGGCACATAGACGGTCACAAGCCTCGGCAGTTGAGGGCTCGATGATATCAACAGTGTGTCATATGGATTTTACTTTGAGGGAGAAAGAAAGTACAAATGCATGAATCCTCTCGTCATGGTGTGATTAACCGGGTGAAGGAAATGTCGATAAGAAGACAATAAAAACAAATTCTAGTCCAAACACACCCCCTCAATTTGTGTGGTATAGCACAATAGATAGTGGAGGCAGTAGATTTTTTTTGTTCACAGAGAGTGCAAAAGTAACAAGTGATAATTTATCTCACGAAAAGAAGAAAATGTAAAAATCCATGAAAAATGCAGCAAAGCTTTGTGTTTATCTTATTTGTCTTCAGTGTTTACTGATCAATCCAATTGGGCCTTCTCATGCAGTTTTGTTTAATAACTGAAATGAAAGTGCTGTCATCAGAGATCCTCTCAACAGAAATCACGGTGACAAAATTAAAAAAGTTACTTACATTGACTGAAATCTGACAGACCCTACCAACTGTCTGCCTGTCAGATTTTCTTCATGTTCACAAGAAGGAAATCCTAGTTGCCCTGATGATTTATATGATTTCCAAGATCTCATCTGTCGTTATCTATATTAATTTAATCATCTATGCCCTTTATGATTTGTGAAAGGAAAAAATGATGACATATTGATTTTTATTTGACATTTTATGACACAATTAAAGCTGTTCCAGGACCAAAAAGTAAAATGTAAAAAGCTTGGAATGGCTGGTGGCTGTGCAGAGGGTTTATGCAGTGCTGGAGAAGTGAAAAACACTGACGTAATGTCTGATGACCAGCTCCACAAATAGGCATCCCACCAGACAGTAAAAGATGATATGTGGTTGAATCAACATCAAATCGTGACAAAATCACCCTTAAAAGGTTTTTTTATACTGGCTCAGACCAGTCTCCAATTCCTTTGCTCAGATGTGTGAATGTCAGTTGGAGCAGAGTGCAGGCGCTTGCACTTTTGTATGTTTCTCCATCTCTAGCTGTCCTCCTTTCATTTGGCACAGAATGTAATCCACCTCTCTAATGTGTTCCTTTATGTTGTGTCACCAGGTTTTGGCCACTTCTTTTGCTCATTCCGTTAGTTTTCGGGTTGTCACTTGGTCTTGGTTTGTGATATAAAGTACACACTTCTGTGTTAGTGATCTGTGTTTTTCTCTCACAGACTTCGTACGTGTTAGTTGATATTCAATAAGGTCTGTTATCATTTGTGGTGCTGACTTTGAAAATACAAACCAGCCGACCTTCGTTCCTGGCACTTTGCTCTCTTTGTATCTGTGGCTCGCTGCTTTTATAAGCTGGTAAGATTCAAACCATAAGCACACTGAGTGTGTTTGCAAACGGTTGAAATCATGTTCTTCATAATGCTAAAATATTGGTTTAAAGTGGTTGCTATGGTGTTCAAGGCTGTCTTTTGAATTACATGTACCTGGCATTGATGAGGGAACAGCTACACTGGAAAAATACTGCGATGATGCACCGTGAAGTGATAATATTTTCTTCTGCTTTACATCATCTGTCTGACAGGAGAAATGATATCTGGGAATTTTTTGGCTACCTTACCAGTCAGCAGGACAGGTCCTGAGTTGTGACAAATGTAGAGATTGTGTCACGGTTTGGCAATGGGCGAGAAGGAGGAGGACCCAGATGCAGACACGGGACGGGAGCCAGAAGGTAACTGAAACTCAGTTTATTTGGAATAGAAATGAAAATCGCAGCCACGGTGGAATACCATGAAAAACTAAACTTGAACAAACCAAAAACATCGAAGAAGAAACCAAACCAGACAGTACATCATGCAGGACTAGGAACAAGACTGATGGGGATGACCATGGGAACAACGATGTGAAAATCGTGGGATGTAAGACGGAGGCTCTGACAAAGACTGAAGGGAACAAGGAGACTAAATACTGTGGGGAGAGTGGTTAGTGAATGGGTACAGCTGAGGGTGATTGATACAGGGGAAGGGAGTGGAGCTGATGACCGGCAGGAGGGAACTGAGGAAAGGTGAGGAAATGGGAAAGCTAGACCAATAAGAAAACTAAACAGACACACCAGAAGAAACACAAAAACAACATGGATCGTGACAGACTGAGTTAATTTGCTGGCGAGCAGGCTGGTCTATTTGGAATCACTGATCACCCTCACAGTATGATATTCATCATTAAGGTCCAAGAAGAAAATATACATTGTACAAAATTGCATTTTTCTGAAACTTGAAAATGGCAAACTAGATTTTGTTCATGTCAAAAGCCAAACTTCATTAAATAGGAATCATATAAATATGTTTTGGAAACTTGGAGCCAGCACTGTGAAATCATTGACGATGTGTGTGTATTCTACTGATATATTTTGTACCAATTAGAGCTTCTGAAGCAAAGTAAAATCCCCCTGTAAAAGCTTGATTATTCTATGTACCCAAAGATGGTGTTGAGCCTATTGGTGAGTTTTTCCGGGTTATTCCCCAAATGTTGGGTCAACCCTTGGTGACAATTGATACATCTCAGATATAAGCAAGCCTTCTCCAAATTTGTGGATCTGCCCAGCTGGTTTCTCATCATGGCCTTCTCCTTTCTGTATCCCTAATATTCAATGAGCAGTGCACACTCCTTGCACATTTAAGAGCATCAAAAATGTAAAACATTTATGGACTGAAGGCTGAACAGGAAGGATCTTTCTGAAAGATTCAAGGCCTTTCCTGAAAAAGATGCCATCTGTATGTTGCTCTTAACCCTCTATATACTCTCCAGCATTAATGGTGCCTCAGGCACGCATCCACTACCATATTATCAGAGTTGCATGGAATGAGTGCTGATACAAGCTGGATGGTCCCTCACCTCTTTAATCATCATGCAGTTATTTCCATGACAGAATCATGTCACCTGAAAGCCCAATGCTTACTTATCCTTGGTTTGTGGCCCATGTGCAGAGAGACTCCTCCATATTCTTAGAATCTTTTGATGATATTATGTAGGATATTATGGAATATTCTCACAATTTCACATACAGGAATGTCGCTCTGAAATTGCTCAGCAGTTTGTATACACCATTTAAACAGTTAAGTGAACCTCTTTTTTATTTTATCTCTGAGAGTCTCCTCTCTAAGATACTATTTTGAAGCCAAGCTTGCTACTGACCTGTTGCCAAATTAGTTGCAATATATATTCCTCCAGCTGTCTCCTTTTTAGTACCACTTACTTTTTACAGCCTTTCGTTGCCTCTGTACCAACTTTTGTAAAACTTTCACCTGCCATCAAAATTAAGATGAGTTCTTTCATTTATGTCTTTTATTTTATTGTGAATAGAATTTGGTTTGTGAGATTTTCAAATCATTGCATTCTGTCTTTCTTTACACCTTACACAGTGTCCCAAGATTTGGGGAATTAGGGTTGTAGGTGTAGCAATCCAAAGCAACAGCAAAAAAAGAAAAAAATACCAAGGGCTGAAATAGAAAGTAAAAAAGACATGGAAAGTGAAGGCAACAGCGGGCTGTGACCCACCCATAATTTGAGAGTGGCTCCAGCAGATTCCAGGAGCAACTTCTGAGATCTCACATTGGCTCCTATAAGCCTCTGTTAGAAGACCCGAGCTTGAAAGGGCAACTGCCCACTTGGTATGGAAGGGAATTGTTATCTTTTTAAAGAAACTGAGAGGATGAGAAACGCATTCTAAAGTTCTCGTAGAACGTCAGACAAGTTTAAGAGGTGCTAAATAAGTCTGAACCGTTTAAAAGTGGGCTGCAGTATCCCGCCCAATTTCCCATTACACCTTTGTGTAATTACTAATCAGTCAGTCAATAATATGTTAGGTTTGTTATTTTACTACAGTATGACCCACATTATCTGAGGAAAGATGCTCTTAATTTAAACAACTTTTAATCTCAACTTTGAGAACTGTTTTGTTTTACAATCACCAGAACAATGTATGATTAAAATTCATTTATCATACGACATTTAAAAAGCTGTATAACTGTTTCAGGAGTCCCTGCACACTGTTTGATAGATTAATCTTTTTTATAAAATAACTTTTAATGCTAATTAGGTAACCTAGCAGTGCTGTGTCTGATGTCAGAAGTCAGAAGGTCTGTACAAAACTTAAAGCACAATATAGTGGATACAATACAGTACATATGACATGGACTTAGGCCATACATATTCTATCATGATGACATGTTGATGTGCTTATTGTTATTAGTTAGCAATTAGTTCTTATTAAAAGTGTGCTACACAAGGGTAAAGGGATTTAAATTAGGAAACATCAGCATGCCAATAAAGTCTGCATTTTAATTAAGGCTGCATCATTACTGATTCATCTAAAACTGCACTCTCTGTGAACAACTCCGTTTTAAAATGTGGCATTGGCTGCCTCTGAGGCCAGTCTGCTAATAGAAAAGTTAATTACATCAGAGGCATTCATGTTAATGTATGTACTTTGACAGAAGCAATATAATAAAAGGTTAGAGGAGTGTGTTCCAGTCCCCTGATACCAGACACATGTAATTGCTTTGTCTTGGGCTCCATTCTCAGTGTTGTAAAATGCGGTATCATTGTAATCATGAATGGCTTGCATTTGCAAGAGTCTTCACATGATAACGCAACTGTTTGTATGATGCTCGGAAAATTACTTTGTGGGTGTATATTTGTAGAGTGCTTTAGAGTACAAGGCGCAAAACGTAAGAACATGTCCATCCTGATACACACTGCTGTTTCACACAGCACCTTCAGTCACTAGTCAACTTTCGAATTTGGAATGCGGGTTCGAGACCAACAAATGAAAGATCTTTTTTTGCTCCTCTGAGTTAGAATCAGTTGGTTATGACAACAATTAAAATGACAATGACCCTTATCACCTACTTACGGTCTTTAGGCATTAACTTGGTTAGGGTTAGTGTAACGAACAGGCTTGGAGACTCAAGTCCAGAGATCAAACACAATTTAATAAAGGTCATACACAGGTAGGCAATCCGCGGGGCAAAAGTACAGGCAGGGGGTTAGGGTTAGGCAGAGTCAAAAATCCACTGGCAGAGGTATCAAACTGGGCAAGGCAAGAGCAGGGTCAAAAACACTGCAAAAAGGTCAAACACGGTCATACATACACTTAGAACGCTAGAGAGCTTGGAACACAGGAACCTAGACAATCTGGCAAGGTATGTCTGGAAAGCTAGGAGCATAAATGTTACTGAGAATGATTACTGATGGCCACCAGGTGTGGCTGAGACTGGTGGGAAACTTGACAGGAAGTGAAATGAGGATGACACAACGGTTAACAAAATAAAACAGGAAATTAATTGAGTCCAGAAAATGTCTAACTGTGAGCAATTCAATTCAATTCATTTTTATTTATATAGCGCCAAATACAACAAATGTCATCTCAAGGCACTTAGATAATAAAGTCCAATTCAAGCCAATTGGAATTCAATTAATTGTAATCATAATTATTCATAAAATAACCTACATATACCCGAGCTGCTGAGGTAAGGCTCTTCTCGTGTGATATATTATTGTAGATGCTGGTTGGGCCAAACAACCAAGAACACGATCATGTTTAAGGCTAAGAAACATACCTTTCACTATGTGACTGTCACTTTCATGGATATTGTTTTTAGATTTATATGGAGCCCGGACAAAAATAAATAAAAGCATGATTTCCATTGTTTTCTTTTTTGCTCCAGATGGCACTGTAAAATTTCCCATGCTGTTCCTCTCGTGACCACTAGAGATCACCTATTCTTTGAATGTCATTATAGTTCCTTTTGGCCTGTATGAGCATGTGATCTATGGCAATTTTTTTTTTTTTTTCAAACTGTTTTTTTTCACAAATTGTGTGCAAACGTGTGCCATCCACAGATGGTTTGAGGATTCATTGTCCCATCTACATGCATGTTTAAAGTTCAAATCTGTGGATTATTTGAATAGCTCAGTGTTGTATGCAAGATGTTTGTTTATAAATGGCAGTGGCACGGCCACCCTGTACCTTGCACATGTTTAAAATAAAAACATGAATATATTAACCTGTGTATTTTTTGAATAGCTTAGTATTGAATGTGCAATAACAGAGTAGCTATGTTTATACACGGCACTAGGTCCCGTTTAATATAAAACACAATTGTATGCCATATAAATAGTAGGGGGGTCCCTGCTCCAACTCTCCATCAGTTTGGGGGTCCCTGGCCTGAAAAATGTTGAAGACCCCTGATCTATGGGGTTGATTTTGGAGGAGGACAGCCTGAACTCAAAGATTAGGACAATTGATATTAGTTTTAATTCAAAATGCAAAATTTATAAAACAGAGAAATAACAGGAACGACTTATTCAAAAGCAGAGAGGCAGCATTTAATAAAATGTTAAAGGTGAAATAAAAATGTAAGCAAGTTAACGCTACCCTCAGCAGTTGGCTTTGGAACAAAACTTATATCTACATTTTGAGAGCTCCTTTCTACATATACCCTAAAAGCATCCCATCTCGTGTTTAACCAGTAAAACACATCACAACTAGTGTGAAATTATTGAACGAGCTGCTGAGGTAAGGCTCTTCTCGTGTTATATATTATTGTGGATACTGGTTGGGCCAAACAACCAAGAAATGTTTGTTTGTACATACATATATACAACAGACGCATTAGGAGCATTACAGCTACATGGTTACAGACGTGTAGACTTACACAAGCAATATTCCCGCAGCAGACTGAAGGTTGAATCTGAAGATTTTAATAAACAACTTTACACAGCAGAAAGTCAGACCATCCATTTTATCCGTTGTTCCGTTTGAATTTTGTAACACAGCTAACTGTCCATTTTCTTAGTTTATTTTAGGAAAAGGATATTTTTTGCTGTTGCTGATTGTTTATTCACTGGCTTTCTGAAATTACCTTATGCTAGGGTGGCATTATTGTGAGACCGAAGCATTCATTTCTGAGCCTCTGCTGGCTAATGTGCTCTCACTGGTGTGCAAGAATGATTAAGAAAAGTTATTGACTTGGATGCGAATGCATCTTTAGAGATGGCAGTGGATGGCAGCACGTGATAACACAATACAAAAGAAAGAAACAAAAAAGAAAAGAAATAAACGTTTCAATGTAAACTAATTCAATTGGAGACTGTGATTTTTATTTTTTTTTTCTGTGAACAATTAAAAATAATTAAAAATAATTAAAAATAATTGTAACTTATTTTTTTTAAACTATTTCTTGTGAAGTAAGAACACTGAAAACACCTGTACTAAAATAATGCAAATCATATTATGGGATTGATGTACTTTTTCTTTAAAAATATCAGTAGAGGACTGACCCAACATGGATTCCTCAGTGATTTTCCTCTTTCTCCATTTTGCTTTTAGAACTTGTTCCTCTTGTGTGGACGCTGAGTTTGGATGGGGGCACAAAAAACTGATGTACAAGCATAGGTTATAAAACGGGAGGGGGGGGCTGACTGCTTGCTGATACCATGTGTTTGATCCGGTCATTCAAGCCAAAAGAAGCCTGGCAAAAATGGTTCAGCATCTTGAAGTGGGGCACAGAACAGACTGGGTTTGACTGTGTTGGCAAATTAGGGTAAGATAAGTAGATAGACACACTACTAATCTTAACACATTTAAGTGGACACATACTGTAATCTCTGTGAGGTACAGATAAACAGACAGTGAGGATAAGAATATTTTAGAAACCCAGAGAGACATAATAACCTGCGATAATGTGGGTTTGCAGGCATCAAACTTATGTCCCCTTCATGTCATGCCAACTGGTGTTCTGTGGATCCACTTTTATTCATGGTATTTTTTATGACCCTCGGAGGAAATAATAATAATGTATATGGTCAGTTGTTGAATCAGGAAAAAAAAAAAGTTAAATGTGTGGCATGCTCATGTATTTTCCTTTGAATAACCAACATGTCAGCCCTCTGGCTTTCACAAAAATACAAGCTCTAATATGTTACATAGACCACACCCAAGTAGCGCATCTGATGGTAATTAAATAATTACTGTCCACTCTTAAGGGTGAAGGAAATAGAAAGCTTCTAACAAATCTATACAAACAGCTCAAAATAAGTGGAAAAGAACAGATCCCCAACATCAACTTTTTCAATGCCACATCATACATTTATATTTACCAAAGAGTCCCTTTTTAGATATAATGAAAAAGTTTAAACACCACCTTAAAATGAACACCATCAGCAACTCATTAGTGACGTTATAGAATATGTGATAAACAAAGGAACAGTACAGAAAACATTTAAAATCAAAGTCTACAGTCAAATCATATGGCTAGATAGTTTTAAGACACATGCAATAGTGTTCTCTCCTAGAAAGTAAAACATTGGAGGTTACTTTCACAATCCCAACATAGCTTAAAGGGGAATTAGGATGATTCAAGTCAACAAAAATGTTTTTGCATCTAATGGTACTTCTATGTTCAGCACTACAGTGAGATAAATTATTAACTTAGTTCGACATAACATGATTCTTTTTATTTGGATCTGTTTATCCTTAGTTTACTTCTTTGTTTAGTACTTTTTTCATACACTGCTTCTGCATTTTGGCCTAGTTTTTGTTCAATGAATAATGACACAGGCAACATGTCATGTGTTAGGTGATCATCTTAGGATCCATACATTCATTTTCTACACTCGCTTAATCCAATTCAGGGTGTCAGGGGCTGGAGCCTATCCCAGCTGGCACTGAAAGGTAGAGTACATTATGGATGGGTTGGCAGTCCATTGCAGGGCCAGCAAATGAGACAAACAGCCATGGATGCTTCATCTGAGGCTCTATTTACATGATTTCATGACCAGGAGCCTATGCTGTGAAGCACCTTAAAGCACCTTCTTATCATGTTGTATCATAAATGGCAATTTATTCTTGAAGCCTAACCTACTCCAGAGTAGGTTATCTTCCCAGCATTAATTAATTTGATTAATACATTGAATTAATCAATTAATGAATTTAATTCAATTAACTTACTGCCAACGGAATTATTTAAAAAGATGAAGAACAACATCTATTGCCAATGCACTCATTTATCATGAAAAAAGTGTGTATTTAGTTGTTATTAGATATGGGGACATTGTTTTACCCTGTCCAAGCCTTTATGTCAGTGAACGGTTTGGGAATAGGCTGTGCATCAAACAGAGAGCCTTCGATGCTGTTCAGTATGATAGATGCGGACAGACGCACTAATCAGTTGACATATAGAAGGACATAAACCAGGTTAATGATCTCATCATGTGTGATTAATTTGGAACTTAGAACCCTTGGCAGGGTTACACAATGAACCAAACACCCCACTGGCAGGTCAATATGCTTACACTGTTGGCTTTGTTCTCATACATGCGTTTATTCAAACATACACCACATAACAATCCCAATGATGCTACTCTTTTCAACCTGATCCTCACAGATAAGGTTTTTGGCAGGACTTGTTTTTTGCCATCACTGCTTGTTTGTCTGTGATGTACAATACTTATGAAATGCTTGAATGCCGCATACAACGCATCCATTTACATTTGATTTTGATAAAACTGTAAAGAAGAACATGCGCATGATTTATTTTGATGCCAGAAGTTTATGTTAGGTGATAGATTCAAGCTACCTGCTAATAAAACTGAATTATAGAAGAAGTTAGTCATTTTAAAATTTATTTTTCCACTGCTAAAGTAGCTTATGAGTTACATTTTATTATTTGAAGAAAAAAAGAGGCCAAAGTAATCACATGCAAATGTTTTTTTTTTTTGTTTAAAATAGAAAAAAAAACTTTTGTGTTAGATGTGTAAATATCACCCAAAAGCCTGATGGTTATTAACTATGGCTAATAACTATAGTATTATATAGGGATTTCAGTTCTGATGAGTGATCTGGATCCCATGTCTAGTTCTGCACTAAAATACCAACACCCTTTTGTCTGTTTGATATTCATTTGTGTCAGTATGACCAAATCAAATCTGAGATGACAGCAAAAAAATTATGCAAATGAGGAGCCGCACATACCTAATTTAATAAAGATCCTGCAAAAAAAAACAAAAAACACAATAACTACAACCGCAATTTTAAAAAGGTTGGGACACTCTGTAAAAGGTAAATAAAACAGAATACAATGATTTTCAAATACTTTATTCACAATAAAATTTAGCAAATAGATTAAATGGGGAAAAGAATGACATTTTACGATTTCATTAAAAAATATTAGCTAATCTGGAATTTGATGGCAGCGACATCGCAAAAAGTTGGGACAGAGCCATGTTTACCAGTGTGCAGCATACCTTTTCCTTTGAATACATATTCTGTAACTATGTGGGACAGAAGGAGATCAGTTGCTGTCCATTCGGGAGAGGAATTTTGTCCCATTCCTGTCTTATGAACGATTCTAATTGGTCAAAAGTGCTAGGTCTTTTTTGTTGTGCTTCCCATTAAGTGCTAAATGTTTTAAGTTGGTGAAAGGTCTGCACTGCAGGTAAAGCCTTCCAACACCAAGACTCTACTACTATCAGCCATGCTGTTGTAATAGAAGCAGTATGGAGTTTAGCATTGTCTTAAACATGCAAAGCTGTCCCTGCAAGAAATGTCTCCTGGAGAAAGCATATTTTGCTCTTGAACCCTGTATTTACCTTTCAGCATTGATGGTGCCTTTCCAGATACACAATGCCACTTTCGTAGGCACTAATGTACCTCAATGAGGACTTGACATCCATAATTTTCAGGTTTTTGATTTGTCTGGCTATAGAACAGTTTTCCACTTTGCCTCAGTCAATTTCAGATGAGTTTTGGCCCAAGAGAAGACAGCGGTGTTTCTAAATCGTGTTCACAGATGGCTTCTTCTTTGCATGATAAGTTTTGACCTACATTTGTTGGTGGCACAATGAATTGTGTTCACAGACATTTCTTTCTAGAAATATGTGTGACTCTATGCAATGAGTTCCAAGACAGAGACAGGCTTGTTTTTAATACAGTGACACCTGAGGTCCTGAAGATCCGATATTGATTTTCGGTCATGTCCCATGTGCAGTGATATCTCCAGATTCTCATATTCTTTTGACGATATTATATACTGTAGATTACTTAATATATATATAAATATATATATATATATATATATTATAACATTATAAGTCTCCATAATGTTATGCTGAGAAACACCATTCTGAAGTTGCTCCACAATTTTTTAGAAGCAGTTTTTTTGCAAATTACTGAACCTCTTGTCACGCCCATGGACTCTTGTTTTTAGTTTCATGTTTTAGGTCACGTTTTTGAGTTTGAGTCCATGTTTAGTTTTCAGTTCATGTCTTGGTTTTGAGTTTTTAGTTTTGCCATTGTAGTTTCCCTGCACTCTGTTAATTAAGTTCACTCACTTCACCTGTGTCTTTTCCCTCAGCTGCACTCACTCTCCAATCACTCTCACTCCCTATTTAGTTTCCTGTCTCCCCTCTCAGTTTGCCAGATCTTTGTTGCCATTCCTACCTGACCTGCCTCCCATGCTTCCCGTTATTCTTGTTGTTCCCCATGTTCCACGTCGTTTTCGTAAAGCTAAGTATTTATTTATTCTCTCCATGCCAAGTCCTTTTTGTTTTTCTCAGTAACATTTTTTGAATCCGGCTGTTTGCCTTATTGTTTTGTGAAATAAATTCAGTTTTCCTTTTTAAGTCCGCATCCGTGTCCTTCCCTACACCACAACCTGACACCTCTGCTCATCTTTACTTCTCGGAGACTCTCTCTAAGGTGCTCATGTTGCTGCCATCAAATTCAAGATACGTCCTACTTACAACATTTGATTTGTTTCGTATATTTTAGGATGAGGAAAATATTGGTTTGTATGATTAGCAAATCATTGCATTCTTAATTTATTTACCTTTTACACAACTTCCCAAGCTTTTTGTTTATGAGTTGTGGTTGTACATCTGCAATGAATTTGAATAAATAGATTATTAGATAAAGAAATCACAACAATTTAAACAGATTTGAAACACAACGACACCAAATTGCATATGCATGCAACAAAGTTTACTTGTATGAAGGACAACACATCAATAGATTGCCTTACCTAGAAGAGTGATGACCAGCTCAGTATCTAATGACCTCTCTTATGAAGCACTTCAATAGGCTCATCCGTTCTCTGTCAGGAATCAAAATGCACAGGGGAACACAGGGAGAAAACAACAGTGTGTCACCTCATGGCTGCGGAATAAAAAAAGTGAGATGCTTTATGATGCTCCCCTTTTCAAACAGGCAGGTGTGCTGGCAAGCAACTCAAAGTGAGTGCATGTGTGTGGGTGTGTGCGGTTTATCTGCTCACCTTTACTGTCCTCTTCAGAACTGTCCTTGATCACAGAAACGTACTGCGTCATCAAAAAACAGACACATCAAAACAGAGAGTGTTTGCAAAGTTGTGTGAAATGCTCTCTGGGGATTTGATGACTTTTGTGTTGCTCAGGGTCCTGTGGAAGAAAGACAGAGAGATGGCAGGACTGCTCCACTGTCAGCCTTAGGGAGATAAAGTGAAAGGCTTTATCACAAGAATCCACTTTTTCATGGCTGTCCATATGTCATAACAGCCTGCACTCAAGTCATCTTCTGTGGATAAAGGATACAGTATATGTTTATATGGGCTTTGATTGTATAGTGCAAGTTCTAACTTCGCAGAGGTTTGCCGAGTCAAAACCCACAAAAAAGAAGAAAGAAGAAAAAAAACTCCAGACCTCCTCTAAACTTATTTTTGATTATATTGTCTCTGCATAGCAAATTCAGATGAGTTTTTTTGTTAATAACTGCCTCCAGTGATATAATTAAGATACACATCACAGGCTGCATTGTATTGTTTTTCCGTAAGCTGTTTGATTATACCTCTTAATATACAATGTTCCTTTTTTGTAAAACCTTCCTACAAGTTTTTACTGATGCATAAGTCTTGCAAGCCTTTATTTTTACATCAATAAATGATACAGTGTATTTTCCTTTGACCATTACTCAAAGAGATTCATTGTTAGAAGCTCAGTTTCCGATCTGCCTGATGTAGTTGAATCAGGGCATGAAAATGGTTGGTAGAAGGGGGTATTTTTTCATTTTGTTGAAATAATATGGATATAATAGCCTGTTACACATTAAGAGAGACTGACTGAGATGGAATTTGCGCAGATTACTATCATTCAGGATCAACAAATGTGAGGAAATGATTGGTTATTATAAGCATAAAAGGCTAAAGGAGTTAATTTTCCAGCAGGAATTCTGACTATTTGAATAGCCCATTTCCTCTGGGAACTAGATAAGAACCTTCTCAACTTGACTGTGTGCATGTACAATCCATCACTGTGTCAGTGCCTTTTGCCGTGTTAATTTCCATCACAGACAGCAGATCTTTTTGCTAGATAATATTCTTTTAAAGAATCTGTTAATACTGTTGAATTTAATTCACCAGGATGCATGCTTGTTGAAACAGGACTGATCTCAAGTGATTTCACCAATGCAAAATGTTATGTCTCTTAGTTACAGATTGTTTTCCAGTAACTGCGTGTATTGCATCTCTAAATTGTTTGTTTTATTCTATCATTCTTTGTAATCTGGTTTGACACGTACTGCTGTGCTGCTGGTATGTCTCATGCTGCTGACCCGTTTTGGCCAGGTCACCCTTGTGAAAGAGATCCTGATCTCAATGGGCTTTTATCTGGTTAAATAAAGGTTAATAATAATTTATTCATATGTGTTGGAGCCATTCTCTCAGTTTGGAGGTCACAGCCCAAGTGCTCCAGCTACCATTAGCACCACTGTGGCTTTCACTTCCCACAACTTTTCAGCTTTCTCTTTCAGCCCTTGGCATTTGTCGATGTTAGGTTGGATGGAGGACACGGATGCGGACTTTTCTCAAAAGAAAAACTTAGTTTATTTAACAAAAACAAAGAACAAACAAAAAGCGCGGCAGAGCCCGATTAAAAAAACTTGACTGTTGGAAAAAGCAAACAAAAATACTTATCTTGGGAAGGGATGAGGAACAAACAGGTTTCTTGGCATGGAGAGCAAACAGGGCAGTGTAAAGAAAAGATCCGGCGACAAGACAGGGGGAAGCGGTGGCCGAACCGGCATACGGCTGTAGTACCGGCTTCGGGCAGCAGGAGGCGGTGGTCTGGCGGACGCCCAGACCTCTGACGGCGTGGCAGGAAGAGGCGGTGGTCTGGGGACGTCCAGACTTCCGTCGGCGTGGCGGCAGGAGACGATGGTCTGGTTGGCACCCAGACCCCCGACGACGTGGCAGCAGGAGGCGGTGGTCTGGTTGGCACCTTGACCTCCGACGACGTGGCAGCAGGAGGAGCCGGAGACCGTCCAGCAGGCGGCTGGACATCCGACGACGTGGCAGGAGGCGGTGGTCTGGTTGGCACCCAGACCCCCGACGACGTGGCATGAGACGGAGCCGGAGACCGTCCAGCAGGCGGCCGGACGTCCGGCGGGGAGGGAGCCCCCCCTTTAAGGGATGGATCCCAGACATCCCCAATGTCTGGGGGTGGGAGGGAAGGGATTGAAAAAGTGAGTCCATGGGCTGGGGCCCCATGGACTCTGAGGCTTTGTCAAGCCCTGTGGCCTCTGGGTCAGGTGCGTGGTCAGGTTCGTGATCAGGCTCGTGGTCAGGCCCTGTGGCCTCTTGGTCAGGATCTTGGTCAGGCCCTGTGGCCTCGTGGTCAGGATCTTGGTCAGGCCCTGTGGCCTCATGGTCAGGATCTTGGTCAGGCCCTGGGGCCTCGTGGTCAGGCTCTGGGGCCTCGTGGTCAGGCTCTGGGGCCTGGTGGTCAGGCTCTGGGGCCAGCTCGGACAATGCTGGGGCCAGCTCGGACACTGCTGGGGCCTGCTTGGAGACGGCTGGGCCTCTGGTCACTGTGGATGTGGCTGCTGCGTCCTGGGGCTGCGGGTCCTGGGAGCCTGAGGAAGAGGAGGGAGAGGAGCTGTACAGCTCAATTACCTCGTGAGGCTCCAAGCCAAAAACGTCCTGCGAGGCATTGCGCTGCACAGTTTTGGCGTGGTTCCACACGCCCTCCAGGGTGTTGTCCCACACCCAGAGCCCCCGCTTTGCTGAAAGGAAGACCAGGAGCTCAGCAGCCGCTCGCAGTCTTGGAAACGCGGTCTGAGTCCGCCGTGTCCATATCTGGCCGGATCTTTCTGTCAGTAAGGGGTAGATGGAGGACACGGATGCGGACTTTTTTCAAAAGAAAAACTTAGTTTATTTAACAAAAACAAAGAACAAACAAAAAGCAGAGCCGGATTAAAAAAACTTGACTGTTGGAAAAAGCAAACAAAAACTCTTGGCATAGCAATAAATAAATACTTATCTTGGGAAGGGACGAGGAACATGGAACAAACAGGTTTCTTGGCATGGAGAGCAAACAGGGCAGTGTAAAGAAAAGATCCGGCAACAAGACAGGGGGAAGTGCAAAGTAAATAGGGGCTGGGAGTGATTGGAGAAAATGACAGACAGGTGAGGAGAATTAACTATTTAACAGAGTGAAGGGGAAAACCAATGGCAAGACTGAAAACCAAGACATGACTAAAAAACTAAACATGAACTGAAAATCAAAACCTGGACCTAAAACAAAGTCCCATGGCGTGACAGTCGAGCTTCTTGTTTCTTCTTCTTGATGTGTTGCTTTAGCTTGGGATTGCTATATCTATCGCTACTGCCTTTAACTGTAGTTTGTCAACCACCATGTCCACTTAGTTGGCCGTCATCCCTTTATCAGTCTGGATCTTTAAGTCCCACAGGATCTTAGCTCTGTCATTTTCCACCGCCTTGCAACCCATACTCAGTACAGTTGTTCCTGTACACTACTCCTGCCACCTGGTTTTAGCGCTCCATGTATGCTCTACCTACCTGCATCCTGCATTCCACTACTATGTGCTTGGCTGACTCTATCTCCACCTTTGACCAGGTTATTATACCAGTGGAGTATCTGATAACTGACAAGGAATATGTGTTGATATCTTGGGTGTCTTTGTTTTAACATTCAGATGACTCTTCAGGACAAGTCTTACTCTTTGTAGGTACGACTTTGTTGTGGATGATTTCCCTGTGGCCTCTTCCAGTGTTTTTACAACTGCTCTGAACATCTTCTACATTGCTCTCTTGTGGTTCAACCCTTCAGTTTCAGTTAAAGTTGCCTCTCTTTGATACAATTCAGTCAATGTTTCAGTCCTGGTATACTGCTTGATGTCATCCATGTAGAGGAGGTGGCTGGTGAATGCTCCACTTTAAAACTAGTATCCGCAGCTACTCTTTGTGACGATCAGGTTGAGGGGGTTGCAGGCCGATGCAGAACACCAGCGGGGACAGAATATCCCCTTGATAGATGCTGGAGATGATGATAACTCGTACAAATGGCTTTGAACTTGCCTCTAGAGTTTTTTCCCACATGTGCTGCACGGAGTCGTAAGCTTACTTGTAGTTAATCTAGGCGGTGCACTGATTCCTATATTGGATTTTATAGTCTTGAGTGATTGTTCTTTGTTACTCCCAATTCCCCTTCTGGGCCCTGCTCATGTACACCATGTGTCTACTGATCTTATCTGTTATAACGCCTGACAGGAACTTCCATGTTGTAGAGAGACAAGGCATTCATGGAGTACATTTAGTGTATTTTGCCAGTAGCACACACACACGTGTATATATTATATATATATATATATATATATAAATAGGGTATGTACAGACATTTTCTTTTGAATATTTTCAGTTCAGTTTCAGGTGTAAATTATTTGAAAATGATACGATTCTGCCTCCATTTAATTTTAGACAGCTAAATTACTTTTTTTTCTAAACAGGTTTGCATCAGTGACAATCTCTGAGAAAAAAACATCTTAAACAAACATTGTGTATCTTTTTTGATTTCTTAGTCCCATTGAGAAACAAGATCTCTTCTTCAGGGGAGTTCCTGACAAGAAGACAGCATGAAGAAAAATTTCAACACAAAATTTGCACACAAAAGACGGTCTGAATGTTAGCATAACAAATATGGCACAAGGTGTAAAAAAGACATTCCATACCGGCTAAATCCACAATCTTTTCCCGGAGCTATACATTTAAAACGTTAACAAGTTTCCCTCGGGGGAGTTCTTAAAACACCTTCAAAAGTACGTAAGATGGGAGTGCTGATAATATTTCAAATTGCATTCCATACATAATGAGCATGGAAGGAGAACACAGTTTTGCTTAGCTCTGAGTGTACCATAGAAACGGTTGCGGTATTAGTAACAAGCTGTGTGCTACGACAAAAGGTTCGAAATGCAAGTTGCATATCTACCTGTCAGTGTTTTTGCAATAAACAGCAACATGTGCATTTTTCCTCTGGTTTAGAAATGGTAATTCTAAAGAGTCTTACAAGATGCAATGGTGTCTAGAGTCTAGCACAGAGAGGAAAGAGCATTGTACGATTTTTCTATCTGCCTGCAAAGGAAAAAATAAATAAAATAAATCGGTCAATGCTTTTTTTTTAATTCTTTTTACAGATTTTCAACATGAACAATAAAAGTGAGTTTACATCAAACCATATGCCTAAACATATATAAAAAGGGACTCTTTCTATACAAATTCCATACAGTGTCAAAATAAAACTAGAAAGCTGCAAGTAGCTGTATGCGGGACCGAGATGTGCGCACGTTGGGCAAGCGCTGGACTTTGTAGTCGCGCAGCTCTGCCCACACGCACGATACCCTCTGCGTACGTACGAGCACATAAGAACCCCAATGCGGAGGGTTTTTTGAAAATTTCTAGGGGGCGCCACTGAGCCATTTTGCTCCGCCCACACACGATACCCTTTACATACGTACGAGGTCATCAGGGAGGAGGTGTGTGCCAAGTTTCATGACCTTGCGATGATGATAAGGCTTTCAAATCACCAACGCCATCACACGATTTTCACCGCCTGGCCACGCCCACACCGTTCAGAGTTTGGAAAAGTTTCTCAACAATCTTTTTCCCCCCCATGTCTTAAGAGTAACCTGGCCAAGTTTGAAGCTTGTACCATTAAATCTGTAGGACGAGTTTGTTCAAATGCGAGATGTGGAAAAAACAAGACGTTCCAGCCCCCAGCAGGTGGCGATATAGGTGGGTGTCACTATGATAATATGTGCACGTCCGTATGAAGTTTGGGACAGATTGGATTATGTATGTGGGAGTTATAACCGACTTAATTTTTGGGAGCGAGTGATGGCGAGTCATCAAACTTTGAGGCGTACCCATGCCCTTTAAGTTTTGAAAAAGTTGCCCAATGATTTTTTCCCCCCATGTCCTAAGAGTAGCCTGGCCAAGTTTGAAGTCTGTAGCATTAAATCTGTAGGACAAGTTCGATCATATGCAAGGCGTGGAATCGGTCAAAAATGGCACGAAAACTCACTTTCCATCCAAAATGGCCGCCTTCCTCTGGACGTGGGACCATGGCGGCAAGAGACTTTTTTGTGCGTCTGGGCATGATGTAACGAATTCTGTCGTTCCAAGTGAAACTAACCCCCATGCGGGGACCATTTTTAAGCATCGTAGGGGGCGCTACAGAGTCAATGAGCGACTCCCGAAAATATAAAGTTTAGATTCTTTCATGTCGTCGACTGGCAGGTGGCGCTCGCAAAATTTCAAGAGTTTTCGAGTACCTTTTGCAAAGAATCGGAAAGAAAGAAAGAAAGAAAGAAAGAAAGAAAGAAAGAAAGAATGAAAGAATATTCCTTACAGATACAATAGGGTCCTTGCAGTTTCACTGCTCGGTCCCTAATAATTGGCTGCTTTAAGGCAGGAATGAGTGAAAGTCAATCATTTCGTCTTTTTTAAGGTAAGTACCAATTTACAGTTTCAACTGTGAGAGCTGCAGTGACTGAAAAGCTTCCTGTAAAAGCTCTGCAGCCTTTTGATTCAAAGAAAGTGCCGCTCTATAACTGATTATGTCATCAGCATTGAAAATTACTTTAGCTTGATTTGACCTATGTCCTCACCACTTTAGAAAAACAGAAAATAAATGGGAGCTATAATGGAATAGTTGTTGGACAGTAACACATTGAGTTGACTGAGATTATTTCCAGACCAGTTCAGAACCATTTCACAGGCTTATAAAGCTTAGCCTGTGTAATAGAAGTTTGGGATCTACAGAGTTGAAAGCTTTAGAGTCAACAAAGCTGCACAATGCTGTTTGCTGTCTATTGATTTAACAGTATCATTTAAATAAGCATAGCTGTAATGATGCACTGGCCTGATCTGAAATGTATCATTTTAATTAATCTAATCTAATCTATTTTTAGATTGCCTGTCTAATCACCTTTAAATGTCTAAAAACAAGCAGTAAAATTGTATCAAATTTGCAAAGAGTCTTTAACAAATTCCCTTGTGCTTGAATCAAGTTGACCATTAAACAAAAGCATGAAGTTGGAGCCTTCTTAACCTTTAAAACCATCATAGTTATTTTCAGACTTTAACTCCAGAAACATTTCCTTCAGGACACTGTCAAGGGTAAAGTTTGATGGTAAATGTTTTTCTTCATTCCATAAATGAAATCACACAAAATTATTCTGTAGATGCCTCCCTGTATAAATTAAACTGACAATACAGCATATAAGACATACAATGATAAAGATAAGCCAGGTAAGCTCCATCTGCTTGTGGCAACATCATCCCTCTAGCATTATTTGACCTGAAACACATAGTGGTTGTAGGCCCACAGGCAGGAACACAGTATTAACAGTGAAAACTTATAAATAGTCAATGATACAACATTGCCCAGGGTTCTACACTTGTTATGTAACCTTGTTTTTTCACATGCAGTTGTCTCATTTCCACAGTTTTAGTCATCTCAAGGTGTTTACCTGACGCCTTCATCAACATTTAAAGTTAGATTTCAGAGATCGTGAGATTTCCGTGATTGTTTTATCTTGATTTTATTGTCATTGTTACGCCGAAGATTCATACAACTTACATTATCACCCGTGTTAAGTCTTGTTAAAGTGTCTTTACAAATTTGACCAGTTCGTTTAAAAATTCCAGTGTGTACAATGTATTTACGAATAATTTTTTGTCATGTCGTCTTATGTTTTCTCATGTAAAAAAATGTCATTTTATGTCCATTGTATGGTGGCCCTGAAGTGGAAATCAAAACGGCAAATGGAAAAGGTAGGTACCCTCGGGCGACATAAATCATCACGGATTGCACTAGTGGGGGTCCGTCCTTTGAACCGTCCTATGGTTTTCAAAATATGAGCACTGCTCGTGGCAACGTACGCGCTGCTATTAAAGAATATGTTGATGCGAATATCCCATCTTACATGCTGCTTTATCTCTCGATGTTAACAAAAAGTTCTCAAAAGATATTGACAAGATCTCATCAAACTTTATATGGTGGAACAAAAACCACTATATTAAAAAAATCTGTAATAATGAATTCATATGATAATGGTGGCCTTAACTTTTTAGACTTTTACACTTTAAATAATACTTTAAAAAAAATTGGCTTAAACAATTTATCAATTTATCAAGAACCCATCTTCAATTTGGAATTTCACAGCCATGAATAACCTTAAAGCTTTTCTATGCAATGGAGACCTTACGATGAGATTTTGGACGTGAAGTATTTTTAATTTTGTTGACTCAATCACTATTTCCATACGGTATCTGTCTAATTCAACGTTCTATGCTCAGGAGTGTAAGGCTGGATTCTAGTCCATTGTAGTGCATGGAACCAGTAATAGCTAATATCAGAAAAACAAAATAATCTGGTGCCATTTTGTAAATGAATAAACAAACGAAACCAAACAATGACATTTGATGAGCTGGATTTTTCAGAGATCTGTAGAGATGATGAATTCATGTATTTGAAAAGCTAACTTGTGTTCATTCCTTGTTTGGTTCACTAGAATTAATAGCTTTCTTCTCTGTACCATGCCTGCAGCTATATCTGGAAATACGGAAGTAGAATCTTTCCCATTTGATTTACAGTCATCTTGTTGACTGGCAGACTGTCTCAGGAACTGTATGGTAGATTTTACTGTGACAGCATTCTAAATTTGTGGAACCCGAATTTGGGTTTTGGTTTCCCAGATCTAGTTTCCCATTTTTGGGTTTGAGACATGGTTCTTTGCATGGGACCGGCAACAATAGAATGGAAAAAGTGAATAAAAAAATACATTTCACGCTTCAAGGTAAAGGGGGATAAGACTCACGGAAGCCTGGAGAGAGCCAGTGAGGTTAATGAGTTTTTTAACAGGTTCACCTTGGGGCAGTCAAAATTCAGCTACCCTGCTCCCAGCCACTCAGATCTCACAACCTCCTCGGACCTAAAGCTTCACTGTCACACCTCTTCAGTATCACACCACAACTCATTCAACCACAGATTACACAGTTTAGAGTACATGACCATCAGACCACAGTTAATGTGTCTGAACATGTGGTCAGCAGGACAACAGTAACTGCAGGGGACGTTACTCTGAGCGTTTCTCTTCACTCTGTACACCTCAGGCTTTCTGCACTTCGGAGTGGATATCAATACTCAGCCCCTTGTTCAAAATTCTGGACAAACTCTACACAAAGTTCAATTGACTTATCTTGAAAGGTGAAAGCATGCATGTCTTGCATCAAGTCCTTATAGGTTCAAATATATTAACAAAGTGAGAAACTGAGCAATTTCCTTGACTCATTTTCTGTGGTTCTTAGGGGACAGAACCCAAATAGCAAAAATATAAAAAGGGATGTTATTATACCCTTTGATTATTCAGCTAACAGCTTTATTTTGAAACACTAATAGTTATCTAAATCTGGTTTGCTCAGATCAAAAAGTGAACTGCATCAGAGGCCTGATTACATATGATCAATAGAAGGACATGGACAGATGCTTTTTTGTGACAGCCGTTCAGCATTGAGATTCCTCAGATATCACCAGAAGCGAGGATCAGTTAGATCAATATGATGGCTCTTTAAAACCACCAGCAGAGTTACAGAAATATATATATATATAGATATATATATGATTATGGGATTACTACAACGGCAGCAACAGAAATACCCTCACTCATTATCAATGGTGAAAACAAGCATTGCTTGTGTGAGATGTGTGAGATTTCTGTGGAGGTAACCCTCTTCCCTCATCTCCAAAGATTAAATTTTAGCTTGTTGGGACACGATGCAAAACTCTCCAGTAGACTAACTGGCTCGAGCAACATGAGGTGAACATTTCTTTGGTTTGGTCTTTGGTTTTTGGTTTGGCCTGAACAAACAATAAGTAGAATTTGCAAATGTCATGGATGAGAATACATTTTATGTGTCTACACATGGGTTGACTGAAAGGCAAAATATAAGAGGACATGGACGCCAGAGACTTTTTTTTTTTACACTTGCATTGAGACTAAAGGAGAATTGAGATTCTGGAATACTGAGACACTGCGGTGCCCTTGCCTTTATTCTAGTTATGGATTCAATATATGTTGCCTATTTTACTGCCGTCTTATCCTGAAATTATAGTGTTAAAGTGTTTTGAAAGGGTGCTGAGTTCCCTGCCTAAGCATCACAATGGAGTGGTCCAGTCCTTACTACCCACAACAAAATTTTGTATATAAATATGGTACTTTAGCCTGACCCTCCCTAAAGGCAGAATAGGGCGTCATGATGTGATGAGGGCCTCATTTATGCACAAATGTGGTCCATTTATGCAAGCTGAAGTGTCACAATGGCAAACAGAAGTGAGGCTCCCGAGCCATCGCTTGCTATTGAATGCCCATGCCTAGTCACATTGGTTGGGTGAGTTTGAGGAGGGAAAGGAGTTCTGAGGTCTGTCATCTGTCAATACAGCACCGATTGTTGGCGTGACTGAGAATCAACATCTGACCAAGTACAGCTCAGAGCAGGGCACCACTGCAGGTAAAGACTGGTGACTAAAAGACAATCTGAAACAAGTAGGAGGAAGAGGAAAGCAAAACACAAATATTCACTAAAAGGTGAACACGTAAAGTAAAAATGTAACATATTGTTTACATTATACACTACAGCTGCAGTTCATGACATACAGACGTCTAGTCTTGATACAAAGGTACATGTGTGCATCTGTAAAAGGAAGTGAATGTTTTACTAATCCCATTGCTGAAAGACACAAAGGACCTTAATCTGAAAGGATCAGTCTCTCAACACTTCAGAAACATGCACATACTGAGTTTAAGAGAAAAATAAACCAATGTAACAACTGATACAGCCCCGATAAGTGATTAACTTCAATGCTATGTTGAACATGCTCTCGGTTCCTAAATATGGGTGTTCTATGAAGACCCCAGTCAGAATGCAGTTTTTATTAATTCATCACCAGCTGTGACACCCAACTGATAACAAATCTCTCTTCTGCATCTGGAGAACCCACTGATAGGGCACACACACTGCGATGGGAAAACACTGTAAATTGCTGTAAAAGGTTAGATGAGATGAGACAGGATAAGAATCTGAAATATCATCTTTGGCTGGTTGAGGTTTCCACATTGTGTAGCACTTTGAATAGCCAAGGAAAAGATACATATGGCAAAGAGAGCAGCTGTTTAGTCTGTTTGAGGGTTAGCAGCCCCACCACTTTTCATTATTAGTCATCGATGTCTGACTATGCTTTCTCCATTCTTTCTACAATACATGCATAGCTTCTAAATGAATTTTAGAAGCTATTTTGCTAATTTTGAAGCTAATTTTGTTAGTGAGTGTACTTCAGAAGAACAGCACATCATGTCACACAGGGAAATGGAAAAAAAACAAACAACTCATTAGTTTAAGTGATGCTAAACTGGCCTCTCAGGTTATTATTGCATACAGACATATTTGTTTCTGTTTGGCCAAATCGTGTATGTGTGTGTGTACATGTGTGTGAGTTAGTGTGACTGATCGGATGATTTGGAGGGAAACCCAAGCAGAAATGGGTGGCATTTGTTGCATGAGAAGGGGAGGGGGTTGTGCAGCTCCTGTCAGCCACACTGTTGTGGTTTGAACACACATTTACACACAAATACTGGAGTATCACCCACAAACGCTGTGTCCATGCAAACACATGCACACACACACGCACACACACATACGCACAGTATGCAAAGTACATTGCCTGTGGCTTTTCAGATGCCCCTGGGGCTTTTCCTGTCCATCTGTGGTGACAGAATGACCACTCTGCCCCCTACAACTTGAACAGAGCCATGTAGCGCCACACACATACAGGAACGCTTCACCAGACGCTACACAAACCCACCACTTCTCTGCAGAAAAGCAGCATGAATCTTGTTTGTCTAATTGACAGCATTCCAGTCGGCCAAACAAACAAACCTTGTTGCAGTGAGTTCAGTGACACATTTATTTAACTCACAGCCTCATTGTCCTTTTGCGTAAGTGGTGTAGAAACGTAGAAAGGTTGCTTTTTTTTGTGTGTGCGTGTTTCTCTTATTTTTACTTTTTGTGAGCACTACCTGCAACAGATGGAGTCAGATTACAGGTGTCATTTTTTGCTCAAGTAGCTTACAAAAAGAAAAAAAAAAAGAGAAAAAATCAAACACATGAAAGCGCAAACAAAAAACTGGAACAGTTCAGTATTTTAAAAGGTGTGTGAAATGGAATATGAAAGTTTAACTGAATGATGCCTACTTGTCCTGTATCGTACAACTGAACGGATTGATGGGAGTATCGACTGTCCAATGAGGAGTTAGGAGAAGACACTAAATGGGATGAAAACTGTCACAGCTGGATAACTTGGTGCAACATTAAAACCAAGTTTTTGGTGTGACAAGATGGTCGAAATCTATTGAAAAAAATATGTCTAAATATGCAAATAATCAAATTTTGCAGATGTGGTAAAAACCTCAATTTATCACCCCATAAAACAGAAAATACTGTTGAAAGCCAAAAAAGAAGTTGTTATAGGAACGTCATTTTCTGTAATACTATGCCATCATTACATAAGAAAAACAATCACAATGCCAATGAAATGGTTGACGTTTTTGGCTAAGACTTAAAGATTTAGAGCTGAGAGTTTACCTAAAGAAAATAGTCTTTATCATTTGTATTTTGAAATTTCGTAGTCTTTTAAAACACTGTTTACGAGTAAACATTTTTTCTATCAAACTCCCAAGCTGATTGCTTACATAAAGTAAATTTGTTTGAGGCATTATGTAATTAAAAAGCACTGACTTGCATATATTTCCAAGAGACAGTGTCATAAACACTAAAAATATTTCATTTCCGTTTCTCTGAAAAAAGGGACAATCCAGTAAACTATTAAGTAAGTGAATACAAACAAATGAATAAATACTTAAAGAAACGGGCAAATGTAACGAACTGAAAAATTCAGTTTATTAAGTACACTTCCAAATCGCTCTATGTTAAAACTACTCAGGTTGAATTTTTTTGCCCCTTAATATTTGCCAAATATGCTTTTTGTCTTCAATAAAAATTTCACGATGACACATTATCTCTTAAAAGTGTTGATGTCTCATTCCTTCATAATTGCTGTTTACTTGTAAATGCATTTCCTGGGAAACTGTTAATGTTTAACTAAATAAATGAAAATGAGTGCTTATTGCTTCGATAAACACCTCCGCAATGCAAACAGGTTGAAACTTTTGACATTTTTTCAGCAATTAGCCTTGACAAGGCGGTTACTAACAAGATGTAATTGGTTGATTACCTGACTGTTTGTGTGACTGAAACAACTTTGAATGTCACCTTGTATAATCGTGCTGCTGTAAAATCTATGTTAGTGCGTCACCGAAGGCCTTGAGATTTAAGTTGGATAGGTTTTGGTTGTGGCAGTGGCACTCTTAACTTTTTCATCACTCATCTAAAAGCACTTTAACATGCATTTGTACAAAAGGGACTTGGACCTACAGACAGAAGCCATGTAAAAATGGATTTCTAAACCATCTCCATTTTGATTTCCACCAGCAAACAGTTTGTAATTTGATCTTTGGAGGCAGATGTACCTGTCTTACAAAGAGATCAGTCTGGGATAGAATTAGGTTTAAAACAGACAACTTGGCAAAGGTGTACATGTGTTCCCCATTGACTGATCAAACTGAATTCTAAAAACATGATTAGAAACACTGCAATATACATGAGAATGAATTATTTATGCTGCGGTACAGCTTCAATCAAGGAAATGAGATGAGCTAAGCCCTGAACATTACAGGGATGGCTTACATCAAAGCCACATAATGTGTGCATATGCGAGTGTGTGTCTTTGCAAATTCACAATCAGTCTTTGTGTGTGATTGACCTGGCGATTATACTGCAAAGAAAATTATATGCTAGAATTGTATGAATGTAATGATAATAGAAGGGAAAATAGGCTATAATCATGTTTGTCAAACCAAAGCTGTGCTTGACTAGCTCTGTAAAGTTAGAACGTCGTCCAACCTTATAAGACCTCTGTCTCATTATGCCTTATTTGACTTAGAGTACTTTGATGACAGCTAAACCTACAATTTAACACAGAATTTGAAGATTTTGAACAGATTTTGAAGAGCTTTGGCCCTGAGAGGATGGCAGCATTTTTGGCTCATGTTCACTTATGTCTTCATCTTTGCATGACTGAGCTTTAACCTGCATTTTTGCATGGAATGGTGAACTACGTTCACAGGCAATCATTTCTGGAAGTGGTACCTGTGACCATGCAGTGATATTTCCATGACGGATCTGTTTTTCTTGTGCGCAGAGATGTCTCCAGATTTTCAGAATCTTTCAATAATTCTATGTACACATTATGGTTGATTAACTGTGTGATGGATTCTCTAGGAAAATATTCTGAAATCATTCCTCCATTTGTAGACACAGTTTTCTTTTGTAGGTAGGTGACCTTCTGCCCATCTTTATTTCTGAGACACTGCTTCATTACTGATTTGTTGCAATCTAAGCTAATTAGTTGCAAAATGCTGCTTGAGCTGTTTATATCTAATACCACTTGCTTTTCCAGCCATTTGTTGCCCCAGTCTGAATTGTTTTTGGTGACTTGTTGCTGCCATTAAAATAAGACTCATTTTACAGTCTAAAACCTTTTTGGAACTGCGGTTGTATAATTTCCATGTTAAAAAAAAATAAAAAAATTCTCCTCCACCATCTCTCCAACCTTCAAATATATATGAAGATCCAGAAAAAGTTTGATCTCCATGCTGAAAACTTAAATCAGAGGTGTACTGAATGCATTAAAGTGTTCTGCCAAGGGTTCTTTACCAGGAGTCAGTGTTTGGCACGCTGGGAGTTACAATGTGTTGATAACGGGTCTGTTGGGGGTTTTAACATTTTGGGGGACAAATGTGAATTAGAACTGACAGACAGAAATCCAATCATACACAATACATTATATAAATATGTAGCACTGTCAGTTTTCATAATGTCAGTCAAAAATAGAAAGTTTCTATCAGCATTTCTGAAGTTCTGGAACTAATAGTGCTATGATGACAATAATAAAAAAAATAATAATAATTTTTATAGCGCATTTATCTGCAGACTCCAGACCCCCAGACTGGTTTTCGTCCTGGCCGTGGAACAGTGGACCAGCTCTATACCCTCCGCAGGATCCTGGAGGGTGCACGGCAGTTCGCCCAACCGGTCTACATGTGTTTTGTGGACTTGGAGAAGGCGTTCGACCGTGTCCCTTGGGGAGTCCTGTGGGGGGTGCTCCGGGAGTATGGAGTGCCGGACTCCTTGATATGGGCTGTTCGGTCTCTGTATGACCGGTGTCAGAGTTTGGTCCGTATTGCCGGCAGTAAGTCGGACATGTTTCCTGTGAGGGTTGGACTCCGTCAGGGCTGCCCTTTGTCACCGATTCTGTTCATAATTTTTATGGACAGAATTTCTGGGCGCAGCCAGGGCGTTGAGGGGGTCCGGTTTGGCGACCTCAGAATCGGGTCGCTGCTCTTTGCGGATGATGTGGTTCTGTTGGCGTCGTCAGGCCGTGACCTTCAGCTCTCACTGGAGCGGTTCGCAGCTGAGTGTGAAGCGGCTGGGATGAGAATCAGCACCTCCAAATCTGAGACCATGGTCCTCAGCCGGAAAAGGGTGGAATGCCCTCTCCGGGTCGGGAATGAGATCCTTCCCCAAGTGGAAGAGTTCAAGTATCTCGGGGTCTTGTTCACGAGTGAGGGACGAATGGAGCAGGAGATTGACAGGCGGATCGGTGCGGCATCCGCAGTGATGCGGGCTCTGCACCGGCCCGTCGTGGTGAAGAAGGAGCTGAGCCAGAAGGCGAAGCTCTCGATTTACCGGTCAATCTATGTTCCTACCCTCACCTATGGTCACGAGCTGTGGGTAGTGACCGAAAGAACGAGATCGCGAATACAAGCGGCCGAAATGAGTTTCCTCCGCAGGGTGTCTGGGCTCTCCCTTAGAGATAGGGTGAGAAGCTCGGTCATCCGGGAGGGGCTCGGAGTAGAACCGCTGCTCCTCCGCATCGAGAGGAGTCAGATGAGGTGGCTCGGGCATCTGGTTAGGATGCCTCCTGGACGCCTCCCCGGTGAGGTGTTCTGGGCCCGTCCCACTGGGAGGAGGCCCCGGGGAAGACCCATGACACGTTGGAGAGACTATGTTTCTCGGCTGGCCTGGGAACGCCTCGGGGTCCCCCCAGAAGAGCTGGAGGAAGTGGCCGGGGACAGGGACATCTGGGTCTCTTTGCTTAAGCTGCAGCCCCCGCGACCCGATCCCCGGACCAGCGGAAGATGATGGATAAAACTTAAAACCTTTGTGTCCCTTAATATGTTCGGCATTTGAGCCAGCCGTAAAAATACGTACATTTAATTTTTCATATACATGTAGCGTTATTGGGTATTTATATACGTATTAAATATAAGGATTTATGAGATGTTCTTACAATCTCAAATAAACCTTACCTCGAATTCAGGGCACCACCTACCTAGGTTTTGACTTAATTTAAGTCACAGTCAGGTAGGAAAACTGTTCGAAATCTTACGATCCTGGTATGTTAAATTAATCTTTCAATTAATAATCAGTCTCATATCTCGCTACTTTCGTGAAGTTCTCGTTTGGTTGGACAGACATTACGTAAAGAAAGCATACGACACAATCTGTGATTATAACATATATATAGATATATGAGCTGTTTATTACAATGATATGATCTTAGACATGAACCTTTAAACAAACAGGAGATGCATGGAATATGGGTGATTATATAAAAACTTAGTGAATATAAAATAAAATATGGGAATGGAGAGATACTGGATGTATTCAAATAGTTTGGGTTGGCTGACTATTTGAAGCTAAATACTGACGTTTCGGATTAATTTATCATTCTGTGAAAGCCTCGAGACATCCATCAAACCCACTTTAACGTGAAAACGGGTCGGTCTTACTGTGCTGAAGTTCTGTTTAGTCGGTTCGGAACACGGCAGCGGCCACGCGGGGTCCGAGGGGATTTCTCTTCCGCTCTCTGGGCCTTCCTGGCTGTGGTGGCTGACTTTAGCGGACTTCTCAGTTGCTTCTTTCACCGGGAAACCGAAACGATGGTGCCGAGGACTGTGGTTAGATGATCGAATCTTTTGGGTGTCAGTGGGTCTGTTGCTTCTCTGATGAAGTGAACTTAAGTTCACAGAAGATTAATAAAAGGTTGCTTGGAGTTGGCTTTCTTGGTAGGAAAAGGTGATGATGGTGTGAAACAGCGGAGGTTAGGACGTGCGACGTAGAAGGACGTGGATGGCGAGGGACGAACAAAAACACGTAAAACGTGCATCTTCAGAGTATTTCAATCTGTTTCTTTGTTCGGGTCTTTCTTTCTCGTCTCCGGGGTCTCACTGGGTTCTGGAGGGTCTCCTCCGGTCGTCCGCTGCATCGTTATCCACACGTCCATCCGTTCTCTCCTGAGATTATGGGAAAACTCCCAAACTCTGGTGAGCTCTTCTCTTCTGCTTAAACCATCTCCAAAACTCTCTGAGCAGCTGTTCTCTGCTCAAATCTCCTTCTGAAACTCTGGGTTGGAACCCTTCTGGAACAAGAGGCAAGAAGCCAGAGAGCAGACGCCTGAAGCGAGCCAGCAAACGAGAGAACTAGAGAGAGCCAGTGTTTTTCGCGGGTTCCGGGTTTTGACTCTCGGAGGCGGGGCTTACACTACTTTTTCAGCCAATGACATGCTTGAACTGTGTGCATGTCTGTGTAAGGTGATCTGTGCTATATGGGGATTTCTGGATTTAGACAAAGAAAACTCTTATTTCTCCATTACTCCAATCTCATAGAACATTTGTCTCGGTGATTCTGAAAACACCACATCTTGTTAAGATATGCAGATTAAAGATATAACATAGACTTGTAATATAAAGACATCAAAATAACACACATGATAAAGACAATTATGACTTTCAAAATTCAGATGAATATCTATGAAATTGTGACATATGAATAGTGAACCACACAATGTTAATTTTCTGTGTTAACAATGGGGACACCAAACAAATACCGAAGGGACATCGTTAGAAGTTAATAGTTGTATATATTGTCCATTTTACTGAGTCCTCTGGGATTTAAATGTTCAACTAATCAACACTGCAGACCACTAGGGGGCAATGTGGTTCCATCAGGCAGGTTGGGCATTTTCCAACAAGTTTGTTTCTTCGTCAATATTTAAGCCAGAATCGTACAAATTGTCTCTATATGCGTCTTGTGATCAAGCTGGAAACCTGAAAGAAATTGTACACTGTTATCAAACACATTTAATATAGTTTTAAGATTCGACTAAAAGTGAGTCTTATGAAGTCTTCTCAGTTTGTATGTAGCCATCTGGTCGGTTTGCTGGTGAAAAGGGGTGTTAAAGTGTCAACTTTCGAGTTATGGTCCAGATAAGATAGTAAAGTGTCCCACTTTTCCAAGAGTGAGTTCTTTGTTCGTTAGAGTCTATCCCAATTTTTATTGCAAGTGTCTGTTGCTTATTTTTTTTTCACTCCCAAAAAGCTTTTAAGAAGGTAGAAGGTGAACGTAAATTAGGCAGTTTCTGTCTCTTTTTCCTTTGTGGAAAGAAAATGAAGATCTGGTTTATATCCACATACGTAAACATCCCCCACAGGAATGTTGGTTTTGTCAAAGTTTGAAAAACTCTTAATCCACACGGCACTGTGACTGCTACATACATTACAAAAATAGATCGAAACATTAATTTATTTCTACATACACTCCAGTCAATCAGCCATCATCGCTCCTGCTGCACAAACACGAGGAATTGCAGTGTGGGAAATACCATGGAGCATCAGCTGAGACCTGTCCCTGTTCCCCTAGTTTACCCACTGACACGTGTTAGCTGTGAGAATGCGATATTAAGGAAACCCATTGCCAATAAATGCTAAGAGCTAAACTCCTCATAAGCATCAACAGTGTTTGGAGCTGTTGGCAGATCAGCAAAATAGACCTGTTACTGGGCATCGCAGTCAGTGGCAGCTGTTTCCACCTGAGAGCTGCTAAATTCATCCCCTCTGCTTCCCACAGGCTCTTTCACCAGAAATAAGGTGATGCTAATTTTAATGTTAGCAGAGATGGCGTACATTGTTTGCATGATAACCTGATCTAACTGGAGTCACGTGAACGCTTCACAAACATCTCACGTCTTTTGTGATCACAGATTTTGCATAACGATAAACAGTGTGTAGAGGGTTGAATCTTGATGTAGCACCTGTTAAAAACATCCACTGATGAGAAACAGTTGTGAAAGAAAAGGGAGAAGAAGGAGGAATAATCGAGCTGTTATCGGTGTGCAGCTATTAATGTATTTACTGGACTGATCCTCCATAATGAAGTGTGCAGGCAGACCGAATGAGGATTTTCTCAGTCTCCTCTTTTCACATCCTTTCATCTGCTCCCTGCTTTCGTCTCTCCTATTATCTCCATATCCTTCTCTTCCACTGTGTGAAGAGTTGCATTAAAAATAAATAGAGCGAGATGATGGGCAGAGAAATCTAATTGTTTAAACACCATATTGAATTTTAGAGGTCTCTTTTGAATTAATAGGGTATGATTTTATCATTAAAAATTCATTCATCAAAAGATTGTCTGGATGTTGGCTTTAATTCTGTAAGATTCTGTAAACCCAGACTGGCAGAGTTACAGAAGGGGGAGATAGAGTAGTAACTACACAGACAAAAACAGAAACAGTCTGAGCTTATTTGACTTCTGAAAAAATGCTGTCGAGGGAAAATTTAAATAGAAATTGATGGAGCACAATACAGGAGGTAACCAGCAACAGTCCGGTCAAATCAAAATAAAAGTTCACTCTGAAGTAGCTCTCTGTGCAACTTGTTCAAACATGCACACATTCTGTAGCTTTTTTTTTCTGATCTAATAAATGCACACATCTGCGCACAGCATGACATCTCTGTAGTAGTACACATTTACACACAGAGTGACTCAGACGTAGGGGAGACATGTACCCTTTCTTCTATCCCTTTAGGAAAGGATTGCAGGCAGCAGTTCCTATTTATCAGACTGCCAGCCATCTGAAATCAAATTTCCCCTGAAGACACCATGAAATTACTGATATTTTCTCTCCCAGTCCACCTCCTTGCCAAAGCCCACAGGATAAATATCACAACTCTAAGCCTTTCAAGCTGCCATAAGCTGGCACGCTGATGACATTTTGACCGGGCCTGTGTTTCTCCCCAAAGCCTGAAGTCACACATGCACTCTGTTTCTCATACACACACCTATACACATTTATACACTCTGTTCAGAGTTTCTCCTTTCTTTGTCTCCTTCTATCCCTTCTCCAAGTGACAGGCTTAGCAGTGCAGTGATCCATGGTACTACCTGCCTGTTTATCCAGGCTAAGTGCTCTTTGCTGTGCCACTCCACTTTTCTCTGTTGTCTCGAGCCTTTTTGATTGATAAATATTGCAGCCAGCAGGCAGAGCCAGCCTCTGACCTTAAGGCAATGTGAATAGTTCAGAAGTACATGACAAAAATCTCCACCAGCTCTTAGTATGTTTTGGGGAAGATGTGACAGGTAAAACGGATTCAATTACTGTGACTTATTGTTTATAGGTCTCTCTTTAAATGGCTTAATTTGGCTCCGTAATGGTCACAACTTTTTGGTTGAATTTATGAGTGAGTCTGTTCGTGGTTACAGCAACGACCCTGTAGTAACTGGTTAGGATGCATACCTAATGGTTACAAAATCAGTCAACACCAAGTCTCTGACTATGTTACCAAGAGACTGCACTTTTACTGAATTTCACATTTCTATCTCCTGCGTCGCAATCTAAGAAACGTAATAATAAAGGGAAAATTGAATTAATGTTTAAAAGATTGCATGCCAGATAAAATTATGTATGTATGTATTGTGCAGAAAATAACAGAAAAAAACAGAAAACCACTTTAATCTGCTACAAATCAGTCAATGAGTTTTGGAACGGCACAGACGGAACCAGTAGGATAATATCAGAGTGAGACAAACTGCAATACAGAATTAATAATGCTCTTAAAATAGTTTGACATTTGATGTGTAAATATACATGATTACCTGAGAAAGAACCACATTGTAAAATAATGCAACTAGTGATACTGCATTTTGTTGAGTGGTGTTTTGTTTATCATATAACAGCAGCATTACTATTCTAATATGGATACCAATGCTAAACAAGTTTAAGATTGACAGTTTTTACCATTTTCAAAGTCCAAATTTGCTGACAAGTCAGGCCAAGCTATTGTCCAAATAATGTCTCATCAACAGACCCAGATATACTGCCATTCTCAGAGCCACCCTGGAAGCATTCCTAAAAAGCTGTCATATACTTTTCTGTGAAAGAGTGTGCTGTCACCAAGTCGGCTGGGGATTGTCAGCAAGACTTTGACCACATTTTTTAGAGCCCGGTCACTTATGTGATCTGTTTTCCAGTGGATAACTGTCAAAGATTCATCCGTCTCCTGGAGCACAGGTTGTGTTTTCATTCATTCTATAAATTCATTGAGCCTTCTCCAAGACATTTTGGTTAAATGAAAAAGACTCCTCCACTGGGCTGTTGCCATGTTTTCTTTTCTAAATAAAGCTTCCCCTGGAATATCCTCATTCTGAAGAACCTGTGTGAAATCTTGTCACTGCAAGACCAGTTATTCCCCTGACCTAAGGATAAACCCAATGTGCAAAACACCCATATCTAATTAAACACACAGTGATCTGCCAAACAATTGGGAAATACATCTAGAAATGTGATGTGTTTCCAGTGGAGATATTGTTCTTTTGTAGATTTCCTCTAAGCATATCCCCTGAGAATATTCTACAGATCCACACCCTTGGCTCTCACTAAATCCCTGCTCCTGGATGAAGGAGAAGCATGTGAGTCAATCGTGATGGTGCGTCATTTTCTGTGAGACATACAAAAAGCCTTTCTCTGAACCCCTATGAGCCTTTGTATATGAGGCAACCTGAAAGGAAAAGTAAAAAGAAAATCCGAGTTGAGGGAGTTTAGACTGACACAGCCAGAACCTCCAGTTGTGCGCTGAGTGATGGAAAGACTTTAGATGTTTCCCAACTGTGTCTGCTGTGAGAGTGCAGCTGGGAAATAGAAGCTTATGGAGCCAACCTCAAGTGACAATGCAAGAGATGTGAAGCAATGCCTTTGGAGAATGCAAACTTTGTTTTGAGACAACGTAGCAAGAGACTGGAAAAGCTCCTTTGGAGAATCCAAACCAAGATGAACATGTTGGTTTTTCAAGATGGTTGCTGCTCTTTTGCTATCATGTAAATGTACATGCAGTAATGGACTTCACAGACATATTTGAGGAAATGTCGACTGAAGGCTAAATGGTAGAGAAGGTCAGTCTGTATGTGGATTTATAGAATATAAAAACTTTGAGTCGTCACAAATGAAAATAGATACATCAATGGATAAATAATTTCCCTCAAATCCTTACATTGTAGTTTAGCAGTTTGCACAGAAGACAGCACCCAATGTCCTTCAAGGACTTGAATGATTTATACAATCTAATTTATTGACAAGAATTTTTATGAAGGTTTTTTTTTTCTTTCAACATAAAGGAGTGTAATCCAAGGCATGATGCCCTATTTTTTATTTATATTCGCACCTTAGGAACATGAACGCTGTATTGCACTGTGGTCTACTGACAAGATTGTGTAGATTTTACACTATTTTGTTGTACTCCTGCTCTGCAGCCATTTAGTGGCAGGATTTTTGAGAATTCACATCACTTCCATTGCAAGAATCAGAATGTGCTTTATGAATATGTAGGTGTATTGTCAATGCAATCCCTCGGGAAAAAGCAATATGCCTATTATTGTCCAGAAATACTACAGTTTTACAAAAAAGCTAAAAAAAAACACATGTCGACTTATGATGACGTTAACTTGATAATGTGATGACCATGACTTGGGATGATACTTCCACAGAAACATCTGCAAGGCAGTTAGATGGATGACATGTTACCATGAACTGAAGACTCCCGGCTCCTGCACAGACTTTTCTGCTTTCTTTTCACTCATTCTAATTCCTCTCCCACTCATGATTCATTAATTCCCTACTTCACATTCAGCAGGAAAGGTAAGGAGTCAAGAGTGCATGATTAGGATTAGATGCTTAAAATGTAGACGTTTAGATACTCGTGGGTGTGATTTCCTGTCGTCTGGTGCTGATGCTGTCCTATCCAAAACAACCCCTTGAGATAAGCTGCCATCCCCTGATGTTTAACCTAGAATTGAGACACAACTATGTATTACATGTTTTAAGGTGAGACTGTGCTAATATTATAGTTAACTTCATATCTGACAATTAACAGACAACAGAGAATGAGGAAAGTACCTGTGAGCGGGTTCAGGCACATCCTGTGAGGTTGCCGTGACCGCACGGCATAACTTACTCCCTGCAAAGGCAGACTCACACTGCAACATGACGGCGTCATCATTGCTCACTCCTTTGGTCTGACCTGCAGTTCAGAACATGCTGCTGCACTGCTCCACCTGCAGGCTTTGAGCTCACCCACATTGCTGTTGAGGCAAAATGAGCCAGTTAGGAAGTGATAAGGACATTTTAAAATGCTTGCCTGCTGTTTGACTGCTTGGTTTTAATGTGATATAGTATAATGTAATGCGATTATGCTATAATTGCTCCTGTGTGCCACAGTTTTCCATTGATAAATTCACACAACTTTAGATTGTAACTACATTTCTGCCATTGAAGACTGTTTCAGTGCTCAGAATATTAACATTGCATCAGTGTATATTCTAGTCAGTGTAGATTTTCCTCCTGACTCATCAGTTCACATAGGGAATGTTGAAAGATTAAACTGTTCAATCACATTTCCCCACAGGAGAGATGGGTCTGATTTCTGGTCATACAGGACTCATTTGATCTGCAATCTCATTCCATATTCTGTTATATAACATTCTGAGAGGCTTCAGCTCAGTAACTAGTTCCCCTGCACTCCAGTGTCTTGTCCATCTATTTCACTGCCTCCTTTCTTCCAGCTGAGCCCACAGGGGCACTGACCTCATCTAAACCCAAACTCTGTGACCACTGGGCTTCCTGTGTGTCTGAGAGGAGATGAGAGTACCAGACACCTCTTTTATTAAACCTTTCACTATCAAGCTGTGTGGGGGTATAAGGAAGAAATGGGTGGGCTGGACCAAACTGGACCTCTTTTGTCATCACCCCCATTACCATCTGATTGGCTCCCATAGGTCTTGAGTATGCAGGAAAAAAAAAAAAAGATTGTGTGCACACAAAATACACAAACACACAAAGTAATGTGACCAAAACATCAGATTAAATTATATCATAATTGCATTGGTTAAACTAATTCTAACCTCAACCATAACTGTTGTTTCAAAACATTTGAATATATGAGATATGTATGAAAGTTTCAGACTTTTTGTAATTGTCAATAATTAAAAAATTCCCGTGCAAAAAATGGCTTTGGATTCATTTGATGTCACAAGCTATTTATTGATGGTGTTTTCTTTAAGTTTCTGCCTGATTATACAAACACAACTAAAATGCAACAAATTATTTTAATGTCTTCACTGACCAACTCTGCTGTATTTAGAAAAACATTACAGATTCTACATGATCAGGCAGAGCTGTCTGAGGACTAATTAGGCATATCCAACAGCAGTTTCCGGCCTTAGCCTCATATCATTATGCACTGGAGATGTTGAGTTCTCTGGAATTTTATAGAGAGAATGTTTTCTTTTAACTGACAAATGATTCTCTGACCACGTGCTATCCTCGTTTGGAAAGTTTGGTTGATTCTCCTTTTATACCCAATCCTGACATGCACACCTGTTGCCAATTAACCTGCTGATTGCAGAATCTTGCATCGTAATTTGTATTTTTGATTGCTTCTATTGCCTTTTTCCTAACTTTCTTTTTAATCGGTTGCCTGCATAAAATTCAGGATTTTTAATCCATGCACTATCAAAATATATTTATATATCCTTGTATATACTGGAATTGTTCCTTTTATCCATATTTGGTCATGGTAAGATATCTTTCCAACATAATTTCAGAGTAAGTGAAAACAAAAAGCACAGTCCTTACTTAAGTGCATTTTAACGTCTTATATCGGCCAGGGCTAACATATGACTTCAGCAGCCAATAAATATAAATGTGATAGCCAATAAATTCTATCTCCCAAAGATAGTCTTTTTACTACAAAACATGCTCTTTGTGTTATTTCCCTGCACCGCAGCTCAGTGGGCAAACGCTGTGTGGAGGACGCAAAAGGTCTTGCTTAGTCTGACTGCTGATATATCATATAAGCTTTTGGTTAAACTTTACAGCTCTTTTTTGCACATAACGTGGATTTAGTCACTTATCAACTTGCAGTGCGGGAGCTTCATGAAAGGATATCTGCAACCAATCATGGATAGAAGGATTTCCAACAACTCTTTAAATGTGCATATAAGAGTGGAAGTATTATTAAGATATGTAAGATATGTGAAAAATGTGAATCTTTCCTTTCAACAAGCTTCCCCACTCACAAGTAACAAAGGACATTTAATGAATGACTGTGGAGCTGTCCTGATAGGGTGTAGCTTGGGTTTTGATGCACTAAATCATATCTTAAAGTAGGTCTTTTCAAAGTCTGTGAATGTAAGCCTCCTCTCAAATGAAGTCTCAAGACACCATACTCACTCCACCTTTTTTTCTTTTGCTGAATTCCTTGATCCCTTTATGATCATATTTTTATCATCATGATCATTATGTTGATCTAAACACTTGGCAAGTGAGTCAAGATAACTGCGTATTATTGTTTTGCATATCAAAACTACACTAAATACATGTGTTCTGTCAAATGGCATTTATCAGTGTCTGACTTTGGGGGAAAAAAAGCAAAAAAAAGCAAGAAAACGTTCTTAATTCCTCAGAGCTGTTATTCTGTTCCCTGTAATTCTGCTCCTCATCCTCGTCACCTTAGATAGATCCTGTGAATCAAACATCACCACACAGCAAGGTATTCATTCCAAGATGCAACAGGGCCAATTACTTTTTTTTTTCCAAATATGTTTATTGTGCTTTTTATACATTAACATAAACACAACAATAAAACAATAACATCACTCAGTACAACATTGGTCTAGACAGTACACATTTGCATTTACCCAACCAATACAGTGAAGAGGAAGCCTCTTCCCTATAGAAAAATATATATATATAATAATAATAATAAAAATAAATAATAGAAATGACCAGGTCGTAAATACATTATTATGGGCAATACACAAGTAAAGAGCCAAGGGCTAGCCAAGGACGACACTCGAGAACATTGAAGCCACCGTAGAGTTAGAAAAGTGGAGATATAGGGTCCAAATGTCCATAAACTGTCCCTCTGAAGAGTGAAGCAGACAGGTCAGGTACTCAAGAGGAAAACATTCCATAATTATCTTGTGCCAGTTCGATATAGTGGGGGGTTTGTCGCTTATCCAAGACAAGAAGATGTTCTTCCTTGCTGCATATGTGAGGATACTATACAGTCTGGTAGAGTTGGTATCCACAATAGTACCTTGACTGGGGTAACCCAGGATTAAAGAGAGAGGGTCCATGTGTAACACAACACCAAATATATTTTTCAGATCTTGCAAAACATCCACCCAATATGCTTGAATTTTAGGACAAGCCCAAACACAATGAGTATAGCTGCCCACTGCAGTTTTACATTTTAAACATACAGGTGATAGTTGAGGGTTCATTTGAGGTCTTCTGTTAGGAGAGATCTGCAAACGGTGCACAATCTTGAATTGCAGCAATCTGGCACGGTTACATACAGATATTTTCTTTGTTTGAGTCCATATCTTAGTCCATTTATCCTCATCAATATCTATGCCAAGTTCTCCCTGCCACGTCCGCATAACATCCTGTACATTTATTGCTTCAGTCTGGCTTAAGACATTGTAAAAGCGAGTAATAGATTTTTTAGCTGGGCCAAGGAGGAGGAGTTGCTCAACTGCAGATGTAGTGGCATCAGTATTAAGAGTAGTTTCCCTGTTTATAAAATCCTGAATCTGCAAGTATTTGAAAAAGTCATGCCTGGGGAGATTATATTTTTCTTGCAGCTGTGCAAATTAGTGATGCTCCGATCGACCGGCTGCCGATCATGATCGGCCGATAATGCCCAAAAATAGCCTGATCGACGATCGGAAAAATATGCCGATCAAAATGCCGATCAAGTGACGTAAATTACTAGCAACCACTTTCTAATGTGGTACGGGACGTGTGTACAGAACCGAACAGGCAAAACCTCTACAGTGCATCTCGACAACATGACCTCTCCTGTCTGGAATTTCTTCAAAGTGTGTCAGAAAGATGTGAAACTTACTGCGGTCACGCCATCTGCGCTTCGGAGAGGCACGGTCGCGCTAGCTACACTTGAAAATCGAGTGCCCGTTTACATCGCGTCGTACGGTAAAGCGTGTGAGCGGATTTATGGTGCATTCAAGTGCACCCCGTAAACTCAGAAATCTAGATCGAAGTTGATTTTCATTTGTTGGAATACATACACCTGTCATTACTTGGTTGTTTTTTTTACTACATTCTTTTTAATGATTAAAACAAAATGATAGAACAAAATTATTGAAGCATATTCAGAATCAAACTCATTTCTGCATAGTCAGATTTGAAAACTTCATTTAGAACCAAATCAAAATGTTCTCTGCCGACTCTGCCGGTCCAAAAAATGCTGATCGGAGCATCACTAGTGCAAATGAAAACATGGATGCGCCCTGAAATAAATCACGCATCCGCTTTCTCCCTTGAGATGTCCAAGCACTATATCCACCTTTCTCCATGCCTGGTAAGAAATTAGGATTGCCCTGAATCGGGGCCAATGGAGATGTTAGTCCAGACTTCCCTTCAAGCCTTTGTGTAATAAACCATGCTTTCAATGTATTACAGATTATAGGGTTATTATTACAGTGACTCCTGGCAGACTTTAAGTCTTTGAAGGCCAAAAGGCCCGATAGGGATCCTGAGGTCTGTGACTTTTCTAAATTTAGCAAATCAGAAGTAGAATCCTCCTTGACCCATTCTGCTATAAATCTTAGATGGGATGCTAGTTGATACCATCTGACGTTAGGGAGATCTAGACCGCCTTTCGAGCTAGGGAGTTGTAATTTTGTGATTTTTAGCCTGGGCTTTCTCTTGTTCCAAATGAAGTCACTCAGCCAGCCATTAAGCAGTTTCAGCACCTTGCCTGACAAAAGTATAGGGATCATCTGTAGGGGGTATAATAATCTTGGTAAAATATTCATTTTAATGATAGAAACTCTGCCAAGTAATGATAAGGGAAGTGGAGCCCATCTGTTCAGGTCTTTTCTTATGGAGTCTAGGAGGGGGTTGAAGTTAGCCTCAAACATTTCATTAAAAAAAAGGTGTAATATGAATGCCAAGGTAGACAAAACCTGTAATGGACCATTTAAATGGGAATGAGGGTAATGTGTCAGTTCTATCTCTAAGGCTTCCCATTGGCATAGCCAAAGATTTTGAGAAATTTATTTTGTAACCTGAAAAATATCCAAACAGAGTGATTACATCAACAAGACGTGAAACAGAATTTTCAGGCTCCAGCACATAAAGCAAAAAGTCGTTGGCATAGAGAGAAATTTTGTGTTGGGTCCCTCCCACATTTATGCCAGCTATTTCAGAGTCCTGTCTTATGGCCTCAGCGAGAGGCTCTATTGAAAGGGCAAAAAGGGCGGGGCTAAGAGGGCAGCCCTGAAGTGTTGAGCGCTGAAGTGGGAAGTTGTCAGATCTATAGCCATTGGTGATGACTGCAGCCATGGGGTTTTTATATAATAATTTGATCCATCTAATAAAATTATCTCCCAAATTAAATTTTTGTAAGACATTAAACAGGTATGACCATTCAACACGGTCAAATGCCTTTTCCCCATCTAATGAAATGACCATGCTATCGATTTCCTGTGTTTGACAAATATTGATAATATGCAGAAGCCTCCTAACATTGTAACTAGAACTTCTACCTTTGATGAAGCCTGTTTGGTCCTCTTTGATGAGAAAAGGTAGAACTTTCTCGAGACGTAATGCCAGTATTTTAGATAATATTTTAATGTCCTGATTCAAAAGAGCAATAGGCCCATATCCTGAACAGTCCTCAGGGGATTTTCCTTTTTTTAAAATTAAGGTGATATCGACTTCCCTTAGCGAGTGGGGGAGGCTACTAGTGTTGAAAGAATATTCCAGCATTTCTAAGAAGGGGTTGTAGCAGTCACAGTGCCGTGTGGATTAAGAGTTTTTCAAACTTTGACAAAACCAACATTCCTGTGGGGGATGTTTACGTATGTGGATATAAACCAGATCTTCATTTTCTTTCCACAAAGGAAAAAGAGACAGAAACTGCCTAATTTACGTTAACCTTCTACCCTTTTGAGAGTTTTTGGGGAGTCGAACTCGCAACAGACGCTCTCCATAAATTGGGATAAACTCGAATGAACAAAGAACCTTTCTGTTGGAAATGTTGGAGACTTACTATCTTATCTTCACCATAAATCGCGGTTGACATTTTAACATCCTCTCCCACCAGAGAAAGAGACCAGATAGCTACATACGAACTGAGAAGACTTCACTAAGACTCACTTTTAGTCGAATCTTAAAACTATATTAAATGTGTTTGATAACTGTATACAATTTCTTTCAGGTTTCCAGCTTGATCACAAGACGCATATAGAGACAATTTGTACGATTCTGGCTTAAATATTGACGAAGAAACAAACTTGTTGGAAAATGCCCAACCTGCCTGATGGAACCACATTGCCCCCTAGTGGTCTGCAGTGTTGATTAGTTGAACATTTAAATCCCAGAGGACTCAGTAAAATGGACAAGATATATGCAACTATTAACTTCTAACGATGTCCCTTCGGTATCTATTTGGTATTTGTTTGGTATCCCCATTGTTAACACAGAAAATTAACATTGTGTGATTCACTATTCATATGTCACGATTTCATAGATATTCATCTGAATTTTGAAAGTCATAATCATCAATTACGTTGTGTGTTATTTTGGATTTCTTTATATTGCAAGTCTATGTTATATCTTTAATCTGCATATCTTAACAAGATGTAGTGTTTTCAGAATCACTGAGACAAATGTTCTATGAGACGGAGTAATGGAGAAATAAGAGTTTCTTTGTCTCATCCAGAAATCCCCACGTAAAACAGATCATCTTACACAGTTCAGACATATCATTGGCTGAAAGAGTAGTGTAAGCTTACGTCATGCCCCGCCTCCGAGAGTCAAAACCCGGAGCCCGCGAAAAACACAGGCTTCTTGTTCTTTTCTTGCTTCTTGCCTCTTGTTCCAGAAGAGTTTCAACCCAGAGTTTCAGAAGGAGATTTGAGCAGAGAACAGCTGCTCAGAGAGAGTTGGAGATGGTTTGAGAAGGAGAGAAGAGCTCACCAGAGTTTGGGAGTTTTCCCATAATCTCAGGAGAGAGCGGAAGGACGTGAGGATGAGCGATGCAGAGGACGACCGGAAGGAAGCCCTCCAGAACCCAGTGAGACCCCGGAGACGAGAAAGAAAGACCCGAACTAAGTGTTTTATATAATCACCCATATTCAATGCATCTCCTGTTTGTTTTAAAGGTTCATGTTTTGGTCACATCATTTTAATAAATAGTTCATATATCTATATATATGTTATAATCACAGATTGTGTCGTATGCTTTCTTTACGTAATGTCTGTCCAACCAAACGAGAACTTCACGAAAGTAGCGAGATATGAGACTGATTATTAATTTAACATACCAGGATCGTAAGATTTTAACAGTTTTCCTCCCTGACTGTAACGTAAAGTTAAGATAACGGTAGGTGGTGCCCTTAATTCGAGGTTTAAGATAAATCCTTATATTTGATATATATAATTGCCCGATAACGCTACAGGGTCTATAAGCACATCTTGAAATTCCTGATAAAATTCGCTGCTCAGACCATCAGGCCCTGGTGCCTTGCCTGACTGCAGGCTTTTAAGTGCTAATAGGGCCTCCTCTCTGGAGATGGGAGCATTTAATTCACATTTTTGGGAATCAGAGATGGTTGGAAGGGTTAGTCTACCTAAAAAGGATTCCATCCTGTCTGAGACACCTGGTGGTTGATCTGATTCATACAACCTAGTGTAAAACTGCCTTAAAGTGTTGTTAATGTTTTTGTTATCAAAGTGCCGGGTGCCATTTTCATCTAGAATTGAAGGAATCACTTGAGGGTCCCTTTTAATTTTGGTCAAATGAGATAGATACTTGCTGGGCTTATCCCCATACTCATATAACCTTTGCTTTAAGAAGAGGAGAGCACTCTTAGCCTGCTGGGTTAGTAAAGTATCCAGAGCAGCCTGTTTCGCGCATTTCCTCTGCAACAGTAACGGGTCTGACATAGACCAAAGTGCATTTTTAATATCTTCCAGTTCTTTTTCAAGTTTTAGCTGTTGTTCCAATTTTTTTTTTCTTTTTTGAGGCAGAATAGGCTATAACTAAACCCCTAATATATGCTTTTTTTGTTTCCCACAGCAAAGATTGGTTATTAGTAGATTGTGAGTTAATAGATAAAAATATCCTAAATTCACTTTTTAGATAAGAAGTGAATGTGTCATCCTTCAGGAGACGTGTGTCCAATCTCCTGCATTTACTTTTTGTGGATTCTATGTCAAGAGACAGTTCAAGGAGCATAATCGCATGATCGCTAACCACAATATTGCCTATTGAGCAGGAAGATACAAATTGTATCACAGACTGGGGTACGAAAAAATAATCAATCCGTGTGTGGCACTTGTGAGGGGGGGGAGTAAAAGGTGAATTCCTTATCAGACTGATGTAGCATTCGCCATGTATCAACCAGGTTGATTTCCCCACAAGTCGACTAAAGGGCTCTGGCCTGGCTTGACAGAGGAGAATTTCTTGGGGGGTGTCTATCAAGTTGAGGATTAAGTAGACAATTAAAGTCACCTCCCACCAAGGCCAATGGCGAAGATACTTCAGCAAATTCTGAAAATGCTTTAGTTAATAAATCTGGGGAATAGTTAGGTGGGCAATAAAGATTCATAATAGTAATTTCTTTGCCATTTAAGATACCATTTATAATTACAAATCTTCCGTAATTGTCTTTTATACACTTCTTTAATTGGAATGCTAAATTCTTGTGTATCAATATAGCAACCCCCCTGCTGCTGGTGGTAAAAGAGGAAAAGTACGCCTGGCCAACCCAACCGTATTTAAGTTTTAGATGCTCATTGTCTTCAAAGGCCCAATCCCAATTCTATTTTCCTACCCCTTCGCCTACCCCTCACCCCTACCCCTCGCCCCTTCAAACGTAGGGGTAGGCGGAGGGGTGAAAACATAGCCCTTCGTATTGGGACACCCCTTCCCTTCACACTCACGTACGTCATAAGTCCGCGCCGTCAGTTGTTACGTAACCAAAAGCGACAGCTTTAGCCAGACGAAAACAAACATGCCTGCTGCAGTGGTGTTCGCACTCTCCTGGGCTATTCGGATATTTTTAGAAATATCTGCGTCGAATCGAGTGCCATCAGGCGAAGGCGTCTTCGACATCTGGGAGCATTGCTGGATCTTGTTACGGTATGTAGAATGAGAAATTAATGCAAATAACGCGTGTGAGTGAGCAGCTGGTAGCTTCCATAGCCGGCGTGTGAATATGATAATGTATGTGTCTGTGTATATGAAAGTGCTTCTAACTGTACATTTGTGATATCGTGTAATATAGAAAGAATTTGCTTGTCTCGTTGGATTTGCTGATTTGCTGATTGGAGTAGTATCCTAACCTGGCTAACCTAGCTGAAAACATAAGCTAACGTTTAGCCTTTTGTTACTCGCCCCGTTCCGTTTGGGATAAAAGCGTTTTTGAAGCGGTTTTCTTTGTACCAGTTTCAGATTTGATGACATAAATAAATGCACTGCATTGTGTGTGCTATCAATGTGTTGGTTTGGGAGGATGAAAGCCTGATCTTTCCAGCAGACGAGTCATCCTTCAAATTATTGCAGATTGGACCACAACATGCCTGTTCTAAGGTTGTGGTTCAATGTTGAGGCGGACTTAAAGCAGGACTTTCGCCTCAGCAGAAGAGCCGTACATATTTTTTTTGTGACTTAAATGCTGAACTGTTAAGATGTTATTTTTTTGTTTGAGAATGTACCCCAATTTTTTTTTTTTTATCCCTTTTGTAATAAATCTCTTCATACCAATATCCGTTCCAGTCGTTCATATGATGTTGATGTGATAATCATGCTCACAAACCTTTTGTCTTTAATTTATTTTATTAGGTATAGTGCAAATAACAGCTTAAAGTGTCTGGTTGTGCAAATATGGAATGAAAATAACATAAAAAGAATAAAATAACAACATAAACGGGCAACAGTGCAATCATGGAAGATGGTGGGGAGAACGAGATGATGGTGGGGTGACCGGAGCAGGAACGGCAAAGGTGCATGGCACATCGGAGGTGCTGGGCTCAGTGATGTTCTGGGGGAACAAGACACAACATGACATTATAGCATGCACTTTCATCCATTGTAAAAAAAAAAAAAAGGTGTTTCAGAATGCGGTAGTGGTGGCTGTGTGTACAATAGGTGCATGGCGCATCAACTCACCTTAAAGTTTCTCTACCATGCGCTCAAACAGAGCTAAGAAGCGCTCCGTCTTCTGCTCTGTTTCTTCGTGGCGCTGCTGCTCTTTAAGGCTCTATTGAAGCCGGAAGTCCAGTACAGGATTGGACTTCCTGCTCCTTTTTGGGGATGGTGGAGAACGACGACAAGACGGTGAGATGACCGCAGCAGGCATGGCGAAGGTGCATGGCGCATCGGAGGTGCTGGGCTCAGCATCGTTCTGGGGGAACAAGACACAACATGACATTATAGCATGCACTTTCATCCATTGACAAAAAAGGTGTTACAGAATTAGGTAGTGGTGGCTGTTGTACAATACATGTATGTATTTTTAAAAAACATACCATGCACATTCATTCTTAAAGACCAATAGATACATAAATAATACATGGCTGTATGTTTACCAAAGCATACAAACATACATCCTCCTCTGCACATGCTTCCACCAGGAGCGGAGGGTCCATCGCTGCTCTTGCTCCCAGCACCGCATGCATGGCCTCATAATACTGCCATGTCGTGGCGGTCTCCTGGCCATCATCTGTTCCACCCCCAGAGGAGGGAGTTCTCAGCTGCTGCAGGAAGCAAAACAATTAAAACTCAATGGCAATTAGAAATGCATTTCATTGCTCACTGGCGATATTTCAAGAGCACACAGTATTCATCTACTTAAAGGACATTACTTCCTGTTTACCTTGTACTTCTTCTTGAGGTTCTCCCACTTTTTGGAGACCTGCTGGGAGGACACCTTCCCCTGCAACCCCAGCTCCTTTATCAGCTTCCTGTGTTGTAAATACGAGGGATAACGTCAGTTAACGCCTTAAATGCACTAAAACAAACCATTGTGAGCGACCTATGACCTAAAATAAATTGCTCACTCCCACTGTTGTTTGGCCGAGGCTTTCGACTTCAGAACTCGGGTTTCATTCTCGGCGCGAAACTGAATAAGGGCCTTTGTTTCAGCTTGAGTCCCTGTGAATCACAGTCACGTATATGAATACTTGTGATAATAGGTAGCGAAATGACGCTCAAAAGGAACTTCTCTATGGTTAACCAACTACATTGCTTGTAAATACTCGAGTTACAATTTCAAAAACGACAACTTTGTTGTTTTGCGACTGTCGCAGCACATGCATTGACCGATTACTCCATGTAAAATAGCGACTTTTCCCATGTGCGTTTATAACAGAAAATAACTACACATTGCCACCATGTTAAACTCACACAATACACCAGTTATCACAACCTAAAACGGTTAAAAAAGTTAAATTATGGCAAAAAAATAGAGCTACTTACATTTGTGTGGTGCTCTTGCTTCTGCCATTTTTAAAAAGACTCGCGATCTCCCGATAGTCGCGTTGTACTCTGGGAAATATATCATACCCCTACAAACGGAGTCTGCCTGGCCGAAGCCCTCCGTTTCAAGGGCTACAACGTAGGGGTAGGGCTATGGGGAAGGGCTTTGGGACACCCCTATCCCTACACGTGAACGCGCAAAACAGAGGGAAAGGGGTAAGGGGTAGGGCCAAGGGGTGAATTGGGATTGGGCCCAAGTGGGACTCCTGTAGTAGAGCCACATCAACCCTCTCCCTCTTCAACAAAGAGTAAACCTTTCTACATTTCACATTACCTCTCAGACCCCTTACATTCCACAAACAGAGTTTTAGTTTGTAAGGTGGCATCATTTTTTAAGCAGTTTATCCAAATATGTCAACATTATACACTGAATATGGAAGACCAGTACTGAGCATGAACTAATACAAGACCAAAACAGATGGAACCAAAACAGTAAAACACTGTGCATGTTGAGAAAAGGAAAAAAGGAAAAGAAGTTTAAATGAAAAGAAAACGTTTTGGGGTCTTTCCCCAGGTCGTGAGGGGATTGCTGTTCTATAAGACACCTCCACTAGGGTCAAATGCGTTTCTCATACAATGTAAACAGAAAGAAAACAAAGCAAGTGACATAACCTAGTTGAACGGGGCTCACAGCAACACCCAGTTATTACACGATAAACAAAAGTTTTCAACTTATAAGCCTTTGAATGTGAATCATTATATACACATAAACCAGCTGTACTTCGACTGAATGAATACCAGCGGTAAGTAATTATGGCGACATCTTCAGGAATATTATGATAACAAATAATCATACACATGAATGTAACTTAAGATGCGTCATAACATAACATTGTGACCAATGTATATGACCAAGTGTACAGACTTAGCTCTCATATGGTCGGAGTATCTGTCATTTCTGACGAGCTGCGCTGTTTTGCAAAGGTCAAAGCCTCTGCGGGGGAGAGGAAGGTTTTCTTCGTGCCACTCAGTGACACTTGCAGCTTTGCAGGGAAAAGCATGGAGTAATCAGCGCCGATTTGTCGGAGATGTTGTTTGGCTTCATTAAACTCCTTCCGTTTACGAAGCACTCCGGCGGACAGGTCGTTGTAGAAGGATATTTTCTTCCCCTTCAGAATAATATCCCCGCCTGCTGCCTTACGTCGGACTGCTGCCATCACTCTCTGCTTATCCGGGAAGGCGTGAAACCGAACGATGACCGGGCGCGGCCGTTGGTCAGGCGCGGGCTTGAACGTTAGCGAGCGGTGAGCCCGTTCTAGCTTCACCCGGCCCCCCTTAGCATCCATGTCAAGAAAATCCGGCAGCCAATATTCAAAATAGTCCAAAGCATTTTTCCCCTCCACATTCTCTGGCAGGTTGAAGATGCGGATATTTTTCCGTCGCCCCCTGTTTTCCAGGTCGTCTATATGGTCGGTGAGAGACTGCACTTTCTCCTCCAGGGCTGCTATACGGTTACCTTGTGGCTCGTTAGTCGTCTCAAGCTGTAGTACCCTGGCCTCTGCTTCATCCAAGCGGTCATTGGTCTTCTTCAGCTCGGTAGTGTGAGAGAGGACTGTTTTAGCCAGAGGCTCGAGTTTCTCGTTAATAGCCGCCATTAGCTTGTTGGTCATCAAGTCCAGCGCTTTAGCGAGACCTGGCTCAAGCTCTGCCTCATCTTCGTCTTCATCATGCTCGCCGCCATGTTGAGCTAGCTGCATATCTGTATTGTCCGTTGTCTGTCGCGACTTATCTTTCTTTCGGCCCGGCATTGTTTGGTTTTGTTTTGACCAGAATAGTTCTAGAGTCATACTACTGCACTGGCATTATAAAATATCAACGTGGTTTAAGAGAGAATGCAAAATATAAAGGGTGTTGGCGGAGCTCCCGAAAAACCGACCGTCTCCTAGGCCGTCATCACGTGACCCCCCAGGGCCAATTACTTAAACAAGTGTTATGGCTAATTATTACAGTGCACTGTGAAGGAAAATGACCTTCTGAAGAAGCAAGTTACTTAAAGATGAACTGAAACGAATGTTCATCTATCATTCAAATGAAATTTTTGTCTTTTTCTAAAACCATCAATCCAACTTGAACTAAATTTTCCGGGCATAACTTGTTAAAACGGCCATTTAAAAGTGTGAATTATGTGGCCTTTGGTGCGAAATTGGCCACATGACCGTGACGTCATAGGGTTGACTCCCTTATTTGCTAGTATGGCTGGCTGTGAAAACAACATACATTTGATGGACTTATATCTCATAAAGGAAACAAAATTCTGATACAAACATCAGCAGGTCGAAAGAACACACCTCTAACATTATGTGGAAAAACTTTCGTTGAAATTAAGCCACACAAATTGATTTAATATCTATACTGTAGAGGCTCTCTGCACCTCCCGTATGGGTAATGGAAATTAAAGAAAGTTACCATTTTCGGCACAGGATCGGCGGGCACAAAACAGCCATCGCTCCTACTACACGCTGATTATTATTAAGATGCTATCAATCAAATGACACAATAGTGTATGTTTGCTGTGGTAAACTGGAAAAGATTTTAACATGCCGGTTTCGCAGATATGGCATTCTGCTGCGCTGTCTTTGACACGTTGAAACCTAACGAAGGGGCACTTTGAAATCCAGCCACTTAAAAAAAACGTATGTGATAATAACATGGTTTTAATGTAAGCTTAATAAACAATGGCGTGGATTAACGGGTCGGAGATCCTCCAGTGCGCGGCCCCATCTGCGGATCCTCACGGGTCGGCGGCAGGGAGATGGGCACCCGGCCTCGGCACGACTGACAGCAGCCATCGGTAGGACTGATCCACGGAGCCTCGGATGTCGTAGCCGGCGCAATCACCGGAGAGACCAGACAGCAGATGGCGAGCGTTGTTGGTGGAGGGCAAAGCCAGGTGGGCTTTCAGCCGGTATATTACTCCACCTCTCTTTCCACGTCTTCTGCGACGGCTGTTGCGTGGCAACCGACCAGGTAGATGCCATAGGTAAGAGGGTACAGACACCAAAACAGGTGGCGGTGGCTTTGGCTGATCGTTGACGTGATCGATATTATGTCCACAGAATCTCTGATTTTCAAGAGACTCAGGCGATCATGCATCAGTAGTGATGAAAACGATAAAAACATGACAAAACACAAAAAAGCTAGCAGAGGTAGACGGCCAGCCACTCACAACGGCGCTAAATTCTAGCTGGATATGTGTGCAGACCGAAGTGCAGACCGAGCAGTCCCCTGCTTCCGAGCAGCAAACACCGTAACAGGTGCAGCTATCGGCAGGCGGCAGCAGGCAATGATACGATCCACCGTGCTCTTGTCTTTGCCTTCTCCTTGTCAGCCTCAGTTCCAGTATTTTTTAGTTTGGGAAACATGTGCAGAGAGATGCCTTCAGTGAAGCTGCTATTTTTGCAACTAACACCATTTGGCCCTCCAGCAACACAATATTTTCCACCGTGCTTTGATGTCTTAGCCATAGACGCCGCCATTACAGTTAGACTACCAGAACTTCTGTGTCAACCCTATGACGTCACGCATAAAAAAATGAATTCGCACAAAAAGACAAAATGTGGCTCCTTTTGAGCCCGTTTTAACATGACTTCCCGGATAAATTATTCTCCAGACAATATCTCATTTTAATCGCAAGGCTTGGAACCTTTAGAATCAGCAGCAAAAGCTGTGAAATTCCAACAATTAAAATTTGTTTCATAAGTCCTTTAAGTCAAAGGAGTCCATAGGTTCATATGTCAGAACATAAAGGCAGAGACTATGAAATTCCCATGGAGATGACAGCATATTCACTTTGTCTTTACTATGCGACTCTGTCATCTATTTGTGAAAATCTCAGCTCCATCAATATGACATTCCTCTCCAAAAAAATGAAAAAGCAGTATCATTTAGAAACCTGGCAAATTATACTCCATTTCTGCTCACCGTCAACTGAGTTCCATCAGGTTTTATGTCGGCAGCATTGTCATCTAAATCATCCACTCTCTAACACAACCTGCCATCAACCGTATCCTGATGGCACATTCACAGACTATAGATTAATTCACTTTCTCGTATAACAATGTTTAATTACACAGCCTTCAGAGCAGTACCATCACAGACGGAGATTTATGTGTGTTTGTCTGCAGATATGAAGTCTATATAACAGTGCGCTGTCGTATTCATCATCCCAGTAGATGAAACTGGGTTTAATTCCTCCCTCTGTTGGGATGTTATTACAGAGGTTTACTGAGATGGAGAAGAATTTGGACAGAAATACACTCAGAGGTACACAGTCTACACACAGAAACAGGTATGCAATGGTCTCATATTCAAACAGGTGAGAATTCTGCCCTCTCTTATTCTGTGTTCATATATTCTTTTTCCCCCCTGCCAAATATGTGTGCTCAAATAACTTAAATAACTGCTAAATACTTGTGCCCAAATGACATCTCTTGCACAGTCCCAGAGGAATAAATTCTGGTAATTGTGATTCAGGAAACAGTGATTAATGTTTGCCTAATCCTTTCTTTCAGACTATTTAGGGTACAAGTGTCAGATTAGAGCAAACAAACAGCTAATATGAATGGAAATGGTTCTAAAAGTCTATCATAAGCACTCTTTGAAGGAATGATTACTATGGTTATTAAATTTTCTTACCGACGACAATCTTCAATGGCCATCACAGCCCTTTGTGGTGTTTGAGAACACTCTCCTGCAGTCCTCCTGCCCATTTCTTAGGTGTGACTAATTGGTGTGAGTGTTGCCATTGATTGTAGATGAGAGGCTGCTGTTTATATCCAGCCTCAAAGGAGAAACCGGGGCCACTGTAATTGGTCAGGCCAAAGAGAGAACAGAGCAGACACTGAAGGCTGGTACAGAAAGAGGAGGATTTTTTTTTTCTAAATGTGTGTGTGTGTGTCTGTGAGAGTATCCATTGCTGTCTCTTCTTCTGTTGTGTGTGTGTGTATGTCTGTGTGTCTGTCCGGGGTGCTAGAGAGAAAAATTGTGTGGATAGGTCAGCAGGGTAATGTGAATGTAAGTGAAAAGACAGAGTCAGAGTCATGCTATATTTCTATCGTATTGTAAAGTGACTTCCTATCCCACATCAACATATTCTCACATTCCATCCTCCATCACCACCAACCTGTTACAGCTATCAGTTACATTTTTTATGTCAATCAATCACTGGTTCTACCCATGCCAATCACTCCACATCTGTTTCTGGATATCTGTCAGTCGGTCAATTTTTCCCCCCTCTACCACCATTCTAATCTTTCTTTTCCTGTAAATCTTATGGTGGGTGACTGTCTGTCTCTGTAATTCCCCCTTTCAATATCTGGAGACGTGAGCAAACAAACACATGCTTACCGATTTGTAATGGCCTTCCACTGTTTCAGCAAGGGTCTGCCATCGCGTTCTTAAAATTGCATGAGCAGTAGGGTTTCAGCAGTAAATTGTGTGAAAAAAAAATAAAAAATCATTGTTACTCAGTATGCCATGCAGAGAGATGAATGTGAGAAGCAGTGGTGCCTAAACGTTTCTTAACCCTTTAGAATGTTCTATATTTCCAACGGAATCTCTTTTATCAAGTCCTACAAGTTAATGAGGATAATCAATTTGAACAAATTAGACAGAGGCATTCATTTAATTCGGTGTTCCTCTTGAGAATAAATAAGTGCAGCTAAATATTTCAGATAACTCTTAAGCAGTTGTGCACATCAATTTGAAGACATTTTTGGTCATTCCTTTGTATGGAACAGTTCCAACTCTGGGATAGTTGGGTGTCCTCACACAAACACCTCTACAACATTTTCATTAAGATCAGACCACGACATGGCAAAAACATTCATTTAATTCTCCTTTAGCTATTTTCTAGCAGGATGACTTATTTAATTAGGATCATTATCTTCCTTTATGATCCACTTTTAATTAATTTCTTTTTTTCCAGACTGTTTTCCCTTTAGGATTTGACACTGAATAATTTTGGTGTGGTTGAAAATTATTGCCCAGTCAAAAATGAAAGCTATTTTTGAAGCAAAACTGACCCAGCCACTATGTTTCATACTGCCGAATAACCCGCGTTTAATCCGCGAATTTAGCGTGTCCGCTGTTGCGTTCACACTGCCGACCCGGGCTGCCGCAATCGACGCGGGTCGGACGTGGGCGTGGCATGACGTGAGGAGTTTAAACGACAGAATGGACAGCTGATTCAGAACAACAGCGACAGGTGAGGACAAGTTTTACTCTGTTTTACTTCAAGTTCGAGACATTTTTTAATATGGCCAACTGGGGAGACAAGGAGGTCCGCAAGCTCCTCAGCCTCCGAGCAGAGGACGTTATTTACCGCCACATTTCGGGGACTATAGTGCTCTTGTATTCTCCGCATATGTTCTTCGGTGGCATCCCACGTCCACACCCCGTAAAATAACATCTCCATGAACTGCATATACAATTGCAAAAACGAGTCCTCAAGGTGTATTTAACCCTACCTCCGACGCATGGCTTGTGTCATTGTACACGCCCAGCATTTTATGTGTTTCGTGTGACGCTCTGCCATTAGGCAACGCCCCCTGAACTCGGCTTCAGGCGACACGGGTCACCTAACACGCCAAGCGTTCACATTGCTCGACGCGGGTCGAAGGTGCAATTTGGACCCGCTAAGGTAGCGGGTCGCAGTGTGAAAGGGGCTACAGATAGTCTAAGTCGGTATTTTCCTTTCTCTAAATATTGATCATTTGTTGATGTTTTGGTCACATTCCTGCACACAAACACACAAAAAGAAATCCACCAGTTTTGACTGATCAAGTGATTCTTTTCAAACAGCAGATGAGCACCAAAGATCTTCTTTGAGAGCAGTGTCTTTCTTCTTGCTACCCTTTTATAGATGCCATTATTTCTTATGTTCTCTTGATAGTTAACTTTTGAACATTAACAATACCCAAGCTGATGAAGGCCTTTAGTTGCTCAGTAGTTATCATCGGTTAATTTGAAACCTTGTGAACTGTTGTGAGGTTTGCTCTTGGAGTGATTTTTGATTATTAACTTTTCCTGAGGAGTTATTTATAAATAATCTGTCTGACTGTGGACAATGGTGAAGTCTAACCTCTTAAGGAATGGTTATTGGAAATTAGTTTTTTCTTTTCTTTTAATTGTATTTAGTTCAATTCTGGACAGGATAGTGTAGTGATAAGATTGACACCTTTCATGTAGGTGACCTGGGTTCAAATACCCTGCATGAAAGGTACTTCCTCCAATAGGGGTCCTTAGGCAAGACCCCTTACCCTACCTGCCAAACTGTAAGTCGCTTTGGATTAAAGCGCCATGCCAAATGCATCAACATAATTCAGTTTTAATTAAATAGCGCCAAATCACAGCAAACATCACCCAAGGCATTCTGAAGATACAGTCCAATTGAAGCTTACCAGAAACTACCAGATTAGACCAAAACTTCTCTTTGATCCAATCTACCATCCTGACCGTGCATGAGGCGATGGTGGAAAGAAAACATTCCCTTTTAGCAGGAAGAAACCTCTGGCAGAACCAGACTTAGGGAGGTTGGCCATCTGCCTTGGCCAGCTGTGGGTTGAGAGGACTGGAAAGAGGAGAAAACAAACACCATAACATCAGATCAGGGATACATGCTGAGAAAGAGAAACATACGTTAATGACAACAATGTCATATGTACATGGAGAGTAAAGACAGCAGAGTGAGGAGAGGTGCATCATGGGAGGTAGCAACATACCTATGGGACGTGTCAGGGTCACCTGAGCAAATTTAACCATAAGACTTCTTCGAAAATCTAATGATGTCAAAAGTTATATACATGATGAAAATAGGTTTAATAAACTACTGTATTTTTCAAGCATGATTATTGTAAACATAATGTCACAATTCTCCCTACAGAAAAGTGCATGCAGATTTCAAATTGGAAAGTATTCTAAACAGAGCAAAAAAGCAGACAACCACGAATGCTCCCACTCACTCTGAGGGTGAACATAGAATCACCAGTTAACCTAATGTGCATGTTTTTGGACTATAGGAGTAAGTCGTAGCACCCAGAGGTAACCCACACACGCACAGTCAACATTCAAACCAAATTTCTTTAATCTCATCCAATATTTAACTAATCATAAGATTCTTGTTCAGCTCACAGAAAGTGCTTCTTTTCCATCATGAGGTACAATTCAACTTGACTTGACTGTATTCACTTTTAGTACAAGGTATCATTCTCTCTGGTGACAGTGGCAGAGAGAAGGACCCTGGACAAACTGCTGTCCATACTGGACAACGCCCACCACCCTCTGCACAACACTTTCATCAGGCAGAGGAGTGTATTCAGTGGCAGACTGCTGTCTCAATCCTGCTCCACCAACAGACTCAATGACTCTTTTGTCCCTCTGGCCATCAGGCTGTACAACAGCTCTCAGTGATGGCACTACGGTCACTTTATATTTTCAAATTGTTTATTGTTGTATCAACATTTTTATTGTTTTATTGTTATGTTTAGCTACTGGATGCTTGAATTTCCTTCGGGATCAATAAAGTATCTATCTATCTATCTATCTATCTATCTATCTATCTATCTTCTTTGTTTTCCACTGAATATGGAACCCTCTCAACATGGTGGGATTAACTGCCACAACTTGATTGGCATGTGATGCGATGATTGCTTCTGACAACTTTATCAGGTTAGCATCATTTCTATGTGCTACGGTCACCTCTGTGTAGCTGAAATAACATCGAACAGATGCACATATATGCTGCATATGCATGATCTCTATCAAAAAGTGGATTTGAGCAGCAACAGCTGGATGAAGATTTCTGTGGTGTGCAACATCTCCTTGCTGACAATGGTAGAGAAATGTCTCCTATTGTAATGGTAATGGAAATGTTTTTTCGGTTTGGACAGTCCTACATCAGGGATGAGAGGGCAACACTCAGCAAAACCATGTAAGTTGTGAGGGACCAAGCTTAAGTAAGGACAAAGGTATTCAAAAAATGAGGAACAATTTCAATTTGATAGTTGAAAAATTAATAAATCCAAAAAAATCAAATATGAATAACAATTAAATCAAAGAAAAAAACTAATTTGGGCCCAACTAAAATGAGATCAACTAATTGAACACTAACAAAACAACCAAAAACTGACCTCCAAACAAAGAACCAAAGGCTGCTTAAATAGGGACGGAGTAACCTAAATCTGCCACATGAGGGAGCATAATAAAAGGGAAAAATTACAAAATTAACGAACTAAGGCCAAATTTAACAAATAAAGTCGTCCCCCCCCGCCTCCCCAGTCTTTTAGAAAGAGTGGTATGTTCCAGGCTTCCTCCTCCAGCTGATCTGAATTTGCAGCACCTCAAAGCAGAAAAACAAGTGTAAGTAAATCATTCAAAAAATGATCTAAAATGCAAATATAGAATAAATAAATACTAACACGATGTGGTGGTGGTAAGAGCATCCACCACATAAGTCTAAAAACAGTTTTTTAACACTGTTGATGCAAGGGAGTTGCTGCAGTCCATTCAGCAGCAACCACACTGTGTGGGAGATGCCTAAGCAAGTTTTTGAAAAACAGCATACACTCTAAAAACACTGTGGATGAAGAATAGGTTGATCACTGAGCTTTAATCAGGGCAGGTCCCATAGGGTTGGACACATTGTTATGCAAAGCAGCTATGCGTGCAGAGCCATTTCAGAGGGTGATGCCTTTGTGAATCTAACTATTTATCTGATAATCAATGGCGAATTCTGCAAAAATGGATCGAGTCATTTGGACGTGTCAAAGTGGGCACACAATAACAAGGAGATGGAATGATGGAGTTTTTGATGATGGTCAAATTTACTCATTTGTGATTACTGGAGTCTGGTTCAGTGGCAGCTTGTGGCCATTGTAACTGAGAAGGCAGTCTATGGAAAAAGCGTGTGTGCATGTCACCAATATTGTGATTGAATGAAAACGTTATCAATTAAAGCCAGCCTTTATAACATATCAAAGACAAGCAATGCATTAGGTTGCAGGATAATGATGTAATGTAGGGGGAAAATGTTCTTAATCACATGCTACTTGTAGACGTCGGTCCAAGAAACCCTGCATTTGACTTTTGTGCACTTATTCAGGGCAGATCATATAAGTGACAAACAACATGAAGGCTTTACAGTGATGATAAAGCTGTAGAAGGTATAAAAGCAATTCTGTTCTTACTGCCCTAAGATATAGCTTTGATAACCATAGTTACATGAACAAAACAAGACCAGCTGCCGGAAGAAGCAAGTTAAGCAACATGCAAAGTTACCATCTAAGGAGTGTAAAAAGTGCTTCAAATCTTCACTACTTTACACGATATCGCACATATGAATAAAAGAAAAAGTATTTTCAGCTGTAATACTTTGCCAATTATATGCCAAAGGCTCTACATGAATTATGTATAGTGAATGGGAGAAGGGGGCTCAACCACACCCACTCCAGAGATCAAGAGCAGAGAGGAAAGGCCGCCGGACCTGGGAAACCAGTAACCCCCATGAGGTATGAGGTGAGGAAGAAAGAAACCAGGCAGCCCATCACAAGAGAGTAATTTTGGAGCACTTAGGTTAAGAAATTCTGCTACTCTAGAGGGAAATTGTAGGGTTAGTTGGTTGATTGTATATTTCTTATTTATTATGGATTTGAGCTGTTTATACTATAAAAATTATTTGCGACTCATACCATACTGTAAATTGAATTATGTAATTTTTTTACTTCCGGTTATATGTTCAAAACACTTCTGTAGTTGTTCTACTGAGTAAACGTTTTTAAGCTAATACATGGTGGCTTATTTTTCCAAAGAAATTTGGAAATGTATGAATTTAGAGACTTAAACTGGTTAGGGGACGGTTTGATGGGTATCATCGAGAAAAGGTAATTAATTTTTGGTGGAGCCATCATTTTAATAGTAGCAGCTCTCTCCATGAGTGTAAGGAGTTCCAATGTGTGAGATCATCTTCAATTGTCTTTAGATGGTAAACATAGTTGAGTTTTGTTAGCTCTGAAAGCCTGGAAGAAATGTCCTGACTTTAATGTGGTAGAGGGAATATACTGGAAATTACCGTTAATTGATAGAACTGTGGCCTGTGGACTAGACCAATTGATCAAATAGTCAGAGATTGATGAGAATGTTTTTCAATGAGTGTGATTGTCTGTGAGATATATTTGTGAATTACAGAGGAAAAGTAATACATCATCAGCATAGGGACTTATCTTATGTTTTTTGGATTGAATGCCTTTAATATTCTTATTTTGCCTGATAGTGACTGCTAGAGGTTAAATAAATAAGCAAAAAGTGAGGGGGAAAGTGGGCAACCCTATCTCGTACCTCGATGCAGACTGAAGCTTGGAGAAGTTTGATCATTTGTCCTGACTCAAGCCTTGGGAGAGGTGTATAGTATATTTATCTAGTTTATGAAAGACGATCCAAATCCAAATTTAAGCAGAGTTGCCATTAAAAATTTCCAGATGACTCGATCAAATGCTTTTTTTTTGCATCTAGAGAGATGATTGTGGTTGCTAAATTGTTTATGGTGGAGTAGTCTATGATATTAATTGGTCTGTGTGTGTTAGTGTAGGAATGTCTACCCTTTACAAAACCTGCTTGGTCAGGATGTATAATGAAGGGGGTCATTTTTTCTAATCTTCTAGCAAGGGTTTATTATTAGGATTATTATATACAGATTATTAGGTATTAGATATTATTTAGTCAGGATATTGGGCGGTAGCTGGATGGGAGTGGGTAGTCTTTGCCTGGCTTCAAAAGTAGGCTGATATTCGCAGAGTTGGAGGGTAGTGGGATATTCTTCTTAATTTGCAATATAATTTTATAAAAGGTTGGAGCCAATGTAGACCAAAATTCTTTGTAAGATCCTGCTGAGAATTCTGCTGAAAAACCATCTGGACCTGGGGCTTTATTACAAATGATGTGTTAGAGATCTTCATAGAGTTCTCCTATTGAGAGAGGTGAATCCAAAGCCATAGCCTGTTCGTGATGTAAATTTGGAAGGCTGATGTCACAAAGAAACTGGTAAATGTTGTTGTCTAACGGGTTGATTTGGGATTTGTCGATTTATTACATCTCCAAGTTCTAGATGGTGGTGTAGTTCTCTTTCAGTATCAAATATAAAATCATAATTTTATGTTTCTATCTCTTTCCATCTCTTTTCACAGATGGAAATAGAGAAATGAGCTTAAAATGACTGAACCTGCTACCTACCTGCAGCAGCCACAGTTTTCAGGAGAGAAAACAATCCATACCATACCTGGAGCTCGATATTTTATATTTTCACATTTGTATAAAGAGGTATGAAAATAAAAGATATGTTATTGTCATGACATTCATGTAAAAGTAAATTTCCTTTTGTAAAAATTCCCTTACAGACAAGGAAAGAGCCTGTGTATAAGTTATAATAGTTTCCATTGAACAGGTTTCTTTTAATAATGAAATAGACATGAAATAAACGCGTTCAAATTCAATATAAAATAATTTTCGGAAGTACACAGAGCACGAATGCAGATTTTTTTCGTAAAAAAAGTAAGCACTATAAAATTAACTTGCTGCCTCTTGTAAATTTACAGACACGCAGGATTAAACTTTTGGTGTTTTTTGGTCTTTTTATAAATTTATTTTGTCTTGACCACCTGAAATGCATCTTTGCAGAGAACATTGCTATATGTTGAGCTGAGCCGTTTTCAAAATATACACATTGGGACTTCATATTGGAGGATATTTAAATTAGAGAGAAGTATAATTATGACACAGTGACAACAATCTGAAATAATTATATTTGAGATATTATGCATTGCCTGCTATCTACAACAGAGATAATGAAAGAAAATACATTAATTTTACAGTAGCACAAAACTTTTTGCTGATTAAGCAGCAGGCACTATATTAACACCCTTGAACTCCTGTGTGAGTGTGCTTATTTTGGTGCACATTCCAGTGAAAGTGTGCAATGTTCTGTACGTTCAAAGGAATAGGCTAAACTGAGATCAATATTTGTTTGTGTGCCTGCTAAATTATGAATTACTTGCTTAAAAAGTGGGATATTCTCTACAGCTGAACTATCCAAACCCTGAGTCCCAACCCTTTTTTTAAAATGAGGAAACAACCATCTCCTTGAAGAGAAAGTCTCACTGGTGAGATCTTCATTGAAAAATAGAAGAGCTGTCCTTAGATGATATCAGCTCAATGCATAGCTTTTCTATAGGAGTCAACATTTCTCTCTCAAGACAGATATTACACTCCAAAGGTGTAAGAAACCTAGTACTTTCTCTCAAGTATTTTAAGTGTAGAATGTGTGCACTGAGTGTGAGAAAGAGAAAATTGTGAAAGTAGTTAGTCTGGCACAGTATCAACATTTTGGATTAACCATAAAGACAGTGGCTGTGTTGAATAAAACAATTGCCAGTTTTCTTAGCTATTTGACTGCCATTCAAGTCTTAAGGTGAGTTTCCGCTTTGGCATGTGAATGAAGCAGGACGCTGTTTGATGCGGATTATTTTTGTCAAATTCACAACCTGGAAGCAAAGAAGCCATGCAGACCTGAGCTATGCAAGAGACCGGAGAAGGTGGATAGGTTGAAGTGTGGACAAAATGAGGTCCTAACATTGGATGCAGGGGGGTGTGTGTGTGTATTCATGTTTTACCGTATTGATGAGGTCCAAAAACAGGGACCATCTATATCTATGCGTTTTTATGCATGTAAGCAAAAGCAGGTCTTTCTACCATCTGGTTAGCTAGTAGCTCCAAGACTGAACACAAGGGCAACAAAGGGGGGGGGGGGGTCCTTCCCGCTGACGTAGGGTTTGTAGGCTGGGGAGCCATCTGTAAAAGATGACCTGTGGAAATGATGTCCAGACATTCACAGTGTGATGGTGGAAAACAGACGGAAAATCTTGCTGCTTTCTCGAACTGACCCGGCCTAATTTATTTCAAAGCCAATGATGTAGCATAATCATTTACTAATCATGTATCCCTCTCATTTCCCTTATTTCAGTGTGCAGTATGTAACACCGTCACATTTTGTGGTATTGCATTTTTGCCAATAACCCCACCAAATGTTACACACGCAAAAACAAGTAACAGGTGAAATTACTCATTACATTACACATCGAAAGTCGATGAAAAATGTTGACAAGGGGTGTGTTGTTTTATTTGGTGGGTTCACATTTCTCCGCTGCCGGTAAAAACTAGTCCCATCTCTCCCTTTTCTTCCTGCAAAGTTACAATGCAGCTTTCTCAGCATGAATGCTTAATAACAGTCCAACAAGGAAACAAGCAGATCAAATTTTGAAGACAGGGAAATGTTGTAATTTCTTGTTAGATTATGAATATATTATAATCCGTTACACTTGTTATGTCAGAAAGTAATCCCATCACAATCATATGGTTCTGAATTGCTTCATGTATTACTGAACGGATGAAGGCTATTGTAGATATTCATAAACTTAGACAGTGTTACACAAATGGTGGCTGGTGATTGAAACGGCGTATGAAGCATAAAATTGTGAAAAACCCAAGCTGGTTGTTTCAGTGGTTTCACCTGTGCTATACAGGAGGAGAAAAATAAAAATATACATACTGTCCCGAGATATATGATATGTATGTATGTATATATACTCCATTTGAATTTCAAATTTTTGGTGAGTTTTGGAAAAACAAACTAATCTAATTACATTTGCCTGAACGCTTCAGTCACACTGCCTTCTAAATTTAGCAATTGAAATACAAAGTGTCTGCAGGGCCTTTAAAATACTTTTACCAAAACTGTGAGTGACTATATTGTAATTGGCAGTCTTGATTGACTATCATTGTTTTATGAAATGAACAATTCATTTTAGATTGGTGTCATTTTGCCCTATTGAATTTCTTATGGCGTACTACTTCATTTGATTAAATGGGTTAACCATCCCAGTATAAGCAGCAGTGAAACCATACATATACAACCATTATAAATCTATAGATATTTCTGGTTCATTTATCGTTGCAATTCTTTAGCTTATTATATATTATGGTTTTCCAAGTTTCCCAAGTTTGTTTAGTAAATCAGTGCAAACCTTCTCTATCTCCCAATAAGTAACAGAAGCGCATGGAAGCACACTGAGTGTGATGACTACACAAGTATGTCAGTATACATTTCACATTCCAATTCAAGTCATGATTTTATATGAGCAAAATATCACCAAAATGATCAAATTGCAGACAGGGGTGCATCAGAGCCTCGATGGCTAAAATACAATCCTTTATGAGCCTGTTCTTTCACACATGTCATTAACTGTGTAGTGATAAAAAGTATAATTAAAAATTTCTCTGTTTTTTTCTATTTATAAAACTGAACGATGTGTTTATGTAAGGAGCTAAAAGGTCGTATAAATAGAACTCCTATACAAACACAAAATGATTGAATATTGGTATTAAGGCTTATTAGCTGAATACACCACATGATGGTTTACAATTTGTAACTAAATCGCAAGACGAAAGATTAGAGAAAGCTGAGCTAATGACATTACTTTCTTCTCTTTGATCAAGTAGTGTTTTTCCAATGAATGTGTTTATGTAAAGCTGGTTTCACATGTGCTGCAGTCCTGAAATTGATGACACACGTTCTGAAGGAGCTGCAGGTGAGAACTGCAACATTTGTTCCTCTTGCGGAGATTACCAAGCACCAAATCATTAACCAAATCAGTAATTCTGGTATGAGAACTTGACTTTTAATTAAACTATACATCATTTAGAAAATATTTGGCTGTTGTAGGAAAGCAAAACTTTTGAAAATCGGTTGTTAATTGAGTGAGCTGCGATGAATTTAACTGTGGGTAGACTTTCGGCTTTCACAGAGGTGTGCTCTGTCAAACACGAGTTAATGTAGCAGACAAAATGCAGACTGTATATTGTACATTAACCTTTGCAAAGTAGATACTTTCTAGCGTAAGTGCATTCTGACTAATTTACTAGTGTAAAAGTTGACAACTCTCCCTTTTTTCTTAAACTTAATCACCTATGTCATACAGAACATTTACTGTGAGAGTGTGCCTGATACCTCATGCTGTTTTCTTTATGATTGCGTTCATGTATGTTGCTTTGAACCTCTTCGATGTTATGAATAACATCGACTGTGGGTCCCCCCCCCCCCTTTCGCAGCAGTCAGGGAATGATAATGTGCCTGGGTTAAACCCCTGCATAGTAATGATATTCACTGAAGAGGTGCATGCGCTATCGTGTGTTCATACACACAAACACAATAAAATCGGCTGTTGAAACTGAGAGATACCATGATAATATACATATGATATAATGCAGAGGCTTTAAAGGGGAAGTCTTGAAAAATGGTTATTGCTAGGATAGCACGTTTTATTGCAGTCTTCATGATGCATCTATCGTGCAGGCTAGTGATGGGTCGTGCGCACAAGCATCGGCTCTTTGTAGTGAATCAGAAGAGCCGGCTCGCATCAAGTGAGAGCCGACTCCAAGTTTTTTTCCATTCGCTGCTTAGGTTTCACTTTCAGTGCTCAGTCCCAGCTCTGGTTACAGAGCTTTGTTATGATTGGCCAGCATGGCGACCAGCATGCGGTATTCCCGTGAGAATTAAGGAGTTTGGTTCTGTTCTGTGGATTTGTTTGAAATTTTTTGGTTCATTTGTCCAATAAAAAAGTTTAATTGAGGACATTATTAATGTTAGCTTGAGTTTGGTTCTGTTCTCTGGATGTGTTTGAAGTTTATTGGTAATTTGTGCAATAAAAAAAAGTGGAAAAGTGGTTTTGTTACAGAATAAATGCAGAGAATTAGGCAATTATAAGGTCTCTCATAAAAACACTGAAAGCAAAAGGGTTTTCAACACATAAACCATGATTTTTTTTTTTTGCAAAGTTAAGGTAAAATATAGGCTACAAAAGATCCTAAATCATTAACCAAACCAGTAATTCTGGAATGAGAACTTGACTTTTAATATAACCATATATCATTTAGAAAATATTTGGCTGTTGTAGGAAAGCAAAACTTTTGAAAATCGGTTGTTAATTGAGTGAGCTGCGATGAATTTAACTGTGGGTAGACTTTCGGCTTTCACAGAGGTGTGCTCTGTCAAACACGAGTTAATGTAGCAGACAAAATGCAGACTGTATATTGTACATTAACCTTTGCAAAGTAGATACTTTCTAGCGTAAGTGCATTCTGACTAATTTACTAGTGTAAAAGTTGACAACTCTCCCTTTTTTCTTGAAAACTTAATCACCTATGTCATACAGAACATTTACTGTGAGAGTGTGCCTGATACTTCATGCTGTTTTCTTTATGATTGCTTTCATGTATGTTGCTTTGAACCTCTTCGATGTTATGAATAACATCGATTGTGGGTCCCCCCCCCCCCCTTTCGCAGCAGTCAGGGAATGATAATGTGCCTGGGTTAAACCCCTGCATAGTAATGATATTCACTGAAGAGGTGCATGCGCTATCGTGTGTTCATACACACAAACACAATAAAATCGGCTGTTGAAACTGAGAGATACCATGATAATATACATATGATATAATGCAGAGGCTTTAAAGGGGAAGTCTTGAAAAATGGTTATTGCTAGGATAGCACGTTTTATTGCAGTCTTCATGATGCATCTATCGTGCAGGCTAGTGATGGGTCGTGCGCACAAGCATCGGCTCTTTGTAGTGAATCAGAAGAGCCGGCTCGCATCAAGTGAGAGCCGACTCCAAGTTTTTTTCCATTCGCTGCTTAGGTTTCACTTTCAGTGCTCAGTCCCAGCTCTGGTTACAGAGCTTTGTTATGATTGGCCAGCATGGCGACCAGCATGAGGTATTCACGTGAGAATTAAGGAGTTTGGTTCTGTTCTGTGGATTTGTTTGAAATTTTTTGGTTCATTTGTCCAATAAAAAAGTTTAATTGAGGACATTATTGTTAGCTTGAGTTTGGTTCTGTTCTCTGGATGTGTTTGAAGTTTATTGGTAATTTGTGCAATAAAAAAAAAACTGGAAAAGTGGTTTTGTTACAGAATAAATGCAGAGAATTAGGCAATTATAAGGTCTCTCATAAAAACACTGAAAGCAAAAGGGTTTTCAACACATAAACCATGATTTTTTTTTTTTTTGCAAAGTTAAGGTAAAATATAGGCTACAAAAGATCCTAAATCATTAACCAAACCAGTAATTCTGGTATGAGAACTTGACTTTTAATATAACCATATATCATTTAGAAAATATTTGGCTGTTATAGGAAAGCAAAACTTTTGAAAATCGGTTGTTAATTGAGTGAGCTGCGATGAATTTAACTGTGGGTAGACTTTCGGCTTTCACAGAGGTGTGCTCTGTCAAACACGAGTTAATGTAGCAGACAAAATGCAGACTGTATATTGTACATTAACCTTTGCAAAGTAGATACTTTCTAGCGTAAGTGCATTCTGACTAATTTACTAGTGTAAAAGTTGACAACTCTCCCTTTTTTCTTGAAAACTTAATCACCTATGTCATACAGAACATTTACTGTGAGAGTGTGCCTGATACCTCATGCTGTTTTCTTTATGATTGCTTTCATGTATGTTGCTTTGAACCTCTTCGATGTTATGAATAACATCGATTGTGGGTCCCCCCCCCCTTTCGCAGCAGTCAGGGAATGATAATGTGCCTGGGTTAAACCCCTGCATAGTAATGATATTCACTGAAGAGGTGCATGCGCTATCGTGTGTTCATACACACAAACACAATAAAACCGGCTGTTAACACATTGACTCCCAAGTCACGTAAAACTACGTTTTTACTGCTCATGCGTTGGCTCCTACATGGTAAAAATACGTTTTTACGGTTTTTTTATGGATTCTGAATCTATACATTCTAATGCACATTCTGTGTGATTTTTGTAATTATGTGATGAACAGAACTGACATAGATGGCAGTCAAAAACTGGTGTCATCATCTGGACATTTTGATCATTACGCCAATGGCTTTGCGTCAACTCAAGAACAATTTTGATAACGCTGCATTGATTGTTGTGCATTTCCGCATTTTGTCCAATCGCACGTGTCGGTTTCCAGAGGGTGACGGTAAAGTAACATAAACAAACAACAAGAAGGAGAAGAAGACACGCGACAACTTTAAGGAGGCGGTCTTATGAAAAGGTTAGCTTTGCAACATGCGACACGACGCAAATCCTCTGACCCGGATATGTAAGTATCTAAAGTGCGACAGGCTGAAAGAGCGCACGTTTCACTAAAGCCCCGATATCTCAGTTTGTTGTTGATTTTGGTGGAAACCCACCTTGGTTTAGCTAAGAATAGCTCGCTAATGGCGGCACCTAGAGACACGAAGTTTTGACCCACAAAGAGTTTAAAGTCTCAGCTTTCAAACGAGAATGGTTTAGAAACGTTTGGATTCTACGACATAATTCTGTAAAAACCGCCGGTATTCAATGTGTTAAAACTGAGAGATACCATGATAATATACATATGATATAATGCAGAGGCTTTAAAGGGGAAGTCTTGAAAAATGGTTATTGCTAGGATAGCACGTTTTATTGCAGTCTTCATGATGCATCTATCGTGCAGGCTAGTGATGGGTCGTGCGCACAAGCATCGGCTCTTTGTAGTGAATCAGAAGAGCCGGCTCGCATCAAGTGAGAGCCGACTCCAAGTTTTTTTCCATTCGCTGCTTAGGTTTCACTTTCAGTGCTCAGTCCCAGCTCTGGTTACAGAGCTTTGTTATGATTGGCCAGCATGGCGACCAGCATGCGGTATTCACGTGAGAATTAAGGAGTTTGGTTCTGTTCTGTGGATTTGTTTGAAATTTTTTGATTCATTTGTCCAATAAAAAAGTTGAATTGAGGACATTATTAATGTTAGCTTGAGTTTGGTTCTGTTCTGTGGATGTGTTTGAAGTTTATTGGTAATTTGTGCAATAAAAAAAAAAGTGGAAAAGTGGTTTTGTTACAGAATAAATGCAAAGAATTAGGCAATTATAAGGTCTCTCATAAAAACACTGAAAGCAAAAGGGTTTTCAACACATAAACCATGATTTTTTTTTTTCAAAGTTAAGGTAAAATATAGGCTACAAAAGATCCTAAATAAAGAGCCGTTCGGGAGTCGAAAGAGCCGGCTCTTCTTTGGGAGCCGAGTCAAAAGAGCCGGCTCTCGGAAAAGAGCCGAACTTCCCATCAATAGTACAGGCTTTCTTCACTGTTATTCGGGAGGAGAGGAGTTGAGGGAATGCACATCTCTCACCGGCTAACAATACAAGCTGCATGTTCTCACAATTAGTACTGCGGTTAAGTACCGCAGGCGTGTGAACTTGTGTCTTCCCGGCCTCAAAAACGACATAAAGACAAGTGCAAAGAAACTGGTTTAAAAGAGCCTAAATGCTGCGTTAAATATTTATAAACCGCCTCTGCCTCTCCAGCAATTATTCACCAACCTCAAAGAGGATACTTTCCCCCGCTTCCCCAACTGACAACTTTTTACAGTATTGTATATACAACTAGGTAAACATGTACAAAGTTCAGATAATATGATTTCAAATCAACACTTCTCGTGTTGGGGTAATATCATAATAGAGACGATGAAACCTATGCTTAGTCAAGCCTAAGGACGATGAGAAATATTGCTGGTGCATGTGGCAAATTTTGTGCTCCCTAACCTTGAAATGAGGGTGTAATGAGAACAGCTCAGGCCATGGTCTGATTGCATTTATCAAGCCAGCAGTTCCCTTATGAATAACTATTAATGCTGTGTTGTCTACAGTACACAATTTTAATTGTTTTCCTATTTGCACAAAATAAGATTGCAGGTTGTTATTCACAAAATGCATGCCTAATATTTGATAAAAATGTGTGTTTTAAAGAAGTTACTGTTGAAAATCAAGACGAAAAAGAGACCATTCTGAGTAGTGTTCCAATAAACCCCCCCCCCTCTGAGTGTTATATTACATCGGATAGAGGAGTGTCTCTGTTTCAAAGCTCTGTACAGTGCATTTAGCGAAGGTAAAGAGACACCATATCTGTATCAAAAATGTGTGTGCAGGCAGGAGAATAATATTCCAAGGGATTTGGTTTTGTTCTATATGGGACGTAAGAGCAAGAAGTGTGTTAGCAGTTAACCGCATGCAGCCACTTGTTTGTTTCCATTGGTGGCAGCCTGCCAGGACACTAGGCTGCAGAATCGATGTTGACAGAATGGGGAGAGTACTGTGCTTAAAGTATTCTTTTCTAATATCATATATTCAAAACTTTGACTTTTATTTCTCTTTCACTGACAATCACTCTGGAATGTCTTTGGCAGTGTAAAATGTGGCGTAACTTCGACTTCAATGCAAATTACCATCTTGTTTTGTTATTCTTTGATAAGAAACGGAAAAAGATTACTGTAAACACAATATTAGCAATCGTTGGGTAACATAGTTAAGGATCATAACGCTATAACTTGACCCAATTTAGCCACTCAGGGCTGTTACACAGCTCATCCCCAAGGGATGTACATGTCTGTACATGTGACTCCTTTTCGCCATCGTAAAATCACAACCAAGCTGTAAGTCTGCTTAGAAACATGACTCCCAAAGACTCTCAAAGACTCAAATATGATTGTGTGTATACAGCTCCTACAGATCATGTATGCAATCTACGTGAATGAAACAGACTCCAGTGAACAGTACAAGAGGAGTGCGACTCCCCATGCAGAAAAAGCTGCTGTCTCTACATTTGCATCTAGCAAATTGGCAAAACTCGTGTGTCAGGACTTGTCATGCATGTAGCCTGCAGTTAAGTTGAGAATTGGTCTAAGAACTCGAAAAATCCATTTGAGTCTTTTTAGCTTGTGCACAGACAACGTTGTCCAATTTAACAGTTAATGTGCCATTAGTAAGACCTTGAAAGCATCCCCTCCATCTGCTCAGCTCACACCTTGATGACAACAGGTCTCCTGGGTAGTTCCAGCGTGTGGAAATGTGCATTCTATGAATGCTAAAAATCTTGCTGCTTTAAACAGGCGTGTGCTTCACTTCCCCTCGTGGCATATTTTCAAATGTTACAAGACACTGCTACAGCTGTATCTTGAACAAGTTTACTCAGTAATAAAAAAGAGTAAACAGTTGAAAGGAGGCGAGTTTCTTAGGCGTTTGAACTATGATGTATTCATGTGAGGCTGTATCTGGATGTAAAAGAGGCACAGATTTATTAGGTAAACATTATTATGTATGTAACACTGTTGTAGTACTTTTACTTTTATCATCATCAGATACAATATGTTTAATTCAAGGTCTATTTTCTTCAATATGATATTGATTTTGTGTATATTTACTTAATCGAAGCTGTCTTCAAATAAAAAAAGAAATAATTCTGAAAATGATAATTTAGTCACTTTCTTATACAAAGAAATGATTCACATAAGAGATTCAGTGTAATTTTGGACATGTCAATTGGCACATTTGCCTGAACTAAAGGGAAACTACACGTAAAAATGAAAACCATTTCTACTGTTAATATTATTTGTGATTTGTTTGTCAGTAATAAAACTTTAAAACGACCAAATTTTTTGCATGTTGTCTCATAAAAGCAGCAGAAATTAGAAAACAACTCGCAAGCAACAAATCAAATCAATATGTCAAATTCTAACCAGCCATAAAAGTTGTACCTCAACAAAAGTCCATAAGCAAATCCACTGTCTGAATTAAAGGGGAGCTGCGGTATTTTCAACATTAAGCCTCTTTTCTGAGTCGTCTGCAATGTTTTAGAACCCCCCTCACCGCTTTTTTGATGTTTACTGCTGTCTCCGGTATTTGCCTAATTTTGATTCTTCTCAACCTGCTTCAGAACGGCAAGTCATGCGCATGTCTAGAAAGGTCCGTAAAAGCACCATAAACGTCCGTTTTCAAAATCATCAACTCACCGGAGTGGTTACTGGTGTGCACTGGTAATCCATATCAAATTTCGTGGCGAAAAGTTGCTTCTGTCGTGTTTTATTTGACATTTTGTACTGGATGTTCGTTGATATTCCTCCGCCACCGCTAAGAAAATAGTGCGAGCATGAATGAGCTGCCAAATAAAACACGACAGAAGCAACTTTTCGCCACGAAATTTGATATGGATTACCAGTGCACACCAGTAACCGCTCCGGTGAGTTTATTATTTTGAAAACGGACGTTTATTGTGCTTTTACGGACCTTTCTAGACATGCGCATGACTTTCCGTTCTGAAGCAGGTTGAGAAGAATCAAAATTAGGCAAATACCGGAGACAGCAGTAAAGATAAAAAAAAGCGGTGGGGGGGTTCTAAAACATTGCAGACGACTCAGAAAAGAGGCTTAATGTTGAAAATAGCGCAGTTCCCCTTTAAGTATACAAGCAGTTCAGGAGAGATATGGAGTTTAAAGCTGCCTCTTTGACGTATTTTCCACGTACAGTCAGTGGAGGAAGTGAATAGCTGTCTATGTTCAGGGGGCTGGAGTTGGCATTAGCTGTGTCAAGTCGAGTTGAGCGTGTTTTTTTTTATGGGACTGAACAGTATCAAAGAAAGACTTGGAGCTAATGTAAGCTGTCAGTGGTAAAATCAAAGTAATTCAATTGCACAAAGACCAAATATTATGACATTGGTAAGATTGTGATGTGAAAAAAAGCTGAATGCAGTATGCTTCCATTCTATGATTGTCGTGATTCTATCCTTTTGTTGTGTAAGATTTCAGAGTGCAACCAAGTAGCCAAACACAGTTCAGTGCCACAATGATGCACATTAGAGTATGTTCTTGGGTCTGTGTTTCATGGTTTTTGCTACTTTACAGCCCCCTTTAAGAGACCACTGGCAGTCTATTCAATCAATGAAGCAAACACGTGCACAGATTTTCTAAGATTCTTCCGCCCCACAGCCACTAAAGTAAATAGTGGCGCCATCTGTTACAAGCCACATCTCATGAACATTCTGGCACTAAAATGGGAATATGATTTCAGGGTTCTGGTTTTGGAGTTTTTCTCCAAGTCGTTTTTTTTCTGGTAAAGTGTTTGGTTTTGATGAAGTTTTCTTCTTTTTTTTTTTTGTGCTCACAAGGTTTTGCTAAACTAATTTGTGTTAAGTTGCTATTTGCTTCATTTCATGTTTCATTTCAAAAGAGTGTTTCTTTGTGTGTGGTTGTTGCTCCTGTTGTTGCTCCTGTGACAGTTTGCTCTATCTTGTTTGTTGCCACTATGTCTCATCATAGTATATATAGTCCTGTCTCCCCATCTTCTTTTCTCTGTCCTTCTGTTTTTCTTGCCTGTTGTTTCCTTGTGTTCAGTCTCTGCTCACTTAGCCTGTTATCGAGAGCATCATGAGCAGCTAGTCCTTTTCTATAAGGAGTGAAAATAAGGGGTGGAACATGAGCTTTTCTCAGGAATTTAAATGTAACTACCCTTAAGAAAAGATGCGTTCAGTCCTTTTTAGCCATGAAGCACTACACAAACACTTTAGGTAATTTAGGAGCCTGATCCTCAGGTTATTATCACTTTTTAATCATATTGCTGCAGCAATGTGTTGGTGATATCCATGTTTTGTCTTCTTAATCACATGTAGCAAGTGTGCCAGCAATATCCTGCTGCCACTAAGGCAGCAAACCTAATTATGACAGAGGATTGACCCACATCTCAACATTTTAAACTAAGTGACAGGACAGGAGAGGGAAATTTACTCTATCAGCACTTTCTGTGTCCTTAGCAGTTTTTCCTTAATGATAACTGAGCTCTATCAATTTTTCCCATTACTTTAGGTGACAAAGATGCCATAGTTAGAAACAGAAGTAGGCATATTGCACCCCACACAGTCTGATTTTTGCCTGCAATTACGGTGGTCTTGCAGTGTGTGCATAAAACTGGCATATTAGTAATATTTTATGTTAAAATGATATGCAGCGCACTGATACCTTCATGATCAACTAAATTCAAATTCACTGCTTTTTGCCAACCTTTCAAAGCATCTCTATATACTGCAGAAACAACACAGAGAAGCAGCTACAGTCATTTCTTCGATGCTTTTATGTCTCTAATTACAATCTTTTGGAGTTTGCACATCACAGTTTCAGAATTGATCTGTCTTACCAACAGATCTGACTTAGAGGCATTATACCCATTTTTCCAGACACACGTGAAAGGACAAAGGTCACATAATAGAATGCTAGTTTTTTTATACCCATATAAAAGCCAGTTTCAAAGCAAAATCCTATTTATCAAAATCATTTAATTGTTTTTCATTTGACGAGTGATTTGTGGATTTCAATCAAATAATTAAAGTAGCTTTAAAAGCCGTTGTAATTAGTGTCACCACAGCACAGGAGAACAATCCACGCTTGCAGCTCCAACAGTAATGTGTTGCTATTTGTAATGCCCTATTTCAAAGAAATATGAGAACTGTTCCTAAGCTGCAGATGAATCTTCTGCTCCTATCAATATGTGAGTTTGGATCATATAGTACAACTATATCAATCGTGGGAAAGCATTTTCTCATACTGAATCATTGATCCTGTAAAACATTCAACATCCATGAAATACAAACAACATAGACCTTTAAGCTTTGTACATTTGCTCTCAGACTGGGGCATTAGTTGCATCCTTTATGGAAAACTGACATTCACACATGCATTTTATTGGCCGGCTAGACCATATCATTTCTCTCTCCATGCACCATATGAAAATGGTCACATTACAATTTCTAATCTGTTGTTTTTCTGGCACGATGGCACTGTTGCCAGTAAGCCTCGTTTTGCAGGTGTTTTAAAAGCCTGGAGTACCTCCTCAGAAATGACTAGGTTCGTGTGCAAAACTAACATACTGTTTTTTTTTATTTTTATTATACAGTAAATTGAGATAGAATTGTTTATACATGACAAATAAACTTCTTTTCCCCACAGCATTCATCCAGCCTCTGTCTTCAGATTTGGAAGGTACCAAAGCAAAAACCAGTGCAGCATGGATTTGAGCACCTTAACTCTTACTTAGGCTGTGAACTTTGTGTTTATATTACAATGTCCATTCTAAAATGTCTTCTTTTTTTCAATCCCCAGGAACTTCATTTAGCCTTTTATATAGCTGTAAAACGTGTAACGTTTTAGCAAACTTCCAAAAACAATGACACAAACTCGAAACTTCCCTACATACTACCTCTCTGAACACTTAAATATTTTACAGCTTGCCCTCCTAATAATTCAAGCAGTGGTTGTGCAACTGGCATGCATGAATGGCAAGGAGAGAGAAATATGTCAGAAAAATCACTCATCTGCCAATCATCCAACTTTGCTGTCGCCCCCTGCTCTGTTGTGGAGCTGAAGTTTCCCAGTGAGACCGAACTCATCAAATGCATTAAAAAATAGTTTCTCGGAGGTTAATCGATGCCAGAAATGGTGCTTCCACCGCAACAGGTTAAGCATCATCTTAGCTACTCATACTTTGTACTGTTATCAACTGTCAAGGGGAGTCAATCAGCAACAAGAGCAAGATCAACAACAAAGCAACAGGATCAGACCAACTGGCTTCACATTTTACTCTCCAGATTGTTGAACACTCTCCTGTCACGGAGCAAATCTACTCAGTTGCTTATCCAGTCACTGAAGGACCAAAACGGATCATGATTGGAACACTTAAGGGAATATAAAGTCAATTTAGACTGTCTCTATGAATCAGTGTTCAGAAAACAAAAACACTCTTCAATCTAACATGACAGACTGTGTGTACTGGAGCTTTGACCACAAGAACAGGTATGATGGATTAGGCATCACGGCATCGCAGCAAGTGAACACTGAAGACCTTGAACAAATCAGTATAAATTATTAGCGGTCTTTTGTAGCTAATTACAATCATATTCAAAGTTTTTAAGCAAGTGTGCTTGTTTAAGTGCTAACCAACCAAATGTATTACAGTTGTAGAATTGAATCTAAGATTGATATCAATTTACTGGGGTCCATCATAATAACATTCGATCAGTGTCACTAAACCAAGATGATAAAAAATAAGAAAAATAACAGCAGTGGAAATATGATACAATTCAACAGCGCAGAAAGCACATTAAAGCAGAGGCATTAAAGGAAATCGAAGATAAAAAGAAAAGTGAGATGATGTTACAAAAGAAAAACAAGACAGAAGGCTGTTTAAAAAAAAATTATGTGGTATATCGTTCAATGTTTGAGAATTATTTAGCCATAATCCAAGGATGTCTTGGAATAAGATAAAAATTGCTTTATTATGCCAATTAATAAAGGGGAATCCATTTCTGAGATTTGCCTTCCCTTTAAAACATGATCACAACATTTTACTTTTTAAAATCTACTTGAAGTGTAACTGATCCATATCCACTCTAGCCACTTGGTATAGTTTTCCACTGAACCTAGTTTCCCCCTGTTTAGTTATTATGTAGAGATTCATACAGTCTGACGGCTTTTGCTATAATTTTTTTCAGCTGCAATGATCTATTACAATTCTCAGTGCTGAACGTCTACCGTGTATCTTTATAAAAATGAGTAGTGTTGTGTAAGCTCATACTTAAACACATTCATTTCATGCGTTTAATGTAGAGTAGTGAGCGACACTTTTCATCGGCTGTAAATCCTCGGACAGAATAGATCATAAGGCAACAATGTACTGGATCCTTGTCAGACCCGGTGAGATGAATACACAGCAGTTTTCACTTACTCACCAAAAAAAATCTATAAATAAATGGCTTATATTAAACATTTCTGACAAGTGTGTACGAACAATAAAAGGGTTTCACCCTACAGAGGATGTAGAGTTGGCTGCTGACTTACAGAAGCAGCTGATTGTGACCTTTTCATCGCAGTGGATGAGAAATTGTGTAACACTGACTGACTACTGAGTAGCACAGCTCGAGGAAACGTACTTTTCTTGGAGGTCTATTTTAGTGTTAAGTAATGAAAATGAATTGATACTGTATTCACTATATCAACATTATCACCGCAAAGGCAGCACAGCTGAAACAGTCATCCTATACCCTCGCTAAGGCGGGAAGTGAGAGACCAGAGGTCACAAAGATGAAAGTATTGTTGATCATTCAAGGCACGCAAAGCTACAAGTTACTGTTTAGAGGAGTGGCTTTGTTGTTTCCCCAACAAGAACCTTTTGTCTTGGAGGGTATGCAAAGTCGAAAAGCTAAATTATATCGCTGATATGTTGCATAAAACATGCAGTTGAAATGAATCCAGTAAAAAAAACACAAACAGCACAAAGGGGATGAACTGTCCTCTCCTCAACACCTGCCGAGCAAGCAGCCGACGTTGAGACAAACGGGTAAGCCTGTCAACTGAAATCAGAGCGCTTCTGCGTAACATAGAGAAACACAAATGTGAGCATGTTTTCATATTTCTCTGCTTCGAGATCATCACCACTTCCCCGCACAAACACTTTCAAAGCCTTGCGACTTTTTATTGCCCTTGACCCTGTCTTGCTGCATGAATAATATCCCATTAAATCTGCAGTGACAGTGGAACTAAATCATGGCCTGGCTTTTAAAAAAGTCATTGACAAGAGAGAAAGCTAAGTCCTTACAATTTTCTGGGGCCAGACGGAGGCTGGTGGAGTGTGAAGTACTTAAGAAGCTAAACATAGTCCACTTCTACCTCGGTCTGTTTGAGAGCCTTTCACACCTACTCTGCCAGGCTTCCACTGGTTGCGGGATATCTACAACAAAAATCACAGCAATGTCTTATCCCTTGGCTTAGTCAGTTTAATAATGACTAAGCCAATATTATGACAAATCTCAGACTCAGTGATTTGCGTATAATCCCCCTTTTTTTTTACGCTTGATACATGCACTGTAAAAAGCAATACGGGTACAGCAGACTTTCTTTTTACTCCCTCTCACTTGCACCTGGAAAAAGATAATTTGACCATTTGGCATTGGTCAGCAAACTGCTTGTGATTTTGTCCGTTGACGTCCTGTTCATTAGCTGTCTTGCATTCCGGTGCACAATGTATTAGCGCATTTTACAAAAACATATGCAAGGCAATGCAGTGCAGTGCAAAGATCATTTACTTCCTCACTGACAAACCCCCGTCTGTTACGCCATCCATAACCGTGCAAATTGTCACCATCTTTTGCCTTAAACTTAAAATCTTGAGCAGTCGAATGATCCTAAACTGTCCCAAATGTTGAGGTCTAACTCTTTGTAATCTTATTCTACCTTACTCGCCCCCCCCATAGACTGAAGACTGAGCCATATAGTTGCACAAACTAATCAAGTCTGTGATCTCGTTATGTTTGTGTGTCTACAGTGAGATGAAAAGCCTCAGTGAGAGCTAGAGATGTTTGTAGAGGCCACACTCACACTCGATCACAGCAGGAGGTCAGAGAACAACTTATAAATATGATTCATATGCACAGCTTTAGAGGAATATGTTGCACCACTGTATACACAGTATGTATATATGTGCATACAGTATGTATATGAAAATGAGTCATGAATACATCTACAGATAGATCTTCTTAAAACATTTTTTACACCATGAAATAGATGGTTGATGGATTACCTCTATGGTGACCCCCTTTACCCAACTGCAAGTATTTGTTACTTTTAGACACCATTTCCAGCACATCAAAATAAGACATCCTCAAATGCTAGTTACATAACATTTATCAGCTTATAGAGGATGATGTGTGGTACAGTATCTACCCCAAGGATATTTCATAACTTAGACAGGTAAAGTTGGGATCAAACCAACAATCATCTAATTTCAGGGAAGACGATTCTAACTGCTGAACTGCAGCCAACCTTCCTACAGTAACATATTGGAATGATCTTATTCTGACCCATCTACACTCCGACCACTTATTCGGATGACTGCACCAATGAACATCACGCACGAATCAAAGGGATTTGCTCATAGTTTTATTTATTTAGCTCTTTTTTTCTGACAGTTGAAGTTTCTTGTAACACTTTGTAAAATTTCGAACGGGTTCTCAATTCTCATCTCTACCTACTGCATACCTCACTTCATAAACAACAGAAACATTTTACTCTGATCTGTTACAAATTATAATACATATTTCTATAATAATCAAACAGGTTAAACAACTACAAATCTACACAGCATCAGTACAAACAGGTAACCTGAAGAACTACCTTTCTGTAAAACCAAGTTACCCCAATCTATGAATCAGGAATCAACTCTCAAAGACACATTATTCTGCCTTAACAATCAGGCTTTGGACTCTGCTCATACAACAATAACTGATGACGACTGAAGCTGATAACAAACCAGGGAGAAACCACGAGATGTTTAATGACCTGATCTAAGATCTGTTGAAACTAAAAAAAAAAAAAAAAAGAATGTACATGTTTCTCAAATACTTCTAAAATTCAGGTTTCCAATTCTATTCACGCTTTAATTAGAGTTCTACTTAATACAGCGTATTATCATAAATACCTGTGTTTGGTTTTTTTTCTGTTTGTTTGTTTTGATTATCAGGTTTTTATATATTAAAGCTTGCAGTTTTATTCTTGTAAAAGCTCCAATTCAACAACAACACAATGGAGTATTAACGCAACAGGTATACACTTAAAGAGTAGTTAAGGTTCTGAAGTACCTCGCTGCATAAATTTGCATGCTCATGAAGAGAAATTGTTTGACATTTGGCAGCTCAAGGACCTCTTGCTTGGAGTAGCTGTGATGTTAGCTGAGTGTTAGCTGAGATTTATCCATATAAAAGTCTCTGCTGCAAAGCTAATGAAAGCTGCAAAGCTGATATTCATGTGAATTAAACTTTGAAATAGGCTGTTCACCAAAGTAATGACGTATAAAGTTGGTTTACCAGACACTTGGGGGTGGGGGGGCTTAGTTCACCTGATTGTTGCGACTTTAAAATAAAGACACTCCGGTTACCGCTATGTTTGAAGAATTGAGATTTAGCACCAAAGCTAAGGATGGAACGAAGTAGTGAGACAACATCTGTAGTTCTTACCACTCTGTTACCAGATTCAGCTACTTTTTTGCCCCCTTTTACAACTTTTGTTTCGTTTAATCTTTCAGACCGGTGATTAGCAGCAAATCTAACGACTTTTTGGAGAAGCACTGTAGCATATTAGGAAGCTGTAAGTCAAATTTAATGGCTCAGTGCATTGTTGTATATGCAGGCGCACAAGGATAATGTGACAGCAATGGCTGAGAAGCTTACTTCACCCCTGCAGATTATTGCAGCTATGTAGGTAGGGGAGTAGTGTGGTGAAAAACATTGTTTAATTGAGCGTATGCTTATCAAGAGCACACTTTGTGTTGACAGAAAATGCTTGTGTGTGTACAAGGGCCAATTTGAAAAAAAGCAATGACATGTTGATTTGCCATTGTTCAAAGTTTGACATTTGTAGCTGTTTTTTGGCAGCAGGTATAGTTTTGCGTTCTTTTTACCCGAGAACAAACGTCACCCTCGTTGTCCCTTTGCCATGTTATACTGAAGGGAAAAGTCAAAGACTGGCTCTAAAGGGGTCTGTGCTTTTATTCATGTTTTTATAGCTGCTAAAGTTTTTTCTGCACTCATGGAAGGCAAGCATGAAGAGACGATGATTTTGTTCGTTGCAATCCAGAATTTCTTCTTCTAGATATCATTATATCCTACACACTAGACTTTTGAAGAAGGTTCAATCCACTGAGCTCTGGATATGTTTTCAGCATCGCATGAACCCCTAGCCCTCATTTAGCCTGAATATAGCAAGATAAACTTTTAGCCCAAGCAATTTCGTCCTTATTATTACTCACTTTAAAAATCACACAAACAAATGTAAACATGTAAAATCCACAAGTGAAGTTTGGAAATTATGATAAAACCACAGAGAGCATCTTCAACACATGAAAAGATGTGTCTAGGACTTTGTTAAGGGGCCTGTTGAATACATTGATGTAAAGAAATGGTAATAATTTGGCATGTTTGGGACTAACAACTTTTACAATTCCAATGGCAGACTGTTCACCAGAATCAATAATGCTGCAATGGTAGTGCCTGCAGCAGCAACGTGACCTTTTCCACCTACTTTTCAGTTGCCTAAAATGAGGTTATGACATCAACGTGTCAAAAACACACAACCACTCTGTTCAGTTGTGAGTTTAACAAAAACATATTGGATCATATGGAGCTATTTTTCCAGTCATATTTAACTAGCAGATGAAATGTGGTCAACCGAAAGATGCACTTTGCAGCGCATTTAATTTCTCGTGTGATTTATCAAATAGAATTACACAGGCTGTGTGCTGACAACGAGATGCCTGGCACCATAGAAGTGGCAGTTGAATACATAAATGTAAAGGATTGTAGTGATGATGACACTGACAGACTGTCTGCTGGCAAACAAGATTTTATATAGCTCCTGTGTCCAAGCCAACTTCGTAACACCTTCTGCATAGCTCATTGACTTTGGCTCATTGCGATCCCGAGTTAGTGCTTCAGTGCGGGACATTTATATTACAATGTGAAATCTCAGCTGAATTTGAGTCTTGAATTTTGAATCAATGTCCTTGGCTTAGTTCGGACCACTTAGATGTCTTCTAGATGTTTCGTCAACCCTAAAAATGCTCAGTATTGAACGGGTTCTCAATTCTCATCTCTACCTACTGCATACCTCACTTCAGAAACAACAGAAACATTTTACTCTGATCTGTTACAAATTATAAGACATATTTCTATAAAAATCAACACAGCATCAGTACAAACAGGTAACCTGAAGAACTACCTTTCTGTAAAACCAAGTTACCCCAATCTATGAATCAGGAATCAACTCACAAAGACACATTATTCTGCCTTAACAATCAGGCTTTGGACTCTGCTCATATCACTTAGATGTCTTCTAGATGTTTTGTCAACCCTAAAAATGCTCAGTATTGAACGGGTTCTCAATTCTCATCTCTACCTACTGCATACCTCACTTCATAAACAACAGAACTAAGATGTTATTTTCCGACATCTTAGTTCAGACCACTTAGATGTCTTCTAGATGTTTTGTCAACCCTAAAAATGCTCAGTATTGAACTGGAAATATCTCGTTGCAGGACCCCCCATGGAACAGATTAGAAATAGGGTAAGGCACTACGTGCTTATGGGGTACCATGGGACTCAAATGTACAAATCCACCCTGTTATCTATAAATTACTAATTTCTCCCTGCAGAGGATTTGTCACCTTTTCATATCGATGGCTCTTAGAATCTTCTTACTCTACCCTTTCTGTAGCAGCTAAGTGGGAAAGCGACTTAGAGACAGACTCTATAGACTGGGAAGGGGTATGGGATAATGTTTCAGTGCATCAAAGAACCCTAATCACCAGTTGATTCATTTCAAGTTTTGTCACAGGGCGTACTGGACGCCCATTGATAGGTTTCATGCGAAGCACACAAACAGCCTATGCTGTAGTCTATGTAACAAATGTAGCAGTCACAGTGCCGTGTGGATTAAGAGTTTTTCAAACTTTGACAAAACCAACATTCCTGTGGGGGATGTTTACATATGTGGATATAAACCAGATCTTCATTTTCTTTCCACAAAGGAAAAAGAGACAGAAACTGCCTAATTTACAACACCCTTAAGAGCTTTTGGGGAGTCGAACTCACTCTTGGAAAAGTGGGACACTTACTATCTTATCTAGACCATAACTCGAAAGTTGACACTTTAACACCCCTTTTCACCAGCAAACCGACCAGATGGCTACACACGAACTGAGAAGACTCACTTTTAGTCGAATCTTAAAACTATATTAAATGTGTTTGATAACCGTGTACAATTTCTTTCAGGTTTCCAGCTTGATCACAAGACGCATATAGAGACAATTTGTACGATTCTGGCTTAAATATTGACAAAGAACTGATTTTGGTGGAAAACGCCCAACCTGCCTGATGGAACCACATTGCCCCCTAGTGGTCTGCAGTGTTGATTAGTTGAACATTTAAATCCCAGAGGACTCAGTAAAATGGACAATATATGCAACTAGTAACTTCTAACGATGTCCCTTCGGTATCTATTTGGTATTTGTTTAGTGTCCCCATTGTTAACACAGAAAATGAACATTGTATGGCTCACTATTCATATGTCACGATTTCATAGATATTCATCTGAATTTTGAAAGTCATAATTGTCTTTATCATGTGTGTTATTTTGATGTCTTTATATTACAAGTCTATGTTATATCTTTAATCTGCATATCTTAACAAGATGTGGTGTTTTCACAATCACTGAGACAAATGTTCTATGAGATGGGAGTAATGGAGAAATAAGAGTTTTCTTTGTCTAAATCCAGAAATCCCCATATAGCACAGATCACCTTACACAGACATGCACACAGTTCAAGCATGTCATTGGCTGAAAAAGTAGTGTAAGCCCCGCCTCCGAGAGTCAAAACCCGGAACCCGCGGAAAACACACTCTCTCTGGCTCTCTGTCTCTCTCTAGTGCTCTCTCTAGTTCTCTCGTTTGCTGGCTCGCTTCAGGCGTCTGCTCTCTTGCTTCTTGCCTCTTGTTCCAGAAGGGTTCCAACCCAGAGTTTCAGAAGGAGATTTGAGCAGAGAACAGCTGCTCAGAGAGTTTTGGAGATGGTTTAAGCAGAAGAGAAGAGCTCACCAGAGTTTGGGAGTTTTCCCATAATCTCAGGAGAGAGCGGAAGGACGTGTGGATAACGATGCAGCGGACGACCGGAGGAGACCCTCCAGAACCCAGTGAGACCCCGGAGACGAGAAAGAAAGACCCGAACAAAGAAACAGATTGAAATACTCTGAAGATGCACGTTTTACGTGTTTTTGTTCGTCCCTCGCCATCCACGTCCTTCTACGTCGCACGTCCTAACCTCCGCTGTTTCACGCCATCATCACCTTTTCCTACCAAGAAAGCCAACTCCAAGCAACCTTTTATTAATCTTCTGTGAACTTAAGTTCACTTCATCAGAGAAGCAACTGAGAAGTCCGCTAAAGTCAGCCACCACAGCCAGGAAGGCCCAGAGAGCGGAAGAGAAATCCCCTCGGACCCGCGTGGCCGTAGCGTGGTCCGAACCGACTAAACAGAACTTCAGCACAGTAAGACCGACCCGTTTTCACCTTAAAGTGGGTTTGATGGATGTCTCGAGGCTTTCACAGAATGATAAATTAATCCGAAATGTCAGTATTTAGTGTCAAATAGTCAGCCAACCCAAACTATTTGAATAAATCCAGTATCTCTCCATTCCCATATTTTATTTTCCATTCACTAAGTGTTTTATATAATCACCCATATTCCATGCATCTCCTGTTTGTTTAAAGGTTCATGTCTAAGATCATATCATTGTAATAAACAGCTCATATATCTATATATATATGTTATAATCACAGATTGTGTCGTATGCTTTCTTTACGTAATGTCTGTCCAACCAAACGAGAACTTCACGAAAGTAGCGAGATATGAGACTGAATATTAATTGAATATTAATCGAAAGATTAATTTAACACCTGGATCGTAAGATTTCAAACAGTTTTCCTACCTGACTGTGACTTAAATTAAGTCAAAACCTAGGTAGGTGGTGCCCTGAATTCGAGGTAAGGTTTATTTGAGACTGTAAGAACATCTCATAAATCCTTATATTTAATAGGTATATAAATACCCGGTAACGCTACACAAAGATATTCCAGGTACCTATAAACATATGGTTTGGGATTGTGAAGAGGTTAAGTCTTTTTGGAAAAAGGTAACTTTAATCCTATCTGAATTATTAGAAATAGAGATTCCATTACAGCCAAGTTTGTTGTTACTGAATGATGACTCACAGTTTGAATGTACAGAGAAACAGCGAAAAGTGTGGCTTGCAGGCCTAACAGCAGCAAAAAAAAATAATTGTTCAGAGGTGGCTCCCTCCACACAAGCTTCCTGTTAAAAAATGGTTGTTGTACTTTCAAGATGTTATAATGATGGAACTCTCTACTGCAAGAATCCATGGGGCAAGAGTCTCAACAATACAAATGTGGGAAAGAACTGCAGAGGGGGTTACAGACTTGCTGGCGAATCATGCACAATGAGATGTCTCACATGCTTTCTTTTGTGTGTTTTTTTTTTATTTTATTTTTTTTCTCTTTCTACATTTTGATACTTGATGTCATTATAGCATTAGGTAAAAAATACATGCTTTGACTATTGTTAATTGTAACTTAACTTTTTATTTTCTTTTATTTCGCTTATGACCTAATGGGTCATGTGATGTGTATCTAAGGTTGGGGTGGGGTGGGTGGGTGTTGATCACTGATTTGTAATGCTCCTGTTTCCCATCTTGGGATTTTGTTCATAAATAAAAAAAACAGTGAATCATAAAAAAAAAGAAATAGGGTAAGGGCTTGGAGGTTGACTTAATGAGCCACAAGTCCATCACAAGTCAAATTCAGCTAATCAGAGCAAAGGAATACTAACCCTCACGGCAAAGATTATTATATTTTCTGTCCCCACAACACCCCTTAAAAGAAAAAGAAAGGGGACAAAAATCCTAATACCGGAAGCCTTTTGATCAAAGTAAATGAATGATAATTTGGCCTGTAATTGGGGTTACAGAAAGGTTTTGGCAGAAATGCTCTTGTCACAGCCCTAATATCTTTATGTCATGGCTGATTATTGGCTTTGGTAATTTGGACCAGGCCACATTAACAGGAGATTCTTTTTGCCTGCTTTGATATAGATGATATGATAATATCGCTCCCTGCCTTTGTGAGCAGAGTAAAATAGGTTTAGAGCACATGGCACATACTTAGCATCATAACTTGCATATTAGTACCTGGCTATAGGGCCAGATATTGTGACAAATGATTAAGGTGTAACTGAGCAAAACATGTGTTTGAGGAGGAGAAAGAATCTGTGAAAACATGTGAACACGTCTGTTATTTCAAGCTTGTTAAGAAACAACTATCTCCAGAAGTCCGCGTAATCCTGTGACAAGAGTGTGTGTGGGCCAGCGTGTTTGTGTGTTTCAGTCACGCACTGTCAGCAGAAGCTTCCACTACCTGCCATTGGGGAGCTGATGCTATGCTTTTCTTCAGCACCACCTCGACACGGTCCCTCATGAATGCGAAATGTATGTATTTCTAACTTTTAAAGAAAGTTCTTCACGGTGAAAGAAACTAATGCAGCGACTCACAAGTCCCATGCACAATATAGAAATACTGGAGGGTAAAATATTTACACATTCAAGCTCATTTAAACACAAATACTTTGATAGAGCTGTCTCTCATCTCTTTTGCATCCTTTTGATGTTTCTTTCACAAATGCGTACAAGCAATAAATCTGAAACCCTGCACATATCTATTTTCATTTTCCCTTAATTTCTCATCTTAATTTGAAAAACAACCATTGGCAGGTGAAATACATTAAGAGGATAAATGTTTTCTTTGCCTCAGCTTATCAAAACGCAGGTGCATTACCACGGTCTGATTTATTGTTATTGATGAAGACATAACTGAGAACATGACATTTCTGTCTAATTTGTGTCTGCTCAGTGTTCTCCTGTCCTTTAAAAAAAAAAAATATTGAAAAGTGTGCGGTCGTAAATTAAGTCTGAAAACTCTTCTTATTTCAGATATGTCCAACAGGAAGGTCTGTGTAGCAGAATGCCAAGCAGGAATTCATGCAGTGATAAATGGCAGAACAGTCGGACCAGTTTCCTCTTCACTTACATACACACACTGCCACGGCGTGGGATGGCGCTCGCTGAATGAATGCAGCAACAGTCCCTCCCGAACACTGTGCCTGTGCGCTATTCTTTCACCTCTACCCTACAGCAGTCCTGTATTAAATTCGCCTATTTCCTGAATCCATTATCCCTTTAACTCTATTCATCTTCAACACACCCTGTGGTTGTGGGATGAAGGACTGACTCATGCAACCTCTGGTGACTGCTCTAAAACCTCGGATCTTCTAGCCTAAAGGTATACCCCACCTAGCCTTGCCAATCATCAGATTTGAAATCATTCGGTTCACCTGACGTGAGTGAGTGAGCAAAATGTGTAAGTGTGTGCATTTGTGCAGTACATGTTTGGGTGTTTCTGGTTAGGACTGTGTGAGTGTGTGTTTGATTTATACTCTCTTCTGTTTTCTGGTGTTTCAAGCCATCTGTGCCCACTGTCATACAGCATATACTGGCAAGAAATAAAAAAGACTGGTGTCCTTTTTTTACAATTTTTTTCTCAGCGTATGGTTGGCGTCAGAAAAAAAAAAAAAAAGAAGTCACACCTCGCCCAGTTCAGACTCTGTAACGTTTGATTAAAAAAAAAATGATTTCATAGGAATTGACTTCATGCAATTATTTATCATTGTAACTCAGGTTTTCAGGAATCTTTATGTTTTCTCGTAGTGTTACTTGCAGTGTTTCTGGTGTTATGGTTGGGTTGACCTACTCTACAACAAAGCAGTTTGTGAAACTATCATGAAATATCCTTCGGCGGTTCGTGTCCTGTGACACAAGATTCTCCTTTTTTTGTGTGTATATATGGACAAAAAAAAGGAATAATTACAGTTTCTCAAAATTCCTGGAAGCCTTCACGAAAGGATAGTTTTTTGTCATCATCATGATCAACTTTATTTCCAGACTCAGGGTCCATTTTCAAAAATCAAAACACCGTACATAGACAATACATAAAGACAAACAGAAACACGCTTATAAAAGACACTTGTACCAGTGTTTCCACATGTATGACTGGTGTCGCACCGCACTAAGCCCAGGATTTGACAGGAGCATAATAATTTGATTCCATGAACCATCCAATCTACTATTGCCTTCTTGTGATTTTATGTAGCTGTAAAGCACTTTGAATTGCCCTGTATATGAATTGTGCTCTATAAATAAAATTGCCTTGCCTACAGATAAAACTATACATTAAAATCCTCAACAATGCATGGAATGTGTTGACCCCTAGACCACAAAACAGTTCACTTGCACTGCTCCACCTGGGCTTCTTAAGCAGAATGCGCAGCCCATCATTATATGCGACTTGAAGTTTCTGCAGGCTACCCTTTTTATACTTAGCCCACAGGGGGGCAGTATACAGAGGGGTGCAGTATGCCTTGAACAGGCTAATTTTAACACTATCAGTGCACCAGTGAAACTTCCATACCAGCATGTTAGCTTGTGCATATAACATGCGGCGCTGCCTGAAGATGTCATCATCATCACACATTTGATCAGTAATTATATGTCCCAAATACTTTGTTTTGTTACTTACAGGTAAAGCCTGCCCCGCCAAATAAAAAGAAGGAAAAGTGAGATCCTTGTCCCCCTTACTTTTACATATAAGCACAACACTTTTCTTGCAGTTGTATTTAACATCAAAAGTCAATCCATAATTAGAACAAACATGTAGCATTTCTTGCAGCCCAGTACTGCTGGGGGAGAAGATGGCTAGATCATCGGCATACATGAGATGGTTTAGCAGTGCATTCCCAACCATGCATCCTGTCCTACAGGCCCTCAGTTGCTCAGACAGGTCATTCATATACATATTAAAAAGAGCGGGAGAGAGTAATCCACCCTGTCGGACCACATTTCCCACCCCAAATGGTGTAGAGAGCACCTCCCCCCATTTGACCTGCATGGTCTGGTTGGCATACCAGTATGACAGGATCCTAATTATACTGTTGGGGACACCCCTCTGTCATTAGGGTTTTGGAGGTTATGAAAGTGGAGTTACCCATATGATTGTAATCAATAAACTCAGAGTTAATTTCCAGTTTGATCTTTAATAGAACCTCTTTCCTTATTTCCATTTTAAAAGTCTTTGCCAATTCATGCAAATATTAAGGGGCATGGTTTTCTATGGTTTTAAACATGTAGCATGCAACTCTGTCTCATAGCAAAATGTTACAGTCATATGAATTCAATCTATTGACTTGTGACTACAAACACACTCCGACATAACTCCTTAGAGTAACACAATGCCACTGGATTAAGTGAAATGGTCACGTTTTGACTGTTGCATCACTTTTATTTGGCAAAAAACTTGGTCGGTGAAATTGAAGGATGGTATTAACAGTCTGCCAAAGAGGAAAGTCAACATCACATCCAGCTCTGACCACCAGTACTTTTAAGTAACTATACTTTGAAAGGCTGTTTTGTGTTTGGTTGGTGTTTTCTTGTGTTTTCACTCGCTTTTTCGCTGCTGCACATGACAAACTACTTGGTTAAGATTTGGAAAACATCAGGACTTGTTTTCATTGTTTTTTTTTGGTAACGTATCGCATCAAAATACCATTTTTCTGGATAACTGGCTACCAAGACACGTCCTCTTGGCTAAGTGCACAGAATGTGCTGAACTTTCCAACCAGACGTCCTATTGAAATATGTTACTTTTAATGTTGGGTGGCATGAAAAAAAAAAGCAGATTTCATCTTCATCAGTATGAAAACATAAGTTTTTTGTTATGTGACAATTTTACGGGACTGGGCTGAGCAGCAATTATGTTTGGTATGCAAAAATTTTACCAAAAAAACCCAATTTTTAAAGGAAACTGGTGCTTGTCATCCTCTCCTATACAATTTCCTGATAATATATTAGTCAAACTATATGGGTCGGGGTTCCAGAATTATAATATTTATGGTAGAGGCCTCCCTCTGTGTTGATTTGTGATGCCAAGGGGGTCTTGACAATGTGGCATTATGTGAATCTGTCAGGCTGAGAGAGGGATGAAAACATATACAGGTTGTGTAGGCACAAAACAACCCTCCCACTGAAATGTATAAGGAAGTCAAGCTGTGTGTTACAGGAAAGAAAAAAAAAAGAAAGATAAACAGAAAGACATGAATAGATAATGATTTTGCACCAACCTTTCTTGATAAGGTTCATTGCCATTAAGGGTCACTGTCCCAAGGGCGTGTTCCAAAACACAACTTTAATGGGTTGGAGGAACAAAAAGATATTTAGAATATGCATTTGAAGAAGACAGAACAAGCTAATTAAAGATGTAGTGTGTCTCAGCAGGCATGCATAAGTGTCTCTGTTAGAATGGAAAAAGAATGAAAAAAAGTCTGTCTCTCTTTTTTATTAGCTTAAATTGCACAGTGATCCATGAACTTTATCATTCCTGAGGCAACACTAGTGCTACGTAGAGCATTGAGAGGTAAAGTTTTGTTTAGATTAGTTTTTTAATGAGATCCACAGTATTTGTAATATGTACAGTTAAGCTGCTTTTAAGCTCCTCCAATCCCTTATTTTACTGCTTATAAGAGTTTTAGTGCCTGTGAATGTAGTGATTCAAAGTTAAACCATGACTTGAGTTGGTTAAAACCTGTCTCTTGCATCCCCCCCAACACTTTCTGGGGAGACGATAGGACATAGTGCAGCAAAGAGAATCTTGGTGACAGACAAAGTCGTGGGTGGATGAGATTTTCAGTTGCTACATATTCAACAGGGAGCAGGGCAATGCAGGACTGGGTTGCGCTACTTGCCGTGTTTTATGAGGTAAAAATTGGGACACAGGTGACAAGATTAAATGCAGAGAAGTGGTTGGATGAGTATTTATTTGTTTAATATTAGTATCAACACTTCCTGAATAGGAAAGTCGCAAGTTCAGGTGAAGATGGAGGTGAAATATCACAAGTCAGTAAGAAGGAAAATAAGCTGTTGGTTAAGGAAATTAATTGAAAACACAAGCAATGGCGTAGGAATAAACAGGAACGAATGCACGTCTAAAGTGAAGGAGTTGAAGGCAAGGAGCAAGTGAAAGTAATACAGAATAAGTAGTAGATTTTCTCTCTTCCCTGGCCCTCCCCCTCAACCCTGGGCCCATTAAATTCACTTTAACGTTTGCTACATCTGTAATGTGGCATCTCAGCACCCTTTCCACCCTCCCCTGGGACACTGGGATAATCTCTACTAAGCTTTCAGGAGAGAGGGATTTTATCCCAATACTGACAGATAGAGAGAGACTGAAAGAGAGCAAGGGGAAAGAGCTGGCTACTTGGGGATAACAACATGGATAATGAGTTCTGTTTCGAAAAAAAAAAAAAAAAATCGTCTCCTTCCTCCTCTCACCGGCTTGCCTAACTGCTTAATCATTTAAAATTTGCATTTTCCGTTTCCTGATGACATCTTAAAGAAGTGTATTTTTCTGAAGATATACAGTAATACTTTATGAATGTATGGACTGTTTTGAAGCCTGGATTTCATTGAATTTGGAAAACTACAGATGTCCTCTTTAACTTGCAAAAACACTGAAACAGTTGCATTTCCAAATAAAAGGTTGGTCCCCTGATTAAGCTCTTATGATCGCTGCTGATCACTGAGGTGATTTTGACCCCAGTCAGGTCGTGCAGCCATGTTTCTGGAGGTCAAGAAAATTGGAAGGTTAGTGGACCAATCCCCAAGTTATCTGGGGCAAGACTGTGAACTCCACACTCCCCTCCTCCATACACTCCGAAGTGTGTGACTATACTGTGTGTAGACGTTTTCACACATGTACACTGGAGATTTTCAGGAGAATGTGTGGACAACTTGGTCTAGACGTTTTGTGCAGTTGCTGTTCACACATCTACTTCGCAGTGAGAGATTTTGTGCGAGATGTGTGCTTTCACAGCTAAAAATATGAGGGAGGGGAGTCTGTTTAGGCCCAACAGAAGAAAGGGCATGAAGCGAAAAGTACACCATGGAAATTGCTGTGTTTTTCTTAAAGCACATGGAGAGTGTCAGACGGTGCTCCTTAGTAATTGTTTTTATACTGATAACAATACGAAGCGCATTTGAACGTATCCACGATACTGACAGGCAAGACACGGGTCAACAGAGGAGAGTATGAAGCAGCAAATCTTTACCAGTGAATGCTTTAGAAAAATAAATGCTATTTTAATACGTTATCTCAGCCCAGCTCCAGAGGGAAAATCTCTGCAAAAGTCCAATGAACTTTTGTGTTCTCACGTGCCACCCCTCTGGAACATCTCTGGAAAATTTCAGGGTGACGGTGTAAGTGTGAACATGTTGTATCACAGAGAGTATGTGCAGCATAGAGCTCTGCATAGAGTGAGTGGGTGTATATATCAATTATGAGTGGGCTCCCCTACATCATTTTGCTTGTCCCTGTAATGTTCTTATGTGAAATAAAATGTTGCATAAAAACTCGGAAATCTTTTTAATGCAACACAATGTAAATACGATTTGAAACAACAGCCTTTCAATGTTTTCAGCAAATACTATTTGACTTTTTGAAGTATGTTTTCAGAGAAAAATCTCATGTTTTTTTTCTCTCCTATAATGTAAAAGAGAAAGATCCCACATAAATTCCTTAATCATTGCAGAAGGTGACCTTCTTTTATGTCTGTCCTTTAGAGATTTAGCTCCATTATTTGATGCCATACGACCAAACCCTAGCTGTTTTGGACTAATGTTCCTATTTTCAACTAACACCGTTAGTTCATCACTTACCAGTATGCCAGCCCACACCACAATGTTTGCTATCCTCTGTATCCTGGAGTCCTGCCATGAGCACTGTATGGCAGTTAGATGAATAAAGACACGGACATGATTCATGTCTGTATGCTTTTTGGCCAGATTTCTGTCTGTCTGTCTGAGATTTTAAAGTTATAAAAAGCCGCTTTTGACACAGCAGAGAAAGGAAGAAGAGAAACTATCCTGTGTGCAACATACACAATTCTTTGTAAGGAATATTGTAACTGGGTCAATGTTAGGTCGACTCAGCAGCTGTTTGGTGTCCAGAAGCTCAACAAACAGACAACTGTTACAACTAGTGAGCAATGTCAAAGGTATCACCCATCAGACACCTTCAGAGAAAGCAAGACAGACCTGCTGAAACAACAGCTCTGCCACAAACTGCATGGCCGAACACAGACTGACAAGAGAGAGTGGAGGACACTAGCAGTGGCAGCGGGAGTCAGTGTGACAGGTGGGTTTTTAAGAGTCCAGTTAAGAGAAGCTGTGCAGGGAGCAACATGCCCACACATTTTCCACAGCCACTGTCTCTGGCCCTCGGGGAATTGTTGCCAGATAAAGATCAGAAAAAAAGAACAGACAGAAATCACAGAAAGGGGACTTTAAGAAATGTGTTAGAGCATTCCTCCACCAGGGACATAGGTAGGGGAGAATGTGGTCCCTTTCAAAGTATCAGCTGCAATGACACTCACAGGGAGGAGAAGTCCCTGTCGATAAGATCAAAGTGCATCACTTTTACAACTACCACAGTGATTGCAGACTGCCTTAGGATCAGACCAAGAGCATTTTTTTCTTCTTTTTTTTTTTTTTTTCTACAGAGAAAGTACATGTTTAAATTATTGCTAAAGAAAAAACGGTACATTTGGGGACAGCAGAGGAGATGATTTAGAGAAGAGAAGATGAAAACAATACTGAGCTGTCAGGATATTCTTTAGAGGCATCTCATTCTGTAGTCAAGTGAGGTTTGGGTGAGACAGAAGAAATTCTGGCAATATGAAGATGCAAAAAAAAAAAAAAAAAAAAAACCTTGCAGAGATTAAGCCACCAGTAAGTCCCAACACTTTCTATTTTGTGACGGGCTTTTGCTAAGACGTCTCTTTGACGGTGGGAGAACTTATCTCGTATCAATTCAAACTGACGAGGGAGGTAAGCCTTGTTGTCCAAAGGTTAAAAAAAGTCAGAATTTTAAGCATTTGTGTCCGTGGGAGATGAAAATGCAGCTTTATTCGAATTCACATCAACCAGAGTGTGAGAGATAGAATTCCCCCGACCTCATTTAGAAGCAGGGTTTTCCATTAGTCAAGTGTTGTTGCTGCTTGCTTAACCAAGGAGAAAATGGGTTTTTAAAACTGCCACTCGTCAATATGTTCACTGTGTTTGTGTGCGTGTGTGTCTTGGGGTGAGAGTGTGTGATTATGTTCATATTTCTGTGTGTTCAAATACATTTCTAAGTGTGAGGTTGTGATTGCAGGGACGTGCTGTAAAACAGCTCTTGGAGCAGCAGGGCTCTTTTTAATGGATTTAATGCAGACACTGGGGTTAAGCTGAAGATTTTGACAGTTGAGGGTTCAATTCTGAGCAAGGAAATATGATGGATTTAGTTAACTGCATCACTAGTATATAATCCAGATACAATGTATTGTCACAACAATTGAACATTTACACATTAAATGTCTAAAAACAACAAGATCAATATCCTCCTGAGACCCAGAGAAAAAAAAGTTTTTGGATTTTGTGAAATTGGATTGGTGAAAAAAACATTACTACAATAAAAAAAATGTTAAAACATGTTTTTATTTTTTTTTTTACAGTATGTCCTTTGGAAAGGACATCTGGACTCCGTTATTGCAAATATGAACATATAAACACATTTAGAGTTGTACATTTACCTCTGAACTCTGACCACCTTTAAGGTAGTACATTTGCAACTGAACTCTTTTGAACCTTAGTTTTTGGTGCAAGGAATATTCTTGAGAGAGAGGTGATACTCAGCCAAAGTAACGTAGTAAAGTAACGTAACGTAACAAAGGTACGTTACTTTGGCACAAAGGCAAGTAAAATGGCCACATCCTTTAAGCCAGTCGTTCCCATCACCTTATTTAACAAATCAAGAGCCAGCTGATTAGTGTAGTTGTTGAATCAGGTGTGTTAGTTCTGGGTTGGTTTTAGATTGTGGTACTCCATGAAGCAGTTCTTCCTCTTTGAGATGCAGATATTTTACACTATTGTATTGTGTAAAACAGGTGAAAACAAAGTTAGCACATCCTGATGTCCTCTATGGATGACAAACATAAATCAGAATCAGAATCAGAATAACTTTATTAATCCCTTGCGGGAAATTCTTTTGTTGCAGTGCTCTTATTACAGGAAAAAGAAAGAATAAGAATAAGATAGGGAAAAAATAAAAATAAAAATAAAAATATCGATATGTACAAAAATACAATAAACAGTATTTACAATGCTACTCAGTAGCTAATTATTATTGTTATTGCACATGACCGGGTTATTGCACATGGTGAAGTAATGTCAGAGACTGGAATTGTACAGTTTGATGGCCACAGGCAGGAATGACTTCCTGTGGCGCTCTGTGGTGCAATCAGTCTCTGGCTGAAGGTGCTTCTGTGGCTGACCAACACATTGTGAAGAGGATGTGCAGGATTGTCCAGCATGGACAGCATCATTCTGTCTGACACTGCTGTCAGAGAGTCCAGCTCCACTCCTACAACGTGGCTGGCCTTGCGGATGAGTTTGTTCAGTCTGTTGGCGTCCTTCACCTTCAGTCTGCTGCCCCAGCATGCAACAGCGTAGAGGATGGCACTGGCCACCACAGACTCATAGAACATCCGCAGCATTGTCCGACAGATGTTGAAGGACCTAAGCCGCCTCAGAAAATAGAGACGGCTCTGGCCCTTCCTGTAGAGGGCGTTTGTGTTTTTTGTCCAGTCCAGTTCATGGTCCAAGTGCACCCCTAGGTATTTATAGTCCTCCACCATGTCCACGTTGACCCCACAGATGGAGACAGGGGTCACTGGGGCCTTACTCCTTCTCAAGTCCACCACCAGTTCCTTGGTCTTTGCCACGTTGAGCTGCAGATGGTTCTGCTCACACCAAGTGACAAAGTTGTCCACCACACCCCTGTACTCCGTCTCATCACCATTGCTGATACATCCAACTACTGCAGAGTCGTCAGAAAACTTCTGAAGGTGGCAGGTCTCTGTGCAGTAGCTGAAGTCTGTGGTGTACAGTGTGAAGAGGAAGGGAGAGAGGACGGTCCCCTGCGGGGCCCCGGTGCTGCAGATCACCTTGTCTGACCCACAGTGCTGCAGGCGCACGTACTGTGGTCTACCAGTCAGTTAATCCACAATCCAGGACACAATGGGGGCATCCACCTGCATCGCCGTCAGTTTCTCACCCAGCAGAGCCGGTCTGATAGTGTTGAATGCACTGGAGAAATCAACTAATGTGACTCTCACAGTGCTCGCTGGCTTGTCCAGGTGAGCGTAGACACGGTTGAGCAGGTAGATGATGGCGTCCTCCACTCCTAGTCGGGGCTGGTATGCGAACTGGAGGGGGTCCAGAAGTGGTCTGACCATGGGCCGGAGCTGTTCCAGGATGAGTCTCTCCAGGGTCTTCACGATGTGTGACGTCAGTGCCACGGGTCTGTAGTCCTTATGGCCGCTGGGGCGCGACACCTTCGGCACAGGAACGATGCACGACGTTTTCCACATCACAGGGACCCTGTGAAGACTCAGGCTCAGGCTGAAGATGTTGTGGAGGACTCCACATAGCTGGGGGGCACAGGCTTTGAGAACCAGGGCCCTCATTCATCATTAGTGCGTAGAATCCCTTCTAAATCCTGTCGTATGAGTGAAATTTAGAATGTGCCCAAGTACAAAAAAAAAAAAAAAATCGGCATTCATCAAACGTTCTTAGACAGGTCGTACGCACACGGGTAGGTAATCTGCAATGATAAATACCACACCTGCCAGTTCACCTTGCGCGGGCACAAGCAGACTAATTTGCATCATGGAACGCCCCCAAGTAACCATATATGGCACCAACATTCCCTTTAAAAGCCACCGGAACTTGCTTGCTGGCGCTTGACTCAGAGCGCGGATCACGAAAACACATGAGAAGCAATACAGAATCATACGCGGCGGACAGCACAGCTTTATGCCAATTACGCACACAGGCTCCACACCCCCACACGCATCGCGTCTGCAATCATAACTCATTAGGGGAAATCACAATTTGCCAATATTTTAGAGACCCCCCAAAATTTCCCAAATCATGTTTTCGGGGGTCTCGTGTCAGTTTCAGGGGGTCTCGGATCCCCCGAGTCCCCCAGTAGTTCGAACACTGAATATAACCAATGTTGCAAACATGCTGCGCAACACTCACCAATAAGCCATCCATCTTCAACAGCTCCTTCTTGTAAACGAAGGCCCACGGAGCTGTTCTGCAAAATAAAGGAATCGTGCGTCCCCCCCTGGCCATCGGGCAACGACATTGAGAAGCAGCATATCACTGTCGCATATAAGCTGTACATTAATGGAGTGCTTCCCCTTCCTATTCACGAGGTTGTATTCGTGCTGTGATGGTGCTTTTAGTGCGACGTGAGTGCAGTCTATTGCTCCTATGACATTCGGGAACTGCGCGATACCATAAAACCCTCGCTTAATGTCTGCCTGGCGTGGACCCCCATAAGGGAATCAAATGTAAGTCGGGGCCAAAGAAATAATCGCATCCAACACTGTGGGCAGAATTCGGCTCATGGACGGCTGAGAAATGCCGCATCGATGGCCCCAATTCACGGCAGAGGTCGATCAATATATGTTTTGGAAATCTGAACCTGCTTAGAAGCCACTCACTACTTTCTGCCAATAAATCTGCACGCTCCCTAAACACGCGCTCCCTCCGTAGCGCACGGTTTTCCAGATCCTCAAGCAATGCAAGATGGGCCATGTTGCGTTCTGAATGGCATGTCCTACGTGTGCCTTTTATACCCATATCAATTAAACTCGGCTGATTATTGTCAGGTCTTCTGGTGAAACAATTATTGTTACACTCTGAATGAAATGCAATGAACGCCAGGTAGGTCTAATGCACCGTGCTTTGGAATTGCATAAGCTACACGGACCCAAATGCCGTCAGACATACTGTAATGTAACAATTGAATGAACATTGTAATATTCCCCTGTGCACCGATCAACACCATTTGCAGTTTCGTAATTCTACCACTAGGCAATGTGCATAAGCATGGTCAAAACTGTTCGTAGATTTAGGCACATTTCTAAGTTCAAGTACATGTTCATAAATCTCACACTTTGCTCAGGAATGATCGCACGCACGCTTTACGCACAGATCTGTTCCTAAGAACGCTTGATAAATGAGGGCCCAGATATTTTTAGGTGAAAAAATAATTACACTCCTCTGAAAACTCATCTAAACTATTCCTTAGATATTAATTTACTAGAATCAATCTGAATATTAAACTCACAAAGCTCATAATTACACAATTATAAACTTACCTTTCTTCTTTCCCTAAAATGTGCTTGCTGTGATTGCGGCCATTTTGAAGAACCAGGAAGAGAATTCTGTCAAGACTACCCAAACACGTCATATCATTGAAAAGCCCAGGATGTCCTCTGTAAGGGCCAACAGGAATTAACACGGTGGCATGTATGGCTATACAGACCAAAAACCTAGGTCCTCTACAGAGGACAAAAATGAATTGCTGGGTCTCAGGAGGATATATTTTTTTGGCTTTTGTCTTCACATTAGTCCAAATAATTTAGAAAATGTTGAAAGTTGGATAGCATGGCCACATGCAGTGTTTGTAATTATTCAGGCTTTCATGACACAAGGTCAAAACCAACGTATGACAATGGCCACAATTTTTTTTTTTCACCTTTAACACCTTTCACTGTTAAAGGTGCACAACGATATTGCTCTGTCTGTGGATGCCAAGTGCCCTGTTGTCTTAGTTCTGCTTAATCTCACAGCAGCCTTTGACACGGTGGACCATGCAGTCCTCCTGTCACATCTAAGTAATTATGTTGTTATCCACAGCACTGCATTGAAGTGGTTTGCGTCTTACTTGTCAAGTAGAACCTTATCTGTTATGGCTGGTGACCTTTCCTCTTCCAGTGCTCCTCTCTCTTGTGGAGTCCCTCAAGGATCTATTATTGGCCCTATCCTCTTCTCATTGTACATGCTACCACTTGGGTCAATTATAGCCAGGCACAACCTTTCTTTCCACTGTTATGCAGACGATTTACAAATTTATCTACCATTGAAGCCAAATAGTAACAGTGCACAATGTTCTTTGTTTAATTGTATTGCTGATATTAAGCAGTGGTTGGCCCAACATTTTCTTCATTTAAATTATGACAAAACTGAATGCACTGTGTTTGGGGATACTGTGACGGCTGGCTTTGGCACCTTGTCTTCAAAGCTCAGTTCAACCGTCAGAAATCTGGGAGTGACCTTTGACAGTCATCTGAGGTTGGACAAACAAATTAACAATGTCGTCAGGACTATTTTTTTCCAGTTACGTCTCCTGGCCAAAGTTAAAATGTTTTTAAGTTGTCATGACCTTGAGAAAGCCATCCATGCCCTAATAAGTTCAAGGTTAGACTATTGCAATGCACTTTATTTTGGCGTCTCCCAGTCCTCTCTGTCGCCTTCAACTTGTGCAGAATGCTGCTGCCCGTCTTTTAACCAACACTAATAGACTTGTTCACATCACTCCTGTTCTTAACTCCCTCCATTGGCTTCCTGTCCTTTATAGAATTGATTTTAAACTTTTAATGTTTGTTTTTAAAGCTCTTAACAGCCTCGCCCCATCATATTTATCTGAGATTTTAACAGTCCGCAATCCTGGTAGAGCTCTGAGGTCAACAAATCAATTTTTGCTGGAAGTGCCCGGGTCAGAATACAAACCCTGGGGTGACCGAGCCTTTTCCGTCGCTGCCCCCAGGCTCTGGAATAAGCTCCCCGTTGAGCTGCGTCTTATTTCTGACCTGGGCCTCTTCAAATCTAGGCTAAAAACCTACTTATTTAGGATTGCTTTTAATACCCAGTAGTATGATGACACTTTTATCTTATTTGATTTTGTTGTATTTTATTGCTTTCACTGTTCTTTTATTGTTTTTATTTGTTTTTACTTATTCTTCTCTTTATTTATTACCTGTTGGAAAGCACTTTGGTATATCATAAGGATTGTCTGTAAAGGGCTGTATAAATAAAATACATTTACATTTACTTCAAGTAACATTAGATAATCTGTTAATGTTTTGCACTTTAGCTCCCCCTACAGTTGGGGGGTGTAACTACTTTTCTAAAAACAAATCTCAGCCTGAGACCTGCCCATGCCAAGCTGAAGAGGCCAGCGGAGACACCAGCAGAAGTCACCAAAATGTCAAGGGACATGACAATGTTACCAATTTTTACTGGCACCAAACAAAAATAACTACATATTTTTGTATACTATTATGTAGGCTATGTGACAAATAAACACAAGTACCCCTGACTGCAGACCGCAGATTGGGGCGGAGATCAACGTTGAGGGGGCGGAGCTCAATGACTCCTTTGCGGGTGCCATCTGGTGGCGGACCATGCAGCACATTCACAAACAGCAAGCAGCACCGAGTTGCCTAAAATAAGGAATCAATTATAACTATATATATATAAAACAATTATAATAATATATATATATATATATGAGCACACAGTTTGACCAATCAACTATCTGCAGACTGAGATCAGCTGATTATCTGAGTCAAAGCCTGTTTGGGACGAAAACCTGCAGCTGGTGATGGAAATTGAATCATTTTGAACCATTGTGTCATAAAGTGGTTCACTACCCGAAGCTTCATTCAATTCCCTTGGGTTACATCTACTGGCAGTAGCGATTGTTGCACCAAATAAAGCAAATATGATACATCTCTTCTGTATATAATAACACAATAATTTAAAAACAATGTGAAAATTTTTGGTTTGTCATTCATATTTTCTTTTGGAGTGTGCTTGATGTAATAAAGAGGGTGCTTGTGTTACTTCACGTGTTTTTATTCAAGAAAAGTAGTTTTTGCACAGTAGAAGGGCTCAAACGGTTTCTTTTTTGTTTTAGACAATTTCTCCAGCGAGTTTGATGTGTTATTTATTAAAAAAAAAAAAACGAGTGTAGGGGCATAGTACTATAACTTGTTTTATGAGACACACATCTCTCTTTCTTTTTTTTAAATAAAAAATTGACAGTTCTCGTTTATTTTTGAAAACCGGAAGTCACCACATGCTGTTGAAAGTTAGCGCTGAGTTTCTCAGTCGTCTCCGTGGTGTAAGATAATAACTAAGCTACTAAACTAAACTAAGAACACAGTGTATCGTCACAGAGAGCATAGCATATTTTAAAATGAAAAAAAAATTACTTTCTTCCTTGTCTGTCACAAATATTGCAAAATAGCACATCAAAAAACGAATCTACTTCTTCTCCTCCACACATTCTTCTTCTGCGGTTCAATGTGTTGTTCTATGTTGAGCATCAACGTTGATCTCCGCCCCGATCTGCGGTCTGCAGTCAGGGGCTACTCAATAAACACACTCACAAAAAGAAAAAAGAAACAAAATGTAAAATGTTTTAGTTTTTTTGTGGTATGCTTTGCGTTTTCTTATCTGCGTTTCAAAAAGATTTCCATATTATGTTTGTGTGAAATCAATACACAATTGGCATTGCATACATTACAGTGCCGTGTATTGCAAAGTAGCTGAGAGCTGTTTGTATTCTGCTTGCATAAATTCCAAGACTGTGGCAGGAGATTTGCAAAAACTGATCAAACGTTTTTCATGAGAACTTTTGATCACTGGTAAATAATGTAACATGCTGTTGTTATGATGTGTGTATTTTTAGTTAGCCGTCCCACAGAGCGGTACAAAATGCCCAGAAAATATTGATATGTTTCAGTACTTTTATAAAATGAATCGACAACAGTAGGCTGCACGGTTGTGTGGTGGCTAGCACTGTATTCTTACAGCATGAGGGTTCCTGAATCTGAGCTGGGGTCTAACTATGTAATGTTTGCATATTCTCCCTGTACAGAATCTCTTTAGGTACTCTGGCTTACTCCCACAGTCCAAGAACATTGCGGTGAGGTTAATTAGGGATGCTAAATTGAACCTATGAGTGAGTGTAAGTGTACATGGTTTGTCTCATTTGTATCTGTGTTGGCCCTGTGATAGTTTGGTGGCCTGTTTTTGAAAAAGTGGCTTCAGTGAGCTTATGAATCAATTCTCATCAGAAACTGCACAAAAAAAAAGGTGATAAAATAATTGCTTTTTCTCTTCTTTTTATCATACTTTTTCTAGCTCCAGCCAGTATTCCTGCAAGATTTTACATTATTATGGCTATGTCTGTTTTAACTCATTGGCTGCCAGCCATTTTCAGTTCAGAGCCACCCATACTGCCAAGTGTTTTTCAGTATTTTGACTGATTTTCCAAGACCCACAGAAAAGTGTGTCTTATGACTATGTACACACCGAAATTACCAAAAGAAAGAGTAGACTCTCTTCTTTGATCAGGAAAAAAAAAGTTTGTTTCTACCATTTTCAGTCTTTTAGTAATAGACAGTAGAACATAGGTTGGTTTCACCAAAATCAGCTGTTTGACCCAAAAAAACGGAGAAAACACGCTTTTTCTTTTTTTGTGCAAAGTGGCACTGCTGCCACCTTGCGGGTAATTTTGCCAGTATATTCTCTGTTTAGTGTTTACAAGCCTAAGATTTAGTGACGAACTCCGCTAGATTGTCCCCCAGCCCGCTCCGTTAAAAAACGCAATTGACGTCTATAGACGTCTTTGGCAGTGAACGTTTTTTTTTTAAATTGACGTCTATAGACGTCAATGGCACCGAAAGAGTTAATAGCAGTCCTTTTATGCCTGTTTATGCTCCACCCTTGAGGTCAGTCACTTAAGTCAGTGAAGTTAAAACGACAAACATATTTGCCTTGATTGTGACCCCATGGCAACTAAATCACAACCTATGTACCTAAGATTTTAATAAAGGCTTGAAAGAAAAAAAATAAAGAACTTTGTCTTTGTATTAAATCTTCTCCATTACTGTGGTGTATAACAATCATTTCTGTATTTATTCTTTTGCAAAAGTGTTTCAGACACCTGACCAAGTCTTTAATAAACTAGAAAGTGTTAGAACAAGGAGGTTTCTTTGAATAGGAGAAGAGAACATGGTTTTCACAATCAAACTCAGGGAAATAATTTTGCACAATGGGACCAGTGAAATCTGCGTCTGTTTTTTTCCAGGAAAGACCTCTCCCCTTTAATTAGAACCACCTGACAATTATCAGACAGTCTGTCAGTGCACATTTGGGCACCTTGAGCTACTCAACAAATAACGAGAAACATGTTGTATGTGCACATTCGTCACACTGTTGTTGCTGAATATGTGGTATCATTCAAGAAGAGCGGAACAAACTGGGATGTGGAATCACAGCAAGAATGAGACAAGAAAATGGCTGTCATTGGGACCAACCCACTAACAGAAACTCACGCACCTTTCAAGATGAGAATCATTCTGAGTCTCACTGGAACAAATAGAGTGTAAAGGAAGCCTGAGCTCCTGTCAGCACATCTTTACTGAAGACTAATTAAGCAGGATCACAGTAACAAAAGGGGGAGAACGAAGGAGTGGCATTTTTTCCTATTTTTAAATAAAAGGCAGGGTTGGGTTGTAATAAAATATCCTAAACCTTTGATAATCCCATGGAGCACCATTTAAGCGGAGAGGAAACCAATAAACTAAAAAGGTCATTCTGATGGACTTGGAAAGCTTCATCGAGACGTCTGGGGTATCTGTTCATGGAATCACTACTAGCTGTGCACTACAGTGCTGGGCTTTAAAGAAGTGACTGAAGAAAAAAAATAAATAAATAACTGAAGACCATGTGAAAGACTTCCCAAACTTATGGAAAAGGTACTCTTATCAGATGGAACTACTGTTTAACTTCTTGTCCATCAAGCAAAATATATGTATTGCGGCGTATAAACTTTAAAACCAATACAAACGCCGCGGCCGGCTAAGACATGGGGTTTTACTACTGCGTCACGCAGAACTATTGCACACGGTGGTATTATTTATTGCTCCATCTCACAAGCTTGTACAAAAGACAGACACTGACTTCGTTTGATGTATTTCACAAGCCGTGCAAGGATGCCTCTGAAAGTGCAAGTTATTATTATGCTTACGTTTTAGGTCAACAAAAAGTTTTTCCCCAAGCTCACCCAGCCGCCATAATCCAGGCTCATCAAATCACAGCTGAGCTCACCTGCTCATTTAAAGGAAAAAAAACACACCCAAAGTGCCACCCACAGACACCGGCGACAGCCTCCGCTGACGTCATGCATGTGCACACAAAAACGAGAATAATACAAAGTAAAACAAATCAAAATTAATGTATGGCTCCTACAATATGGCTGGAGCAAATGAACAAAAAACAGCATCCTGACAGTAAAGCATGATGGTGGCAGCATCATGTTTGCATTTCATCATCTGGCACTGGAAAACTGGTCAGAATTGAAGGAATGATGGATGGTACTCATACAGTAAAATCCTTAATTTAGATTTCCAGAGATTTAAGACTGGGACAGAGGTTTATGTTCCAGCAGGACAATAACCCTAAGCATGCCACACTGGAGAGGTTTAAAGGTGGGGTATGAGATCTTGGAAAAACGGTTCCTGCAAGCTATATTTTTGAAAATACACAACCTTGCCTCTCCCTTCAGCCCACCCCTCGAAACCACGCCTTCAAAACACATGAACGAGTCACGAGTCTGTGAACGCGCAGGGGTGAGGGGGGCTGACGGTTGATTGGCGTGTCAGAATCCAATAGAAGTAACTCTCATCATTACTTCTATTGGTCAGACATTTCCTCTTGCTACACCCTCTACAATGGACTAAAAGATTAATTTTTTTTCCAAACATTCTATTTTAGTGGGTGCAATGGGGTCGTGAGGAGGTTTTCAGACAATATGATAAAAAATACTCCAGAAAACATCTCATACCCCACCTTTAAAGAGGAAACATTTAAATGTGCTAAAATGGGCTCGTCAAAACCCAGACCTCAGTCCAACTGAGAAACTCTGACAGGACTTGAAGTTTGCTGTACACAAGCAGAACCAATCCAACTTGATGGAGCAGTTATGCTTTGAAGAGTGAAAAATCCCAGTGGGTAGAAGAGAGTCGCAACTGTAATTATGCAAAAGGACTCACCAGAGGACTGAATTTAGAAGGATACGATGGGCATGCACACCTTTTTATTACCATCAGTTTTTTATTTTTTTGCAAGCCCTTGTAATTTTACAACTTTGAACAACTTTAAACACCTGTAAATCTTGCTTCCTTATCCTCTGAATTCTAGGTTCAATTCACATCATATTAATGTCACTTCCCCTGCATATCACAGCATCCTGTCACCTCCATTCACATTGCATCAACCTTTGATCACATGCACGTAACAGATGCATGCAGTCTTTTCTACCACTCAGTAAGAGAGATGGCACACATTGCCGAAGAAGGTCCCCATTCTTAGTATGACAGAAAAACTTGAAGCTCCTTTGATTGAAGGGATTGCATTCAAATGACCATACCCCATTACATTTTCTTATATAGCCTTTTAGGGAATGATCATAAATTTAGAAGTCTGGCTCTGCTTTGCAGCAGGTATTACATTACTATGGTGACACCCTGTCTTGCTTTAGTTGATACAGGCATCCTATTTTTAACAGAAAATATTCTTATAGTCATAGTAGTCCCTCATATCACTATGGACATCAAGTCATGTAGATGTTTTCAGTGAAACTAAGGTTAAACTTTCTTCTTTTGTCGATACATTTAGAACAAAGACACTTAGCTGGACCGCATCCACATCACACAGGATCGAAAGCCATTTTCACCTGTCAGTGTCTTGCTTCTAGCTGCCCCACTGCATCCATGGACAGCACAGACCTCCACACTACCATAAGCACTAAATTGTACATCAGCACCAACAGATATGATTTCTCTCCCTTTTGTAGTGTGTAGCACTCGTGTTAGCCTTTGCGTTAGAAATACAGTTTATGCTACTAAGACCTAGGTTCTGAGGAGTAATAAAGAGGATGGTTTGTAGTAAACAACTGACAGATTTATTGCAGCAACACACATAAACAAAATATATATAGAATATCACAATTAGAGTGACTGGAAAAATAACCCAAATAAAATAGAGCTCTTTTCTTACAAATAAAATAAAATAAAAGTACAAAAAACAGGGAATAAATGGTTTCCAAACCCTGGTTCCGTTGTTCAGTTCTTGTTCTAGTAAACGTTCTTTGTGTTTCTTGTGTTATTTCAAGTCTCTTTTGTACACTACCCGGGTAGGTATAAGTGCAAGTGTATTTCCTTAGCTGGGAAATCCTGAGAGCTCCAAGATGAATCCCTGTAGCAGCTGGCCAGTCTGACAGGACTCTTCAGAGCATCGTCCGGGGCTCTGGCTCGCCATCGAAGACTCACTCAATCACGGGGTCTGAAAAAAACCAGTCTACACATTTTGTGCAGAACAACAAATAAAATGACTTAATAACTTCAACACATATCAAATCACCATAAATTAAATGTTCACATTCAATCGCTGCATCAAGTTTACATTTTTTTTTTCTAAACTTGTAAATGGAGATAATCTCCCAAAGAAATAATTTTTCACCGTCTTTAGACATGAATTTTCTCAAATTTCCACTTGTAAAATTAGAGCATTCTCTAGGTAACAGAGTAACATCTTTTAACATGTAATCAATTTTAACAACACTTTCAATATGAAATAATGAACCCATTTTACTAAATAACATCATGAATTCAACATCTAAATACTCCAACTGGTTTTAACCGACGTTCTACTATGCTATATAATGCTAATATGAGCAATTTGCTAGCCGACAAACTTGCTAGCCATTAGCTTCACATATCATTGATATCACTCACCTGAGTTTCCACAGTAAGTTACAATTATCCAGCCCCGTCAATGTCAGCGATATACACCATGCAGCACTCCCTCTCGCACACTTTATCCTCTTTTCTCTTTTTTTTCTTTAGAATTTCCTCTCTGCTTTGTATCTCACCGCTCACATGGCTGGGCTCTCTCGTTATGCTCGGTTTTTTTTCTTCCTCGTGCTTGTCCCTCACATACACACAAGCGGAAGATATAGGCCTGCAGTCTCTACAAGTGCCGCCAAGGATAACAAAAATTAACTCGCGCAGCATTAATCTATTCGTGACCCATACAATTTTAGTGTGTGGGTTACAAGTAACCTGACTCACGTCATCTGGCTACGTTCACCAACTACACGCGGGGGCGTTCCCTTTCCTCACACAACACCAGAGGGCGGGAGTCAGGTAAGGTTACAAGTGGTTAAATAAAAAAAGTCATCACTTCTCACAAGTCAGTCACAGAGCTTTGTTGGGATAAAATTAAATGACAAAATGCTTTATTTTGTCCAATAAGGAAACCATCATGTTGTAGTATTTATTTTTTTGCTTCATTATTCATAATAAGAAATCATTTCATATGCTTATTGCTGCTGACTGGAACGACCTCATGTGTTAGTTCTTTGTTACAATGGAGCTGAAGAAGCCTCAGTCTGAACACCTTGGTAGCCCCTTTCACACTGCGACCCGCTACCTTAGCGGGTCCAAATTGCCACTTCGACCCGCGTCGAGCAATGTGAACGCTTGGCGTGTTGGTGACCCGTGTTGCCTGAAGCCGAGTTCAGGGGGCGTTGCCTAGTGGCAGAGCGTCACACGAAACACATAAAATGCTGGGCGTGTACAATGCCGTAGGCACAAGCCATGCGTCGGAGGTAGGGTTAAATACACCTTGAGGACTCGTTTTTGCAATTGTATATGCAGTTCATGGAGATGTTATTTTACGGGGTGTGGATGGTTACAACGTGGGATGCCGCCGAAGAACATATGCGGAGAATACAAGAGCACTATAGTCCCCGAAATGTGGCGGTAAATAACGTCCTCTGCTCGGAGGCTGAGGAGCTCGCGGACCTCCTTGTCTCCCCAGTTGGCCATCTTCAAAAATGTCTCCAACTTGATGTAGGCTAAAACAGAGTAAAACTTGTCCTCACCTGTCGCTGTTGTTCTGAATCAGCTGTCCATTCTGTCTTTTAAACTCCTCACGTCACGCCACGCCCACGTCCGACCCGCGTCGATTGCGTTCACATCAAACTCGGCTCGGCAAAAAGACTAGGGTCCTACGCGGGTCGAAAGGCGAGTCGAGTTGACGCGGCAGCCCGGGTCGGCAGTGTGAACGCAACAGCGGACACGCTAAATTCGCGGATTAAACGCGGGTTATTCGGCAGTGTGAAAGGGGCTGGTGTCATCCCTGTGTTGTATTGAAAGTGTGCAGTATTGTCTATTATGTTCAGCAACTCGTGCTGCATTCTTCTTTGCACTATGAGTGCCATGGGCTCCAGAGCAGTCCCCAGCACTGAGCCAACCTTCTTTTTCAGTTTGTTCAGTTTCTTTGAGTCACTGGCTCTGATGCTGCGACCTCAACACATGGCTGCCAAGCAAATTGACCACTCAATCCCTGATTTTGTATGTGTGTGTGTGTGTGTGTGTTTGTGTGGCATACACAGATGGGGGTTAGGGTTTAAGAGGCCTTAAACTAGTGCAAGAGATGTGACAGCAACCTGAACTCTGAATACTTTGGAACTATTTTTGAATCAAAGTTAAAGCGTGTCCATTCTGTTGGGGCAAGCATCATCCTGGAAATGAGATGATTTGGCTGAAGTGTCTTCTGGTTGCTTTAATAGGTGTGAAGAATAGCAAAATGATAACTAAGTCTGAAAGCATCTGCTCCAAGGACGAGAAAAGGTAAGAATGAGTCAGTGGCGGCTGGTGATTCAATTTGTTGGGGGGGCGCAGTTGCGCGTGACGGGTCAAATAGCACAAATTCTAAAAAACACCTAAACTAGACCATTGTTCAAGTATTAATACAATTAGAGAGATACTTTGGATATTGTTGACCTTAAATAAAGAGTTTTGGGACAGAATAGATAAAGAAATATAGGCTACTGTAATTAGAATAGATCACATGTTATACCATAACCACAACATAATAGTAGGGAGGGATGATGGTTCTGAATTTCCTATTCTATTGCAAAATGTACAAATATTCAGGAAAAACAAAGACCACATTAAAAGGTAGGTGTGTCTAATGTTTTGAGGACTAATATAGAAGACTGGATCAATTCTGATGTTTTTAAATGTGCTATATAAATAAAGCTGACTTGACTTGACTGCACTGAAAAATGGACAACAACTAATTTCTACAACAGAGACTCACCTCTGCAGCAATCCTACTGTCTGTGGTCTTCTTCCCCGAGAGCCCGGCACTTCCTCGGATGCTTGCTTGATGGACGTGATTGATTCGATGAATTGTCCAATCATGTTAAGATTAAAAATATGGAAAACTCTGCCATTGGTCTGGGCGCACAGAGATGCGAACTAGAATCAATTTTTCATGCGCCAATGAAAAGCTGCCTCTGCTTGTTCGCGGTAAAAAAGTTTGCTAGCTCTCATAGACTCCAGTGTTACCGGCGACCTGGAGGAGGGCTTTATATCCAATAGCAAATAGCAAGCCTAGCTTAAAGTTGAAAGCATTTAATGGTTGCTGGCAGTGACATGTAGCCTACAGCAGAGTCTATCACACCACTGCACGAGTAAAAACGCAATGTACAAATGTATAATTAATTTCATATTTGTTATGGTTGATTCACGGGAGGGGCGGCGCTCTAGCGCCCTCTATTGACCAACCACCACTGGAATGAGTGCACACTGCTCCATTGTTAGGCAAGGCTAAAATGCTCATGGTTTTTTCTTTATACCCAGTTGTTGCTTGTGGAAATGAACTGTGTTGACGTATCGCTTCTCTAGTTACCACTCAAAGTGAGGTTATCAAATCAAATCAACTTTATTACACAGTACTTGTCTCTATGACACACACACTGATGGATGCATCATTGGATTCAATGTCTTGTCCAAGAACACCTCGACGTGTGGTTCAGGGAAGCCAGGAGTCGAACCATTAACCTTCCAATTGGTAGATGACTGCTCTTCCGCCTGAGCTTCCGCCTGAGCTTCAGCCACCTTGTGTAAGTTATTTCATGTTTTTGAGCAGATATAGAAGCAACACATTGACACTTCCGGTTGCCATGAGAACAAATGCATTAACACTAAGTACTTTTAGCTCTCTTAGCTGCCTTTTCTCTCAGTGTACCCATGATGTTTGGACTAAGATGTGTTCATGTGCCAAATGCCAACACAGCACAAGCATTTGGAACGGTTTTGCTTTGCTCTTGAGGTTCATCATTCGTAAAGTCATTTGTAAAGTGTAGCAAACAAATCCAAAACCATTTTTCTTAACAGTGTTTCTGGCTAATAAAAACTAAGTGCTGTGCTCTTAGAAGTGGTTTGGAGTAGTCATATTTTTGTGGCACAAAGTGTTCCTCTTGTAAAATGGTCACAGTAGATAAAGTGCACACCCTTGCTGCGGCGTACTGCCTGGAGAATTTTACCCAACAAGCAAATCTGGGAACTGTGGCTAGGTTGCTGACAAAAATATCTCACGAGAGAGTTCAAGACTATTGGATAAAACAAGTTCCTTCAGCGAGGGATTACTAAAACATGCCTATAACTATTTGAGCTTCAATTCATTAGAGAATAAACAAATACAGCTAATAACTGTTTCAACATGAGAAGAGCAGTTTTTCATTAGTATTATGCCATATATAGGACATACACATGCATGTTTTTTTAAAGCACTTGCATTGTACAAATAAACTGATATTTAATTTTTCTCCCCCAACTTATAGAGAAAAATGTGCTAGCAGTGTTTATTCATGTGGAAAGTTCACTTATGTTGTATTTTTTTTGTCTTTTGCCTTAGGCTTTTCAAAAAGTTTGCTCAACTTCTTTTCCTCTGACTGTATCAGAATAAAAGCAAGCACGGACTTGGATTTCTCAAAGTATCATGGGATTATGTGAGCAAGTCTTTTGTACTTTACAAGTACCCTTCGTCTTCTTCGTCTCTCCTCTCTAAACTCCCCTCCCCCCGTGGCTTTGCTCATACTATTGTCTAGCAGAGATGTTCATGTCTGTGTTCGTGGAAACTGTCCTTTTCTGTGAGTACATCTCTAACCTCACATATATTAATTACTCTTAATTAAAGTGAAAACAAATCAGTCAGTAACTAACGTCAACAACTACACAATGTAGATTTAATTGCATATAAATGACTTGTAAAGCAACATGTATATCTCTTTTATCTTGAGACACATTTTACTCCAAAAGTGAAATTCATTTTTCTTAAAACACATATAGAATAGGTACGTGCAGCAGCCTATTTTGAGACCCCACAAAGCCTCCCATGGAGGATTTTCAGGTTAGCTGCCTTCTTTATTCCCTTTGGAGTAGGGTTTGTCAAATTTGTCATTCGGTCCATATAGGATTTTCATTTTTCTTTGGAATTTAATTATATTCCTGTAATTGTTTTCTATTCAAGTATAATTTGGTTCAGCGTGATCTGGTTGTGGCTTTATAGAGTTTGCTAAATTGAACCAACTGGCTGGCAGATGGAGACATACGAACTGAATAAGGGACTGTTGCAAAAATGATTCATGTAATAACAGCAATTCCAATCTTCTACAATTCTGAATGTTTTGAATGGCCGAAATTTTTTTTTTCATAATTTCCATTGTAAGTACCAACACACACACACACACACACACACACACACGTACATAAAAAAAACGTATATATATATATCTATATATATATAGATATATATATACACATACATACATACATGCATACAGTAACTCTTCCTCATTTTGAGGTAATTATAAACTATTTGAAGTTATGAAGTAAGCAATGCTTGTCTATATCCAACCGAAATAACAACTGAAAGCCTGGAAATGATCATGTCATGATGGTCATGTCCACTCTAAAGGCAAACAGGAAAAGACAAAAGTTTGTTCTAACCTGTTGTGTGTACATGTAACCATAGCAACCCATACAATGGTGTCAATGAAGGTGATGGCTGCGTTGTTTAGTCAGTAACTGTTGTGAAGTAATGTTTCTGTCTTACTCAAGACAGGAAGTGAAAAAAGAGTTTCAATTAAGTGTTGCATCTTGTGTTTTTGTCTCAATCTCACTAATGTGATGTCATTCATGATACCGTTGCTAGGATACAGACCCAGCAACCTGAAGCATCTATTGCAATCACAGGGATTTCAACCACGTCTCTCTATCCTCCTGCCTGACTGGCTAGCTTTGTACAGTATGTGGACTGTCCAACTCGTGGAGAAAGGAAATTAGATCTGTTCTATGCTAATGTGAAGGAGGCTTACAGGGCAGTGTCTCTTCCACCACTGGGTTGATCTGATCACAGCATGGTCTATCTACAACCCACATGCAGACCTTGAGTACAAAGACTTCCTGTTACTACCAGATCTTTCAGGAAGTGGTCACCAGAGGCGAGTGATGCATTGAGAGACTGCTTTGATGTCACAGACTGGGCTGTACTGCAGGAGCAAGAAGAAATGGACATTGACATGGACATTACGGTCAGCACCTTCACAGACTACATTCACTTCTGTTGGGACACTGTGATTCCAGTGAGGACTGTAAGGTGCTATCCTAACAATAAACCATGGATCACCAGTGACATCAAAGGCCTCCTGAATCAGAAAAAGAGAGTGTTCCAGAACGGGGGTGGAGAGGAGCGGAGGAGTGTACAACAGGAGCTCAAAGAGACACTACGTCGAGCTAAGGTGGAGTACAAGAAAAGGGTGGAGAGACAGCTGGAGAACAATAACACCAAGGAGGTGTGGAGGGGCATGAGGACCATCACTGGATACGGACTGAAGAACTCTGTCTGTGGAAGGTGATGTGGACAGAGCAAATACTTTCAACCAATATTAAAACAGGTTTGATACTGTGGCTTTTCCCACCTCTGCAGCTGCTCCCTCCATACTGCTTCCACTGCCGCTGTACTTCCACCTCAATGTCAACTTGCATCGCCAAGCCTCCTCCTCCTTCAATGGCTGGACCAAAAAGAACTGTTTGCTCCTGAACACCAAGACCAAAGAGCTGGTGGTGGACTTCAGGAGATCTAAAACTCCATGCCAGTCAGTCTGCATTGATGGAGGGGAGATAGAGACTGTTCAGACCTGCAAATACCTGGGGGTGGTGCTGGATCATAAACTGGAGTGGTCTGCCTACATAGAAGCAGTGTACAAGAGGGGCCAGAGCCGTCTCTTCTTCCTGAGAAAGCTCAAGTCCTTCAATGTCTGCAGTGACATGATGTGTATGCTTTATCACACTATCATTGAGAGTGCACTGTTTTATGCTGTTGTCTGCTGGGGGAGTTGCACTACAGACAAAAAATGTGGCGCCTGGACAAACTGGTGAAAAAGGCTGGTTCTGTTGTAGGCAGAAGGCTGGACCCTCTCAGTGCTGTGGTGGAGCAACAGATGAGGAGGAAATTATATTCTGTTTTGGAGAACAATAATCATCCTCTCCACAGCATCCTGGCAGGACAGAGGAGCAGCTGCAGTGAGAGGCTCATCTCTCTGCGCTGCAGGACTGAGAGGTTCAGGAGGTCCTTTGTCCCCGCAGCCATAAGGCTTTTTAACAGTGACTGCTGACATGTTTTTCTCAAATTTATTATTATTTTTTTCCATTTATTACTTTTTATAATATACAATCATTGTAAATATTTACATTTTTTGAGCTTCTTGACTAATTTGAATTTCCCCCACAGGGGGATGAATAAAGTATTTTTCTATTCTTTTCTATGTTAATGAGGATGCTGCAGCACTGAGGCAGTGATAATGCAAAATGAATACCTGTACCCTCATCTCACTGTTCATCATCTCCAAGAGCCTGTATACACTAATGAGTCAAAGGTAAATTATGTTGGGTTTTCAGAAAGTTATTTTGGTGATCATATGACAATTTGACAAACTATGCATGCAGGGGATTCTGTAGATCAGGAATTTATTTTCAGCTTTTTTTAAACCTTTTGTAGCATATGACCCAGTTAAATAGATTGTAGGAAGAACTATCTTATTTCTGTAGCTCTTTGTTTCTAAACTTTGGAATATAAAGCAGCCTCTAACTCCTGTCTAGCTTTTTCTTATTGTAAATCACCTGTCTGTTATGCAAAAATAGCAGAGCTGGTAGACTTTGAAAATGCCTATGCCTTTCAAAGAAGGCAGAAAATTTAAGAGCCTGTAATTTGTCAAGACTTGTAGAGCAGCAGGGCAGACTTCACTGAAGCATTGAGATATAAACTTCACAATGAACTTGAACTGTTTTTGTCAAATATTCATCTGTGAGAAGCTGTTGTCAGACTTCAGCAGTATTCAGTAGCAACACTGAAGAATAATCAAAGCTGTAGCTCTAGTCTTCTCATATTTCTTAATGCTGATCTGTGTCTTGAAATAAGGGTATATGTTTTAAATAACATTGAATTAACAACTCGTTTAATTTAAGTTTAAATTGAAAATGTAAGCTTTTTTCTGATTGTATTAAAAAATGCATTGTAGAGTAAAATTCCACTTTTATGTTGAGCCAATGTCATTCAAGAATATTTTGTCTTATTGTGTGTGTCTAATATAGCAGAAAATCAGAGACATGAATTAAAAATATTTCATAATCCAGAAAAGCAGCTGCCTTCTATAGACCAAAGGCCATTCAAAATGGAAAACTGTTTTGTTGTCAATCGAATCAAAATTTGAAGTAATTTTGTAAATTATGGATGCTGTCTTCCACAAGTAGGGATCACGCAGCCTTTTACCAGCAATCAGTTAAAAAAGCTACGTGTCTGATGATATGGGGGCGTATTGGTCCCTATGGAACTGGCAACTTTAGAAAAACAATATCAGTACTGAAAGGTAAATCCGGGTTCTAGAGAAACATATGCTCCCATCCCATCCACAACTTTTTCGGGAAAAGCCTTGCATATTTCAGCAAGACAATGCTAAACTACTTACTTCATCTTATACAACACTATGACTTCCAAGTGGAAATGTCTGAGGGCTTGACTGGCCTGCCTGCAGTCCAGATTTCTTATTGATTGAAAACATTGATATCATCCATCCGTTTTCCAAAACATGCATGATCCATTTCAGCGGGGGGGTTGGAGCTTATCTCTATCATGATCTATGCAATTTCTCCTAGATGGCCGAGGTTGTGTTGGTCTTGTCCCCTGTTCTAAGTTCACACTGGTCTCCTGGTTTTCAGTCATTGAAATTTTGTGATTCGTCCTTCAGTATATATTCTCCAGGTTTTTCTTTGCCAGTTAATTTCCCCTTTCTTGTGTTTAGTCATCCAAATAAATAGCAAGATATGTCTCATTTATGACATTTGATATGCTTGGATGTTTTTTTGTGAATACAATGTTGGTTTACGAGATTTTTAAATAGTTAAATATGTATTTTTTTTCTCAATCACCGGACTTTTTGGAATTAAGGTTTCCTAGAGTTCCCACATTGTTTGCCCCTATTAGTGGATTCTATCTCATTGATGGTGTATCAGCCATATGCGATCATGGCTTAGAAAACCATAACAGCAAAAACATATTCTTTTAACATGTGTAGCGTTCTCACTATTATATTAAATAAACCTCGATGATTGGGCACCATCCCTCTAAAGAAGGAAAACCAAAAAATAACCTAAATCAGTCTCACAATGCTACTTCACAAAAAATATATGTAACAAAAAACGTTGACAAGCTTATCCCGAGTTTCTTTGCAGGGGAAAAATATTAGTGCGTAGTAACTTATGCAGCATAAAATGGTTTAAATGTGCGATGAAGAACAGACATGTTGACAAACAAAAAAGCAGACAAATGAAAAAGCAAAAAACAAATCTTTCTATTATTTCATTCTGCTTTCTTCTTTCTTACTCTGATTTCTTTTGGCGGTTTCTGAGTTTGATTCGCAGAGGCGGGGCATGGCGCAGGCTTAGGCTCAACTTTCAGCCTTATAATATGCCTCAAAACATTATGGCGTTTGGCATATTCTGTACGTATTCGATATTCATACGCTTTAATTCTAGTGTTAAGAGTTTGGTAAAACAAAGAAAACTCAATTTTGTCACGTAGGGTGTGTGGCGTGGTGGTGAAGGAGGGCCCGGATGCAGATATTCCAAATTAAACTTGATTTATTTAAATAATCCAAACAAAAGGCACGGCTGATCCCGAATACAAAGACCTAAACTATGAAAAAACTTGACAAAACAAAACCTGAAGAAACCTGACTTGACATGGCATCAGTGACTGTGAGGATCTGGCAATGAACATGAAAAACAAAAAAAAACCTGGAGACTAAATACGTAGGGTGATTAGTAATTGAGTGCAGCTGAGGGGAGAAACACAGGTGACGTGGGTGAAGCTGATGGCAGGGCAGAAGAAACTGAGGGAAACAGGCAAAAACTAAAGACTAACCAGGAACATAAAACATGATAAAACTAATAAATAATAGACATGACAAATTTCTCCATTCTTTTGTCTTAGAACACATTTGTTTAGATGGTGCAATGGTCCGATGGTAGCAATGTGACTCCATAGATAAGTTAGTAATTTTCCTAAATAATCATTCCTTCGTTATAATACCAAGTACGGTCGTTAAAAAAGTATCAAAATGTAGCTTGGGGATATCACTGAAAACCTCAAAGAACCTGCACAAAGTTATAAAACACACTTAACACAGTTTTAAAAAAATCCAACTGAAAGCGATCTCAAGAAAATAGTTGGTAGAGGTGTGAAAGGTCTGTTTCTTGTCTTGCTAGATAAAAGGCGGATAGGTGTCACCTTTGATTTACACGTCCAAATAAGAGGGAAGCAACATTTGGTCTGAATTCTTTCTCCGTTTTCACATGAAAGGAGTTCCTTTGTTTGTCCTTAGGAAGTTTTTTGCATGCTGTTATTTTAATGTCCTCCAGATAAGTTATTGAACAGGTCTGTTGGGAGAGAGTCTCTCAGATCATCTCCAAAGGACAAAGGCTATTGTCAATAAGGGACAGTGCCTGTCTCTTACTGGGGTTGAAATCCCCATCTGTGTCTTTGAATCAACATTACAGAGGAATATTGATGGGGCCTCCCAAAGATTGGGTTCCATATTAAATCCACACTTGATGTTCCTGTATTCATTACCAAGAAATGGGTGTTATTGGAAGGGTTATGTGAATGATTACATTTTCAATATACTAACTATAATAGTGGTATAAAAATGAATAAAGACAATTAGATCATAGATTCAGCTGACAATCAGTGTCATCTAAAATTTCACAGTTATGACAGTGATTGAAAAGAGAGATATTTTGATGTTGGTAGTTAGCTTTTCTCCCATCAAAATAAATAGTCTGCACCAATAACTTAACATAAACACGGTTTATTCTTTTTCACCAATTATTCAAAATCAAACCAGGATTGTGTGCTTGTTTGTTTGAGAGAGAGAGAGAGGCTGAGTGGACAATAGACTTTAAGAAAAAATACAGCAATTCTGTTTCAAGGTGGATTTCTTTAATAATTAATGGATACAATCAAAGCTTCTTTGTTTCTCAGCTCCTCCTTTGAGAGCAAAGAACTCTTTTGAGGCAGGGGGAAAAAAAGGAAAGATCCACATTAAGACATAGATAGATACACATATAACTGCACGTATGTGGGTTTAGAACCATGTGTTGTCAGGTTGATGCCCCAGGCGGGATATTAAGCAGCTATCCTTGTGCCCGAGGCCACAGTAAGACTTTTACTGTTTCATGATAGAGGCATGGGACGATTTGTGTGTGTATAGATTTGTGTGCACGTGAGCAGTGGCAACCTTGTCATTTGTGTTCATCTTGAAGACCAGGGCTGGACTGGGACCAAAAAATGGCCCGGGCATTTTTTGGCCATGGCGGCCCACCATGAATATTTATACGATCAGACAAGTAATCTCATCACTTTCTGTGAAAAATGCAATTAAATCCTAACACAAATGTATTCATTTAAATAAATCTCCTCACCTTACAAAAGCAGTTTTTTCATTAAATCGCTCTTCTCTGCCACTCTGTCAATCACTGTGTCAGTATCAAGGGACACAAGAACATCTTTCACAGTGGCCATCAACATAAAGGCTTCCAGTTTGCTGGCAGAAAGGCAACTCCTCAGTCTGTGTTTGATGCAGCGGAGGGTTGAAAATGACCGAAAATGACCGAGGCAGGAATATTAATTTCGTATTTCTCCGGTTACCTACCAATCCATTTCAGCAAAGCAATGTTTCACTTATATGACATGGGCAACTGTAACCTGTAACACCTGCAAAAAATATAGTTATCACAAGCTAAAATAACACTGAACACTTTGGTGTCTACATGAGAGTGTCATAAACATTAATGACACACTTGATATCTATGACTGATGTCATTGGGTATTTGCAATATCTGCACACCAGTCAACTTTACATAAGCCTACAAAATGGAATGGCACTAGATACGTTATAGCCTTTCCTACATAAATGATGGTTTAAGTACTGTAATGCTAATGACAGGCGCATGTCACTTTTACACCTTCAAATAAAGTAAATCTACTCATAGCATTAGTTGAAAATAAAGACTGAATGATCTCTGTGACAGAAACGCGCACGCGCAGACACACACACACACACACACACACACACACACACAGCACAGTCGGTGACCACCTCCTAACCAACAAGGTTGTGCAAAAACAGGCTGGGCTTTTTATTCGTGTTCCAGCCTGACTGGATAAAATAAGTAATAATTTCAGCATGATCAATTCCCCCCATACTGATGTAGTGAAGATGTAGCCTACCAGTCGTTTATCTATAAATACCTCATTTAAGTCTCCACGCACACGGGGAGCCCTCAATCCTCCCATTATAAAAATATGTCGTCATTCTGCTAACATTTCGCCTAACATTAGCCTACTTCTTACCGGGCTGGCTATTCTGACCTCCTCAATCTGTCCCTGGGTCACGTCTGTCTCCTCCACCTCTGAATCCACCTCGATAGCTTCTTCCTCTGTGTTTGGCCTACACTGTTCTACGGAGACACTCGTGCACTGGGGGCTGCTGATGATGTTGACGGCCCTGGCCCTGCACTTGATGGCCCTGCACCCGGTGCTGTGGTCGTGGTGGAAGCACTTGCAAACATGTCAGTAAGCTTCGCACATTTTGCTGCTTGTAGGCTTTTTAGCCTTTTATCTCGCAGCTTCTGTGCACCACCCTTTCGTTTCTGTTGTTTAACTATTTGGGTTTTTGACTGTTCTCTCCTAGTCCGTTCAGCTCAAATGGTAGGATTGATGACCTGTGTCAACGGTGAGGGGAGGGGCGGGCCAAAGAGGTGCTGAGAGATTTCATTGGACTAGCCACGTCAACATGAAATCGTGGGCCGCCCGCCGGTCACTTTTTTTTTTTTTTTTACATTGTGATAAGTAAACTGTGCAACTGACTAGAACAAGGACTAAAATGGAAAAGAATGGTAAACTAAGGCAAAAACACAGGCAAACCAAGGATAAACCAACAAAATTAGAACCCAGAAAAACCAATACACAAAAAAAGCCGTGGATCATGAAATATCAGGTGGGCCAAACTTCATTTTTCCTTTCCACACTTCAGAATTTATTTAGATCTGTGAGACATTGTAGGCAAGTAGTGTGAAACGGTCAGCAACTTTCGTTGTGTGCCAGACTGCTGGCGGCACATCAAACCTTCTCTTTGGCTCCAAAGCTATGTTAACAAGTTTACAGCACAACTAAAAGCAAGGGCTTGTGGATGGATGTACATGTGTGCAATGTGGGCAGGGAAATCTATATTTGTGTGATTGTATGTGCGACTGACTATAAATATGTTACCCACTGGCTGGGAGTAAAGGCTGGGAAATTGTTCAGGTCAGAACTAACTATTGGACTGCTGTGATGTGTAAAATGTGTGTGTGTATATGTATGTGTGCCGTCCACACCCCGTTCCACAGCTAAATGTTATTGCTCGAGTCTAAGATTACACTCTTTATATCCCTATTACCAGCTGCTCTCATTTTCATCTCTCCTTCCAGAGTTTGCTCTTATATGCATACCTCTTTTCACAACATATCTGCTTGTGGTTCTCTTCCTCTCCTGGGAAGCACCAAAGTGAGAAAAGGGCTTAAACATCAGTGTACCAGGGATGATATTGCTTTTTGACATGCTTCATTATTTTCCCTTTCCCATTTTACTGCTTGGTGTGGAACGCTGGACTTACTCTATCCTCAAATTTCCTCTTCTCACCCTTTGTCCTTTTCTTCCTGTCATAAGGTGTTGCAGGTTGGAGGACACACAAGCTGGACATATTGCTCTGCACCGTCCACTCTCCACATAGTGTTCATTTATTGACTCCACTCTGCACAATAAAAATGAGGTGCAACTACATTAGGGCTGGGAGAGAAAAGGGAGGGGACAAGAAGTAAGAGATTATTCACGACTAACTGATGTTTCACGCCATGGCCAGTGAGAAAAGAGTCAAGCGATCACATGTAGACTGTAGATGTGCAGTGGAATTAAAAAGATCTACTGATTCTGAATTTAAAATTGCGGCTGGAGATTTAATTTATTTGTTGATGTCAACTGATATTATGAATAAGGGATTGTTACACCATAAATGAGAAGTCTCTGTTACTTGGCTGCAGTGTATTAAAAATTGAATGGGGAAAAAAATCTATTCTTAATTGTAATTTCTCAAGCTGAATTTATCTATTTAAAGAATCCAGCTGTACATGCTTGCATAAATAGTGCATACATACTTAGTACATACATTACTGTAATTTTTCCTTCCAATTGTATTTCATACAACAAGATCATTGTGCTGTCTTGACAGCTTAATGCATTTCTCACTGCCTTTTTGCCCTTTTCCTTTGACCTTCTTCCCATTCCTGCTGTATCAAAGGCCTCGACGAACTGTTGTTATTAATGTTGACTTTTCCAGCACTTGCCAGCAAGTATTTGTTTGCCCAACACTCATATTTAAACTTCAAAACAGAAAGACTGTGCAGACTGTACATAAAAGGGGAATGGTAATGTTATTAAGCAGGAAATCTGGTTCGTAAAAATTGGTTTAATCATATATATTAATATATTTTGTAAGCTCACTTCTGCAACAAGGTTGGGTTGTTTGTTGCAATGGCAGCCTTGTATACGTTATTCACGCAGCAACATTATGGATCCATAAAGGTAATCAGATTGTATCCATGTAGACACTGTTTGTGCAAATTCTACTGACTCGAACGGAGTTGGCATTTAAACAAGATGAACACAAGCTGTTTGTTTGTTTCTCTTTGTTTGTTTTAATGATGTCCAACTGTTGTCTCCGAGGTGATCATTCATACAAGTACATTGATCTCCAGCAAAGCATTCTAAGAATAACTGAGAACTTCCCAAGCTCTTTGAAAAGATTCTATTATTCAGTTGAAAACACCACCATATCCACCAGTCCAATAATGAGATTTATAAGAATGTTGTTTACTCGGACACCAGCTGCCTAATTTGGAATGATAAAGGAAGAAGCAACGGTGACATGAAAGTTTGTGTTCTTCAGGTCAAATTTTCTTTTACAGTTAATAGTTAAGCTAGTAATGTATGACCCGATTTATAGTTTTTTTTTTTTTCTATTAGTAGAAATTTGTAGTCTTTATTCTTATTTTTATCTTTTATACTTTCAAAATAATAAAAAATGAAGAGCTGAAAAACACCATATCAGGTATACTTGGTAAACCCTACTTTGACAAGAATCATAATTTGTGGAAACAACATCAACTACATCTGTCAGTGAAAGAGCTATGGAGCTAAATCAGTTTCAATATTCACAAATGCACAGGACGATTTACAAATGTGCAGGACAAGATTCATAAATGTATTTCTGATTAAATATTTCTGAAAAATATAACTTGATTTACAAACGCCTTCTGGTCTGTGGACTTCGCTGTATTTGTGTGCTAATTTTGAGACTCCCCTGACTTGCGTCAACCCACAAATGTATTTTTTTTAACACGGAATCATCTGCAACCAATCAGATATCTTCCTCATTTCAGCCAATCGTAAGAACGCACCCACCTTTGGAGACAATTTACTCCTGTGCCAATCGCATTAATCCATTCAAACCGCGCTATATGTGTAGCCGGCGTGCGCCTTTCGCTGTGCATTTTTCCTTTGCGTTGTGTTGTGCAGGAATGAAAAACATGGACTCGGATCCAATTCAACAGTTTTACTGTCAACAGAAATAAAAACAGTGAGCTCTGTGTGTGGGTGTGCGGCTCAACATCAGACACTCCGGTCAGCAGAAATAACAACCCAATGAAGAATAATAAATTTGGGGTGTTTTGGTGAAATGAATGCAATGTTTTTTTTTGGTTTTTTTTTTAAACAAACTGCTACATATGCATGTGAAATTCATACACTGCAGAACACTGCAGTCTGCTAAGTCCCCTGAAGATCTTCTACAGTCAAGCAGTTGTCTTTCCAGCACTTTCTGGGAACGTTGGTCTTCCAGACCTCAACTTGACCTCCATTGTTCCTGCTAATAGCCATTTCTTTATTCATTACCAACTAAAAAAAACAAAACAATACCTGACAGCCCAACACACAGGAAGGCTGGTCATTTAGGAGAATTTAGGAGTCAAATTACAGAAGATTTTTTTATACAGAACTCTGAATAAGATGTAGTCCTAAAATGCTATAAACATAGTGTCAAGCTTTTGTTGATCTGGGAGTTCAATTTGCTTGGGTTATCCAAACTTTTATTTTGCGCTTCTATTCTTCTTTTTTTCACTTAGTATTTTTTACAAGATAAGTATCTCTTCTATTCACTAAAGAAATCGTAGCAACACAACTTTTGACGAGGAGCCCCCAGACTTTCTGGACGTTCTGCTGCATAAGAACACATAACTTCCTTCATCCAAAGTTCTAGCATCGTTTTCTGGTGAACTTACAGTAGCTTTAAAATGATGACTGATGATCGCACCTCAGACTTCTGACAGCAAACATCTCAGATGACCAATGTTTGAATCAGTTTTTGACTGCATAGTCTCTGCTGTTCTGTCTATCTGCTTCCCTTGACTGTCTGACAGACAGATGTTTGGGCTGTGAGGTGAGGAGGTGACTCCACTGAGAGTCCTCTTCCCAGTAATTGGCTGTCACACACAGCTTCCCAAAGTTGGCAAATCGGATTTCTTGGCATCCACGAGCATTGGGGGCAAGGCCTGGGATAATATGGCAGGGTGAAGGCTTTAGCTGCAGGTGTAAGTGTGTGTGCTTAACCTCTTACCAGCACTCACTGTCCCCCCCAGTTCCACTTATCTATGTCTTTTCCTTTCTTTCCCTCACTATTACACTCTCACCTTCACCTGATCTGGTACTCCGCTATTGTTTTCCTGAGTGTGCGGCATGTTACTGCATGAGTGTTTCTTCCTGTGCTCACTTCATAGTTGAGGTCTATTCAGTCATACTTTCACAGCTTTTTATCAGGATAGTGCTTTTTTTCCTCACATAGTTTCAGTTTGTATCTCTATTTTTTTAACATACTAGTGGAGACACAGTGACACCAATGGATTTCAAGGACAGGGTTGTCGAGTTTAGAGTATGTGCTACGCATATTGGTATGTGTAAAGTGTATGCAGTCGTGTGAAAAATAGATATACTCTGATTGTAAAATTCTGGGCTGATGCTCATGCTAATGTTAACAGTATTATTTTGGCCAGCAGCCAATGATGAGTTCTAATTGTTTTTAAAGAATTCATTTTCCAAATCCAATAAATATGCATTATATAGAATAACTGAACAATATGTCTTTAACATTACCTTGAGTGAGGTCAAATTGCTAGAAATGCATGGAAAAAAAGACTTAACTTATATATAACTGTTTACATAAAAAGGAGAGCTGTTTCAAGAGACTTTTTTGCCTCTTAAACCATTATGAACTTTCCAGTGCTTCCATTGCCCTTTGTGTCTGTGTGTTGCGTTCTTTGGGCCCAGCAGATATAAATGTCAATTTCAAGGTAAAGTCAATGGAACACAAAAGGACATGTTATACTAGTTATAATGCCAGTGTTAAAGAAAGAAACTACACCTCCTTTCAAATTTAAGCTTTATGCATCAGGCCATATTTTGTAAATAATAAAAAATATATATATATATATAATATGTGGTTCCTAACAGATCATTTTAAACTTTAGTAAATACAAACTCAAACAACAATACTTGACAAAATATAGTGTCATTAATTAGCAGGCACTGAGCTGAAATGTAGAAGCGAAGTCTGAAAAACTAAGGAGACTCAACCATCTTTAGCAGCAAAACCTTAAGCATTAAGGTTAACATTATCAGTCTCTAAATATTGCGTAGGAATTTTGTCCCATTCTTCTTTACAATCTTTCTGCATAACTGAGGTTTTCAGGCATTCATTAATGCACAGCTCCTGCAACCGCATATTAATCAAGTCAATGTTTGGCCATTGAAACACATTGATTGTTTTCTCTCTCTTTTTTTTTTTCCCTAACTATTCTGGTATAGATTTGGTTGTTATCTCAGATCATTGTCCTGCTCCGTGACCAAATCTGAACCTATAGTTGTTGAGCAGAGGACTTCACTATTGGCTCAGTTAATGGTCCACTTAATGACTGCCAGGCTCAAAACAAACCCAAATTATCATCCCTCCACCACAATGTTTGACAGTTGCTATGCGGTGTTTGTACTGAAATGCTGTGTTTAGTTTTTGCCAAACATGGCCACCACTTCTAAAAGTCTTGTGGTTTGTTCAGATGCAGCTTACAAACCTAATGCCTCCCAAACACTGGATAACTTTGGAAATAATTGAAAAAGTTTTTTTAAATGACACCTGTCACCCTTTCACATCTGTAAATAATGTCACAGAGTTTTAAGTCACAGACTAAAGATCTTGCAAGGTGTTGCAAACTCTTAACTCTTGTGCGATTCTTCCAGATTTCATTCTGTCACTGAAAAGCGGTCTACAACTTTGACATTCCTTTGATCCCAATGATGTAGTATATGATCAACTTAAGTCATCCTGCCATGTTGGGGAACTTGATATCCGCTCCTGGGAGGACTGGCAGCTCTCTGGAATGTTTTCCACTTGTGAACAATGTTTCTTACTTTAGATTGCTGGACATATTGTTAGGATATGGCCTTATAACCCTTTCCAGATTGATGGGCAGCAACAGTTGCTTTTTTTTTGAAGATCAGTGATGATGTTTGCCCTCCTTGGAATTGTAATAAAACACAAGTTGTTGACAATCATGAATTGCTGAAAAAGAAGTCACTCAAAAATTATAATTGTGACGTAATATGCTGACTCTGGATAGCAATTAATAAAATCACAATGAAATATTAAAAAAACAACGACCTGGGTAGACTCTAAATTGTCTACTAGGAGTCCCCTAGGAGTAAGAGTGAGTGTGCATGGTTGTAACCTGTCCAGGGTGTACTCTGCCTCTTGCCCAATGACAGCTGCAATAGGCTCCAGCCCCCCCATAACCCTAAATGGAATTTGCAATTTATGTGTTCCTATTAAATGAGTAACACCCACGACATGGTCAAGGCAAAGCATGCATTGAGATGCAGTGCGAAACTTGTCTCATTGCAGGTGAAGACAACACCACAAACAGCCAATCGCCCCAACAGTATAAAAACAAGAACCAGCATTTAAACTATCCACAAATCATATGAAACAGCTCCCCAATGACAAATAAAAGGTCAGCTTAACTTTGTGATTTGGAAAATGGATTGAAAGAATATTAGAACAACAATTTATACACCACTAGAAAAATAAAAACACCCAAGGGAAAAATTGTAGCAACATAAACCTCTATTTGACCAAATGAAGGTGGTGCAGTTTAGTTTCTACATTTCTGGATACATTTACTGGTGGGAAAAAAAAACATTTCCATGTAGAGAAACAGCAGTATTTGGGACAACATGCACACAATGCAATCAGCTCTTTCAAAGTGTGCATAGAGAGCCAGTTAAAATGTGATCTGACCAGCATTGAGAAATATTTTATTATTTAAAATCCCTATCAGCAAATCTACAGATGAAACAGGACAACCAAAGAGAGAGGAGCGACATCATGTTGTGCGTTATGTTTAGAAAATGGCAAATTTTAAGTAATAAAGTTTACTTGGACTGACGTGTCTCAAAAGATCAAGAATCATAATTTGGTTCTCAAAGTTGTTGTACAGTTTATTACTCCTCAGACAATTGAGGTCTTAACAAACACATATTGCTTGCCTGAGTCTGAGCAGAAAAACCTTGCACGTGCAGTTTCATCCACTGTTGTTTTTCATGTAGATCAACCAGAGCTCAGACTATAGAGGGACAAGGACATCTATGGCTGAATGCCAGCAGTATAATTTTGACAGTATACATCAGGTTGCCATTTGAGGCAGTATTTTGGTAGCTGGTTACTTCCTGTGTCACTTCAGTAGTACTGGAAAGAGTACATGACGGCATGGTTAAAACAGGGTAACAGAACAAATATCTTGGTGTAACCAGTGCAACAATTTTCTGACAATTTACAGGAATAAAAAACAAATATCATCATATTAATATACAGGAAAATATAGAGGTAGTATTAAACTTGTTCTTTTGCAACTGTAAAACGAACCTCTTAGTTGCACATGAAATATTTCCCAACAACAATAAATGGTTCAGATTGGTTTCAGTAACAACATCTGGATTGTGAAACTATTAGCGTACGAATTGGAAATGTGGACAAACATTCCTATTTCATGATTTTTTCTGAGATCGGGCTGAATTGTGTGTTGATACAAGCAGGGCAGAGAGATAAATGCATCTAAGAGGTCAGTTCCCCCTGCAGGTGCAGGTGAATCACCGCTCTGGTTTTGGTCAGGAAGGCTTCTTGATGAAGGCTTCTCATTATTTGGCAACTACGTGATATTCAATCACAAGAGGTCGCTTGAGATGCATGTTGAGATATACTCTAATGTCAGGTGAGAACGGATCACTCTGCACAAGCTAACAATATATGTGAATGTACATGACAATACATATATCCTGAAACAACTTGTAACTATAATTTAACATGCAACAACTTTGGTTCATTCTAGGCAACTAAGTCACCAAGGACAGCATTTGATCATTTTCACCATTCACCCTCAAACAGGGACTTTCTGAGGTTACCAATATACAAATCGCTTTGTATACATTACTGTATGATGTAACAAAAGCTCACATCACTCAAATTTGCTTCTGAAGCCAATGCTGACAGTCAACATCCGAGAAAATGACAAAAGTTGTTTATATGTATAAGTGTGCAAACTTAAAGTTGATCAAAGAAAGGACTTCAATGACTTTGAACTTTTCATCCACTGAGAAAATAAAAATTAAACACTTCCCGGGTACGATGTGACTCTCCAAATTTCAAAACAAACTTTTGCGCTCATGATAAACGTTAATCCTTATCTCCGTGAAGCAGCTCTCGCAACTATATTCCAACTGGTAGCATTTCAGTGGCTGAGAGATCCCTTGTAGATCCAAACAAAGTTCTGGGACTCTCCAGGACAAGATGCCAGCTGCCTCTAGTTTTGATTGGATTTCACGCAGCTCTGTTCATTCTGTTGTGCTGAATTCTCTGAGAAAAGGCCTCCACTTTCGCTACACCTTCGTGTCCACACAGGATGAGAGTAAAATCAGTTTTTCACACAGCTCGTGTGTCCAAACTGGAGAGCTATCTGCTGCTTCAGGGCAGCAGAAATGAAGTGTCATGGCTAAAGTCTAAAGATGATTACAGGCTGTGTCAATGGGACAAACATCTGAAATGGTATGAAATATGTCTCAGAAGCTTTCAGAAACACTTCATACATTCATTTTTTCACAAAGTAAAGTAAAATACAACGTCATTGTTTATTCAACATTGCTTGGTGATGTATTATAACCTGTATTTTAAGAGTGACATGACTTATTGGCAGCAACTTGCTACATATAGCCACATATACCGTTTTTAATAATTCAGCTCTGTAATGAGTATTGATTATTTGATTTCTTTGCTTTAGATAAATCTATCAGGGTGTAGTGAAATGAAAACTACTATCCTAAAGCCAGAGTAAACGGTACTAAACCTAAAATAAATCGGAATGTTCCAGAAAGAATCAACTGGCAACTTTCCCAATCTACTCTTTAGAGGAGCTTCACATGTTGCATCTTGAGAAGTTCAGGTATTGTTTTGATAGAGTTTCAACAGAGTTGAAAATACAACCTGAGATTATGGGCATATTTTCTTATCACCCAAATTAAGAAATCAGTGATACTGTGTTTTTTCACTATCCAATGAAATGACATACAATAAAACTAATAATACAAAAGCTTTCCAAGTTAATTCTGCAGTAGCCACCGATTTTACACGATGAAATGGAGTTAGGTTTTATGGCTTTAAGGTATTTATTCTCTTTGTAAAAGCTTCACAGTGAGTATTATAATTCATGCACCTCGGTGTTAACACTGCAATCAAAATGTCCACTTTCAGACTCTCATGCACTTTCTGAAATTATAGCTCTGGCCAAGCTGCTGCGTGTGCCACATTTATCATCATTATAATTATTTATAATTCAGCTGTATTTCATTTGTCTCAGATATTGAGCTACATTCTGTTCTTAGCACCACAGAAGGAGCACATTTCTCTCTGTGATCAAGAAAAGACCACTTTTTTTATGGCAAGATGAAAGGAAGAAATCTGAACTGCTTTGATTGCACCAAAGGAGCTAACAGCAGACCTGTCAATATGGGAATCCGTCAGCCTGAGGCAGTTCTGGAAACATGAATGCACACTGTTAAAGCAAGAGATAGCCTGATGCAACTTAGCTCTCTGCAACCTGTGCTCTGCCATAGATGGCCATGTCTTTTCACTATCTCGGATTTTACATTCCCTACAAATGAGTGTGGTGTATTGTGCCTGTGAGCATGCAAATCATGTTCACATCTTTCAAGGAGGAAAACGCTCGGAGGAGAAAACAGCAAGCACAAGTGTGCCAGGAGACTAGGAGGGAGGAAGGGGAAAAGGTTGACGGAGAGAAAGAGAGCACACATGCAAAAGTTAGAAAGACGTGTGTGAAGAAGGTAACATTTGTGGATCATTCCAATGAGAGTGTGGGGAATATCAGGAGACCTCAACTGGATGCGGCAGCGAATGCGGGACTGTGGGATCACAAGCACCAAAGCTCCAAGGAATTGTGCCTCTCCCAGAGATGAATATAAACTCTTCTTTTTCTATCATCTCCCAGCATCTCCCAGCATCAATGTCATCCTCGGGATTTGCTCTCTGGATGTGCACCCTTGGGGTTAAGGAAAACCAGATAACAATGTGGTTACAGACTACGGTTAAAATTCTCGATAGCCGATTCATGATTTCATTTTTTTTTTTTTTCATCACAGATGTGAGTCTTTGTTTGCTTATCTTCTCCACCACCAAGATTTCTCTTTCCTCATTCCCTCTGTTGCCTCTCCAACATTTTGGCTTTAACCGCCTCTAAAAAGAGAGAATCCGAAAGAAACCCTCATGATATCAAAAGTTTTTAAACGGCAAGAAAAAAGAAGGTTAACCAGGACTGAGTTTATCAGCAGGGGACGACAACATCAAGCAAATGTCAGCTACAAACTTGACACATAGGGGATTTTCTTAATGATTAAGAAATTATTGCTTAATCAGATTCTGAATATCTATTCATACAAAATAGACTGATTGCACGAGTGTCTGGAGAGTCAACAGATCATCCAAGTGGCTGCAGTAAGGTGCGCATAGAATCACATTATTAATTTTATGGATCATCAGTTCAGCATATGCCCAGTATCTGAAAGATGCTGGTTCTCTTGGCATTTCTGTAAACGTACAGTAGTTCAGTAGGAAACACAGCATTAAATGCCAGTTCAAGGCCATACTAGGGGTGAACAACTGAACCATTTAAGGTGGAACGATCTTTGTGAGGATTTTAGCCAGCCAACAGAGATCAAATTAACTTGTAGATGTAGAGTATGAATATAGTTTAGGCATTTGTCTTGTCATTCCCTACAAAAAAGTGATGAGGAAGCACTTACCTCAGTGTTACAGGGACAGTAATACAGTGCAACAATAGCACAGCAGCAGCAGTGCCAAGGCAGCAACCGACTACATAAAGCTGTCCTGCGAAAAACACCAGTCATCCAAGCTAGTGCCTCTTTGTGACACGTGTTTATGTTCAAGTTACAAAGCCTTCTTGCTGCTGTAGAAATTGTGACTGTCCATTTGAACATGAAGAAAGGGCATCCCCTTCAGTTACCTCAACTGCCTTGAACCCTACAGCTGTATAAGCACAAGTAGTTTAGATTTTCCAATCGGAGAAGCCAACAGATCCAACAGGTATTCCTTCTCCAAGTACAGTGCACAGTGAAAATGAGTACACCCCTGTTGAAAAGTAACATTTTGAACAATATTTTAATACACACACAAGTTATTCCCAAAACGTGCATAGAGTAAGTTTAATACAACATCTGTTCAGCTTACAACAGAAAAGAAAGGTCAATAATATAACTTAAATGACATATTTGTCCATTTTTCTGAAATTATGCTGGTGCAAAAGTGAGTACACCCCTATGTTAAACTCCCTGAGAATGGGCCGTGTTGGCCCGAAATGTCATGAAATGAAAAAGCATTAAAAGGGAGGTCATCGTTGTGCGTTTCATCCTTGCCTTACATTGAAATTTTACATTTTGAGTCTGCACCAGGCTAAAAGAGACGTGTGTGAGATTTGACTGAAATCCTATGGAGAGTATCATGATCTGCTTCAGTAGTCACAGTACATGTTGACAAGCATGTTTCTTTTGGTGAAATTCAGCTTCCTACTGTTGATGGCATCCATACAGCCCCAAACCATGTCACTCCCACTACTATGATTGACTTTTAGCATGGGGCACTTTTCTTTGTACAAATCACTTTTTACCACCACACATGCTTGACACCATCTAAAGCAAATGCACTGTAGATGTTGACGTTTCAGTAGAAAAGTGAAGAGGTGCTATTATTTCTTTGAAATAATAGCACCTCTTTGGAATAACTTGTGTGTATATTAAAATATTGTTCAAAATGTTACTTTTCAACAGGGGTGTACTCATTTTCACTGTGCACTGTAGATGTTGACGTTTCAGTAGAAAAGTGAAGAGGTGCTATTATTTCTTTGAGCTGACTAATGCTCTAAGTATTTAGATTGTCCATAAACACATTAAAAACTTCCTTAAAATGCCGGCCATCCCATATCGATCTACTTAGTTATTAACTCATTGGCTGCCAGCCATTTTCAGTTCAGAGCCACCCATACTGCCAAGTGTTTTTCAGTATTTTGACTGATTTTCCAACACCCACAGAAAAGTGTGTCTTATGACTATGTACACACCGAAATTACCAAAAGAAAGAGTAGACTCTCTTCTTTGATCAGGAAAAAAAAGTTTGTTTCTACCATTTTCAGTCTTTTAGTAATAGACAGTAGAACATAGGTTGGTTTCACCAAAAACAGCTGTTTGACCCAAAAAATGGAGAAAACGAGCTTTTTCTTTTTTTGTGCAAAGTGGCACTGCTGCCACCTTGCGGGTAATTTTGCCAGTATATTCTCTGTTTAGTGTTTACAAGCCTAAGATTTAGTGACGAACTCCGCTAGATTGTCCCCCAGCCCGCTCCGTTAAAAAACGCAATTGACGTCTATAGACGTCTTTGGCAGTCAACGTTTTTTTCAAATTGACGTCTATAGACGTCAATGGCACCGAAAGAGTTAATATGCCTCCAACCTTTGATTTTAGGTGTCACTTTATGACGATTTACAGTGTAATGTGTGAAGATTAAACAAAATTAATAGAAAATATATTACATTTAATTATTTAACTAAAAAAAAAAAAAACTTTGATTGTTCATACCACTTTCTGAAATGTATTTAAGCCTTTAATAAGACTTTAATCTCACTTTATTTGGCAGATGCAGTTTAAGTACCACATTGCAACCAAGGGGTTGCTTGATTAATGCAGTAATTGTTAAGAAATTGGTTATGAACTAATGTTCTTTTCTTTTCTTTTTTTGTTTTCCTTAGATAACTTGCTTTGAGTCTACACCTAAGTAAAAGGTGGCACATATACATCAGGTTGTCCCAGTGTCATGAAAGGAAAAGGTGTTCTAATCTGCATAGTCACAGAGCACAGTCAGTTGTCTTTTTTTGGAGGATTTGTTGGGGCAGGATAGCGGCAAATTTGGGTCGACTGTCCCAGTACAAAACCACCTATTTACTCATTGATTGAATAATCTATTTATAAAAACCCCAAACCCTAACTAATCAGCCAACAGATTTGTAAAAACACAGTGTTTATTGTTTTGAATTGGTTCCTTCCACATTCATTTTTAGCATAACACCTCATCCTGACTGAACGCGAGCGAGCGATTGATAAAAAGTGATTAGACTGCGTACTTTTCAATCAGCCTGTCCTGACATGCCAGCAATGTCGCTCCATCCAGCGATGACGCCGACCCCTTATAAAATCGCCCGCGCTGTCTCTATTTGGACGACGTTTCGCGGCGGCATTCTGCCCCTAAACACTTCTTATTGGTTGAAATGAACTCGCTGCTTCCTGTTGACAAGTTAGTTAGCAACAGGTCAGCATCACTCAGGGAATAATGGACGAGGAGAAGCTGATCTTTACTGTGGAACAGCACCCAATGGTTTATGACCCCAAACACCCGTACCACAAAGATATGAACCGAAGGGAGGCCGCATGGGCGGCAATCGCCAGAGAACTCGATGTTTCAAGTGAGTACTTTCTGAACCAATAGAATCACTCCCGTCAAAATCGTCACGCTGCATATCAGGACACCCTCGCGAAATTTTGTCATTTTATCGCGTCAGTTTCGCTCGCTTGCTTTCAGTCAGGATGAGGTGTAATACCAAAGGGGAAAAAACCCTTGGGCATCACTGAAAGTAGCAGTAACAGCTTGATATCCCTCCTCTGGGTCTGTTGAGTATGGAAGAAGGGACGCTAAAGCAGAGCGGATATTTAGGTTGGTTTTAACAAATTTAGTCTTTGAGGGGGGGGGGTAAACAGAGGAAGGTGAAAACAATTGTCTCTTGGCATGTGATGTGAGTCTGCAAATGACAAGTAAGGACTTGGAGATGGTCACTAGAGAACAAGTTATTTGTTTGTCCACAGATAATTTGCTTCCCCAGAATATTCAATAATTGCTACTGAACCTATTGTGTCTTTCTGCGTATGAACTGACAGGGGACGTTGGATTCGATCTTCCCAGAGGCAGTAGCAGAACAAGCAAGACGTCTGGGTAAGTTCAAATGTCGGTGCAGGTCAAGCAGGTCCATGTGGTAGAACTGATTTAAGGTAAACACAAGAAACTTGTGCTAAAGAAAAAAAAAAAGGACCAGACTCAGTGAATAGTTCCCTATACTGCCTATATAGATCAGTGAGCAGTGCTTAGGGCTGAACGATCTATCGTTTTCGACCGAAAATCGCGATCTCAGACAACATGATTTTGCGATCGTCAAAGCTGCGTTTTTTTTGGTGCATTTTTTTATTTTTTTTATTTTTTATTTTTTTTGAAAAGCTGCCGTCGGCAGGTTTTCAAAATTGCGAGTCTAAACTCGGAAAATTCGAACTGATACAACTTTCAGGTCCCTCTCCAACCTCTAACAAGCTCCGAATCGCCCCCCCAAACCCCTCCCCCTCTGTGGAGGTTGTGCACGTGAGTTCACACCAGTGTGAGCGCACACAAGCTGGGGCAGACTCACGCTCAGCAGCGTGTGCTCAAGCTGTGATTGACAGGTAGGATTCCTCCACCCTAACTTGATTGGTTAAAAACAGCCGGGAGCGCTCGGTTTTTGCAAGCATGATTACAGGCTTCAGAGGGAGCTACTGATTTTGTTATTTTTCCTAAACAGCCTATTTAATATTCTACTTCCAGAATCCCATGACAGTTCAAGCTAATATGACTAAAAAAAAGTTGCCGACCGCAGCTATTTTTTGGGGCTTTTTATGCCTTTAATGTTAGGACAGTTTGAGAGAGACAGGAAGCAGGGGGCAGAGAGAGGGGAAAGACACGCAGCACAGGGCCGCCCGGTGCGGGAGTCGAACCGGGGCCAGCCGCATTGAATTAATTTACACTGAAACTTGATTTAAAGAAAATAAATCGTGGTTGAAATCGAAATCGCAATCTCTGCCAGAAAAATCGCAATTTCAATTTTTTCTTAAAATCGTTCAGCCCTAGCAGTGCTTACCAACATGTCATTGGGGTTATCGGGTGGGAACCTCCTTTCATCAGTGTTTTGTTTAGTTGGGCACACGACACCTCCAGGAGGCTAGACAATGACCACTGGCGTCCCAAAGTCACCCCCCTAATGCCAGCCATCACTGCTCCTCACACCACAACAACCATCTTTTCTTTTTGTGTTTTACACAGCCAAAAGCTACCTCAGCCGCTCACCAACTGCACACCAGTCACAGCGGGGTGGGGATAGAAAACCCTGGTTCAGGTAGGGGGTAGAAATAGAAGAGGTAAAGATAAGTAGGAATGGGATTTAATCCCTGGTTTGGGTAGGGGGTAATGAAAGTATAGAGGGTGCCAGAGGTGGAGGCTGGACAAGACACACTAGCAGATTCTGCAGACAAACTCACCTAAACAGTCCTACAATCACTAAAAATGCCAGCCAAAACAAAGCCATGCAACTCCCTCAAAGCCAACTCACCCAAAATGACCGCCTAGTTTCAAAAGGCTCACATGGGCCACACCCTCCACTTAAATATCTTGAACTTCTTCTTTGCTTCTTCCAAAAGTCTGTTTGAGATTTGAGTTACTTGAGGCAGACGTGGATAAAGTATTTTTCCCTGGGCATAGCGTGCATGTTACATACACATTCTTGCCTTTTATCTCCACGAGTGAGAAGTAGTGCCGGTACTTCCAGTTAGAGAACGCTACCTTTGAACTTCCCTGGCTCGTCGCCATTGTCGCTTACTCGTGTGTGTGTTTAGTAGTAGTCGTCAGCGCGTGCAGTGAGACAGCGTGAGCAGGTCATCCGCCCACCCAGCCAATCATCATCGCATTTGCAACGGTGTCATCATCCCCACCCCTGCTCTCCAGGCAGCATGCAGCTGATGTGTAGCCGAAAGCCTACAACCAAATTGTAGTAACGCTCCACTTTATATTCTCAGTAACGATAACGGCGTTGTAACAATGGGAAAAGTAATTAATTAATTACTCCGTTAATGGAAAAATAACGCCGTTACACTTAAACGCCGTTACTCCCAACACGTTCTGTTTCTGCCCTCAACTCCACATACCTAAGCTTTTTCCTTTCATATGCTTCTGCTACTAATTCCTCCCAAGGAACAGTCAGCTCTATGAAATAGACTCTCATTCTACTCCTAGACCACAAGACTTTATCAGGCCTCAGATTTGTAGAGGCTATCTCCTGGGGAATAACAAGCTTATTTCCTAAATCTACATTTAAAAAAATGTAGATTTCCTAATGTCCCAATGACAAGCATCCTCCAAGCTGCCGTGCCTCCTTATCGTCTTTTTAACTTTCTCCCCCTCTTGTACAAACTGAATTGCAACTCTCTTCATCTTAGACCCTCCTAAGTTTACCTGCCTTCGTTTATCTTCAATACCTGCAGCTAAGCTTCTTAATACTTTGTCATGTCGCCATGTATACCGGCCTTGTGACAGACTAACCTTACAACCTGACAAAATATGCCTTAGAGTTGCAGTACCTGAACATAACAACATAGCAGAACATAATGAACAACTAGTGATGAGTGGAAACCAGATAAGGCCAGATAAACCATGAGGAGGACAGGTGTGTGGAATGTGCAAGCAATAGGCCTCCATTCAGCCAAGAAAGCACACAAAAAAAACAGCGGGAGACAAATGGGAGACGAAGCGGAAAAGGGAAGGAGAGGTAAAAGGAATAGGAAGAGTACAACTGGCACCTAACAGGGTCAGGTGGTCCTGCCTTTGGGGTGACAAAAAGTAAATTATTAAAATCTTTTGTGAAAAACCCAAGACAGACTCGTTCAATATTGTTTCCTATCACTCTCTGCTTTTGTTCTTACAGACATTGATCCACTTTATGGTTGTGTCAAAATACAAAGTAAATAGAGGGGTGAAACCCTATTTGTTTGCCCAGTCAGTCTTTCTTTGACAGTTTTTCTCTTCCAAATTACATCAGGGGTTTCACTGGATGAAACTTCCATCAAACCCTCACCCCTGCTGCCATAAAAAAAAAGAAGAAATACAGAAATAAAAAACAGACGGGAAAAACAACTCGGAAACTGGTTCTTAATCAAATATCTCACATCTTCAGGTGGATTAAAAGTGAATGAACTACAATTGGTTCTAATGGAGAAAATTAAACATGCTTTTAAGGTCTAATCTGTGCCCTTACAGTCCAGAGGCTGCTTTGAATGAAACAGTCATGGTTAAAGTGAGGTTCTCTTGCTTAATTCAACATTGTCGGATTTTTCTAGTTTTTGTGCTGAAATATTTAAATTTAGATGAAGATTAGATTTAGATCAAAACAAAGGTTTGATAGCCTTGCAGAAGATTTTACGCTTAAATTTTCTGCATTTCTAAATTGCAACTCACCACAGAGCAGTCAGATCTGGTGCAATCTTGCTTGGAGTTGTGAAATCAAACAATAGTGAGAGTTTCAGGGATATAAACTCGGTTAATAATGAATTATTAATCATAATTAAACACCTGTGATGTTATTGTGTAGCAAGGTGTGCTCTGGGTGGGGTCTATTTTCCAGATGCACCATCGGAAAATAGACGGATCCTTTTTTTTTTTTCCCATCTCAAATTATACAGCTATACATGAATGTGGTGCTCCAAGTAAATTGTCCATTATGATTGTAGTTCTGTCATACTAACTATTTCCTTTTTCAATTGCTTTTATAATGAGAAATCAAGTCTCAGTACAATAGATTTCAGTGCCTTCCATATACAGGCTGACATGTCCTGGAAGGTTTCCTTCAAATGAGTCAAATGAAAATTGCACACGTCAAGCTATTTATTAAAAAAAAAACTGTTGAATTACATCAATGTATTGAATCACTTGAGAGGTTTTCCTGTCGGTTGCTGAAAATAGAAACAAAATTCAATGGAACAGACAGAGCTTCATTTACAATTCAAATTACAAAACAGATAATGAAACTGAGCCAAAGGACATGACATATTTTGAGAAAACTAAATATGCAATATTCACATAGCTGGTGAGAGAGAGAAATGACATCTTCAAAAAAACACGTCTCGTAATGAAATATTCAAAGTAATTCTGAGCTACTTCGAAACCTTTGTGCCGGTAAAGTTATTTGATTATTCTGCCACAAACAGACTGTTCTGCATTCTATTTATGTGTCATTCCTAAAACTGCACAATTCCGGTGATCTCTTACCATTCAGGTGATCTTCTTGTGGACTTTCTGCTGTTTTCAGCATTAACTTTAAATATCAGATAACCATGTTGCCCTCTGAAAGACAAAGTTCTTAACAATGCCTCATTTACTCCTGATCTTTCTAACTTAATTAATGAGTGCACAAAAAAAAAATTCTCAACTCAGTGGTAGACTGCTGAGCAATAAATGCACAGCCGCAATTAGAAAAGCCCAAAGCTGATCATGTACTTTCAGAGACTTCAAAGAATTGAAATAATCCTTTAAAATGTTTTGAAGACCATTAATTCCTTTGCTCAAAATGCAAATGGTGGAGAGCGCCTATGCACTGTCAAAGATGCACACAAAAAAATCTCAAAAGAAGGCAGAAATTATTTCAGCATTAGTAATGATGATTCCTTTAATGTTTGTTTCAATCAGAGACATTACTTATTTTCCAGTAACGGTGCTGCTTCTTCTTGAAGCTTTCCTGCTGGAAGTGAAAAAAAACCCATATCGACCTATCCCTTCCTTAAAGGGATAGTTCACCTCTTTTGACATGAAGCTGTATGACATCCCATATTAGCAACATCATTTATTAAATTTGACTTACCCCCTGCTGCGTCCTGTGAGCCGAGTTCCAGCCTCGTTTTGGCGTTGACGAAAGTAGTCCGGCTAGTTTCTCTCTACATTCGTATCACTACAAGTTGTGTAGACCATGCAGACCAAAGTGCAGCCCGAGCAGTCCCCTGCTTCCGAGCAATAAACACCGTAACGGGTGTGGCTATCGTCAGGTGGCTGCACGCATTGATACGGAGGTAGAGAGAAAATAGTGCCAAGCGATTGTGAGGTCTGACTTTTTCTGGATGAACGATTTTGTGATGCAAATGTATTACTCTTTTGAACGCATATTATTTTGAGAAGCAAGACACTTTATTTTTGTGGCCCCAGCCAACTAGCCGGACTACCTTCGTCAATGCCAAAACGAGGCTGGTGTCACAACGCGGTGAGGTCAAGTGGGTTTTTTGTCATGTCTCGTCACTTCCTGTTTTATTTTGAAAGATTAACTCCCCTCTTGTTTCAGGTCACTTGCCCTTCCTCTTGTGTTCCAGTCTGATTGTCGCATGAGTGATTCCACCTGTTCCCCGTTAACCCTGTGTGTAGAAGAGTTGACGTCTCCCGTCTCCCCTTGTCTTGTGCCAGTGTGTCGTGTATGTTGTCAGGCCCGTTGCGTTAAGGTAGGCAATGGAGGCAATTGCCTAGGGCCCCCGAGTAGGAGGGGCACCCCCAAGGACGACAGGTTATGTATTTTTTATATATTTTTTTTATTTATTTATTTATTTTTTAATTGAAAGAAAAGTCTGATACAAATGCAACATGAATCAAACAACATGCATACCAATAAGACAGGTTATGTATTCAACAGCAATGACGATTTTAAATAGCTTCATAATAATGCACAGTCATCTGTATGAAGGGCTCTGCTGCGAGGGCAGCAAGAGCGCCTCCCTAGAGCATGCGATGGCCGAAAAGTGCAACGACAGTGTAGTCGAAATACCCCAGCTCGAGGGGGCCCCCCCTTCCCATTGGTTGGCTGCATCAGCGACAGCGTCAAGTCAAGTGCAAATACCTAGAACTGACAATGAAGCGAAATTATCTCTCTGGGAACCATGAATTTAATAATTTAATAAATGATATTGCTAATATGGGATGTCATACAGCTTCATGTCAAAAGACGCAAACTATCCCTTTAAGAATGGCTTCTTGACAGCAAACTCTCTATGAAGACCATTTCTGAAGAGGTTGCAGTCTTTGCTGGATTTTTTTTTCCTATTTCTTAAGAACATCACTTTCAAATATTGTTAGTCTCTGGATTCCTCTTTTTTTTTAAAAAAAAAAAAAACACTGCCACCATGCCAAGACTTCTGCTAATAGGTCTTTGTGAATCAAAGTGAATTGTCAACAATACTATCAGAGCTGTCTTTGGTATTTTCATAGATGCAATTTTGAAATTGAGTCTGTGCATAGTTGTTTGTATGTGAGGTCACAACAACGACCTCACATTGTTTGGTGCTTTTTCACTCTTGAATGATTCATAAGTCAAAAAGAAGAAAAAAAAAAAACGTTCTTCTGAAAATGGGCGGGTTCAAGGGCTGGACTCAAAGTTAATGAAAAAGCAGTCAAAAGCCAAAGAAAAACTACGGACCCACAGAAACCCTGGATAACTTTTGCTTCAGGAAAGCACACTAGCGTGATAGGGGCGACTGAACTTTTTTTTTTTTTTTTTTTTTAAATAGGCCTGGAATATCTTAAGAATCTCTAGAATATAATATAGAATAATATGGAAGATCAGCTAATGTTTCTTTATCACCGGCTTGTTTCGGATTTCCTTCCATAAGCGCACTTATTGAGTTTCAAGTGATGTCATTGTCTTGAGGCCATGTTAACATTAGTTTTAAAAAGCTGATAGAATCAGGTGATTATTCGCAATAGACGCAAAATGCAGAAATAAAAAAAATAAAAAATCTTTTACTACACGTTTCTATATTCCTCTGCGACTAAAAAAAAAAAAGAAAGTATTTGTGAACATTGACAGTTCTGCCTAAGCACTCCTTAGGTTTAAAAATACTTTATTTAAAGGACACCTTAGTTCTTCATATGTCACACCTTTATAACTGAACTTGTAAAATATTCCAAAAGGACAATCGATGCAGCAAAGTGGCACCAAATGTGCTGGCTCTGTGTCGCAAAAATGAAGGGTTTTACTTTTTTCTCAACAGGTGATAGGCCTGTCATTTGTTCCTCCCTCCTCTGCCACAGGCCCTCGCTCGTCAATACTTTACCCAGCCAATTAGTCAGCCATTCACCTCAGAGTTAGCCAGGCACTCGGAGAGAGACATGCTGAAGGGACACAGCGACTGTCACTTCAAATCATAAAGGGAAAAATGCTATTTCTTTTATAGCGAAAGCCTTGGGAAATAATGATGAATCATTCCTATGTAGCTTGCTGTTTAGAAATTTTCAGCCAGGACAAATTTTCTGAGCTAATGCTCAAAGGCACCAGACGAGACCACAAGTGTCTGGCACCCACTCAATGGCCACATTAACGGCTAACAACGTTTTGATGAGTGAGTGAAGCAAATAGACTATGGTCTCTCATCAGATTCCATTAATATATTAAAAAGATGAAAGTGGATGAATGAAGATGGATTTGTCTGCCTAATTAAATTATCATCCATTTTTTTATTCATGAATTTAACTTTTTTTTTTTTTTTTTTTAAAGCCTTGCTGATTATATGTTGAGTCAGTCATGTTTTTCTGAAAAAATCAAACCACAGCATTCACGAGAAAGATGTGTGTCTCTGACTATTCCAACAGAGAGCACAATCAAAGTATTTCTCTAGCTTTCTGTCCTGATCATGTCAGTAGATGAAACAAAACGATGTAGCACCTCTTACCATTATGCAATTCTGTACCAAAAATAATAATCAAGAGGGAAAATAATCCCCTTATGAACAAGCTAGTTCAGGCTAGCTAATAGTAGATTTTCAAGTCTGGTCTCAAGAAAAGGTCACAATACAGAAATCTTTGTATGCACACTGATGAATAAGTTAAATATATACTTCATGCCTCCAAATGCAGACTTCTTAAATGTGACGTAAAAGTTGTTTTGACTGTTTTTATGAAATTTCGTGACACTGTGAAACTATGTTGCTCTATATAATTATTTTGTTTCCAGAAGCAAAGACATAATAGCCGCTTTCACTTTCGGCGCGCGCAGCCGTCTGCGTCAATGACGTGTTACTTTAGCGCCACATTCAACAACAAAACAAAACAAAACAAAACAAAACCCGGTAAAAGTAAGGAGAGAAGAAAAACCACCACAAAGAAGCTAATATGGAGAGCGGGGAGGCCACCGTGTTCATGGTCTGCATGATGGTGATATTAATCATGGACGATCACATCAGGCGTCTAATATCGAGGCTGGAAGAGCTCACAGAGAGAGTCAGGAGACGAAGGATAGAGCGCAGGCGATACTTTTTCATTTCATGAAGGAAGAAAGGAGAGCAGAGCGCCGCAGACAAAGGACACAACGTGCAAGTTTAACTTATTAAACACGCGCCGGTTGTGTCGTATGAGTAAACATTTCAGCCGTGACAGCATGACAAGGGGCGTAGCTACCGACCACCAAACACCTCCGTCAGATGTGTTCCTATAGAACCATGAAAAGACCCAGCTGAGGAGAAGGAGCTAAAATAGTTATAGGAACTGAGGGAGATGGTCCCGAGTTCCTGAATGTCCGAATGTGGGAGAAAACGGCCCGTGGATTAAAAGGTTATAGGAACTGCCAAAGGTTCCTAAAGTGCGAATGCGGCTATTGTTACAGGTCCAGGCACATTGAGTTCGCTGTTCTTGCTTTCTGCTCTCTTCCCTTCTCAGTGCTTCTGTCATCTTTCATTCTAACCATGACGTTTCCCCTCAAGCTTTCCTGTTTTGTTCTTCACCTTACTCTCTCCCTCTTGCACTTGATGAACAGGAAAAAGCTCACATTGTGAGGGATGTGTGTTGTGGTGGAAATTTCTGTTAACGAAGCACAGTGAGTCTGCACCAATGTTTCCAAGGTTGATTATGCTTCATGAAGGAGCACTAGGCTGCAACTCTAAAGAAGTCTGAACTTACAGGAGTACTTATACATACAAAGATGGAGTGTTGCACAAAGGTGGGCAATGTGCATGGGAAAAAATAAGATTACTACTTGCTGACTTAGCAACCTAAGCTGCGCAAGGAAGCCTCTTAAGGAGGAGCAATACATTTTCCATCACAGTGTTCAGGAAAGAAAGAAATCCCAAACTCTTTGGAGAAGGTCTGAAGAAGTCTGGACAGAGCACCTGAACTTCAGGTCCAAAAAACACTCGCACATCTTTTCCTCCCCTTCCACCTGCTACACAGACCTCACATCCTCACCGGACCCCAAGCTTCCCTGTCACAACCACAGTATCATCCTTCATCTCAGTCATGAATCTCAACACAGGCTTGCCAGCATCTCTGCCTACATCAGGACACACCGACACCTCCTCAGGCTGCCTTTCCAGCCTGTCTGTCTCCAGCAGTATGGTGAGGCAGCTGAGCCAGAACAAGGCTGCAGGTTCGAATGATGCCAGCCCCAGGGTACAGAAAGACGTGGGATAGCTATGTGGAATTCTAAACCACCTCTTCTCCTGAGTCAGAAGAAAGTTCCAGTGCAGTGGAAGACACCATGTCCTGTTCTGGTACCTAAACAAATCTATTTGACCTAAATCACTACAAAGTAGGTGCTCTAACAAACCCATCATGAAAGTTCTGGAGTGACTGTTATTTGCTCACCTAAGTAAGCAAGTGAACACCTTTAAGGGCCCACTACGGTTAATATCCTGGGGTTGATGATGAAGAGGAGGGAGCCCTGTGAGGACATTGCTTTCAATGCTATCCAGCCTGCCCTGTTAAGTAAGATGCTTCATAAAATACAGGCAGAAGCCTCTAATCTAATCTAAAACACAAACCACAGTTTGTTAGATTGAAGGGTTGTGTGTCTACAGCAGGTGGTCAACAGCACAGGAACACCACACGGGACTATATACGCTATATATTTCTCTTCACTCTGTACACACCCTGTCTTCTACAACACTACTCAGATGACTCCACAGGGTTATCAGTGATGGGAAAGAGGCCCGGTACAGGCAACTGGTGGATCACTTTGTGGTATGGTGTGGGGACAACATGTAGGAACTCATCTTGAAAGTAAGCGGATTTTGGGAGGATTAGGAATAAGCCAAACACTGTTTCTATCCTGGGAAAAGAGGTGGAGGGGGTGGTGAACTACAGATACCTCGGTCTTCACCTGGACAACAGACTGATCTAGAAATGCAAAACTGAGGCTCTCTACAAGAAGCATATCTTCTATAAGTCTTTGTTGGAGAATGCAGTCTGCTTTGCAGCCATCTGTAGGGGCAGCAGCATCAGAGCCAGTGATTCAAAGAAACTTAACAAAATTATCTAAAAGGCTTGCTCTGTGCTGGGGACTGCTCTGGAGCTCCTGGACTGATGCACAAATTACTAAACACAGGACAACACGGTGCACCCTCTGCATGCTATCAGGATCAAATAACAAAGCACTTTCAGGCTTCCTCAGCTCTGCTGCAGGTGTGTAACACATTGTCTGCAGGGTTGCTGAGAAATATAAACAAATCTAACCAGAGCCATCATTTTCATTTTGCCAGTCTTCCATGCTTATTTACCTGGGCCATTTCAACTTTATTGACATGGAAAGATTTAGTCAGACTTCTCCATCTTTAACCTGCAAATACTGACTCATGAACCCTAAATATTTAATATTCCTTTTCCACACCCTCTCTGTGGAGCATGTATAAAATCTGTCTTCTACAAGAAAGTCACCATCAATGTCTTACCACGCATTAAGGAAGTGTTGACCTGTTGTCTGCATTATATATCCAGGGTTCTTATTGACTTTGTGTCAATAGGTAACTTTACATCTGAGCAGACAAGAATCACATGTGGAGTTCCCCAAGGTTCCATCCTGGTACCTCTTCTTTTTAACATCTACATGCTCCCACTGGCACAGATTATTAAAAAAAAAAAAAAACTACCATAGCTATGCAGATGGCACAAGGATATACATTACAATGTCACCAGGAGACCGAAGCCCTATACAGGCTCTTGGTAAATGCATTGAGAAAATTAATGACTGGATGTGCCACAACTTTCTCCAGCTAAACAATAACAAAACTGAGGTAATTGTCTTTGGAGCCAAAGAGAAACGATTACAGGTCACCACAGAACTTCAATCTATACACCTAGAAACTACCAACCAGGCCAGAAATCTGGGTGTAGTGATGGACTGAGACCTAAATTTGGAAAAACACATTAAGGCAATAACACAGTAATAAGCCTACTATCACCTTAAGAATATGTCAAGGTTAAAGGATCTGATGTGTCAGCAGGACCTGGAAAAACTAGTCCATGCATTCATCTTTAATAGGCTTGATTACTGTAACAGCATCTTTACAGGTCTACCTAAAAAGTCAGTTAGACAACTGCAGCTCATTCAGAACTCTGCTGCTCGAGTCCTCACTAAGATAAAAAAAAGTGGAGTACATAAGTCCAGCTCTGAGGTAGAGCCCCGCACTCCCGCGGGAGTCCCGCGGGACCAATGGCGATTTTAGGTGGTGGCCAAGGGTGGCCAGGGCCACCACTGAAATGTCATTGGTCACCCCGGTGGCCACCCTAGATCTGATAGGTAATTGATCAAGTTCGTCAACACAACAAACAAGAGAAACGCTGTCAGTCAATGGTGATGGTTGGCTGACGGATCTAGAGTCAGTTTTACATTTTGAACTAACACAATAATGGTCGGACTGATGCTGCAGAGAGCTGATTTCTGATCAGTTTTTCGAGTGACCATGCAGGTCTGGGCGGCTATGGCTTATTTTATCGTTCAACATCTGGCAACCCTGCTCAGTAGAGCCAACGCGAGATGAACACTGCCTGTCACCTGCAGCTCCCGCGAAACAGGATCAGAGAGACCGCATTATACAATAAGGTATGGTAATATAATGATTTATGTCGTAATTTGCTCTGAGTGTGTAGGGGAACTTTATTCAGCAAACTTTATGTAAGAGGAACAGCTAAAAGACGAGGGCACAAGACGAGAGGAGGGCACACGTTTTAGCTAAAACCGCAGCCTGCAAACCAGTTAGTCAGTTTCTTTTTTGTTGTTGCTAACAGGATAAATTGAATATGAAACGGTTCAGGACAGGAGCAGCATACGTTTCTCGAAAGTTAGGTACTTTCATGAGTAGGATACAGACAGCAGTAGGCTAGCAGCTAATTTATCCTGCTGTATGTCGAAACCTAGCACATGAAGTGAACATTTGAAGTAAGCCGGACCCTGAAGTTGTGGTGACTTTGACAGTGAGGAGCCTCTTGTCCGTGTCTTCAACCCCTTTGAAGAAGTAACAACTAGAGTTTAAGTAAAGTTGGAGTGAATCATTGAAATGAAGTCCAGATCACGGTCACCAGCCCCCTGTAACCCACAGCGCAAGTCTACTTCAGAGTGTGACTTCACCCACCCATAGCTAAACTTGCGGTACATATTTGACCACAAATGTATCAATATATCGTAATCCTGTTGTTCAAACGCAGCGAAAATAAATTGTCATTCACACAAAATCATGATACATGCATCAAAGTGTAATATGGTTTCGAAACGTTTATAATTCCTCATAGATGGAAGGCGCTGTACAAAATAAAAGTATTGTAACGACCCAGAATTAAGGTAAAAGCACACGGACTGGCTTGTTTCCTCCTCTCCCTGTCAATCACTGGACCGCAGGTCATGTCACTCAGGTGTGGGCTGGTGATTGGGGGAGAGGAGTGGGCATGGGCCAGTCTGTGTGCAAGTCTGGTGCTCTCCTGGTGTTGGTTGCGGAACAGGACTGAGAGTCACCCGTGTTCTTTGATTGTACTGCTAGTGTAAAACTTAATAAAGAGCAGTTCGGCAACCGCCGGTCTCAGAGCCTCCGTGAAGTCACTACAGTATTATTATTATTATTTTCAAGCCAGTTCGGGTCTCATTCATGAAACGGATTTGCACAAAAAAATCTCCAGATAACCGCTAGCTACGTTTTACCTCATGTCACGGTTAGCCACAAGATAGCTTTTCAAGCCAGTTCGGTAACTAGATAGCTGGCGCTACCTAACTGAAAAACGTTGATAGGCTAACTAGCTAGCTACTGGCTAGCCTTTGACATATTGAACTGAAACCAATTGAAGTTGTGGCATTTCATATCATTGTTGTTCTATGAACCGTTCTTAAAAAGTCTGCTAGTTGGCGTTGGCTAGTATGTTAGTGGTGGCTAAGGCTAGCAGAATTTCTGTTTTTTTGGAACCATACAGAGGAGTTTTTCAGCTCTTAAACTCATCAAAAATCACCTGCGTTCAACTATGTCAGAGAACAGACTCACAGGTTTAGCAATTCTCAGTATTGAGTCTAAACGTGCAAAATATTTACTGCACAACGTTGCCTTTTGGCAACACAATGTTTCTTCAAGTCCCACATGCTGTGCATGTCACTTTAAAAAATCAAAACCAATCAGAATGCTAAATAAGACATCAAATCACAATCCAGTGTGGTTTGGGTTCCCGTATATAGCAACATTAGAAGGCGGGACTTCCTTTCTTGACCAGCAGTCGATGGAGCACATGGCATGACAAAGAGGTAAGATTATTTGCATGATTAATGGAATTAAACTTGATAAAAACTTTAAATAAAAAATACTGTAGTATGTATAAAAGGTGCAAAGAAGACTTTTAGAAGGTTTTAAGAAGGTTTTTCACTTTGTAATTATTTAGAAATACACTTTTTCTTTTCGTTGCTAAAAGGCAACGTTGTGCGATAAGGGGTAATTTTTTTGATGTCCTGTTTGTCATTGCTTTCTTTGTGTGTGGTTGAGTTATCACTCACATGCAATGTATTTTTATACTGCAAATGGTGGGAATTAGTACATTTAACTCCTTTATTAATTGTAATAACTTATTGTACACATTTTGACAGAAAAAATGGACATAAGAGTGTTCTATGGACGAAAGCAGAAGGAGCATGTTAGGAAGCATGTTAGGGAAATCCCATCTGACAGTGAGGACAGTGAGGTAGACAGCAATGCCAGTGATGAGGAGCTGAATGCAGAACAAGGTTTGAGCAGAAGTGGAAAAATAGGGTGTGAACTACTGACTGTGAATGCTCTCTGATTTGTAAACAAGTTAATTGAAAGAATAGATTGCCAGGTGTCAACGAGCATCAAAAGTTACAACAAACGTATTGTTTCGTATACATACAGGGCGAGAATTTATATTTTGTTATTTCCTGTTTTTATCATTTCTATAGCCATTGAGGATGGTGAGGATGAGGCCATTGAGGATGGTGAGGATGATGATCAAGAAAATGATCCACCTCAGGGAGGAAGCAATTCTACCCAGACTCCAAGATGGAAGACATCGCATACCCCTGCCGCTTCAGAATATCCCCAATGGACAGGCATTCTCCAACAATCTGGCGATATCCAGTGTCCTTACCGTTACTTCAAGAGGTTTTTCTCAGATGATTTAATGGAGTCCGTTGTTCAAGAAACCAACTTGTACAGTGTGCAACTAAATCCAGCCAAGCCACTTAACCTTACAGTTGATGAGCTTGAACAGTTCCTTGGTACAGTAATGTATATGTCCCTCTTCCGCCTCCCAGCAACCCGAATGTATTGGAGCCGCAGTACACGTGTTGCCCAAGTTGCTGATGTGATGTCCCTTACGCGGTGGGAGACCATCAAGAGATATCTCCATTTCAACGATAACAACAGCCACCCTACACGAGGGATGCCCAATTTTGATGAACAAGATTCGCCGTCTCCTCGATCATATCCTGCCCAAGTTGAGAGAAATTCCAATGCAGGAGATGCTGTGTGTCGAAGAGCAGATGGTACCTTTTAAAGGGAAAAGCAGAATTAAGCAGTACCTACCCAGTAAGCCAAAGAAGTGGGGGTACAAACTTCTACTTCTTTGTGGATCCAATGGCATTCCATACAATTTGGAGGTGTATGTGGGAAAAGCTGTACATCCACCTGAATTGGCAGATATAGGGGCAAGTGGGAATGTGGTGCTTCGTTTAGCCGAACCAATCCCAAGACATCAAAATTTCAAGATGTTTTTCGACAACTGGTTTACCTCCGTCAAACTAATGCATGTGTTGGCGCAGCAAGGCATCCATTGTGTGGGCACGGTGCGCCTAAACCGCTTGCCAGGCAGTTGTATGGTGAAGGAGGAGGATCTGAAAAAGGCTGACCGTGGGTCCTTCCAAGAAAAAATGGCATTAGTTGGCTCCACTGAGTTGCATGCCGTGAGGTGGTGCGACAACAGGCCTGTTACCCTCCTCAGTACGTACCAAGGAGCTCAGCCCATGTCCCAGGTTGACCGATGGGACAAACGGCAACAAAAAGTCATTCAAGTGGCATGTCCTGCAGTTGTGTCAACATACAACCAACACATGGGGGTGTTGATTTGCTTGATTCCTTGATTGCGTTGTACAGCATATATATCAGGTCAAAAAAATGGTATCACCGCCTCGTCTTTCATTTGGTTGACTTGGTGGTGGTGACAGGCTGGCTACTCTATCGTCTGGATTGCATAGAGAGCGGGATGGCAAGAGGTGACCACATGGCCCTTTATGCCTTTAAATCCCAGATGGCACAAAGTCTGTGCCAATTTGAAAAAGAGGGGAAAAAGAGAGGGCGACCCAGTGGAGTTACACAACAATATGAGGAGAAGAAGAGGAGGCAGGGACCAACAGTTCCCATCCCCAACCAAGATGTCCGCTTAGACAAAATGTCCCACTGGCCAGTGATGTCTGAGAAAAAGGGAAGATGCAGGGTTCCTGGGTGCACAGGAACACCCAAGGTGATGTGCGGAAAGTGCAAGGTACACCTCTGCTTAACGATTCAAAGCAATTGCTTCATTAAATTCCACACAAACTGAGACGAAAATAGAGCTACATGAGGAACTATTCAGTTTATCATGTCATAATGTGTTAAAAATGTTCTGTTTTTCAGTATGTAAAGTGTTAAAAAGTAAATACTTCTTTGTTGCCTTTCTCTATTGTTCTGTTAATGGGACGTTAGTCATTTTATACCATTAACGCACAACGTTGCCTTTTGGCAACAGAAAAATATCTGGTGAGGGGGGGTAAAAAAAAAAATAAAATTTTTTTTTCAATATAATACACCAAAATGAACCAAGAAATGCCCTGCAGTATTTTTTTTCATGCAAAACCAGATTGTGTGCAGTAGCGGGTTAAGAGATTTGCTGCACAGTAATCGTCGCATACAGCTTCTGTAAATTTGATACTGTATAGCAATCAGTTGATATACATGTTTTGTTATTGTTAATGGGGGGAAAACATTTCTGCTGCTACAATACCCCAAGGGAAACACTGTTTTAATGTACTAAAAAGTGGAATGCTCATGTATGTAGACCAAATATTGAATTTATCACACTTGGGTGTTGAAAAAACTGTTGTATATGGGCTCATATAAAGTACAAAGTAAGATGGGCTTCCTAAAAAAATTGCCACCCTACAATATATGCCTGCCACCCCTCTACCACCTGTATAAATCTCTAGAATCGCCACTGCGCGGGACTCGCGGGACCCAACGCAAAGCAGTGCGGCGCAGGACACATTTTGAGAGCTCATTGCGGGAGCGGGCGGGAGGGGGAGTGCCCAGTGCGGGAGCGTGCGGGAGCGTGCGGGAGCGTGCGGGAGCGTGCGGGAGCGTGCGGGAGCGTGCGGGAGCGTGCGGGAGCGTGCGGGAGCGTGCGGGAGCGTGCGGGAGCGTGCGGGAGCGGTGATAAGCTGCAGTCCCGCTAACTAAAAACGTGTTTAATATAAAAGCTATAATGATCTCCTGCTGCTGAAAACAACCGAGAAGAAATAAAGCCTAACTAAAAGAAGTTCAAAAGCGCGATCTATCTCTCTGTAACCCGGTCAAAAACAGTAATATCCTTCTAGAATAATAAAAAGTCAAAAAGATTTAAAAAAGGTAAAAGTTCATGGTAATGAATGGTGTTTTGTGTATTAAAAAGTGCATTTAATGTTCTTATTTCATGTTTATAAAAGTGTTAAAACGTTACATCATTATTATTGAAAGTACAGTAAGAAATACGCATAACTGTTTCTGAATGTATTTTATTGTAAAAGGGTTCGTACGTCCCTGTGTTGTTTTTGGGAGAAATCGAGAGAGGGAGAGTAATGGCTGAAGTCCGAGAAGCGCGTGGGAGAAAGTGAGTTTCGAGGACTGTGAAGTGAATGTCTGTCACCAGAGTTGTGGAGGTGTTCGACCAGAACTCTTGGAAGAACTTGGTGGAGCTTTTCCTGTTGGCTTGAGTGGAATACTCAATCTGAAAAAAGACGAAGCACAGAAGCTAGCAGCTAGCACAGTTGCTAGAAGTTTCCAGGACTTTTGCTAAAGCTAGCGACCAGCTAACTGACGGCAGAGACGGCGGGGATTGCGTGTGGAGCCGCAGACGGAGCAACAGAGCAGAGCGCTGGAATGGAGCCGAGCACCGCGGCATTGGCAGTGGCGTGTCCTCCAGGCGGAGCCTCTTCTCATCACCTCATCTATCCTGCAGCCAGTGGTGTAGTCTACCTTTTTGAGGTGGGTATACTGTATAGTTGGCCAGTCATAGGCCCGTGGTACCAAACTAGGGGTCGGGACTCGGGACCAATAGTAGCCCCTTAATGCACGCCGTACCTCCAGTGGCGCGCTGTAATAGTCATTGAAAAGTTAAGTACCATAGTACTACAATACTATGACATAACACAGGGCTTTTAATAATGCACTACGACTTGGTCATTGCCATTCTGGTAACAGCACATTTATAATGCTGTCTTAACGTGTTAAGGGACAAACATGTTTGTGGGGTCGCAGCTTTGCACTTACCTGCCCCTTGCATGCATGAGGGACAGGATGAGGGACATCATAAACTCACTTTGATTGTGTGGACTGTGTGCTGTGTATCTCAGTGGCAATGGGACTCCCTGTGGCACTTAATCTTTGTACTCATCCCTCATAGAGCGAGACCTAACAGAGTGATTGTTTTAAAGCAGCAGAACACCATCACATCTTGAGAGAGGTTGTTATATATATATATATATATATATTCTGGCACCTGAGCGCGTAGCGAGGCACACATCACCAGATAGCTAAACACTGTGACTTGACTGATGTACCACAAAGTAGCTTGAATGACGAAGGAGCGTATAAGTTTGTTCTCAACGTGCACTTGAACGTCCGTTTATTGCCGTTACAGAGCTTCCATGTGGCATTTATAGCAGTAGCATCAGCAGTGTGAAACTGAAAATAAACAAATACAAAATGGCTATAAAATCCTCCAATAAATATGAAATACAATTAAATGTGAGCAAAGATAATTTCTTTAGACACAAATGAACTAATATACTCACAAACAAAGCTTCTCCAAGGCTTACACAGTTGGATGGAGTCAGATGTAAACAGAAAACATCAACATGCTGTTTCCCACATTCCTCTATCAGGAAATCTGCCTCGGGTCATGTGACAACTAACCATGTGACTCTAAACGGCCAATGAGAATACAGACCCAAATAGCAGAGACAAGCTGCATTCTACTTAAGCCCTGTAGGAGGTGCTGTAACATTTACACAATGAACACAAGTAACATAACACTCCCCGCCTGGTATTGAACACAATACCACCATCAAAGACTAAACATTTACAACTTAAGAAGTCTACAAAGTCTTTGTAGCTCTAGGGGGACATGAGCACCACCACCTCTGTGATGGGGCGGAGGAAAGTCCTGGAAGTCCCTCCCCTGGTGACCTTGAGTTCCAATGTCCTGACCCTTCCGTCACTTGCAGGAAAGGTTTTCGTGACCAGTGCCATGGGCCACTGGTTTCTCTTCATCTGAGTATCACGAAGTAGCACTAAGTCTCCTTCTTTGATGTTGGGATGGCCCTTCTGCCACTTGCAACGACTCTGAAGAGTAGAGAGATACTCGCGCCTCCACCTCTCCCAAAAGGTGTTGGCCAAGTGCTGGACCCTTCTCCATTGCTGGCGGTGTAGATCTGCATCCACGAAGCATCCTGGAGGAGGAGGACTGCAAACTTTCTGGGTAAGGATCATGGCTGGTGTAAGGAGTGAAGGAGCATTTGAATCTGTCGAGATTGTCGTCAGAGGTCTGGCATTAATTATGGCGGACACCTCTGCCATGACTGTAGATAACACCTCGTGAGTCAGATTAGAAGGTCGAACCTGAGACAGCATGGCATCCAGAATTCTCCTGGAAACCCCAATCATCCTCTCCCATACACCACCTCTGTGAGAGGAATGGGGTGGATTAAAGATCCATGTACAGCCTTCTTCATTGAGAAACCTGGAGACACTGGGCTCCTTGTCCTCTTGCAGGAGCATTTTCAGCTCCTTGCAGGCTCCCTTGAAGTTTGTGCCACAGTCAGATCGGATGAGCTTCACGGGACCCCGGATGGCAAAGAATCGCCGAAGAGCGTTTATAAAGCTCGATGTATCCATAGCCTCGATGACCTCTATGTGAACAGCACGCACACTGAGGCAGGTGAAGATCACTGCCCACCTCTTGCTGTTGGCAGCGCCCCCACGAGTGCGTCGAGTAGAGATACTCCAAGGGCCAAATACATCGATGCCTACATTGGAGAAGGGCGGCTCTGTGCTTAGCCGATCTGAAGGAAGGTCAGCCATCTTTTGCTCGGCGACCTTACCCCGGAGCTTATTACACATCACACACTTGTGCAAATGCCTTGCGATGCATCTTTTGGCTCCGATCATCCAGATACCATCTGATCGTATAGCTCCCTCTGTGAAGACCCGGCCTTGGTGCTTGACTCTCTCATGATAGTAATTGATGAGTAGAGCGCCGACGTGGCTGCGACCAGGGATGATGAGAGGATGTTTCTCATCTGCCGTGAGACTCGAGTGATGAAGCCGGCCTCCAATTCTTAGGAGTCCGTTGCCATCGAGGATAGGATCCAACTTTCTCAATGGACTGTCGTTTGGAATGTCTTTCCCTTGCTTGAGACAAGACATCTCAGTTTGATATGCTTCGTTTTGGACACATCCAATGATGACCTGTTTGGCTTTCAACAGATTGTCAGGCGTGTGGATCTGTGAACACTGATGCCAGCCTTTACATTCTGAGCTCTCCTTTGTAGTATTGGCTCTGATGGTTGCAGCAACGTGGATCAGAGTGGCTGTGGCTCTGATGAGAGACCGCCAGCTTGAGAACCTCTCGAACCGCTTAGAGCCCAGGTTTGCATTGGTGCATGACGTGAGGTGAGATCGAACTTCTACATCAGAGTCTGGGTCGACAAGGTCATAAACTGTCTCCACCACAGCCTCTTCTTTTGTAGGTTGCAGTAGGAACTTGGGTCCAGTAAGCCAGCTGGTATGCGAGAGCAGTGCTGTAGTTACTGACCTGGTTGCTACATCCGCTGGATTCTGGTCTGTAGGTACGTAGTGCCATTGTTCAGGGCTCGAGAACTTCCTGATACGTTCCACTCTGTTACTGACGTACACGTAGAACCTGCGGGTGACATTGTGGACATAACCCAGCACAACCTTGCTGTCAGTGTAAAACCTCATGCCGTTGATCTTGACATCCAATTCTCTAGACACCAGTTCCGCAATCTCAACTGCAAGGACTGCAGCTCCTAGCTCAAGCCGAGGGACTGTAAGGGCTGACATAGGAGCCAACTTGGCTTTTCCCATGACGAATCCTACGTGGTACATGCCACTGTCATCCAACACCTTCAAGTAGGCAACTGCAGCGATGGCTCTCACAGACGCATCTGAAAAGATGTGCAGCTCCACACGCTGAGCGTTAGAAACGGATGTACTCGTGTAGCAACGTGGAGTCTCAAAGTGTTCAAGATCTTGTAGTGAATCTCTCCAAGTGATCCACTCTGCTTCTTTTTCAGCTGGAAGGGGCTCGTCCCAGTCAGTGGTATCATGGGTGAGCTCTCTCAGCAGTAACTTCCCCTGTATGGAGATGGGTGCCACTATACCAAGTGGATAGAACAAGCTATTCACAGTGGCAAGCACACCTCTGCGTGTGAAGGGCTTTTTGATACTGGCAACCCGGAAGGTGAATGTATCATTGCTCAGGTCCCAGCTCAATCCTAGGCTGCGCTGGACTGGAGGAGAGTCAATGTCTAGGTCGAGATCCTTTAGATCCTTGGCGTATTCAGAGGATGGAAATGCACGCATGACTGCTGGACAGTTGGATGCAATCTTGTGTAGGCGTAAGTTGGACATACTTAGCATACCTCGTGCTGCCCTGAGTAAGCTGATGGCTTCAGTAATGGAGGGTAGAGCTGCAAGACCATCATCCACATAGAAGTTTCTATGGACAAGTTCTTTTGCTGCGTGGCCAAACTCTCCTTCACCATGCAAAGCAGCTCGTCTCAGGCCGTAGGTAGCAACCGCTGGAGAGGGGCTGTTGCCAAATACATGGACCTTCATCCGGTACTCGACAACATCACCTGTCGGGTCATTGTTCTTGAACCAGAAGAACCGGAGGAAGTTCCTGTGGTCTTCCCTCACAATGAAACTATGGAACATTTGTTCTATGTCTGCGGTGACAGCGACCTGTTCACGTCGAAAGCGCATTAGAACTCCCAACAGACTGTTGTTCAGATCTGGTCCAGTCAGCAATACATCATTGAGAGACACTCCAAGATGTTTGGCGCTGGAATCAAACACGACTCGGATTTGATCTGGCTTGCGGGGGTGATACACTCCGAATGTGGGAAGATACCAGCACTCTTCTCCCTCTGCCAATGGTGGCGCCAATTCTGCATGGTCTTGATCGAAGATTCGCTGCATGAAGGCGACAAAGTGTTGCTTCATCTCGACCTTTCTATCCAGAGTACGACAAAGAGAGTTGAAGCGATTCAGAGCTTGTTCTCTGTTTTTAGGTAGACGTGATCTTGATGCACGGAAAGGAAGTGGGGCTACCCAGCTGTTTCCTTCATTGATAAACATCTCCTTATCCATTAGCTCGATGAACAGTTTGTCCTCGATAGAAGGAGCAACCTTATTGTCGTCCACTGTACGTTGGAAAATCTTACTTCCCAGGGAGTCGTCTTCTGGAACACGAGTCGGTTGTGAGCTCTGCACGTCGTGGGAACTGTGAGACCTTTGACTGTTCACAGTGAACTTCTCTTTCAGAATCAGGTGGTTCAAACAAGGTGTGAAGTGAGAGTGGCGTCCATTCTCAAGAACATGGGTACGATATACATTTACATCTTTGGGTTTGTGAGCAGCGCCTAAACAGGCTTCACCGATGATGACCCAACCGAGATCCAAGCGTTGGGCATATGGTGCATTGTTAGGCCCATTGCGCTGGTCTCTAACCTTGTGGACTTGTAGAACATCCCGCCCAAGGAGAAGTACGATCTGCGCCTCTGGATCAAGTGGAGGGATGTACTGTGCAATGGATCTGAGGTGAGCGTGATACCTTGCCACTTCAGGTGTTGGTATCTCTGACCTGTCTTCAGGGATATAGTTGCACTCTATGAGAGTTGAGAGATCAATGCTCAGACTTCCATCCAAAGGTTGTGCAATGAAGCCTGTAGCTCTCCTCCCTGACATCTCAGTGAGACCAGCACATGTCCTGAGTGTGTATAGAGCATCTATGCCTTCGAGGCCGAAGAGGTCAAAGAACTCAGATCTGGCGAGTGATCGGTTGCTCTGGTCATCGAGAATAGCATATAGTTTCACTGACTTGTCTGGTTGTCCTCGAGGATGTACTCTGATGAGGCAGATTTTAGAGCAGGAGCGTGGGCCATTGTTTTCTCCACAGACTTCTGTACACTTCGAATTTACAGTAGGAGGTGATTCACCCTCTTCCTCCCCGCCGTTCTCTGACTCAGGGGTTCTGCTGTCCCATGGAGCTGGTCCTGGGTGAAGAGCTGCTATATGCTTGTCACTTTTGCACTCTTTACACTGAACTGCGACTTTACAGTCTTTGGCAAAATGTTTGTTTGAAGAACAACATCTAAAACATATGCCTGCTTCTTTGAGAAAAGCCTTGCGCTCGTCTATGGTTTTGGTTCTAAAACCTCTACAATGTTTAAGAGGGTGAGGCTTTCTGTGGATGGGACATTGCTCACTGACATCCGGCCTAGCACTGGGAGTCTCTGTCGAGTCAGACGTGGAAGAGACCTCTGTCCTGTGTGTAGAGACAAAGTTTCTGGGGCTATACATCCTCTTCCCTGTGTTGTCTGGCCTTATCGTTGTAGCAGCGAAAGAGGACAGAGAGAAGCTTGGGTCATTGCGGATGTAGGCCTCTCTGCTGACGAAGTCAGCAAAGTAAGCGAATGGTGGAAAGTGCACGTCGTAGTGTATTTTGTAATTACTCCCATGAGACATCCATTTTTCTTGCAAATTGAATGGCAACTTCTCCACTATGGGGTTCAGGCCTCTAGCAGTGTCTAAGCAACTCAGCCCAGGTAGGTTGCCCTCACGCTGTGCTGACACTAACTCCTGCAGCAGGTCACCAAACTCTCTGAGCTTCTGGGTGTCTTTGTTGTTGAGTTTGGGAAACTTCTCCACTCTGTCAAAGAGAGCTCTCTCAAGCATCTCTGGCGACCCATAACACTCCTGAAGACGAGACCACGCCGTTTTTAGGCCTAGGGTTGAGTTGTTGACATGTATAGCTCTAATCCTCTTGACATGTGCTGAAGACTGTGGGCCCAACCACTTAATTAGCAGATCGAGTTCTTCACTGCTGGTAAGATCTGTTCCTTCGATGGAGCTTAGAAAGCTTGACTTCCATGCCCAGTAACTTTCAGGTCGATCGTCGAATGTGGAGAGGCTGGAGCTTAGCAGCTCTCGTCGAGCGAGGAATCTAGCGATGTCACCAAATCCTGTGCGGTCAGCACAGGGAACTTGAGAAGCTTGGGGCTTATGGGGAGTGGATGGCAATGGCTGATGTGGCTTCATGAAGTCAGAACTGTGAGGTTCAGCTTTGGGCTCTGGCTTCATTGCCATGGTGGTAAAAATATGTTGCCTATTTTCTTTGGCACCAAGATGGAGGTTTGGAGCATCACTGATGAATGTAGCAGGATCGCTTTGCTGAGGCTGACTATGTGCAGGAACAGTGAGTGTAGGCTCAGAAGCTGCTCTTGAATGACATTCAACATATTCACTTGTTCTTTTATGTGGAGATTGAGGTGGAAGAGATCCAAAGTATAATGATCTGGAGCCTTTCTCGAATTCTGCTGCTGTGGACTCAAGAGCTTCAGCCTCTGCTTCTGCTGCTGCAATCCGTTTATTTAGCTTTAGCGTAGCGAGAGCAGCATCCATACGTGCCTTTTCCATTAACAGTTCATTTTCCCTCTGAACAAAGGCTGTGCAGGCACGTGCCGCTAACGCTTTAGCTCGTGCTTTAGCTGCAGCTATGCTAGCGGAAGATTTGTTCGTGCCTGAATTGCTTGAAGTGGAGCCTCCGGCCACAGACCTGATAGCGAAGCCGTCATCTTCTGTTGGACCTGCCTGCTGTTCCTCTCTGAGTGGAGTAGCATCCATTTTGTAGCTTATCCGGCTAGCTTAACACAAACAGCAATGTCTCTTGGGTCACGAGGGTGTCCGTTGTGTAAACCCGCTGTGATGCTGTTTTTTCACTATTCTGGCACCTGAGCGCGTAGCGAGGCACACATCACCAGATAGCTAAACACTGTGACTTGACTGATGTACCACAAAGTAGCTTGAATGACGAAGGAGCGTATAAGTTTGTTCTCAACGTGCACTTGAACGTCTGTTTATTGCCGTTACAGAGCTTCCATGTGGCATTTATAGCAGTAGCATCAGCAGTGTGAAACTGAAAATAAACAAATACAAAATGGCTATAAAATCCTCCAATAAATATGAAATACAATTAAATGTGAGCAAAGATAATTTCTTTAGACACAAATGAACTAATATACTCACAAACAAAGCTTCTCCAAGGCTTACACAGTTGGATGGAGTCAGATGTAAACAGAAAACATCAACATGCTGTTTCCCACATTCCTCTATCAGGAAATCTGCCTCGGGTCATGTGACAACTAACCATGTGACTCTAAACGGCCAATGAGAATACAGACCCAAATAGCAGAGACAAGCTGCATTCTACTTAAGCCCTGTAGGAGGTGCTGTAACATTTACACAATGAACACAAGTAACATAACAATATATATATATATATATATATATATATATACACAAGGGCTGTCAGAATTAATTAGTTGTAATATATATATATGTGTATTACATTCGTTTATATATGTAATAAACATAAAAAAAAAAATATATATACACACATCCATTTTAGTTTTCCACCTTCCACTCCTATAGGGGGCGCTGTTGTGCGTTAGAGAATCACCGCTTTCAACCAATACAAAGAGGAAGAGTTTCTATGGGACGTTATTGTCAAACAACTGATAGTGAATCGCTGGGAGATTGATTGACTGCCGCAATTTCCGAATGAATGCTATTCTGAAGTGTTGTCGTTGTATTGTTAAATTATAACAAGGCTTCCATGAGAAGTGGTAGTTGATGAAACGTGGCTGTGCTATTCTAAAAATTGAAAAACGAATTTTAAGTGGGTACACGGAGCATTTTAGGTAGGTATACGGAAATCCCCCCAAAAAAGAGGTGGGTATACGCTGTATACCTGCGTTCAACGTAGACTACACCACTGCCTGCAGCCATTAGTCCACCTGTGTGTGCGGATAAGTCACTCGGGGGGTAAGGTACCTTTTTCTTTTATATTGCCCGGTTGTGGCGAAGCAGCCATCTGGTTTAAAGCTGCGGTCGGCAACTTTTTTTTAGTCATATTAGCTTGAACTGTCATGGGATTCTGGAAGTAGAATATTAAATAGGCTGTTTAGGAAAAATAACGAAATCTGTAGCTCCCTCTGAAGCCTGTAATCATGCTTGCAAAAACCGAGCGCTCCCGGCTGTTTTTAACCAATCAAGTTAGGGTGGAGGAATCCTACCTGTCAATCACAGCTTGTGCACACGCTGCTGAGCGTGAGTCTGCCCCAGCTTGTGTGCGCTCACACTGGTGTGGACTCACGTGCACAACCTCGTCCACAGAGGGGGAGGGGTTTGGGGGGGCGATTCGGAGCTTGTTCGAGGTTGGGGGAGGGACCTGAAAGTTGTATCAGTTCGAAATTTCCGACTTAGGTGCTGTTTACACATACCCGGGTACTTTGATAAACGAAGACCTTTCCCTTCGTTTGTGCCTTTCGTTTAGACACAAACGGAGATTTTTCCTCCGAAAACAAGGCATAAAAAAAACACCCGGCAAAAGTGGAGATTTTTTAAAAACTCCGTTTAGCGTTTGTGTATAAACTGGTTGAAAGAGACAAAAACGAAGTTTTGGGCAATTGAGAATGAGGAGTTGTCGTCATAGTACAGAGCCCCGCCCCTATCCGCCATGTTGGCAGGATGCTAGCGTGAAAACGCCATTCTCTCGTTCGTTTACAGTGTACGCGCGTGTTTTTAAATCAGTAAGTTTAAACAGTCCGGAATTGCAAGAACATGCCTGGAAATCACTGCTGTGTGAAGAACTGTACAGTACCTCACATAATACGTTTGGGAAACATAGGAACAACGAAATACATTTTTTCGAAGTTCTTCCTGTCAGCTTCTGATTAGCTTGTGTGGAATTCTCATTGTTCTAACACTGCCACCGTCAGGCTTGGCGTAATTTAACAGCTCTTCATAGCGTATTTATGCTGATCAATGTAGACGTGTTTTTTTTTTAAAAACGGGGCTGTGTGCACCTAGTTATTTTTGCAAACGAAGGTTAGAAAATATGCGTTTATCAAAATACCCGGGTATGTGTAAACAGCACCTTAGACTCGGAATTTTGAAAACCTGCCGACGGCAGCTTTAAGGCTACACCGTACCCGAATTTCATCCAGGCCTGCAACGTTTTGAACGGTATATTGAAACAGTGGTTTAATTTCATTGCCGGCTTTTTATTTTCATGTGGCCCATTTAAGTGTCATATATTTGATGTGGTTTGCATTCTGAAAAGGTTTGAACAGAAAGTGTGGATCTGTTGAGTGCATATTCTGATTTCATCAAGGTGATTAAGAATATTTTGAAGTTAAAAACAAAGGTTTAAGGAATAATATTCATATTTTTATTTTATTTTATTAATTAAATGATTGAGATCTACTTTTCTAAAAGGTTGTGTTGTGAACTTTATTACTTACCTGCTACTTACCTAAAAGAGGAATTCATAGGTAAGTTGAAAGAGAAACCTTGTGGTAAAAAAATAACTTGATTTAAAGGTGAAGTTTCACAATATTTAAAAACCACTTTCCCAAGTATTTTTGTTGTATTTTAAGTATTACTGAAATCCAAATATTATTGTTTTTAAAGAACTCAGGTTAGCCACCTCTCATTAATAGTTCAACCCACTAGAGAGACGCGACATCTCCTTTTATTCAGGAGATGCGCCTTGCACAACAACGAGGGACAGGGCATGGTTAACCTACTTAAATAATAATTGGATTACATGTTATATTTTCAACATTCTGGGTTTAGAAAAGGTAGGGTAATTAATAACGCATATTGTTTTCATTCCACTTGTTTGCATTTAAATAAATGTAACGTGAGCTGTAGGCTTAGATATTTATGCTCAAATCCACTCAAAGTAGGGGGCGGGGCTTCATCACAATGTAAGGATTTAAGTGATATTTCATTACACTATCAAATTAATGCTAATAGGTTGGGTTTATATAATAAAATGTACTAAAATCAACAGTTTTCTCCCCATCATATATGGTGAGCCAACACAAGGTAATATACTGATGGTTTCTCCTGGTTGAAAATGCAAAGGTGGGGGTGTGGGGGAACTGGTGTCGAGAGCCTGCTGGAGGCAGCATGCGCTGCAGAAATTACTCTGTAGAAATCGTTTTTTTTTCTATACAACACCTTGAGAATTACAGATGAGGCTCCTTTTGTGTTGATATACGTGTATATAGGATTCCAAAGTTGTGGTGAGCCAGTGGAAAGCAGCAAATGCTTCAAAATTCAGTATTTGTTGACATGTTTTTAAGCTGTCTCACCAACTGATGTTTGGGATATTTCTCTCGGGGGATGGGTGGAAAATCTCTGCTGAAAGTCTGAAATGTTGCGGACATTATAGCTTTCTCATTTGTTATTTTTCAGATGATCTCTATGTTTTAGATCTCTGGAGAGTGTGTGAAAGAGGCTTCAGTGTAGTGGATGGATTACTGTGGTTCATTAACAGAAATGATACATGCTGGTTGGATAAACAACCTTCCAAAGAACTGTGCAACCAACTACTTTGTCGAAATTTTAGACACTATATCCGCTGATCACTAGAGGCCGTAAGATCGAAGTAAAAATCATGGGGGGGTAAAGACGGTGCAGCCAGGACCTCTTGCCCAGACGGGAAGCAAGAGAGGAAGATGATACAACGCCTCCAAAAAGCTGAGTAAAGGAAAGTTGAAGAACTTGTTTAGGTTGTCAAGTATTTGCTTCTGGTGAAATGATTGCATCACTTGAGGTCCGCTCTCCTCTTCCTCACGGCGGTGCACCGGAGCGGCAGTAGATGGAGTGATGAGACGCATGAGGACGACTCTGACCGGGCTTCCGGCTTCACGACCGACTCAGACCACTTGCCAAGAAAAGCGCAGTAGAACTGTAAGTCGTTGAATATTTTTTAGATATAAGCTTTGCACTCTGGCATTGCAATTCTTGGCATTGCCAAGACACAGTCGGTGCCTCTATTTTAGTCCCCTGCCTGCTGTCATAATCCGAATTGCTGCTTTCTCAGCCCTTTGTTAAAGCCACCTTTTTAAACTGTGCTTTTTTAAAAATGATTATTATTGTTTTAGTACAGAAGGAGGGAATATTGTTTACACAGTGGAAATCAACTTGTTTGCTGGTATTTTAAAAATAACTACACACAACTGCGTGTGACATATACACACCACAAGCCATAAGGTGCAATATCCCCCACGGAGAAGAGGGTTGGAGGACAAAATCAAAGCAACATGGAAAGAAGTAAGCCAGATAGATGGAAAAGATTCAATGGCGAAAGAAATTTCCAATAAATACACAACTTGTCCATAACAAACTCACTACAGACTGCCAAACAAACCACCTGAAAAGATATAGACTCGAGAAGCAGAAGTCAGGAGAATAAATATTATGTTTATTCTCAACTGAACCTTAAAAAGTCTACTCTCAATGGCAGGATAATGAAATGAGAAAAGACACACCCAGGGCTGAAACTAAATAATAATGGAAAAGCATGTGGGGAAAAAAAAAAAAAAAGGGCATCAACTACAAAGTCTATGACACAATCAGAGATGCACCTCGTCAACAGGCAAGGCAGGCAACTGCTTAGAGCCCCGAGCCACTAGGGGGCCCCCGAGAGCTGAGGTGCATTCAATCAAAGATTAGTCAAAGATTGTCTAGTTAACATATCTTTGGATCTGGAGGACATAGTATCAGCATTTGCACAAGCCAAGGCCCGTAAGCAGCATTTCTAAAGAAGTGCATACTGTAAATTGGACTTATGAGATACTTACTACTGTATATACTTTGTAAATATGTACTGTAAATATTTGGTACAAAGTTTATATTGGGTTTTCAAAGTAATTTGCGGTATTTTATTCAATTTTTATTTTATTTTATTATAAGTCTTTTTTAGTTATTTATTTATTATTTACATGTATATTTTAAAAAATAACAATGTTTTTCTTGTTTGGAACATGTTTGGAATAAAAAGAGGTTTTATTTGATACATTTTTCGTTGGTGTCAGATGTTTTGGTGACGAACACTGGTCGGTAGGGCCCCATAGGATTTTTTTTGCTTGGGGCAATAATGCACAACCGGACACTAAGAGCCTTCATCAAGAGTTCAATGATCAGGAATACAACTTTAGGCCAATTTGAAGCGCACAAGTTACCATCAAGTTTAGTGTCTATACTAAGGAAATGCTCTGTCTCTGCTGTTGTTTTGAATGAGCCTATCCTCTTCAATTAGATCAGTGCAGTGAGTGGCTATAGATACTGGTTCTTAAGTAAAGTAATCATCAGTCGCTCTTTAACGGATGGTATCAAGAATAAATGTGACATCGACTCACTGATCAACCACACTAGGGTCTTCAGGAATATCCCAATGCTATTCAAACTACATATGTGTAAAAAGAAAATGAATAAAATAATTTGCTAAAAGTCAAATAAGAGTCTATGTTTGTCTGTAAATTACCTTTAGAGAGCTTAATTAGTATTAAGTGATGTTGCTCTGCTCCATTGTGTGACTAAATCTGGACAAATAGAACTGCCATGAAAGGATTATCAAAAGAAAACCTTTCCTGTGTTCTTAGCCCAAAATTCTGTATCAAAGTGTGTAGATGTACGTTTTAAAAAGTCTGATACATTTCTGGAACAAGCCCTGAGGAAGTTGAAACTGAACTTTTTTACTGCACTGAGCAAAGATATGCTTGGAAAGAAAAGGGCACAGCATTTTATGAAAAGAGCACTTCTCAAACTGTTAAGCACAGAGTTGAATCAGTTGTATAATGTTATGTGGAACATTTTTCATGGGTAGAGGGGAACAATACATTTGACAGAATATCAGCTCGTGTTCCAAAAATATGTTTGAAAGATTTGAAGGGAAAAAATGTGGGTGAAAATCCCCCAAACATGAATTGCAAGACTCCAACCTGCCTACAATAAGCTCATACAGACACCATTTTCACCCTTTTATCCTTTTTTATTTATTTATTTCAAACAATAAGATTAAGATCAAGATCAGATTTATTGTCATGCATACACACAAAATTTGTTCTCCGCTTTTAACCCATTCAGGTTGGCACATGTTTGACACACACATGCACATGCACATGCACAGTGTCACACTCAGAGACAGATGCCAACCTGGAGTGGTGGGCAGCCATGAAGCGCCCGGGGAGCATGGGGGTACGGTGCCTTGCTCAAGGGCACCTCAGCTGTGACAAGGAGGTGGACTGACACCCCTCCAGCTATCAGTTCCACCAATCTTTTTTGAGTGGTAATCGAACTGCCAACCTTCCGGTTATTGGACGACCAACTCTGACCACTGAGCCACGGCCGCCCCAATAATGGCTGCCCCAATAATGGCTGCCCCAATAATGGCTGCCCCAATAATGGCTGCCCCAATAACCTGTCTATAAAACAAATAACCATCTAAGATGTCTAATTGGGCTTGGGACGCAAGCTCAGGACTGATCACCCTGCAGCTGGCTGCCTCTGGAGAGGGTGTATAGTGTTGAAGGCCGAAACACCCCATGACCCAGAGGTACACTACTGACGATGCGTACCCGCAAATTCCTTCTCCCTCAAGTTCACCCACCTCCACCAACAAAGCCTCCTCCTCAACTGCCTCGTACACTCGACACCCTTCAAGTCGATTGTTGTGTCACGAGCCTTCATTTCTCCTTCAAGTCCATCATCCGCCATTCACCTATTGTCAACTTAGCATATGTGTTCGCACAAGAATATTTACACCTCATTCTGTGTATTCTGGAAAAAAAAAAAACTATTTTTTTTTTTTTAAACGTGTTGAATCTTTACTATTATGCCTATTCTCTATATTAGAAACAGTATAAATAGTGAAATGAATTTACTATTTATGTGGTGCAGAAAAAGTAGACATGAACCTTTTACAAATTAAACATTGCGATGAAAGTAAATAGGCGGCTGAACATAAATGGTTGTCAGCACAATAGTGGGCTGGACAGGTCCAAAAAGCAAAGCAAACACCTTGGAACAATAATCCACGATTGAAAAGTAGAGAATGTATTTTGTAATGATTAACAACTATAGCTTATAAGATATATGATCTGTCTTATTGAAATAATTTAATAACATGGGTGAGACTGAGGTTGGAGAGACTGTCTCTCGGCGGGCCTGGGAACACCTCGGGGTCCCGATGATTATAAAATCATCAATATCCTCCAGTGGTGAGAGAGGAAAGCTCAACACTTTTGTACGCCACTGGAACTCCTAGAATAGGAATATCATAAAAGAGTACAAATACTTTTATGAGTTTATGCGAAAAAGATCTTAAAAGGAGAATGTTAGATTTTGAAGTCTGAACTCAGTCTGACACATGTATATTGTAGAGAGAAAGTAGAGCCTGACTGTAACCTGTGGGACGATGAAGTTGCTTTTAAACTATGTGTCACACTTGAAAATTTGGAGTAACTGCAGAGCATATTAAGTTAAAGATTGTTTTATTCTGGAATTAAAAGATGGGAAATAAATGATCTAACTATCTTTAACTGCTGCACTTCTACCCATCTGTGTTCAATCAAAGTATCACTTACAGTACGTTTTCACATTAAATGTGGACAATTTTTAGGTGCCAGCAGGTAGAAGCAATGGATGGAAGCTATACGAGAGATTTTTGATCAGATACACGAGTAGAGAAGAGACTTGAGAGGGCCAAAGCAAGAAAAAAGCAACCCGAAAAGAGACACTTATTTAAAGCTGGAGTTGTGCATAGTGCAGTCAAGTCTCTGCTAAGGTTAGATAGAGGACATTGGTTTAAAAAATTCGCCTGGAGAATCATGAGTAAGAGTGGTGTAATCAGTGAGGTTACAAAGGTTTGTAGGAGAATGGAGGAGGATCATGGCTGTGAATAAGTGCTTGGAATGTCATTACCTCTCTCTTCAAACCAACTAACAAAATATTCAGTGGACTGGAGAATGGCTACAAGTTGAGAGTTGGGTATCTTTACCATCTGAGTGTCCGCAGCCTCAATCACTCTTGAAACCTAATTGAATTCTTTTTTCCTTTCTTTTTTCAAATGTTTAAATAATACAAACTGAACCAAGTGGTCTCCAAAGTTTGGTCAGAAAAAAAAAGAAGGAAAGGGATAAGTTAAAGGCTGATGAAAGAAGTTGAAAGTGAGGGCGACTGAGGTGCCAGTGGTAATAGGAGCACTTGGGAGTGTGACCCCTAATTGAGAGATTGTCTCAAACAGAAACAACAGGAGAAACTTCAGAGACCTCTGTCTTTAGGTGCATTCCCACTGTAGGAACCTTTTGCAGTTCATATAACCTTTTCAGGAATAGGGACGTTTTTTCCCGCATTCAGACATACAGGAACTAGGGACCACGGCCCTCAGTTCCTATAACCATTTTAGCTCCTTCTCCAAGGCTGGGTCTTTTCTGGGTTCCATAGGAACACATATGACGTAGGTGTCTGGTGGTTGGTAGCCAAGCAGCAGCAGGACCGCAGCAACAGCCAATTCTGGGCCGATCTAGATTTCGAAGGCGGAAAAAAAAGCGGAAAAGAGTGGAAAAACGCAGAAAGAGAGGAAAACAATAGAAGAGAAATTAGTTATTGCAGTCTCTGGTTTCCCAGAGCTTTACGATACGACGGCAACGGGCCCTGTGTTTCCATCGCAAATATGCAGATGCAACATAAAGAAGGCTGGCCAGAGTGCAATCCATGATGAAAGAGGGAACTGATGTATGAATGGATTATTATATATGCCTGCTGTTTGAAAGACCCGCCCCTTCGGTCGCTATCGCTGCCTGCCAGGCAACTGCAGGTGACGCGATGTGAGCGACCACAGGCGATTTTTCATTTTTAGTCTTTTATGATTATGATTTATTTACTTTAAACTTTTTTAAGGGGTATAATAATTACTGGATAGTAACCTTCATATTATTTTATTTCACTTTTTTTGACAGGGAGTGTGTAAGCATCTGACACACAGTAACAACAGTCTAGAATGATTAAGCATGACAAAAAGAAACCCTCCTTGAAACAATATAAAACATGGCTGATGTAGCAGGGCTGAGAAAAGTAAATACCTGTTCAGTGTGAATTCTGAGATATCCCTGCAGCAATTACAGTAGCAGCTGTCATAAAGGCCTCTGGAAGTGTCAAGCACATGAAAGCTGACAAGTGCACAAAGGAGAACTGGGGCATTAAATGCCAAATAGATACAACGTTATCATCTAATCCAACTGCCAAACATGAGGTCAAATTATAGTGCCTGGGTGAATATAAAGTATATATTCACTAGCACTTTTAGCTAATTCACACATAGCTACAATTTCCTCACTATACATTTTCATCTCAAGCTGGACTAGTGGTTTCAAAATGAGTTGAAGCCACTGTGCTTTTATTTTTGACTCCGCAATATGACGCTTAGACGTTAATGGACTGTCCTGAGGGGCTGTCTGACAGTGTGGGAAGAGTGTGAGGGCAGTATGTGTATGGGGTTGATAGCAGACTGGACTAACACTAGGGGCTGATAGCAGGACTAAAACCACTGACTCTCTACCTGAGATGCACACACAAAAGGTGCAGAAAAAAGGACAAAGCCTAAGGCTCTCAGTAGGGAATCCATCATTGGAAAGATGGATTTTAAAGTGGAGGCACCTCACTCTCTCTGCCTTTCCCTTCCTTATTAATTCTTTCTTCATCTCTCTCCTAGCTTTACTGGCTAAAAAAGATGTCATGCTTCAATTCAAGGTAAACACAAGAAACTTGTGCTAAAGAAAAAATGGACCAGACTCTGTGAATAGTGAACAGTGCTGACCAACATGTCATTGGGGTCATCAGGTGGGAACCTCCTTTCATCAATGTTTCGTCTAGTTGGGCACACGACACCTCCAGGAGGCTAGACAGTGATCACTGGCGTCCCAGAGTCACCCCCCTAATGCCAGCCATCACTGCTCCTCACACCACAACAACCAACTTTTTTTTCCCCAACCACAAACTACCCCAGCCTCTCACCAACTGCACACCAGTCAAAGCAGGGTGGGGATACAAACCCTGGTTCGGGTAGGGGGTAGAAATAGAAGAGGTAAAGATAAGTAGGAATGGGATTCAAACCCTGGTTCGGGTAGGGGGGTAATGAAAGTATAGAGGGTGCCACAGGTGGAGGCATGACAAGACACACTAGCAGATTCTGCAGACAAACTCACCTAAACAGTCCTACAGTCAATAAAAATGACAGCAAAAACAAGGCCATACAGGCCAACTCACCTAAAATGGCCACCTGGTTTCAAAAGGCTCACATGGGCCACACCCTCCACTTAAATACATCCTGGATTTCTTCCTTGCCTCTTCCAAGAGTCTGTTTTCCCTAAGTGCTCCCCCTGCTGGGCCACCAGCTACTATTGCTTTTTCTAATCCAAATCCACTGACTGGACTTTACTGCCTCGCTGCTCTGCTTCTGCCCCCAACTCCACATACCTAAGCTTTTTCCTTTTATATGCTTCTGCTACTAATTCCTCCCAAGGAACAGTCAGCTCTATGAAATAGACTCTCATTCTACTCCTAGACCACAAGACTATATCAGGTCTTAAATAATAAATTCAATCACTAATTAGGAAAACATAATATCCCAATTTACACATTCATATTCACACATGTAATACATATAAGACATGGCTACATTTCCCTCATGCTAACATTTATCCAGAGAATAATGTTATGCGCCGTAGCTGATGGCTGTTATTGAGTATAACTGAATAAAACACAGGTAGAACACATACTAGTTACTATTGCCATGACTGGGAAAATGGTGCTGCTGAAAAATAAGGCAGAACAAGCTGGATACACAGTTGACGGACACAGATGAAGGACACAAATAGACGTATGTAAGAAAAATAACTCCCTACACATGAACATGTCATGGGCACAGACCTGGTACAAACACAAACGCACACATTTACGGAGGAGAGTCCTAATCATAGTCTTTAACAATGATGTTGGCAGCTCTCTAATTGCCAATTAACTCAGGGTCACTGCTGTTATCCCTCAATCGTGCCACCCTATCAGCTTTGCCCCCACGTCTTCTTCCAGGAAAAGAAAGAGGAAATATTCTCTGTGCCTTGCTCATTCCCCCCGTGTGCAAACCCAAACGAAAGGTTTTTACTTTGTCGTAGGTTGTTTTTGAAAAGCTGTGCAACAGCAAGAGACCTGACAATAACAAAATGGTTATCGTTTAGTGTCACTGTTACAGCACTGTCCGAGCTCCTGCTTTCCCTGGCTGGTCCACATTCTGCTTGATTGCCACTAAATCACCTTTGCACTCTCCCAAGAACAAACACCCACAGCTGCTCATAATGAACACACACACACACACACACACACACACACACACACACACACACACACGGTAGGCCACTAAATCACTGAGAACAAATGTGTCAGGATAGCTAATCTAACTGTAAACACATTTGCAGTTAATCCTGAAAAGAAAAAGCCCTTAGAAAATGCTTAGTAATAGGAAGAAAAAAAACAAAATCATCTCTGGAGACACAGGTAGCTTTATATCAAAGACTCAAACACACACCTACGCAAATGCACAAGGCTGCTTATATGGAGGTCTGCTCCTTTACTTGTATACCAATTATGCCACTCTCTAACACTAAAGGGACAAAAGGAGAACTAAAAGGGGCAAAAAACATAACCGTACAAGTGATAACATGCTGAGAAAGGGAGAGAGTGGTGATTTCCTAAATAACTGATAATAACAAAATGCTGGATTACTTTATACATTTGCATTCCATTGCGCCGTGGATGGAAATCCTTCTTTTATTCATATTTTACAAATTGGATGATACAAGTCAACGCTTTATACTGATTATTTTCAGTCAGTATAACAAAGAGTAAATTCAAACAACATTTAGGCTGCATTGGCTTTTCAATAATTAATGTTCAGAAGCATCACTATATAGTTTAATTGATTAAGTATGAGCATGTTTAAGTGTGAGCTCATGAGTTGACTTCTGACAGCAGTTGTTTAGATCACAGAACCAAACAGAGTCTTGCTGGACCAAATATCAAATCTCCGTTCAGGTTGGATACATATACCTTTATACATAGCATGATATTGCATTGTTTTACTTGTGCATGTACATAGAACACCCTGCATGTACATATGTATAGTATTTAGCAAGAGTTTTTTTTTTTCACACAGGTTCAAAAATACTCAATGGGTCCCGTACATTTTTCAATACAAGTGCACAAAATGTCCTCAAGCCTGGACCTGGTATTTAGCACAACGGAGTATGTAGTTTTCTTTAAAGGCTACTTAGTATTTCAGTGGAGTTTTTTAAAACACTTCCCTGGGAACAGTCTGAATAGAGGGCAGGCTCGTGGGAGGAATGGGGAGATGGAAAATGACCAAGCAAGTAAACCAGAGAAGGTGTAGGATTAGATCAGACAGTTAAAAGGAGGTATTAGGGGCAGTTATATCATGAAATGGCCTCTGGCTTGTAGCTACTGAGAGACGATGAGTAAATAGCTCTGTCTATATTTATTTCTCTCAACCGGTTTCTTTTCAAATGCAGAAGCAGTTGGTCTTTTCCTTTGATCAACGTCATTTGCCAGAGATAAGAAAGGTTAAAGGGATCAGTGGTTTTACAGCTAACCCCTCTACTCCAATACATGGGCTGTATATAACATCATCTTGACCCGATAAATCATAGCAAATTTAAAAGCTGTAATGACAAGGTTTATAGACCTTCACACATGGTCAAAGTAATACTTACGGATCACTGAGAATTGCTTCTGTTAGACTCTGTAATGTTGCCTCACTGTTCTTGAGATCAAGTTCAAAGTGAATCAAAACAAAGATGATATTTTTTATTTGAGCATTCGTTCAATCATTTGCAAGGAAAAAAAAGTGTTGCCCACGAAAGCAGAACGCCTTTGAAGATTAAACTTGTCTCATATAACAAGAAATGAAACATTTCTGAAGTTATTTCCAACAATAAACTATTTTTTTGTACTCTAATAGTCTAATATCTAATAGTTTTTCAAGCCTTGAGGATGATATTTCACTGCGTCTGTTTGATGGTTTTGTGTAAAAGCAGGAAAAGTTTATACAAAGTGCAGATATTTGCTTTCATCTTGAAAGCCATGTTTCAGTGAGTGTGGGTGTTGAGCAGAACCCAGCAGAATATATCACTGAACGGATATCTGAAGTGTATTGGCCTGTCATAGAAGTAATGCACAATAGCATGTGCATTTAAGAATGGTGTTGTTCAGAGTGTAATGCAGAAAAAGCTGCATGGGATAAGGTGTAAAACGTATTGCAGTTTGTCCAGTAGAACATCTCAAAATTGAGATCAGAGATAGAATGGGTAAAGCAGATCAGCAACCTTTCTAATGAATGATCCTTTCTGGAAATTCAGCAAGTGATACGACTTGTAAAACATACTCTACCTTAATACAACCCCCCACACATTTTGAATAATTTCATTATTTTCATTTAAATTTATTAGTAATTTGCTTAACAGGTAGCCTTGTTGTAGCCTCTTAGCTGTTGTCAGAGATTATAGATGTCACTCGAGTTTGTACTTCCAATGTTTGTCTAAGGCCAAAGTGCTAAAAATAACATTTGAGTTAGTTATTATTTCATTTTTGGACTTTTTTCTCTTTCAACATTACCTGTCAGTTTCCTGACTTCCTTCCATTTTCATCCGAGGGTAGCAATTAGTCACATGACCTTTTGGAATGACAAAAAAATGTGCCCAGTGTGGACAGAAACGTGTGATGTACAGGTGCCATGTCTATGGATTTGTACATCACTCTCACAGTAAATGAGATCAGGGAGACATGCTGCTCCCGAAGGTCAGTAAATCAAGGAAGACCGTCTCATTTACAGATCCAGCATACTTGCAGCTGTAGAACAGTTTAAACTCTTTCATGATGCTCTAGTGCATATTTTTTCTATACATACATGCATGCACGGATCTATTTTAGGGCCAGATTGCCCTTTTGTCTTTCACGTAATTAATTCACAGCAGTGCATGATGACACATACGTAAGTAGACTGATGAGAGAACACTCTTGAGGAATTCTAAGCAGCCACGAAAGAACTCTACTTCACACGTTTAATTAATAATTTGCAGATTATTGTCATGAGAAGCACACTGAGTCTCAATCTTCTGTCTTTAATGCTCTGCGGGAACAAAATTGGGATTTTAGTCATCAAGTCAAACAAGTTTATCTTGTTGAGAGCGTTAATCTTACAGCCACTGAGAAGCTGTTCCAGAGCTTTAAACTACAGTCTTCATTAGTCAATGGTACATAAACAGTAGCAATTTAAACATTGCATTTTTATAATCAACATATTTTGTTGTCTTGATTGTATTGATCTTGCCTACCTAAAACTGGGCCTAATCACATAAGAATCTTTATTTCTATATGATCACAATCTTTCATTTGCCTAATCATTCTGCTCCTAAATGGCACAAACTGCTATGTCGGACGTGACAGTTTATTTGTCCCTCTGCCAGCGATCTTATAGCTGGCCTTATGTTGTGTTACCTTAGCTGTCAGTGACATCCTTTGCCTTCCCAGGTCTCAGTGATGTGTGGTTCTGCTTGGCTGTCTCGCACTGCAGCAACCCAGTCTCATAACAGATACTGTACTAGCTCTATTGGTCCACTGTGCAAAATATATTAAGTTTTTACAGCAAAGGTTGGAAATTTGTGAGATGTTTACCATTTTGTCCCTTATGTTGTCTTCTAGCTTGCATTCACATCACGTGATAGTCAAGCTTACTTTGCAAGTAAAATATAGACCACAAAAACTACAGTGGAAACAAGGTGGTGGTGCTGTAAGTTCCAAATCTCTCCTAGGAGACAAATGTTTCATGTCCCTTCTAGCACAATTATGTTTTCTTACTTATTCCATTTTTCACTCTGTGTGTAACACTTTTCTTTCCCCCATTATATTTTCCATCCATCCATTTTCTATACCCACTAAATCCAATTCAGCCGTTGCCTTTCCCAGCTGTCATTGGGCGACCCTGTGTCGGTTGCCAGTCCATCACAGGGCCACACAGTGACAAACCAGACACACAACCATGCCCACTCACTCCCAGAGATAATCTAGAATCACCAATTAACCTAACATGTATGTTTTTTGGAAGGAATTAGGAAGCTGGAGTACCCAGAGAAAACCCACTCATACACAGGGAGAACATGCAAACTCCACACGGAAAGGCCCATCCAGGATTCGAACCGGGAACCCTCTTGCTGGTGCTAACCACCACACCGCTGTGCAGCCCCATATCATTTTAAGACTTATATTTACATTATTTTTATACATACTATCATTTCTGAGCGAGAGAATTAAAACTATGCTAGCTCAAATGTTGCTTGGATTAACAGTCGGTGTCAGGTGTTGGAGGGCCAGGACATATATAGATACATACATATATACATATTATCCCCTGTCATCTGCCCCATCATCTCTGACAAACAACAATGTAGCGTTTCGTGTTGAAAAGCAACTGGTCCTGATAACATCCCCAGATGTGCTTTAAGGGTCTCTTCTTCAGAGCTGGCTGAGGATTTTACAGATATTTTCAATTTGTCCTTCTCCCAGTCATGTGTGCCTCCTTGCTTCAAGCCCACCACCATGGTGCCCCTCCTCAAGAAAAACAATATAACCTGTTTGAATGATTATTGCCCGATTGCACTCACTTCAATTGTAATAAAGTGTTTTGAGAGGATAGTCATGTCCCACATCAAAGCAGCCATCCCAGACACACTGGACCCCCTGCAATTCGCATATCATCACAAGCGTTTTACTGATGATTACGCTGTTAATGCAGCCATTCATACAGCACCTCAAAAACAAGAACACTGTATGTTTAAATGCAGTTTATAGACAGATGATCTGTCTCAATGCTCTTTAATAACTTAACCTGCACATTTGCAAATTTGGACATTTAGACACATATATCAATGCTGCATCTGCACATACCTTTAACAATGTGACATTTGGACATATCTTTACAAAATATAAACAATGGGCCTCATGCAAGAACCGTTCGTACGCACAGATTTGTTATTAAATCGTCCGCACGAGTGATTTAAGAGAATTTGCGCATTCATCAATCTTTTCGTATTTTACGTTTTCTTACAGGTAGGAACAGAATTTACGAGTGATCCAGAGCTGTCGTAGGAGTTTCGTAAAATAGTCCGCTGTTACTCAAATCAAGTTTGCTTGACTAATGGATTGTATATTTAATTACTTTGAAGAAAACATAAATAAATATACATTATACCCCATAATTATGCTGACATTTGTTTTACTTAAATTGTGAACTAATTGAAGGTTCATTTGAATCTGTATATAACAAGGTCAATGGGAAGCGTAACCAGCGGCTGTCTTGCTACTTTTGGATGCCTTACCACGTCAGGCTCTTGGAAGAGACCGTGTGGAGAAAGACGAATGGCTGACATCGCGATTAAGATTGCCAAGGACTGTGCTGCTACAAATATGCAGCTTGCTAGAGCCACAACTCCAGAGAGAACCACGCCGATCAAACCCAATTCCACCACACGCCCAGGTCCTCACCACCCTTGGATTTTTGGCCACGGGAACCTTTCAGAGCGAGATTGGAGACAGATCGGGGGTGTCCCAGTCCTCTGTGAGTCGTGCGCTCCCCTTGGTCATCAAAGCTCTCATCAGTTTATCACCCATGGTACATCAAACTCCCATACACTGCTGTCCAACAATACAAATTAAGAGGGACTTTCATCCCGTGGCTGGACTGCCAATCATACTTGGAGCACGAGACACATATATGCATCAAAGCACCCGTGCTGTCGTGGAGCGCACTGAGCTGAAGGCCAGGTGGGTGTGTCTCGATACAGCGGGGGGGCAAACTGCTCTATAGCCCAGAGAAGGCATGCCAGATTTGCACAATATTGCCATGAACGAGGGTCTCCACCTGAACCAGCCCAGGCAGACCAGAAGCTGTGGTGCCAGAAGACCCCCCTCATGGACCACCCCATCAAAGTGCCATCATGATGAGGCAACAACTGATTGCACGGCTTTAGTTGCAGTCATCGAGCGCCTGCCCATGGCGAGACATTTTTTTTAAGCCATTTTCATATCAAACCATTTATTTTTTTTATTTTGGTGACATGGTATTAACAGCACTCGTAATTGCTTCCCATTTCTTCACTTTAGCAGGTCCCGTAATTCCACTGCTGACACTGCTAAAAATGACAGATTTTCCTTTTTGGATCTCTGAAAGCAGAACTTCAATCTCAGAGCCCGTAAAGTTGTTCTTTTTGCGCCTTGATGTCATTCTCATGACTCATAACTCAACACTTCCTGGCACAGGAGAGGAAGCACAGCCTTATATGGTATCATTGTGGGCGTGGAGTATGCAAATCTACTATCCTCGTGCGTGAACTTAGATACGCACAAGTGAGATTCATCATTTACGCAGGTCGATTACACACTTTTTCCGAAGTTAAAGGGATATGCCACCCTCAGGCCAAATTAAGCGTATCCCCGCCAGTGTTTCCCGCAGGAAATTGCTTAGTCAAGGTGGTGAGTCGTTGGCCGGGGGGGTACGGTACTTGGAACGGGGGGGCTGTTAGAGCAATAACGAAGCAGTTTAAGAGCTGTAACACTTTTTTATTTACATTATTAACTATTTACATTAACAACCAGTAGGTGTCGCAATTCAATGTTATCAATGCTGTCTTTTAATGTCTGAGCCTGGCAAAGCATTATTAGTTCGGTTTCCAGTGCGGAAAACTCAGCCGAAACACACTCCCCGCTACGTTATTGGGAACCCCCCCCCCCCCCGGCTGCTTCACGCTGGCTTGTTTGAGGAAAGCGGGGGTGAAAACAAGTTCCCAAACCGACATGAGCAAACCAAGCCTTCCGTGTTGATTTACACAGTCATTTGCACTCGATGTGAAAGTACACCACTCACACAGTAATTAGAAGGTAAATCAAGTAAATTAATTCACGTTGGGCGAAATATTTCGATTGGCGACGCTGGCGACACTAGCATGTATGTATTACGCGCAACCAAGCAGTGGTCAGTGCTGTGAGATTCGGACAATGCCTGGGTCGCCAGGAAAACGCTCCCACACACTTATTTATGTCTCGGGAATGCGGGGATACACTTAATTTGGCCTGGAGGTGGCGTATCCCTTTAAGAGCGTTTGTTGAATCTGACGTGGCGTGTTCGTACGAGACCTTCTTACGAAAAAAGGGAGAGAAATTTAGAATAAAAATACGAAAATGTTCTTGCATGACGCCCATTATTTGCACCTTACATTCTGTCTACACGCTACACTTGTTTACATAGTATTCACTTTATTTAATTTATTTTTTATTCTTAGAGTTAAGTTCATACCTTCATTTAAGTCTAATTATTCCTTTATTTAAGTTTAGTTATTTATTTTAGTTGTGTGAAGGGAACTCGCAAAGTAAGAACTTCCCTGCCCAGTGTAACCATTGTTTTTGCTGTGTTTATGACAATACACTTCTTGACTCATATATATATTTAGAATTTTTAGTATTTGTAAAAAAAATCAAACAAACAGAACTACTCCTTAATGCCACAAGACACACTGCAAGCTGCACAGGGACACATATACACACAAATAAGAAAAAGAAAGGAAAAAAAAAAACAGACCAGAGAGAAGCAGCTGTATAACACCGAGATAAGATTAAACAGGTGCTCACGTAATAATATGAGCCTTCCACTTGGCTTTGTTAGCACACAGCTTTCAGATATGAGAAACACAACATTAATAGCTTGAAAGAAATAGCATTTAGTCATTCTGTTGGTCACTTTTTTTTAACGTGTCGGAACTACTTCATTCACATGTACCTGTTGAAGTGGCAGACAGAGCCATGGTGTATACTTGATATTTTTTTTTTAAATCAGATATTGGCACTGTACACTGCCAGAGCCAAGGTGTTGACAGCTTCTTTCACTCCCACACTATATCCCCCTGCATTTAGAAGAAAAAAAACAACAGACATCACGAATATGTTGAAAATGATCAAATTTCGATTTTATGTCTTTAGCATAAAATGATCTCTTTGTTCTTATGGAGGGAATGCATGTGGTGTTGCCAGACATGTAACTGTGCTCAGGTAACGCCTTGTACTCTGTCTTTTTGCAACCAGTTGGCTCAATGGCTGCAGACTTTTTGACCATTCGGGGAAAAAACAGAAAACACATCTAAATTAGTGAGAGACTGTTGTGCAATAGACTGCAGCAGCGTATTCAGAGAGAAAGTCTGAGTTTCCTTACAACAAAATTCTAAACAGAAAAGAGAAGAGGGCCAAACATATTTCTGCCAAGAGACAAGCGGAATCCAGGCGGTGAATAATTTGTGTCTAGCACAATATGAAAGCCTTAGACACAAGAAACTACCATTTCCCTGTAACTGCAATTTTTATTTTTGTCATTTGATTAGATGAAAAGTTTAATAAACCTCAGTGTGGTCTGCATTTTGGAAGAGGGTCAGATGTTTTCTAGTGGAGACAACTTAGAACCTCATCAGGTTTCCAAGGTAAACATTTTACCAGTGTTATGAAGGGGTAACAGAGGAAGACTCAACAAGGTCTTTTCACACATTCCTTTCAAACAGGGACTGATGCGCCTTTGTTGTTTATCAGTGTTGTGACATAATGGTGAGTCGAAGTTGATGCTCTGCTGATGCGTCTCTGGGCTGGCATGACAGACAGTACAAGAGGTAAAACGCGACGCATCACTGCATGCCTACACACGTCAAGCCAGAAAAGCACAACTTGCCCTACTAACCAACAATGCTTTTGTCACTTAGCTGATCCCACAATGCTTAAAGTGTGTAAACACACACCAATGTGAGGCTAAGGCTGCGGCTACACGGAAACGTTTTTCACTGTAAACGATACTTTTTCTTATCGTTTCACTGTCGCGGCCACACGGAGCCGGCGTTCCCACTACCCCAAAACGATAGTTTTTGAAAACGGGTTCCAGAGTGGGAAAGTTTGAAAACGGCCTCGTTTCGTTTCCATTGTTACAGCAAAAACGTTTTTGCGTCAGTCACACGTTGACGCTGGGAGCCAATTTTAACACTTCTCTATTGTCTCACAGCGTGGCGTGACACAGCGGCGTGTGTACTGCCTCGTTTCATCGTTTTCGTCTGGACAGCAGCGCGTTTCCGTGTGGTCGCAAGAATTTTCGAACCCGTTTTCAAAAAAAAACTTGTTTCGTTTTCGTGTAGCCGTAGCCTAAGACTCCCTGTCTAGCATGTGTGAAAAGAACCAGAATGTTGATTAGAGTCTTCGTTGCCTTAATTTTCGCTGACAGACATCGAGATGTTTATAAGTCTTCAGGCTTTGCTTTATGAATTTTGTTGACATAGAAATTTGATGCATAAACAGAAAATCCAACTTCTGGCCAGATTTCAGTCCATGATCCACATATTTTTGAAAAAGATTTGTGACAAGCCCAGCAGTCTTAAACTTTGAAATTTTCCCCTTTTTATACTCCCAATCCCACATATAGCAGTGTCAGTTAAGATGAATGTTTTGCTTATTATAGGCCACCATTTCAAACCCTTTAGGCATGTCAGTATAGAACAATAACATGGGTGCATATCCTCTATAGATTTTTATTAAGTTATAGTTCACTACACACAAATCTTGGTGCATACATATTAGTGATCATCTTTTTGGGAAAAAAATAAATACTTATGTCAGTTGCCAGAAAACAGAGTGAGTCACTGGGAGTCAGCCCATCAGTTTAACACATTCCAGTAAGTTGTCTTTGAACGTGAGCAGCTCTCAAACTCAAAAGGAGGCCAAAAAAACGCAGAGTGTAATCTGTAATGTCATATCAAAGCACACCCTTGAGCATCTCCATTGAAAATAAATGAGCCTACTAACTTTGTGGACACATGTTCTGCATGTCTAAACTTTGGACTGAGTCAGTTTATGTTTCTATCTTTAATCCACTTTTCTATTTTTGTATCAACTCTTGAACATATGGGCCATAACACTGAATGATTAAGTTCTGTGTTGCATTTGGCATGATTTGCCCCTTCTTTGTATTGTTATCACTTAAAAATGTTCAACCATAAGATAAACAAATTTTCAAAATCGGTGTTGCAGAGCTGTATAAAAGAAATAGGCTGTGTATTATGCAGCTGAGATGCACAGTTAAGATACTTTTGGGACAGACGGAATTGTTGTTATTGTATTATGACTTTCTACCTCTATATGGGAAGTGAGTCATTATAGCCTCTACTCTGCCCTGAAGCCAACAAAAGAAGAAAAGAAAACAGAAGTTGGCGTTGGCAGTAGCATTCAAACAAACACATGGCAAACAGGAGCTTCCAGCATCGTTGAAGTTACTGTGCTTTCCACAAACTTTACTCGTCTCTGTGCTTTACAGTTCTGACAGGCAAACATAACCTTTGCCCCGAACCCCTCCCGCAAACTTACCACATGAACTAAAAAAATTGAGCCAAAGAAGAAAAAAAAAAAAGCTTTCCAGGATAGCTTTTTGGCAGTAAAGGAGCAAAATTTTCATGTAGACGTTGCAACTTTCCTTCTAGACTGGTAAGTCAAACTGTTGCGATACCTTTTCTTGGCTGACTGTGTGAAAGCGCTTGATGGTGATGCGATGCCGCCTCTTTTTCATAGTAGGAATAGCAGCAGATAAGTGTGTTTTTTTTAATCAATAAAGGCAGAACCCGATGTGAGAAGGGCTGCGGTTTTAATATGTTTCCATTTTACCATGTTTGTGTAAAAAAACCCAACATGCATAAGAGTAGCCATGTTAATATGACCAGTCCGCACATTGTCTGGAGTGGCATCACATTAGTGTATTCCCATGCTTATTTTTTGGTTGTTAGTCATTATTTGTCTCGTTGTTCTTTTGTTGTAAAGATGTAAACGGCCTGTAACGATTTGATTTGACAGGCAACAGAGAAATGAAAGTGAATTAATATTTAAACTTACACCTCATCTGTTAAAACTCAGAAGCTCAAAGTCACAAAATCCTTTTATAAAGGCAGTATTCAAGTCATGTTAATATGTTGACAGTTCGGGTTCATCCCTTGACTGATATGTCTCATTATGTTGGAATTATTCATAAGTCAGTGTTTAGTGGTGTCACAAAAAAAAGATAGAATATTCCTCAGTACAAACAATGGATGGTAAATGTGAAAAAATGGGTAAAGAAACAGAAGAAAAAAAATAAAATTGAAAGACCAGAAAACCTGAAAAGCTATTGTTCAAGAGCACCTTAAAATATTTAAAGAGGCTCCTTGAAAGCAAAATGTAAAGAAATGAGGGGCGGCAAAAGAGTTTTTTGCACCGTACCTGTGAGTTAAATTCCACGTTCAAGTATTTTGAGGTCCACAGTTATTCATCCTACCAACCAGTGTTAATTTTGTCAACCAGGACGATGATGAAAATATTTCGTTAACGCCCCTTTTTCCCGTGACGATGATGAGACGATGACGCACAAAATTGCTTCCAGAAAATAAAAATATGACGAGAATAAAAAATGATTTTCATTAACGAGACTAAGACAAGACGAAATTTACAAGCCATGGACGAATGGACATTAAAAAATGTAATTGTTTATGTCCTTCCCCAGCGGAACTGTTTCAGTCTGCATTCGCACATGAGTCAGGACCAGGTCGGGACTAAAGCGGGGTTTATAGTCGGAAACCAGGTCGTCTGCGTGTGTGTCGCAGTTAACGCAGACATGCCCCCCCCCCCGCAGACACTCTGGTGCACCTCCCCAAAATTGTAACTGACCGCAGACAGTACCGCAGATATCGTCGCAGGGAGGAGAGAAAGGAGGCCTCTGATTGGTCAACCCTACATCCGCTCTACACTATGCGTATTTCCGGTTTGCTAACCGGCTAACCATGACGCTTCTTTTGCCTCTCTGCCAGCTCCAGTAGTAGCAATATTTCTTCTATTTCTAGATCGATCAGCTGCATCTCAATCAAAGTGCGCATTCGTCCAGTCCCCATTGTTGTTGAATGACCTCCGTAACCGGAAGAGAAACACGCCACCCACCACACCCACAATCCTAGCTTGTTCGTGATTGTCCCTCTTGCGTTGTGGCATGGAATTAACTTAGCGCAGACCGCGCTTCAAAATTGGGCATAAATCAAAAATAACTGCGTCATACCTGCGACAAGCTCACTGCGACACACTGCTGCGAGAGTAAACACGGCCCTTGATGCGCTGCGCGCAGCCGTCTGCGTCAGTGACGTGTTACTTTAAGCCGGAGTTATAGTTGACGCGCCTGTCACGGCGGTGGCGGACCGTGACGTCAAAATGACGTTTCAGGCATGGCGCTTCCCTTGAAAAGACGGCGCAGCGCGTTGTCGTGCACCGTGTCGATTTTTGTAACTTGGCGGCGACAACAACGACAGACCGGATGGACCAATGTGAGACCAGGCTCAGTGAGGAGGTGCGTTTGTACAGGCAGCTGTACGAAACTGCAGTGAAACAGCACAGGGAGCACGTAAACTCCCAAAACTGGTGGGCAGAGATGGGCAGAACTTTGGGGAAAGAGGGAGAGTTCTGTAAGAATGTGTGGAAGAAGCTACAGGACAGATACGTGAAGGCAAAGAAGAGGGCAGAGACTCTGTTGATGCCGGGGGCTTCAAACCTTTACCTCTTTTAACTGAATTAAAAAATTTAAATGATCCGAATACTGCAGCAGTATCATTAATTACAGTATTCTTGCTCTTGACAGCGGCATTGTTTTCTTCTCGACTGTCGTGGTTGTAGAATAGCGGTAACCTTCACGTAGCAGCGCCACCTCTGTGACGGAGAAAATTGCAACTACTGGCGCATCGACTTGCGCCACTATATGTAGCCGTCACGAAATCGTGACGTCATTAACACCGCTCGCGCCAGCAGACGCGGCAACCATGCTAGAGCCTTTAGCCGTTTAGCGCCACATTCAACAACAAAACAAAACAAAACAAAACCCGGTAAAAGTAAGGAGAGAAGAAAAAACACCACAAAGAAGCTAATATGGAGAGCGGGGAGGCCACCGTGTTCATGGTCTGCATGATGGTGATATTAATCATGGACGATCACATCGGGCGTCTACTATGGAGTCTGGAAGAACACACAGAGAGAGTCAGGAGACGAAGGATCGAGCGCAGGCGATACTTCTTGGTTTCATGAAGGAAGGAGAGCAGAGCGCCGCAGACAAAGGAGACCACGTGTAAGTTTAACTTATTAAACACCCGCCGGTTGTGTCCGTGTCGTATGAGTAAACATTTCAGCCGTGACAGCATGACAAGGGGCGGAGCTACCGACCACCACACACCTCCGTCAGATGTGTTCCTATAGAACCCAGAACAGACCCAGCTGAGGAGAAGGAGCTGAATTGGAGTGTGATATATGTAAAAAAGAGAATCAGTGTTTGGAGAAGTTTTTTATTCTGTACAGTGTGATATATGTTAAAAAGAGAAGCAGTGTGTGGAGAAGTTCTATTATGTACAGTGTTGACTAAAATGACTAAAATTTGACTAAGAGTAAAATTGATTTTCGACATTGTGACTAACACTAAGACTAAATTAAAAAAAGCTGACGAAATTAACACTGCTACCAACTTTCTTCTGCCTTGATCCAAAGAAACAGAACAAAAAGAAAAAACCGAACCCCGGAATTGTTTATTAAGAAATAAGCTACAAACAAGCGAATCTAAATGAACACCAAAAAGTAGCTCAGCTGGTTACATGCAGATGCAACTGTCATTTAGATATGCAAATGCCTGCGCGAACAAAGTCTCTGAAACCGACAGACCACAACAATAGGCCTCAAATAATGGAAATGTGTTCAAAGCCTTTTTGATATTTGTTCATAGATTTAATTTGCTATTCCTCTTTGGATTTATTAATTGCTGCATTTGGTGTGCATCGAGGCTTTGTTATTGTTGTTGTCCTTTGGCTGTTTGTCTGGACCAATTACGGTTGATCCTCCAGGGAGTGGACTGGACTCTTCAGATGTCTGCTGTAATGTATTGATTCCTTTCATCTCTGGTTGCTCTGTGTATGTGTGTGTGTGTGTGTCTGTTCCCATGTGCCTGTGTGTGGATGAGGGCACGTTTGTCAAAGACAGATGGGGGGTGGGTGCCTGTGTCGGTGTGGGAAATGAGTCGATTTCATTTACACTAGTCTCCTCACCCAACAAGGGAGGGCAATCGTCTTGCTCGTGCATTTGTTGCTTATTTCCTTCCTCTGCCTTTCTCAGCTTCCTCACATATGCACATCACATTCTGTCAGTATCATTCTCTGATGCAAAGAGTCAAACTCTTGCCTAATATTCCATTGGCTGCCATCTTTACACAACAACTGCCTATCTTTGCCTGTCGACCAATTCACTGCCAATTTCTATCTTTAGCTGTTTTCTACCATTCTGTCCATTTTCATTCACTCTGAATCGGTTTTAATGTCTTACTCATTCACTCTTTGTCCAAAGCTGCACTCTATCTCCATCTCTTCTTGTTTCTTACAGTGTCTATCAGCATGCATTCACAGTGCCACTTATCAAAATGGTGAGCTGTAAGAGAAATAGATTAACCCAATCAAAGGCATTGCTGTGCACCAGGGCATAGAAACTCTTTATGGGGGTATAATCAAAGATTTTTCACCAATAAAGTTATTTATTTAGTTACTTATTTTAGTGTTAATATCTAATTGTCATTATTTTGTCAGAAATCATAATGGCTGCCAGTAGTGCAGGACACATTGGCCAGCTTGTAAGGAATTACCACCTTTCTTTCACAGCAGTTCATTTATTTTGTTCACACAGACATGAAGAAAACATTATTTTTTTTTCCAATGAGGACAGTTTACTTTTACGAGAATGAAAAGTCTGAATTCAGAGATCAGAGTAAGATGTTAGGGGAGGAAAACCAGACCCAAGACAATCTCTTGCACACACCATCATTTTTATAACTTTATTTCATGCTGTACTAATACTTGGTTATAAACAGTTATACATTTTCTAACTGTGTTCAGGACTTCCACCCCTCCTGACAACAGCCCATAATGTGGTGTAAGCATGAATGAAACCTCCCATTGCTTCACATATATGTACATATAAGTGCATAATACATGAACATGATTACTTCTGTTTTTTGCCAATTCCAGAATTCATCAAAGTAACCAAACACATAAATACTGTGAAATCAATCAATAAAAGTTAATATGACTATTGTCCTAATATGCTGATCACTTAACAATCTCATGGTGTTATTAAGCAATTTATGAAATATGAGGTTGAGGTAGTATTATCATTATCTACGATGGATTATTTTTTATTTTCTTTACAGAAGACTGGAAGATGTATTATTAAAATTCACCTTAAAATAGATATTACTATTCCCAGATGTATGCAATGACAGTACAGCTGTATATTATATTGTTCCCCAGGGTATAGCAGATTACTCATTTAAAGGGATAGTTCGGGATATTTGACATGAATCTGTATGGCATCACCATAACCAGTGTCGTGCATTCAAACTGACTTACCCCCGACAGTGTCCTGTGAGCCGAGTTCTTGTCCAGTGTTGGTCAAGGCGAAAGTAGTCCGGCTTGTTTGCTGGGGTCAAGAAATTAGCGCGTTTTTCTTCCCAAATGGCCAGTTGTCTGCAGAGTAAGTGTTGAGCACTGCCAAAGAACAGAAAGACTCGTGCGCACAGCTCGCGGTCAGAATGACGTGCGCACTGATACACAATGAGACAGTATAGGGCCCAAGTGATAACGAGGAGTGACTTTTGCCGGCTTCGGTTTTTGTGATGAAATAAATCACTCTTTAGCACACGTACTGTTTTGGGAAGAAAAACGCGCTAATTTCTTGACCCCAGCAAACAAGCCGGACTACTTTCGCCTTGACCAACACTGGACAAGAACTCGGCTCACAGGACACTGTCGGGGGTAAGTCAGTTTGAATGCACGACACTGGTTATGGTGATGCCATACAGATTCATGTCAAATATCCCGAACTATCCCTTTAAGGCAAAAGGTAGGTGAATGGAGAAATGAGAGGATGAGAAAGGGATCATTGCAAGTCTCTCCAGACTCAGACTGCAGTGATTAAGTCTTTTTTCTTTCAGCATGGAGAGACAACCTGCAGGGGAGGTTAGTTCTACTGAAGAAACGGAGGAGGATGGATCATAAAAGACTACTAACACTTGAAAAGAAACTAGTATCTTTCTTACATACATACATACATACATACATGAGGACGTACATGCATACATACATGAAGAAGAATTTCAGTAGAATTTAATGCAATGGTAATGCAAAGCTCACATAGGCTTTTTGTAACGACTTTATCACGTTACCATGGTGAAGAGTAACTGCTGTTGAGAGAACTGCCTAGATTTTTCTGAAGCTCTGCAAGCCTGAAAAAGTTTAATGAGTTCTTGTAATTACACATTTTGGCCAGTAGTCTTTTGTGGCTTGTAGCGCAAGGTTTGACGTTACAAAATCTGCCCATAACATACGGCGTCGTTGTAAATGTCACCTATCTTACTCAAATAACAGTGTGGAGGTGAAAATTGAATGATTGAGGTTAACATAATTTGCTGGACAATCTGACTGTCAGGTGGGCTGCGGGGAGGCGCAGACAACCTACAATGGAAACCGAAGCAGCTGTTTGTTACCAGGCATGGAGACCATGCAGTTTAGGTACAAGAGAGAGTAATTGCAACAAAAGAGTGAATGGGTTAAGATGATAAGCAGATTGACAAGCCATTTTTTTTTCTTCTTTCAAATGGCGGATATATTCCTAGCTTAAACATTCTTAGCCATAAACATTAATGTGTTCTTGTGTGAGCTGAAAATAAGAGATGAATTTAAAGTTTTTTGGGGTTGCCAATTGTTCTTTCCAATAGTTTCAGAAAATATAATGTACTGTTTTGCTTGCAAAATAACATTTGGGGGAAATAAAAAGATAAGTAAATGGAAATCGCTGACTCAATCTGAATCTGGTGGAAAAAAAAGCCATGTTTTGTTGCATTTTCAAACTGCTTTAGAGTAAAAAGAAATGGCAAAACTTCAACTTGACACCATGTCATAACACAGAGAACCCTATTGGGTTCAGGAGTAATTATTGAACCAAATTTCTGACAAAGTGATTATAGATGGAGCCTATAGTCTAATGTGTTTGAATTTTTCAATAGTGCCAATTCAATCAATTCAAACAATCTATTTCTACCCAATTCAGTCCAATTCATTGTAGTTATATGAATATAACGGTAATTTATAAAAAAGTTTAGATCTTCACTTCAATTCAATCCCCCATCCGGTGCATGGACAGTGCAGACAGTGATGGTCAAGAAAAAAATAATTTCCTTTTAACAGAAAGAAACTTCTTGCAGATTAGATTCAGGAATGGCAGTCTTCTGCCTCGTCTGGTTGGGGATGAGAGAAAAGGACGGTGACAAACATAACCACTAGCCAGAGACACCCTCTGTGGGAAAAAAAGAAAAGAACACAAAGATGACAACAAAAATAGCACATGCATACAGGGAGAGAAAAGACAACAGGGTGAGAAGAGATGCTCCAAAAGGGAAGTGCCCCAGCTGTCAAAGCCTACAGCGCATAACAAAAGGTATAGCTCAAGGTCACCTGAGCCCCAATATTAAGCTTCATCAAAAATGAAAGTTTTTAAACCTATGATAAAAAGCTAGAAAGGTTGTTTGCCTGCTAAACAAATACTAGGAGCTAGTTCACAAAAGAATGGCCATATAACCGAGGGCTCTGCCTCCCATTCTTCTTTTGGAGATTAAGAACCAGAAGTGCAACTACAGTCTAAGAGCAAAGTGCTATGTTGGGGAAATGCTTAAGTGGTGCTTCGACATTGAAAACTTCATATGTGAAGAGAATATTTTTTTTATTCTATTACAGGGAGCCAGTGAAAGAAAACTAAGAAATATGATCTCTCCTGCTAACTCTCATGAAATGTCTCGCTGAAGCAATTTGAATTAGCTGGAGACTGGGACAGCCCAAGAATAATGAATTACAGTAATCCAATCTTGAAGTGAAAAGAAATGCATGAAGTAGTTTTTCTTCATCACTCTGGGATAGGAGGATTCCTAATTGTGGCAATATTGTAGGTAAAAGAATACAATCCTGAACTTGTTTTATGTTCGACTTTAAGGACAAATCCTTGTCAAAAATTATTCTCAGGGGCACCACAGTACTTGAAGCCAAGGCAGTCTCTTCCAGAGTAATAATATGGTTAGATCTAGCTTCCTGAGGCCCTCAGGTACAAAGACAGCAACATTAGTCTTTTCTGAATTTAGAAGCAAGAAAAAGAATTAAGAGTCATCTATACCTGGACGTTTTTAAGGCATGTTTGTAGTCTGATCAGTTGATTAATTTCATCTGGCTTAAAAGAAATATATGTAGTGCTGTCTAACTTTTGCTCATGAAGGCATGCACAGAGTCAAAAGTATTGTTTTGAGGGTTTGATATTACCTTTTATGATACATATTCATGCATTTGGCCTATACAGAGTTGATACACTCCTTTTTGAAGGGAACAAACATTGACCCCACGGTGTGAAGGGTTAAAACAGGAAAGAGACTGAGTTGAGTGTTGAGAGAAACTGCTACATGCTTAGAGGGAGTCAAAACAGGTGGGATGAAGCCTATAGCGGAAAAGTACCAGACACAGGGTGAGGGAGGAAGACATTTCAATGGAGCAGAGATGGAGTACGAGGCTGATATCAGACCAAGGAGCAACCAGGGGAAAGCCAAGTCTAAACCACGGCTTCTCCCCAACTTTTGGACCAATAATATTTACGGCGATATAAAAAAAAAAGTTTTTCAAAAGAGTGGTTATCTTTTTCTGATCAGACTACCTGGCAGAGAGAGGTTCACAGCGCTGTGTCACTTCTTCTATCTTCTCTCAGGCAAACGAACACGACAATTGATGCAAGCACAGAATCCCATAGAACTCTAGAATAAGAGGAAGATTGATCTGTTCATAATTGACCAGAATGTATTCATTCATATGCACAGGTAGAGGGAAAAGAATTCATATGAAATTTAAAAAAAAAAAAAAGAAAAAAAATTGATACATTTTCCAACCATCCTTACCATGTGGTAAGCTCTCAATGTCCAAAATACACAGCCTTCTCTCCTATACATTTAAAAGATGCATTATTCATTGTTGGTATTGCACAAGTGACATAAGCTCCTTTCAGACTCCTTTCCATTAATCTGACAGCAACTGATGGTGTTGGTCTCCCTGGTCCCTTAGTCTTACTCAGTTTTTTAATGTCAAATCTAGTAGCATTCAACACAGCACAAGTCTGAACCGCATGCCGTCACATTTTAAGGATTGGCCCACACAGTTGTGTAGGCGCAACTATAGCATGGCTTTAGGATTAAAAGGATTACATGTTGAAATACACAAACAACTTTCCCATTTTCCACATATAAAGAATATACCCTGATACACAATATACATTTCTCTGTGTATATGTCTGTCTTCCAGTTTTACTCTTCTGCGTTTCTAATCAGTTTGATCCATCGCGAGATGAGTGGTTGGCCTTTTCTCTTATAGCAGATAATGACTTTTAAGTGCTAAACTCCCTGAACGGAAAATTGAGTGCTTTCTCTGTCATAATCCCCATCACCTCACACATTATATAATTTACAGCAGCTATTTCGATCAGTCACCACCCATTGTAGCATATTTGCCATAACCATGACACTTTCACAACCATGGGGCTGAATAACAGCCTAAGAGAGATAAAACTGCAATATTCCCGTCAAACATTTTCCTTCTGCACTTGACTTATGGCCTTGTCATGGGTTCTTTTGTTACTTAGGCAAAGATGAGCAGTAATCAACTGTATTCACCGCTAATGGAAAAACAGTCAAAAGTTGTGACACGAGCCATTCATTTTGATTGAGTTGGTGTGTATATGCTCTCAACTAGATGTTCATACTGTTCAACTTTGACAACTTATGAGGCAAAGGCATTCTTTAAATTCTTTAAAAAAAAAAGAGCTTCTCCTTTATATTTGTGGTGCTAAACCTAAATCATATATTATCTAATACCCAGAGGTTAATGACCTTCTCCAGAGCCAGTTGGGTTTCCAGCATTAGTGAACCAGCTTCTTGATACTGAAAATCTACACATGGCTGAAATCAATTGGTGAAATTTAGATTAGTCAACCTGGTCACGAAACTTTGTGTGCTGCTTTTCTACTTTTCAATATTCAACGAACAACTTAATGTAATGCATGTTTTGCTATTTCTTCCATCTCGATCCCACTTTTGACTTTTATCTTCACCAAGAAGTTGTTCTTGTTTTGTGAGCTTGTACAATGTGAGGGGGGCACATCTTTGGTCCTGAAAGAGAGTGGTCGCCAGACGGTTTTATTGCTGCTGTTGCTGAATTCGCAGTAATTTTGCAGAGCTGCCTTAAAAATCAGCCTTTTTGTACAACTGCTTTGTTTCATTATGTTTTAAAGGCAAGAATGAAAAGAGAGCAAATCAAACACCTTGGAGCACAACTTGTTTCTCAGCATTAACAGTGAAAAGGATTTTGAGGCAAAGCAAAGCACTATTTTTAGAGTGCAATTAGGGAGACTGTAAACACTTCTGACTGCTCACACACAATCCGTGTTTGTATGCGAGTGTGCTTTTCTGCACCTTAAGAAAATCAGCAGATACGTTGAAACCCGCCCTGCTTTTTACTGGTATTGTATGGCCATATGCATTCTTACATGCACAGATGTTTCTCACCCATGTATATTTGGTTTTTATACAGTATGTCATCCTCATATGTTCTTGGATTTTGCTGGGATTTTGCCAGGATGGTACTGGAGCTTTACATGTTTTCCAATTTAGCATCGGCCTTTAAGAGGAAAGAGAGGCAGCAGATGGAGGAATACAAAATGAGGCTTGGTGAAGGACCCAGGTAAAATGACAGGGTCGCCCTTGATGAATGGAGATCAGCCTTTATTGCCAACAAAACCCATGTTCCAATAAATGTAAGCAATAATGGGGAAAAATAACTCCATAAATCACCCATTTGTTGTTGTGACTGTTGTGAGCTAATTTCTCTCTCAAGATCCCTCCAGCTTGTCCAGTGCTGAGCAATGAGAGAACTGTGACAACATTTCTTCACACAACAAAAAACCCAGCAGATATATCAAGCTATCATAGATTTTTCCTCTCGTTATCCCCCAGGGTCCCTTGACTGCCCTATTCAACAAGTTCAGGTTCTCTTCTGATTATTTCTAACTCTTCTCATGTCCCACTGTGCAGCATCTCCCCTCAGCAGAGGGATGCATGGCAGTTACAAAGCACCACTGAGACAAAGTCAGTTACTTGGATGAGTCAGTCTCTCCAGAGTGTCTATTTTGGCAGTCAATTTAAGTCACTATAGCACAATTTGAGCATTGAGTTCTACCACTGCAGAGTGTCATTTTGTGATCAGTTTTGAAGTCCAATCAACCAATGGGCATTTGCGCCACTGTAACTCTGCTATCTGCTGTCACATAGAGGACAGACTGCGTGTCATTTTCTTTATAAAAGATCATTTCATCAAGTCCGCTTCGTAGCATGTAATCTCTTTATTGGTAACAAAAGAAGAAAAGTGCAGGAACTGAAAAAAACAAAAACAAAACGGGCATCTCCCCATGTCCATTACTAAACCAATGGGCTTGGTTGATAAAAGGTCCCAGCTATCAAAAGAAGGATACTTAAGTAGTTATTGTGTTGAGGAACATACTTTGTCGAATAAAATGCGACTATCATTCACTATTTGAAAATCTAGCCCAGGCTGGTTTCAAATAGATATGTAAATCATACTTAGCACTGTATTACGATCTGGAGTCTTATAACCAGTTGATATTATGTGCTGGTATCACAGGAAACACCAAGCTTCTCTTACACTAAATTAGATACCAAGGTGACAAATCCAACCCCAGGCAGTGGAGACAACACCATTGCTTCTGTGAAAAGGGTCCCAGACTCATTCTGTTTATTTCATTTAGAAGAGAATGCAGTATCTATTTTCCTAAATGCAGCCCTGTGTTTTCAGTGCCTTGACCTAACGGAATTGTTTTTTGATTTATTTTAAATAACATTAGGCATACCCAGGCTAAACATAATAATATGCTTTAACTTGCCTACACAGTGATTGAAAATCAAATAGATAACAAAAGCAATAATCGCTCAAAAAGCATGCTTGAAGTATACATTTTTCATTGATTCTGGCACCAATCTCTTGAATAATGTAATGATTTCACTAATGAGGACAAATGGAAGCGATTTGATATAGCCATTTGGTGACCATGAAACTGATTTTCCCTCAAAAGGACTACATCTGATTAACCTTTTTCTGTTATTCCTAAATTATGGGAAATATATCCACTGAGGTTCCATCCAGCTGGAGCCTCACGCAGAGACAAACAACCATGCACACTCTCACTCACTCCCATGGTCAAATCAGAATCACCAATTAATCTAACATGCATGTTTTTTTAAGGACGGTGGAAGGAAGCTGGAGTACCCGGAGAGAACCCACGCATGCACAGAGACAACATGTAAACCCTACCAAAAAAGGCCCCAACTGGGAATCAAATCTGGAACCATCTTGCTGTTAGGCAACAATGCTAACCACCATGCAAATCCCCATTGAGGTTCCATTCCATAGAATGGAGAGTGGTCCTTTCCTTGCATTTTGTTCCTGGGATCAATATATGTGGGTCATACTGTCTATATATTTTATGCATCATGAAGTACCATTTAGTGGGTACTCAAATAGCCTAGAGCAATCAACTTTTAATTAACTGTAAGCTAAACCCAGTTGCAAATCAGCCGTCAATCCCCACATTTGGTTCAGACAAAACAGGCATAAGGACGATCTGATTGCAAGGTGCACTAGCGTAGAATATTAATGTGAAGAATTGTTCATATTAATACCAATCCCTGAGCGAAGAAGTGAACAGATGTATTTCCCATGTTATGCTCTGATTAGCATTAGTTAACATAATGGGGTGTTGAATTCTCATTACATTCAGACAGCTTGAGAGCATCTTTTAAATTCTTGCACATTATCACATTTCTGCTTCCATCACTGCTTTGCCCTTTATTTCCCATCTCCCTCACTTCCTCCAAAGCTTTTCCCTCATAGCTGCATTTGATACTTCTTCTTTGCAATTCTATTGCTCCTTCCCTCCCTCCTCCATCTATGACAGTTTGTGCTGAGAACTCTGCTGTGGGACAACTATATAACAAAGCAACCAGGGGACGCTGAAAGAAAGAAGTGGGGGGGGTGGAGAGACGAGGGACATAAGTAGCAGTGTTGTTATAAAGCTGTCTTCCTTTTATGGCTTCATCTCATTTCTATGCTCTTGTCCTTCACTAATGATAGTATAGTCTGGTATTAAATGGAGAGATTCTTCGCCAGGGTACTATAACACCACAAGTATCTGATCATTGCTTTCAACATGATGGAGCTTGCAGTAATGTTGAGGTAGTGATATACTAATGCAATAAATATTTGGAATCTTTGTATCTGATATGTGGTGTATCCATCTAAGAAAGAATGATAATGCTATGGAAGGTGTGCAGGATTTTTACGTCCCAAACATCTGAGAGGACAGCTAGTATACTTCACAGATTATAGGTGGAGTAACTCATTCTCCAGAAAGACTTTTAAACTCAGCAGCCAAACAAAAGGCACTCCTCGCCTCGGTGCTCTTTCAGAAAACCAATCCCCAGCTTCATGAATGTACTTTGCCAAGGCAGCAACACACCTACAACTGAGCTAATTCACCTAAAGGCACTAAAAGTAAATATCTCTGTGTTACAGAGATATATATTATATCCACTTCAGTAAGTTTTACTCTTGCACTTGTCACACACCAAAATTTTGTGGGCTGATTGTCAACCACCTGTTCAACGTTACTCATTGCATACCACGCTCTGTAAATATTCTACCAAGGTTCTTCTGTTTTTTTGCCAGATCCTCCTCCTCGTTTGTCATTGTATGTCATGGCCTACATGCCAAGTTTGTTCTTTTGCTGCCTGGCTCTGTTTTTGAACTGTTGTCTTTTTTTTGTTCTGCATTAAAGTCCTTATCTGTTCGCCACCTTGTGACGCACATGGTAGATATTGTGAAAAGGTTTATTTCAAGGTTAATGTTTTCCTAATCCTAAAAAAAAGAAAAAGAAAAAAATGCTTTCATGCCTAAACATAAGGTTGTTGAGGTAGACAGGCAAAACAGACAAAAACCACATGAAGCAAATGTATAAACTTTTGTGCATTAATGGAAGTTTTTTGTGTGAGTTTGTTTCGTTTTACCATGTATTTTCATTAATTTCGCCCACTTTTGGATGCAAGGAGGAAGCAGTAGTACAGAGGAGAAATAAGCCATGCAACTCCACGCAGAAAAGGCCCTAGTGAAGATTCAAGCTGAGAACCTTGTTGCTCTGCAGCTACAGTATTAATACACCATCACACAGCCCCTTAATTCATATCTTTAAAACGCTTCAGTGAACTTAAATTTAATTTGTTTTCCTTCTCTATAAATTGCCCTGAGATGACCTTTGTTGTCAACTGGCATTATAAAAAAGGGAATTTTATCAAATTCTTACACGAATAAATAGATAAATAAAAATGTAACCTACCCTTCATAAAAATTCATAGAGCTGTCATTTGCACACAGTCAGCACTCAAGCATGAACGTCCCCTGTTGCTGGTTGGCTGGAATAGAATCTTTTTCTCCATTTACAGAGGGCAAACAAAAACAGCCATGATGAATCTTTATGAGCTACATGTTGGACTTGAGAGAAAAAGTGTATTGGTTTGTGGACAAATATATATAGATATATAGCTATATCTATATATATATCAATTTTGAAAAACATTGATGTAAAAGGGTGACAAGATAAATAGTTCTTTGAACATTTTAACCATGCTCTAATAATGTTTTTAGTTGTTTATAATCATGAATTATGAAGGCTTATACATTGATTCCTGGAAAGAACTTTGATGATCAAGTGCACTATGAATATATGTATTATTATTGTTATATCATTGTTCTTCTTTACTCAATGATGTGTTTCTCATCAGAGATCATCTCTCACAAACAAATTTTCACTTTTTTAGTTTACCCTTTTGTCTCTGTATTTTGTCAATGATGGCTGCCTGAGCTGCAACAATAACCTGTTGATAATATCCATTTCAACCTGGAGAGACTCACACGGAGAGATAGGGAGACAATTGCAAGGTTTATTGTCAATATTTCTTTGTCCCGGCGGAGGACATGCAAGCTGAACCGCTGTGAGCTTGAAAGTCCGGCATAGGGAGATAGATGCTGAATATCTACCCCCCAAAAACTGAGCCGGAGCCGAGCTGGTGAGGGACTGGCTGGAAGGTGAGGAAGGAGCCTGTGAGAAGGGTTGCCCCCCCCCAAAAAAGAAGTGAGCCCGCCTGGGCTGCCTGAGGAGAGAGAGAACGGGAGAGTGAGCCCGCCTGGCTGCAGTGGATTAAGCCCGCCTGAGGAGAGAGAGAGAAAGGGAGAGTGAGCCCGCCTGGCTTCGGGGCGTGAGCCCGTCTGGGCTGCCTGAGGAGAGAGAGAAAAGGGAGAGTGAGCCCACCTGGGCTGTAGGGGAGTGAGCCCGCCTGGGCTGCCTGAGGAGAGAGAGAAAGGGAGAGTGAGCCCGCCTGGCTGCCGTGGATTGAGCCCGCCTGGGCTGCCTGAGGAGAGAGAGAACAGGAGAGTGAGCCCGCCTGGCTGCAGTGGATTAAGCCCGCCTGGGCTGCCTGAGGAGAGAGAGAAAAGGAGAGTGAGCCCGCCTGGGCTGCCGGGGAGTGAGCGCGCCTGGGCTGCTGGGAAAGTGAGCCCGCCTGGGCTGCTGGGAAAGTGAGCCCGCCTGGGCTGCAGGAGAGGTGAGCCCGCCTGGGCTGCCGGAGAAGTGAGCCCGCCTGGGCTGCAGGAGAAGTGAGCCCGCCTGGGCTGCAGGAGAAGTGAGCCCGCCTGGGCTGCAGGAGAAGTGAGCCCGCCAGGGCTGCAGGGGAGTGAGCCCGCCAGGGCTGCAGGAGAAGTGAGCCCGCCTGGGCTGCAGGAGAAGTAAGCCCGCCAGGGCTGCAGGAAAAGTGAGCCCGCCTGAGCTGCAGGAAAAGTGAGCCCGCCTGGGCTGCCAGGAAAGTGAAAGAACGGGGAGAGTGTGCTCGCTTGATTTGTCATAGAGATAGAAAGCCCCCTTTTGCTACCAAAGAGATAGTACTGCCAGAGAGAGAGAGAAGCGACAATTAGAGCTGAAGGACTCCACCACCAGTAGTTGATGCGAGAGCTTAGCTATAAGCTGAGCGAGCGCTGAGCAGCGAGCACGGATTGAAGGTCTGGACGGATGTAGGAGGAGTAGGCTGCCGAAGACCAGCAACCGAGCTGTTGGAGAGATGCCTCGGGAACACCTTGGACGGCTGCGGAGGTAGCTGCCCCAATCCGAAATGAATGTCCGGAGTATTGGAGAGGGGGAAGGCCAGCTAGAGCCAGGGATTTCCTAAGGAATCTGATAAACCATGCTGCAGTCATGGGGGAGCCGTCGGGAGTGAGGAACAAGGGGCCAATGAAGGGGCGGAGCTTATGGCGTTTGTCAGCAAATTTAATCATGGCTAGGAAGGGACAAAACGGGCCGCCGAGACGGGCTATGGAGATGACAGCAGGGCCTTTGCCCTTAGAATGTTTGAGGTGGAGGTCAAAGTGATCGGGAAAAACCCAAGTCGTCGGGCATCAGCTCTACTGACGGGTTGAAGACGCCCTGAGATGTGAACTCGCCTACCCTAAGGAGTCCGTAGAAGGCCAAGAGAAAAACGCTTGACAGGAGTGCTTTAAGGTACGAAGAAAAGGGGGACGACCTCAAGGTTAAAAGAAGGCTCTTAAGAATAGAAAAAGTGATGGGTTTTCTGCCATCGAGCTGGGGAGGAGAGTGCTTAGCCATGCCCTTCAGGAGGAGCTTAATGGCATGGTTAGAGAACAGACTCGGGCACGGGCCCAGATGATAGAGTTTTGCATGGAAGTTAATGTCAGCTAGGAGGGATCGAATATAAGGGAGCTTGAAACGTCGCTCGTCAAAGCTATGCAGGAGAGCCTAAATAAAACTTTTAAATGTAAAACGTGGTGTTTTTTTTCCCTTACAAAAGGGGAAAATTCAAAGCAAAGGTTAGCAACCCTGCAACCACTGACATGGATGCAAAACACGAGTAGCTGAAAGACAAAGTAGAGCCAGCAGATCAGCTGCTACACGAAAGCACCCATTTACTTATTCAAATATTAAGCAGCTCCGAGTGGCTAACAATCTTTTAAAATCAACAATTTTTCATTGATCCGGGACAAAAGTAGCTGTGTGAGGTGCGCCCAGAGACAATGAGAGATGACTGCTGTCACACTGCCTTGGGAATGGCTGATTGAGAATACGGTGGTGTCGGTGTAAAAACAACTAATAACAAAATCTATCATGCGGCACAATACTCTGCAAACGTCCCGCAGATCAGTGTGGCCTTGTGCAGGAGGCAGAAGCATCACAACATTCGAGCAGCTGCCAGCAATAAAGATTAAAGCCCTGTCTAACGGGGCAGCAGCAGGGCGTGAGGCAGTGCCAAGGAGCAGAGCAGAGCAGGGCAGGGCACTATAGAGCAGAGCAGAGCAGGGCAGGGCACTGCAGAGCAGAGCCGGGCAGGACAGAGCAGAGCAGGGCACGGGAGAGCAGAGCAGACCCGGGCACAGCAGAGCAGAACCGGGCACAGCAGAGCAGGGCAGGGCAGAGCAGAGCATAGCAGGGTACAGCAGGGCAGAGAAGAGCACAGCAGGGCCCAGCACAGCAGAGCAGGGCAGAGCAGGGCACAGCAGAGCAGGGCAGAGCAGAGCAGGGCACGGCAGAGCAGGGCACAGCAGGGCTGAGCAGAGCAGGGATGTGAGCACAGTCACTCGCTGTGATGGCTACTGCTGTAGTTATGTCCAGCTGTAACAGTTTATGCTTCTTATGCTGCTCCAGAACACAGCAGCTTTAATGCAGCATTAAAGCAGCCGTCGCTTTACATCGAGCTGTTGCATGTCATCAAACACTAAAAAACAAATGTGCTGCAGCCATAATCCTAACAAAGCCAACAGCAGCCCCAGTGACAGCTATTTCATCTCAAGGCTGCACTCACAATCGCAGCTAGCTGTTCAAGGAGCTCCTCTATTACCTTTTTGAATGCAGTGGTGTAGCTTGTGTACATGCAGCCACAGCTGAAGGACTCTTTATGTGGTCTGCAACATATCTGCATACCAACGTATTGTGTCATGCACAGCCCTGACTTCCCTTGTGGGAGATGCAATGTGAAGACCGTTTAAGGTAATGAGAACATTTCCTCCAATTGTAAAGTTCTGCTTTCCAGACAGCATGAGAAAAATACGCCTGCATTTCTCACTTAATACACACACGACTGTTTTCACATCAGAGTCATCATAGTCAGTTCCATCGTTCTCGATATTTCGGTCACTTCCTGGTCTGATGTAGTCAATATCATTACAAGTTAATAATCTATCATAGTTAAGCTGCAACACTTTTTAAAACATGGCGTCACCAACATCTTTACATGCTGATCATGTGTTAACAACGCCTTACCCAAACAGTTTGGTCAGTTCTTGGCTGGCTTTGGGCTGCGACATCATATTCGACATTTCGTTAGACTAAGAAATAAATGGTCCTGGATAGCAAGACATCATGGTTTGTGATCATTCTAAGAGGCACCACTGAGGACGCTGTGATGGTGGTAACAGAGCTGAACTTTGACTTTAAGTGCTGGATCAAACATCTGTTGATTATTAACTGCTACGCCCAACGTAGGGCTCGAACCCACGACCCTGAGATTACCAGTCTCATGCTCTACCGACTGAGCTAGCCGGGCTGTTAACTGTACGGTGATCAGCTGGAGGAGAGGAGCAGGCCGGCTTAACGGAAAGGAGGGACAGAGGGCGCTACGATGGCCGATGGCCTAGCAGTGAGTCAACATAACCAGGAGCTCGGTGTCCAGGACGGATCAGTCCAAGCGAACACCCGACTGTGACAGAACAGAGGCGGCTTTAGAGGAGAACGCCTTGTGGTAATGGTAAAAATAGGGACCGCCGTATTTTAGGTTGAGATCGGCAATCAGAGCGAGATAGGAGTCCAGCTCGACTCGGTGCTCGGGATAAACAGAGCAATAACGTCCCTGTAGACCCCGAATGCAGCTACAAACTCGCGGATGGAAAGATCCCTGGACAGGCGGGGATCGGCCGAGCGGAACACAGCCGTGAAGTCAGAATAGGAAGCGACCAGCCGGTCGACCACGGGAGAGGGAAGCAACAGGGAGACCAAGTTGATATATTGCCGCTGCAGGATCTTTGGAGCGAAGACGAGGCGAGACATGAGCGTGAGCGGGCACATACGGCTGGCCTAGGCGAGAGAAGCAAGCGTGAGACCGGGAAATTATATTAAAACAATGAGACACCATAGTACCTTACCCTGCGATGGGCCGGGCGGGCGTCAGCGAGGGAACACGCTCCTTTGGAAGAGCTGAGAAGCCGGCTAGTTATATTTACCGGGCTGTTTACCGGGCTGGCTGGTTTCCGGGCTGGCTGGTTTCCGGGCTGGCTGGTTTCCGGGCTCCAATTTGGCTTGGCGAACCATGCAGCTGCTGGCGAACAGGTAGAACCCAGGAAGGTGCGCCTTATCTGGATCTGGACGGTTGATGAGCGATTGCCAACACCTGATGAGTCTGTCATGTTGAATTTGCGGCTAGCCTTCATATGTTAGATATTTTTGTTTCAATGCTATGGTTGTTCAGTCTGACCAACATTTGTTGACATCTTGTTCATAGTTTCCTTTCTTGGTCAGTATCAATCCCTGTTTCCCTTTATTCCACCCAATCCTCTCTCTTAAGTCAACATGTTAACAATTAGCTATAATAGGGGAAAGGAGAGGAGGACATATATAAAAGGTCAGACAATTAGGCTATGTACCTTTCATCTCAATATCATTTAAGTTTCTCTAATTAAATCCCAGCATGCTGAAACAACTCTGAAGGCAGCATGTGGTCTGTGGTTGCATGTGGAGTGAGTGCTTGCATTCGTCTGTGGGCAAGCGTGTCATTGTTTGCCATGTTGTTCAGTGTTATATCCTTCTCAGGCTGAAAGATATTTTTCTCAAAAAAAAAATTTCTTAAACAAGATAGATTACAAATATTTTGCCCCAAGGCAGCAATTGTGGCATCTCAAACATAATTTGGGGCTTATGTTGGTTCAGAACAAAGAGTGACAGAATTCCAATGGCAGAATACACTGAGATCAGCCCAACAGAGTGAGGTTGTGTTTGATTTAGATGGATATTATTCTTAAAATGCCTTCTTGCTGTCACACCAAAATTAAAAAAATATATATATATACATGTGTGTATATATATATCTTCATAGAAGTGGTGTAAACTGCTTGTTGTAATGAGCATGGATACAAGGCAAGATGAATCAGCAAACACCGCCCCATAACTCTGGGATTTCCGAAGCTGATACAGTGTTATTCGTCACGCTTAGAAACATAATCTTAACGTGCTTTGAAATTATTATGAGCACTGTTAAATGCATTTCATGCCGCTGTGTGCAAATCACTTCCCCTGTCTCGTGAACACAAGTCAGAGCAAAATAATCCACTGTGAACAGAGCATTTTCCATTTTTGTCACTGTTTCCCCAACTTAACAATCGTGCTGTTATTCAGCTTCATCAAATCAAGCACTTGTTTGTTGACACAGTATTGCAGTATGTTTTTGAAGCTCACCTCTTAAAAATGATGGTGCAATTAAAACCAAAATGCCTCCCAGGCTAACCGCCTTAAAGTGCACACACTGCATAAAAACACTTTCAACAACTCTTAGGTTGCAAAATAAGAGGTATACTTCAAGATCTGTGTCCCAAAAGACAACGAAGATCCTTGCAGTAATCATAGAATCTAATGACATTCCTAAATTGGTCACAGGATGACTTTCCACAGGGGAAAATTGTAACACTGCAAATAAAATATCCTCTGTCATTTCTTTCTTATCAGTGTTTCCCAGTTATCTTTCACCCACTGCAGTTGCCAGTATGGCGTGTCCTTACAGTATAGGTTCAGCTATGTTTTTCAAAGAGATGTTGCATATAATCTTGTCTCATCTCACTTGCATCAGTGTTTGAAAGCATTTCCAAGCTCTTCAATAGTCCTAAAAGTCCATATTGAGACAAAGTAGATTACAACAGTTCAGTTAAAGAACAAAGAAAACATTTGCAATTTTGCAGTATATGGAATGCACATCACACATATATCCATTACCAGGCCTGAAGCCATTTAAACTAGGTCGCGTGGTGTCATGAGCTATGATGCATGTAGAAAAATAAATGGAGCCGACTATTGGTCACTAGCTGGAAGCAAAAGTTTCAGGAATAAGCTAATTGCACTGGCTATATATGAGAGAAAGATGCAGAGCCCTACAGGAATTCTTTTCAACTTGGTTGTTGTATTTAATGTACAGTATGTTGCAATAATTTACATTAGTGATAATTGGAAATGTCTCTAGAAGGGAAAAAAGCTGATTGAATTTAACTCAGTTTTATTTATATACCGCCAAATTACAACAAATGTCATTTCAGGGCACTTCAATATTATAGTCTAATTCAAGCCAATTGGAGTTCAATTCATTGTAATCATAATCCAATCAAATGCAATTAATTAGATTAAAAATTAATCCAAATAATTCATACAGAGCCAATTCAAAAACAATTTCTTGGCTAAGGAAACCAACAGATTGCACCATACTTCTCTTCAGTCCAATCTTCCGTCCTGAGCGTGCACGAGGCAACTGTGGAGAGAAATGATTTCTAATAGGAAGAAACCTCTGACAGAACCAGACTCGGGAAGGGTGGCCATCCGCCTCCACCATCTGGGGTTTGATAGGACAGAAAAGAGGGGAAAAAACCACTGCAACACCATTCAAAGGATACCTGTTGGAACAGGGAAACACGAGTTAATGACCACAATAATGCCAAATGTACATAATATCATTTTGAGAAATTAAACAGGGGGGAAAAAAAGAGAGCAAAGTGAGGAAAGGTGTGACAACAGGCCCCCCAGCAGTCTAGGCTATAGCAGCTTAACTATGGGATGTTTCAGGATCACCTGAGCCATCCCTAACTATAAGCTGTCATTTTTTGCATTCATGTTTTACATTTCTGCCATGTCTTCACCTTTTGCCTTAGTCTTTCTCCTGACCTGCCATCAGCTTCACTCCCTTCACCTGTTTTCATTATCATCAGCTGCACTCACCAATCACCCTCCATAGTAGTTAGTCTCCATGTCTGTATCCGGTTTGTCCTTATTCATGTCAAGTTTTTTCATAGTCAGGTTTTTGTTTGTTCCTTACTTTTTGTTTTGTCAGTTTTTTCATATTCTTAGTTAGGTTTTCGGTATTCCGGCTTTGCCGCGCTTTCTGTTACAGTTCATTGGAATAAAACAAGATCGTTTGGATATCTACATCCGGGTCCTCTCACCACAACCCAGTCTCACAGAAAAATGTGTAATAGCTACGTTGGGGGCCAAATTGTGACAATACCACGTTTTATTTGGCCTATTCATTTACATTGCTTCGCAACCAGGTCACGTGACTATCAAGTTTCCCTCGGCTAAAAAAGGAAAATGGCCGACTGTCAACCTTTTTTCTTTGAAAAACATGATATTTTAAGAAAGCATCTGCATTTGTATGCATTTCGATGGCATTTCTAGCGAGAACTATGCATAATATTTTCAGAATCTTCATTCAGAGAATATAGACGATCTTTTGTTAATTAGTTTCGCCGAAGATTTTGGTATCTCCTTGCAAAAACGTAACAATAACACGTTTTCTACCGTTGTTAAGGTGGTTGCTATGGACGCTGCTATCTCAACATCATCGACCTGTGCCGACATTCCCCGTAATATCTGTTAAAAAAAAAGAAAGAAATATATATATATATATATATATATATATATATATATCTACACATATATATATATATTTGGTTTGGTTTTTTTTTTATTTTTTTTTTTTTATATAGCCACACTATATCTGCGTGGCGCATGCTCCAGTGGCTGAGGCACGGCAACCCGACCAGGAAAATGCAAAGGAATTTAGGCTGACGTGAAGGAACAACGATTCTATTGTGTGTAGTTACATATGACACAACAGAACTTCTGTTGTGTATGCATTCTAAAATGCTTTACTCTGTTCATTTTACATTTTTTGGAATATGTATTCACAAAAAGCAAAAGATAATTTTTTGATCATGCACCCTATTTGACTGTTATCAGTCTATTCAATAGACGTTATCAGCACACATCAGTCCTGCTGTGTTTTTTTTTTTAATCAGGTTGCCAGATCTCGTCTTTTATGTTTAGCTTGCCTGGTAGCTATTGTAGCAGTGTGGTTGTTGACCCAATTGAGGCGGACTGGTCACATAATGCGTAAAAAACGCAGGTACTAGCGAACCTGGCAACCACTCCGAGCTGCTTAAAGAGCTACTTACCAAAAAAACATGACTCCTATTTATGTATGTATGTATGTATTTATGTATGCCAACATAAACATACATATGTCTATTTGGTTATATGTGTATCTGATTTGATGGAAGAAGTTGGGCTGATTAATACAGGGATGAAAGAGTAGTAGTATTATACTAGTGAATATAGCGGACAAATAACATACACACACACATATGTCTGTCTTTACAGAAGATGTATGGCGGGGCAGGGTAGGATAGGATAATTGAGGTGCTTAGAGGGCTACCTGTTGAAGAATGATCTTTATTGTTATTATTTATCATTTTTGTGAAGTGAGTGCCCTGCCGTGGGGGTATGGGATGTTGACATACCCATGCCCAGGGGGCCATTGTCACCCACCTGTGAGTAAAATAAAGTATACACTAGCCCAAATCCAAAATTATGAACATGATTAGGAAAATCATCAATACCTTGAAGGTTCTTTCTGACCAAAAATGAAAAAAAAAATCCAAAGACTTGATTTCATCCAGGCTGGACAATCAAATGGTCTTAGAAACTTAAATCTGAAAGAGGCTTGCACCAAACACAGGTGAAAATTAAACTTTGTTGTAGGACAAAATGAAAGACATTTTTGAAAAGACCTTGACCTGGTGAGTAACATATGTCAGTGTGAAGATTATAAATCAGTCCTGCTTTGAAATATTGACCTCTGAACGTTGACCTCAGTGCAATTTAGAAGGTTAATCATTAAAGGGGAACTGCGGTATTTTCAACATTAAAGGGATAGTTCGCCTCTTTTGACATGAATGCCGCCTGCCGTCAGCTGCGCCTGTTTCTCGGTGTTTACTGCTCGGAAAGTTAACGTAATCATGTCTGACTACGACACCGATGATGAAGACATCCCTTTTACCACAGAGCTAAAGGGATATCTTTATGAACCAGAATATACAGATGCCGAACTTCACCAGGAGTTAGAACAGGCAGAGAGAGAGAGGAGGGACAGAGAAGTGGTCCCAGCTGAAGTTGGAGCCACAGCTGCAGCTGTGAGAGACAGGGTGACCGACAAATGGTGGTGCACTTGTTCGAAGCGCCCAGTAATGCCAACGGAGGTGGAGAGCTGGCTTGGGTCGCTTCTTCCAGTTAATTTTGTGAACGTGGAAAAAGGTCCAGCATTCAGGATTGCGGGGACGTCTTTATGATTTGTGATGCAGACAGAAGCTGGTACACCGGCCTCTTCATCAATTGAAAGGTCTTGCATCTGTGGCATGATGAGTTCCCATTCGTGGCAGCAGTAGCTCTCCACCTCCGTTGGCATTACTGGGCGCTTCGAACAAGTGCACCACCTTTTGTCGGTCACCCTGTGTCGGCAGCTGTCGGCAGCGCGCATTTATACTGCAACCTAGTGCCAAGCAATTGTGAGGTGTAACTTTTTCGCAAGATACGATTTTGTGATGCAAATGCATTACTCTTTTGAATGCATATTCTTTTCAAAAGCAAAACGCTTTATTTGTGAAACCCCAGCCAACTAGCCGGACTACTTGCGTTACCGCCAAAATCTGATCTGATCCAAATTAGCGCCATAGTTTTAGTTCTTCCCAGTTTGCAAAGTAGGGTTTTAAAAACATATATATACTGAATATATCAAATATCTAGTGCAGCCGAATTAGTAATTATACTTCATCTATATGATTGAGGTTTGAAAAAAGTCAAGATGTTGGTATATGTTAGATATTCTAACTGTTATTTTCGAAATGTGGTTTTGGGTTAGCAGCTTCTTCCGTTTTGCAAAGTAGGGTTGGAAAAACATACATCTACTAAATATATCAAATGTCAAGTACAGCCGAATTAGTAATTACACTTGATCTCGATGATCAATACAAAGAAAAATTAAATAAATTTACTTCAGATACTTTTAGAGCCGCACCATGTAACATCATACAAAATCAACACAGTACTCTTACTACTTCCGGTTTGCAAGGGTTATTAATAGTCGCATAAAGACAGATTATATGTATATAATTTGTGCGTATCATATATTTATGATGATTATATTATGAGAGATACACGTTTGGTCAATAAAGTTGAAAAACAAAAAAAAAGCCCATGCCTGATAACAGCCCTCTCTCTACTGGCTCACTGAAATAATGGCCCACTGATAGAAATGGTTGATAATGTTTTATCAACCATTTCTATGATAAGGTCACTATTGTTATGTGCCTATATCTTTATTTTTAATTATTTTATTTATAAACAGAAAGTATGGTGAATGTCGGCCCAGGTCGGTGACATAGAGATAGAAGCGTCCATAGCAACCACCTTAACAACGGTAGAAAACGTGTTATTCTTACGTTTTTGCAAGGAGATACCAAAATCTTCGGCGAAACTAATTAACGAAAGATCGTCTACATTCTCTGAACGAAGATTCTGAAAATATTATGCATAGTTCTCGCTAGAAATGCCATCGAAATGCATACAAATGCAGATGCTTTCTTAAAATATTATGTTTTTCAAAGAAAAAAGGTTGACAGTCGGCCATTTTCCCTTTTTAGCTGAGGGAAACTTGATAGTCACGTGACCTGGTTGCGAAGCAATGTAAATGAATAGGCCAAATAAAACGTGGTATTGTCACAATTTTGGGGCCCAAATTGTGACAATACCACGTTTTCCCTTGTGGACCAACGTAGCTATTACACAATTTTCTATGAGACTGGGTTGCTCACCACCATCACCACCTAACCTTGTCTGACATAAGCTTTATCAAAAAGGACAGTTTTAAGCCTAATCTTAAAGTTAGAGAGGGTGCCTGCTTCCTAGACATTTACTGGCAGCTTGTTCCACAAGAGAGGGGCAATCCTTTATATTATTTGATTTCAAAATGTGCTAAAGACTTACTTATTTGGAAGGTGCTTTAGTCATTCTTTATGTTTTTCTCAAAGCAGACAAAAATTCACATCTTGGATTGTCTCCCAGAGACTTGAATTTTTCTCTTCTCCGGACCAGTTCTTTATCGACTTCCTTTAAACATTTTAACTCATTGTTCTCCTTTGCTTTACCTTATTTGGTAACTTGGTTAGATTTAGGCATCTGAAAACTTGGTTGATTTAGTCGCTTGGTCTGGATAAAGAAAACATCATAGCTTACCTAATGTCCCATATATGTCAGGATATTTCCCAGCTCCACCTACACAGAATAATTTTGGTTTCATGCTTACGTCACAATTTACCAAGAAATTGGGCTGCAACACATCTTACATCCCTTTTCACACCAAAATTAGGGTTTTTTTCTGTTTTTTCTCATTACCAGCTGCCACAATACAGTACAATGATTGTATCCAGGAACACCCCCGCAAATTACTACTGCAGGAAATGTGTATATACACACACACACACACTTTTGAATACAAGCTGCTGTGGCGCATAATTTTTGGTAAATAGGATTTTTGATCAAAAATAGCTGATGAAAAAATATAGCTAGATAAGGGGCCCACACAGCAGGACTCCAATTGAGCTGCCAGCAGCCATTCAGTCTGGTAAAATGGATCCCTCGCATTTCTTTTTTATTAGTTGGCCAGTTCTCCTGTCACACATTTTTCAGAGCTACTACACATGCGGAGACAGTGAAGGGAAAGAGTAAATGAGACATAATGATGGAGTATATAGCTTAAGAGATCTTGAGAGCTTCAATGAAACACACACAATAAGAACCAGGAATACAAACATCTAATTAAAGCATGTGTAATATTCCAAGTTTGCCTATTGCTTGCGTCCTTATCTAAATCTTTCTGCTGCCAATCATGACCCATAAATGCATTCCCCTATGGCTCATGGCTGCTTAATAAGAAAATCAGATTTTGTTAGCCTTTGTCTCTTTTTTTTTTTTTTCATTATTAAATAAAATTACATACAACCATACAATTTCTGTAAAAGGTTAGTTTGCAACGATCTATTTTCTTTTTCTTTTTTTACCCATAAACCTCTCGTTTGCCTCTTTTTGGTACCAAGCTCCTTAAGAGTTATTGACCTCAGAAGAGAGAAACTGGATAAAATGGGTAGTAATCCAATGTATTTAATAAGGGGTAATTGAGGTCTTATAGCAGAGAAGGGGTGACTGCAAAGCCCCTCTGGTCCTCTCATTTATCCCTAGAAGTTCTCACATTCAACTTAAAGCTCTTAACCCCACACCTTTTACATTCACCCTTTCAGAAAGATCAAATTTCATCCATTACAGACATATTTTTCTTACTACAGGTTCAGCCTTTTTACCCTCACACTAAACCAACACTTCTGAAACTCTTCCTAACACTTAAGCCACATTTGAACTGCCTCTTTCACCCATGTTGTTAAGTGTTTATACAGTGCATGGTTGTGGAAAGGACCGCTCGGCTATCTTTGAGTATTGTAAGTACGTTATTTACCAAACGGCATTATTATGTTCAAACCAAATCTTAAGCCAGAGGTGCCTGGAGTTATGGGTGTACTCTTAATATCTCCCTTGCTCTTTTTAGAGGAACATGTCCAGTGAAGGATAAACACCCTCTGCCATAAACAACATATCCTTTAAGTGACCAACTTATAACATGACAACACATTGCTAAAACACTTTTATTTTCACTCTCTGAATTGGTTCAGGCAATAACATTTCTTCATCCATCTGTCCATTTTCCACACCTGCCTAATACAATTCAGGTCACTCGGGGTTGAAGCCCATCCCAGCTGCCATCATGCAAAAGACGGGGTACAACTTGGATGGATTGGCAGTCCATCACAGGGCCACATTTCTTCATAAGAGTTAGAAACCAAAACTCCTTGTTCAGGGTTAAGAACTATCATGATTAGAGACAAAATGTATTATTATTAGGGACCGAGCAGTGAAACTGCAAGGACCCTATTGTATCTGTAAGGTTTATTATTTTTCTCCATTATTCTTATTCTTTGCAAAAGGTATGCGAAAACTCAGGAAATTTTGCGAGCACCACCTGCCAGTCGACGACATGAAAGAATCTAAACTTTATATTATAATGCTTAAAAATGGTCCCCTTAATAGGATTAGTTTCGTGTAGGACAACGAAATTCGGTACACTCATTCATCATGCCCAGACGCACGAAAAAGTCTCATGCCACCATGGTCCCACGTCCACAGGAAGGCGGCCATTTTGGATGGAAAGTGCGTTTTCGTGCCATTTTTGACCGATTCCACGCCTTGCATAAGATCAAACTTGTCCTACAGATTTAATGCTACAGACTTCAAACTTGGCCAGGCTACTCTTAGGACATGGGGGGAAAAATTCTTTGGCCAACTTTTTCAAAACTTAAAGGGCGTGGCCGTGGCGACGCCTCAAAGTTTGATGACTCGCCATCACTCGCCACAAAAAATTTAATTGATTATAACTTCCACCTACATTATCCAATCTGTCCCAAACTTCATACGGTGAATGCTGGAACCAGTCTGAACGCACACATATAAAAGAGTGGTATACACCTACAGCGCCACTTGCTGGTGGTTGGAAACGTCTTTTTTTTCCACACCTCGCATTTGATCGAACTCCTCCTACATATTTAATGCTACAAACTTCAAACTTGGCCAGGTTACTCTTAAGACATGGGCGGAAAAAATTATTGGCCAACTTTTTCAAAACTTAAAGGGCGTGGCCGTGGCAACGCCTCAAATTTATGACTCGCCATGAAAAATTAAGTCGCTTATAACTTCCACATACATTATCCAATCTGTCCCAAACTTCATACGGTGATTGCTGGACCCAGACTGAACGTGCACATATAAAATAGTGACATCCACCTACAGCGCCACCTAATGGTGGTTGGAAACGTCTTTTTTTCCCCACACCTCGCATTTGATCAAACTTGTCCTACAGATTTAATGCTACAAGCTTCAAACTTGGCCAGGTTACTCTTAAGACATGGGGGAAAAAATTCATTGAAAAACTTTTCAAAACTCTTAACAGTGTGGGCATGGCCATGCGGTGAAAATCGCGTGATGGCTTTTGTGATTTGAAAGCCTTATCATCATCGCAAAGTCATGAAACTTGCCCCATACGTCCACCCTCACCACCTCGTACGTATGTAAAGGGTATCGTGTGTTGGCGGAGATAAATGGCTCAGTGGCTCCCCCTAGAAATTTTCAAAAACCCCTCTGCATTGGGGTTATTACGTGCTCGTACGTATGCAGAGGGGATCGTGCGTGTGGGCAGAGCTGCACGACTACGGCGTCCAGCACATGCCCAACGTGCGCACATCCAACGTACGCACACCTCGGTCCCGCTCACAGCTGCTTGCAGCTTTCTAGTTATTTTTTTTTTCTCCTCCGTTATTCTTATTCTTTGCAAAAGGTATGCGAAAACTCTTGAAATTTTGCGAGCGCCACCTGCCAGTCGACGACATGAAAGAATCTAAACTTTATATTTTTGGGAGTCGCTCATTGACTCTGTAGCGCCCCCTACGATGCTTAAAAATGGTGCCCGCAATGGGGTTAGTTTCGCGTGGGACAACGAAATTCGGTACACTCATTCATCATGCCCAGACGCACAAAAAAGTCTAGGCCGCCAATGTGCCACGTCCACAGGAAGGCGGCCATTTTGGATGGAAAGTGCGTTTTGGTGCCATTTTTGAACGATTCCACGCCTTGCATAAGATCGAACTTGTCCTACAGATTTAATGCTACAGACTTCAAACTTGGCCAGGTTACTCTTAAGACATGGGGGGAAAAATTCATTGGCTAACTTTTTCAAAACTTAAAGGGCGTGGCCGTGGGGACGCCTCAAAGTTTGATGACTCGCCACAAAAAATTAAGTCGCTTATAACTCCCACATACATTATCCAATCTGTCCCAAACTTCATACGGTGAATGCTGGACCCAGCCTGAACGCGTACATATAAAATAGAGACATCCACCTACAGCGCCACCTGCTGGTGGTTGGAAATTTCTTTTTTTTCACACCTCGCATTTGATCAAACTCCTCCTACAGATTTCATGCTACAAGCTTCAAACTAGGCCAGGTTACTCTTAAGACATGGGGGAAAAAAATCATTGGCCAACTTTTTCAAAACTTAAAGGGCGTGGCCGTGGCGACGCCTCAAAGTTTGATGACTCGCCATCACTCGCCACAAAAAATTAAGTCGCTTATAACTCCCACATACATTATCCAATCTGTCCCAAACTTCATACGGTGAATGCTGGACCCAGCCTGAACGCGTACATGTAAAATAGAGACATCCACCTACAGCGCCACCTGCTGGTGGTTGGAAATTTCTTTTTTTTTTTCACACCTCGCATTTGATCAAACTCCTCCTACAGATTTCATGCTACAAGCTTCAAACTTGGCCAGGTTACTCTTAAGACATGGGGGGAAAAAATCATGGAGAAACTTTTTCAAACTTCAAAGGGCGTGGCCGTGGCAAGGCGGTGAAAATCGTGTTATGGCATTTGTGGTTTGAAAACCTTATCATCGTCGCAAAGTCATGAAACTTGGCACACACGTCCACCCTGACGACCTTGTACGTATGTAAAGGGTATCGTGTGTGGGCGGAGCAAAATGGCTCAGTGGCGCCCCCTAGAAATTTTCAAAAACACCTCCGCATTGGGGTTATTATGTGCTCGTACGTACGCAGAGGGTATCGTGCGTGTGGGCAGAGCTGCACGACTACGGCGTCCAGCGCATGCCCCAACGTGCGCACATCCAACGTGCGCACACTCGGTCCCGCATACAGCTGCTTGCAGCTTTCTAGTTATTTTATTATTATTTATTCAATTGTTTATTCTATTGTAATACGACCATCTATTACACCGATTTGTAGGTTGCCGGTGAAGCAGTCACAGTGCCGTGTGGATTAAGAGTTTTTCAAACTTTGACAAAACCAACATTCCTGTGGGGGATGTTTACGTATGTGGATATAAACCAGATCTTCATTTTCTTTCCACAAAGGAAAAAGAGACAGAAACTGCCTAATTAACGTTTAACCTCCTTCGAGCTTTTGGGAGTGAAAAATAAGCAACAGACACTTGCCATAAAAATTGGAAAACTCGAATGAACAAAGGATCTCTCTGTTGGAAAAGTGGGAGACCTCACTATCTTATCTTCACCATGAATCGAATTGACATATTAACACCCTCTCCCACCAGAGAAAGAGACCAGATGGCTACCCACGAACTGAGTAGACTTCACTAAGACTCACTTTTAGTCGAATCTTAAAACTATATTAAATGTGTTTGATAACCGTATACAATTTCTTTCAGGTTTCCAGCTTGATCACAAGACGCATATAGACAATTTGTACGATTCTGGCTTAAATATTGACAAAGAACTGATTTTGGTTGAAAATGCCCAACCTGCCTGATGGAACCACATTGCCCCCTAGTGGTCTGCAGTGTTGATTAGTTGAACATTTAAATCCCAGAGGACTCAGTAAAATGGACAAGATATATGCAACTATTAACTTCTAACGATGTCCCTTCGGTATCTATTTGGTATTTGTTTGGTATCCCCATTGTTAACACAGAAAATTAACATTGTGTGGTTCACTATTCATATGTCACGATTTCATAGATATTCATCTGAATTTTGAAAGTCATAATCATCAATTACGTTGTGTGTTATTTTGATGTCTTTATATTGCAAGTCTATGTTATATCTTTAATCTGCATATCTTAACAAGATGTAGTGTTTTCAGAATCACCGAGACAAATGTTCTATGAGACGGAGTAATGGAGAAATAAGAGTTTCTTTGTCTCATCCAGAAATCCCCACGTAAAACAAATCATCTTACACAGACACCCAGGCAGACATGCACACAGTTCAAGCATATCATTGGCTGAAAGAGTAGTGTAAGCTTACGTCATGCCCCGCCTCCGAGAGTCAAAACCCGGAGCCCGCGAAAAACACAGGCTTCTTTTTTTTCTTGCTTCTTGCCTCTTGTTCCAGAAGAGTTTCAACCCAGAGTTTCAGAAGGAGATTTGAGCAGAGAACAGTTGCTCAGAGAGAGTTGGAGATGGTTTGAGAAGGAGAGAAGAGCTCACCAGAGTTTGGGAGTTTTCCCATAATCTCAGGAGAGAGCGGAAGGACGTGAGGATGAGCGATGCAGAGGACGACCGGAGGAGACCCTCCAGAACCCAGTGAGACCCCGGAGACGAGAAAGAAAGACCCGAACAAAGATAAGAACAGAATGAAGTTTTCCTACCCAGAAAGCCAACTCCAAGCAACCTTCTATTAATCTTCTGTGAACTTAAGTTCACTTCATCAGAGAAGCAACGGACCAACTGACACTCAGAAGATTCGATCATCTAACCACAGCCCTCGGCACCATCGTTCCCGTTTCCCAGTGAAAGAAGCAACTGAGAAGTCCGCTAAAGTCAGCCACCACAACCAGGAAGGCCCAGAGAGCGGAAGAGAAATCCCCTCGGACCCCGCGTGGCCGCTGCCGTGTTCCGAGCTGACTAAGCAGAACTTCAGCACAGTAAGACCGACCCGTTTTCACCTTAAAGTGGGTTTGATGGATGTCTCGAGGCTTTCACAGAATGATAAATTAATCCGAAATGTCAGTAGTTAGCGTCAAATAGTCAGCCAACCCAAACTATTTGAATACATCCAGTATCTCCCCATTCCCCATATTTTATTTTCCATTCACTAAGTGTTTTATATAATCACCCATATTCAATGCATCTCCTGTTTGTTTTAAAGGTTCATGTTTTTGGTCAAATCATTTTAATAAATAGTTCATATATCTATATATATGTTATAATCACAGATTGTGTCGTATGCTTTCTTTACGTAATGTCTGTCCAACCAAACGAGAACTTCACGAAAGTAGCGAGATATGAGACTGATTATTAATTGATTATTAATTTAACATACCAGGATCGTAAGATTTTAACAGTTTTCCTCCCTGACTGTAACTTAAAGTTAAAATAACGGTAGGTGGTGCCCTAAATTCGAGGTTTAAGATAAATCCTTATATTTGATGCATATATAATTGCCCAAGAACGCTACACAGACGTGGATAAAGTATTTTTCCCTGGGCATAGCGTGCATGTTACATACACATTGTTGCCTTTTATCTCCACGGGTGAGAAGTAGTGCCAATAATTCCAGTTAGAGAACGCTACCTTTGAACTTCCCTGGCTTGTCGCCGCTGTCTTGTGTGTGTTTAGCGCGTGCAGTGAGACAGCGTGAGAGGGCTTCCGCCCACACAGCCAATCATCATCGCATTTCCAACGGTGTCATCATCCCCACCCCTACTCTCTCCAGGCAGCTGATGTGTAGCCGAAAGCCTACAACCAAATTGCAGTAACGCGCCACTTTATATTCTCAGTAACGATAACGGCGTTGTAACGATGGGGAAAGTAATTAATTAGATTACTCCGTTACTGGAAAAATAATGCCGTTAGTAATGCCGTTATACTTAAACGCCGTTACTCCCAACACTGCTCTAGCCTATTTGGTTAACGTAAAAAAAGGGACCAATTTTATTTGCACATTGTTATTCAACTTTAAAAGTCCGACTTTAGGGAGTAAGAATTATGCTTTATTATTAGTAAATATCACCAATTTTGCATTTGGTGCAGGCCACAGGACCGTAAGGTAAGACACCCACAAATTAATGCATTTAAGTGACCTAGAGCTCATGTCTTGTCACACCGACCTAAAAACATGGCTCTCTGCGCATCTTCCAGCAGTATGTGATTAAATCAGGAGTCTTATGGTCTGTTATTTATTTTAAAAAAGTGGACTCTTGCTTTGAGGACTCTGCTCAGTGTGATACTCATCACAGAGGAGTGATAATTGGTTACTGTATATTCAATGCTGACTAAAAACAAGATGTTATATTCTGCATACCCGCTTAGATCCCACACTACATCATGTTCAATTCTATTAACCATGCAAATTTGTATCTACTTGCCACATTCCACTCAATGAAATCTGATGATATCAATGGGTCTGATCTGCATATGAGAATGAGAACGGGAGTTTCTTTGTGTTGCGTTAGAATCTCCACTCCTGCCTTGTTCAGTAAGAGGGTTTAAGTGCTGTGCTCCTTCTGGGCCTATGTAGATGCTGCTGAAAGGCACGGCCACTTGAAAACCGACAGGGCCATTAAGGTGCTTTCATCATCTCCACGACCATTATTTTCCCGATAGCGATGACTGAGCTAATCCACTCAAGATAATCCGGTGAACGAGGTTTGTGTCATTTCACCTATGCCTTCTCTTCTCCAACCTCTTATTTTTCCCCTTTTCAACACAACCTTCTAGAACCCTCTAGAGCAACAATTAAGCCGGTGATCCATTGAACAATACAGACAGCATCTGCCCACACTGCTCCCTACCTCTTCGTTAGGAGAAATTTATGTTTTGGTTGCTTTTTAAATGGCTGCAAGACAGACTCACAAGGTTGTCATAAAGATTAAAGCTGCATCTATAGCAGCCATGTCATTCATTGTGACAGTGTGTCGCAGTATACCATGCAACATTCCTTTCTTGCCTAAGAACACCTTTTATAGATGAGAATTGTTTTTCCGGTCATACTTTTGTCTTCACACACTTTTCTTGACTAATTCTGCCCCCTATAGGTCTTGTAGGTTTTGTTTAAATGTTATTCTTTTTTTTTTTCCTCCACATTTTACAGCACAATAAGCAGCTGCTGAGTACAGCTTTAAATATGCAACCTTGTCTTTAACAAGATCTCATGTCCTCATTTAGGGGAACGTGGATGCAGAATGTGCTGTTCCTCTTCATAGTGTCCTTTCCTGTGTCATATTCAGTGAGGACGTAGCAGCAGAAGCCATCTGTTGTGTCTTCACATACGACACAATTTCACAGGCTCCTTTTATTGCCTGAAACTATCCTCCTCAGCCTGTCTTTATGAGACACAGCAAGGACGACTAGCCAGTAAAGTGTGTTTGTGAATATGTGCGTGCGCTGGTTTGAGGGAGTGAGGAAGACAGAGGGAGGGAGGTCACCCTAAGTTGTAACAGTGACTGCTCCTGTTAAATCACCCAGTTGAATACTCATAAACACTGAAATGCATCATTTGCAGAGGTAGGCAAAGACATGCCAACATTACTTTGTTCCAGCTACTTGATTTTTTTAAATATTTGCCCTCTAAAATGGCTTCACAAGATAATTGGTTGTGCTTGATACAGTATATGTATATACTTCACAGTCAAGCCCTTTGTCATTTTGTGGTAAATTAATTGAAATTCAGATACAAATTAAGGTAAAAAGTCTCACACCCACTTACATGATAACTTCAAATCCATATATATATGTATAAAAAAAAAGAATATCCCTACAGTCAATTGAACTCATTTAATTTTAAATCATTGCATTTTTTCTGGCAGTCAACTTTCTTGTGTGTGATGCTTTTATAAGAGGTCTTCTGACAAAAACTGAACGTACTAATTGGATTTGGACATCGTATAAGAAACTTATTCACAGTTTCAATTTTATGATGCATGGAATAGTTAGCAGGCATTATTAATAGAGGTATGTCAAGGCTAAAGAATTCTGAAGCAGAATGTAGTCTAAAAATCCCATTATGAGCTGAATTGAATAGAAGAAATCTGGCAAAAGACTCTCCGCTGACATCATCTGTCTGATGTTAATACCACATTCATGTCAGACTGAATTTGCCACAAATGTGAGCAACCAGCTGGGATAAAAATGGGCATGTCAGCCTCCTAGTGCTAATTACAAGCAGGATGTGTGGGAATCTGCTGGCTCAGATGTCTTCCATGGGGCCTGACAAAATGCTAAAAGCTTGTCAGCTGGCAAACGGCAACAAATCCTTTAAAATTAGACACATTACACATTAAGTTTAAAAGTTAAACTGACTTCAGCACTCAACTGGCATTTCATTAATTAAAAAACAAGAGCCTTTGAACAACATTATGCTGGAAATTCAATTACACTCTGATGGTGCAGGGAATGATTTGTATACCACCATTTCTGTTGATTTGTTTTACATTTTTGCAAAAGAGCATCTATTTATTCTTGACTTTTCGAAAGAAAAGAGTCTCGTCAGTGGAGCTTGTGACTGTCACGCATTTCCTTTAGATCAGTTTTTTTCTCTAAAGTCTGGCTGCACCATCATGATTACTTTAGCATGTTTGTAATTCTTTAGCAATCTCCTCATCAATCTTTGAAACTGCTAAGGTCAGTACACAGTGACCATGCCCCTGTAAAATAGTGAAGGAGGAGAACTCTTTTAGAGAAAAAAAAAAATTGCTAGAACTACTGGACAAATGCACATTTGTTAGCAAATGCTGTAAACATATTATGACCACCAGGCATAACAGTATATTCTTCAATACCATTGACTGAAAGAAGCATGCAAGCCAGCCTTAATACGTAGTGCAGATGTCCATAATAACTTCCCATGTTTAGCAAGTTGCAGGACGCTAACCCAGAGATTGTTGTTTCATAGAGCAAACGATTCAAAGGAACAGGACCCTTAAGCAGAAGCTGGACACTTGGCACGGATCAACAGATTTATTCTGGAAACGTTTTATGCAGTGAGCTAAAATCCTTTCTTGTAATGATGCTTCAGTCTGCAGGAGTTGGAGAAGAAGGAAGGAGGTCTAGACAACTTCAGCTGGGGGGCCAGGTAAATGCAGTTCCATCTGTGATAGGTGTTGCTGGCCGGTGTGGCGGAGAGTGGGGCGGTTGGTTCAATCCTTTCCAACTGGTTATTCACCAGCAGAGCAGGATAGACTGGTGTGAATTTGTGATCCCGAGTCAAACTGAGATCAAGGTTGGGAACAATACTTTAATGCTTCAATACTGAAGTTAAGATTTAGCTCTTAGGATATCGCATATGGCAAATTGGCAAACTTGTGAAGACTGGAGAGTTACCCAGGGTAGATGAACTGCAGAGTGGCTGGTGGGTCACAGGTGCCCAGAATCAGTCAGCAAGCCACACCTACATCAAAACAGACAGGGGAAAGAAGGCAAAAGACAATATGGAAAGGGGGTGGAAACAAGTTTGGAAGAAATACTGATAGACAGGTTATGGTTATCTTCCGTTTGAAGTTTATGTACATAATGATGTCACTGTTTGAAAACTAAATTAGGCTCTATGATAGTATAAACCCTAATACAGCAAATAACTGCTATTTGGTATGTGAAAACCAGTAATATTCAGAAGGTCTTTCTCATGCAGCCACAGATACCACAAGATTCCACCAGTTTGGTATTTGGAGGTCAAGTGAGCATTCAACACTCCTTGCAACTGTGAGGGAGTTCTGTTGGGAGTGTGACTAAATCGACAAAAATGTTCAGATACATGGCATCTGTCAAAGCGAAATCCATGTGAATGCCAGGATGCTGGTTTTCCCTGCAAAACATTGCATTGTAATATGATAAGCTCACCTTGTTGTGGCTGTTTGGTACAGTTAAACAGTCAGCAAGGTGCTAACTCTCTACTTTAATTACATTTAGGTCACTACTCTCCAATACTGAGCAGAAGCTGAGGGCTTGAATGAGGAGTAACAAGCAGAAAACACTCAGTTAACTCTTCATCACAGCAACCCCGCGAAAAGGCGGGCTGCATTGATGCCTCACCAATCTTTCTGCCAATATGATGCTTCATTTAACTTGTGAAAAAGAACACATTATTTGATCAGAGGGTGTCTCCTGGTTCAGTGTACAATAACACCTGACATCAATGTGGTTGTATCATGAAGAGATGAGAAAAGCATTCAGTTGATAATCAGCCGGTAGTATGGCTTAAGATGCTGACTTCTAACCACTATGTCGGGAAAAGCAGAGGAATTAGCCATCTCCGAAATCATCAAATTCATGAATGAGTATCTGACCAGGGTTTGATTTATACACAGTTTCTTTGCATGACTTGTAGATTTCATTTCATTTATCAGCACAGGCAGTTTTTGTATGTCCGATCTGTTTGACTGAGTGAAAAGTGCTAGTTGGAAACATTGTCTGTTCTAAGGTCTTCTTAAACACACAAAACACCATCGCTCCCTTCCTCTCCCACATACCTTTTGTTGGTCTCTGTAAATATCTGCTCAGACTGACTGTACTCCCTGACCTTGATGGCGAACTCTCCTGCTCTGACTGAGAATTACAGGTGGCTGCTGTAAAAAGGGAAGCCAAAAGCAGCTGAATACTCAGGTGTGCAAGTTTAACGTTGACAGTTCCTTTTCCAGGTGTTCAATTTACAATAATCCAACAAGCACATAAATACAACAAGAAAAATATTTCTTGTTGTATTTATGAGGCAGGAGGAGGACACTTTGACACACTTCTGTGAACTAAAGTAAGGTCTATCCAAAACTGGCAGTTGTGGCAGGCTCATGAAAGAAATCCAGCAGGCATAGCCCGATACCAAACTTTTTAATCGGGATTTTCCAAAAGTGAAAACAGAATCAATTGATGGTGCACAGTCAATTGTGGCCTTTTGAATAGACCCCATTTGGGTCTTCTGCCCCTTTTCCCCCCCTATCAAAAGTGAAAAATGTCACTCTTTATTTTATTTATTTTTATTTTATTTCATTTCATTGCGCTTGCCATTTGTTTTTTATATTTTACCAATTCTGATGTGCTCTTCACTGAAATCAGTAATTCTGCATGAAATCTAATGTTGTCATTTCATACTTAACGATATTCTCCTCAAACACTACGCACTGAAACAAACGTTCTATATACTGCAGGTCAAACAGGTAATTGAAATGGTTCAAAAAGCTAGTGTGAAGATGAAAGGTTGTAGTTCCAACAAATGGACTGTCGTCATCCCAGAAACCCTTTTCACTCTTTAAGCTACTACATTTAAGATATCGTGTTGAAAGACTTTAGACCTTAGGCATTGTGTCGTTGGGGTATTTGTCATGGACTTGTGCTTTCACCAGTGAAGTTATAAGCCTATTTAAATATGACTGTCAAGCCGGGACTGATGTGCCCTCATTATGCATTGGTGTCATGCGAGAAAGTAGATCCAGCACTGATATGCCTCTGAGCCAGCAAGAGGATAGTCAGAGGTGAAACAGGCTTTATGCGTAAGAGAAGGCTGACAATTTTGAACACGCTGCTGTTCACACATGCCTTGCAACCTGGGAATGATGGCGTGGTGGACCAAAGTTGATCCAAAACTAATGAATTTCTAACTAATAATGCTATCGTCACTAAGCTGATCTAAGCACAATGCTGGCTCGATGTGTTTGAGGACAAACTACCAGCCTGTGTCTGGTATGTGTGAATTACAAAAGAGGAGCAGTGACTGGTCAACAAGAATTTTTTTTTTCCCCAGATATGCCGATTCACCGGCCATAAACTTCCCCATACCACCTCTGTACTTTCACACATGACACCAATGCGCTGCTAGGCCAGAAATACGCTTGCTTTTATTTATGGATACATGTGTTTATCATGGCTGCCTGCATGTCCTGTGTCTGCCTCCCAGTAAAATCCTGCGGTAACAAGGAGTAGTGCACAAGCAAGTATGGAAACAATTACATCCACAAGAGAGCTCGATGTTTAAGTGAACATGAGATTAAACAGCAAGTATATTCCTGGCCAAAGACGCATCAGGCCAGGCTTGAATTACATATGTGAACAAATTTTATTGCACTTTGTCTGCTGTTGCAAAAACGTAAAGAAACAATAATGCACCCAGGTTTATTGATGTGACAGTAGGTGGAAAAGGCCATTATATTTTGATGTCTGGTTTACTGTAGTGCCACCAATGCAGTGCAGCCGGCGGCGTGAGATTTTTACTAATGGAGTACGAACATCTTTTCCTTATACTTGACTTTATCAAAAGTTCTGAAAAAGCTTTCACAGATCTATTTTTTTTTTCCCCTCGCCAAAATTGGCACAGATGAAGAGGACTAATTATTTATTCACCAAAGCATGTTATTTTTCCACACCCACGAGTTTGACCTTTGCATTTTCCCCATCTGTTAGTTATGAGAACACACACTAGGAGCAATGAGCAATTAACCACACACTGTATAGCTAGTGAACACTCACCCTAAGGAGCTGCATTACTACGCTGCAGCACCCTCTTCTGTAACAACAGCTGCCTCCCTTCAGACCAAGTGTCAGGTCAAATCTTTTTTTTTTTTTGCTTCGGATGGGTCCTTGCTGAGAGACGTGACCCGGAAGTATCTGGGTAGACGTCATGATAAGAGCTGTTTGAATTCTATTGGATTGTGTACTAAGGAAAGGTGCTCATCAGATCAGATTCGATTTATTTATTTATTTATTGGTCATGCATACACACGAAATTTGTCCTCCGTTTTTAACCCATCCACGTTGGCACCTGTTGACACGCAGATGCACTCAGAGACAGATGCCAACCTGGAGGGCAGCCATTCAGTGCTTGGGGAGCATGGGGGTATGGTGCCTTGCTCAAGGGCACCTCAGCCGTGACAAGGTGGTGGACTGACATCTTTTTTTGAGTGGCGAGAGTGGGAATCAAACCACCAACCTTCCGGTTATTGGACGACAGACTCTAACCACTGAGCCACGGCCGCATATGCTTCCATTTATCATTTACTTCAGAAAAGGAGACACTGGACCATCAGAAATGAGATAATTCCATGTAGTCACAACTTTCAAAGTGACACTCAATCATAATTATTCAGTCGTGCCACAACAGAGAGCCTCCTCTGTCTCAGTGCTACAGTGTGGTATGGGAGCTGCGCTGCACAGGACAGGAAGGACTTGGCCCGTGTGGTCAAGACAGCACAGGGGATTGTGGGGAGTCCTCTCCCACACCTGGACTCAATATACGACGGCCGGGTCCAAAGGAGGGCCAGTCGTATAGCCACAGACCCCACCCACCCAGGACATGAACTATTTGTGCGTCTTCCATCCAGACAGAGGTACAGGTGTATCAAAACCCACACCAACAGACTGAGACACAGCTTCTTCCCCAGAGCTGTAAAATCCATCACCCCATACCCCCACACATCCACCCCTCCATCCCCACCCATAGACTGAATATTATAAACCTCTGCAGACAGAGACTCGCACTGCACTTTTATTTGACTTATTTGACTCACTTATGCTGCAGTATGTACAATACAGTCATACAATAACCAGATTGCACTGTAACTTTAACTATTTTTATTCTCTTGTATATTATTTAGATATCTTTTTATATTTTTTGTGTATCCAAAGCCAAGAGCTCCTGAAGTAAATTTCATTATGCCTGCATAGTGACAATAAAGATTCTTGATCTTGATTAACTGGGATTTGTGTGAATAAATATGACGACAGGAGGGTGGTTGTGGGCAACCCGTGAGAGCAACATTTTTTTTATTTTTTTGTGCCCATTTCCTTTCTTCATTCTCCAACCTTTATGATAAATATTCACTACAACAACTTATTATGTTAATATCATACATGTATGACATAGCCTCGGTGTAACAACATAAGATTGCAACATGCAAGATTGATAAAGTATTTAAACACTTCTTGTGGAATAGCTAATGAAGAGCTGCAGTTTCAGTGCTGCAGATAATAGCGTCAGTGTGGGTGGATTGTCATTGCAGCATGCTTGTCTTTTCCTAAGTTTTCATAAATGTATCCTACGTTCCTCTCCTTTTAATGTGTCCCAATGAGGTCAAGGAAAAGAGGTAAGGGTCATTTTTTAAAAACCGTTTGACCAGACCCCAAAGTTACAGGAATTTCCACTCTACAAAAGGAAAAGCTCATCACTACCAATTGAAATCCACTAGTGGGTTGCCAGAAAAGAACACGAGGTCATGGCTTAGCAGTGCTTTTGATTTGCAAAAAAACAAACTGGTAAGGATCTCATCTAGGAGTCAGGTGACGCGGTTTGTCACAATCCCAGTTTCACCGAGGTCTGGACCCAAAATGCAATACTTTGAGAGGGAGGAGGCGAACACAGGGGGGTGATGGTCTAGGTGGTTTTATTAAAAGGTAAAGCAATAAACTGCTGCAACAAGGTAAGCAAAACTGAAAATAAAAAAACAAACAAAAAAAAAAAACAGTTACTGAACTGACCAAGAGAAACAAAGGAGGACAAGCTGACAGACAAAAAAAACAAACTGACAGGGTATCACAGGGGCAAAAACAATCATTGAACTGGAAAGGAGCAAAAGAAAAAACAGGAGGATATATACTGATGGAGCCAATGAGTAACATGAGGCAGGTGGTGATAATTAGCAAACTGCATCCAGGTGTAGGGGTGGCAGAAAGCAGGAATTACTAAGAACATTGGACAAATTGAGGGAATAAAACAACAATACGGGACATGAAACAAAGATCAAACAGACTAAATAACCAACACAGAAAACTTGAAGTTAAAAATCCAAACTCTCATCCCTATTATAATTTTTTTTTTAATCTACACAAATAAAAGGAACGTTGGGCACAAATACACCAACACTTTTTGTGGCCGTTTCTACCATTGGAGTCTGTGCCCCTTCCTTAATCAGCTCGCCTGTCTCCAGCCTGATAATCAATCCCGTTCGAAGTTTTAACCTGTTTAAGCTCTTCAAATGGTTGTCGTTAATTTTTCCAATAATCAACCCAATGCTTTGTAAAGACAAAGCAAAAAATGATATGCTAAATGACATCTGCTTATGGATATCCAGCCACTGATAGCAATAAAAGCAACATTCACTACCTCCGTAGGACAGTTAATCATTTCTTAATCCTATATTCCTCTGTTGTCAGTCCAGGTTCAGCAAAATTAAGTGCCCAAAATGACTCCTCTCTGAGTTTTCTCCCGATGGCACCAGCATATTCCAAGATGTCATCATTGTCACATTAATTGGCCACCACAGAATCCAGAATGGTAATAAAGCTGCTTTTAATTCATGAATGAGATGGAGTTAAAGGTGTCTTGGCTCTGTTTGAGCTGATTGCCGCCTTTGATAAAGACGTTGACCTTTTGGTTTGTGTTTGGAGCTCAGTGGGTAAGTAATTATTTGTGTTTTTTGATTTTTTTATAGAGCATGAATAAGTCCATCTTTTATTGCTTGCAAACGTACAGAAACATTTTAATTACTACAGTGTAAAAGGTGAGGACGCAGAAGCTCGAGGAGATAACCAACACATTAGCAAACTCAACGTTGCTGAACTGATGCAAAACAATATACTGGTATATATTTATTTATTTTATTCTATTTTTTTCCTTCCCTTAAACTGTTCTGACAGTGATGCCTAAAATTTAAATGATCTTAGAGAAGTGTGAAGACAAAAAATCTGATCACCTTTTTCAATAGAAATAGGGCAGTGTTTTTTTGTTTGTTTGTTTTGCTTTTTGGGTAATTATAATAAACTTGTTATTTGTGACTGCAGTCACTATTGGCTTTTCTGTCGATCATTATTTATCTCATTCTCAAACTGCCTCTGACACAAATGCACATACATAGCACACAGCTGTCTTGGAATCCCTGGGGACCAATTTGCTCCTGCAGCCGGTATATTTTGGGTGGTACAGGCCAAAGGGCATTTAACAAAGTAATGAAGCTTACTACTATTTATGGATCTTTTCCTTCCTCCTCTAGTTATTAAATGCCCCTTTAATTTTAATTTTTTCACACAGTCAATTTCTTTTCCCCCCCCAAGTTGACTTTGGCTTAACCTAAGTCAAAGAATATCTTTAGCATCAGCGACTGAAGTCTATTTCAGCAAAATAAAAATAAATATATATATACATACATGTATATTATTATTATTTTTTTTTTTTAAACTTACATAATAACTAAATCTTTTATCATTGGTGGACAACATGAGGTAACATCACACCCACCTGCGTACTTATCTGACAAGAGCCAGGATGCACTTTTCATAGCGGTGGTTGGTGACAGTCGACATAAATTTTTCACTGTTGTAACTGATAGCATGAATTGCTTGTACACATTCTGCAAAGCACTCCTCCTGTTAAACTATTAATAGGGCCTTGACTTAAGTGGAGGTGATGAAATAGCAGGTGACGAATGAACTGCTGTGACAGCAAAGATACATATAAACTAGTGCTTCTTAGCCAAGGAGGTCAACGGTTTAGAGAGGGGAAAACATGACTGGACAATAATCAAGAGGTGGAAACCAGATATGAAAAGCAATTTAGAATGATAACTGTCTTGATGCATGAAGTGAGGCCCAAACTCAGAACAAATGATGGAAAAAAAAAAATTTTTGCTTTAAGGAAGTTGTTTTTTTTTAAAACCTGAACCTTATTTCTGACATAAAATACGTTCATCTACTCGCCAATGACAGTTTGGTGATGTTTAGATCACTCGAGATCCACGTATATCCATATAACGGGAGAGAACGGGGCATAGACAATACAGTCCATAAATAAGGCATTACCTGTCTTTTTTTCACCAATACTTTAAGACGAATGAATGAATGAACGCGTTCTATCGTTAGCGCAGAGCTGCTGTGTCGTTGTTATCCGGGACTATCGGGGGGCTTAAAGCCTGATTCTTACTCGGCGCAACCTCGCTTTGACCCATTCTTACTAGCTGGTCGCAAATGGCGCAAACGGTCACGTGACCCAAAATTCCGCCACGCCCCCCGTCGCAAGCTAAAAAATCCTCGCGCGTCGCAAGGTCGCGCACACAACTTTTTTTCTGACTTCGCGCGAGCTCAACCGGAAACAGCTGACCAAGAGAAAGGAAACATGAACACTGCAGAGACCGCGGTGACCGAGAGGGTGCGCCTCTACAAACATCTGTACGACACGTCTATGAAGTTACACTGGGACAACGTTTGACAAAGTTTGTCTTGTTGCAAAGGACGAACATTCCACCTTCTCTTCTGTTTTTGCCGCAGCCGCTTAGCTCTGAGATACATATACAGTTCTACACCCAGAGTAAATTCATTCCTCATCAGATGTGCCAGCCTCTGCTGACGTGACACCACAGGTGGCATTGTGTATGCTTTCTTCGTGTGCTTTTCAGCTTGTTTCCTCAACAGTGACGCCCGCTGGTCTGGAGAGAACTGCAAATGTGACGCATACTCGGCGCACACTGCGCTTATGAGCTGAAGGAACTGTGAAGGGGCTGGCGCTTTCGATGACGTCATTAATGGTTCTCGAGCCAGAACAGTTGCGCGGTTGCGCCGAGTAAGAATCAGGCTTAAGGGGGCTTTCAACACATGTGTCTACTGGGATTACGTCATTGACACGAACTTCCCCTTTAAGGGAGTGATTTGAGGTCCAAAAAAGTGTCCCATTCAAAAATAAACAAGAAAAAAACAAACAATGAGCATCTCTTAAGGACATGAAACCACTTCCAGCTTCTTGTGTTGAGGACACCAATGGAGTTCAGCACAACTGTTTTTCCATACTATGAAAGCAAATTGGTTGTTTTTTGTTACTCGTGGTCCATCATTTATTTCATATTTCATATTTCATTCATAATTGTTAAGGGTTTTTGCTTACATAACTACTAAATTCCCAGTTCAGATGTCTACATACTTTTCATTGAAAGTATGTATCTTCATGCGACATTAACCACGGAAACATGACCATCATCTGAGCAAAAGATTTCCCGACAGCCATGAGTAATTGGAAGATAGAATTTAAATGTATTAGCACACCATTAGTAATATTAGCAGACACATATAAGGAAAAACAGAATAGTCTTGTGTTAGAAAATCCAAAGTCAGATGTTCTGATGCTGGACAGTCAATGCTGGTCAATTATCATAGTCACATAACATAGATGTATAGTTGGTAAATTGTAGTTGTATTTTTTTTTTCTTGCTATACAATAGCACTAATTTCTATTAACATCCTGCCAGTGGTTTTTAGGAGCCGAGCCGAGGCAGTTTTAGCTATTAGTCATCAGAGTGGACTGTTTAAAACATGAGCTGGTGGTGAGAGTTGAAACTTGTGCTGAAGTCAGGAAGAATTCATTATTGAGTAGGAGTTTGTTAAGACAGCTGAGAGAGCAAAGAGACAGCAAATTTCAAGCTGAGAAATGAAAGCAACTCACAGTCCCAGGAGAGACCGTCAGCAGCGGTGTAAGGCCTGAATCTGAACTACCGTCCAGCTCTGTCTTTTGTTTACTTGGGAGAACTCCCCCTGCAAGGAGAGGAATGGCAGATGAAGAGACGGGAACCTTTGTGGATGTTTAAGCCTTGTGTAGGTGAGTTTAGAAAGTGATGGGCAGGTAAAGAAAGGCCATTCAGCAACAAGGAAAAACAAAAGTAGGAGACGTTGCTATGAAGATTATTCTGCAGGTTAAAAGTTAGTCAGTGACAAAGTTATGTACATAAACATTTTCTGCCATAGTGGCATCTTGTTTATAAACTTAGTCTGCAGAATCAGGTATTTTGTGTATGAATAATACTGCAGCATTATGGTGAACTTTAATTTATTTCCATCCAGCCTCCTGTGGATCCTCTTATACAGGTTTCTTTTTAAAGTTGATCTTTCTCAAAAAAATTTGTTTAAAGCATTAAAAAAAATTTAATAAATTAACTACAACCATTAACATAATTTGGAAAAGCAATATCTATCATGTTATATAAAAAACACCCATGTACTAAGCAACTGACATATACAACTGGCGGACCAGATTTAGTTGATTTTGATGGATTTGAGTCACTATAGTCAGAGAGTCTCTATTATGAGGAGAGGGAAAACTGGCGGCTATTTCCGGGTGGTACTGCACTCTAGGGGCGCCAACGAAGCAGTGCAAAGCACGCCGAACTCTATGGTGGTACTATGAAATCCACCTTAGATGCAGCCATTGCTTTGGATAGAATTTTTTATATTTTTTCATTTTAATTTTCCTAAAGGCAGGATAAATTATCCTTTCAAACGGCACTTGGTTTGATTTTTTAGACTCACTAGATCTTTTTAAAATACACATTTATTGTCAGTATTGCCTCACGAGTGACGTCACGCATGTGGCATCACTTTACGGCATGGTCAGTCCTAGCGCTGAGCTAGCAGAGAGGTGTTAGCTCAAATAGTTACAGATTTCAGCACAGCCCTTTTACATACTCTCTGACTAGCCTCTGGTTTAGCTTTGGTTGTTGTTAGCGGCACCAGGTTAGCACTCTGGCACAGTGGACGAGTGCCGTAAAGCAGCCGGTCGTAATCTGCCGTGCGTTCTTCAGATTCCGTTAGCTAAATGGTAGCGGAGACTGACTCGCAAATGCCAGACCTGTAAGAAAACAGAAAGCTATAACTCCCAGGTTATTGTACTTTTGATATAAATCTACATCCCTCTGTCAGAAATCACAGTAATATTTTCAGGTTTCAGCCGCTAGCGGGGACATTTTTTGAGTTATTAGCGCCAGCCCTATGGCCAATCTCATTCTGCACTCGCTCGCCAGCGCCCCCAGACAAAATCAACTGAACTGCAGCCAAATTTTTTAAAATGGGGCGAATAGGAAGTGGAACGACTGTCTATAAAAGTGCTGTGCTATAGTGTCCCCGCTACGGAGCCCGGTGGAGATCAAACAATATCTTTTTCAGGGGGTTTCAAGAAAGCGTTCTCTCACTTTTCAAAGTGTGCCCTCGCTTTATTAAATCGTGCGCTCGTCTAAATAAAGCGTGCGCGCGTATACATAAACCGTGCGCTCGTCTTACTAAAACCGTGCGCTCACTGCCCCTCAGTCGTGCCCACATTATATACCTTGTGAGCACAATAAACAAAAGTGTGCCCACGATCTGTAAGACGTGCCCACGACATTCTATATGGCAACAATAAATCCAAATTGCTTGAAACGTTCGCACGTTGTATTAATTGTGGCCACGAAATCTGTTACCATTACAGTGTGAGCATCTCACCTTTTTAATCTATTTGGAAGTTGCTTGGAATGGAACAGTAAGTGCATTGTGCTATGGCGAATGTATGCCTAAGCAAGTATTATGGGACGAACAGTGTCCCTTAATGTAATGTATAATTCAAGTGCTTGGTCTGGACTGTTTGTCAACTGTAACCCTCGTTCTTGCATTATGCCTGTGCAAAAATCAAATACATCGATGTCGCATGGTATGGAGTCGAGGAAGGTGCATTTCCTCTTGCAGACGGTCAGATTGGCTTCATCGAGAGGAAAGAGATGATCTTCAGCCCCCCACAGATGCGGAGCCAGGTGCATTATATCCGGTATTCCAGCCGGAACACCTGGGTTTCTGGACGGACGGATGCGATGTGTATTCCATGTGTCTTGGATGCTGTTCAATTCATCCTGGGGAAAAAATTAACGAATGCAAATAAATCTTTTAGGATTTTCATTTGGCTACAGCCCTGACTTGGGCGCCTTACAAGGCAGCCGTGAGAACAGGTGAGGGTGTGTGAAGTACTTTGAGTCAACTAGGCTCATGATGATGCCATGACTGGACGCCAAGGTTGAAAGAATATTCTTGTATTCCATACCTAGCCCATGGTAAACCCTGATTAAGTCCATTTCAAAATGGTGAAGAATCATATCCTGCTGGTAAATTTGGCTCATGATGTTATGAGAGTGTGGAATCGTGGCCACGCTTTGCTTACTTGTGCCCATTTTAATTAGGCTATACATTTCTTAAATAACGTTAACACGTTTTGTGAATCATGACCACGCTTTAGTAAATTGTGGTCACGAGGTATATAACTTTGTTACTACAACGAGAGCAAGAAACTACTAAATCAAGCGCACGATTTAGGTAAACGTGCGCGCGTTGTATTTCAACGAGAGCACGTTTTGGTTAAATGAGAGCGCACTTTGCAAAGTGAAGACACGTTTCAGTAAATTGTGCTCACGAGGGATATAACGTGAGTACGACTGTATTACAGCGAGTACACGACATTAGTAATTCGAGCGCACGATTTAGGTAAACGTGCGCTTGCTATATTTTAAGGAGAGCACGGTTTGGTTAAATGAGAGCGCGCTTTTTAAAACGGGTGCACGCTTTCTCGACACCCCAATATATTTCACCTTAAGACTCAAGGGGCTCCGTACCCCGCCCTGGAGCCAACAGAAGAAAAAGAGAAAGCAGTGGCCGGTACTGGCAGGAGCGAACAAGCAAACTGCTAGCTAATGGAGCATAAAGACGAGTAATAGTGAAAATCACAGAAATGACAACAATGGGGTAAGCTTCTTGCAATACCTTTGCCATCTTCTCCACCCAAAAAACAACCACGCTCAGTGGCAAAGATAAGAAATGAACTAAAGCAAATGTTGGTGTTGATTTTCTTCAGTGACGACTTTTGGCCAGACTAAGAACCGATGTAGAATATATTTCTATCTGGACTGGTCTGTAAAAAGCTTGCATTGTTAACATTATGGATGCAGCTTATGTTGTAGCTAGAACTTTTCTCAGCTGACACAAAAATCTATGAACTGTGGTCCTGAGCCACCTCTGTTTGGTATTTATGAATAACCAAAGAGGAATGGCAGTGTGTCACTAAGCTCAAGCTGTATGTGACAAAGGCTTCAGTTTTCTATAAGTTTCCTTCGATGTTTCAGCAAAAAAACTGAGCAATAATAAAGTGTACACGTGTAAAAACAAAACTCGCCTTTAATTATGTCAGATTTTCCAGATAAAAGGTGTTCTTTAACCACTAATACTTGAGCTTATAATTATGCAATCAAACCCTGTGACATCTGTGGTATATAACCAATATAATCTGAGTCCCAGTCACACATTGCATACAGCACAATACTCCTGTCTGATAGCAGTCCCATGGGTCTTATGGGAGAATGTGTTAATATCAGTCCAATGTCGCAAACACACAACGAGTTTAATAACTCTCATTTATCAACTATCTCCAAATATTATGGAAGTTTCTTCCATCGTCACTTATCCTGAATAACAGCTACATTCGCTTCTTTAAGCAGACAGGAGGTCATCTGTATTCATCTTGTTTTTCTCCTTTACCCTCAGTGCATGTTGCAAAAATGTCTGGATGTGGAATTTAAGCAGCACAAATGTCTCCCGAAAAAGCAAAGTTCAAGTGAGAGCTGAGGGACTGAGGGGATGCTTTTTTTTTTTCTTCCATCAGAATTGCATGCTAGAGTTGTTAGGTTTCTTTCTTTTTTTTTTTTTTTTACTTTTCAATCAAATTTGATTTAATTTAATTTATTTTATTTTATTTCATTTCCCCTAAGATTCACTTTCTGGATGTGGAATTGTAAACCACAAATTTGGCAACAAAAATTTTGTGATAGAAAAGTATTTTCTGAAAGCCCATCTATCGCGATCCACGTGAAATGAAATACAATCTCCCAGGTCTGGTAATCACAAGAACCCAGATGCTGGCTTTAGGATTAATTTTCATTTTGCCTATTTTGTCACAGAATCTGGCAACATAGGCTCAAGCAACCGAAGTGAGAACAGGATGGCTGAGGGTAAAAAGAAAACATTCTTTGGGGTTCTGGAGAAAACCTGAGTAGTCTTTCGTATTTTGAAGGATGTATAATGAATGTAATGAAGGCTTTGGGTGGACGCAAATCACAGTGGCACAGGGGGGCGTAAAGTTCAGTGTGACGGAATCAATTTATATTCTGTGACGTACAGAAAAGGGGAAAAATGAATGGAATATCCAATACGCAAGTCTTGTTCAGAATAAGGTGAACACTTTGACTATTACTGTACATGTAGACATACCCTGCTTTTCCACCAAAATATTCAGTTACAGTCTCCTGATTGAGAGTCTAAGCTTTACTTTGCACAACTCCCTTTCTCCAAAAGTGTCATTTCTTATTTCTTGCTCGATGGACAAAGGGAGTCAGTGTGTTTGCTACAAGTGAAGCTGTGCGTCCACCACTACCTACTCCCTCAGGACAAATTACCTTATAGATGTTCTGTTAACATATTGTGCATGGTGGCAGCACATCATTTCAAAACATTTCACCTAATTTTGTGAGATTAGTTTTTGTTTAACCCCCATCCCACCTGGGGACCCAAATCACATCTATGCAGACTAGATTGTGTGGTGAGCGCAAAATTTTCTAAAAATAGCTCACAACACTCAACTTTCCCTCCTTCTCTTTTTCCCTCTGCCCCCACAGCGTTTTAATCAACTCTGTGTAAAGTGATGATGACAGAGGGAAAGATCATATTTTTGAGACTGCACATTATTTTCAACGCCTTCTCTAGCAACCTTTTCTTTCCTTGGTCCCATGCTTTCTCATTATGTGCATGGCAACGGTAAGACTGACAGCTTTCAAATGTTTTGCATAATATTAGTGAAAAACTTTCCCAGGATTTCAGTTCTACAAGTCACCTCCGCTTAAATAGAATGATGATTTCCACTCCTTACATTTTTTTCTTACCCATCGTTTCTCCGGCTCTGAGTTGCCTCTGGCCCAGCAGCAGTTTGTGTTGCCACAAACAGAGAGCAGGCAGGAGAAACCCACCATGACAGGCAGATAACAATGCTGCAACACCACTCTAATTGGCCTGAGGCTTACAGAGAGAGTCTGCTGTTCAGCAGACTGGTATTTTGGGATGTGAGAGCAGAAGAAGGGTAGGTGGGAAAGAGTGGTGAGAAGGGGGGAGGAAGAAAAAAAAGGGTTGTCAGATTTGTTTATGGATGAGGTACGAGATAAGTTGAGTTAGGACATGTTTTTGTGAGGTGGAGAGAATTGTGTGTATTCAAATGTGTGTGTGTGTATACACACATGCACAGCTATCTTTTATGTTATTTCTGTAATCCCTAATGTTAAGATTTTGTAAATGCTATTTGGATTCATGCATTTGACACTTTTTAAACCTTTAATTAGAGCCACATTGTTCTCAAAACCATCTTATACCACTGGCAAATGGGTCGGCTCAAAATAAAGTATTTGTCTTTTGAAAGACTGCTGGGATAGACTCCAGCCCCCCCGCGACCCGACCGACGGATTCAGCGGGTATAGAAAATGGATGGATGGATGTCTTTTGGAGAAAAAAAAAGGAGCGATACCTTTAAACTCTCCCTTTTTGTCCAGGAAACTACTCAGGAGAAATACTGCACCATGAATCAGGGACTACAAGGAAACTTGAACTTTCTGACTCAGCAGCTGAAAAACTGAGTTCTATCAGAGATTCTAAGTTTATTCATAAATACACTGTAGCTATGTAATAAATAAGACATGGGTCTTGTGTTAGAGATCTCGATAATGAAGGTACCATAGCGGTCTGGGGTTTAAGCCAATACACTACCCAGCCTAAAAGAGAAGCTTCTTGTCTTCACATTCCTCATTCAATTATAAACAAGTTTATGTAAGTCTCAAACCTCTTTGATTCTTCTTTTCTTTCCCTTCCATACACCCGGACAACACCTGAGAGTTTATGCAAAGTAAGAGACGGGGTATCTGGTGTGTGAGTGGATATGAAAGTAGGTTTATGAAATTCCAGAGTTGAAATAAGAAAAGAAGTCAGTATCGCCCACTATGTTGGGAAATACTAGAAAGATTTTGAAAGAGTAAATGATAGATTGAAAACATTGTAACCTGAGTGATGAAAACTCCTTACCTTATTTTCAATAAGCAAAAATATGTACTTGAGAGAAATAAAGATAACATTTTCTAAATATGATATACCAGTGCAAGTTAGGACAGGCAACAAGGGAAGCATGACTATTGTGGTTATGTTTACTTCATGCACAAGTTCACATGCTTTATCCTTTATTTGCTGGAGGAGTGCACCAAAGATGTGCTTTTTTTTTTTTTTTTTTTTTTAAAGATGCAACAAATTTATGGTGATAAGGAGATACAAGGTTTTTTTTTAATCCTCCCAGAACACTGGAGTTGCCTCAACTTTGACTTCTTAAATGATTCAGACTGATTACACCAAGCTTGTAAAGCAACATATTTGGTGTTCTGATGTGAAATGTTTGGAGTCATAGATATAGTTTATAGATATAACTACTTCAACTCTGTCAGTTAAAGCTGTCTAACAGTGTCATGCAAAATAACCTCCTAAGTTAGCACTGTCGCCTCACAATGAGAGGGTTCCAGGTTCAATTCCCTGCTGGGGCCTTTCTGTGTGGAGTTTGCATGTTCTCCCCGTGTATGCGTGGGTTCTTTGCAGGTACTCCGGCTTCCTCCCACCACCCAAAAACATGCATGTTAGGTTAATTGGTGTCTCTATGTTGTCCCACGGAGTGAGTGTGAGTGTGTGTGTGGTCGTGTCTCTCGGTTGTCTCTGCCCTGTGATAGACTGGCAACTTGTCCACGTTGTACCCTGCCTTTTGCCCAATGACAGCTGGAATAGGTTCCAGCCCCCCCCCCCGCCACCATACATTTGGGTTAAGCGGGTATAGAAAAGGAATTGATGGAAATGTGTGTTGTATTTTTCATGACTCGACTTTTTGTAATGGAACTGCTTCCAATCGTGCTCAGTGATTTGGACACAAATGCCGAGTAGCCGTACAGGCAAGGTGACAAACTGAATAACTTGGTGGTAAAAAATAAAGATGTGAATTGGGAATTTAGGTCTGTGGCTTAGCAAGGCAACTTCCATTTTATCCCTGGGCTTTCAGTGTGGCAAAAGCAGTTTACTCTTTAGCAGGGTAAACTGTCTTGGCAAGTGGAAACGTAATCTGTTTGAGAGCAGCTTATATTTGAGACATGAGATTAACACGTTGCATTGTAAGCCTCCTTTTACCAAGAATACAGTTGTAAATTCCTCATATTTGTCTGGGATAAAAGTTCTCCTTGTGTGAAATTAGCAACTCTAGAACCATGTTTTGATTAATAAGAAGAAAGGCAGCATTGCTCGGTCTCATGATGTCTAAAATGCTGATATTAGCTGAATCCAGTAATGCACAGTAGAGCTGTATATATATATATTGTTTTTGTAAAGACTACAGTGGGCTGTCAGAAAATGTAGGTGGAGGGCTGTACATGAAAACATAAATCATATATCATACACAAAAAAAGCAAGATATTTGGCTTCTAAAAAATGTTTTCCCAAGTCTCGTCGATCAGGGGAAAATGGACATAAAGAAGCAGGAGGAACCCATGACCCATATGGCCTGATGAGGGAGTTGACAGCCCACTTGTTTGCTGTCACAGCTGCAGTTGTCTTTTCCCAAGGCACAAAATGAGCACTTACTCATGACAATCTCGAAGAAACCTTATACAAGCTAAAGGGGCTAATATGGACACTTGACCTGTGCAAACTGCAGTCATACCAGGAAGGTCAGTCAGTCTTGGCCCTGAAAATGTGAGTCTCGACACAACAAATGTTGGGAAGAAAAATAGATGGAAAAAAGGAAGCACTGCGAAAATATCAATAGGTTTCCTTGTGTGCTTATGATTTTATTTTATTTTTTATGTTGTTTGTGCAATCTGTCTTTTTTTTTCTTATTCATTTCATAGCTATTTATAGAATGAGACATTACCACAGTATACATATTCTTATAAACCTGGTTGTCCTGAACGAAAGATAACTAAAACGTCCTTACACATTATAGGGATGGGAATATGCAGGTGTTATCACACAAGCAAGACTTGAAAAACCAAAAAAGGAAAAACAATGGCTTAAACCACAGGGGGCTTATTCATCCCAACCATGACAAACTAGAGCTGGTGACAGGCTGAGTTTTGTCCATTAAAGGGGCATGAAAACAAAGTTAGAAGATAAAGTGACTGTCAAAATCCTAAAGGTCAGCAGTGGTTATTCTCATCAGTTTTTGAGAGGTTACATTAAGCAGCATCCCAAAGACCTTTCCAGTCGTGACAGGGCTTTGAAAATATCGAAGATTTTTCTCATCCAGGGAATTCACTAAAGCTCGGAGTGTTATGCCCTAAAAAGAGAAATGACTTTGCCTAAAAAATCCCCACAATCACCATTTCAAGAAAAGCCCTGTGACTTTCCCTTAAGCCTTTGTTCGAGAGACACAATTAAAAAAAAGATTATCCTCAGTCTCTGTACAGTGTATTTAGAAAATGTTATAAATCTAGAATTCAAAGCCAAGAACACACTCAAAATGAAATGTAATAGAGGCATTTTTATCTTTGGTAACTTAAGATACTAATCGTTGCAATTTTGCGAGAGGAAATGGTTCTTTCCATACATTATTAGTTGGAGATGCTCTGCAAGCAGGCTAGTCTAGCAAACACTCTGCATTACTGAGGCTATGAAGTCTGGAATTGTACATAAGTGTCACGTCTGAGTTTTTGTCATGTTTTTAGTTCCTGTTTAGTTTTTAGTTTTGCCATGTTTTAGGTTAATCCTAGCCTGGGAATTCCCATGCTGCTTTGCGCTCGATTTTATTCTCACTGCAAAGTCAGCCTGGAAACCACCGCCCTTATTTTTGCCTGAGTTAGGGAACCAATCACTGAACGGGGGGGGGGGGCAGCACGATGATGACGACGTCTATGCGCTACACCGAAGCTTGTAGGGTGTTAATCCAACATGGCAGCGGACACAACGTTACTGTTTGATGCAGCCTTAGAAAGTGTTTCGGAGTAGATTCACCCTAGGGTCATTTGAACCGTGACATCCAGCCAAGTAGCCCACCCGAAGTTTTTCCGATATTGGCTGAACATCAGCTGAGTTACTGAGTTATCCCGAATAGCTTAGTACAAGCGCTAATGGACCCTGGCAGTATCTCCAAAATTACCACACTAAAATCACATACCATGACACCAAACTTCTACAGTAGTACAAATATGGTCTGTACGCACAAAACGATGCATTTGGAAGTTTGTACATAGTCCAGGAGTTTATTATTATCAACACAAGCCTGATAGCTTCTGTGCTGCTAAAGCTGCGTCAACGTCACTTCCTTGATCTGGGAGCTTCAAAGTAAGATGAGGGTTGATCTACTACTGTAGACAACAAAGCAAGGCTGCTCAATTTCTCCATTGATAAAATAAATTCACAACTCTACAACATAAAAATTCGTGTAGAATATAGCATATACTTTGTAGAAGTTTGGTGTCATGGCATGTGATTTTAGTGTGGTAATTTTGGAGATACTGCCAGGGTCCGTTAGCGCTTGTACTAAGCTATTCGGGATAACTCAGTAACTTGGCTGATGTTCAGCCAATATCGGAAAAACTTGGCTGGATGTCACGGTTCAAATGACCCTAGGGTGAATCTACTCCGAACCATCACTTTAAGTAGCTTAGAGCGCAAGTTTACTTTTATTTTACTTTTTTTTCTTCTTCTTCCTCGTCGAATTTCTGTCGTCATCTGGTATAAGTGATACAATTGGCTATGAATCGCAAAGCAGCATGGGAAGAACCAGATGCCATTTGATAGACATTCGTAGCGCCCAATAAACGGCTCTAGGCATGCGTAAACCACGCCTCAAATACGAGAAAATGCACACCTAGTTCCCAGACCACCATCTCATCGAGATTGTGGACGCGTCAGCCAGGCTAGGTTAATCCCATGCCTTAGTTTCAATTTCAAGGTCTTGTATTTAGTTTTCCATGTTCCCCAGCCATCAGCTTCACTCATGTCACCTGTGTTTTTCCCTCAGCTGCACATCACTCCCTCAGTATTTAGTTTCCAGGTTTCCCATGCACCAGCCAAATCCTACCCGTCACAGGCCCTCATGTTAGTCACCGTTATTCAAGGCAAGTTTATCAAGTCAGGTTTGTTCTTTTGAGTATTTTCATAGTCATAGTCAAGTTTGGTTTTTCATAGTTTTTAGCTTTGTAATCCGGCCCAGCCGCGCCTTGTGTTGTATTTTTGGAAATAAACCAAGTTTTGTTTTTTGGAATCTGCATCCGTGTCCTCCCTCCACGCCATGCATCACACCCCACCGTTACGATATGCAAGTCAACCATGCCACAGGCACTGATGCACCCCAACACAGACGCACATCTTTGCCATTTTGAACCTATTTACAGTCTTTCACTGTATTTCTGTCCATCTTAGATAAAATCATTCCCGAACAAACTCAGTGGTGTTTCCACACATGACTTTGATTCATTTTCTTTGCCTCTCTCCCAACCTTTTGAATGTGTTGCTGGCATCAAACTCTGTATGTTTTATATATTTTCTGAACTCAATGAAGCTAGTCAGTGAAGGCAAAAATAATTTCCCTTGTATCTGTGTCTGTTAAGGAAAGTTCAAACAAATTATTGACTAACAGGTGTAAGTTTTTGGTGCCTTTCAGAAAACGCTGCAACTTTTTTGAAACTGAAAACATGTTGTCGGGGTGATCCAAGGAGACTATTTCAAGTCGTCATAGGAAAGAATAAGAAGGCTGAATCGGAGACTGACTGCTTGAGCAAGTTGCATCTGTATCTCCTTGTAAGTCTTCCTGGATCCTTTCGGGAAGTATGAACTGATCAATAAGCTGTCAGAGAGAAAGCCTTTTCACTTCTTGGTCAGTCAACCCACTGCCTCTCAATGCAGCTCAATTTAACTCTCCTTGTTTTCAACCTTTCTTTCAAACTCCTTTTATTACCTTCACTCTATTGACCGGGCCTGTAAGCTCAAAGAGACATTGTCCCCTTGTACATTCTCAGACTCTTAATAAAGGAGGGTCAGAGTGTCAGAAACGGTCAGCAAATTGGATGGTGAAGAAAAAGAAACACATTACAGAGTGTGGAGTTACTTTTTTTTTTTGTAAAAACAAACCTCCACTCAAGCGCTCTCAAGTGTGCAACTTTCATGAACTTTTGCCCCACCGCTGCCTTTTAATTCAGTGAACTAAAATTATTTTGTCACCTTAGCATTGATTGAGCTCTAAAAATAACTCGCAGCGTTGACAGTAAATCAAACCCAAAGCCTTTTCTGGAATAGTAAATATTTATAGGATCTTTTTTAGGAGCATTTCTGTTAAACATTTGCATTTTCTGCGGACAGTCATATTACTTTAACTCATAACTGATTTAATTAATTTAGTAAAATGAAAATATTTATGTAAAAGAAAACATGACTTTGTATGTTTAATCAATTTTGACTGACACCCAAGCTCAAATTGCTGATTGATGATAATGTCAGTTCATTATTTCTTATTCAAGCTATAATAATTCATATTTGTAAGGGACAGAAATTACTCTGAAATGAATGCCTGTTACCTTTGAATAAACAAGAGCCAATATATGTATGTAATTCTTGTGAACCTTTTATTTATAATGTTTTTATTTATCCTGTACAGCACTTTGGTCCACTGTGGTTCTTTAAAAGTGCTTAACAAATAAAAAGTTGGATCGGATTGGATAAATATTTTGAACACTGCAATGACTGCCATTTTTTAATTCTGTTTACACGTGGCGTCAATTGGAACTTACACCACCCATCCCCCTTTTCACCATAACCGGTTACCATCCCTTTATGTATAGGCAGATGAAAACAAAATGTTAAAACGCATCTCATAAATCACACTAATATAGCAGGAATATAGCAGCAAAAGCAACTCTCCCGTGTAATTAGTTAATTTTAGCCAAACAGGCAAAGACCACTGACAGAGGAAGGATATTTACTTTTTTATTCATAAAAGTATTTTTATCACAAATAAAAGTTCTTAGAAAAGAAAGAGTATGTGACTATAATACAGGAAATTTGCACAGAATATTAAACACTCACAGATTTTGTTTTTTTAAAAACTCTTATACTTGAATGATGAACAGTTCTAAAATAGAGAGAAATGCAAAAAAACAAACATTTAATGATAAAAAACATGCTATCATAAATTATAAGTTCTTGTTATGTTTTCATCATTCAACTTGAATAATTTACTTTGTTTGTGAAGTCTTAAAGGTGTTAGATAACTATAGAGGAGAAAAAACCTGCAGTATATTGTAGATGAATATAAATAGATAGCAGCAAACAAGTAGGCTACCTCAAAATTGTCAACACCTAAGGGCGCATTTGTACTACTAACAGCCCTCAACAGATTTAGTTAATGCTGAGTCCAAGGCCTCCAAGTTTGAACTTAAAGGTGTGGAACGATAAGCCCTGCAATACATTTGAGTTATCGAGGTATGAATTTTAAATTACTGTTGTTGTGAAATGGCTCGTTTAGACTCTGGATTAGGACAGACGTTTCACGTGATCCATCATAATTCAAAGTTAATAATGTGATGTGATGTAGTCTGGTCACGGAAGAGTTTATGTTTTTTTTTTTTTTTATGACAGTTTATTCACATTTTTTTAACTAAATTTATTTTTGTCATGGTTTATCTCCAGTCAACCTGAATCAAGATGCAAAAGCCCCAGAGAGGTTAACCTGTGGGACCAGAACCACCCCTCAGTTCGGGTAATCATGAAGTGTCAATCATCCATCACTCAGAGATTGTCTGTGCATGCCCATGGCTTCACATCATCTAGATGATTGATGGCCTGTTGGGTTAAAAAAAAAAAAAGAAAAAGGGTTGTCTTGCTCTTCCTCATCTGTTTCTATTGAATAGTGCAGTTTTCACATATGCAGTATGTTCACACTTATGTACTATATACACATAGTCATGCATAGAAAATAAACCACACATGGTGTCCTAGAATTTGCTCCAACTCAACACAGTTGAAATAAAGTCTAAGCCAAGTCTAAGTCTTGTCATTTATGTCGGGGGATGGAATAATGAGCACAAGTCTAGTGTTTTCAGGGAAGATTGGCAGCTAAAGGAACATTTTTTGTCTCCAGTCAAAAAACACAAGAAAATGTTCCCCCAAGCAGAAAAGACAATCAACAAAGGCACTCTATTTGAGCTCCACCGTATCTTTATTTCAGTTGAACAACAGTGCACTTAAAGACACCTCCCTACCTTCACGTCAGTGTCCTAAAACTCAGGCTGTATACTCTTTTAATGTTTCTCATTGCATTTCTTTTTCCCTCCACTTGTTTGTCGTTCAGGCTCATCCCTTTTTTGGCGCACAGCTCCCTCCTGTCTGATAATCCGTTTGATGAAACTAAAGCTAGTACAATAGACTTTTCACCAAACCTATACATAATTTCACCGAATGGAAGATTCATCCAATTGTGTCCTTATGCTCATCAACATTTTTTAGAGGAATGTATTAGTCAGGTGATTTGAAAACAATTTCTTACCAAATGCATGTTACATCGATTCTGAAAGTACACAAATATATTCTAATGTCTGAAAGAGACATATGCAATATGTTGCATTAAGTCTTATTTGCATAGAGATATTGTATGCTCTCGCAATGCTTCTTGAAGTTTTTATATTTCATATAAAACTTATACGTGAAAAATCATAATAGAATTTAAAGGGATACAAGGTAGTTTAGCGGCAGTATAGCGATCTCTATTGGTCAAACTGAAATTCTACACTGTCGTAAAAATGCCCACCTGTACACACCCACTAACTAACCATCGTGGCGAATGCTGCCATTGTGTTATTTAGTCAGTGCAGTTAGGTCATCTGATTCACAAGTGTAGACTGCCTACGTAAGATACTATAATCAGAGATTTTCTGAAGCGAGAACTCAAGATAATATGCTATAATACTGTTGCTGGAGGAAGTGGCCGGGGACAGCTCGTCTGGGTTTCTCTGCTCAGGCTGCTGTCCCCGCGACCCGATCCCCGGACAAGCGGCACATAATGGATGTATGGATGGACTGTTGCTGATCTTGAATGGGATTCTTCCCTCATCATGGTGTATTCGTGGAGTGATTCCTTTGTATTAGCAGACACTTACAAAAGTTACATCTTAGACAGATGCGCGCAGGCACTACCAACATACACGCTGCAATAAACGCAGACTAGCTCTACACTATTCCGAATACAATCACAAATTAATCAATTTTCATTTGTAGATAACAATTCTTGTTCGGATCAAAACGCTATTCTTATTCTAATCAGGTCAGTCCGTGTATTTCTGAAGCTAGGCTACGTCTCGAACTCAGGAGGAATTAGAGCACCGTCATCACCTGTCTCTTTACGATCTAAAACGCAGATCACTATGGTAGATGAACAAGATCACGCTTGGAGAAATTTCACAAAGATGGGAAGTGCCAACATCGAACGTTTCATATTCAGTCTGTGAAAGGCAGAATATGAAACGCTTGGTGTTGGCTCTTCAACGCAAGCGAACACATAGCTACAACTACAGCTAGCATACAGTACCTAGCTAAGTGCCGTAAACACAAACGACTCTTCTCGCGCATCACGACACTTCAGAAGCGGGTCGCTCCTGCCGAAGTTACATATGGGATTTTCAGCATACAGACCCCTGTTGGGAGCGAGACAGGCTTCATTCGCTTACTATTGACTTGTTTGACCTTTGTTAAACTCCTGAAGGCTATAATTTTAGGTGAAAATGCTACCTAGTGCTCCTTTAAGTAATTTTGTCATGATATTAAGCATTGCAGCTCACCAGCAACACTAAATCGGTCAGAGCATTGAGTGCGTTTGGTTACACAGGCATTTGTACGATATTACATGAACTGTTGTTTTTTTTTTTTATTAATTAATTCACAGACATCCCAAGTTCCAAAAACTCATTTCAGGGAGATGCTTATCGAGACCCCCCCCCCCAGTGTAGCTGGCTAGTTAGATATAGGCCTACACAATTTAGTAACTAAATGTGTATTGATACTTTAAATAAGTATTTGATACGTTTTGCTTTATTTTATAACATTTTATAACATATATAGCATTTAACCTACAGAAATAAAATGCAGGTGATGGCGCGTTCACCTACCTCCACATGTTTTACAGTCATTAAGTCCGCCGTGGGCAATAAGTCACTATTGCATACAGTGCACCTCGCACGGTGTCATCATTCTTCACCTTCTCTAGACATGGATATACTTTAGTATATTCTGCTATAAAATGAGTCTTATATTTTCGTTTTTTTTTACTCGAGGATTCACCCTCTGCCATTTGGCAGGATGCACAGTTTTGAGTGGTAGCTTAGGTGACTGTCAGAGAGTAAATCGAAGCCCTCCCACACCGAACATTATTGGCTTATTTTGCTGATTAAACCAATCAGCGCGCCTTCTGACCGGTTTCACACCTGTCCCCACACCCCTCTCTCTCGTGCCTGCGCAGTCGAAACGCGCATGGTGCACGAGTTATTGTGTTGCCTGCACGCTCTCACACGCATTGAAAAAAAAAAAAAAAAAAAAAAAACTCCCTCGAATAGTCTAAAATCCGGGATATTTTATCCGACTCGCGGGCATCCGTGATTAACTATCAATATCAGGGAGACTCCCGGAGCTTCCGGGAGACTTGGGATGTCTGAATTCATATGACATAATCAAAGCCAAGAATTGAATTGGCTTTGTTAGCAAAGGCAGCTAACTTGTAAAGATTTCACCTATCTGATTATAGCATATGCCCACGAGCTTCCCTGTGGCATGGTTATCTTAATTATTTATTTACAACTTTTTTAACACTCATCTTAGCGATGCACATCAATTGAAAGCTGTCAATGCCCAAATATAAAAATATCCAATATATTACATGAATACACACACACACACACACACACACACACACACACACACACACACACACACCTCTGTAAAAGGTAAGTGTTAGGCTAGGCACGCTCCTCCATCGACCCACACAAAATGCCTGAAAGCACATTGACCGTGGTAGCCCAGTGGGACTGCAGAGTCAATATAAACCAACAGGAGCGATGATTGATTAATCCCTTGCCACTCGACTCTCCATCTCTGCCGCGCCTCATCATGCGCTCCCTTCATGGCCAGCCATCCCTCTGAAACTCTTTGGGCTTGTTCTGACCCGCTATCTTCAATGCAAATGTTTCTACGTTGGATCGAGATCCAGTTCACACCTGGCATTAGAATGCAACACAGATCAGGTCCAAACTCTTTTTCTCTGTTTTGACCTTGTATTTATGCAAAAGCTGCATCAATCATTCTTTCAGTAACCTGACAAAAACTGTGAAACTGTCGTCATAAAACTGGGATTTGATTGTTGCTTCGGTGCAGTAGTTAAGTCCGACAACAAAAAAATGTACGTATAATGAAGACATCTTGTTTGATCACCTAAAGTATAACGGTGCATATGTTAAAGCAGGGTAGAACTGAATAATGGTTTAACCAGCTGAGACAAATGAATAACCTGTAGGCCAGTTGTTAACTGCTCGCCAGATGGTATGTGTGACACATTGTGTCTCTGAATGCTAAAAGAGCAGAAGGAAAAAGAAAAATGGGCTCCTTTTCTGACTTATTGAAATATGGTATAATCTTCTCAGTGTTGAGTGAGATTTTTAATTGAAAATGCTCCTCAAATCTTTCCACACAAATCTAACTGAACTGGTTCAGAGATACTATTGTTCAGATTGTGAGAACACGTGAAGATTTAGAATTTTAGAGCTTTTACTTCATTTCAACCCCACAAGTTGCACAAGAGGTGTGGGATACGCCACCTCTTTAGCCAGAGTCAACAGAAGGTTCCGCTTCTCTGAAAGACATCCTGCTTTGTTCCAGAGCTTACAAAAGCTCATCCATCTGTCCACAATACAGACCAGATGCCCGAACGTCCCACATCGTGAAAGTCCCAGAGGACTGGGATTGGCTCACCTCAGTAAGCAAACAAACTTCCTGGACCCACTATAGTTTGCTCATAAACTACGATTTGGAGTCAAAGATCCCATCATGTACTTTCATCTGTACAAAGCAGGCAGTCCTAGTTTAAGAAGAACCACTGTTAGGATTTAGCCTGCACTTCTATGCAAGAAGCTCCAGATAACTAAGTGTTTACCTGGACGACAGACTTAATTGGAAATGTAACAATAAGGCTGTTTACAACAAGGAATATAACAGATTGTACATCTTAAGGAAGTTTATTTTATTCAATATCTGCACTAAGATGTTGCATTTATTCTAGAAGTCTGAGGAGTAGAGTGCAATCTGCTTTGCAACCATCTGCCGGAACTGCAGCATCACTCATGCAGCATTACTCAAATCAACTGAGCAAACTGATAACAAAGGCTGCTTCTTTGATGGGTATTGCTCTGGGGTGCCTTGAGCTGATTTTTGAAAGAGGAATGTTGCACAAACTTCTCATCTTAATGGACAACACAGTACACCCTCTACACAACATACTGATCAAACAACTGTCTTTGATCAAATGTTTCTTCAGCTCCGCTGCAGTACGGACCAGTACAGGAGGTCGTTCCTGCCTCCTGCGACTTAAATGACAATTCTTTAAAATTACTTTTACTTTTACACACTTATTTTTTATTTTATGCTCTCTTATTTCATTTTGGTCAATGATGTGAACTGCAAGCATCAAATATCCCTTTTGGAATGAATAAAGTACAAATTAATTCAGTTAAACTGAATTTAAGAATTTTTCTTTTCTTTTGACACTATCTGAAACACATTGTACGACCATGTGTATAAAGAACCCAAGCTTTACCGTCAGCCTCAACCTTAACCTTTAGACTGACCTCCAATTTGACTAAGGTGTAGCAAATATAGAATTTCATACTCATCTGTAGGCAGGATTGATGACATAGCAAATCAGCAAAGGGGTAATTAAACTTTTTCATTTATATATATTTTTTTATATATATATATTTGAGACCATATACACTTTATAGTATACATACATGCCATACTTACATACTCATACATACTTTCAACCATTATTTATTAATTGGTCCATCTAGATCTACATATATCAATGAGCCAAACACAGAAAGAGAGGCAGGAAGCAAGGTCAGCTTTAAACACAGTGATTATCAGTTCAAAGAAAAAAACCCAGGTTTCATCTGCCTCTCCTTCTCCTAGCCCTCCCTCCCCAGACTCAGTTCCTCTCATCTTCAAACAACCCGGGTGGAGGGTGAGGGATGGACTCTCCTGGGTCAACCTACAGGGAGCATTGATGACAGGAGGATAGAAGGCTGGAGGGCGGCTTTGTTGCCTGCTTGGCCTCTTCCTTTACTGGGCAGCGATTAAATCAAGGCCCTGGTGCGAGGCCTTCTGCTGGGGCAGCAGTGGGTTTCTGCACATGCTGGGCTTGGATGTGTCCCTGAGAGGAGACTTTACAAAGCGCGTGCGCTGGTAAAAATAAAACCATTGTCAGTGAACACAGTCCCAGGCCCTCATATGATCCCGAGCTGAGATAGGCTTCACTTCCCTGCAGCCCTAAAGTGGAAATGGGCAATGAATGTATGAGTGAACAGTTTGTCATTGAGTTGCTGTAAGATAAGAGCAACCGTATGTCCATGCTCAGATCAAAGGTGAGCATCTGTGATGGCATGGGGCTTATTACAGGGTTTGTTATACCATTACACAAGTCTCCGACATAGGGCCTCAGTTTAGTTCACGAGAGTATCGAGGGTAAGTGTAACCCTCTGTTCAACTGTATTCATGCATTTTGATGAACTTGTTGTGGCCATGCAGACTTGGCTGGAAGCTTGATACTTTGAGTGGACGTACTTGCACATGGTCCTAAATGCAATTCCTGCATAATCTGTTTCAACTTTATAGAAATATGTGGATTAAGTTTTTATAAATTTAAAATATTTTTCCAGAAAACGAACACTTCTCAAACATATGAAATGGCGATGCTGTCTTGCATTATATAACGTGAAATAGTAACAAAAAACTAAATACATTGATTCCTGTCCACAGGCATGAGATTCATGAGATTTTTGGTGGGTTTTTTTGTGCTACGAGACGGGAAAACAACTCCACAGAGTAACACAGCAGCTTTGCATTTTGCAAAATAGTTACAAAACACAATCACAAAAGAAATCACAAAACTGGGAGATGAGCACCACACACAACTATCTGAACAACTGGGTTTCACTCTCTTCCCAACAACTAATGTTTTGAGGACTTTACTTTTGAAAAGTTATCTTACGATTTAGACATGGAGTTTCTTGAGCTTTCAGATGCTGTTTTGTCACTTTTTTATGAATGATAAACTACCTTAACTGAGGTTACATATCAAAATGTAATTGGCTAAGGTTAGGCTTTAAAACCTATTGTTAAGGTAAAGTATCTATAGCTTCTTGGCTATGGTTTGGAAAACATTATATCTTGCATTGAATTTAATATACTTTGATACTGTATCACATCAAAATGAGTTACCCTTGTTGTAGATTAGTGGCTGCTAAGTACTGCCCTATTGGCCAACACACTTAGGCTGCAGCTACACAAAAACGTTTTTCACTGTAAACGATACTTTTTCTTATCGTTTCGCTGTCGCGGCCACACGGAGCCGGCGTTCCCACTACCCCAAAACGATAGTTTTTGAGAACGGGTTCCAGAGTGGGAAAGTTTGAAAACGGCCTCGTTTCGTTTCCATTGTTACAGCTAAAACGTTTTTGCGTCAGTCAAACGTTGACGCTGTGAGCCAATTTTAACACTTCTCTATTGTCTCACAGCGTGGCGTGACACAGTGGCGTGTGTACTGCCTCGTTTCATCGTTTTCGTCTGGACCAGCAGCGCGTTTCCGTGTGGTCGCAAGAATTTTCGTACCCGTTTTCAAAAAAAACCTCGTTTCGTTTTCGTGTCTCCAGCAGGTTAGACCACTGTAACGGCCTGCTCACTGGGCTCTAAACGGGCTATAAGACAGCTGCAGTATATCCAGAACGCTGCTGCTAGAGTCCTGACTAGAACCAGGAAATACGACCACATTAGTCCAGTGCTCAGGTCTCTGCACTGGCTTCCTGTCGCTCAGAGAATAGACTTTAAAACAGCTCTGCTCGGGTACAAGTCTCTTCATGGTCAAGCGCCAAAGTACATCTCTGACATGTTAGAGCCATATGAACCAATTCGGGCTCTGAGAACCTCAGGGAGGGGTCTCCTGCTGGTGCCCAGAGTCAGGACTAAACAAGGTGAGGCTGCGTTTCAGTTTTATGCTCCTAACATCTGGAACAGTCTTCCAGATGTGAGACAGGCCTCAACTCTGACAATGTTTAAATCCAGGCTGAAAACAGTTCTATTTAACTGTGCATATGACACCTGAAAGTATTTTATCTGCACTCTTCACTTTTAAATTAATTAATTAATGATTATTTTTAATGTTTTTTTATTTCTTTTTAATGATTTTATTGCCTTCTTGTGATTTTATGTAGCTGTAAAGCACTTTGAATTACCTTGTGTTCGAATTGTGCTCTATAAATAAAATTGCCTTGCCTTGCCTTAAAATATGCTGGGACGTCCTACTCAAATACATGACTTTGAAAGTTCCACTGGCTAGCTTGAAAAACAAACCAACAAACAAACAAAATAGATTTTCTTATCATCAGTATCCTTACAGAGTTTTCTGCTGCATTATTATTTCACATTTTTCATTTAAGCCTGGCTGGAAATGTATGTCTTTGCATTGTTTTGAATTAAATGTGGAGTTTGAATGACAACTTTTAGAAACAGGGTTGTATTTTTGGAATAGACACACAATATCAGGTTGTATTTGCCATTCACATATATACTTAAAATAGCGCTTTATCTTCAAAATCAGGAGACACAAAAAGGAATTAAAAAAAATCTGAGTCCTCAGTTATACAGAACTGCTTTGAGTACAAAACATTCTGTAAATAAAAGGGGGTTCTGGTGAGAAAACCTTGGCCCAGTGTAAATGAGCTGCCCCTCTATAGCTGATGTTGAAGCACCCATGTTATTCCAGTGGAGGTGCTCGCTCCAGGTGGTGGAATGTGGTTTCTCTTGGCAACAGCCTGGTGGGAATGTGACAGAGTACGGCGCTCAAAAGTGACTTTCATGCAGGCCCAAGCACCCTGTCATGATTAAAAAAGTTAAATGCTAAGAGAATATATAAAAATGATATGCACATTTTGAATAGCTGTGTCTCCCTCTACAGCAGAGCTCAAGCAAGTGAATTCTCTGCCCCGGGTCTTTTTCCTTCTGGCTAGACCAAAAGACGGGGGGGATACATTCAGGTTATTCTTATCTTAAAACCACACAATCAAGGAAGAAAATCTTTTTTTGTCTTCATTCGTAAACTTCTGGGACATTGTAATTTTTCGGCTGCGCTGTAGTAGTGAGTGATTGCTGTGCCCCGGGTCCTTTTCCTGATGGGCTGAAAGGAGAGGAAGAGGAAAATGCATTCAAGGAGAGTCATCATTTATACTTATGTAATTACCCTGAAATCAAGGTGCTGAAATATCTCTACTCAGGCTGACAGAAGAGAAAGCCCCTGAAGGACTGTCTAAAACATACGCTGACTAGAAAGCGAGAAGGCAGAGAAAAGAGTCAGATAGGAGAAGCGTGAAATGAAGAGCTGAGTGGGATAAAAAATCAATACAAAGTCAAGCGGTTTTTAAGAAGACGGTCTAATGAGCAGTCAGATGCAATGATTAATCAGTAGACACAGTAAGAATAAAGTGAGACTGTGATGACAAACTCCAGTCAAGTAGTTAATTTAAAGTGCATGGAAATTAGTCAATATTGTATCAGGATGCTTTAATACTACTTCTGGTATTATTTCAGGACAATGAGCTGAATCATATTCGAACTTAAGAGCAAATCTTTTGTTTGTCGTCCAGCATCGAATGAAACTTTTCAAAATGTGTGCAATTGTGTACAATCCCATTTGTATTACTTTACTATGTACTAGGATTTTGTTAGAATCCCTCCCTGAAATAGTTCTGTTTTCATCTTTTAAATGTCCTCGTAGAAAATTCTCTTTTTAAATTTCTTCTTGCGATATTTCCCCTTAAAAAAAAAGAAAAAAAAGACTAAACTTTTCCCCTTTCTGCCAAAAGGGAAGTTTAGCTAGCTCATCCAGCACTAATCTCAGGACCATTACAGGCATCACAAGGATAAAAGAAAAGTAAGGGAGCAGATGAAAGCAACGAGGGCTTTTGCTTCTCCAGTGTGCTGTCCACTGATGAGAGCGTTTGAGCTAAAAGAGAAAAATAAATCCTAAATTCTCTTCTCTTTTATTCCCGTCTCATCTACTTGAAGACAGCAGCTTGTGAGCGGTACATCTTTCTCAATTCAAAATAACCTCCTAAAGACACACACATTCACTCATACAAGCTAAACACGCGCTTCTCAAGTGCTTGTGTGACTCTGACAGGAAATGAATATTTAAGCATTGAGCCGCAGGTGTAGGAACTGCAGCCATTTCTTGAGTCTTCTTGAGCACATCATTTATTTACTAGTTTGAAGCTTCAAAGTGAGTTTAAACATCATCATTTCCTCTCTGTGTTCTCCCTAATCAGCCACATCATCTCCTCCAACCCGTTTCTCCTCTTTAGTCTAAATTTGCATCGCTCACAGGTGCTGTGGGGAGGTTTTCACAGCAGGGTTTCTCATGCGACGCCGATGTTTCTCCCTCGTGAAAGGTTACAGATAAAGGTGTGCTGGTTTTTCTTAAATCCCGAACGGATGTCTGCTACCGAGGAGACACAAGTGTAGAGAAGTTGCCAGAAGAGGGACAGTCTCTGAGATACATCAGTGCAAAGCTGAAGGTGTAGAGCATTCCTGTGTGTGAACAAAGTTCTGATAGTCTCCTAAAGACTAGGCTTTGATGCTACCTCGAGTGACGGATGAAAAAAAGAAGAGGAGGGTTTGATGAAAAGATTGGGGATGCTGCTGATACAGTAGACTGAAAGAACTTAATTTCTTTTGCATATTTTTAAAGTATTTGCCCATCGTTTGCATCTGCATCCCCAAAGCACAGCACAGAAAGAGAAAAAAAAAACTGCCTCATGAAGCGGATGGGCAGAGAAAAAACTGAGAAGGGGAGGTGGAGAGGTGTCAGCTGAAGAAGGCGGTTGTAGGGAGCCGCAAAGACGCATGGAACTGGTAATGTCAACGTTTTTTGTTATGCAGAAAGGAGGCAGTTGGAGGTGACTACGATATTCATGATATTCGTGACAAGAGCAGCCAAGGAAGGCAGGGAGAGATATGCAAATATCGTCATTGACACACTTAAATGAATCATCTTGCCGATGCGCACTGGCCAGCAGGAGACAATGGGCTATACTATTCACTGATTAAAACTCCTCAATGTAAAAATAGTTTACGCTATGTACTGTTGGTGCTTGTATAAACTTAGTTAATGTGACATCACAAGGCTTTTAGCTATGGTAACACATCAGTTACACTGGAGCTTTTCAATTAATTTCTAATGTTTTTGGCTAAATAACAGAACTTAACAGACTTGGTAATGATCAGATTTTCATTCAAGTCTGAAAAGTGAACAATTAAATCCAACAAATTAGACAAAGATACAATACATTGTGAATAATTTATGGAGGAAAATGATCCAGTATTACAAATCTGCCAGTGGCCAAAAAATGTAAATTTAGATTTAGCTATTAGTTTGAGTAACAAATTAGAGTCAGATGGAAGGAAGACGGATCTATTGAAACATGAGCCTCACAACATATTTGTAAGTGTGTCATGAAACAACAAAGGGGTTTTCTAAGAACCTCAGACAAATAAAAGTTGATGAGGCTCAACAGGTGGAGAGTCTTCCAAACCTTATCCCATTTGTGAAACATGATGGTAGTACTTCCATGGCTTGATCATTTTTTGCTGCTTCTGGATGGGGGCAGCTTGTCATCATTGACTGAGCAATTAGATTTGGTTTATACAAAAGCCGTGGTTTATCTTCAGTTTTGTTTTTACAGGTGTAGCAGCTGGTTGTTTGATTTTTCATTGTTTTCTATGTTTGTCTCTTCCTACTTCTGTTCCTTTTTTTTTCCCTTCTTCGCTCTCCCTCTCTCTCTGTCCCCCGCTCCGGTTCGGCACTATCACATGTTAAGTATTGTAACATACATAAATAAATAAATAAATAAGGAGTTGATGGGCATCAAGGGGAGCTTTACATTCATAAAGCTTCCCTTGGCATAGCAAATGTTTGGCATAAACGGTATTTAGATTACAATTCTGCTGCCATAATGCTGAACAGGTCAAGGGGTTCAAAAAAATAAAAAATAAAAAAAAGATTTGGTTTATACGATGCAACCATGAATCCATTTTCTTCTGCTTATTCGTGGTTGGGTCGTGGAGGCAACAGTTTGTGGAGGGAAACCCAGGCATCCCTCTTCCAATCGACCCTCTTCATCGCCTCTTGGGCATCCCATGATGATTCCGGGCCTTAATGGATATGTCGCAATTACAGTGGATTTTGGCTGTGATTTGGAGTCTCTTCCCAGTTGTTCATGCCCCAATACCTTCAAAGGGGAGGTGACATAGAAATAGAAATAGAAAATAGAAAAATACTTTATTTCATCCCCCAATGGGGGAAATTCAAAAATTAAATGTATAATAATTAAAATGACATAATTAAATGCCAACATTTTTCTATGCAAAGGACCAGCGGCTCTACTCCTTGTTCTCCCCAGATATTTGAGTTTCCCACCTCATCTCTATAGCTGAGCCATTGCCACCCTCCAAAGGAAACTATTTCCAGCTGCTTGAGTCTGAGATCTCATTCTATCCGTCACTGCCTAAATCTTGTGAACATAAGTGAAGGTTGGAGCATTGATGGAGCAGAAATTTTTGTCTCACTGTGGAGAACAAAAAAACACTAAGGCACTAAACTGGGGGCTTTTGAATACCCCCACATCTGACACATCAAGTAAATCCAACTAGATCTAGTTGGTACTGTTACACCTCACATACCACCTCAGGCCTCTCTCTTGACAGTGAGGTGATATTGCACATTCTAAGTGCCTGTATGAGACACCGGAAGTCAACATACCCATGCCTTGCCTTTGCCTGCCGTCAAGTGCAGACAGCAGCCAACCTTGATTTTCCTCCCTGCAAGTGGTGAGCACACATGGAGGTGGCCTCCTGTGGCTTCATCTACATGACCCCAGCCAAGCCTTGGCTCCTGGGGCAAGGCCAGATAAGCCCCCCCCCCACAGGCCCCTCTCCAGGGGCTGCCCCGGTTTACCTTCTCTGGAAACCTTCTCCCAGTTAAAAGGGAAATCATGGATTTTCTCTGACTGGTGTTTCTCTATCGAGGTCTTTGAATCGTATTGGTCTGGCCCCTCCCATGGGACCAGGTTGCCTTGGGAGATCATTGACAACACAACTCACTCGATCATGAGGGAATTCAAAATCCCTCCTTCATTCGAAGGACGTCTGCCTTAAAAGGAAATTATCATCTGAGAGCAGAAGGATATATACAAGTGCAATTCCAAGTTTTGATAAAATGGGCTTTTTCTAATGTTAAAAGTACGACTGAATTTATGAAAGCAAAAGCAAACAGGGATGAAATGTTTCCCTTGAAAAGTGTTGAATTCACAGCTTTGGATTAAGTCATCAGTAAAAGGTGAAAAGTATGATCCTTATGTCTTTCTATTATAACACCTCTTTTTAGTTCAAGTCTTGTCTTCTTTTAACATTCAGTAAGTTCTGTCATGCAACCCTGATGTTTGTGCCACTGAAACTATGGCTGCCATCTACAATTACTGTCGCCTGCCGGAACAATTAAACATGCCTCCTGCTGCTCGACTTATAGACGGCAGACACAGACTGCTTTCTTTAATCATGCACACACAAACAAATAAACAAGGTATGATATATGACTCAACAACTGCAACAACTATTGCATTTATTCTCGCTTAAACAATCACCTGAAACAGTCACATAGCAACAGCTTCCTTTTAAAAATGAGAGAAATGATTTGATGAGCCCCACAAACCTTTGAGTAGCAAGCATTGATGCCATCTATATTCATCCCGGCTTGTTTCAGATACATTCAATGGATCAGGAAATGTCATTGTATTTCATTAGCATTTATACATGAGTGAACTATGAGCAGCCTTAGCCACAAACAAGTCTCTCTCCGACAAGGTGACACAGTGCCCCCAAGTGGTTTTTAGATAAAGGGCGAGTTTCATTGAAACACAAAAGAGCAATCAGACTACTTTTGGTTTATTTTTTTTTTACTTTTAAGGAACATAGGAAAACGCACTGTTGTCCCTCTGGCAAGGTTTCATCTGCTGAGACTACTTAATTTGTATAAGGCTGTACCACTATCAGGCCACTAAAACACAAGTTAATGGATCTTTACTGCCCAACCTAAGAAAGGAGAACCACTTACATTGTTGGATTTAATAGGATATATCCAAATTGCTACTGTTGAAAGCTGTTGAAATATTACTTTATATCTAACTGTACACACTCAGACATGTTGCAGTGTCTTCTTCATGCCACAGAGAACTCTTATGAAACTGTGATCAAGTGTCAATGTGCAGCTCCATAAGATAGGCCCTTTAATGTAAGATAGATATACTTTATTGATCCCAAGCTGGGAAATTACAGACAAAGTGTTCCACATTAGCTGTACATCCATGACCAGTACAATACATTAGTGGGTTTCTCATTATAGTTGCCTGTTATTTTATTTTTTTTTAAGAGATTGGTTTGGTTATTTTTAGTTGAATTGATCGTGAATACACAAAATACTTACAAAATAAGTTTCTAAAAATGAACATGTTCACATTATGCTTTCAAACAATGACAGATACAGTATGTGCTTATTTTACAATGTTATCAGAACATAATCAAAAATATCATCCAGACTATTCTACCTTTATCACTTGCGACTGTGACAGCCCTCTCAGTCCTCACTACATCCCAACCGGATGGGAATATGTTTGTGGCTTCGATGATGGAGAAAGATAGGGCTTTGAAAACTTAAATGCTATCCTTAATGGGAAGATATTTATCTCCAAATTATCATCTTAGTGGCACAGGGTCATCTTTTTGTTAATTAATCAGGGCATATCTCTCCAGCTTCATCTGTGGTGACACTTTAATTCAGCAGTTATTATCACTGCCTCAGCTTCGACTACACTGAGTCTCTGTAATGGCTCCGTGATGAGCCACGCAAACGGAGGCCCACGTTTGGCTATTGTGAGACACAGGCGATTGTCGAAGTCCAGAATGCATGTCATCTATTCCTATTAGCACAGACATATGCTCCTCTCAGTTCTTGTTGTCCAAAGTGTGTGTAACACGCCAACATGCAGTACGTAGTGTAGCATACAGGTGCAATTTCAGAGGTACCAATATGTGTCTGTGATTGTTCAAAAATAGAAAAATAAAAAGCTTTTGGAAGTCACATTAGTGGAAGAAATAGGCTAAAGATAATGAAATGTGAATGAAAGTGAGCGGAAATGAAGAGATGAGCTAGATGAATATCTAAGTGCCTTTGAAAGTCATCCCAGAAAGAACCAAAGCTGAAAAACTGAATTCTGTCAACGGTTTTATCCCTTTTCAGTTGGGAACCATGTGCATTGATTTGGAGGGCCTGACAGAGTCTATTTGGCTTTGGAACCCTAACTGAGTTAAATGACCTGAAAGTATCTGTATAGCTGCCATTTTAGGAGCGTTTAGGAGGAAATAAATGTAAGTAAAATATTGAACTTGACTATGAATACTAATAAAAGGTATTCAATTAAAGGGATAGTTCGCCTCTTTTGACATGAAGCTGTATGACATCCCATATTAGCAACATCATTTATGAACATTGACTTACCCCCTGCGGCGTCCTGTGAGCCGAGTTCCAGCCTCGTTTTGGCGTTGACGAAGGTAGTCCGGCTACTTGGCTGGGGTCGCGAAAATGAAGCGTTTTCAAAACAATATGCGTTCAAAAGAGTAATACATTTGCATCACAAAATCATTCTCCAGAAAAAGTCAGACCTCACAATTGCTTGCCGCTATTTCTCTCTTCCTTCGTATCACTACGGGCTATGTAAACCGTGCTTCCGAGCAGTAAACACCGTAACAGGTGCGGCTATCGCTAGGTGGCTGTACGCATTGATATGAAGGGAGGCAAAAATAGCGCCAAGCGATTGTGAGGTCTGACTTTTTCTGGATAACGATTTTGTGATGCAAATGTATTACTCTTTTGAACGCATATTGTTTTAAGAAGCAAAAAACTTTTTTTTTGCGACCCTAGCCAACTAGCTGGACTACCTTCGTGGACGCCAAAACGAGGCTGGAACTCTGCTCACAGGATGCAGCGGGGGGTAAGAAAATGTTCATAAATGATATTGCTAATATGAGATGTCATACAACGTCATGTCAAAAGAGGCGAACTATCCCTTTAAAAGCTTGATTAAAAAGGTAGGTCTTAAGTTTTCTTAAAAATATCAACACTCCCAGCTGCCCTCAGGTCTTCAGGAAGGCTGTTTCACAAGTGAGGACCATAAAAACTAAAAGAGGCTTCTCCATATGTTTTAGTCCCCGCTTTAAGAATAAATAAGAGACCAGCCCCCGATGACCTGAGTGCTCTGGGAGGCTCATAAACTAAAAGCAAGTCAGGGAAACACTTTGGACTAAAACCATTAAGAGCTTAAAACTAGTAAAAGAATTTTAAAATTAATCCGGAAACACACAGGAAGCCAATGTAGAGATTTTAAGACTGGAGTAATATGGGCTCTCTCTCTCTCTAGCAGATGAGTTAAACAAGTTTGACTCTGTTGTAAGGGGCATCCATCCAAGGCACCCACCAGAAAGTGTCTTATTTACCTCAGCAATCTCTGCCAAGTGATGGGCGCATTGAGGAAAGCCTCAAAGTGTTCATCCTGACCAGCTACAACCTGGAATGAGCGGTGCTGTCCCTTTCTGAGCCGCTAAACTGTTTGAGGGAATGTCACTGTGACCAACCAAAAGTCCTACCCATTGACCTTGCCGAATTTTCCCACTCTCGTGTTTTAACTTTTGCTACTTCTGCTACTTCTGGTGACCCACTGAACAATCAAGCCAAGAATACCTGTGTTTGCCAACCAGAGAAGCCTGTTCAGCTACAGGTTCCGCACCATTCCCTGCAGGACAGACAGGCTACGGAGGTCCTTTGTCCCCAGGGCAATCCAGCTGTTCAACACCACACAGAAAGGGACTGCCATAGGTGTTTGAACGGCATAATCCCCCCCCCCCCCCCCCAATAACCAGGAACAATTTCTCTTTTTACTGCTCTTCACTATGGACAATATATACATACTGTGTATGTGTGTGTGTGTGTGAGATCTGCCTTTTTGATGAATGTATGGAGAGTTATATGGCTGTTATATGTGCAATGTTGTGAATAGTGCCTTGTTTATATGTGTATATGTTTATATATGTATATGTTTATATGCTAGTGGACACCTTAATTTCCTTCGGGATTAAAGGATAAGACCGGTTTTTTGACATTGAGCCCTTGATCTCACATTATAACATGATGTTCTACTCACCCCTGCTTGTTGTTGAACATTTGGAGCTGTTCCGAAGATATTCGCGAGGCGTCTGGCTGCTCTCTTGAGATATTCGGCCATGAAACGGTTTCCTATGGGCAAGCTTATACAGGCACAAACTATGCTATTTATAATTTATTAATTACTGTACATTAGCACTGATAACGTGGAGGTGCGTCGCTTACTTAAAAAAATCCGGGTTATTGTAATTTTGATTTTTTTGTCGTAAAGTGGGTGTTACTGACGTCCTCGTCGTGCTACTGCCACAGACAGCCCACAGACCTGCTGCCTATTTATTCATTCGGCTAAAATTCAAAATTAGTAACCCGGATTTTTTTAAGTAAGCGACGCACCTCCACGTTATCAGTGCTAGTGTACAGTAATTAATAAATTATAAACAGCATAGTTTGTGCCTGTATAAGCTTGCCCATAGGAAACCGTTTCATGGCCGAATATCTCAAGAGAGCAGCCAGACGCCTCTCGAATATCTTCGGAACAGCTCCAAATGTTCAACAACAAGCAGGGGTGAGTAGAACATCATGTTATAATGTGAAATCAAGGGCCCAATGTCAAAAAAACGGTCTTATCCTTTAATAAATAGTACTCTACTCTACCTCCTTCTTCACCTTGCCTTCCGGCATCACTCATGTCTACCAGTGGGTCATCCAGTTGCCACCACAAGGCCTTCATTTAATCTTATTTAATTTTATTTAATTTTATTTTGTTGTAACTCCCACGTGATAGGTAAGGTTCAGCTGTATCTATTTTGACCAGTAGGAGGCAGTATAGTGCCAACGATACATGCACTCCGCTTTTCATTTTGAAAACGAAAAAGAGACGAATAATCCCCTTTAAGAAAATGGCCGACATGCAGTGTGGCTTCAATATCTCTCGACTCTAAGCACAATTTTATGTTGTCCAACGCTTGCGCATGCTCTATTATTTTTGACAGAAATACATTATGTTTAAAAAAGCGAAAAGAGCGAACTTTCGACGGAGGAATGAGTCTGACGAGGATGAGCATGAGGAGACCAAGCCGCAGCCGCAGTCGCTGGCGCCCACATCGTTTGGGCCTGTCGTTGAAATCCCGTTTATGGAGACTTCCATAAACACCCCTACCAGTGCACCGAGCAGCACGGACAGTAGTCACAGTAACGGTTTTCTGGCAAATCTTATCAATGTAAGAGCTGTCAAGAAGGAAAAGAAGGCAAAAGATCCAGTGCCTGTGCCTCCACCGACGAAAGCTAGCTTGCTGAGTTTCGACGATGAAGAAGGTAACTTGCTAAACCAATGCTAAGATAACTAGACAGGTGACGTTAGCTGAAGAATCTGTGTCGTTCTGGTAGTTCAAAGACGATCATTTGTTTTAGTTTTATTGTACCACAGTTATTGAAGTGAACTTTAAACTTTCTTTGTCTGGAAATCCTACCTGTGACCCCAAGCTTAAAATCGGATGTTGCACACGGTCTTGACTCATCTCTGACTCTTGTTGTATGAACAGAAGGATCCGAAGTGTTCCGAGTGAAGAAACCCAATCACAGCAAGAAGATTGTCAAGCAGCTGAAGAAAGAATACAAGGAGGATTTGGAGAGAACTGGAAGTGTCAAACAGGAAATCAGATCAGGTGAGTTTGTCGATAAACTATGTCACATCTGCAAACATGATAATACTGCATTCTCTAGGACTCTTAATTGAGTTTGTAGCTGCAGTTTTTAAGGAAAGACTGCCCTTTAATTCTGACAGTAGACTATTGGTGTTCCTCAAAGTCAAAGATGCTTCCTTGGTATGAAGACGTCACGTCCTTCTTAGGCTAAAAAACACATGATAGATCTGTCCTGGTGATTGGACAGAGGTCACGACAGCCATTAAGGATCCTTTATTGATACCATTAATCTCCCCAAATACCCTGAAGGCAGATTGTAATGCAGTTGTACAGTTTTACTATTTACTATGATAGCTGAATGACTGTAACGTAATTCCAGAGTAAGTTTCTTGATCATTCTCCCCACTTGCTTCACCATCTTCTCCCTCAGATGCTCCACCTCAGGCTGCAGTCACCATTAAAGAAGAAGCTACCAGCAGAGCGAGCAGTGACCACGGAGAGGAGGAGATGGAGGTGGACAGTGCTGATGAACAGGTGGAAGAGGCACGGAGTCATGGTGGTCAAGCCCATGGTCAAGTATCCAGGGGCAACAACATGGGATCAGCATTCAACACACTGTCGTCCCTCGGCAGCTTGAAACCAGGTATTGTGTGGATACTTTCAGAGGGAAGCGCTTGTTCAGTAATGCAGCTATGATCACTGGTGCAGTCGACTCTCATAGAAAGTGACTCTTGTCTTATTGATATCACTGTACTTGTCCGGTGGTTTAATGTTACAGAAGATGGTGAATTTGTATGTCATACGTTTTAAACGCCGAATTCTGCAAACCCTCTCAGGAATAACAGCCTACAACATTTGTTTAAATACTCCGTACCTGAAAGACCTTTTGTAAGTCGTGTGCAACTGCGCTAACGCTTTGCTGATGCCCTGTGTCTCTCATGTCACCAGGGGAGATCCCCGATGCAGCATTTATCCATGCTGCCAGAAAGCGCAGACAACTGGCAAGAGAGCTTGGGGGAGATGCTCCCCTGGTGGAGACGGAGACTCCCAAGAAACGGCTGGCGTGCGACGACCAAGACGCTAGCGATGATGAAGATGAGGAAGAGAAGAGGATACGCTTCAGTGGAGTAAAGAACAAAAGCCAGAGGCAGAAGATAGCTGAGGAGATAGGTACCGTACTCAAATGTTGCTCGAACTGCGCATTGATTATATTGCATTGTTCTCGGTCAGTTGTGTGTGAGACACAAACACCCCCTTCTCATGCGCACAGGTATTGAGGGTAGTGATGACGAGGCTCTGGATACAGGTCAGGATGAAGAGGTGAGCCGTTGGGAGCAAGAGCAGATCAGGAAAGGAATCAGCATACCCCAGGTAAACTAAAACGATATATGCTTTTCTGCAACTTGATTACATTATTGTTAGATAGTCGTTTATCCCACAAAATGCCATTTTGGCTGATCTCCAGCCATGTTTGATATAGTTTGAAATTGAACTGTCAGTCTAACAAACAAAGTGGTGACGTCCACTTAAAAATGATTTTCTTACTGATGAATTGTTAGTCTGTTACCACGAGTTGAACTGCAGCAGCGATATCAGTTTTTGCTGTGGTGTAAAAGTGTTCTGTATTTGCCTCGTTTTTAATGATCAGGTCCAAAGCACCCAGCCAGAGGACAACACCATCTACTACCAGAACAGCTACGAGACCCAGCCTTATGGCGCCGGATACAGCATGCCTTTCACCTACAGCACAGTGACTCCACAGACTGGGAAGCTACCCGGCCACCCCGACAATGGCTCCCTTCACTACGGGGCCCCTATATGTGATCTAACCCCGGTATCCATTGATCTGGTAAAGAAGCGCCTGCTGGATAGGTAGGTTCAGTGGAAGAGTGCAGCAACGTCTAATATCAGTCCTCAGCTCGGCTGCTGTCATCTCAGTGAGCAATGGTCCTGAGGAGCCAGCACAGTTTTCCTACACACCTAAGGGCCAGAGAGGCCAAATTTGCCTCAGTTTTAATGATTATTATTGGTGGCACGACTAAAGATATTAATTTCTGTTAACTGTATGCCGATTGTGAATTGTGTCCCCTCTAACTCACCGTTACTTGTTCTACCTACTATGTCGTGTGTTTGTAGGCTCACCCAGATGCATGCAGGCCACAACTCAAATGCCAAACGCTACGAACAGATCAAGGAAGACCTAGCTGCCTCTGAGAGTACCATACAGCAGCTGGAGGGTTCATCCAATGACAATGCAGATCAATATAAATTCTTGCAAGAGATGCGAGGGTATGTTGGAGACTTGCTTGAGTGTTTCAGTGAAAAGGTAAGGGAGAATTTGTACGTGGTCTGATTAGCTGTTTTGTGTCTGTGATCTTAAAAACTTATGTGACTTTTTTTAGAGGGAAAGTGTTTTGCAACATTATTTAGCACAGCCAAGAAGAAAGAGCCTGTTCTTATTAAGGCTAGTTTGCAGTGCTGGCAAGTCTTTGTCACCTGGAGATCACGTCACGTGCTTGTCAGAAATTCAACTTTTGCTATGTCAACAAGATGGTTTTAACTAAGGCAATGCTCTTAATTCATAATTGTTGACATTTTGAAAACATTTTCAGCTGCCAAACAGATTTAATTTATACCAGTGTACAATAAGTCATTGCACCTTTTAGGGTGCTCTGTCTTAACAAAGATGATGTGTCCAGAAAGGCGAATAAAATTAGATGATGCCCTGGACACACGTTATATTGTTATACATCTGCAGCGTCATGCATGTCCAGATAGAATAACGTAGACTTGATCTTGCAGCAGCAGACCAGAAACCTACACGGAACGGAGAGAGAACTGGCCTTCCAGCTGTCAGCATGTGTTTCCACAACTAATCAGTGCACAGAACATTGTGATTAATACAGCACACTAAACGTGTCAGCATGCCTTAGTATGGAGTCGTTTAATGTAGTGTAAACATGGTTGGATTGTGTTGTGTATTGTCAGTGTTGAGTAAGTCTTTCACTCCTGTGCATTCATTATACAAGACATTTAACTTGTCTTTGACTTTGTTTTTCAAGTTTAAGTTATCAGCTAAACTGGAGTCTGCAATGTTCAAGCTTTAGAAATTTTAGAGATGGCAGGTTTTCACTTGAGAACAGTGATAGCTTGCTCCAGTGTTGTGCTGTCCGTCATGCTCCTTTTATTCCTCCAGCAAGACACCCCAGTGACTCGGAGTCCCACTTTTGTTGGGTCAGAGGTCACAAAAGGCATCATATCTTTCAGGTCCCTGCTGTCCTGGAGCTGGAGGCTGCCATGCACCAGTTACTAAGGCAACGGGCGGCACGACTTGTCCAGAGAAGACAGGATGATATTAAAGATGAATCGTCGGAGTTTGCAAGCCTTTCAAGTCAGTCCATCTTGAAGGTTTTTATGATTTATTTGAACGGCCTCAATAGTTCTCTGAGCGTGTGTTTGTGTGTGTGTGGCTCATGTTCGTACCTTACATTACCCACATACCCCATTACAGTCCCCTCATGAGTACGATTAAGGTCAAATGACATGATTTTGTTTGAGTGGGCATGTACGCATATAGGGAATGTTTTATTGGAGGAGCTGTTTGAGCTACTTAGTCTCACAGCTGGGTGTTTGTAACTCGGCTCCAGTAATGTGCCACTATGTAAAGATGGCAAAAAAAAAAGAGTGACTTGCCATCTGTCACTTTCACTGTAATATGTCTGAAGTTACGTCCAGGTAAGTTACTAGAAAGTGAATGATGCTCAAATTTCAATTCTATGTAAAAATGCTGGTTTTACCTTGTACATAAGTAAGTTAATACAGAGATTGTTACTTATGTTTATTTTTTTGTTTGTGTTTTTTTTTTTTTTTTTTTTTTTTAGCATTTTGGACTATTTTAAATTGGATTAATCTTGTTTAATGTGTAAAATTAGTTTTTTTTTTGAGTAACGGGCTGTCTTAGCTTGTCGGTATTCATTTTAACATCGATCCTCTCTCTTGCAGATAAAGCTGTCATGGCTCCTAATCTGGACTCATTCGGTCGAGACCGTGCCGCATACCAAGAGAACAGCCGTCAGAGGAGGATAGCTGAAAGAGAAGCGCGGCGGTATGAAGCTTACTAATCATCCTCTGGTTCTTTGCATAAGTGGATAAGCTGCATTTGATCAATCTGCTGCTCAGTTTTTTGAGGTCTCAGGTTTAAATGTCTTGCAAAGCAGGTTTGCTTTGCAAGACATTTAAAGTTCTGGCTGTTCGGGCGGCATTTTGGTGTCGAGCTGGAAAAAACCGACCATCGCAGCTCTCGTTTTCAGTCCCGCTGTTTTTGCCTTTGTGTCTGGTTACAGAACGCGGCGGCGACAAGCTAGAGAGCAAAATGGAAAGAGGGCTGAGCATAAAGAAGGCTTATCATCTGATGATGAGGAAACCTCCACTGACATCACCAGCTTTAACATGGAGAAAGGTGCATGACTGATTTGCTGTAAAAAGATAATGCCGTAGAAATGCTGTAAAAAAAAAAAAATGATATCAAACAGAATGATGTGAATCGAAATGTCAAAAAACAGAGATGACATTATTTTATGTATTCAATAGCTCATGTCTGATTAAAGCCTTTGGTCCCGTCCAGATCGCATCATCCGGGAATCTAAGAAGGTGTTTGAGGATGTGGTGGAGGACTTTCATTCTCTTGACTGCATCAAATCCCATTTTGAAGTGTGGAGAAGAGAATACCCCGACTGCTACCGGGATGCTTACATCGGCCTCTGTTTGCCCAAGCTCTTCAACCCCTTAGTCCGTCTGCAGCTCATTACATGGAATCCGCTCGAGGTGGGGCATGTGCACGTTTTCAGAGTAACTTTTTTTTTCTTAGCTGTTGGAGACAGAATACTCGTGGATGGTGCATTTTTAAACCCGTTTGGTGTTTTGTTTTTTTTTCTGCTACGCAGGGACAGTGTGCAAACTTTGAATACATGCTCTGGTTTGAGTCGCTGCTGTTTTACGGTTTTGAGGAGCACAGCACGTTGCAGAGTGGAGATGGGGATATCGGATTACTCCCGGCCATTGTAGAGAAGGTCATCCTTTCCAAATTATCAGGTACTGAAACCTACACAGCTGCATCTAGCATACCGAGAAAGATTCCCTTGGGATAAAGGCAAGTACAAAATGTGTCACGTATTCTTGTGCTTGTGTTAGTGTTGGCAGAGCAAGTGTGGGACCCTCTGTCCAGCAGTCAGACAGCCGGGCTGGTGGGCTTCATTCGCAGACTCATGAAAGGTTACCCCACTGTGCTGCATGGGGACAACAGCTACACGCAGGTAGGACACTTTCCCTTCTGTGTTACACGTGTTGTCCTTAATATGCTCTCTCAGCAAAGTAGGTTGTCTGTTCGTGTCCTTTCTGGCAGAACCTTCATGGTTTCAAATTCTGTGTTTTAGGAACTTTTGAAAACGACTGTCTTAAGAACCAGGCGGACTCTGGATGAAGACGTCTTCCTTCCACTCTATCCTAAAAAGTGTGTTGGATGGTTATTAGAACTACAAATGCATCTTTAAGTCTAAACGCTGCTTGAAATGAACTTTCTTTTTCTTCTGTACAGTGTGATGGAGAACAAGAACAGCAGTGCCTACTTATTCTACCAACGGCAGTTCTGGTCATGCGTGAAGGTGTGTGCAAGGGTCATGTTGTCTTTCAAGGAATTAATTTAGACTAATTTGACTAATTGATGGAATAATCTCATGTAATTTGTGGCTCGACTTGTAACTGCTGAGCCATGCTGGATGCTCTGCTTCTTTGAACGCATGGAATGTTCTC